>NC_080177.1:22359874-23709482 GCF_950295315.1 Erinaceus europaeus
CTGGCCCCCACTGTCCCCTGGATTTCAAGTCTCCTCAGGGACCCCACCCACCACCACCCCTAACTGGCACTCAAGCCCAGACATGCGCTTTCATCACCTGCCCTCCCTGTCACCCTGGCTGAAGTCACCTGACCTTCACTGCCTGATGTGCCCACCCATTTTCCCCATGTGCACACCTTTCAGAGCAAATCCCTTTACTGAGCCCAGCTGTGCACCTGACCCAGCACAGCTGCACTCTGCAGAGGTGGAAGGAGGCTCAGAGAGGCTAAGCCACTACCCTGAGGCCACACAGCCAGGAGAGAGCACAGCCACAGCCTCTATGGTGAAGAATGGGACCACGAGGGAAGGTTGGTCGATTCTGTTTGTTGCTCTCTTCAGTAGCAAAGGTGTCTCCCTCTCTCACCCCTGGCGTCCCAACACTCCCTCTCCAGAGGGGCCTCCCTAAAAGCACTCAGGGAAGGGACCTCAGGACTGCCAGGCATCCTGGGGCACGCTGCCAGGACTCTGCTACCCCCTACTTTCCTGCCTGTGTCCCCAACCCATCCAAACAGGCCCACCAGCTGCCCCTCTCCCTTTCTACAGACCCCTTAGCTTGTCTTCTGACCCACGTGGCTTTGAACCCCAGCCATATCCCCACACCTGCCCGGTCACCACCTGAGCACAGAACTGTTCCTGCAGATTCTTCACTCCATCCCCACCACATCCCACTCCTCCTGCCTTCTCAGCCCACACCCAGTGAGCAGCAGGCCCTGAGCCCCCAAATCCAGCTGGTCCAGTCGGCCCCTCCCCTGCAAGCCAGCTTCCACGTGGGTCACTGGGCAGCAGCCTTGCTAAGGCCCCTGCCCCACCTTGGTCAGCCAGGTGATGGCACAGAAGGGGCCCTACCACCTCCCCACCGAACGTCAGGGGTTTCAGTGGCCATGGCACTGAAAAACAGGCAGGCCCCAGTGGCCACTTGGCTTCCTGTCACAGTGCCCCACTATGCAGGCTGGCACCGCTGTCCTACTGCCCTGCTGTCCACTCACTCTCCCCACAGTCCCTCATCTGCTTGGGGCACCCTCAGTCCAAGGCCCCCACGAAACCAAGCCTCATTCCATTTTATTATGATGTCTGTATGTACAGTTCATGCCTCACATAGAGTGTGACTTTGCCTGGGCTACTCTTTCATTCAGATAGAAAGTAGAAGAAAGAGAAAGAGCCACCACACTACTGGAGCTTCCTCCAGTGCCATGGAACCAGCCATATGGTACCAAGGATTGAACCTGGGCTACAAGTGTGGCAAGGATGGTCCCTACCCCATGAACTAATCTTTCTTTCTTTTTTCTGTCTTATTTCATAGGACAGAGAAATTGAGAGAGTAGAATAAGATAGAGAGGGAAAGAGAAAGATAGACATCTGCAGACCTGCTTCACTACTTAAGAAATTTGCCCCTGCAGGTGGGGCATGGGGGCAGGTCCTTGTGCATGGTAACATAAGCACTCAGCCAAATCTCCCTTCTTCACCCTTTCTCCCCACCGGACATTACCTTGCTTGTTCATAGCAGCTCAGCGCAACATAAATTCCATAAGGCAGGAGAGGCTCTGTGTCCATCTCACACAGCATTCATACACAGTAGGTTAGGAATACAGAGTGAGTGAATGGATGAATGAATGAATGAATGAATGAGTAAATGAGTGAACGAGTGGATGGCCAAAGCTGGCTGGAGCTGGCTCTACAATCTGTGCTCCTGTTCCCACATACCCTGCCCCCAAGGTGAAGGTGGGGGAAGGAGCCAGAAGGTACAGGCCAGACAGGGAGGTGGCAGCAGCCAGCCCAGTCCAGCTGAGGAGTAAGGGCACACTGGGCAGCAGTGGGCCCCGAGGCTCCACTGGGAGAGTCCAGCCCCCCAGTTCGGATGGGGAGGCAGCCATAGGGCGGGAGGCCTGCCAGCAGCGGGGCTGCCCCGGAGGAATGGCGTTGGCTGACGGAAGCCATTGGGGAGCTGCTCCCTGCCCCTCCCCCTCGGAGCTGCTGCGAGCTGAGCCGGGAAGATTGATCTCTGCCTGAACCGGAGGAGATAACTCGATATAATGAACTCCACTGTCCCTCTTGCTGTTTAGAGCTTTTAAAAAATTTAAAAGGGCCGGGAACAAAAATGAAAAAAAAAAAAAGGGAAGCTGCTCCTAGGCACATTCCCCCCACACCCCACCCCACCCTGCAGCCCCTCACCCCCGTACCAAGCTCCCAATGTTCTGCCTGCCTCCTGCCCCCTTCTTTCTCCCTCGGGATGCCTTGATGGAACAAAGGTTAAAAATATCCCTTTTTCTCTTGCAGGTTTTAAAAATAATTCAGTTGAGGTCAGGACTGAATCCGCCAATCGCCTGGCCTCCCACAGCCCCCGCCCCCAGGGCGCCGTCCCCTCCCCAGAGTAGGTCCACCTGGGCTGCCCTGAGGTGGGAGTCCGGCCACCCGCAGGGGCTCTGCCAGTGGTGGCTTCCGGTCCAGTAAAAGAGCCGTGCAGAGCAGCTGAATGACACACCAGGAGGGCGCAGATCACTGGGAGTCCCTGCCCCCGGCCCCCTGAGCACTGTGCTCTGCGAGCCTACCTGCAGTCACACATGTGGTTAGCATAACCACCAGCCTGCTATGTGCCAGCACTGGGCTGGGAGTGGAAGTGGGGAGCAAGGGCCCCCCCAAGCCATTTTAACTCCTGCCCTTTGTGGCCTCAGAGCCTAATGGACAGTACATGGTCACTTTAGGGTGAGGGCTTTAAAGAAAAGACATGAGAAGGTCAGGTGGGGGTGGTGGCGTATCCTGTAAAAGTCACACATAAGAACTGGGGTTCCAGACTCCACTCCCCACCTGTGTGGAGGGGGGGGATGCTTCACAAGCAGTGAACAGGTCTGCAGGTGTCTCTCTTTCCCGCTCTCTATTTCCAACTCCCCTCAATTTCTCTCTATGTTACCAAAAAAAGTGCAAAAAAAGGAGAGGAAATAGCTGCTGGGAGCAGTGGATTCATAGATCCACCAATGAGCCCCAGAAGGCTTAGTGGTCCGGAAGGCTTCCCGGAGGTATCCTGGGAACAGAGACCCACAGGACAAGTGGGAGACGGGCATGCTTAGGGTGTGGTGAGGGGGCTGCGAACCAGGCAGGGTTTCTTGTCAGAGGACACCCTAAGTGTCTTCTCATTACTCTCTACTTATGGGGGGGGGGGACGGGGAGACATTGCCAAGCCTCTGATTTCTTACCTGGCACTCAAGGCCCTGCCTGGCCTGACCTTGACCCTCAGACACCTTTAGCCTCAGCCTTCCCATAAGGCATTGCTTCAGTGCTGCCTCATGGAACTTAGGGAAGGAGTGGTTGCACCCTCTGAGCTCAGGGGACCCCCAAAGTCTCAGCACCAGTCATTGCCAGAGGCATTGACCTTCTCGTGGTGCATCTCGTGAGTACCCATTCATTGGGGAAACTGACGATCCTTCCTAGCCGACTGAATCCACATGGATCCCAGTCACTTTCAAAGCCAGCAACAAGCAGCTCCTGACAGCTTTCAACCTGATGCTGTTGACTGGCTACGGAAGAAGGGCAAACGCTAGAAGAAGAAGAAGCAGCCTGTGAAACCAGAGCCCTGCACTGACTGGGGGTGGGGGGGAGCAGTCCAGGAGTAAAACAGGGGGCCCCGGGGCAGGGGTGAGGGTGGCTCTGTACTCAGCCTTGAGAGGCAGCTGTCTGCAGAGGTGGCTGGAGCTCCAACCACAGAATGAACTATGGAGAGGGGAAAAGGGGCTCTGGGGCAGCAGGAACAGAAACTCCGGCAAGGTCTGAGGAGGTGTCCCTCCCAAACGGAGGTCTTCCTTGGCTGGCCTCTCACTATAGACCCCAGCAGGTCCAGTGGGAGAGGGGAGACTGAGCTCCTGGGTCACATGGCAGCCCCATCCACCATCGCCCCCACCTGCCTGCCCTGGGCCACTGGAGGGCCCCGGAGGCAGCAGACACAAAAGGCACCCTGAGGGCAGCTGGCCAGAAAGACATTCCAGGGGCCTGGGAGGGGCCACAGTAGATGGAGTGTTGGACTCTCAAGTGTGAGGTCCCAAGTTCAATCACTTGCATCAATGTGCCCAAATGAGGTTCTGGTTCTCTCCTTTCCCTTGTGAAAGAAAGAAAGAAAGAAAGAAAGAAAGAAAGAAAGAAAGAAAGAAAGAAAGAAAGAAAGAAAGAAAGGCAGGCTGGACTGGGGAGATAGCATAATGGTTCTGCAAAAGATTCTCATGCTTGAGACTCTGAGATTTCAGGTTTAGTCCCCAGATGAGCAGTGCTCTGGTCTCTCTATATCTTTCTTTCTGCATCATTCCCATGAAAAAATAAATTAAATATTAAAAAAAAAACCTTTAAAAAATCTTTTAGAGATTGGTTATATAGTACAGTGGCTATGAAGAAAGAACTTCATGTCTGAGGCACCAAAGGTTCCAGGTTTAAAACACAGTCCCACCAGAAGCCAGAAGCCAGAGAGGTCTGCATGACTACTCAGGTAAAAAAGGAAAGGAAAGGAAAGGAAAGGAAAGGAAAGGGAGGAGGGGAGGGGAGGGGAGTGAAGGGGAGGAGAGGGGAGGGGAAGGGAGAGGAGGGGAAAAGAGAAGAGATGGGGAAGGGAGAGGAGGGGAAAAGAGAAGAGGAGGGGAAGGGAGAGGAGAGGAGAGGAGAGGAGAGGAGAGGAGAGGAGAGGAGAGGAGAGGAGAGGAGAGGAGAGGAGAGGAGAGGAGAGGAGAGGGGAAGGGAGGGGAGGGGAAGGGAGGGGAGGAAAAGAAAAGAAAAGAAAAGAAAAGAAAAGAAAAGGAAAGAAAAGAAAAGAAAAAAAACCTAAAATATATTTTGGAGCTGGGTGGTAGCACGGCAGGTTGAGAATACACATCACATTACCAGGCACCACGACCCTGGTTCAAGCTCCCCACACCCACCTGCACATGGGAAGCTTCGCAAGTTGAGGCAGAGCTGCAGGTATCTCTCTCTCTCACCCTCGCTTTTCATCTCCCCCCTCTCAATTTCTCAGTCTCTACCCTAAATAAATAAAGTAAATTTTAAAAATAAAGGGAGTAAATCTTCTTTTTAAAAAAAGTGGAGGAGAGAGAGCCATTTCAGGGGGCAGGGAAGGAAGCCTGAGCAAGATCCAAAAGTGCTCCTCTAGACTGGCTTCTTTTTATCCCCTGGCCCCCAGCTTCTGGCCTGGAGGGTAAGTTACTGGGAGCATGGATCAGCCTTCCCAAGCTGGAGTCTATAAGATACCAAGTCCCTCCCCACCCACTAGGCTATCCTGAGAGAACATTCTAGAAAGCCCCCAGCACCCACCATGGCCAGTCTCAGGCCCCTCCATCCCCTACATGGGGCCCCTAGGACACCACCAGGTGAAAGCCCACCCCCTAGAGACTTCAACCTGGGCCCAGGGGGCAGGCCCTGGCCACCCAGGAGGGGTGGCCACAGGCTCCACAACCTCCACTGTGACTACCAGCTCTCCCCAGCACTTACCACCGCAAGCCAGAAGCAGAAAGGCCCCTGACCTTGTGGTTCTGCAGGCAGGAGTCTTCCTGCCTCAGCCTCCCCTGTGGTCCCCTGGGGCTGTGGACTCCACAGGAGTGGCTGGAGGTACAGGCAATGAGCAGTGTGAACAGCCGGACAGTACACAGGGGGCTGGGGCCACACACAGACCCAGGAAGCTCCCCCAAGCCTCAACAGTCAGAGAGGAGAGCGGTGAGGAGGTAAGTGAGGTTCAGGAGGGATGGGGAGAGGCTGTAGGGGAGGAGGAGCAGAGAGTGGCCTGGACACAACCAGAGGCAGCTGGCATTGTCAGGTGTCACCCTCTGTGCCCAGTGGCTCTATGGACCCATCCAAGCAAAAAAGGTGAAAAGGGGGCTGGCAAAGGACAAATGGAACACAAGATCCCCACCTTCCCAGTAAGAGAGAGTATAGCAAAACCCACCCCAGCCTGGTAGCACTGAGAGGACTGTGTGAGTACAGATCCCTGGGGCAGAGGCCTGGACCCTGTCTCTCCCCCCACACACACACACCCCACCTCCCCATGTGAAGGGGGACTGGCAGGGATTGCAAACCTCTTCCTGAAGAGAGAACCCATCCACAGAGTCAGAATGAGTTTTCTCTCTCCTTGAAGAACCTTTAGACTCTGACATTACAGTCGGACATAAAAGCAGAGGCAAAGACATCAACTTCTGATGTTACTCTCATCTTAACAAGCGAGTGGGAAAGTTCTGGGAACACAGGATGGGGGAGCCTGGGTGTTGGGGTGAGGGGAGAGGAGTGCAGAGGAATAAAAGCCTCTGGTCTGAGCTCAGCCTGCTTGAGGGGACGGGCTCTCAAAGAGACACAAAAGATGGAAGTTGGAAGAGATGGAGCAAGTGGAATGGCTGGATCGCCATCACTTAACCCATCAGTTAAGACAGTCAGCAAGTATTTCTTTTTAAAAAATTATTGACAAGGTGGCGCAAAGCGCAAGGACCGGCTTAAGGATCCCAGTTGGAGCCCCCAGCTCCCCACCTGCAGGAGGGGAGTCGCTTCACAAGCAGTGAAGCAGGTCTGCAGGTGTCTGTCTTTCTCTCCTCCTGTCTGTCTTCCCCTCCTCTCTCCATTTCTCTCTGTTCTATCCAACAATGACAACATCATCAACAACAACAATAATAACTACAACAATAAAACAACAAGGGCAACAAAAAAAGAATAAATAAATACTTAAAAAGTGTTAATCATTTACTTGGGGGCCAGGTGGTGGTGCACCTGGTTGAGTGCACACATCACAATGCGCAAGGACACAGGTTCAAGTCCCCAGTCCCCACCTGCAGGGGGGAAGCTTCATAAGTGGTGAAGCAGTGTGCAGGTGTTTCTCTGTCTCTCTATCCCCCCCTTACCTCTAGATTTCTGGCTGTTTCTACCCAATAAATAAAGATAATAAAAGTAAATTTTAAAAAATATTTACTTGTTATTTTTTATTTGATAGGACAAAGAAATAGAGAGGGAGAGGGAGCTAGACAGTGAGAGAGAGAAAGACATCTGCAGCACTGGCTCATTGCTTGTGAAGCACCTCCCCCACCCCCCGCAGGTAGGTACTGGGGGCTTGAACCTGGGTCCTTGTGCATGGAAATGTAAGTGTCAGGCTTCATGCTTCATGTCCTAACATCAACCTGAAGTGAGAAAAGTGTGCTCCCAAAGGGCTGCATCCTTGAAAGTTCCCTGCAGACAGGGAAATCCACAAATGCAGCACCAAACCAAAGTTTCCGGCAACTCTTGTTGGTATTAAGACAGTTATATCAGAGAAAGCAGAACGTCAAAGCAAGTGAGCCAAGTATAAACAATTCAAGGAGAATGTTCTTTCTTTCTTTCTTTCTTTTTTTTTTAATTGTCACCAGGGTTATTACTGGCTCAGTGCCAGCACTACGAATCCACCACTCCTAGCAGCCATTTTTCCCCCTTTCTATTGTTAAAGGATAGGACAGAGAGAAACTGAGAGGGAAGGGGAGATAGGGAAGAAGAAAGAGATACACCTGCAGCACTACTTTACCATTTGTGAATTGTTCCCCTACAGGAGGTGGGGGGGAGTAGGGGCTCGAAAGCAGGTAGGTCCTTGTGCATGGCAGCGTGTGTGCTCAGCTGGGTGTGCCTGGCCCCTGAGAATGCATGCTGTATATGACTCCCATCTCACACTGGGCCCAGCCATACAGACATATTGTCATCAATCCTACATACTTACTGTCCACCAAGCTATCATGACCCTTTGCTTAGTGAGGCATGGTGAGCATCAGAAGGTACAGGGCAGACTCTCGCCTGTGGAAACTTGCTCTACTCCCTCCTGTCTGGGACAAACAACAAACAACCACCTAGCCCCAGGCTGTAAGAACACAGCTCTTCTCTGTACACAGTGCTTGCTAGGGGCCTTTCACTTCTTGTTCCCAACACATGTGCACTCGACTGGGTGCACTGCTACCTGGCCTTGGGCACGTATTTCTTGAGCATCTACTGCATACCAAGCCCGAGGGTCCTCAGGGAATAAAACAGACAAGGTCCTGCACACAAAGAGCTGTGAAGACAGTGCAACTCCCGGGGCTGAGTGGTGGCACATGGCCAGGTGGTGGCACACCACATTGAGTGTACATGTCACCATGCTCAGGACCCAGGTTGGAGCCCCTGCTCCCCACCTGCAGGGGGGAAGCTTCTCGAGTGGTCAAGTGGGTCTCTCTCCCTCTCTATTGCCCCCTCCCCTGTTAATGCTTGACTCACAAGCCTGTCTCACATGCTGTGTGTCCCTAGGCAGACCCCACACCTCTCTGAGCCTCCAGAGGAGTAGCAATAGCAGCTGTTACTAAGCAGTCACACTGTGTGTCCTCTGCAAGTATAAACCAACCCACCAGATATCACACAGTGAAGGAGGCTGTCAGGAGCCTTATTTCCTAGAGGAAATCTGGACAGAGGCCTAGCACCCTGCCTGAGGTCACACAGTCAGTAAACGGTGCAGCCAGCATTGCCAAATGGGGCAGCCTGGCTGCAGAGCCCACTCCCTCCACCTCAGCACAGCAGACAGACAGCCCTGCACACCACTTCGACTTAGGATCCTTGCCACCCCAGCCCATCGCTGCCCAGTGAACTCCAATCCACTCTCTGAAGCCCATCTCAAATGCCTCCTGTGTTCATCCAAGAGGACAAAGTGGCTTGTCTGAGGTCACTTAGCTGGCTGGGGGCAGAATGTGCCACCCACAAATGGTATCTCTCACAGGAATGGAAGTGGGGCTACTGTGGAGATAAAGACTACTCTGGGGTCCTCAATTATTTCTGAGCCATCTGAAAAACAGACTATGATCTCCTGCAAGAGCATGCCTTCTCAGTGGTCAGAAGCCCTCCCTAAGAAACAGAGGTATCAGTGAGGGGCCTTCACTGCTTGGTCCCTGAGGTCCCTTTTTGCTCCTCCCAACCCCAGTGCTGGAAGCAAGGCTCATTCCCCACCTCTCTAATCCCTGCTGAGATTTTCTTCAGGTTCGAAAGCATAACTGTCACCTCTGAGAAGCCCTCACAGATGGCTCTGTACCCTTGAGGACACGCTGATCCTGCCACCTGGTGGGCAGAGTTGGCCCCCTTGCCACATTGGGGGGGGGCACAAAGCAGGAGTCAGGTGCAGGAGAAACCTTTGGGGAGGGGAGGCCAACCTGGAGGATAAGGAGGCTCTGAAAGAGCCTGAGTCTGCTGGCAGCAGAGCAAGCATGATAGATGACACCACTCGGGAAGAAATAAATCCTGTGGCCCAAGCACCAGGAGAGCCAGGGTGGATCTATCTCAGAGACACCTAATAAATGTGCCGGCCACCCGGCTGGCAGCACAAACATCTGCATGCACCCACCCACCTCACAGACTGTGTGCCGGGAGCCCCCCTGTCCCAGGCTCTGTTCCATGCCCAGTCTTTATAAGAATGGGTGGGGGCACCCAGTTGAGTGCACACGTTACAGTGCACAGGAACCAGGGTTCAAGCCCCCGGTTCCCATATGCAGGGGGGAAGCTTCACAAGTGGTGAAGCAGGTTTGCAGGTGTCTCTCTTTCCCTTTCTATCTCCCCCTCAACACTCAGGTTCTCTCTCTCCTACCAAATAAAATAGAAAGGAAAACATAGGAGGGAAATGGCCACCAGGAGCGGTAGATTCATCATGCAGGCATTGAGTCTCAGGAATAACCCTGATGGCAATAAAAATAATAATAATAACAAATAAATGAAGAATAGAGGGGTCTGGAGACCCACTGGTGTAGCCCCACAGCCCCACTGCACACTGACAGTGAAGCCTACAAGTCATGGGAAACCTAAAATCCAGACCATGTGGTCCCAGACCACAAAGCACCAAGCCCTCCCCTCATCCAAGGTTTCTGAGGGCCTCTGATCCTCTGTCCCCTCCCCTGATGAGGGGGTCAGGCTGTGGCAGGCCATCTCAGGACTGCGTCACCATCCAGGCCCACTCCTGGCCCTTTCCCCAAGTCCGACCCTGGATTAATGGCCACCCTATGCACCTCTGGGTCCCTCTTTGTCCCCTCATTCCTAGAGGATAGCACTGGGTATGAGTCCAGGCTGGGCTCTGAGCACTAAGCAGTCCCTGGGACAAATGCCTCAGGTGCATGAACCAGCAACTGCCCTGTGGAGAGAGGAGATAGATCCCCACCACCAGGGCCTTCCCAAGGGCATCTATCACTAGCTTGAGTGTCACCATGACAGGAAGACATGGTTCCATTGGGCTTCCAACAGTCAAGTCTCCTGATAACGTGAGAACATCCTAGAGAGAAACTACCTCCTTGTCCCCACTATTACCACCTGCACATGTCAGCAAAGGAAGGGGGGGGAGGCAGGCACCTACTATGTGCAGGAAGTAGAGGTCACACCAAGTTCAGGGGTCAAGTGCTGGCAGGCCAGAGGTCACAGAACTAGGGTCTGCAGCTCAAACCAAGCTCTGTCCTTTCCCAGGATCCAGGCAGGGATGGCTGAGTCTCTGGTAGGGTCAGTGTTTACCCAGCACCATCAGCCCCCAAGAGCCTGAGTCAGAGTTTTGCTGGTGTGTGTGTGTGTATGTGTGTGTGTGTGTGAGAGAGAGAGAGAGAGAAAGAGAGAGAGAGAGAGAGAGAGATGGGGGGACAGAACAAGCCCAAGCCCAAAATCCCCTAGACAAGCTACCCCTGCACCCCCAGGCCACCAGAATTCATCAGTAAGAAAACCATTTGAAATCAGATGACCTGGCTTCCCCCTTTTATTAATTTAAGATTCATTGATTTATTTATTTGTATGAAAAGGCGAGAAGACCAGAGTATTACTTAGCTCTGGTTTACAGTGGTGGCAGGTATTGAACCTATAGCCATGCAAATTCTGACCTCTGACAGGTTAAGCTATCTCCCCAGCCCTGGCCCAAGTCCTGTTCATATCCCTTAATCTCACCAGGATTCATGTCCACCTTGAGACACCAGTGCACAGACCCAGCCATCAGAAAGAAGCCCATCAGAGGCTGAACCCTGGTCACCCCAGAATCGGGAGGGGGGGACCTCTCTGTGTACAGCCCCACCACCACCCCCAACTTCTGCATATGGGGAGAACCAGGAGAGAGACTTCCCAGAGGAGCAGTAAGCAAAAAAGTGGGGCCCACCCTGCCTCCTCTGGCCCTGCTCCCATTGCTCCCAGGCCACTGGGGTTCTGAGGGACCCCACCAGCTTCTCTGAGCCCAAACAAGGACAACACCACCCCTGGACGGGGGGCCAAGCCACCCCTACATCCTGCTGTGAATCTTACAGAAATACCCCCTCACACCCCCCCCCCCCCACACACACACACACATGCTGGCCTCAACACCCAGGTAACAACCAGAGGACATCACAAGGGTCTGTTTCTAAGTCCTGGCCTTTGGCTCCCCCAAAGCTTGCACTTATGACACCGGTGCAGGCCAGGCCTGGGGCCCCCGTCAGAGATGTCACTTCTCTGTCCACCCAGCCACACAGCCGCTGCCCAGTCCCCCAGCTGCTGGCTGAGGCTGCCTCCCAAACCTCAACCTCGAGGTCCGGGACAACCCCGCCCTGTCTCAGCATCTCCAGGGCACCCGGACAAAAGCATCGCTTATTGGCTAGCAAGTCAGTCAGTCAGTCACTGTCTCTCTGCCAATAAGCGCAGGGCATCATGGAGCATCCAGAGAGCAGGAAGCCCAGAGGAGGGGCCTGGCCAGCCTGGGGTTAGCCGGTGAAGACAGGGAGGAGGGGAGACACTCTGGGCTAGGCCCACTCTCTCTCCTCCAGTGCCCCCAACAGCCCTGGTGGTGGAGGTGGGGTTCTTGCTCCACCGGGCTGCCCAGCTATCAGGCTAGCTCTCTCCAGTGCCGTGCTCTCTGTCGCCCCACCCCAGGTGCAGTAGACAAGTGCCCTGGACACTGAGCCGAGGCCATTCCCAGACACCCCTTGGGACCATCTCGCCAATGACCTCTTCCTGTTCCCTGGGGGACCCACAGCTGTCCTGGGGTGGCCCCAGGGCAGGAGGGGGCTGCTGCCTCCCTCTCCCCCTCCTCTCTCCAGTCTCACTAGCAAACGAAGAAGAATAGAATTTCAGTTGGGCTCCACAAGACACAGAATTAGCACAATTAAATATAAATAGCTATTAAAAGTGCCTTATAATTAAATTCATTTTCCCAGTTATTTGTTTTACACACACACACCCGCCCACAGGCGTGCGCACACGCACACACTCTGCACCAAGTGGGTGTTGGGCTCCCAGCTGCCAACCAGCCTCCTCAAGACGTCGCCTTGCCTCAGCCTCGGGGTTCCGGTGCCCAAGTCTCTCCCACCCACCCCATTCATGGCCCATCCTGGCCCTGCTTCCGGCTCAGCCGCCCAGTCCTTCCCGGAAGGAAGAGTGGAAGTGACAGCTGCTGCATCCCCATGAGCAGAGCTCAGTGGGTGCCCACACCTGGCACCAGTCACCTCTTTGTTCCACCCCAGGATGTGACTCCCCCTCAGTGTTTACTGAGCATTAAGTGCTTAACACACACAGAGGTTTCCTTGAACCCTCACACTGGCACCCCCACCTCCACAAATGACTCTTAAGGGAGCATGTCAGCCCACAGCACCCACCCAAAAGAAAGCCCAGTACCAGAGACCCAGCCGGGCACCACCTACTTGGGCGAGGAAACCAGGATGGTGGGGAGGACTAACAGGGTGGGGGCTTCTGGCTATGCTGGGAAGGAGAGGGTGCATATGGGCAGGTGGTGGAGGGAGCAGACCTGAGCAGGGTTTGAGTCCTCACTGCTACTTCCTTTTCTTTTTAAATATTTTATTTATGTATTTACTTGATAGAGGCAGAGAGAAATCAAGAGGGAAGGGGGTGTAGAGAAGGAGAGAGAAAGAGAAACAGTCACAGAACTGCTTCCTTACTGTAGGTGGGATAGGGGCTTGAACTCAGGTCCTTATTCATGGTAACATGTTTGTTCTACCAGGTGAGTCATTACCCAGCCACCTACCTGTCTGTCTGTCTTTCTTTCTAGAGATTCATTTATTGACTAATGAGATGAGAAAGAGAGGGGCAGGAAGAGAGGATATGCCAACCATCACTCAGGCACATGCAATGCTGAAGATGGAACTCAGAGCCTCATGCTTGAGGGTCTAACACTTTCTGATAAATGCTGGGGGAAAGATGGAAGCCTGTAGGGGCCAGGTGGTGGTGTACCTGGTTGAGCAGACATATTACCATGTACAAGGTCCCAGGTTCAAGCCCCCAGTCCCCTCCAGCAGGCAGGAAGCTTCACAAGTGATGAAGCAGTGCTGCAGATGTCTCTGTCTTTCTCCCTCTCTCTCTCTCCCCCCCTCTCTCTATATATCCCTCTCTATCTATTCTTTCCTTCTCAATTTCTCTCTGCTTCTATCCAATATAAATAAATAAAAAATATTTAATAAAATAAGGAGCCTGCACTGGAGAGGAAAACTCACAGGCTCAGGATTCAGGCACAGATGCCTTACAGACAAGGCACACTTACCACCAGCTCCCGAAGACCTCACCAACAGCAGGGGAGGGGTAGGGCAAGGTACTGTCTTGGACGAGCACCGTTGAGTAGAGCAGAAACCCACCATGTCCTTAGGGTGCCACCACGATAGAGTCCATTCCCTTGGCACATGTCAACTCCTCATGCCAGGTGTTCTACCACTGATGGCCTTGGCACCACCTCCTGGCACACAGGTAGCCTCATGCCAGTCTCCTCTTTGGTGGCTTCATTATCTCCCATCCTTTGTGCCTCTCTAGGCTTAACACCCCTTCTTTCAAGGCATCCTGGACTGTTCCATTCTGTTCTGCCTCATGTCTGGAGCACTTTCACGAGCCCCACAGAACCAAGCTCATGGCTCTGTGCCACCCGCAATTCCCTGCCCTACCCAGAGGCTGTGACTGTGGGGTTCCCTGGCTGCCTCTGTCCATCCTCTGTCCTTGACGGGTACAGAGATAGACACATGATAGATACTAAGTAGTACTGGCACTAACCTCTTCCTTTAAAGCTTTGTATGTAGTCAGCTCTGGGCTGGGCTCTGAGCTCCTGGCTTAGTCACCGGCATTCTCCTGACCCTCATGTCCTAGGCTACCAGATCAGGACATGTCAGAACAACAGCTCCACAGGACTCCTGCAGCCTGAAGGAGCCCCCCTAGGTGGCTGTCCATGGTGCTGAATCGGGAGTGGGAGGCACACAAGAACAAAGTCTGGAGACAGCCACCTGGAGTCTGGGGGAGGCAGAGAGGAGACCACTGAGAGAGACAATTTCTGTGGATTGCTGGCTCTGGGCACTGCTGGGGGCTGTCAGCAGGAGACCACTTGCTCAGGCTGGTGGAGGTGGCACAGCCTCAGCCACTGGGGGGTGGGGGTGTCCCTGTCTAGATAATCACCCAGAGCCACATTCAGAACAGGGTCTAGTGGAGGAGAGGGCTGACAGCACACATACACACACCATGTTCAGACACATGCGCACACACCTCAGGATGCTTGTGCACACAATGCATGGGCCCCTAGTCTACAGCACCTGCCCAGGTATGCCCACCCTCAACCCATGTACTTCCCATCCCTGGCAGGGAAGCCCAAGGAGCCACTTCACAGCAGAGGCGAGGGAGACTCCATTCCTGGATCATTCTCACTTCCAGAGTGTGGGCAGCAACTGCCCAGTCCCCTCCTTCACCAAACAGTGCCAGGTGCCTGTCATCATGCCAGATAAGACAAAGGAGGCGGCTGCCCTGGGGGAGCAGCAACAGACCCAGCCTGGGAGAGAACACGGGGAGGGGGGAGGATGAGAGGAAGGAGAGAGGAAGAAGGAAAAAGGAGAGGTGGGAGGAGAGGGGGAGAGGAGAAGAGCAGAGAGGAGGAGATGAAAGAGGAGAGAAAGGAGGAAGGGAGGGAGGAGAGAAGGAGAAGGAAAGAAGAGGAGGAGGAGGGAGTGAGGAGGGAAGCAGACAGACTCTGTGCTGGAGAGGAGCAGCTCTTGGCAGAGCCCTGCACTGGCCCAGCCATCGTCCGCTTCAGAATAATTTCTCCAGCAGCAGAAACTCCGTAATTATGGGTAATAACAATCACCCTGATTTGCATGTATTGAGCACCTTCCCGCCTGAGATCTCCAAGTGCTTTGCCAACATTAATCAATTCATTAGGCGCACCCGCCTCCCTGGGACAGGGCGACATTGCACTCAGCCCCACACCCCACAGCTGGCTGGGAGCTCCGCTGGGGGGGGGCAGTCCCACCACCCCCATGGGCACATGTCTGGTGTCCTGTGGGGTGGGCACTGGGGAGGAGGGGCCTGCAGAGCCCCAAACCCAACTTCTGGCTGCCCCCTGCCCCTGCCATGCATGGTTGCCCTGTTGGAGGGTGCTGCCTACAGGGTGCTTGATGCCAACAATGCCACAGGTAGGCAGGGATGGCCGAGGGCCGCTCTGCCCTCAACTGTCAGGGGACTCAGAACCCACAAGCTTCTTCACCCATCTCAAGGAGAACAGGGGGCTCCAGCTCCCAAGGTCCCACAGTCCTTGGGAATCTACTCTGTACAGAGGAGGAGGCTCCCTGAACGTTAGGCTCATAATCAGGACCCGGGGTGGGGGGATGGGGAATGTGGGGCCCATTGCCTCTAGCTCCGAAGTCAGGCAGCCCCCAAATTCTCAGCAAATGGCCAAGTCTTCCTCCAAGCCATCTCTCCCAATGCAGTGGGGAAACTGAGACACCAGGGAGTGAATGTGGGTTTCAGAGCCAGGTATGGAATCAAGTCCTAGTCCTGCCAGTTCTTGGTGCTACTGCCTGGAACACATGGCTCCCTCCATGAGCCTCCATCCCCTCCCACATCTGGCAAATGAAATATAGTAGTTCCCCTTGGAGAATGTGGGCTGGCAATGCCCTGGGCCAGTGGAGCTCCCCACACCATCATGGCTGGACAAATGGCCTGGAGTCACTAGTGATGCCACAGCTACATGTCCTGTCTATACCATCTTCCCTGCCATCACACAGAAACTCCAGAACCAGCCACCCTACCCCCTGGTTCAGGGCAAAAATATTTACTGAGCACCTACTATGTGCTGGGCATTCTGCCACCCACTTTTTCAGCTCCCTTTGCCTATGCCCTCTGCCCAGATGGCTGCCTTCCTCAGCTCCTTCCTGACATGGAGCATCTGCCTTTGCTATGAATCAAACCTCCCCATTGCCCTCTGGCTTTCCCTCTGCAAAACTCAATTCCCTTTCAATTCACCAAGGCCTGTCTCCTCCAGGAAGCCCTCTCTGCCTGTCCCAGTGGGCTTATCTGCCCAACTGTCCCCATATTCATTTTGCACAAGGCTGGGGTTCCTCCAGGGCTGGAGCCAGGCCTTCTCTCCTCCTGTGTTGTTCTGGGCCGCTGCAAGGCAGGGTGAGGGAGATGGAGCCTCGCTTACAGGGAGTGCATGTGTCCACATATAAGGAGAGGCCAGGGTGCCCTCACCAGCTCCCCCTCTCCCAGGGATTCTGCCATCTGGTGGGAGATGACCCCTCATGTTACAGAGCTCACGGACAGGGCCCAGGAGCCCAGGCTCTCTTATGCCCACATTCAGACAAACACACACACACACACACACACACACACGCACGCACACTCACACGCACATGCACACGCATGCACACGGGTCTGACACTGAACATGCCCACACACAAGAATTCATGGGTACAGGCACAACACATACAGTGGCAAACATCCCTGGACACACTTGAACAGAGGGGATATTGATGCTAGGGTCTTGCTGCCTCCATCTTGGTCTCTCCAACCAGCCCTACCCTCTGTCCCACTAGTGTCCCTGTCTTAGGGTCACCTCCTCCAGAAAGTCTTCCTGGTTGCATCTTGGTTTGATCTTGGGGAAGAGTTGTTTTGTTTTTGCTATTGGCACCAGTGTTATTGTTGGGGCTTGGTGCCACTATGAATCCACCACTGCTCCTAGCAGCCATATTTTTCTTTCTTTTTTTTATTAGATAGGACAGAGGGAATTTGAGAGCAGAGGAGGGAGAGGAAGAGAGATAGAAAGATACCTGCAGACACGTTCTGCCACTCAGAAAGCTTCCCCACTGTAAGTGGGGATTGGGGACCTGAGCCCAGGTCCTTGTGCATGGTAACATATGCAGTTAACCGGATATACCACTGCTCCCCGGTCTTCCTGGGTGGTCTGTCTGAGGGTCCAGACACTCATCTGGTAGGACACGCAGTCAAAGCCTTAAAATAAGAGTGGCCAGGCTACCAGGCCTTGAGCACATGTGGGGATTGACTCAGGGACACAGAATGATGGGGGAGGGGGAGCATACAGGAGCAAAACTAAGGTGGGGGTGGGAGTATCACACAGGTGGAGGCTGGGCCCCATGGGCCTTACAGGATCACTTTCCGTCTCTGTGCCTCGGTTTCTCCACTAACCAATGAGGTTAGTGTAATCTTCAAAAATCAGACTGCACTCTGCTTTAAAACACAAAATAGGGACCTGAGTCACAGAAATGTCACTTCAGGTCCCCAGAGGATGCAGAGATGAGGCAAAGAGAGCCTGCAGAGGTGGGGGTGGAGGGTGGGCAAGGAGCAGGATAACAGGGAGAGACAAGGCAGCCAGAGCCCATGAGGAAGAGCCAGCTGGGATCATCCAGGACCAGGGGCTCGGGTCCCCCACTCTGACATAGGAGCACGCCAGGGGAGGCGCCCGACCTCTATCTCATTAGCCAAGACCCGCTCGTTAATCACCAGGGCCGCTATGTCCTGCCTGGGCTGTGTCAGGCCATAATAATATATGAAGAACATTCATTTATTCACCAGCTTCCCACTCAGGGAAAGATATATAACGCTGTGGGAATGGATTTATCCTGACACCCAGCTTTCAGCAAAGTGAGGCTAATTTAAACGTTTAAGTCAACGGCTTGCCCCTCCCCTCCCAGGTTCTTCTTCATTTTTTTTCCCTTAATGCTGAGAGGATAAGATGTGGGAGGGAAGCTGAAAATGTGCACCTGGCTGGTTTGAGGGCTGGAGGCAACACAGAGGAAGTAGGACTAGGGAAGCAGATAATGGTTCTACAAAAGACTTTCAGGCCTGAGGCTCTGATGTCCCAGGTTCAATCCCCAGTACCACCATAAGCCAGAGCTGATCAGTGTTCTGATGTCTCTCTCTCTCTCATTCTCTCACTAAAAAAAATTTTTTTAAATCTTTTTAAGCCAGAGAAAAGGGGCCAGTTGGTGGCACACCTGGTTAAGTGCAAACATTACCATGCACAATGCCCTGGTTTTGAACCCCTATTCCCTACCTGCAGGGGGGGATGCTTCATGAGCTGAGCAGTGAAGTAAGCCTGCAGATGTCCTTCTCTCTACCTCTCTATCTCACCCTCTCCTCTTAATTTTTATCTGTCCTATCTAATAAAAATAGAAAAAAGGGGGGCCAGTGGTGACACACCTAGTTAAGCACACACATTACAGTGTGCAAGGACCCAGGTTCAACCCCCCGGCCCCCACCTACAGGGGGAAACTTCATGAGTGGTGAAGTCGAGCTGCAGATGTCTCTCTCCCTCTCTTCCTCTCTATCTCCCCCTCCCCTCTCAATTTTTCTCAGTCTCTAATAATAAATAAAACAAAACAAATAAAATTTTTAAGAGAAAAAAATGGCTGCCCGGAGCAGTGGATTCATAGTTTTTGCACCAAGCCCCAGCAATAATCCTGGCGGCAATAAACAGATAAATGGGTGGGGGGTAGGGCACCTGGTTGAGCACATATGTTATAATGCACAGGATCCCGGGTTCAAACCCCAACCCCCACCTGTAGAAGGGGAGCTTCATAAGTGGTAGTGTTAGTGTTGCAGCTGTCTCTCTCCATCTCTGTCTCCCATTTCCTCTAGATTTCTCTGTCTTTATCCAATAAACAAATTAATTTTAAAAAGTAGTAAGATAAAAACCAGAGAAAAAACAAGACTGAGCCTAGAACTCCTCTGCCCTCCTTCCCACCCTCCACCCTAGCTGGGGCCAAGCACTGGCTCAGCACCTCCTGGGCCTCCAGGACACCTTCTGCACCTCCTCCCTGGAAGTCAGCTTGACAGGCTCCATTTCTGGGCAGAGGGGATTGAAGGTCTGAGAAGGGCGTGGCCATGGACTGCTGCCCCAAGGCCCACTGGGGCTGGGGGTAGGGTGGGCTCTGGCCATCTGGGGGTCCATGTCCCACCTCCCAGCTGTCTCATAGTCTTCCATGCAGGCTACCCCATCCATGTTGGGGGCAGCTGGAGCTTGTGACCTCATTGCGGATCAGTGTGACAGGTGGTACAGGAGATGCTCTGGACGGGCCTAGGGACCCTCGTGCCCACACCCTGACAAGCACACCCACCCACAGCCTCCATTCCTCACTGTGGAGCAGAAGTTGAGCAGATTGGGTGCCTCTGGGCCACTCCCACACCCTGTCCTGGGACCCTGCTGGCTCTGGGGAAGGTGGCTCACCCTCTCTGTGCTTCAGTTTCCTCATCTGAAAAATGGTGAATGCCCGCCCCACAGGAAGCACCTGGGAGGACTCAGTGAGATCACCATCCATGAAGAGACCTCAGGCCCACACTCCACCCAGGCAGCACCCTGTTGCTGTTGTCATACCTGCTGTGAGGAAGGGACCATTGGAGTAACCCAAAACTCCCCAGATATATCCCCACTGAGCCTGGGCCTGCTTCATGTGGCCCTGGGGAACCCACCAGGGGCCTGACTGAGGGAATGGGGCTCCTTTTGGCAGCCATCTGAGACCGGATCACCCCACCCTGAAGAAGCAAGAGATAATGTCAGGGCCCCCTCTGAAGGCCTGGGAAGCACTTGTAGAAAGGGAGACACCCAAGGGACAGACACCCTTGAGTGTGTATTCTCTCTCTCTCTCTCTCTCTCTCCCTCTTTCTCTCCCCCCCCCCTCCACCTCCCCACAGCTCCCTTCCATGTCTGGTTTCCACAATGAGGTCACAAGCTCCAGCTGCCCCCAACATGGGGTAGCCTGCACGGAAGACTATGAGACAGCTGGGAGGTGGGACATGGACCCCCAGATGGCCAGAGCCCACCCTACCCCCAGCCCCAGTGGGCCTTGGGGCAGCAGTCCATGGCCACGCCCTTCTCAGACCTTCAATCCCCTCTTCCTAGAAACAGAGCCTGTCACACTGACTTCCAGGGAGGAGGTGCAGAAGGTGTCCTGGAGGCCCAGGAGGGGCTGAGCCAGTGCTTGGCCCCCAGCTGCCCAACAGGTGCCCTTGACACCCCTCTGAGTCCAGAGAGCCAGGGAACTCCACCTCCAGCCCCACTGGCCAGTGACAGGGAGGAAGGTGCTAGCTTCTGCGGGGGCGTCTGGCTATGTATCAAGCTCCTGTCAAGCATCCTATCAAAGCATGCTGGCAGGTGACACGGCCGTGTAATAGACGGGTTCCTGTGTTATTTTTAAAAGTCATAACCGAGCAAGTACACTGAAATCCTTTGCCAGGTCACACCTGCAGGAGCCTGGCCCCTGAGCCAAGCCGGTTACCAGGACGCTGCCAGTGCTCCTGCTGCCAGCCAGAGCCCCCTGGGGGGGGGGGTGGTGAGGGAGAGCAGCCACACCCCAGAAAGCAACTGCCAGGGTTCAGCACCCCTCCCCCAGAGCCTGGGTGACAGCTCTAAGGTGGCAGCTTCTCCTCCTTAAAAGGGAGCTCGGTGGTGACTCACGCCTGCTTCTAGGCTTCTGTGTTGTCGCACCTGACGGCTGCCTCCCTCCCTCCCTCCCTCCCTCCCTCCCTCCCTCCGTATCCCTCCCTCCGTGGGAGCAAGTCTGGCTGCTGCTGGCAGGGGGACAGGCCAGTCCCAGGCCAGGCTGGCAAAGAAGGAGGGGCCCTGGGAGGTGGCCTGAGCCCAACCACAGAAGGTGTCCCCAATGGTCCCATATCTATGTGGGTTCTCATGTCAGTGGGAGCCAGGCTAGACATGGGGGTGGAAAAGTGGGCAAGGAAATCTTTTGAAAAGATGTAGTTATTTTAGAGGAGGGAGAGAAGCAGAGCACAGCTGACTGCAGCATCTGTGTGTGCTGGTGGAGGAGTGGGGGACAGGGTCAGGGGGTCTAACCCAGGCCTTATCACACAAGCCCTCCCAGACATGCTGAGCCTGCTCAGTGGCATGTATGTCTATGTGCATGTGTGTTTGTATATGTTCTGTTCATGTTATGTTATGTTTGTATATTGTATCTGTTCATGCATGTGTCTATATACATCAGGGTGCTGGAGACCAGCCCAAGTGTCTCATGCTCATGAAGTGTGAGCTTTACTATTAATCTACATCCTGAGGCCTTAATGGGTGATTTTTCAAATATTAGAGTCAGGTGGGTCAGGCGGTAGGTAGGTAGTACACACAGTTGAGTACACACATTACCATGTATAAGGACCTGGGTTCGATTCCCCAGTCCCCACCTGCAGGGGTGAAGCTTCACGAGCAGTGAAGCAGATCTGCAGGTGTCTCTCTTTCTCTCTCCCTCTCTATCCCCCCCTTCCATGTCTCTATCCAAAAATTAAATGGCCACCAGGAGTGGTGGATTCCTCATGCAAGCCCTGAGTTGCAGTGATAACCCTGGTGGCAATAAAAAGAAATATGTAAAAATAAACATAATTTTTTAAAAGATTAGAGTCAGGCTAGGAAAACAGCATAGTGGTTACACAAAAAGACTTTCATGCCTGAGGCTCCAGGGTTCCATGTTCAATCCCCAGCTCCACCACCTTAAGCCAGAGCTCACCAAGTTCAAGGACATGGCTGAGGCAGGCCCCACTGACAAAAACAAGATAGACAGCCGCCCGTCATTTCCGTGTCTGGAGGTGTATTAACCAGTTTCTAGGGCTGAGTCGTAGTTGCACAAATACACGCTAATGAGCTAAAAGCTTTCTCTCCGCTGTGACTGCACTCTTTCAAGTCACCATGTCTAGACTCCAGAAAGATCATTTCTGGTCTCGGTCAGCTCTAGGGCAGTTCAGGTAAACCATCACCCCCAGAACTGAGTGCTGGAAAGAGAGACCCCGACTAGATGGGCTCTCAGAAAGAAGCTCTCCCCCAGGGAGCTGAAAGGCCCAGAGACCCATACTGGAGCCTCAAGCTGCCATCCATCCTTCCTTTTCTACTTATAAAGTGGACCTGAGCAGTGGGCTGCATTGTGCAGCTGTGTTTGGGGCCTCAGGCCTTTACCCAAGTCCCCTGGGTACTCTGTGCCCCCCCACCTGGGCCCCAACCAAACTATGTCATGCTCCTGGCTCCTGGCCACAGACCCTCTCTGGCCCCACGCCTCACATCTGCACATCAGGGCCCTGGGCCTTCTTGGTGATCTGAAGCCCTAGAACAGGATGACTGACCTTGAAGTCATCTGGGGGGGGGGGGGACGACAAAGCTGCAGCCACAATCACAGGGGATGGGGGTGGGGATGAGGGGGGTCCCTGGAGCCTGAGAGAAAGAGATTATGAGAGGGTAGGTGCAGGTGGTCCTTCCTCGCAGGGTGGGCAGAGGACAACATCTAGGTCCTTGGCTGGGGATGGAAGGTAGTAGGGGGTACGGGGCAGTCCCCAGCCTGATGAAACATGATATCACAGCAGACACCAGGCACATGTTAGACACTCACAAACCCAGGCATATCAGTGAGGAGGAGTCTCGGTTTCGGAGGAATAGACCTTGGGCAAGCTACCTCCAAGAAGCCCACCCTGACCACCCCCCTCTCTAGGTCAGGACCCCTGTCAATTCCCAGTCTGGCCCTTTGAGGCCTAGGAGCAAACACCTCCCCAGGGATTTCTGCCCTGCCCCTGGTGTACAGAAGTTCTGAGCTGCAGCCGTGGAGAGCAAGGCCAGGGTGGGGAAGCACTATGGAAAAGCCATGCTATGGACCAGGCCTCAGTCACAGAGTCTATGCCTAGGCAGGAGCATCTCTCCCCACCCAAACCCTGGGGCCCTGACCACCTGGTGAACACTTGTCCACATTTCACACTCATTCTAGGACCCCTTCCTCCATGAAACCTCACCTGCCCAGTACCCCAAGAGACATACTACTGAGCCATTCAGTTCTCCCAAGGGGCCCCGACACCTCTCCTACCCCAGGGTCCTTGACGGCAACATCTGTCTACAAAGCTGCCCCACCCCAGGCTGGGAGCTCCTGGAAATTAGCAAGGTCCCATCTCTGACAACCCAGCACCCAGCTCAAGAGCTGGCCAGCACCTGGCAGGTGCATAACGGAGCCCTGGCGGATGGCCCACAGATAAGGAAAGACAAGCACCCCCCAGCCCCCCAGCCAAGCCTCCAGGCAGCCGGCTATGCCCCACCTGCCCCACCCTCAGCCTGTTGGCAAAAGCTGTGGAATTAAGCACAAGTTATAATTAAGACGGGATGTTTGAAGAGAAACATAATCTCCATTTCCGTGGGATCCTCGGGCACAACAGTAATTAACGTCTCATTAACATTCGCCTAATTAAGCAGTTTATGAAAGTGTATGGATTTGCATACCAGGCTCACTCAGGCGCAAGATTAACCCCTCAGGCCCCAGAGGGCTGGGAGGCAAGAGGGCCCCATGAGGTTTGCAGGGGAGGAGGCCCAGGTAAAAGGAGGGGTCTGTGGGCAGTGGTCACCCCCACTCTCCAGTCCTGTGCCTCCCCAGCCCCTTCTGGCCAACTAGTGGACAGGACATTCCCCCTCCCCTTAATAAGGATAAGGTCACAAGTACTCATAAGGACCTTCTACCAGGAGATAGCTTATCCAGTAGGGCACATGCCTTGCTATGCCAACTATCAGCATGGAGCCCCTACACCACATGGGAGTGTCCTGGCCCTGGAGGTAGCTCTATATGAATGAAAAAGTTAGCCCAGGTGGAAGTGAACCTGCACATGAGTGAGGCCCCAGCTCCATAAAAGGGGGGGTGGGGACTGGAGGCGGTGCACCCAGTTAATTGCACATGTTACAATGCTCAAGAACCAGGGTTCAAGCCCCCAGTCCTCAAGTGCAGGGAGGAAGTTTCATAGATGGGGAAGCAGTGCTGCAGGTGTATGTCTCTCTCTCTATTCCCCTTTCCTACTCAACTTCTGTCTTTATCCAAAAAAAAAAATTTTTTTTTAAATGAAAATCAGAAAAAGAAAAGGAACTACAAGCCATTGGTCCAAATCACCACCACCAAACCCTGGGCATCAGGTCCAGTCCTGCCCCAAGCTCCTAAGAATGGGACTCCCACCCAAGAACTTCTTCAGTTGTTCAGTGGGCCCAACTCCCAGGGCTGTGTGAGTAGTCCCTGCATTCTGTCTGGGAAGAGAGGTCAGGGAGGTCAGACCTGCCCCAGACCACAGAGCGTGGACCCCAGCCCTGAGTCCCTAGGCTCCTCTGCACACTAATTAACCCTGGTCCCTGGGCTCCCCAATTCCCAACCCAGGCCCACTCTGCCTGGTGGGAAGATTCAGTTCTCCAAAGGAGGCCACTGGATGGTTCTTTCGGGATGGTGTCAGGGATCATAGAAGAGACTTCCCACAGGCACCTCTTCCAGTTGCTCACTCGCTGTCTAGCTGCCTGTTGGCCCACCCTCTGCACCTGTACCCTTCCCTGGACAAGCCTGGACAGCTTCCCAGCTTCCACTCAACCACAGCATCAAGAGCCTCCAAAGTGCCCATTCCTAGCAAGCTATACAAAACATAAGCCCATGAGGCGAGAAGTGTGACTTTGCTCCAATTTGAATCATCTTGCAAGAACAAAAGGCATCATGAAAGGAACAGATCAGATGCCCCAGACAGATAGACAGACATAACCAGAGGAATGTGCCTGCAGTACAGACAGCTGCCAGGAACATTCTCCTTCCAGGCTCCATACAGAGCTCTGCAGAAAGAAAAAGACAGATCACTGAGGAAAAACAGATCGTCTGCTTCTGGCGAGAGGCGCAGAACAGGATCAGGCAGATGGGGAGACCCCAAGGGCCACAGAACATGAGCAGAGATCCCTGGATGGCAGACAAAACGACAGGACAATTCAATTCCCATCTGAAAGGCATAGTGCCGAGCTTTGGGGGCTGTGGAGACCAGCCTTTTTACCCCCGGCTGGTGGAAGCGGCTGCAGACCTTCAGGGAGGCCTTTCCTTGACATGCTAAAGCTCTGTCAACCCTGCCGCCAAAAGCAGGGGACAGTGAGATCCTGCATTCATTCCCCCAGTAAAGCACACACATTACCATGCTCAAAGTTTGAACCCCTGCTTCTTACCTGCAAGGGGGAAGCTTCATGAGCCATGAAGTAATGCTTTAGGAGTCTCTCTCTATCTCCCTCCCTCCCTCCTTTCCTTTCCCTTTTCCCTCCCTCTTTCTCTCTCTCTTTCTCCCTATCTCCCCCTTTCCTCTTGACTTTTCTCTGTCTCTACCCAATATGTTGAATTCCAGGAACAGACCCCAGCCTTCCTCTCTTACTCAACTCCTGGGGGCCTAACCAAGGAGTTCCCCAGTGAACCACGCCATGCAAAGAGAGGAATAGGGAAGCCATGTTGATGAGGCCATCCCCATGTGGGGACACTGGTCAGTCTTGGTGTTCACTCCCAAGTAGAAGCTACCAACATAGGTCACTGGACACCTGAATGTTGGCTCCATCAGCTCGGAGACTGGTAAGCACTTCGACTAGAGCTCAGAAAAGGGCCAGCAAAGACCTCCCAGAGTCCTGGCCACACAGTGGAACATCTAGTTGAATGCACATGTTATAATGCACAAGGACCCAGGTTCAACACCCCCTCCCTGTTCCCACCTTCAGGGGGGAAGCTTCATGAATAGTGAAGCAGTGCTACAGGTTGTCTCTGTCTTCCACTCTAACCCCCTCCCCCTCTCAATTTCTCTCTGTCCTATCAAATAAAAAATAATAATTAAAAAAGGAAGAGAACCTCACATAAGCAAACATGATAAAAATGTGATCTGACAAACAGGCAATGCAGTAAGCTATTTTTTTAAAGAGCTATTAGTATCACTGAATAAAAGGGAATAAAATAGAGTGCCCATAAATTGGATGCAACATATTTTTAAAAAGGAACATTCAGCAAATAAAAAGGTATCTTGGAAATGTAAACTTCATTAAGCAGAACCCAAAAACTCTATTAAAAAGAGGGGGATGATTACACTGTGGAGACCTCCTAGAAAAAGGGAAAGGAAGATAACAAGATTCAACAAAGGAACGAAAGATAAGGTAGTCAGGGCTTTCTCCAGAAAACGCAACATCTAGTTCATTGGGATTCCAGAAAGAGAGACCAGAGAAAATAGAGGTCAGCAAATCACAAAGGATTAAGTCAAAAACTTCTCCTGAGCCAAAGGACATGCATTTCCAATTTAAAAGGGCAGACCCTCACCAAGGCCTGGCACAGTGCCTAGTGGAACAGGAGGGCAGGAAGATGGCTCAGCTGGGAGAGCACACGCCTCACCACACATGACGACCTGGTGCAAACCCCCAGCCACCATGTGGGAGCATGATACAAAGGAGAAGCTTCACGAGAGGTAGAGCAACACTGTGGTCTCTTTCTACATTTATCTATCTATCTATCTATCTATCTTGGCAAATGCTAGAAGAAGATCTATCTATCTTTGTCTCTCACCCTCTATCTGAAAAAAAAAAAGTGGAAAATAGTGGTGGAATTGTGCAAGTCTGAAGTCCCAGCACAGCTCCGGAAGCTTAAAATGAAGATAAAGAGAGGGGGGAGGGAGGAAAAGAGGGACAGGGAAAAATTCCTACAGTCTTCTAAAAATGAAAAACACTTGGCAGCATACAGACTCAGATGCTGACACAGTGACTCCAAACACAGAGCTTCCTAGTGTTACCCTGGTAGGCCAGGTGATCTGGAATCACTGATAAACTGTTCTCTGTACACAATAACTCTGCACTCTGCGTGCAAGAACTGTTTTTGCTAGAAACAGCAAGTATGTCAAAACTAACCTCACAAAACAAAAGCATAGCAATTAGAGACTCATACCCCCAACCCTATTCCTCTGGGTCAATCTTTTTTTTTTTTTTTTTTTTTTTTTTTTTTTAACCAGAGCACTGCTCAGCTCTGGCTTATGCTGGTGCAGAAGTTGAACCTTGGACACTGGAACCTCAGGTATCAGAATCTTTTTGCATAACCATTATGCTACCTAGCCCCTGCCCCCAACTCTATTCCTGATGGCCTTGGCTCTTCAGAAGAAGAGCTATAGTCATCCCTTGCCACTTCAACTTTCATGACTTCACTGTGTCACAGTTTTTTTTCAAATATGTCCATTAAAAAGTTGATTGGACTTATTTATTCATTTATTTATGAGAAAGATAGGAGAGAAAGAACCAGCCATCACTCTGGTACATGTGTTGCCGGGGATCAAACTCAGGACCTCATGCTTGAGAGTCTAGTGCCTTAGCCATTGCGCCACCTCCCGGACCAAAGAATTTATTTATTTATTTATTTATTCATGAGAAAGATAGGAGGAGAGAAAGAACCAAACATCACGCTGGGACATGTGCTGCTGGGGATCGAACTCAGGACCTCATGGTTGAGAATCCAATGCTTTATCCACTACGCCACCTCCTGGACAATATACAGATCCAAGAAGGATGACAGAGGACCTAGTGGGAGTTGTATTGTTATATGGGAAACTGGGGAATGTTATACATGTACAAACTATTGTATTTACTGTTGAATGTAAAACATTAATTCCCCAATTAAAAAAAAAGTTGATCGAGTCAGTGAAAGTGATACAGCATGTGCTGTATCATTACAATTAAGATTAAAATGACTATGTATGGACTGTAGGCCTATGTATTCGAGCACCCCCAGAAATCCTTCAATGGCAGGTGCAGCCACTTGACCACTCCTTGTGTGTGTTTGAAATCGGGTGTGGGGAAACCAAGCCAGTCAGAGCGTGTTTCTCACAGATGGGCTTCTACATCGCTACACATGGGAAGTATCTTTGCTCTCAGAAGTGTCTGCAATTTCTGAGAACCTTTATCTAAGGCCCGCAATGGCTCCTAAATGTGTTTTAAGCCTTTTGGTGATAAAGCACTGGAGGAACTAAGCACTGGAGGAAGATGCTTACCACCCAGGAGAAGGTGAAACTCTTGGATATGATTAAAAAAAAAAAAAAAGGGCAAGAAAAGACTGCTGAGTTGGTGTAGTAGCTCTGCCTGTGGACTCCGAAGCAGGCAGACAGGGCTTCATGTTCAAAGCCTGTCCTCCCATGAAGCCGGTTGTTAACCCTGGATTGGGGAAAAAAGAAAAGGAAAGGAAAGGAAAGGAAAGGAAAGGAAAGGAAAGGAAAGGAAAGGAAAGGAAAGGAAAGGAAAGGAAAGGAAAGGAAAGGAAAGGAAAGGAAAGGAAAGGAAAGGAAAGGAAAGGAAAGGAAAGGAAAGGAAAGGAAAGGAAAGACTTAAGGGAGTCAGGCGGTAGCGCAGCGGGTTAAGCACACATGGCACAAAGCGCAAGGGCCGACGTAGGGATCCCGGTTCAAGCCCCTGGCTCCCCACCTGCAGGAGGTCACTTCGCAAGTGGTGAAGCAGGTCTGTAGGTGTCTATCTTTCTCTCCTCCTCTCTGGCTTCCCCTCCTCTCTTGATTTCTTTCTGTCCTATCCAACAACAACAATAGCTATGACAACAATAACAA
Source organism: Erinaceus europaeus (assembly GCF_950295315.1). Classification (NCBI taxonomy): domain Eukaryota; kingdom Metazoa; phylum Chordata; class Mammalia; order Eulipotyphla; family Erinaceidae; genus Erinaceus; species Erinaceus europaeus. The sequence continues at coordinate 22,388,477 of NC_080177.1, forward strand.
CTACAACAAGGGCAACAAAATGGGAAAAATAGCCTCCAGGAGCAGTGGATTTGTAGTGCAGGCACCGAGCCCCAGCAATAACTCTGGAGGAAAAAAAAAAAAAAAAAAAAGGCAAGAAAGTCCTGGAAGTTGCCCGCCATTATGACTTGAATGAGTCTACTGTTCACTTCATCCATAAAGATGAAAAGAACATCCGTGCAATGGCTACTGTCTCTGTCAATCTGGAAGCAAAGCTAAAGGGGTATTATTTCATGTCTAGAGGTCTCTAATAATGTTAAAAAACATATTTAGAAGGTCATAGGTAGTTTTTCTATGCTATAACTACTAAAATATTCTATTTATAAATAAAGAATCCTACTTTGTGGAAATTCACTTACCGCAATAGAGTCTGGAACTGATTAAGCTCAATAAATAAGGGATGACTGTACTAGCTTTGTTTTAGGAGGAAATTCACAGACAGTCCACCATGATGCAGGAGACCGTGACCCAGGAGTTGGGAAGACCTGCCAGCCTCCAGTCAGTCCTTCTACCTGTATAAATATTCCCAAAAACAAAGGAATGGAGAGATGCATTTGAGCAGCGCCTTCTGCCTCCACTGTGCATCCAAACAGCAATCAAGAGCCTTTCCCTTCCCACAAACACTGGTGGGGCCGTGTTTGGCTTTCTGTGGCACCAGGTGGCAGATCCACATTCAGCTCCTTTCCAAACAGCCCTAGACTCTCAACACAGCAGCATAAGCAGCATCAAAGCAGTAAGTTTAAAGGCAGGGACACCCTCCCTAAAACTCTGGGTGAAGAGAAATTTCCATCTGGAATTTTATACCCAGTCAAGGTTATCCATTAAGATTCAGGACAGCATGAAGATTTCTTCTTTTTTTAAAAAAAATTTTATTATCTTTATTTATTTATTGGATAGAGAAAGCCAGAAATCGAGAGAGAAGGGGGTGATAGAGAGGAAGAGAGACACTTGCAACACTGCTTCACTACCCATGAAGCTTTCCTCTTGCAAATGGGGACCAGGGGCTTGAATCTGGGTCCTTGAACATTATAACATGTGCACTCCACCAGGTGCACCACCACACGGCCCCACAGAAAGAAGATTTCTTAGTCATTTGAGGTCCCCAAAATGCACATCCTATGTGCCTTTTCTGGAAGCTATTGGAGGATGTGTTGCACTAAAATGAGGGTATAGCAGCCCAGGGGGTACAGAGCGGGTCAAGCACCTGACTTGCACGAAATCTGGAATTTGATTCCAGACACTGCATGTGCAGGAGTGAAGTTCAGGTTTTCTCTACATATATTCTTAATAATCAAATAAATTAGGGCTTGTGAAATAGCTCACTGGACAACACGCTGCTTTACCATGTGTGTGCCCCAGGTTCAAGCCAGGCCACACCACACTGGAAGAAGCACTGGTACTGTGGTCTCGGTCTCTCTCTCTCTCTCTCTCTCTCTCTCTCTCTCTGTGTGTGTGTGTGTGTGTGTGTGTGTGTATTTCTATCTCTGAAAAAAATCAACATGTAACAGTGAAGCTTCAGAAATGGACAGAAATAACAATAACAACAATAACAATAATAATAGGAAGGAGAAGAGGAGCTTCATCCGGGCCAGGGCTGCCAAGGGATGTTCTTCTCAATAATGAGAAAGAAGAAACTATAATGAGAGCACAAGTAGAGGAGAGGATGGTATAGGTCTAGAAGCAAGCAAGCCAACAGAGAGGTGGAAGCAGTTTAGAACGATGGGAGAGGTGGTCCCAGCCCACCCAAGGCTCAGAATCCCCTAAACAAAGTGGGTTAGAACAGGTCAGAGGCTTGGGGAGAAAGTTCTTCAAGATGCAATCGATGGACAGTACTTCATGTATTTATTTGTGTTGAGAGCTTTATCCAATCAGGGAAGATTTGAAAACTGAATCAGTGTTAGCATTTAAGAAAGAAAGAAAAAAAAAAAAAAACTAAGCTCCCCCTCAAGAATAGACAAGTATTAAGCCCAGGGAAAAGACCTAGCAAGAAAAGTGAAATAGGGTTGGCAGAGAGCTCACCCAGGAGAACATATGCCTTGCTGGGCATGAGATCCTGGATTTGAGCCCCAGCACATCGAAACTTTACATCAGGCTCAACCTGATGCTGTTGACTGGCTACGGAAGAAGGGCAAACGCTAGAAGAAGAAGCCCCAGCACCATATGGAAGCCCCATGAGGTAGAGAGGGAGAAAGCAAGAGAGACACCTGCAGCACTGCTTCATGAGCGGTGTCTCTCTTTTCTCTGTGCCTATCTTTCCCTCTCTCCTCTCTCTTAATAATAGTCATAAGGACTGCGTGGGTAATGGTGCACCTGGTAGAACACACTTGTTATCATGCACAAGAACCCGGGTTCAAGCCCCCAGTTCCCCCCTTCAGGGGGAAAAGTGAAGCAGTGTTGCATGTGTCTCTCTTTTGTTCTCTCCCCACCCCTCTCAATTTTTCTGTTTCTATCAAAAATAAACAAATAAGGGGACAGGTGGTGGCGCGCCTGGTTGAGCATACAGATCACACTGCTCAAGCCCCCAGGGGGAAGCTTCATGAGTGATGAAGCAGTGCTGCAGGTGTCTCTCTTGCTCTCTCCCACTCTGCCTCTCTTCCATCACAATTTCTCCGCCTCTATCAGATAAATTCAATTTTTAAAAATAAAAGTAATGATTTTTTTTGCTGTTGTTTGCCTTTTTTATTGAGAGGCTAATAGTTTACAGTACAGTTGTTGGCACATGGGAAAATAATACATTTCTTAAGAAAGGAAATCAACTCAGAGTTTCTGCACAGCTGAACTGTGAAGCCCAGCCAACCAAAAATCAGGTGAGCAGGGCAGGTGGAGGAGGTGATGGCAGGCAAGGGAGCTCACTGCTGGGCTTCCAGAGAAGCCTCTATGGAGCCTAAGGCGGATGAAGAGGACGCAGTCATGTGGGAAAGAAGCATCAAGAATGGAAGTGTGGGGTGTTTGAGCAGTAAAGCCGACGGCCTGCTCCTGAAGATGGGGGACCTTCTGCCCCAAGACCCCTTTTCTCTGTCCTAAACCCTCGAGTATCAGAGTCCGATGTGGCCACCTACCCTGCCCACCTCCACCTGCTCCCTTCCCCTTGCTGGGATACAAGCAGCACCCCCTCCTCCTGGCTCCTGGCTGGGGGCCTCCTGGGGGAGTGGGGAGGTGGGGGCTATGATTGCCCACAGTCCACTGAGTTTCTCCATCTGGTTTCATTTAACAAAATTTATGGCGTGCCTCCTCCAGCCCAGGCCCTGGGCAGCTGTGAATGGGTGGCCACATTAAGCAAATAAAGCAATAAATATACATTGTGAGGAGAGCAGCGAGGGAAGGGGACCAGGGCTGCCAAGAGACAGGGACACTAGCAGGGAGTGTCCCTACTAGGAGGCTGGGGGAGGGGAGCTGGCAGGTCCCCTAGCTCTGTACTGCCCTTGTCCCCCGTTCCAGCCCCATCATGCCAGAGGCCAGTCTTGGCAGAAGAGAGGACTACACGGCCAGCCTTCAATGGAAATCAATGCCCCATGCCCAGTGATGCATGCCACGAGCCATCGCTCACTCTGGAGGCCCAGCAGCAGCCAGCAGGGGGGGTGCAGGGTCCTCTCCGCCTGTCCCCTGGGCCCCAGCACTGCCTGCACTGTGCTGCTCTGCACGGGCTCCGCAAACCATGCTGCCCGTCAGCCTCCTCTGCTCAAGAGCCTTCCGTGATTCCTGTGCATCTCTGGGCTGCTCCGGCCACAATCAGAGCAGGCCCAGCTCAGGGCCATGCAGCAAGCAGGGGCCAACAGCCTCCTGGATGCCATCCTGGATAAAACGACAGAGGTTGCGCACAGTGGGCAGAGAACACAGAAGGATCCCCCCAGCCCCGGCTATCATCCAAGACCTAAGGAGGCTGCAGGTGGCACAGGATGGGTTATTCAGCAGAGTGGCCCAGCCAGCCCCTGTCAAGTCCTCCAAGAGCTGCCTGTCCATGACTTCTTTCCAACCCCCCACCCCAACTAAGTCTGTCTGTCCCCCACCCCATCCCCGGCACACAGCCGGTGCTCAGAGATCTCTCAGATGGCCTGGCTGTGCCATCTTTCACCCAGCAGATGAAGGGAATGGCAGCAGGGTGACAGGGTGCCTACCCACATGGACACACACTCACACATACCCCATCTGGACTAGAACCATGGGTTAAGGCTGCCGTGGAGAGAACAGGAGCCAGGCGGTGGCACACCCCTGTAAGTGCACACCTTACCATCCATAAGGATGGGGGTTCAAGTCCCCACTCCCCACCTGTAAGGGGGGATCTTTCTCAGCAGGTGTCTCTCTGTCTCCTTCCCTCTCTCCTCTATTTTCCCCCTTCCTTCTCAATTTTTCTCTGCCCTAATACAAATAATAATAAGGTAAACTGAGAATAAAGAGAGAGGAGAAGGGAAGAGAGCCAGCACCTTGGGCCCTATCCCTGGTGGCAGCAATGGTGCAATGGCAGCTTCTCAGTGACTCACCTGTGTCCCCCACTCCCCCAGCTCCCATGAGAGTAACATCTCTGAGGAGAAGGGCTAGGGGGTCCCAAAAGAATCACTGGCACTTGTTACACATAACTGCAGTCTTGCCCCTGACACACACACAGTGCTAACTGTGGACACATTTGGACTTCATGAATGGGGTGCTACAGTGGCCCCCTCTTGCAGGTGGAGAAATGGGCCCCCAGCAGGCTCAGCGAGAGGCCTGTCAGAGTGCAGCAAGCAGTGGTGTGGGGCTGGGCTCAGGAACGGGGAGCTCAGCCCTCCCAGGAACTGCCCAGTACACAAAGGGCTCTTGGTGCTTGAGGTAAAGTGGGGCCCCCATGGAGCCTCTTCCTAGGGTAGCCCCCTGAGAGGCAGGCCCCACACTGAGGCCTTCTTGCCAATGGACAAGGGCCCACTGATCCTGCACCACCACCAGAGCCAGGTCTCTGCAGACCCCGGAGCCATCTTGTTTCAGAAGGCATAGTAGGCCCAGAGCCACATCTGATGCCACACCAGGAACCCAGCCTGGGAATGAACGTGTTGACAGCAGGCCCCTCCTCAGCCCCTAGAATGTTTCTCAGGCCCCAGAGGCTAGGGGAGCCCAGCATCCACCCCTGAAGCCCCCTCCCCACCCTCAGGTGAGCCGTGGGCTGTCTGTCTCCCACCACTCAGACCCCAGGGGTGAACTGCCACCCCTGCAAGGAAACAGTCAGGAAGCTAAACCCAACTGCCATGTTGGGGAGCCCGCCATGGCAGAGTGGGACTGTAAATCTGTGACAAACACCTTCCCAGCCTCAGCCTCCCTATGTCAATACAGCCCCAGGACCCCCACTCTTCTGGGAGATCCATCCAGCAATCTGGCCTGAGCCCCCTTCCCTGTCCCTGTCCATGCCCCTGAGAGTGACCCCCTGAGGGTCACCCACACTCTGGTCAGACACCCACCACCAAGGTCAGCAATGAGATGGAGCAGTTAGAGTAGGGAGTTTGGAGTCAGCAGGTCCAGGGTCAAATGCCATCCACCAACCACTAAAATTCTAAAACCATTGACAGAAAAGACTCCTTCCTTCCTCCCTTCCTCCCTCCCTCCCTCCCTCCCTTCCTTCCTTCCTTCCTTCCCATATCTATCTCCCTCTCCCTCAACTTCTCCCTCTCTTGCTTCTCCCTCTCTTCCTTCTTTTCCTCTCTTGCTGTCTCTCTCTCTCTCTCTCTCTCTCATGAGACAGAAAGAAAAAGAATGAAAAAGACCACAGTAGCCAAGCTTCCTTCAATGCAATGGGGGCCAGGTTTGAACCTGGCTCACACACACATGACAAACGACACACTCTTTTCTGTCACCAGGATTTGTGTTGGGATCCTGTGTCTGCACATGGTTCTGCCACTCCCAGAATGCTTTTGTTTGTTTTTGTTAGATACAAAGTGAGAGACAGAGAGGAAGAGAGAGAGAGAGAAGCAGAAAGAGGAGAGACACCACAGCACTGCTCTACTACTCATGAAGCTTCTCCTGTGCAGGTTCTCCAAGTGGTGGCCGGGGACTTGAACCTGGGTCTCCATGCGTGGTGAAGTGGGCGCTCTGCCCTCTCAACTCCACTTTCTCTGTTTCCCCTCCTTCACTAAGCAGAGGTCGTGAACAGAGTAGGAAGGAGGGGGAGCATGTGTAAGTGGATGGGAAGCGGGGTGCTCCCGAGGCCTCCAGAAGAATCCATTTGTCCCCCTCCCTCACCCGGACACAGGGCTTCTGCTTTCAGTGTCCCAAATTCACAGATGAAAGGGAGACCAAAAAAATCTGCAGTTTAAAATAAAGTGGAATTTGCCTCTCATTAAAATGAAGTTTGTCACCTCTACCGTGAATTGTCCTTCTCTGCTGAAAAGGGTCCATTAACACTTTTTTTTCCTTTTCCAAATGAGGCACCAGTGGGCTGGTTTGAAAATCTCTGCGGATGGTGAAGAGCCAGAAAAGCCCCTCCGCCCCCACCCCTGCTGCCCTGAAGCCAAATCACTGTCATTTGGGGGGGGTTGTCAGGCAGGTGCCTTAGGAGGTTCCTTAAGGTGCTAATTAGCAGGAACTGACTTGGGCTCTGGGGGTTCCCACCTGTCCCTCTTCACCTACTAAACCTCACCCAGGCTCTGCCCTTGAGTCCTGTCTGCAGTAACCTTCTCTCTGAGTCTCCACATCTGAGCCAAGGGAGCCCGAGGGGGGCTGGCTTGTGACTGCTGAGACCCAAGGGTCCCAGAATCCAGTCACAGTCCCAGCAGGCAGAGAGCACTGAAGGGATAGGGGAGCCTGCAGCACTTAGCGCTCTCCAGTCCCACATCCTGACAACCGTGACCGACATTTAATGAGCAACTGCTATGTGCCAAGAAGGACCAGGGAGGTCCCGAAAGTCACCTGCTACGCACGGCTCCAGGCCTGGCTGAAAGAGCTCACTTAACCTTGGCACCAGAGCCTCATGTGATGGAGCCCTCCCCACTTCACGGAAGACATGGCAAATTCCAGTGACAATGTATTTATCATTCATTTTACAAGAAGCTTACTCATTCCTTTTTTTTTTTTTTTTGCCTCCAGAGTTATCACTAGTGCTCCGTGCCTGCACTCCGAATCTACTGCTCCTGGAAGTGACATGCCAAACTGAGGCCAGTACCTACCCACCCTCTGAGGCCCTGCCACTAGTCCTGCCCCCTCCCTGTGCAAGAAGGAAGGCAGGATTCTCTACACCCCTCACACACATACACACACACCAGCTCTGGGGCCATGGTGAGGCAGGAACTCTTATCACATCCACGAACAATGACAGTCAGAAGGGCACACGCTAGGTCACACAGCCAGGGAGCATGGGGACTTTAAGAGCACAGGCTCAGAAAACAAGGACAAGGGGTCTGGGTGGTAGCACAGCAGGTTACGTGCACATGGTGCAAAGCACACAGACCAGCATAGGGATCGAGGTTCAAGCCCCCGGCTCCCCACCTGCAGGGGAGTCACTTCACAGGCAGTGAAGCAGGTCTGCAGGTGTCTGTCTTTCTCTCCTCTCTGTCTTCCCCTCCTCTCTTGATTTCTCTCTGTTTTACCCAACAATGATGATGACAATAATAATAACAACAACGATAAACAATAAGAGCAACAAAAATGGGGAAAAATGGCCTCCAGAAGCAGTGGATTCATAGTGCAAGCACCAAGCCCCAGCAATAATAACCCCGGAGGCAAAAAATAGAAAACAAGAACAGAAAAGGGAAACACAGAGTGAAACTTGGGCTGGGTGTGGTATATTGCACCAAAGCAAAGGACTCTGGGGAAGGGGTGCAGGAAGGGTGTTGGGGTGACTTGGGGTTCTGGTACACGATGGTGTTGGGGGCAAGGACGAGGTTCTGCAGACACCTAGCATGGGGAGACGGGATATTGTACCCCCGTGTCAACACACCTGCACGGTAAACAGCTAACCTCCCAATAACATGACACTAAAAAGGGGATTTGGCCTTTTTTAGGGAGAAAATAAAAAGCCTAAAGATTCTTCCAAATACTAATAATGGATCTGTCCTACAATCTGGCAATTCCTCTCCTAGATGTCCATCTAAGGAACACAAAAACACCCATTCAGAAAGACCTCTCCATATTTTTATCCACAGCAGCACCATTGGTACTAATCAAAGGTGGGGAGAAGACAAATGTCCAAGGACAGATAAAAGGTGAAGGCAGTTGTGGTATAAATATGTACACAGTGGAATACTACTCAACCATGAGAAATGATGGAATCTTCTGATACAACTTGGGTGGAACTATAAGGAATCAGGCTTAGTGAGGTCAGCCAAAAGGACAAAGGCAGGATGATCTCACTCACAGGTAGGATGTAAGAAGAGAAGAAATGTGGGGGGGGGGGGCTGGGTGGTGGTGCACCTGGTTGAGCAAACATATCACCATGTTCAAGGATATGGGCTTGAGCAACCACTCCCTACCTGCAGGGGAGAATGCTGCATGAGCAGTGAAGCAGATCTGCATGCGTCTTTCTCTCCCCCTATCTTCCCTCTTCTCTCAATTTCTCTCTGTTCTGTCAAATAAAAATAGAAAGAAGAAGTGAGATCTGGCTGGGCTAGTGGCTCTTTCTGTGGACTAAGAGACAGACAGACAGAGTTTTCAGGTTCAAAACCTATACTTCCCAGAAGATGGTCATTCACTTCGGTAAAAAAAAAAAAAATAGAAAGAAGAAAACAAAGAAAGAAAGAGAGAGAAAGAAAGAAAGAAAGAAAGAAAAAATGGCTACCAGGGGCCATGGACTTATAGTTCAGGCACCGAGCCCCAACAATAACCCTGGTGTGAAAAAGAAAAAGAAAAAAAGAGAGAGCAAGAGAAATAAATTGAAGAAACAGAAAACACTGGGTGAAACTTAAATTAGGTTTGCCCTGTTGAGTGGGGGTAGATAGTATAATGGTTATGCAAAAAGACTCTCATTCCTAAGGCTCCAGAGTCCCAGGCTCAATGCCCCACAACACCATATACCAGAGCTGAGCTCTAGCAAAGAAAAAAAAAGAAAGGGACAGGAGGCAGATAGCATAATGGTTATGCAAACAGACTCTCATGCCTGAGGCTCTAACATCTTAGGTTCAAACCCCTGTACCACCATAAACCAGAGTCAAGCAGCACTCTGGTGAAAAAGAAAAAAAAAAAAAGAAGAAGAAGAAGAAAAAAAAAGAAAAAGAAAGAAAAGGGACTGGGTGATGATGCACCTGGTTAAGTTACAGGTGCAAGGACCTGGACCTGGGTTCAAGTCCCTAACCCCCACTTGCAGGAGGAAAGTTTCACAAGTGGTGAAGCAGAGAGGTGTCTCTTTGTCTCTCTCCCTCTCTATCTCCCACTTCCCTCTAAATGATTCTCTGTCCCATCAAAAAAAAAAAGTTAATAAAATAAAAGAAAACAATATAAAAAGGAAAAGACAGCATAAAGTTCCTAATGAAATAGTGTCTACTCAGACTTAGATATCCTCCTAACCTACTTCCTATTACATTTCCCTGACTCACTCCAAAGCTAGCCTTATCAAAGCAAGGACTGCAAAAGCTGAATAAGGGCAAGAGACTGGCATACTTTAATGATGACTCGTTAGTCACTATCAGGCCACCCCATCAGCTGGGGCCCTAGTCAGGGAGTCCTGAGATTCCCAAACAGACATGATGGACCTAGACCTCGAATAGATCCTCTCTCCATTGCTACCGGTCATATCAATCAGACCCTTTTGTAGCCCCTATAGGACCTTGCCCTCAATGTGGATCAACAATGGTAGAGAATGTTCCATCCTCCGAAGGGAGGCTGGACAACATACTCTAATGTTCCACCTGAGGAAGATGGGTCCTGAAATTGAGGTAGCTTGGACTGTTCCTACTCATGACCACAGAATATGAGCTCAGATCTACAAGGATGCAGAGGTCACATAGGCTCCTACGCTGAATATGGGCCCCAGATCAAATCAAATCGATGGGGTTTACAGTCAATAATATTTATACACCTTTCCCATATTTGGGAGCTACTCCCTTCCCTGGTCCAGCCTTCTGGTCCTTTTTCCAGCCATGACATCATCTCCCCAGACAATAACTTGGATCCACCTGCATATCAGATGTCAGGCTCAGAGAGAAAAAAAAAAAAACTAATATAGTCATGGGCTCTTTGGAATATAACTAAAATAGGCCTACTAACTATCTACAAAATGGAGACCCCCATATCTTCATCTGCACTATTCCAGCCTTTAGGTTCATGATTAGTCAACAATTTGTTTGGCTTTATATGTTAACTCTTCTTTCAGCCACCAGGTTCCAGATACTACCATGATGCCAACCAGACTTCCCTGGGCAGAGGATCCCACCAATGTGTCCTGGAGCTTTGCTTTCCCAGAACCCCCACCCCACTAGGGAAAGAGAGAGACAGGCTGGGAGTAACCTGTCAACACCCATGTTCAGCGAGGAAGCAATTACAGAAGCCAAACCTTCCACCTTCTGCACCCCATAATGACCCTGGGTCCATACTCCCAGAGGGATAAAGAACAGGAAAGCTATCAGGGGAGGGGATGGGATAAGGAGTTCTGGTGGTGGGAACTGTGTGGAGTTGTACCCCTCTTTTCCTATGGTTTTTGTCAGTGTTTCCTCTTTATAAATAAAAATTATTTAAAAAAGCAAACAACATATCAACCCTTAAAAAAAAAAAAAAAGGAGAAGAGAACCAGGGGTAGACGGCATAATGGTCGTGCCTGAGGCTCTGAAGTCTCAGGTTCAGTCCCCTGCACCGCCATAAGCCAGAGCTGAGCAGTGCTCTGGGAAGAAAAAAAAAGGAAGGAAGGAAGGAAGGAAGGAAGGACGGACGGAAGGAGAGAGAACAAGATAAAGATCTGCCCCCATGTCTCAGACTGGCGTCACATCGAAGAGCCACTCAGCAACTTCCAGTGGCTTTGAAGCCTCCTCAAGTGAAACCAAAAGTCTTAGATTCTGGCCAGGAACTGACATTTCCCAGAGGAAGAGGTGAAGGAGGAGTTTTCAGGGAGACTGAGCTTCCTAGCAGTCTCCTCCTCCACCCAGTTTCACTGCTCCTGTGAAGCATCTTCCCCACTCGCCTCTCCACAGGCTCAGTGCCCTGCAGGTGGATTTCTAAGGTGTCCATTGCTAACGAGTGTGTGTGTGTGGGGGGGGGGTTAGTGGGCCAAAATCAAAGGCTGGAGAGTCTCCCCTAACCCTGTTCAGCAGTTGCCACCCACAGTCCCTCCATGCTCAATCTCAGGCCCCATGCTTCCCAAATTAGCCAGAGCTGGCCCCAGGCCCCGGCTCTGAGCTGCAGTCCAGTGTCCTCCCGCCCAGGCCCACATCAGAGCACACACAGCTGTCAGCACCACCACCACCACCGTTTCCAGGGAGACTGCTCCATTTATGACATTAGCAGCAAGTCCAGCCCCCTTCTTTATGGGGACAGAGATTTAGGCTTTAAAAACAGCCCTATGTCTAAAAAATAAATTCAATTCTGTAATCATTATGTTTAAAATCACAAACTAAATCAATAATTTGACAAAAGGGGGGAGCCCCATGTCTCTCCCTGAAGATTTTTTAAAAAATCTAATTATCTACCTTATTGTGATAGATGGGAAGAGACAGAGAGGGAGAGGAGAGACACCTGCTTCACAGCTTGTGAAGCTTCCTTCCCTACAGGTTGGGACAGGGGACCCTGCATATGGTACTGTGTGCACTACCTCCAGCATCACCACCCAGCCCCTCCCCTGCAGATCCTAAGGGTGCCAGGACACACCACTGCTGCCAAGACCACTGCACTCACAAAACACCCAGCCTGGTGCTCTTAATAAGGTGGGGGCTTCTCTGCAGGGTCCACCCCTCCCCCCAAACTTCAAGGGAATCTGCTGGAGCAGAGGGGCTAGGTTGGGTCAGCTGCCCAGACCTTTGGTGGGAAGAAGGGATGGGACCTGAGTCTGGGGTTCCTTCACAACCCATCAGGACCTGAAGGTCCCCTCATTACAAGCCTTCTACACACTAGCTACCAAACTACCTTCCAGCAATCCCCTCATGCCCCAACCCAGGCAGCAAAAGTTAAGAGAAGGACAGGAGGTTTCTAAACTCTTGCAGCTGATTTGGGGAGGAGCCAGGGTTTGAACTCAGATGCCCGGATTACGAAGTGCCATCAACCACAGGCCTAGCCCCAAGACCTGCAGGTTCAGGGAGAACTTCCCTCCCTCCCTTTCCTGCTCTGTTTCTATTTTAAGTTTAAAAAGTCCACCAAGGGAAGTCAGACAGTAGCTGATTACGCGTACGTGGCGCAAGTGCTAGGACCGGCGTAAGGATCTCCGTTCAAGTCCAGGCTCCCCACCTGCAGGGGGGTCACTTCACAAGTGGTGAAGCAGGTCTGTAGGTGTCTCTCTCGCTCTCCCCCTCTCTGTCTTCCCCTCCTCTCTCCATTTCTCTGTGTCCTATCCAACAATGACAAAATCATCAACAACAATAACTACAACAGTAAAAAAGAAACCAAAGGCAACAAAAGGGAATAAATAAACAAATACTTTTTTTTTAAAGTCCATCAAGAACATGCAGGCACTGTTAAAGAAGTTTCTGATCCCAGACTTTCTGATATTTGTTGGAAATCCGGATTGTTACTTTTGCATCTATGTTTGAAAAACGTATGTTGTTTGTCTGCCAGGTACATTCTTAGGACTAATACACCATGAGGCCTGTCTTTCAGGCTGTGCCCTATTAGTACAAGAGTCCTACTCTAGGGCAAAGTCTGGATATGTTAGAGGTTTTACTAGCCCACAGGCAGTAGAGGGGTGTGTTGTTATTATTATTTATTTGTTATTAATAGTTGTAAGATTGTAAGGCTATAATGCACAGCTCCACATCACACCCACCACCGAAGTTCTGTATCTCCACCATCCTATCTCCCAAAGATAACTGCTCATAAGTCTTACAAACACTTTGCTTGCTTCTATTTTGTTTGGATTTTTTTTTTGGCAAGTTCATGTAAATCAGAGCTCTAGATTCCATATATGAGTGAAACCATCAGATAGTTGTCTTTCATCTCTATTTATTTTGCTAGTATAATCACCTCCAGTTTCAACCATTTTGTCCTAAAAGGCACAATATCATATTTTTTATTGCAGAGTAATATTCCATGGAATATATATCACACAACTTAGCCAGTCATCTGATGATGGGCATTTAGGCAGCTTTAGTTGAAGGGTGTATTGCCTCATGCCATCACCCATAACTCTGATGTCTTAATGCTGCCCTGAGGGTCTAGAGATTATGCATGGGATAACTGGAATAAACCCAGTATCTTATGGCATCAAAGGAACGTACCTGACGTAATGACATTCGGACAATGACAGTTTTAAACACCTTAACCTGATGCTTTTCCCCTTAGAAATGTATTCTGATCTTTATCTATATGATGTATAACCACCTGTTATTTGTGTCTTAACATTTATTCCTGATGTGTATGTAACTTAAAAAGCATCTTTAATCTTTTCCCTTTTGATATAATGCATAATTTTACAAATAGGAGACTGGGCAGTGGTGCACCAGATTAAGTGCACATAGTACAAAATGTAAGGACCTGAGTAAGGATCCAGGTTCGAGCCCCCAGTTCCACATCTGCAGGGTGGGGGGGGTCACTTTACAAGCTGTGAAGCAGGTCTGCAGTTGTCTGTCTCTCTCCCTCTCTATCTTCCCCTCTTCTCTCAATTTCTTTCTGTCCTATCCAAATAAATAAGTAAATAAATAAAAGATTTTTTTTGAAGCAGTGGCTTGTTGTGCAGGCACTGAGTCCCAGTGATAACCCTGAAGGCAAAAAAACAAAAAATAAAAATAAAACAAACTTACAAATAAATGCTCCTGGAAGCTGGGGACAGACAGACACATGCTTGGCACTGACCCAGCTCAGAATGTGCTGTGTGTCCCATCTGACGTCTTCTGACCGACTGACTGTATGACGACTGGCACTTCTACATCATAGGACATGTCTAATCTCAGGGCCCTGGCAAGTGGTGACGGTTCTCCACTCATGTATTTTCCACAAGGCATGAAAACCCAATGTGGTGATAAAGGAGGAGGAGGAAGAGGGAAACAAAACAAGCACATGTTGGGGCTATACTGGGGCTATGCTTGTGTGGAGGCTGGACTGGAACCCAGGTACCACATGGGCATGCCGTGACACCAGGGGAAGCTCTGGTGTTCTGCTATCTCTCCTCTCTCCCTATCTCTCTCTCACTCTGTGTTTCTTGAGTGTATACCTAAAATAAAAAGGACACAAAAGTCAGCCCAGGAGCAGCAGGGTCACACACACATGGGGTGCTGGCACAGCCGATGACATCTTCAGACCTGTGATGACTCCCCTTCTCCTCTATGGAGCTGGGCCCCTCTGCCTCCCTTATAAGGACCCCAGGTGGCCTGCTGGTAGGAAGACAGGTAGCACAGGGCTTCTCCCTACATGTGTGCATGGTGGGGGGGGACACCAAGCCCCTTCCAGGAAGCAATTCAAACCACCGAGTCCTCTGTAGCATATGCAAGCTGTGCTGATAAGGCTGGGGTGGGGGAGGTGGCTGGCAGTTTGCAACAAGCACCCCACTTGGCAGCTCCATGTGGTCAGGGGGCACCAAGGCCAGAGGACAGACTATATCGCTCCACCACCACCCAATCCACCTGCTAGGGCCCCAGGTATGACAGTGCTCCAGAGAGGGAGTCACTGGTCTGGCAGAGCAAGCCTGACAGGGTGGGAGCCCTTAGAGAAGAGACACAGAGAGATATACTCCACACACACCCCCACCTGCACCCTGTGAGCACAATGCAGTACCGCAGCCACTAGCACCGACCCAGCCCAGCAGTCACCCTGACCTCAGACCTCTAGCAGCTGGGCAGCCAAGACAGATGGTGAAATCAGGTAGAGCTTCCTGGAGACGAAGGGTGGGGCCATGGGAGGGCCGGGCACAGGCCAGACCCAGGCTGGTTGGATCTCTGCCCCACCCCACCCCAACCACTGCTGGCTCCTGA
The DNA here is from genome assembly GCF_950295315.1 of Erinaceus europaeus. Lineage (NCBI taxonomy): Eukaryota > Metazoa > Chordata > Mammalia > Eulipotyphla > Erinaceidae > Erinaceus > Erinaceus europaeus. The sequence continues at coordinate 22,403,488 of NC_080177.1, forward strand.
CCCCATGAGACCTATACCTCACTGGCCTGCAAATTCTCCTCCATGTCTCTGGGGCTGACCTTCTGTTCCAAGGAGCCAAGGCCACGCTGTGATGTCCGCAGGACTTTGCGTGAAGAGCAGCCAGACACTGGAGACTCAGGGCCGGGAAGCCCAGCTCTCCGTTCTGCCTGGCCCTGTCCCTCTGCCTGACACCAGCCCGCAGGAATCAGCACTCGGGTCACTCCCCACCCACCAGGCGCCAAGGCACTGGGGTGCGGGCAGAGATGGAGTGGGCCCCACAAGGCAGAACAGGGTCAGGAGGTTCAGGGAGAGCCGTTCTTGAAATAAGAAATAGGTTTTCATAAGGCCCGTTTAATTAAAGAAGATTAAAATTAATTTGCTTTAAGAAAACTCGGAAGTGCTCAAGAGGATTCCAGAAGCAGGACAAAATCCCTGTGTCCAAAAGCCTGGCAGAAGGGTCTGGGGTAGGGGCACCCCACTCCCTGCACGGCTGTGCTTGGAAGCGGGGGTGGGAGGGGGGAATGAGTATACACAGCTCTGGAGACCACAGGGCACACTTTCAGTGGCATGTGTATCAACCTCACTGGGCTGGAAGGAGGATCGAAACCCCAGATGGGGCCTGGCCCTGTCCAGGAACAGACCCCTGGGCCTTCCTGCCCCTCCCACTCACCCACCACCCAGGTTCTTCCCTTCAGAAGGGAGTGGGTGGGCAGCTTCTTGCTGAGTGGTGACACTGGGGCTCTTCTGAGGCCTCAGCTCAGGGCAGGCAGATGGGGAGCAGCCTGGGGCTGGGGCGGTGCACCCAGGAGACAGAAAGGGGGTAGGCCCCGCAATCAACAAGCATTCCAGAATGCGAGCGATTTGGGGAGGAAAATGAGAGGCTGCTCAGCTGCAGCAATTTGCTCTGGGGGAAATTACGTTCCCGCGCTCTATCCTGCGGAACAGAAGGAACATTTGGTGGGCTGAATACTTGTTAATTCATTTCTGTTTGTTAGTGAGCCCGATGCAAGCACAGGCGTGCACACACTCACACACGCATACAGGGCAGCAGGCTGTGGCCTCGCATACCCACCTCCTTTCTCTCAAACATCACTGCTGCCCTGTCTGCACTATCCATAGAGAGGACTAGAGAGTTCTAGAGCATTCTACAGAGATCTAGAGGAAGGCCCCCAACTGGTTCAGAGATGGAGGTGAGCCCCTCAGTTTCCACATCTGGAAAAGGAACTTGGCAACAAGATGGTCCCCTGTGCCCGAGCAAAGCTGTGGCCTTGAAACAAGTGTCACAAATCCTTCTGAGCATGACACAGTGATACATAGAGGTCCCCACTCTGGCCACTGCCCCTGGAAGGCTCACTGACACCTCCCAATAAGCTCAAAACAGGCTTCTTGGACCCGTCATATTGGCAAACCAAACAGGCTGCCCCTGAACCCCGACTCTCAGACTCCCCCACCCACGGATATCTCTGCACCCCCTCCCCACAAGGCCTCCAGCCTGCCTGGCTGCCAATGCTGATCCTTTCCATGCCTTGCCCTGACGCCCACCTGGAAAGCCATCTCAGCTCCCTCACGCCCTCTGTGGAACGTTCTACTGCTCACCCTTGCTGGCAACCCCCCGCTTCCATGGCCCAAATCCTTTGGACAGCAGCCCAAACATGGAATAGTCCTAAATGTTCCATGACGGACAACTGGGAAAAGAAGTTGTGGGGTATGTGTTCAACAGAATACTACTCTGCAGTAAAAAAGAATGAGACTATGGGTAGAACTGGAGGAAGTTAAGCTGTGTGAAATAAATAAAGAGGTAAAAGACAACTACCAGACAATTTTTCTTATATATGGGATCGAGAGCATTATAGCATATGGACTTGCAAAAGCAAAGGTGACCAAACGGTCTCTTAGACTTTGTGAGAATGATGGTGGCGGTGGGGTGGAAGATGTAGTAACTCACACTGACCACCTATGGGTGTGGAGTTATACCCCTAAAAAATCTTACAATTTTGTAAAACTCTACTATAGCATTAGTAAAATAGGAGGAAAAAAATAAAGAAATGAGAGTAGGAGAGTTTTTTTGGTCCCCAGTCTAGGATTTTAATTAAGGTATAAGGTAAGCTGCTAAAGTTTAACAAATATATACATTAAGAAATTCTCATGCCAATTGACTGAGTTTGGAGTATGGCACCAAAGTAAGAAAGCAGAAGTATACTAGAGTTTGCAGTGAGTACCTCCCTAATACTTCCTCTCCACTTTTCCAAGCTTTGGGTCCATGATTGCTCAACAATTTGTTTGGCTTTGTATGTTAACTCTCTTTTCAGTCACCAGGTTCCAGGTGTCATCAGGATGCTGGCCAGGCTTCCCTGGATTGAAGACCCCACCAATGTGTCCTGGAGCTCAGCTTCCCCAGAGACCCATCCTACTAGGGAAAGAGAGAGGCAGACTGGGAGTATGGACCGACCAGTCAACGCCCATGTTCAGCAAGGAAGCAATTACAGAAGCCAGACCTTCTACCTTCTGCAACCCTCAATGACCCTGGGTCCATGCTCCCAGAGGGATAGAGAATGGGAAAGCTATCGGGGGAGGGGGTGGGATATGGAGATTGGGCGGTGGGAATTGTGTGGAGTTGTACCCCTCCTACCCTATGGTTTTGTTAATTAATCCTTTCTTAAATAAAAAAAAATAAAATAAAAAAATAAAAAATAAAAAAAAAGAAATTCTCATGCCTGAGGCTCCAAAGTCCCCAGTTCAATCCCCTGCACTACGATAAGCCATAGATGAGAAGTGCTCTGGCATTAATTAATTAATTATATGTACATAAATATATATATAATTAAAGAATTATTAAATTCTTTAATTATTTAATTATTATTAAAGAATATATATATATATATATACATTCTTTAACTTCCTATTATTGTTTTGAGAAGGAAACAACCACCTGAGGACAGAAGGTGTGTGTGCGTGTGTGTGTGTGTGTGTTTGTGTGTGTGTGTATTTGTATGTGTGTGTGTGTTTGTGTGTGTGTGTGTGAGAGAGAGAAAGAGAGAGAGAGAGACAGAGACAGAGATGCTACTGCAATTCCATCCTGAGCTCCCTGGGCAGACGACCTCATCAATGTGTCCTGGAACCTCACCTCCCCAGAGCCCTACCCCACTAGATAGAAATAGGATGGGGGTGTCACAGAAGCAATTGCAGAAACCAGACGTTCCACCTTCTGCGCCTCAAAGAGAACTCTGACCATACTCGCACAGGAGTAAAGGGTAGGGGGAGGAAGACCAAAGGGCTCTGAATCCCAAGTCCACCAATACCTGAAGTGTTTGTCACCAGGAATCAGGTTTTTGTACCATCACAGAAAGGGAAGAAAATATAGAAAACCAGAGGAAGCCAGGCACTGCTTTCCTTATCAGAGAGAAGAGGGAAAAAGGAAGGACACTTGGAAGTAGTAATATAGGTGCAGGTGTGACTTAGAAAGGAAGTGAAGGCGGGAACATAGAAAAAAATGAGTCGAAAATATAGATATATAGAGACAGCTATAGAGATAGAGATAGAGACAGAAAGTCGGGCGGGGGTAGATAAGCATAATGTTTATGCAAAGAGACTCTCATGCTTGAGACTCCAAAGTCCCAGGTTCAATCCCCCACACCACAATAAGCCAGAGCTGTGCAGTGCTCTGGTATTTGCCTCTGTGTCTTTCTCTCTCTGCATCTCTATCAAAAATAAAGTAAACAAAATACAAAAAAAAGAAAGAAAGAGGAAAGAAAAGAAAAGAAAAGAAAAGAAAAGAAAAGAGACAGAAAGTCAACCCATATCTGTGACCAAGGGAGAACTACTGCCGTTTCCAGTGGAGGGGACGGGGACACAGAACTCTGGTCATGGAAACACTATGGAATTATACCCCTATTATCTTATAACATTGTAAATCAACATTAAATCACTAGGGGCTAGGTGATGGCACACCTGATTGAACACACGTTAGTTACAATGTGCAAGGACCCATGTTTGAGCCCCTGGTCCCCACCTGCATAGAGAAAGCTTTGCAAGTGGTGAAGCAGTATTGCAGGTGTTTCTAGCCCTCTCTATCAGCCCCTTCCCTCTCAATTTGTCTGTCTCTCTCCAATAAATAAATAAATACAAAAAAGTCTTTTTAAATATTAAATCACAAAAAAAGTGATCCCTCCTGCAGGCAAATAAGGGGCACAGTACCCACCTTGCACCTCCCTCCAGACCTCACTGCATCCTGGATTAATCCCCAAAGTTCACCCAGAACCTGCCTGGGTAGGCCGCCTCCTTATTAGCGGATTCCTCCTGGTCCAAGAGAGCTCAGAGCTTTTGACTTGGGGCTGGGTTCTAGCACCTCCCATGGGCTAAGGCTAAAGCAGGTCTCCCTATGCCCAGCCCACCTCCCACTGGCCTGGCCTGTGTTTTGCATGAGGCCTTCAGGCTATCCCCACCCCCATGGTTCTTGAGTCTGGGGCACCCTGTGTGGAGCCCCCAGCCCTCCCTGTGGCCCCAGGGTCGCTCAGTGCCTGGATCAGTGCCCCCACACCTTTGCCTGGATTCCCAAGTCCACCATCACTCTCCGCACCTGACTTCCCCTCCCTGCATCCTACCAGAGCCTGCCTGCCCCTGACTCAGGACACTCACAGCCTGCCTGGTCAGGAGGGGTGGCACCAGGCTCGGCTCTCACACAATCCCAACCAGCTGTGCCTGCGACACATACCTCCCCTCCCCAATCCCAGCCCTCCTCCAGGAAATCTTCCCAGCATCTTTCCTCCACCCCTCCAGCTTAATTTTGTGCCCCAAAGGTAGGGGCTATGACAGCTGCTCATTCTGTCGCCCCACAGCCAGGCAAAGCCCACAGACCATCTGAGAAGGTTGGGCCCAGCTCAGGGGAAAGGGTATCAAAGGCTCCTGTGAGTGGGGTACCTGCCTATGTTTTTTTTAAGATTTTTAAAAATATTTATTTATTATTTATTCCCTTTTGTTGCCCTTGTTTTATTGTTGTAGTTATGATTGATGTTGTTGTTGTTGGATAGGACAGAGAGAAATGGAGAGAGGAGGGGAAGACAGAGAGGGGGAGAGAAAGACAGACACCTGCAGACCTGCTTCACTGCTTATGAAGCAACTCCCCTGCAGATGGGGAGCCAGGGGCTCGAACTGGGATCCTTATGTCAGTCCTTGCACTTTGCGCCACCTGCACTTAACCCTCTACACTACCGCCCAACTCCCAGTACCTGTCTGTTGTGCAGGTGGGGAGACTGAGGTTAAGAGGCAGTGCCCCCCAGGGACAGGGCTGGACTGGGAGCCCACCCACAGGCCCACAACCCCCATGCCCACCCTGCCAGTATGGAGGGCCAGTGACAATGCAAGGCAGAATCTGACCCCAAATGTCCCCATTCCCAGCCTGGCCAAGCACCTGACCAGGACACGCCACCACCACACCACAGGATCCCCTCCCCTGCAGTGGTCCCCACATGTCAAAACCACTAGCAACCCCCTCCTTATCCCCAGCCAGCAGCTCATGGGAGGATTCAGGGATTTGGGGAGTAATGGCTGGCAGATACCTGGGGGGGATGCTCACAGTATGGGGTGTTTACACAGGCAGCCCAGCCTTTCGGGCTCCAGAAAGTAGGCCATGGCAAGGGTGGGGGGTGGCTGCCAGCATTCCTGCCACTTTCCACACTGCCTGAATGGGGCCCAGCCATTGCCCCTGCAAACCACACTTGGGGTAAATGCCTGAGTGCCCATGGAGGGGGCCCTGGACCAGCTCCCCTATCCAGGGGATATGGGGAGAAGTCTCTGTGTGCACGAATCACCTTCCTTCCCCTGCTCTCCCGTCTGTGTGTAGGTTCACCTCAGCAGAGCTGAGGGAACAGCCCCAATGCACCCAGCAGGACAGGGCTGGTTTCCTAGGACCCACTGGACAGTCCTGAAGAGGGTCAGGTGGGCACATCCACAACCACAGTCAGGATATCCCAGGGATGGGGATCAGGGCTGGCACTAACCAGGAAGGCTGGGGTCTCAGAAGCCAAGAGGACACTGGCCCCCATGATCCAGACTGTCCTGTGGGTGCAGCCCATGTCCACTGTCACAAAGGGTCAGCACACAGCCCAGCTTTTTCCAATATGTGTGTAGGGGGGACCTGGGAGAGGTGAGGCTCAAAGCTCTGGAGGGAAAGGAACCAGTCCTCCTCTGTGCCTTCCCCATTGCCCCCAGCCCACTGCCCAGCAGAAGGGGGTGCCTCACCCCATTCCTGTGACCCACTGGCCTCCTCTCCACTGGAGTGCCTCCTCAGAGCCCCCCCACCACACACACACATACACACACACACACACACACACACACACACACACATCATCCACTGCAGCTCAGCTGGCTCTTGCTCTCCTCCAACCCTTCTCAAGCCCTTTTATTATTCAGAAGAGCCTCTTGATTGAAAAGGCCTCTAAGGCATCTCACAAATAAGAAGCCTTTAATTGGGAAGTTGTTAACTTCTCAAAGAGGAATTTTAATTCTGTCTCCCTGCCATCACCTCTCCTCCAAACCAGTGGACAGAACAGAGGAGCCCAGTGCCCATCGCCCTAACACCCCTTCTCCAATTGCATGGCACTCAGGGGACACAGAGCAGGGCAACTGCCCCAACCCCTCTGCACTAACTCCCAACCCTTCCCCCCAATACCAGAAGGCTCAGAACATCTCTCCTGGGGACTGCCTGCTCCACAGCTCCCCCACCCTAAGGGGAGCTAGTGGCTTGAGTATTAAAAGAAAGGCAGCAAACATCAGACAAGAGGCTATTAACCAAAACATATAAGGAGCTCACCAAACTCAACAACAAAAAAAGAAACAAAAAAATAAATAACCCCATCCAAAAATGGGAGAGGATATGAACAGAATATTCTCCATAGAAGAGACACAAAAGGCCAACAAACATGTGAAAAAATGCTCCAAGTAATTAATTTTCAGAGAAATGCAAATAAACACAACAGTGAGATACCACTTCACCCCTGTGAGAATGTCATAACATCAGAAAAGGTAGCAGCAAGAAATGCTAGAGAGATTGTGGAGTCAAAGGAACCCTCCTGCACTGCTGGTGGGAATGTCAATTATCCCAACCCCTGTGGAGAGCAGCCTGGAGAACTCTCACAAGACTAGAAATGGACTTACCCTATGACCCTGCAATTCCTCTCTTGGGGACATATCCTAAGGAACCCAACACACCCATCCAAAAAAAAAAAATCTGTATATACCAATGTTCATAGCAGCACAATTTGTAATAGCCAAAACCTGGAAGCAACCCAGGTGTCCAATGACAGATGAGTAGCTGAGTAAGTTGTGTATATACACAACGGAATACTACTCAGCTATTAAAAATGGTGAATTCACCTTCTTTACCCTATCTTGGATAGAACTTGGAGGAATCATGTTAAGTGAGATAAGCCACAAAAAGAAGGGTGAGTATGGGATGATCTCATTCACAGACAGAAGTTGAAAAATAAGAACAGAAGGGAAAACACAAAGCAGAACTTGGGAGTGGGACTGGTGTATTGCAGGAAAGTAAAAGATTCTGGAGTGGGGGAGGGAATGTTTGGGTTCTAGAACATAATGGCAGAGGAGGACCTAGAGGGGGTTGAATTGTTATGTGAAAAACTGAGAAATGTTACACATGCACAAACTATTGTATTTTACTGTTGACTGTAAGTCATTAATCCCCCCCCCCCCATAAAGAAAAAAGAAAAAGAATGGCAGCCCTGACAGGCAAGGGCCTCTATGGGACTGCATTCAGAGGTCCACATCACCCTCTCACAAACTCTCCAATAACTGACCACTTAGAATTATACTCACTGAGCATTTACTATGTGCCAGCCGTGTTCACCCTTCACAGGCACCAACCTGCTTAATCCACACAGGGCCGATGCTCTGTCAGTCACAATTTATGATGAAGAGGTCAAGGCCCAGAAAGCTTCTGCGGACACAACATTCACACCACTCACTGGTGGCAGTATGGCTCTTCGGGCATCTGCCTGCCCCACCCACATTGTAGACAGCCTTTGAGGACCAGGGAGAAAACACAGGGCTCAGAAGGCAGCCTCACTCAGCTGAAGTCTGCAGGTGATTCACTGAAAATGAACAAAAGAGGGGCTGGGTGGTGGCACACCTGGTAAAGCACACCTGTTACCATGCACAAGGACCTTGGTTCAAGTCCCCAGTGCCCACCTGCTTGGGGGAAGCTTCATAAGAGGTGAAGCAGTGCTGTAAGTATCTCTCTCTCTCTCTCCCTCTCTCTATTTCTCTCTGTCTTTATCAGAAAAAGAAAGAGAATGGAAGGAAGGAAGGAAGGAAGGAAGGAAGGAAGGAAGGAAGGAAGGAAGGAAGGAACCACACAGAATGGTGGAGTCATCATCAGGCACCAAGCCTTAGTGATAATCCTGAGGCATTAATTAATTAATTAATTCAAAGAAAGATAAAGGAACAGAGAAAACAAAAGCAAAGCACCATCCTGCTCCTTTTCTCCTCTGAGCCTCACTGAAGACCCAAGAACCGTGACAAAAATAGGTCGGTGAGACAGCTGCCTGCCCACAGTAAGGGACTCGCTGACCCACCCCAGACTGGGGGAATTCAGCAGATGACCCCTAACATTTCCCTACAGGTGACCCCTGACCTTTCCCTGCTGGCCTCCAGAGACCAGGAGCCTCACCCTCTCTGAGTGATGTGTTGGGGAAGCACTCCCTGCACTGAGCCTGCCTCCCTGGGGCATGGAACCCACAGCTGGCACCTGGGGGGCTCTGCTTTCCTGCTCTTGGGGATCCTCATGGGTGGCCCAGTACATGGTGGGGAGAGGCTCCAAAGAGGTCTGTGATGTGACAGCTGGAGGTCTCACTTCTCTCCACCAGGCCTGCCCTACTCCTGAGGATCAGGCCTTGGATCACCTCCTCATCTTGGCCAGCAAGCAAGACTGAGCACCCAAGGGTGCCAAGCAGTGTGTGTATGAGAAGCCACGAGCACACCAGAGTTTAGAAAGGATGAGCCTGTCAATGGTCACCCAGAAGCAGAGGAGCCCAGTACCCCAAAACCCAACTCTGCAGACACAGCAATAGCTGTAGCCTAACACCTCCAGTGGGTGCTAAGGTAGAAGTCACCACCCTACCCCCGGTCGGGGTCTCAGACCTCAGGGTGGGTCTGTCCCCAGGCCACCTGGGAGACACTCAGTCTCCTCACATCTTGCCCCTCGTGGGTGAATGTCCACACATCTGGCTTCATCTCCTCTGAGGACACAGCCATGGTGAAGGCAGAGCTGTCCTGCCTGACAGCACCCTGACCAACTCCTCTTGTCTGCTGTGACCTTGAGGCTCACCTGCTGGGGTTATAAGAGAACAAGCATGATTTGAGGTGGGGGAGACAACATAATAGTTATGCAAAGAGACTATCCAGAGCCACGCAGTAGCACACCAGGTTAGGCACACACCATGTGCAAGGGTCCAGAGCAAGGACCCAGGTTGGAGTCCCCACTCCCCACCTGCAGGGAAGTTTCTTTACAAGCAGTGAAGCAGGTCTGCAGGTGTCTATCTTTCTCTCCCTCTCTATCTTTCACTACCCTCTCAATTTCTCTCTGTCCTATCCAATAAAATGGAAGAGAAGAAGAAAAAGGAGGAGGAGGAAGAAAGAAAGAAAGAAAGAAAGAAAGAAAGAAAGAAAGAAAGAAAGAAAGGCCACCAGGAGCAGAAAGGCCACCAGGAGCAGTGGATCTGTAGTGCAGAGCTACAGCAATAACCCTGGAGGCAAAAAAAAAGACTCTCATGCTTAAGGCTCTGAGGTCTCAGATTTGATCCCTGACACCAATATAAGCCAGAGCTGAGCAGTGCTCTGTTTTTTCTCTCTCTCTTCCTCTCTCTCTCTCTCTCTCTCTCTCTCTCTTTCTAATGCAATTAATAAAATATTTCTTAAAAAATACAAAATATGGGGGTCAGGCAGTAGTACAGTGGGTTAAGTGCACATGGCACAAAGTGCAAGGACTGGCACAAGGATCCCAGTTTGAGCCCCCGGCTCCCCACCTGCAGGGGAGTCACTTCACAGGCGGTGAAGCAGGTTTGCAGGTGTATATCTTTCTCTCCCCCTTCTGTCTTCCCCTCCTCTCTCGAATTCTCTCTGTCCTATCCAACAACAATGACACCAATAACAACACCAATAATAACAACAACTATAAACCAAGCCCCAGCGATAACCCTGGAGGGAAAATATATATACATAAAACATGTTTTAAGCCTACATTCAGAGGCTAAGTGGTGGCTCAAACTGGTTAAACGTACACACTACCATGTGCAAGGACCTGGGTTTAAGCCCCTGCTCCCCATTTACAGAAGGAAAGCTTCACAAGCAGTGAAGCAGTGCTGCAGGTGTCTTTCTGTCTCCCTGTCTACCTCTCCTTCCATTTCAATTTCTCTCTGTCTCTACCAGATAAATCGATCAACTAAGCCTGTATTCAGCAGCTTATCAACAGCTAGGCCTGTCACACCAAGGCCCGTCCTGCCAAGGCCCAGGCACCTGAGGTATGCAGGGACACATAAAGGAGACAGTCCTGTGGTCCAGGAGGTGGCACAGTGGATAAAGCACTGTACATGTAGCAGAGTACATGTAGCACTGTACATGTAGCAGAGTGATGTCTGGTTCCTTCTCTCTCTCCTCCTATCTTTCTCATTAATAAATAAAATCTAAAAAAAAAATTTTTTTTTAAAGGAGACAGTCCTGGAGGTCCCTGGTGCACTCAGGGGCAGACACACAGTGGGGCCAAGGCTGGAGGAAAGGGTCAGGGGCAGGACTCTGGGCTGTGTACCTTCTGCCTGACTCACCTGGGGCTCAGAATCAGGACCCAGATGGAACTCAGGGGCCAACAGCCTTCAGCCCCAAAGCAAAGCAGCCCCCAAATTCTTAGCAAATGGCCGAGTTTGAGAACCCCTCAAAGTCCCCCCCCAACCAAGCCTGCTGTGAACTCAGCCAGAGGCTCCAGCACTTGCTGTGCTCAGTCCTCAGGCTTTGGACTCCCACAGCTCAGTCTCCCTCTGCTGCTATGACCTCCCTATCCAAACCCAGCCGCCAGCCCACTTGCCATGAGTCCCCTCCCTTACTCCCCAACTTGGTTCCATTCCCTTCCCCCACAGGATGCTCCCCTAGAGTCCCCCCTAGACCTCAGAAGCCGACCCCTCTACTGGGTCTCTACTCACAAGGCATCTCTCCCATCCCTCCAACAGCAGAGAAACAAACAAAAAGAGACTCTCATGCTTGAGGCTTTGAGGCCTCAGGTTTGATCCCTGAAAAAGCCAGAGCTGAGCAGTGCTCTGTTCCCTCTCTCTCCATCTCTCTCTCTCTCTCTCTCTCTCTCTCTCTCTCTCTCTCTCTCTTTAAAAATACAAAACATGTTTTAAGCCTGCATTCAGAGGCTTAACTGGCAGGTGTGACTGACCACTTGCCCAGCTGTGCAGGCAGCTGGAGCTCCTGGCATGGCCCTGCTCATCCCTATGGTCTGTGTCAGGTGGGCACCACTTCCCAGTGGGCATGCATCCAGTGAGGGTCATGTGTGCCACCAAGTGGAGGAGTGACTGGATCCCTCCAGTCATGGAACTAACCAGCACCCTTGGGTAACCCCACCTGGTAGCGCTGGAGGACCACAGGCGCTCAAGAGAGACAGTGACAGGGCACAGGCAGAAGCTTGGAGCCCCAGCCCCTTGCCTGATGCCCTGGGGTAGTGGACCCCTCCCAACCATCCACTCCCCACTGGGGGTGTGTGTGGATGGAGGCCTGGTTGGGATGTTAGAGGTGTCAAAGACCACCAACCCTGAAGGGGGCTCCCCAGAGAGCCAGCAGCTTGAGTTAAATGTCACAGCCCCCACCTATGAGTGAGAGGCTGTGGGTCCCACACCTGGGATCCCAGCATCCCTGTCATCCCCCCGCCCTGTCCACCACCCTGCCCCCCATACCCTCAGCCACAGGAGCAGGCAGGAAGGACAGACACAAGGGAGGGGTCAGAGCTGTGTAGAGTCAAATCTCAGCTCCTCAGTATGGTGGTCCCTCCTTCCAGCCCAAGGCCTAGCACTCCCCTGAACCCTCCAGAAGCCCCTTGCTCTCTACCTTTGCTTAGGTGGAACCCGCCCCCTAGCCCCAAATCCATTCTGCCTGTCACAGAGCTACACACCCCATGCCATTCACCCAGGCACAGCACGCCACAGTGACCCACTGGAAGAAGTCACAACACGAAGCCATGGATTGGCTCAACATGCCACAGACTCACATAGGTGGGAACATTATGCTGCCATTAAAAATCCCATCACCATGGAGTCTTGGAGTCTCCTATAATGACGGGAAAATGGTCTCGGCAGGTGAGGCAACAGTAAGTGCAGTTTGATACCAATTCTGTCATAAATACATATTTTGTATTAAGAAAAGAAAAAAAAAAAAAGACTAACAGGCAAAACACCCGTCTGCTTTTGAGACTTCAGGAAAGAATGATGAACAACAGGCAGGTAGAAAGTAGCCCACAGCCTTCCAGGCCTGGCTTAGGAATCCCCTGCTCTGGACTTCCCCCAGTGCCCACCCCCCAGCAATGACCTAAGTTCAAAGAGAAGCCTCTCCCCTCTTAGCAAACTCCCTTCCCCTCCCATCCCTGTCCACCTGAGCAGCAGAGGGGCTGCTGTGGCCTCCAGAAGTGAGGAGGGGCTTCCCTCATGCTCCCCACATACCTGCCTCAGTCCTGCCATCACCCTGAGACCCTGATTGTCCCAGATGCTCTGCCCCACCTCCAGCAGCACCTCAAAGGTTAAAATGGGGGTGGGGGAGTAGTGGATGGAGATGACCAGCAATGCCCAACTGTAGCCATACCTGAGGCCCCTCTAAGTCTTCTTCTGAAACCTCAGCTTCCCCAGCCTATTCAGCCAGGCCCCTCTATAAACTCTAAGGGTCACAGTAGCTGTCGGGAACAGGCCTGGCCCAGGGTGAGTGGAGGTCACTTGTCCAAAGGCACAAGGAAACTGGGGTCAAGCCAGGTGGCAGCCCAGTCCCAGCCCTCCCCACCTCCTAGAGAGTTGAGGCATGAGTGGCTGCCCTCTGGGGCATGGCGCTGGGAGGTCAGTCAGCTCCCACATTCTGTGTTCCCCATCCCCTGTGAAATAGCCACACACATAGCCCTGGGTTGAGCCTGCCGCTGCTCTAAGGTGTCTGACCCACAGGCTGGCCCACAGCCACATCTAGCCTCATCCAGCCCAGTGCCAGGCCTCTTGATAGTTTCTTGGACCCTGACTGTTGGGGCTGCATGTTCCTGACCTGGCATCTTACACACATTTGGTCAGCAAGGTGTCAGGACCAAGGATAGAGCCCTCAGACTCCTCAGCAGAGAGACTTCCAGGATCCAGCAGGGGTGCCTCCAGGAAACATACACCCCCTGGCCCCAACCCCAGTGCAGCCCCAGGCCCAGGATTCTCAGAGGTCAGGACCAAGCTAAGGTATGGCCTCATATGGAGAGGGAGAGACAGGATGCCCCAGAAAACCCACCCATGATGGCCTCCCTGCAGCTGCCCCCTTGGAGACCCAGCTCAGCCCCCATTCCTTCGTTCCACCCACCACCACCAGGCCCACGCTGGCTCCTTACCTCAGGAGGGCTGGTGTCTGGAGGCAGCCTGGGCATCTCAGGGCCAGAGGGCACAGGGGGCTGTGGGGGAGAGAGGAGACAGGTATCAGCTCAGTGAGGGGGGATTCCCACCTGGCTGGGCAATTACCACTCACAGACACACACACTCCTGCACTCTCATGCACTCACTCCCTGACTCTTTTTTTTTTTTTTTCACTTTGACACTTTTATTCTTTAGCATTTTTTTGACCTGGGAGAGGGGAGAAGAGAAACACAGCTGCTGCTGCTCCGTAGCCCCGCCTCTGAACACACTATACTTTTTTTTTAAAGGAGACATTAACAAAACCATAGGATAAGAGGGGTACAACTCCACACAATTCCCACCTCTGGATCTCCATATCCCATCCCCTCCCCTGATAGCTTTCCTATTCTTTATCCCTCTGGGAGTATGGACCCAAGGGCATTGTGGGATGCAGAAGGTGGAAGGTCTGGCTTCTGTAATTGCTTCCCCGATGAACATGGGCATTGACAGGTCAATCCATACTCCCAGCCTGCCTCTCTCTTTCCCTAGTGGGGTGGGGCACTGGGGAAGCGGAGCTCCAGGACACATTGGTGGGGTTGTCTGTCCAGGGAAGTCTGGTCAGCATCATGCTAGCATCTGGGACCTGGTGGCTGAAAAGAGAGTTAACATACAAAGCCAAACAAATTGTTGAACATCATGGACCTAAAGGCTGGAATAGTGCAGATGAAGAGTTTGGGGGGGGTCCTCCATTTTGTAGATAGCTAGTAGGCATATTTTAGTTATATTTCAAATGGCCTGTAGCTATACTAGTTTTTCTTTTTCTTTTTTTTCTCTGAGCCTGAAATCTGATATGCAGGTGGATATAAGTTATTGTCTGGGGAGATGATGTCATGGCTGGTAAAAGGACCAGAAAGCTGGACCAGGGAAGAGAGTAGCTCCCAAATATGGGGAAGGTGTATAAATATTGTTGACTGTAAACCCCATCAATTTGATTTGGTCTAGGGCCCATATTCAGCTTAGGAGCCTATGTGACCTCTGCATCCTTGTAGATCTGAGCTCACATTCTGTGGTCATGAGTAGGAACATCCCAAGCTGCCCCAATATCGACCCATCTTCCTCAGGAGGATGGAACAATGTTCCTTCAGAGGATGGAACATTCTCTACCATTGTTGATCCAAGTTGAGGGCGAGGACCTATGTGGGGCCCACAAAGGGGTCTATTTTGTTGTACTCCCTAACTCTTACACACACACACACACACACACACACACACACACACACACACACACACACACACACGCTCCTGCTCACTGACAGGAACACTGCCAGCAGTGAGCCTGGGGCTCCAGGGTGGCACCCACCCTCACCCACTGGCTCCATGACCTGGCAGAACTTGTGCCTCCGAACCTCAGTCCTCTCTTTTATAAAGTGGGAGGAGTGAAACTCTGACAGAGCTGCCAGGAAGATAAAAGGAAAAGGGGACTGGGACCTGGAGGCAACCCAGCTGCTAGAGTGCACACTTCACCATCATGGAGACCTGGGTTGGAGACCACAGCCACAGCATGGGGCCTGCAGGAGGGGAAAACCTCATGAGCTGGACAGTGGTGTTGTGGTGTCTCTCCTGTCTGACTCTCTCCTTCTCTGCCTCTCACTCTTTAAATAAGAGCCCACTAAGAACACTAACCCCCGTGATAACTCTGGTGGCAAAAAATAATTAATTAAAAGAGGGTTGGGGAGATAGCATAATGGTTATGCAAAAAAAAAACTTTCATGCCTGAGGCTCCAAGGTCCCAAATTCAATCCCCAGCACCACCATAAGCCAGGACTGAGCAGCAGTCTGGTCTCAGTCACTATCATCTATCTATCTATCTATCTATCTATCTATCTATCTATCTATGTATCTATCTATCTATCTATCTATCTTCTATCTATGTGTCTCTCTCTTTCCTCACCCCCTCATTGAAACAATTTTGTATAAAAACAGGTGGCATAATAGCTTTAGATAGTAAAGAAATGCTTATTGACTAATGGTAAGGGAAATAGCATGATGGTTACGTAGAAAGACTTTCATGCCTGAGGCTCCAAGATCCCACCCAGGTTCAATCCCCAGCACTACCACAAGTCAGAGTTGAGCAGGGCTTTAGTAAACAAAATAAACAACAACAACAACAACAAAAATGATGAACAAGTGAGCAGGGACACCGGAGCTGGTATGCACTAGTGACTAGAGTCCCATGACTCAGGCTTGCCAGGCACACAACATCCGGAGAGCCCTCAAAGTCTCCTCTCCCTCCAGGCCTCTCCTGCTTTATTCCTTTTCTTTCACCTGCCCTTCCCCAGGGGACAACTCAGGACCTACCCAGCCTGCCCTGGGAGAGGGGAACAACACTGAGGGTCCCGGCTCCTGGCAAGGTCCCAAGACACAGGCCCCCAGCTCTGCCCCCCCCCCCCATTTAGAGCGGCTTTCTGGGAGCCTTGGTTCCCAGCCCCCATGACAAAGGTCCCTCTCCCCATGTCCCCATGCAAGTGAGTAGAAGGGCTTCACTCCAGTTAGTGCTACTCAGAGAGCAGGAAACATGCCACCAAGGGACACAGCTCCCTTTTCAGAGGTGTGGGCTTACTGTTCTGAGTGTTATAAAAGTGTATCACAGCTGTGATTTCACAGTCCATGGCTTGGGGTGCACCAGGCAACCCACTTCTAAACCCACTTCAAGCCATGGACTGGACTGTGATTTCACAGTCCATGGCTTGGGGTGCACCAGGCAAACCCACTTCTAAACCCACTTCCAAGACAGGGGCTAAGAAGGTGATAGCTGTGACAGTGAGAGGGACAGGCAGAGCTGGCAGCTGGCCCAGCCCCTCTTTCCCTCCCTCCAAGAGGCCGGCTCAGCTCTTCCTCTCCTCCTGAGCCCTGGCTAGCACTACCCAGGTCCCTGGGACTCCCAGGGGTCCCCAAACAGGGTGGGTGGGTGCAGGGACAGATGGGGCTCGGGACAGTGACCAGGTGTGGCAATGATGGCAAAGGCCCCTGACTCCCTCCCAAGAGGCTGAGGCGCATGTGGTGGGATTCCAGCTACCTGCGAGGTGATGAGGGAAGGAGGGGTGCTTTGCGGGTGCAGCTTCTGCTTCCTTTTAAGTGTCTTTCTTGGGGGCCCAGGCAAACCAGGGTGCAGGAACCCTGCAGCGCACCTCATTGGCTCCTGATGGCTGGCACAAGTCCAACCCGGGCAGGCCTGTCCCTAGCAGGCCTCAGACCACCTAGCTGGCATCCCTGTGCCCAGCTGCACCTGAGCTGGCAAGGCCAGGCACCTGACAGAGCTGTGCCAAGGCTGCCATGCTCCAGGGTGACTAATGGGTCTCCCGCTCCTTCTCCTAGAACCTTCCGGAAGTTCCCACTCCCCTCAGTGGCATCGATAGGAGTTGCTATGGAAATGGGACCACAGGCAGAGCATGACAGTGATTTGGGGCAGAGGGGTGTGTGTAGTGTGAATAGCAGCTCTCCCAGACGCCAGGGAGAACCAGACACCACAGCCAACCACAGAATCACAGCTGACAGGAGTTGGGGGTCGGCTTCTGTGGGGGCTGCACCATAGGAAGCAGGGAATGTGCCTTCCTGGGGCAACACAGTAACAGTATCACATAGCCAGAGAGGCTTTCAGGACAGAAGGGGAGACTGAGGCCTAACAAGTGTCACCCAACAAGCTCAGAGCCCAGGGGTGCTCCTACCCAGACCTGAGCCCACTACCAGACATGCATCCTTGCCTACATTCACCTACCCTGGTTGAGTGCTTGCTCAGTGACTGGGGTGAGGGCTGCACGGGACAGGGGTCCTGTCCTCCAGGAGCACAGAGAGGGGACAGCCATCCAGGTTAGAGGGAGGGGGCTGGGGGAGGAGTCGGGGGGTCTTCTGGGAGGTTCAGGCTGTGGCCCTCTGGCCATGCTTCAGAGTCCAACCCTGGCCCCAGGCTCCCCACTCCATATGTAGGCCTGGAGGGCGGGGGAGCTCTGAGTCCTATGGGCTTACCCCTTGGTACGCAATGAGGGTACTCCCCATTGGCACCCCCACTTCAGAAATGGAGATCTATAAGTGCCTCACCACACAGGGTCCAAAGACTGTGGGTCCCCGAAGGGTTCCCCAACCCTAAGCCCCACTCTCAGCGCCTCCCTGCACAGTGCACTCAGTCCTCAGTTCCCCATGCCATGCTGGTACCCCAAGGGGACAGAGAGTGAGCGAGCCCTGGCGTCACACTGCAGAGCTCAAATCCCAGCCTTGTCAACAGCCAGCAAGCTGCCTCCTGCAATACTGTGGGGGTGGGGAACCAAAAAGAGACACCTTTTGAGACCCACCAGTTTCAATGTACCACCCCAGGCTGGGCCTTGCAGTAGTTGACACAGCCTCCCAGAATGGATTTGAAGCCATGGAAGCTGAGACCCTAAGGGACAGCCAGGAGGGCCCCTGGCAGCTCAGCATGGAGAAGCCAAGCCAGGGAGGACAGAGAGAAGGGCTGTGGAGACACAGGAAGCTATCCAGAAAGACTTCCTGGAAAAGGAGATACTAAAACAGGATTAGAGCCTGCCCCGGGGCTCTCAGTAGGACCTCAGTCTCTCTGAGAGACAGAGTTGGAAGGTGAGGTGAGGGGGTGATGGGCTGTCACCACCACTTGTCCCTAACTCCTGCTGCCCAGTGAGAAGCCAGCAGGAGGGCTGAGAGCGACAGAGAGGACTGTGGAGAGGAGAGGCAGGGGGTCCAGAGAGAAGCAGAGGGCAGTACCCCAACACTGGCCAAGTAGAGCAAGTGACAAAACTGCCCCCTGCAACTGCCAGAAAGGATTCACATACAGGCAGGAGGGTGGTGGGAAACCCACAAACAGAGAACTTGCACAGATCCCCCAGCCATAAAAACCTCTACTTAAAAGGAAATAGATAGATTAATAGAAAGACAGGCAGAAAGATAGGTAGATTGACAGACAGATAGAAAAGAGACACCTGCAGCCCTGCTTCACCACTTGTAAAGCTTCCCCCCTGCAGGTGAGGATTAGGGGTTTGAACCCGGGTCCTTGGTGATGGTAACATGTGAGCTCAGCCAGCTGTTCCACCACCTAGCGTCTCGAAAGGAAAGACATCTTCTGCAGCAGGTAGTCAGTCAGTCAGCCTTTCTCTGCCAGACGTGAAATCCAGTCACCATAAATAGAAAACTGGATAAATCCGACAACACAGGGCCATAAGATAGCTGTCTGGCCACGGACACTATAAGCCAAGTTGAAAGGCCAGGAAGAAACAGGGAGGAAAAGAGACAGCCAATAAGCAAAGAGCTCCCACAAATCAATACAGAAAAGCAGGCGGGAGGGCGGGAAGGGGGCGGCGGGCTGGAAATCCACAGAGGAAGAGGGAAACTGGGCAATAAGCACAGCAAGAGAGGCCCGAGCTCACTAGCAATTAGGGAAATGCAAATGCAAATGGAACGCTACCTTTTTTTTTTTCTGTTTTGCCCATCAGATTGGGAAAAATTAAAATGACTGATAACAACCAGTGCTGGCAAGGACAAGCAGGTACAGCCCTGTGGAAGGACGGGGAGTTGGTCCAGCCTTTGGAAGGGGACTCTGGCAAGATGAAACAATGCTGAAGCCCACACACGCTCCTCACTGGTGCTCCCGTCTCGAGCAGGCTCCTCCAGAAACGAGACACCGCACCCACACAGAGACGCTCGCGGTGCTCTTACAGCTCTGCTGGCAAGTAGGGGAAAACACACTGGAAGCAGCCTGAATGCTCATCAGTAAAGGACTGTTGCCATAAAATACGACGGATCCAGAGTGGGGAGCTCTGCAGCCAGGCAACAGAGGAGCCAAGGAGCCAAAGAGCCACCTCTCTGTGCAGCTGCATTTGAAAGTCAGGCTCTGTGGCCCAGTAGGTAGCACAGTGGATAAACTGTTGGACTCTCAAATGTGAGGACCTGAGTTCAATCCCCGGCATGACATGTGCCAGCATGATGCTCTGGTTCTCTTTCTCTCTCTCCCTCTTTCTCTCTCCTACTTCTCCTCTGTCTCATTAAGAAATCATAAAATAAATATAAAAGAAAGAAATAGGGAGGGAGGGAGGGAGGAAGGGAGGAAGAAAAAGTCAGTCAGGCTGCAGGGGCTGGGCAGTGGTGAACCCAGGACCCAGGTTCAAGCCTCCAGTGCCCACATGGGGGGGCACTTCATGAGCAGTCAAGCAGAGCTGCAAGTCTCTCTTTCTCTCCCCCTATCTCCCTTCCCCTCTCAATTCCTCTCTGTCTCTATCCAATAAAAATTTTTAATATTTATTTATTCCCTTTTTGTTGCCCTTATTTTATTGTTGTAGTTACTATTGTTGTTATTGATGCCGTCATTGTTGGATAGGACAGAGAGAAATGGAGAGAGGAGGGGAAGACAGAGAGGGAGAAAGACAGACACCTGAAGACCTGCTTCACTGCCTGTGAAGTGACTCCCCTTGCAGCTGGGGAGCTGGGGGCTCGAACCCAGATCCCGCTAGTCCTTGTGCTTTGCACCACCTGCACTTAACCCACTGCACTACCACCTGACTCCCCCCCAAAAAAAAATTTTTTAAGCCAGGCTGCATGGTGCCCCTCTAGAACAAGCCAATTCTCAGACCATTTGTGGATATCTGTCCCCCCCCAAAGCTGAAGGACAACAATGCAGACTTGATGTGATCATCAGGGATTGGGTCTGGGGGACAAAGGGCTTCCTCAGTTCCCATGACCCCCCCCCAAATGTACCGTTGGATTTTCTTGTGTAATCAGAAGAGGTCAACTCAATAGTCTGCAATATAAAGTGCAGATCTAACCAGCAGGGACAGTGAGGAACTCAAGAGGGCCCCCCCAGCCCCGCCCTGCCCCCTCCGCCCCCAATCTCCCTCTGGACACTATGACTCCATCCACTATAGAATCTCAACTAGAGGGGAGTTGGGCAGTAGTGTAGCGGGTGGCGCAAAGCGCAAGGACCATAAGGATCCTGCTTCCAGCCCCTGGCTCCCCACGTACAAGGGAGTCGCTTTACAAGTGGTGAAGCAGGTCTGCAGGTGTCTATCTTTCTTCCTCCTCTCTGTCTTCCCCTCCTCTCTCCATTTCTCTCTGTCCTATCCAACAACAACATCAATAACCACAACAATAATAACCACAACAAAAATAAAAAACAAGGGCAACAAAAGGGAAAATAAATAAATATTTAAAAATAAAGAATCTCAACTAGAGAATATGGAGCCCACAGTTCTGCTCCACCAAACCAAGGCTGTGCCAGGCCACACAGGAAATCCAAACCTGCTGGGTTAGGGGTGACCCTAAGGGATGCCTGGGACAGCCACAGCTTTAAGGCACCTTACGCAGAGGCTGAAGCCCTGGCCTCTGGGCTTCAGTGTCCCCACCACACACCCTGGGGCTGTACAAGGGGACTCCTGTGTGTCCATTCAGAGTGAGGAGAGAGGGGATGGATGGTGGCGCACCTGGTTGAGCACACATATAACCATGTGCAAGGACCAAGAGATCCAGTCTGGGGGCTCAGTCCTGCCCACCCCCCTCGCCAAGGTCTGCAGATCACAAACTACTGCTGGGCACGTCACCACCAGCTCCCTGAAACTGGCCCCAGAGAGGAGAGGAGCAGGGAGAGCTCGTCCCTGACCTGGACTGCTGGCAAGGCCAGGCGCCAGACGCGGAGTAGTACGGTGGGGCCAAGGCCACAGGAACCCTGTGAGCTTCCCAAATTCCCTTACCCACCCCCACCCCCCACTGCCCAGAGTGTCACATGGGGAGCTGGTGACAGGTCTGGGTCAGGCCTCCAGGTCTCCTGCCTCTAGCTACAACAATTCTGGTCACAAATGTGCCCCCACCACCACCACCACTCAGGGGACCCAGAATAGGCCTCAGCAGCCCCATGCCTTGCCAGAAAAGACACTCAAAACTCCAAGAAACAGGCCTGCAGTGGGTTCAGCTTCAAACTGCCGGGGCCTCAGTTTCCCCTCTCCACTATGAGGACTCAGAAGCCTCCTGGCTGGAACAGCACCTTGCTGGAGTGGGACAGGGTCCTTCAATGACCCCACCTCTGAGTGACCAGGTCCCAGAGCCTCTGGCCTTTCACAGGAAGGCTGCCCAGGACCCTAGGGAGAAGGGGCCTGGCCTTAGGTGGGGAGGGAGGCGTGGGTGCACTAGCCAGCAGACAGAACCCACAAGTGGGCAAAGGCAAGGCTCTGCCTCACAGAGCTGTGTGCAAGACAGCACCCCTTTGGGTCACCAAAAGCGCTGATCCCACAATGCCTCAGTCTGCACCTCTTCCTTCCGCTCCACACCCAATCTGCCTGCCTGTCCCCTTAGGCCCTCAGTTCACATCCCCTCTGCTTGCAACATTACAAGAGGCTTGAAAAGAGGAAAGCCCAGGGGTCAGGCGTTCAGTACGTTCAGTAGAGTGCAAGCATTACAATGCGCAAGGATCCGGGTTCAAGCCCCCAGGGCCCCACCTGCAGGAGGAAAGTTTCACGAGCAATGAAGCAGTGCTGCAGGTGTTTCGCTTTATCTCCTCCCTCTCTATCTCCCCCTTCCCTCTCAATTTCTCTCTGTATCAAAAAAAAAAAAGCATAGATAAATATTGGAAAAAAGAAGAGGGAAGTCCAATTCAAGCTGGACAGTGATCAAGGAAGGCTTCCTGGAGGAGTTAAGATAGAGAGGCTTAGGTTCACATATAGGGGGCTTATCAGACCCTGAGGAGCCACCAGGTACTTCAACATGCCCTCTCCCCTGGGCCCACCCCAGGCTGGCTTCAGAAATGTGTCCCCAGTGGGGGGGGGGGACTGGTGCAAGGCCTCCCCACTCATGCTCCCCCTCCATCGCAGCCCTGGACTGAGACTCCATCCCAGAGAAATCAGTCCTGGTTAATGCCGGCAGCCACTAAGGCCTCACTGCAAACCGACTTGCTGCCTGCCTGCCCGGGAGGGCTCCTCAGCAGATCAGACCCCCACCCCAGCCCCAGCCCAGCCTCATTCATATTCTGGTCTGGCTGCAGCTTCAATATGGCTGAGAGGCGAGGGGCAGAGGCGGCCCTTCGAGAACGCCCGGCGATGATTCCTCTCCGATTCCAATTTATTTTCTATCATTAATGCTTTTGAGAAGCCCCGCACGCTCTGCAAACAGGGAAGAGGCACAGGGCCCGAGAGGGGAGGCGTGGAGAGGGCTGGGGGGCAGAGGGGCGTGTAGAAGAGGCAGGCTGGGCGGCAGGCTGCAGGCCCCAGGGCCTGGTTCAAATTCCCACCCCATCTGCACCTGCCTGGCCTCTCTACCACAGGTAGGGCCCCTGCCCTGCTGGTGGGAAATACAGAGGAGTGGGGGGGGGGGGTCGTCTAACACTGCCAAGGGCAGCAGAAGCCCACAAACTGGCTCCCTGGCCACACCAAGCACCCACACTCCAGGGTGCAGGCTGACTCTCAGGGCCTCAAAAGGAGGAGAGAAACATCAGAACTGGGGCACCCTGCCCCTGACTCCCTCCCATCTCAAATGTGTTCTTCATCTGCCTTCCCCACAGGCTCACACAGACTACATCAGCCCTAAAGTGGACACAAGTGGACCCCCCCAAACTCAGAGCAGCACCCAGCAGGTCCTTCAGGTCTGGACTCCCGCCACCCTTCAAAGCTCTGTCCCGAGGCCTAGGCAGCCCCAGGTAGACCCGCCACTCTCTGGCCTGACCTCACACTCCCTCCCTCCAGTACTCGCTGCCCCTGGTTTGACATACACATCTGCCTGAGAAGCCCGGCCCCTGGATCCCCAGGTGAGCCCTCCCTCCAATACTCACTGCCCTTGGCTTGACACACACCTGCCAGGGAAGCCCAGCCCCTGGGCCCCCAGCTGACCTGTCCAACCCCTCCCCCCTCTTCATGACGCAGCCCGAGTTCTCAGCCCCCACACACACTGGTCTATACCCCTTGTGCCCAGACCCAGCTGTGCTTCCACTAGAAGAACAGCAATTATGGGGCAGCACCCTCCTCCCACCAGTCAGCGCCATGCCTGCAGAGTCGGTCTTGCTCAGCCCCTGAATGACCATGGGCCTGGCTCACAGTAGAGATCCAGTTAACTGAGTACTTACTATGTATTTGGCCAGCTGTCAAATCCCTACCTTCCAGCTGCTTCCCACGGATAAGTTCAGGGAAGGCCTGCTGAGTGAAAATGCTGCACCTCACCTGCTGTGCCCTGAGCACAACCCCAGGTTCCAGCCCAGCCCCCAACCCCACTGTGGGGAGCTTCACTGCTGAGGTGTCTTTCCCTCTCTCCCTCTGTCTCTTGTCTCTTTCCATCTGAGAAATTCAGCCTGGAGCAGTGAAATCCTAGCAATGATAAAGGACGAAAGGGAGAGAAGGGACCAGGCAGTGTGCGTTCAGTTTAGCATACATGCTACAATGTGCAAGGACTCGGGTTCAAGCACCCAGTCGCCACCTGCAAGAGAGGAAGCTTCACAGGTGGTAAAGCAAGTACTGCAGCACCCTCTCTCTCTCTCTCTCTCTCTCTCTCTCTCTTTCTCTCTCTCTCTCTCTCAATTTCTCTTTGTCTCTATCAAATAAAAAAGAATACCTTAATTTAGAAAAAGGGGAGGGGCCAGGCACCGGCACACCTGGTTAAGTGCACGCATTACGGTGCACAAGGACCCAGGTTCAAACCCCTGGACCCCATCTGCAGAGGGAAAGCTTCACACTGGTGAGGCAGTGCTGCAGGTGTCTCTGTCTCTTTTCCTCTATATCTCCCCCTCCCCTCTCAATTTCTTTCTGTCCCTATCCAATAATAACTATTAAAAAAGAAGAAGAAAATAAAAAGGGAGGATGGAGAGGGAAAGGAAGGAAATGGATGGATAAATGGCCTCTCTGTAAAAGGGAAAACTGAGACCCAAAGAAGGACAAAGCCCTACCCGCCCCCCTGCCCCCCCCATGGCCCAGGCTTCCTACGTCTCTTGGCTCCACTCCTCCCCTACGCCCACTGCCACCCTGGAGGCGAGCGCCAGCAGCAGTGAGGAAACTCTCGGAAGGTAAGAGTGGGGAACATTTCCGAAAGGAAGGAGGAAACATGGTGGAAATCCCCCCACCCCCTTGCTCCGTAATGTAAAGAAAATTGCTTTTGCCAACTATCGCAGCTTTGAAGCAATTAGAGTTTTTGGAGGGGACTGTGGGCATGAGCAGACGCAGCCAAGCGAGCGCGGCACAGAATTTCTCCAGCGTTCAGTTTGTATCAAGCGGAAGGGGGAGAAAAAGGTGTTAAAAGCAGCAATTTCCAGCAGCAGAGATGGCGGAGATAAAATATTTACAGCCTCCAAGGGAGGGACCTAGGAGGGGCCAAAGACAGCCTCCCACAGCCCCATACTGCTCCCCACTCTCCCTCCACATCCCTGAGGCCAGCAGATGAGGCACCCCCACCCCCACCCATGCCCAGGATCTCAGGGCAAGGAGGGGGAGAAGCCCTAGGACACCCCCTGCTCTCCCCACTCCCACTATCAGTGGCTTACAGCTTCCAGAGTCAGCCTCCACCTGGCACCCAGCCTCCACCTCACACCTGGTCTCCACTCCACACCCAGACTCTATTGCCAGGCCTGCCCTGGCTTCTGAGGATGCTGGCCCAGGGCCACCGCCTCCAGGCCTCTGCCCGGGATAAGCGGGGGGCTTAAGGGCACAGACCAGAGTGGGTGGGGGCTCCAGGGGACATGCTAGATTGCCCTCAGGACTTTCACCCCAATTTCCCAGCCTTTCTTCTCAGACCAGCACTGGTGCACACATGCCAATATACAGAGTCAGCCACCCCTCACCTCAGATTTTTTTATTTCTTTTGGATAGAGACACAGACATTAAGCAGGAAAACAGAAGGAAGAGAGACGTCTGCAGCATTGCCTCATCATTCCTGAAGCTTCCTCCTGCAGGTAGGCACCTGGGGCTTGAACCTGGGCCCTTGTGCACTGTGATGTGTGCACTCAACCAAGTGTGACACCACCAGGCCCCTACCCCCCTCCCTACCACCTTCTCTTTTATTGCCACCAGGGCTCAGTGTCTGTACAACAAATCAACACTCCCAGCAGCCATTTTTCTTTCATTCTATTTACTGGATAGGAGAGAAACTAAGAGGGGGTGGGGAGATAGGAAGAGAAAGAGAGACAGAGAGACACCTGCAGTACTTGCTTCACCACTTGTGAAGCTTCCTCCCTGCAGGTGTGGAGCCAGGGCTAGAACCCAGGTCCCCGTGCTTAGTAACATGTCAGCTTAACTGCACATGCCTCTGCCCAGCCCCTGCACACAGTCTCTTTCAGAGCCACAGTGGATGCATCTCTGACTCCTTATCAGTTCAAGGGGAATGGTGACAGCATCCAGTCAACAGGGTTGTTATTAAGATAATCTGAGGGCTGACCTGGGAGGCAGCACAGTGGGTTAATTGGCAGAGGCTCAAGCATAGCATCTAAGTTCAATTCCCAGCATCACATGTACCAGAGTGGTACTCTAGTTCTCTCTCTCATTACTAAATAAATAATTTTTACAAAGAGAAGGGGACAGACAATGGCGCACCTTGCTGAGTCCCCATCATCACTTCACAAGCAGTGAAGCAGTGTTGCAGGTGTCTTTCTCCTCCCTATCTCCCCAATCACTCAACTTCTCCGTGTCTCAAAATAAATTGTAAATATTTTAATTGAACAAAAGAGGTTGGCCCAGTATAGTGCACACTTCACCATACATGAGGACCAGGGTTTCCAGTCCCCAGCCACCACACAGGAACACCTGCAGGTGGTGGAGCTGTGCTGTGATGTCCTCCTCTCTGTCTCTCAGCCTCCATTTGGGGAAACGGGTGGGGCTGGGGGAGCCCACTGGGTACAGTGGGGAATGACTCAGGGAGGGAGCCTGAGGGAGGGTTTCAACAAACATCCCACTCCACTTCACCTCACATGCAGCCTCAGGCTTGAGTCCCTGGGTCCCAGCTCACCTGTACATGGGGCACAGACTCCTGGGCCACCATGGTCACCCCTCTCCAGAGCAACATGCTCCAGCAGAACTGAGGGTCCTGGCCTCAATGCTTCTCTGTGCCTCAGTCCCTCCCTCTGGGAAAAGGGGTCCTTTTAGGAGGACGGGATGAGCAGCCAGGAGCGTGCAAGCCCAGTGCTGCAGCTCTACGTATGGTCAGTGTGGGAGCACACGCTGTCCCGCACCCCCTAGACTCCGGACACAGTGCTCTCTCCCCCGGGAGAGCGGAGCAGGCTCATGCAGTAAGGACCTTTGGGTAGCCCAGAGCCCCATGAGCACATCGTTCCCACCTCATTATTTTCCTGGACTTAACTGCTCTGACCAAAAGATGTTTTTCCTCATTTCTATTTCTTTTTTTTTATTTATTTATTTATTCCCTTTTGTTGCCCTTTTTTATTGTAGTTATTATTGATGTCGTTGTTGTTGGATAGGACAGAGAGAAACGGAGAGAGGAGGGGAAGACAGAGAGGGGGAGAGAAAGACAGACACCTGCAGACCTGCTTCACCGCCTGTGAAGTGACTCCCCTGCAGGTGGGGAGCCGGGGGCTCAAACCGGGATCCTTACGCCGGTCCTTGCGCTTTGTGCCACGTGCGCTTAACCCGCTGCGCTATCGCCCGACTCCCTCTATTTCTTTTTTAAGGTAGAGACAGACAGACAGACAGACAGAGAAAGAGAGAGCGATACCATAGCACCAAAATTTCCTTCAGTGCAGTGAAAGCCAGGCTTGAACTGGGTCACACACATGGTAACCGAGAGAGAGTACTATCCAGATGAGCTGTTTCGCCACCTCGACGGTATTTTTCTCAGAGGGAAAGAGAGGCAGACACCCAGCACCCCAGCTTCCTCCAGTGAAGGGGGGCTGGGCTCACAGCCAGCTCACATACCTAGCCTGCCCCATTTTCCTTGAGGAAGTGGAAGAGAGGGGGTTAACTGAAAGGTTTCTTTTTCTTTTTTCTTTTTTGCCTCTAGGATTATCACTGGGGCTTGGTGCCAGCACTACAAATCCACTGCTCCTGGTGGACATTTTTTTCATTTTATTGAATAGGGCAGAGAGAAATTTAGAGAGGAGGGGAGATAGAGAGGGAAAGAGAAAGACAAACACTTGCAGACCTGCTTCACCACTCATTAAGCATTGCCCCCCTGTAGGTGGGGAGCCAGGGTCTTGAACCCAGATCCTTGCAGGGGTCCTTGCGCTTCATACTAGGTGTGCATAACCGAATGCACCACCCACCAGCCCCCTTAGAGAGGTTTCTCCAGGGACCTCCAGCCTGAGCTAGAGGGACACACCCGCCCCCAGGCAGAGACGCGGTTCCTGCCACCTGCCAAGATCCAGACCCCCTGCCCCTCTGCCAGCCCTGGACAGACACCTGTAGATGCCCCCTGGCCCCTCCCTGCCTATGACTTCAGCTGAGTCAGAGCACCTCTCTCCTTTCCAGGACAAACTGAACTGTGTGGCCACCTGAGGACAGACAGACTCTTTCAGTAGTTAGAGATGGTTGCTGTGCTGTTCAGGGATGAAATGTCATAATGTCTAGAACTCACTTTAAGGAACTCCAAAAAGTAAAATGTCAACAACTGTTAACCCTGGCAGAGGGCTTATACGAGCGTCTCCTAGACTGTTCTCTACCTTTCTGTATGTCTAAAAATGTTCCTAGCCGAAAGGTTAAAAAACAATAATAATAATAAGGCATGGCTCCACGAGCCAGAATCCCAACAAACAACGTCCCCTGGTCCCAGCAGCCTGAAAGACAGCGGGCTCTTAAGTAGGTTAAACACCCCCCTGTATCTCCTTTATGTGGCTCCCCTAGAATTTGCTTTTCACAGAAGTCACTGAGCCCTGGCACTGCCTTTAGAAGCTGGGGCACAGTCAGAAGCCAGATGCAGTAGGAGGAAGCTGCTGTCCCTACCCTCCCCACCCCCAGCCGCCTGACAGACAGCCCTGGGCCTGGGATCTTGTCAGTAGCTCTTCTGTTAGGTGAAGGCCATCCTCCCTGAACCTCACAATGCTCCTGCCCCCCAACAGAAAAGCTGGCATGGTGCTGATAGTATCACCATGTCTGAAAACAGAGGCTGAAATTTCCATTTTACAGACTGGAAAACCGAGGCTGCATCCTTTGGAGAGATTAGCAGTAGGTGATGCAAGGTAGGGACCAAGGAGCAAGGGGCGCAGAAGCTCAGTGCCTGCCCATACCTGCCCTCCCAGTCTACCTACTTTGCTTTTTTATTTTTATTTTTGTTTTAGTTTGGCATGACAGACAGAAATTGAAAGGAAAGGGAGAGGAGGGAGGAGGAAAGAGGGTAGAGAGAGACCAGCAGCGCTGCTTAACCACTTGTGAAGCTTCCCCCCGTAAGTGGGGACCCAGGGGCTTGAACCTGAGTCCTTGCAATTGGTAACATGTGCACTCACCTGGGTGTGGCCACCACTCAGCCCCTCAGGTGTGCCTACCTTCCAACCCAACCTCACCCCACCTTTCTCCCTCTGTCTCCAGTTTATCAAGCTCCCTGGTCAGGGACAAACGGCCTTGGTGGCAATCTCCCGGCTGACCCCTGCCAAGGCCATTCAGACCTGCTTCCACCGGTCGATAATGGGAGTGTTATCAGTGCCTCAAATAATCAATCAGTAATTGCCGGATGCCACGCAATTCATCGGGGAGAATTATGTGCGGCGAGTGACCAGGTGCCTCCCCATTGAGAGCCCCACCCGGAGGAAGGGCAGGGCCTAGTCTGAGGGACCCTCAGTGCATAGAAGCTTCTCAAATGGGTGCCGGCCCTCTGGGGAGGAGGAGGTGGTAGCAGTGGCCTCTGAGAATCAAAGAGACTTGCCACTTGCCCTGACCTTCCTGGCTGGCCCTGGGGCCCTGTGGGAGGCCGGTGCCCAAGCTGGGTAAGCCCAGCCCCAGCCCCCAAGACACTTCCAGCTCCAGAAGAGAAATGGCCAGCTGGCACCACAGCCCTCAAGCATGGGGAGCACAGGCACATGGGGGGGACACGCCACCCCAAGAAGCTCCACAATTAGGGCAGCAAGGAGGGCTTTTTAGCACAGCATTTGGGCCAAATGTTGACCATCAGATGAGCTGGGATGGAGAGGTGATGCAGCATGAACAATATCCAGTCAAACCCTGGAGGGGCAGGAGCCACAGCCCCACAGGAAGTGGGGAACCAGCAAGGTGCAGCAGGGGTCTGGGGTGTAGAGAGGAGGAGCAGGGAGATGGCACTGGCCATGCAGGGTGTCCAGACACCAACCACCAGTCTGGGGGCATAGAGATGGTATAGCAATAGAACACAGGACTTGCAAGTGAAAGGTCCCAGGTTCAATTCCCCAGCACCACCAATAACCAGAGCAAAGTGATACTCTGGTCCCCAAAATAAATGTGTTTTATGGTTAGTGGTGCTGGGGTGTGGGGGTGGGGGAAGGAGCTGTGAAGTCCTGGTACGCGATAGGACCTGGGTGGGAAAGGATCTAAGTGAGGGTGAGAGACAGGCCACCGTGGGGAGATGAGAAATTGTCCTCTGCGCCAACAACTGGACGGCTATCCATTAGGCCCCGATAAAAAAAGAGAGAGAAAGAGAGATCAATTTTTAAAAAATACTTTATTCCTTTTTGTTGCCCTTGTTGTTTTATTGTTATAGTTATTACTGTTGTTGTTGATTGTGTTGTTGTTAGGACAGAGAGAAATGGAGAGAGGAGGGGAAGACAGAGAGGGGGAGAGAAAGACAGACACCTGCAGACCTGCTTCACCACCTATGAAGCGACTCCCCTGCAGGTGGGGAGCCGGGGGCTCAAACCGGGATCCTTATGCTGGTCTTTGCACTTTGCGCCACGTGTGCTTAACCTGCTGCGCTACCGCCCGACTCCCAGAAAGATCAATTTTAAGGCAAGAAGGGAGTGTCAGTCTGGAGGCCACAGGGAACCAAGCCCTCGGGTGGTGAGGAGGAACTTGATGGCCATAAGAACCCCCCCCCCAAGGCTCATGGTGGCAGGCAGGGGCAATTCCCCCATCTCTGTCTCCATGGCAGCCAGCACAGCCAGGCCCAGAGGAAAAGCTCAGTAACAGAGGCTGGATGGCTACAGCCGCCTCAGATGCAGGACGGGCGGGCCGCCTGCAGGGGCATATTTGCATGGAGTAAATATTGATAGCAGAGCCTCAGGAACAGGTGGGCAGCAAGGCAGCTGCCTCCAGCTTCCAAAGCTGGAAATGCTGAGGCTCAAAAGGAGACAGTGACCTGGCCAAAGTCACACAGTGGCTCAGGAGCAGAGCCCAGTGCCTGCTCTGCCCTGTCACAGAAAACTGAGCTCAGCACCCAGCAGGATCCAGTGTGCTGGGCAGGTGGGTCCCTCCTTCTCCCTGCCCTATTCCCACCACAGGAGTCTACCAGTGGAACTCAGCCCCACTTCCTGCCAGGGCAGATGGGAAACTGCAGTGCATATGTGGTCCCACTGAGTGCACCCCAGCACCTTACCTGTCACCTGTGCTGAAGATGGGGCTGGGCAGGGAAGTACTGCCACCCCCTCTCAGGCTACACATGTCTTGGTAAAGATAGAACCATGGGCGGGAGGTGGCGCACCCGTGAGCACATAGGTTACCATGCGCCAGGGCCTGGGTTCAAGTCCTGGTCTCCACCTAGAGAGGGGAAGCTTCACAAGTACTGAAGTAGGTCTGCAGGTGTCTCTTTCTCCACCCTGTCTCGGTGCCCACTTCCCTCTCAAGTTCTCTCTGTCCAGTCAAAAGAAAAGGACACATGGTCACCAGGAACACTGACTTAATCAGGCAGTCACTGAGCCCTGGTGATAACCTGGCGGCAAAAATAAAATAAACATATATAATAATAATAATAATATAAGACAGGTCCTCTGCTCCCTCCCTCCCGCTAGAAATTTGGGGCCTCTGCAGACTCACACCCCAGCCTCCTGCCCTGTGGACCAGGCAAGCTCTCTGTCTACTATATAGCACTGCCAAGGGGACTAAGCTCAGGAAGCACATCAGAGTCCCTGGGAATTACAAGGCTACTAGCAGCTGGGGGATAAAAGCAAAGGGTTCCTTTCCATGTCCTTCTGGACTCAGCCCAGCTCCCAGCAGAGGACCGCTGCTGAGGGGACATCTGCCGAGGGCTGTGGCGGCTCAGGCTGCACAACTCTGCAGACAGCGCTGCACAGGAGGCCACTGACATCCTCTGAGGTGCCATCACAGGTCGGGGTGCAGGTGAGAAAACTGAGGTTCAGGGTGTGCCCGGAAGCAGCTGGACCTGAATTCAAACCCAATGCCTTGGGTCATCTGAGCTGGGTCATTTAAAAACTCAGAGCAAGGGTCAGGTCACCCACTAGAGCACACAAGTCACAATGCACAAGGACTCAGGTTCAAGCCCCCAGTCCCTACGTGCAGAAGGGGGAAGCTTCACAAGTGGTAAAGCAGTGCTGCAAGTCTCTCTCTCTCTCCCTCCCTATCTTTCCCTTCCCTGTTAATTTCTGTCTCTATCCAATTAAATAAAACATGTTTTTTTAATAGAAATCTATGAAAAATACCTAAGGAAATAATCAGAACAAGCTGATTTGGGGGCTGTCTCCACACCCCAAAACCTACAAACTGCAAAAGTAGTACTGAGGCTGGTTGTAACACACATGCACACACCCCGGGAAGAGAAGCTTTGCGGCCCCCAGCTGTGGCCCGGGGAAGTGGGGAGGGGGCACACCAGGGCTGAGTGGGCACCAGGGCAGCTGGAACAGCTGGTCTGGAGCTAATTGGATCAGGCCGGAGTGTGGAGCCGCCCGTCTGGCTGCTCGGCAGATGGGTGCTAGAACTGGGCCACCCGCCAAGGCCTCCACGCCCAAACCAGCCTGGACACCAAGGTCCCACGCTGGTCCCCTCCCATGCTGCCCCCAGTGGCTGGCAGTGTCCGCACAGAGCCAGAAGGCCAGGCAGCCCTCCCTCCCTCCCCCAGCTGGCCATATGGCCCATATGCTCCCTGGCAGCTGGAGGCAGTGGCCTGAGGACATCATGCATAGGACCATGAGGTCCAGGCAGCTCCATCCAGACTGCCCAGAAGACCCTGGGCACCACAGAAGACACCGTACTGGGAGACCCTGGCCTGGCTTGCCTTAACACATGATGTCCTCAGCCTACCGGGGACAGCGTGGGAGGAGACCAGCGTGGGACCTCAACTTCTTCCTCAGCCAGCCATGCCTGCCATCTCGATCCCTTCCCTGCATGCCCCACCTCCCAGGTCACCTGCTGCTAAATAAGTCCATGTCCAGTCCCCAGGACCCTTCCCAGAAGCAGAAACTGGGGGCCACAGGATCCAGGGGACTTGCAGGATTGGGCGCAGTAGTAGGGCTGCAGCTTGTGATGACTTAGGACACCACCTCTGAGCCCAGATGGCCCCTCCTGGTGCTCCACCCCAGCAGAATCTTGCCACCTGCACCCCCTACCCCCATCAGTTTGGTGGGGAACCAAACTGTGACCCCTCTCCACCAGCCTGGGCTCCCAGCCTTGGGTTCTCCCCGCCAATTCCTGCAATGACCACCAGGGGGCGCTGTTTACACTACAAAGGAGACTGTACCCCTTGGGGCCTCAGCTTTGGCCCAGGGAATCCCTGCTGGGCACTAGGGAGCTTTCTCCTGCCCCTGCATGAACTGCCCCAGTGCACACGTGCCCCGCCCACGCAAGATGCTTCCCGCCTCCACGCCATCTGCCTGGGAAGTTCACGCTCTGTCCACTCACCCGTGTGTTCCTTCCCTCCGCAGGGCTGCTACCAAGTGACAGGAACAACCCAGCAGCTACGGCGCCAGCCCTCCAGCCCACGTGAAATGGCCCCTCGCCAAGGCCAGTCGCCCAAAATCTCTACAGCTGCCCCCCCTCACACTGTGGGTGTGGGTGGGTATCTTGCTCCCCCTCAGAGCCCACCCAAGGGGGAGGGTCAACTATTATCCACAGCCCCCAAATGCAGCCCAAATGCAGCCCCCAAATGCAGCTCTTGAGATCAGTCAGAAATCCTCTCTGACAGGAGGCCTGAGTGGTCAAGGTCCCTCCCCAGCCCCCTTTCCCCAAAACTGAATCCATCCAATGAATCCTTCCTCTCCCCCCACCAGAGCACTGGAATTGAACCTCGGATCCCAGAGCTTCAGGCATCAGAATCTTTTGCAGAACCACTGTGCTATGCCCCCTGCCCCATCCAGCAACTTATCACTGCTTTTGCTAGAATAAATATTTGTATAATTTAAAGCACAATCACAGTGGGACTGGGATCTGCCTAGAGGAAGAAACTCAGGGATGATACTGGGCAGTTGTGCAATCTTAGGAGGGAGGAAGGTGTCTTCAGGCAGCCAGGACCTGACGCAGGCCAGGAAACAAAAAGCCCCCACTCCTCCTCCCTATGCTATGGATCCCAACTGAGCCCCTCCCCCAGGCAGATAGGAGGAGGGGGTGAGAGAATCAGGGGTGCAAGCAGGACCTGCTGGCAGAGGCCATGCAGGGAGGTGTTAGGCAATACCCCCCACTCCCTGGGGGATCCTCCAGAGCACCACCACTATCACCGCACAGGAAGCAGAAGTCCTGAGCTGGGGGACAGGGAGAGGGGGCAGAGAAGCAACAGCTTGAGAGAAAACCAGAAAAGGGAGAGGGGGAGAGAGAGAGAGAGAGAGAGAGAGAGAGAGAAGTGCCAGAGAAGCTGAGGGGCTGCCACAGGATCAGGGGCCCACTGTCTCCCCAGCCCCCGGCAGCCATTACGTCTCTCCTGGGCATCACCCACCCACAGGTCTCTACAGACCAGGGTGGATGCAGGCTGCTATGGGGACCCAGAGCTGATGGTCACCCCACTGGACCAACAGAGAAGGAGATGATCCCAAGGGTCACCAGTTAGGCACCCCACTGCCAAGCACACCTATTCCACAGACAGTGAGCTTTTCGGCCTCAGGCACTAAACCGGAGTGGACTACATGACCCACACTGGAGACCAATGCCAGGCCCTGGCCTGACATGCCAAGCTGGGGAGTGGAGATCCCACTGATCCCCCAAAATATTGCTGAGGATTACCAAAACCAAGTCTGAAAACTATCATAGAGATCACGGGCTGGCTCTGGCCCCAAACCTTAGGAATCATGTTTAGTGGAGTTGGGGGGTTAGGGGTGCAGAGGTCAAGCTAGGGAAAGGCACCCCTACCCAGCTAAGCTGCCCTGAGCAGTGGCGTCCCCACATACACTCCCTGCTGGGCCAGGCAGAGTGTGGGCTACGGGCAGGTGGAAAGCTGTCTTGGAGAGCCCGGCAGGAGCAGCCCACCAGCACCCCCAACCCTGTGTAAAAGATGACCTGCACAGTAGGAAGGGGCTTCAGCTTCAGTTTTGACTCACAGCCCTCCTCTCCATAGTGAGGGGGAAGGTTCGAGTCCAGAGGTGGAGTGAGGTTGCCAGACATCACACCACCACACCCTTCCAGCCTACACTTCTGAGAGCAGCAGGAGCACTAATTCCACAACTTCTCAAGCCAGGTAAGAGGCGACCTGAGCAACTCCATCCCTGGGGCAGCCAGGGCAGGAAGGACGCGAAGAGAAACTGGGGAGGCTTCCAAGAGAAG
Source organism: Erinaceus europaeus (assembly GCF_950295315.1). Lineage (NCBI taxonomy): Eukaryota > Metazoa > Chordata > Mammalia > Eulipotyphla > Erinaceidae > Erinaceus > Erinaceus europaeus. The sequence continues at coordinate 22,438,676 of NC_080177.1, forward strand.
GAGCAGCACCGCCCAGAAGCGAGAGGATTTGCTAAAAGGGAGGAGCCTTTACCTTCTGACCCTCCTTGGGGCTCTCCTGGGGCGCTGGGTCCCCCCTCCTTGGGGCTCCCTCGTGGGCCACGCCTCCCTGTCCTATTTAAGCTAAGGTCCGATGGCGTGGGAGGGGGCGCCAGGGCCAAGAAGTTTCCTGAAGCAGCGAGCACAGGAAAGGCTCGTGGGAGGGGAAGCAGGTGGGGACAGCACAGCCACCACCCCAGCGCGCAGACCCAGAGCTGCCCGGTTCACCTTCCAGGCCTGGCCCGTGGATGGGACACACACACACACACACACACACACACACACACACACACACACACACACACACGGGCTCGTCAACTCGCTCTCCAACAGAACCCCCGCCCCGCATCCCAACCCGGCGGCAGAGACCACCCGCGTCCCGGGCCTGGAAGCCATGGCCTCGCAGAGCGCCTGGCCTGAAGGGGGGCGTCGCCACAACACCGCGCCCAGAGGGGCTCCAGGGAGGCCACACGGCGGGACGTGGGAGCCAGTGACCCAGACACACCCCGGGTCCCGCCCTACTCCCCGCGCTCCGTCCTCTGGGAAGGCCGGGCTGCCACCACCAAAGCGCCTCCGTCGTGCCCCACGTCCCCCCCGTTTCCCGCCCCCCATCACAAAGTTGCTCCAAGTCGCCGGGGTCCCCGCGGCCGGCGAGGGTTAGGCAAGGCGGCGCAGCGGGCGGGAGCGCGGGCACCGAGCGGGGTGCCGAGCGCGCCCCCTCCAGCCCCGCGCGTACCTGCCCCCCATGGACGCGCACCCAGCACCCCACCCCCACCCGCGGCCCCCGAGGCTCCCGCCCAATCAGAGGCCGCGCACGCGGCGCTGCCGGCGGGCAGACCCCAGCGCCCCGGCCTGCGCCCCCGCACCCGCCCCGCTGCAGCGCCCCGGCCCCGCCGCACTCACCGTCCCGGACTCGCCGTCCGCGCGCCACTGCGCTCCCGGCCCGCATCCCCAGGCTTGGCGCCGCTCCGCTCCGCGCTCCCCGCTTCCCGCTCCGCAGGGCTCGGCTCAGAGATGGTGGCCGCGGCGACGAGCGAGGCAGGGAGGGCGTGTGCGTGCGGGTGTGAGCGTGAGCGCGCGCGCGCGGCCCCGGACCCGAGACCGGCAGGAACCCGGCGCGCGGCCACCCGCCCGACTCGCGCGCCCGGGCACACGCACCACGGCTCGGCCTCTCCCGTGCCCACAAAGCCCCGGGCCCAGCCGCCTGCGGGGGCACCACTCCGCCACCCCGGCCTCGGGCTAGCCCCCCGCGCGCCCCCCACACCTGCCGTCCTCTCGCGCCCCTGCCCCCGCCCGGCGCCGCGTCTCACATTCTCCGCATTACGCGGGTGCCGCCCGCCGCTCGCCCGGCCCCGGGTCCGAGCGCGCCCGGCCCGCCTCCCCTCCGCGCGCGGCCCCGCGCTCCCACCCGGGGGCGGCCGCGGTCGACTTCCCCCACCCGCCGGCTTAACCAGCGAGCGCGGGGCTCCGCCTGCCCCCAGCCGCACGGGTCTGGGCGCGGGGTCGCGCGGGGCCGGCTGGGCGGCGGCGCCCTGTCAGCCGGCGGGAGCCCGGCCCTCGGACTGGAGGTGAGTCAAGGAGACGGGCGGCAGCGAGCTGCCCGGCACCCGCCATACTGGGGGCGCTTGGTGCCCGCCGGCTGCCGAGCCCAGGGGGAGCCAGGCGTGGGGGGCCTGCGGGCTGCGAGCGAGGAGGACGAGCGGGCAGGCGACTGTCCGGGATCCTAGTGCACCTGTCCACAGAGCGCTCTCCCACCCCTGCCGTGTGACCTTGGCAAATGCCTGCCCCTTTCTGGGCCCTAGTTTACTCTTCTTGGAAGGACGTTCGCCCAACTTTGGCATTTTGGTAGATCCCGCAGGACAGCGTGCCCTGCGCCCCCCCCCGGAATGCCAGCCCTCCCCACCCCCAAGCAGGGCCTGCCCCTCCCTCATCTGTGTGACCTTCCTTCTCCAGCCTCCTCTCCCACTCTCAACTCCCATTCCTGGCCTGCACTTTGCTCCCCAAGTCCCACAGAGCGGTACGTTTTGCTCATCTGCTCACTAAGCCTGTGTTACATGCCCCGTGCTGCACTAGGTCTTGGGGACACACTGATGATTTAGACACTTTCTGCTCTCAGTGAGAGAACTGGGGGGGGGGGCGGTATGGTGGAGCTTGGAGGGAGGAGGGCTGGAGAGTTGCTGGAGCAGGTGACATTGAAGCTGGGTATTGAAGGATGGGTAGGATTTGGCCAGACCAGAAGGGAATTCCATACCAAGAGTAGAGCAGGTGCAAAGCTGGGGAATAGGGAAGGAGGGAATGGGAGAGTGGGAAGTAGTGATGGTGGAGGACTCAAACCCGGGATTTCCACTTTGTTCTGGGTCATGGGGGGGGTGCCACTTGACAAGTCTAACCAGAAGCTCCCCCCACCCCACCCCCAATTCTCCTAGAGCTACACAGAGGCCTGGCGAAAAGTTGCCCATCCAGGAACTTTTCAAGGGGATGTCTCCTCCCCATCTTCTCTACAGTCCCAACCTCTGCGCTCAGTCCCTGCAGCCAGACGCAGCACAGCTTCCCCCTGCTGGCCAGAGCTGGAAGTGCGGGCACACCAAGCTCCCCAGTGGCCAAGATGAGAGAGCCCAGGAAGGGCAAGGCTTCTTCGCCCACCTATCAAAACACCCTGCAAAGACTCCAGACTGTGGTGCCAGGCAGATCCAGCGCCCATTCCAGCCTCCACATCCTTCCCGTGTGGTGGGGCTGAAACAGCCCAGCCACCACATTGGTCAGTGGGTGATGGTGTTAGAAGCATCCAGGGGAAGTCGGGCGGTAGCACACGTGGTGCGAAGCGCACGGGCCAGAGGAAGGATCCCGGTTCCAGCCCCCAGCTCCCAGCTCCCCACCTGCAGGGGAGTACCTTCACAGGTGGTAAAGCAGGTCTGCAGGTGTCTATCTTTTTCTCCCCCTCTCTGTCTTCCCCTCCTCTCTCCATTTCTCTCTGTCCTATCCAATAACAACGACATCAATACCAACAATAATAACCACAACAACAATAAAAAGACAACAAGGGCAACAAAAGGGAAAATAAATAAATAAAATGAAAAAAATAAGAAGCATGCAGGGAAATGACCCAGCAGTGCCCTTCTCCTTGACCACGCCTGCCCTTGGCTCTGTGGCCCAACCATCTGTCCCTCTGTGTGTGTGTCCTGTGTTCCCCACCCCCACCCCACTGGCCCTCCCCCCCCCCACCCTGGCCGTCTTCCTTCTGCCTTCCCTGCAGACTTCCTGGGGGCGTTGAGGGCGATGAGCTCACAGCCATTGCCTGCTCTGGCTCAGCACATATCCCAGGCGGGTTCCAGGTGGGCCCTGGGGGAGGCCAGGCAGAGACAAACAGCTTTTCCCCAAGGCCCTGCCGGCCACCTGGTTTGCTCTCTTGGCTTCTGGAAACCACATTACCTTGGGACCTATGTCTGGGCCTTTTCCCCCTCCAGCTTTGCTGTGCACCCTCCAGCAGATATCACACCCTCTCTGAGCCTCCACTTCTTCCACTAGTGTGGGGGGGGGCAAGCTGATGCACCCCAAAGAAGCCATAAGTCTGTGCATCTCTTTTCTCTCAGTGGGTCCAGTCCTTGGCTTCCCAGCAAAAGGTTCTGCAGGGAGAGAGCCAGGCACAGAGATCTTTTGGGGAAGTCCCACCCTTGTGCTAGTGGCTAGAGGCTGTTGCTCCCTCTGCCCGCCAGAGAGAGAGAGAGACCAGAGCACTGCTCAGCTCTGGCATATGGTGGTGCTGGAGATTGAACCTGGGACCTCGGAGCTTCGGGCATGATCCATTTGCATAACCATTATGCTGTCTTCTAGCCTTCTCAGGGGTGTTTTCATACCCATACATAATGTGTGTAAATCACCACACCTGCCACCAAAGTTATTTTCCTGACCTCAGAACCATTTTAGTGCCCACAGAGTCCAAGAGACCGTCTGGTTACCTTTTTCTTATTTTTTCATGAGTTCATTTGTTTAAGTCATCTATATTCCAAAAATGCACAAAATCATCTGGTAGTTATCCCTCACCCTTTTACTTATTTCACTCAGTCCATCCATCTTGTCCCAGATGATGCAGCCTCATCCTTCTTGATTGCAGAGTAGTATTCCACTCTGTATATCCCCCAACGCCTTCATTCAGTTGTCTGTGGTTGGGCCTGTAGGTTGTTTCCACATTTTGGCTGTGGTAAGTAACGCTGCCCCAAACACATAGATGCTGTCCAACCTGTGTTCCTGTGTCCTCTGAGTATTTCCGACCCAATGCTATGTTTTCTTTGTAGAGGGTAGGGAGAGACACCAAATCACCACTCCACCATCCATGGAGTTCCCATTCTTGTGCTGTCCTTGGTGCTCTCGTGTGGTACCAGGAATCAAAGCCAGGGCCTGAAGGCTGGTGATCCAGGGCCTTTACCCACTGAGCCACCTCCCAGTCCCTGAAAGTTCTTTATTCTGTTCGCCAACATTTAAGGAAGTCCTGCTCTGTGCCAGGTGCCATGCTAGCTGTGGGGAAACACAGCAGAGGACTTAGAGAGCTGGGGAAACTTTTTTCTTTCTGCCAAGGGCCATTTGGATATTTATAACTTCATTCACGAGCTATACAAAGTCATCAACTTAAAATTAATGTTTGATGTTGCTATGTAAAAAGCTCCTAGATTTATGGAATTTTGAGTCCTGCCTACGAGTGGCTGGGCAGGGCCAGACCAAATGATGACACAGGCTGTTTACTGCCCATGGGATGTGCATTCCCCACCCCTGACTTAGAGGCTAGAGAAAGTGACCGACAGAAACCAACAGGTAAAGATGTGTAAAATCACAGGGGGGCTTGTGCTGTGAAGGCCAGGACTGCCATTAAGTCAAAATTCAGTCTGGGCTTGGCAGTCAGAAGAGACTCTCTGCCTGATGTGACTTTTGACCTGAATCAGGTACCTAAGGTTTAATCGAGATTAATTTGGGGAGAGAGGGGCTGCAGAGAGATGGGGCAGGAGTGTGTGTAAAGGCTCTGTGGTCAGAGGAAGGTAAGAAAGTCCATGTGACTGGAACACAAGGAAAGGGAACCAGACGTAGGACTGTGGGTGACAGGTCAGAAGTGCAGGTCCCAGTGAGCCCTGTGGGGAGTGGAGTTTTAGCTGGGAGCCCCTGGATGAACCCTGGAGACATAACACTGCTGCTCCTCCAAATGCCAGTCAGCGCCCTGCAGCCTGGGATCACTTACCCCCCTTCTGGTGCCCAGGTGAGCAAGCTGAGGACTTGAACTTGGTGGCTCATCTGGCAGCACAGTGAGAAGAGGGAAAGCTTGTCATAACCTCCACTTAGACATTAGCTGGATGGCTGACCAGTGTCCACCCCTCCAAACTGTGAAGGTTACACACGTACTCTCTATCCTCTGGTCAGTCCTGGGTCACAGACTGTCACAAGGACATAAGGAACATACAACAGTCAAAATAGACCTCAGAGGGGCTGGGCACATGTTACCATGCACAAGGACATGGGTTCAAACCCCCGCTCCCCACCTGTGGGAGGAAGCTTCACAAGCAGTGAAGCAGATTTGCAGGTATCTCTCTGTCTTCCCCTCCCCTCTTAATTTCTTTCTGCAATTAAGTAATAAAAATAAATGTAGGGAGTCAAGCAGTAGCACGGCTGGTTAAGCGAAGGTGGCACAAAGTGCAAGGACTGGCGTAAGGATCTTGGTTTGAGCCCCCGGATCCCCACCAGCAGGGAAGTCGCTTCACAAGCGGTAAAGCAGGTCTGCAGGTGTCTTTCTCTCCCCCTCTCTGTCTTCCCTTCCTCTCTCCATTTCTGTCTGTCCTATCCAACATCGACATCAACAATAATAACTACAACAATAAAACAACAAGGGCAACAAAAGGAAATAAATATAATTTTGAAAAATTTAATAAATAAAATAAACATAAACAAGTAGTAGAATAATAAATGAGCCACAGAGCTAAAGGCAAGGCCTGAAGTCCAATCAGGGACCAGGTGAGTCTCTGGGCTTGTGTTTTCAGGGGAGAGTATGGGGGCTCTGAGTGTCACCTCCAGCTACTCCTCTGGGACACTGCTCCCTCCTTGGCCTCCCCCGGGGAGCCTAAGGTCAGCACCACTGAGTGGACACCCTCTCCCCTAGAACTTTAGCCAAGGGCTGGGGGAGTGCAGACTTTACCTACCATGTTTGAGGACCCTGGGGTCGAGCCCCTGACACCACATAGCTCCACCAAGTGGAGCTCCATGCATGGTGGAGTAGTTCTGTGTTGTCTCACCTTGTCTCTCTCTCCCTCTCTGAAGGATCATGTGCTCTGATGTGTAATAACTAAATAGAAATAAACATCTTCACCCTCTGCCCCCCCCCCCAGCACAGCCACACACCCCTGCATAGCTGCATGGCCCTCAGGTGCCACTGGACAGACTCCCCCTTTGTCTGGGAAACTGAGGCTAAACAGAGAAGGGTGGGTCCAGCTCCATCGTGAACCCACCTGTCTCTGGGGAGCTAGGGGGAGCTCCAGGGGTGCAGAACTCTGGGGTTGCCCCCTTAAGCCAGGTTAGCAGGGCCCAGGCTGGCTTGTTGAGAGGGCCAAGCCATCCCCCTGCCCACCCCCATGCCCATCTGCCCCTCCCTAAGGGCCAGCTGCACCCCAGGGAGCTGCGGGAGCATTAGGCTGCTTCATGTATGAGACACCCAGTCTCCCTCACTCCTAAGAGAAACAAGGTACTAAGGCCGCTGTGGATACTGGGGCATGTGATTGGGGGAGTGGGGTCAAAAAAGGGGGTGGATGACAGGGAAGGGAAGGAGGAGTGAGGGATGAGGGGAGGAGAGGAGGGAGGGAGAAGAAGAGAGGAAGAAGGGAAGGAGGGGAAAAAAGAAAAGAGAGAGGGGCTACATAAGCACAGGAAGAAACACCAGCAAGCACCCACAACATAGGTAGGGTGGGGGCGGGGAGGGGAAAGGTGACAGGCCCAGAGGCAGAGCTCCACAAACACCATAGGGAGGGAGGTGCATGGACTTGAAGAACTTAAGGGGAGGCAGGGACCAGACCCCCAACTCTGTCTGTGGAGGAAGGCTGTGGGGTGGGGGTGGGGTCTGTGGGTAGGTAGTTGAGACTTAAGAAGCAAGATTTGGGGGGTGTCTGGGTAAGAAGGGGTGCAGGCAAGGGGCCCCCAAGGCCTCTCAACAGAGTAAACACTGCCTACTGTGCACTGCCTCCCCACCCCAGCCCCTCACTGTCTGCAGGGGCCCCAGGGGGCTGCAGCACCCTGCACCAGCACCCCGTTCCATGCTGCCTTGCCCGCCGTCCCAGACCAGCCACCCAGTGAAGGCTCTGTGCTCTAGCCACCAACCCCCCAACCCGCCACTCCCAGCTACCATTTTTCCCCTCCTTTTTTTTTATTTGCTAGGACAGAGAGAAACTGAGAGGGAAGGGGGAGAGAGAGACAGAGAGCAAGAGAGAGACCTGCAACACTTCTTCACCACTTATGAAGCGCCTCTCACTGAAGGTGGGGAGCAGGGGCCCAATCCCAGCTCCTTGTGCATGGGAAAATGTGCTCAACCCAGCGCACCACCAACTGGCCCCAGGTCTGGCCCTCTTGCTCCAACTCAGGAACTGCTCCTCCAAGCCGGCTCAGACCCAGGGGCTGCACTGAAGGTCACCCTGTATGCATTACAACACACCCCTTTCCCGGGCCCTCCACACTTTAGAATTCTCATCCCGATTCCTTGGGAGGAAGGTGAAGCTGGGAGGGAGGAGGTAAGTGTTCTGCTGGGTCAGAGCTGATAGAGGACAGAGGAGCACAAAGAGCTGTGGTTGGTGCTGGAACCGGGAGCAGAGACAGGAGCCAGGGAGGACCCAGGCCGCTCAGTGGTCACTTGCACTGCTTCATGTCTCCTCCCGGGCCCTGCCTCCCAGGTTCGCTTCCCATCTGTCTTCCCTCCCTTTCTTTTGGGTCTGGGGCTGCAGAGTGAGGGTGGGAGGCAGAAGTGGGGCCTGTCTGGGTTACCCTTCACCCCCATTTCCCAAGCCTGCGTGGAATGAGGGACCCTGCGGTTCCCCCACGGCCTGAGCTGCCCCACCCTGGCGTGGAGCTGGGATGGACCAGCCGGGCAGGCAGGCATCCGACTGGCACAGCACAGCAAACAGACGGGGAGGAAATCAATTTGAGTGTTTGATTAATTTTAATTTTTAATTTGCGCAGAGAGCAATGCACCCCATTTGACACTGTATGCTTGCTGCAAGCTGCAGGCCTCCTGCGCCATCATGGTCACTACAGCACCTCGGCCCTGCTGTCAGGGTCCCCTTGGGGCCTCCGTGCACCTGCCCAGGGGAGGAGAAGCTGGTGGCTCCCCTCCACTGCCCTGCACCCATGGGGAAGGACCTGTTCCAGCAATGTCTGTTCCCAATTCTGGGTGCAATAATGGCCTCTCAGACTTAGGGGCAGGCCAGTTTGGGAGGTAAGGAAGATTCTAGAAGGGCTCAGCTCCTGGGTGCTAGTCCGCATGTGGCCACCTCCATTCAAGGCAGCCTCGTACCTAGAATTATATCTGTCACAAAACAGGATGAGGGGCCAAGCTCAGCTGTCTCTTTGTTTACCTGGATTTTGACCACTGCTAGAGTGCACACATTACCATGCACAAGGACCCAGGTTCAAGCCCCCTGCTACCCACCTGCAGGGGGGGGGACACTTCACAAGCAGTGAAGCAGATCTATAGGTGTCTTTCTCCCTCTCCCTCTCACCTTTCAATTTCTCTCCGTCCTGTATACTAAAATAGAAAAAAAGAAAGAAATGGTGGCAGGGAGTGGTGGATTTGTTGTGCAGGTGCCAAGCCCCAGGAATAACCCTTATGGCAATAAAATAAAAGAGAAACAACGTGTGCCCATCTCTAGCTCCTAACCACCTCTCCCTGACCCAACCCAGCCTCCTGCCCAGAGCCAGCACACCATGAATGGTGGAATACTTCGGTGTTACTTGCTCTCTCTCTCTCTCTCTCTCTCTCTGTGTGTGTGTGTGTGTGTGTGTGTGTGTGTATGTGTGTGTGTGTGTGTGTGTGTGTGTGTGTGTGTCTGTCTGTCTCTCTCCTCTCTGCTCTCACCCCCCCCAAGTATATAGAATTTTTTATTAGGTCAGAATATTCAATATTTAAAGTCATCACGCATGTGTGAGACCCTCCGTTCATTCCCTAGCACCACACCTGCAGACCTGCTTCAATGCTTATGAAGCAAGCCCCTACAGGTGGGGAGTGGAGGTGCAAACCGGATCCTTGAGTGGGTCCTTGCATTTCATACTAGGTGTGCTTGGCCCAGTGTGCCACCACCCATCCCCAGCATGAGAATCTTTTTGTATAAGCACTGCACTATTTTTCCATCCCTCTCCTAATTGGAAAATGGCCTTCAGGAGCAGTGGATTCATGGTGCCGGCACCACACCACAGCAATAACCCCGGAGGAAGGAAGAAGAAGAAGAAAAAAAATACTCTCATGCCTGAGGTACCAGAGCTCCCAGGTTCAATCCTGAGGACCACCATAAACCAGAGCTGAGCAGTTCTCTGATTAAATAAATAAGTAGGTGAAGACATTTCACACCACTAACTACATGTCAAGCACTCCTTGAAGTTCAGCTTTATGAACTTTGCTGAACTGTCTTGGCACCCTCCGAGCTAGGTGTGCCATCGCCTCTACTCTAGAGGTGACAAAGCTAAAGCAGAAAGAGACTGGGTGATGCAGGCAGAGAGCAGCAGAGCAGATTCCGGTTCAGGCAACACGTGGCAGAGGCCATAAGGAGAGCCATTCGCCTGCACTCCCAGGCAGTGCTACAGTAGGACTCCCCTTAAAGCGCTCCTGCCTGCTCACAGAGAGACAGATTTCTGTGTCTGCGAACCTGGCTTTGCTTCTGTTTCAGGTGACAGGCCAGTGATTCCTGGCCCTGTCCTCGTTCTCATATCCCATCCACATAATGATGAAACTAGGCAATTCTGAAAAGCCCAATGCCTCCCACCGCCACCCCTCAAAAAAAAAAAAAAAAAGGAAGCCAGATGTGTTGTTCAGGGTTCTGAACAGCTTCTCCTGCGGCAGAGTCTGGAGGCCCCAACGCAGGCCCCAAGCCAGGCAGGCACATTCACACTGGGGACAAAGGCTGTTGGCCCACACACACTCTGAGAACTGATTTTTAGACTCACCACCAAGGAGAGTTGTCCTGTGAAGTTCATGAATCGGGTGGTGGCTTGCCCCTCCCTGTGCGGTGGGTGTTTCTCAATGAAAGGGGCCCTAGTACTGGGGTGAGAGCTGCTGAAGGCATTTGGCACAAGTGCTCGATCAGCGGTCTCAGCTGTCCTGGTCGCCACCACTGGTCCACTGATGGCATCCTTCCTCTTGGGCAGCCCTGTGCCTACAGGCTGCAACTTCTGGGTAGAAAAGCCTGCCTCCAGAGGCAACCCAGGTCCTCTCTGGCCCAACATTCTCACCTGGAATCTCCACCTGCATGGAAAAGCTTTATCAGTGGTGAAGCAGTGCTGCAGATGTCTCTCTTTCTCTCTCCTTATCTCCCTGTTCCGTGTTGATTTTTCTGTTTCTATCCAGATATGTTTTTAAGTTTCTAAGTTACAATGGGGTAAAGATCTGAGAGGGTCTCCACTCTCAGCCCCCACACCCTTATTCACAAGTCCTTCCACAGTGACCACATGAGGCGTCTCCGAGACCAGCTGGGTATGGGGACTCCTCTGTTTCCTCCACACAACACTGAGGAAGGGCCTGGCTCATGGGAAAATGACTTGCTTTAGCTGTGGGAGGCGAGGGATGGGGAGAGAAGAAAAAGCTGCATCTTTCCCCTTCACCCCACTCCCACATTCTCCAGGGGCACCCCAGCTGAGAAGAGCCCCCCACACCATCCTCACAGCCAGTCACAGCCAGAGATGGGCCTCTGTCACTCAGTGTCCACCATTTCATCTTCCAGCAAGTACACAGAGCACCTGTGTGTGCAGGCTGCTCTCACTCTGGTACCCATCTTGCCCTGTGACAGCCCGGGGAGCATGCTAACATTTTTTTTAACAGACTCCCCCACCACCACCACCATCTGACATCAGGCAAATAGCAGGAAGTAAACGGCTTGCTGATGGAGGGCTGCAAGATACAGGTCCCAGCTGGAAGGCTCAGTCCCCCATATGGCTGTGCGGGCCTTCTGACTATTCCAGAGAAGCGCACCTTGGAAACTGCCCATTTCAGGCAGAGGTAGATATCATAATGGTTATGCAAACAGACTGTCATGCCTGAGGCTTTGAAGTCCCAGGTTCAATCCGCTGCACCACCGTAAACCAGAGCTAATCAGTGCTCTGGTAAAAAAAGAAAGAAAGAAAGAAAGAAAGAAAGAAAGAAAGAAAGAAAGAAAGAAAGAAAGAAAGAAAGAAAGAAAGAAAGAAAGAAAAAGAAACTGCCCATTTCATAAATGTCACCCACTGGCTCAGTTCCTTGAAGTCCCTATAGGGGACACATCCCTTGCTGTGAGACACCCTCAGCTCCACCACAGGGGCCCTAGCAGACACTGCACCTCCTCATTCACAGACACCCTTCCTGACCTCCATATTAGGGAGCAAGTCCCCCTTTTAGCAGATGTGGAAGTGGAAGCTCCAAGAGTGCAGAGTCAAGAGTGAGGCAGGGCCACAACCCTGGCTTGGGCCTCTTCTTGCTAGCAGCCCCAGGTGAGCAGGCCCAAGAAGGCACAGGGGCACCCTTCCATGGCAGGAGAAGTGGGGCTCCCCAGAAAGAACAGACCGGGCAGGGGTGTGGACTCCTGGCTTCCCTGAGGATCCAGGGCCAGGAGTCTGGGCAGGGGGCATGTCCTGGACTCCACCTACAGCCTCCATGGACTCCTGACTGATAGACTGTGTGGGGAGCGGCCGGCAGGAGAGGCAGGCCTGCTGACAGGTGGGCTGCTGGCGGCCCTGTTGCGGGGACGGATGATGGATTGGGTTGGATTTTCTCCATTTGGAGCTGAAGCAGGCTCCACCGAGTGTGGGTTTCATCGATATTTTTCATCAAGACGTTGCTACTATGGGTGGGCTTGCAGGGGGAGGTGGGAGGAGCAGGGCTCAAGGCACCGGGCCCACAGGGAGCTGGAGCCCAGGACCCAAGGCATTGCAGGAGGGGAGAAAAGCCACAAGGCCTGGGCCAGGAGGTACCAGTGTCCTTTCTCTGCCTATGTATGAATGCACACACGTGTACAGGGACAGACCTGCATGTATATGCCTTCACCCCCACCCCCACCTCCAAGCCCATGTTGACACAGTGCTAGCCAAGCAGGATACTCCTTTCTCCCTGTGTCCTCCCATGCCATCCCTTGGGTCCCCTCCATCCCTGACCTCGAGAGTCAAAAGGGTGTTGGGTCCAGGACTCGGGCCTGAGGTTAATACAGACACCCAGAGGTGAGATAGCTCACTTGGTGCACTGCTCTGCCATGTGCATGACCCTGGTTCAAGCCTAGCCCCGCCGCATTGAATAAAGCCCTGATGCTGTGGCGCCTTTCACTCTATCTCATTAAAAAAAAACTTTTTTTTTTACTAAAATAGATATACCCCCAACCTTTATTTTTTATTTATTTAAGAATGGAGACATTAACAAAACCGTAGGATAGGAGGGGTACAACTCCACACAATTCCCACCACCCAATCTCCATATCCCAACCCCTCCCCTGATAGCTTTCCCATTCTCTATCCCTCTGGGAGCATGGACCCAGGGTCATTGTGGGTTGCAGAAGGTAGAAGGTCTGGCTTCTGTAATTGCTTCCCTGCTGAACATGGACGTTGACTGGCGGATCCATACTCCCAGTCTGCCTCTCTCTCTCCCTAGTAGGGTGGGGCTCTGGGGAAGAGGGGCTCCAGGACACACTGGTGCCCCCAACCTTGTAAGTGAACAGTGTGAGTGAGCGAGTGCACGCAGACGTAGGTGCATAGGTGCGTGTGATGTCGGGCAACAGAGATCTGAGTACCTGCAGCTGTGCTGAGAACACAAAGGCAGGGTCTAAAAATCTCTTCTTCAGCGGGGGGGGGGGGGGGGGGGGGGGGCTCTGGAATTCCTCCAGGATCGCCCACACTCTCTTCTACCCCTGGACACTATGCTCAGGACATTTTAAGCTCATCTGTCTCAAGCACCCAGCTTCCTGATGGGCTCCAGATCTAGGACAGGACTTAAAAACAAACAAGCAAACAAAAAACAAAGCAAACAAAAAACCCAAGCCCTTCTAGGATGGGAAGGCTGCTTCCAGCACCTAGCAACAGAGAAGCCAGAGCAACTGTGATTGGCTAGGCCCTAGGCTGGTTACTCCTATAAAAAGAATTAGTGCTCCCAGTCTTGCAAAGACAGCTGATAGGACTTGCCTGGGGCATCTTGAGCAGCTCAGACATCCCCCTCCCACCAGACAGGCTAGAACACAGCTCCCAGGGATGGTACTTGGTTCAAGGTACACTCCCAGGTGATCCCAACCTAGAGGACTGACCCAACTCTCCGTGTGTTCCTGGAGGCAGAACTTTGCAGTAGATGAAAATTTTCAGGCAATGGGAAGGTTAAGCCTGGATAAATCAGAGCACACCCATAACCACTCCCAGAAGGCCGTCAGGTCTGTCCCCAGACACTTCCTGGAATGTAGGCCAAGAGCTTCTCAGACTCTAAGATGATGTAGCCCAGGGCTGGGGAGATAGCCTTCCCGGCAGGGTGCCTGCAGAACCCGGATTCAAGTCTCAGTGCCACATAGCAGATGCCTGTGTATCCACAGCACAGAGTGCTCCCTCCCGGAACTATCAACCTCCATGCTGTGGGGAATCATTACACCAAGGCCTCCTCCTCCTCCTAAAACTGCCCAGAGAGCAGAGGACAGAGGACCATGAAAGCTGGGAGCTCCAGGCTTTCTGATTTTCCTGCTGCCTCTCTGGGGGCCCCTTCCCAAGCTGCACTGGGGGTCCTGGGTCTGTCACCCCAGCAGTGGGGGGAACCCTCCCCCCCCCCCCCCCCGCCAACTGACTGTGCTTCCTACTTCTCTCCCATTTACATCAACCCCTTCCCACTCACCCACCTCCACACAGAGACCCCCAGATGCTGTTCCACACCTTCACCTGGACACCCACCATATCCAGGGATTACCCTCCACCCTGACTTCCCCCACCAAGTCCGCCCACCTTCTGGATGCCTATTTTTTATTTAGGTATCTGTTTATTTTTACAGAGTTGCAGTCTGCATGCAAGATTCTGCTGCTCCCAGTCATTTTTTTTTAATTCAGAAAGAGAATGAGAGAGATTATAGTACTGAAGCTTCCCTCAGTGCCTTGGCACCTCCCATGTGGTGCTGGGGCTTGAATCTGAGCTAGCAAGACATGCACCATGACATGCGCTTCCTCTTGGGCTCTGTGGGTAGCCATCTTAGAACCAGCTACACTGGTCACCAGAACCAGTGACCCTGCCCAACCAGCCTCCTCAGGGGACAGAGTATGTGTGTTGAGGTGGTGGGGAGAGGCTGCAGGTTTATGACCATAGCCAAAGGGTGCAGATCCAAGAATTCAGGCCCACATGGCCTTCTTATAGCCCCAGAGTCCTTCACCCCAACACTTCCCTTCCTTCCCCAGCACTTCCACTGCCCCTCTTGCCCCTCACCACCTGTGGGCACCATTGAAATACTCAGTCCATCATCACTGGCATTTCACACCCTTTGCCAGCTCTACTTCTAGGAAATCCAAAACAGCACCTTCCTCTCCCCCCCCCATTAGAAATGGTCAGCGCCATAGCCTAGCCCCAGGAGGCTGGCAGGATTAAGGGGCAGACTAGGAGGGGTACAGGGCATGGGGGGAGAGGCAGTGGGACTGAGTTCTACCTCTTCACCTGCCCCCTTGGAGCCCCAGGCACCCACCCACCTGGCCACCCAGTCCAGTGACAAAGTTTTGTGCCAGAAGGAGAATGAGGAGCTGGTAACTCCCTCCCCCCTGCCCTTTTTTCCCCTTTTTATTTCTCTCTCTTTTTTTTCCCAGAGGCTGGACCCAAGTTAATCAGATAAATTCCTCACCCGGCGCACCAACAATTTTTCTAAGGTTCAGTCTCCCCAGAGCGACTCATAATTACTGCAGACTGAGACATTAAAGCAAAGAGGAAAGAGAAGAGGGAGAAAAAGATGTTTTTAATTAAAAAATTAATTTTTCCAGCAGACCCACTGACGGCTGCCAGGCTGTGGTACTTGCTTCTCCCCAGACAAAGACCTTCGTTCTTCTCCTCCTCCTTGGGGTGGGGGTGGGCAGTCAACTGATGGAACCATCCTTCCCTGAGCAAAACTTCCCATCCCTGAAAATGAAGCCCCCCACCCACCAGCTTCCTGCAAAGAAAGTGAATGGATAGCAAGGTCCTGGATGGAGCCACAGACCCAGAGAATAGGCTTGACCAGCAGACAGGCATGACTCTAGTTCAGTCACTTAAGAACTCAGGACTGGGGCCAGGCAGTGGTGCACCCAATTGAGTGGACATGTTACAATTCAATAGGACCCAGGTTCAAGGCCCCAGTCCCCACCTGCAGGGGGGAAACATCACAGGCAGTGAAGCAGGTCTGCAGGTGTCTATCTTTCTCTCACCCTCTCTGTCTCCCCCTCTCCTCTCAAATTTCTCTGCCTTATCAAGTAAAAAGAAAAATAACTTGGACTGGAGTTGGTGTGTTGCATCAAAGTAAAAGACTCTTGGGGTGGGGGGGTGGGGTTCAAATCCTGGAACATGATGGCAGAGGAGGACCTAGGGGTTGAATTGTAATGTGAAAAACTAGGAAATGTTATGTATGTACAAACTATTGTATTTTACTTTCAACTGTAAACCATTAATACCCCAATAAAGAAATTTTAAAATAAATAAATAAGGTTTAAAAAAAAAAAAAAAGGCCACTGGGAGCATTCATTGTGCAGGCACCAAGCCCCAGCAATAACCCTGGTGGCAATTAAAAAAAAAAAAAAGACATGCTGGTTTTTGCCAAACTCCCTGGCACCTCCCTCCCCAAAAGCAGCCAGTAGCATTGTCCTTTCCAGAAGACTCTGGAAAACAGAGTCTTCTGGTGGTGGGAACTGTATGAATTGTGTCCCCTCTTATCCCACAATCTGGTCTATCATTGTTAAATTACCAATAATAAATTTTTAAAGAGAAGTTGAAAACTAAGAAAACACAAAGCAGAACTTGGATTGAGTATAGTGTATTGCACCAAAGTAAAAGGCTCTGAGGGTGGGAAGAGGGTTCAAGTCCTGGAACATGATGGCAGAGGGCCTAGAGGGAGGTTGAATTGTTATGTGGAAAACTGAGAAATGTTACATATGTACAAACTACTGTATTTTATTTTTTGTTACTGTAAACCATTAATCCCCCCATAAAGAAAAATATATAAAAATAAATAATTGAAAAATGTATATATGTATATATGATTAGGGACCAGGTGGTGGTGTACCTGGTTAAGTACTCACATTGTAGCGCACAAGTACCCAGGACGGAGCCCCGACCCCCTCCTGCAGGGGGGAAGCTTCACCAGTGGAGCAGGACGGTGTATGTCTCTCTGTTTCTCTCCCTCTAGCTTCACCTCCCTTCTCGATTTCTCTCTGTTTCTCTCCATTAAAAAAAAAAAGAAGAAGAAGGAAGGAAGGAAGGAAGGAAGGAAGGAAGGAAGGAAGGGAGGAAGGAAGGAAGGAAGAGTCTTGACCCCTCCTCACGCCAGTCACCTGCATGGGCATCTGTGTTTTTTTGTTTGTTTGTTTGTTTTTTAGTATTTTTAAATATTTATTTATTCCCTTTTTGTTGCCCTTGTTTTTTTTTGTTGTTGTTGTTGTAGTTATTATTGTTGTCTGTCTTCATTGTTGGATATAACAGAGAGGAGGGGAAGACAGAGAGGGGGAGAGAAAGACAGACACCTGCAGACCTGCTTCACCACCTGTGAAGCGACTCCCCTGCAGGTGGGGAGCCGGGGGCTCAAACCAGGATCCTTACACCAGTCCTTGCGCTTTGCACCATGTGTGCTTAACCCGTTGCGCTACAACCTGACTCCCCATCTCTGTTTTCTTAAGCTCCTGGGTGATTCATACATAGATGACACTTGAGACACAGTCTCAAGTCCATCACAGTCCATCTCCTCTGGAAAGTGGGTGGCAGTAACCTCTGCCTTGCAGTTTAATTTAAAAGGCTGGGGAGACAGCATAATGATTATGTAAATAACTGCCATGTCTGAGGCTCTGGGTTCCCAAGTCCCTAGTACCACCATAGGTCAGAGCACTAGGAAAGAAAGAAAAGAAAGGAAGGAAGGAAGGAAGGAAGGAAAGAAATCCATATGGTAAACTGTGAAGCCAGAACCTAAGATGTTCACTGTGTATTACTGATGCTATGCCTTGCCTGGTATCAATACTGCTCAGATCTAGTAGTATTTCAGGACCAGAACTGGTGACTATATCTGGGGCCCAGCCAGGAGTATCCTATTGGAACCAAGAGGAAGCAAGTCAAGGAACTCATTCAGGGACAGGGAGACAGAGAAGAAGTAGAAGTCAGTATTTGTGTGTGAAAGGTCCCATGTTTGACCCCCAGCACCACTAATAGCCAGAGCTGAGTGGTCAGACAAAGCAACGCACTATTAGAGCACAGGATTTGTCCTAGGTTCAATCCCTAGAACCACCACATGCCAAAGCTAAGCACTGCTCTGGTTTCCCGTCTGTCAAAAAATGAAGAGAGAGGTAAAGCAGTAGCCTACCCAGTAGAGTGCATTCATCACTATGCACAGGACCCTGGTTTAAGCTCCCTGGTCCTCACCTTCAGGAGGGAAGCTTCATGAGCAGTGAAGCCCTGCTGCTGGTGTCTTTCTTTCCCTCTTCCTGCCTACGTTTCCCCCCTCTCAATTTCTCTCTCTCTCTCCATCCATCTATCCCTCCCTCTATTAAAAAGAAGGAAAAGGAGGAGGAATAGGGAGGAGAAAGAAGAAAAGAAAGAAAGAAACAGATAGAGAGGGAAGGAGGGAAGGGAGCAAGGAGGAAGGGAGAGAGAGATGCCAGAAGCAGGGACTTCACTGTGCAGACACCAAACCCCAGCAATAACCCTGGCGGCTAAAAAAATAAAGAAATATTTTAAGCCCAATGAAGGGATTCTCAACTAAAGAAAGTAAAGGTCCTAGCTGTCCGAAGCTCTGACCTGGTGCCTGGAAACTACTGTAGGGGGTGGGGGCAGAGGACAAGGACTACTCAGACCTCAAGGCCATGAGTACACTGATGCCCACTTTGGGCAGCCAACATCAGCCAAGGACTTCTACTTTGACTTTACCATTCCCTTCTGGGATTTTTCCAGAGCTTTACGACATCAGGTCACCTCTAATTGGGGGAAAGTGGCAGTAATACTGAGAACAAGGCGAGGTGGTTGGCAATGTGAACCTCTGAAACATTAAAGTACTTGTAAAGACAAGAGGAACTGTTATGTAAGTTGAGGAACAGAGCAGCTATAAACTCACCTGTCTTTCAAAAAGAGAGAGAGAGAGAGGGAGAGAGAGAGAGAGAGAGAGAGAGAGAGAGAGAGAGAGTGTGTGTGTGTGTGTGTGTGTGTGTCTAAGTCTGTCTGTCTATCTGGGATTCCAGCCAGAAAATGCTGCCATCCTAATGCCCGGGGTCTCTGAAAACCCTGGTCCTTCTGGTTGGGGCTCTATGAGCATGGTGCTGCCCCAGGAGCAGAGGCTGAGCAGGAAGAGAAGCTGATGGGGGAGAAGGACCAGGGCTGCATATGTCAGAGCCAGTGCTTGGGGAATAGCTCCAGCATCCGCAGAGATCTGGAGGGTCTGACAGAAGGATGGAGATTGGGGTGGGGCCCTGACCATGTGGCCAGTGAAAGGAGAAAGCTGAAGCCCCCAAAGGAAGAGCTGCCAAGCAGAGTGGTTCTGGTGGCTCTCAGAACATATAGCACTAGGCTGGGTGAGCCTATGGCGTCAGTTACATGAGCTTTAACAGACAGGAGCTGTAACCAGGTCATCACATTCAAGGTCATTGGCACTGGCCACTGGGTGAAGAGGGAGAAAGCTGCTATAGATAGAATGACACTGAAGTTTGCATTGCTAAAGCAGGTGATGCTTCAGTCCTGATGGTTCTTGGCATATGTGCTCTGTGGTCCCATCACCAATATCCTCCTATGTTCTATAAGCCTATAGCAGTGGCAGAGAATATATATACATTTTTTTTACTTTTTTAATGAATTATTTTTATTTTTTAATTTTTTATTTATAAAAAGGAAACATTCACAAAACCATAGGATAAGAGGGGTACAACTTCGCACAATTCCCACCATATCCCATCCCCTCCCCTGATAGCTTTCCTATTCTTTAACCTCTGGGAGTATGGACCCAAGATCATTGTGGGATACAGAAGGTTGAAGGTCTGGCTTCTATAATTGCTTCTCCGCTGAACATGGGCATTGACAGGTCGATCCATACTACCAGCCTGTCTTGGCAGAGAATATTTTAAAGGAGAAAAAAGTGGGGATTGGGTGGTTGGCACACAGTAGAGTTCACACATTACCAAGTACAAGGACCCCGGACTCAAGCTCCTAGTACCCACCTGCAGGGCACAGCCTCACGGTAAAGCAGTGCTGCAGAGGTCTCTGGGACTAAAGGAGATGATAAATAATGGTTATGCAAACAGACTCTCATGCCTAAGGCCCCAAAGTCCTAGGTTCAACCCCCTGTACCACCATAGGGAAAAAAAAAGGCATAATAACAGGTGTCTCTGGGAGCAATGAAATTGTTATGTAGGCACCAAGCCCCAGAGATAACCCTAGTAATAAAAAAAAAAGTGAATAGAGCATAACCTAGAGAGGCCAGAGGAAACTGGCCTGACTGGACTGTGTGCTGGCTGAGCAAACAGCTTCACAGTGTTTACACAGTCACCAAGGATGGCACAGCCCTAAGCAGAGTATTAAGAGAAGGACTAAACCAAGACCTCACACTTTACCGTGCAGGAGGATCCAGGTTCGAGCCCCCAGTCACTACATGGAAGCACCTTTTACAAGTCGTGGAGCAATGTAGTCATCACTCTCATTCTCTGTCTGTCTCTCTGCGTTTCTCCGTCTCCCTGCTCCCTCTGTTTCTCACCTTCTGCTTAGAAAAGAAATAAAGAAAAGAAAAGAAAAGAAAAGAAAAGAAAAGAAAAGAAAAGAAAAGAAAGAGAAAAGAAAATAAATCATGCAGGCACAGAACCTCAGTGATAACCCTGGTAGAAATAAATAAATAAAATAATATGATATGGTAATAAAAATCTTTTAAGTCATGGTTTTGTACTCAGGTCTCAAGAGAACTAAGGCAGCAACAGCACATCAACAGTTGTAGGATCAAGAGGGCAGAGGAGATGTTCCCTCAAAGTGAGCTTGCAGAGCTATGTTTCAACACATGAACATCAATACTCAAGCAAAATCAGCAGTTAGAGGGCTGGTGAAATAGCTCACTTGGATAGTACACTGCTCTGTCATGTACATGACCCAGGTTCGAGCCGGGCCCCCACTATATTAAGGGAAGCCTCAATGCTGTGGTTATCTATCTATCTATCTATCTATCTATCTATCATCTATCTGATGAGATCAGGCGTGTTCAGGGTGGTATGGCCATAGATGTCTATCTATCCATCTATCTATCTTCTGTCTCTATCTAAAAAAGAAAAGAAAAGAAAAGAAAAAGAATCAGCAGTTAGAGGATGAGCCTGGTACCAGCAATAGAAAAGAAGAACAAAGTTTCACCTGCAGCTAAAGAATCACTCAAGATTAAAATCAAAATTAAAACTTGTCCAAATATGCAAAGACTTTGATTGAAAGAAGTCTAAAGGGATGTATTTCAACAAAAGGAAAAGTGAACCTAAGGGGACAAGTGGAATATAAAAAACAGTGTGCAACCTGGGAGGTGGTGCAGTGGATAAGCTGTTGGACACTCAAACATGAGGCCCTGGGTTCAATACCTGGCATTGAATGTGCCAGAGTGGCGCTGTTGCTCTCTCCCACTTTCTTTCTCTCTCTTTTACTCATTAATAAGCAAAATAGACAAATATTTGAATAAATAAATGTATGTGTGCAGAAATTGGTAGGAAAAAGGAGAACACTGAACTATTGACTATAAAATAATAATGATAGCTATGTAAACAGAACAGTGGCTTTTCATAAGATTTTTAGAGTTTTTTAAATTATTTACATACCCAGGGGGCCACTGAACCTGACTGAGCACACATGTTACTTCCCCAAAGGAATTACAGAGGTAGTGCAGCGGGTTAAGTGCACATGGCAGGAATTACAGGGGTACTGAATAACCCTTGAATTTTGTTAGGAAAACTTACAGGTAAATGTGTATGTCAAAATGTAAATGGAACTACTGAATATTATAAATACAATAATTCAATTTGAGACGCAGTCAGAACAGTATTGAAGAGTAAATATATTCCAGCTAAGGCCAGAAAAACAGCTGTGGTCTCTCTCTGTCCCCCCCCCCCATCTCTATCTTAAAAAAAAAAGTAAAAAATGAGTAAATAGTTCAAGGGTGAGTGAGGGAGATCATAATAGTTATGCAAACAGACTCTCATACCTGAAGCTCAGAGGTCCCCAGCATCACCATAAGCCAGAGTTGAACAGTGCTCTGGTAAATATATATATATATATATATATATCACATTGAGCTATGAAAGAAAGAAAGAAAGAAAGAAAGAAAGAAAGAAAGAAAGAGAAAAGAAAGGAAAGGAAAGGAAAGGAAAGGAAAAGAAAAGAAAAGAAAAGAAAAGAAAAGAAAAGAAAAGAAAAGAAAAGAAAAGAAAAGTGCGCAAAGCACAAGGACCGGCGTAAGGATCCCGGTTCGAGCCCCGGCTCCCCATCTGCAGGGGAGTCGCTTCACAAGCAGTGAAGCAGGTCTGCAGGTGTCAATCTTTTTCTTCCCCTCTCTGTCTTCCCCTCCTCTCTCCATTTCTCTCTGTCCTAGCCAACAATGATGACATCAATAACAACAACAATAATAATAACTACAACAATAAAACAACAAGGGCATCAAAAGGGAATAAATAAATAAATAAATCTAAAAAAAATTTTAAAAAGAAGAAGAAAGAGAGAGAGAGAGAATGACTCCCAGAGAATAGAGAAAGTACAAAGACAAAAACAATAAAGGTGCAAACATTTTCAAATAACAAAGCAAAGAGCAAGAGTAGCACAGTAGTCAGCTCGCCCATTGTCTCCTCCTCTCTGCGCAGCTGCACCTCCACGTGCTGGAAAAACTTACATTCAGAGCCAGTGAAATAGCTCACCCAGATAGTTCGCTGCCCTGCCATGTACACAGCCCAGGTTCAAGCTCCCACTGCACTGAGAGAAGCTTTGGTGTTGTGATCTCTTTCTCTCTCTGCCTCTGTCTCTATCTAAAGTAAATAAATAAACAAAAAAGCTTTTGTTCAAACTTTATCTGCTTCTGAAAGTTATAACTCTCTGGGTTGTCTTATTACATCTGACCTTCTTTGCCTGTCTGATGATAGACTTTCAGTACAGGCCTGAATGGTCTGACCATGAGATGGGAGCGGTTTTTGCCAAATACAGGTAGGATCCTTACTGCCTACCCTTCCTCCACCACCCCCACCAGTAACATCCTTGGGGGTTGGTGTCAGCATAATTTGTCTGTTTTAAAATCTTCTTTCTATGGATTGAGACAGAAAGAAATTGAGATGCAGAGAGCAAAACAGAGAAGAAAAGACCTGCAGGGAGCCGGGAGGTGGTGCAGCGGGTTACGCACACATGGCGAAAAGCACACAGACCAGCATCAGAATCCCGGTTCAAGCCCCGGCTCCCCACCTGCAGGGGGGTTCACTTCACAGGCGGTGAAGCAAGTCTGCAGGTGTCTATCTTTCTCTCCCCCTCTCTGTCTTCCCCTCCTCTCTTCATTTCTCTCTGTCCTATCCAACAACAACAATAGCAATAACAACACCAATAATAGCAACAACAATGACGATAAACAAGGGCAACAAAAAGGGGAAAAAAATAAAATAAATAAGACCTGCAGCCCTGCTCCACCACTCTGGAACCTTCCCCCTTGAAAGTGGATACCAGGGCCTTGAACCTGGGTCCTCACTCATAGTAAAGTGTGCACTCCACCAGGTGTGCCATCACCCAATTTCCTCCTACCCTATTTTGATGCTTTTGGTGTGCCATGGAGTGGAAGCGGGAGGCAAAGCTATGACTGAGGAGAGTCAGAAGACAGAGACTAGTCTGCAGATGGCTCGTAGTTAGGACCCCAACTAGAACTAGAGGACATATGTCTACTGCCACCCTCCAACCCCCACAGTTTCCCCCATGTCTCCCCAAGCCACCCCCCAAGTCACAGGGGCATCTTGATACAGTTTTCCTGATCATCTCCTTCCTGAGGCTGGTAACACACACACTCTTGGTATGTGAGGCCTCATTTGAGATAACAGTGGGAAGACCCCAACACCCCTGGGGTAGGCCACTGAGTTGCCCCAGCTCCCTGGCCTCCATGGGCAGACAGGGCAGGTGTCAGAACTAGGGAGCTGTGCAAGCCTAAGGCCCACTAGTGCTGGCACAGAGCGGAGAGGGCCCATCCTGCAATGCCACAGACAGACTTCCAGTGAGACAGAAATGAGAGAAACAGAAACCTCTCAAGAGGGTCAAGGGAGATGGCTCAGCAGTTTGAAACCATGCCATGCCAAGACTGAGGCAGGCGCTGGGTTCATTTCCCAACAATATATTAAATAATAATAGTCATAGTAATAATAATAAGTTTAAAAGCCAGGCTCATGGTCCAAATGGTGGCACAGTGGCTAGAATGTTGGACCTAAAAGCATGCGATCCTAGGTTTGATTCCCAGCATTTCATGTCCCTCTCACTTTCCCATGTTAATAAAAAAAATTTTCTTTTTAAAATGTTCTTGTAGGGATCAGGTAGTGATACAGATGGCACAGTATACACATTACCATGCCTGAGGACTCAGGTTCAAAACCCTGGTTCCCACTTGCAGGAGGGAAGCTTCAAGAACAGTGAAGCAGTGCTGCAGATGTCTCTCTTTCTCTGTCCCTCTCTATATCCCCTCTCTTCCCTTCTCTATTAGGAAAAACAAGTCACTGGGGGGGTTGGTGGAATTGTTGTGCAGGCACCCAGCCCCAACAACAACCCTGTTGACAGAGAGGTGGGAGGAGGTGAGAGAGAGAAGAAGGAGGAGGAGATGGAGGAGGAGAAGGAGAAGAGAAAGAAGAGGAGGAAGAAGAAGGAAATTTGGTGAGTTTAAAGATTTTCATGCCTGAGGCTCTGAGGTCCCAGTTCAATCCCCAGCACCACCATATGCCAGAGCTGAGCAATGCTTTGCTGGTGGGGGGGGGGGGTAAAAAAAATAAAGCATGGGGGGGGGTGGAGGGTGGGGTAGAGCTGGGGAGATAGCATAGTAATTATACAAAAAGACCTGTGCCTGAGGCATCAGTGGTCCCAGGTTCAATCCCCAGCACCACCGTAAGCCAGAGCTGAGCAGTAAAAAATAAAAAGTGGGAATCGGGCTGTAGCACAGCGGGTTAAGCGCAGGTGGCACAAAGCATAAGGATCCCAGTTCGAGCCCCCGGCTCCCCACCTGCAGGGAGGTCGCTTCACAGGTGGTGAGGCAGGTCTGCAGGTGTCTATCTTTCTCTCCCCCTCTCTGTCTCCCCCTCCTGTCTCCATTTCTCTCTGTCCTATCCAACAACAATGACACCAATAATAACTACAACAATAAAACAAGGGCAACAAAAGGGAGTAAACAAATAAATATTTTTTAAAAAATAAACAAAAGTCAAAAATGAGCGATGAAGACATTGTCATCTGTTGCCTCTGCCTCATGCATTGAAGCCCAGCCATCCTTCAGTTAGGAACTCCTGCTGCTTGGGAAGAAAGTAAATCACTGGCAACTGCTTGCTGGTATGGCCTGGCCTAATGCTGTTATTATAAAACCCTGGACTGGCAAGTTCCATCATCTGTGAAATATCCTCTCCAGAGAGCTCCAGAATATGGCAGACATGGCCGCAGGAGACAGTGAAAAGGATCCAAACTCAATGGGTGAGGGCAGCACCTGGGTGCTTTGTCTGCCTGCCCTGTAGCCTCTGCCCAGTGGCCTCTCCCAAAAGTGAGGGGACATGGGCGTGGGTCTTCCCCCCCCCCCCACCCCGCCACAGACTCTGCTTTAATAGGAGAAGAATGCAAGGAAGCCTAAAAAAAGAGTGTCTAGTCCTCTGGCCTGGGACTAATGTCACCTATTCCCCCAGAGAAGCCTCGTCCAGGCAAAGTGTCATCACTTCTGTCCCACCCGACTCCCTCACTCTGTCACCACCTTGAAGGAAATGCCAGACAGTTTGCTCTGAAATCTATGACAATGATAATGTCCCCAGTAGTCAGGGTGTGGGAGATCACAGAGCGCCACCCACTCACAGCTCTGAAAGAGAAAGGAGTCCCAAGGTCACACACTGAGAACCAAGCAACACTGATGTCACAACCTCCGGACACCCATGGATGCCGAGGACCCACTCCCCACCATCCATAGGGGAAGCCTGAGGAAGGGGGAGGCAGAGGAAGAGATGGGGGAGCAGGGGAGGTGCTGGGAGCGGCAGGGATCTGTTCAGCTGGTTGCAGTTTGATCAATGGGGAGGACGTGGAGGGCTGCTGGCACCGCAGGTCCCCCGGGCCCCATCGCTCAGCCATATGGTAATAAAGTGGCCGGGGCTGGGAAAATGCTACGAGGCTCCAGAGAACCCAGCCTCATCCTGCTGGATTATGACCCCGTTATCGACATCCCTGGGGCTTGTTCTGTCTCCTCCAAACCCAGCTCTGAGGACAAGGCTGGCTCAGGATATTGGGGCTACTGGGGCAGGGGTGGGGGGACATGGGCATGCTGGTGGGGTATAGCTTGACCCAATGACCTCAGGCAGGGAGAGAGAGAGAAGGGAGGTGATGTGCTATAAATATTGGGGGACTACCCTCTTCCCTGAGCCCCAACTCCCATGACAGAGGAGAAATTGGGCAGGAGAACATCTGAGGGCTCTTAGAGTGTTTGGGGCACAGCCTTCACTCTCTGAAGGGTTGTCGGCCAGCAGAGCTATGTTCAGTGACAGAGAAGTCATTGGGGACTTGGTCCCAGATGGACCCTCCTCACCAGCCTCCTACATGTGGACTGGAGAGCAGCCTCATTGGCAGGTGCCCCTCTGCCATTTTCCAGAAGCCCTCCCCAGCCTGCCAGCACCTCCAGGAGCAAGTGGGAATCCTGTCACATAATGACCATATTCAGGCATAAGCAGAAATGGAATTCTGATGTGCTCGACAATGTGGATGAAACTTGACATCATTCAGCTAAGTGAGCTCAGCCAGACCCAAAAGGACAAACACTGCATGTCACACCCAGAAGAGGCAAATCCTTCAGAGAAGAGAGCTGCATGGTGGGTGAGTGGGGGGCCCAATTGGTGGGAACCAGGAGACATACATACACACACACACACACACACACACACACACACACACTCACACACACGTGTGAATTTGACTCCCCCCTGAAATCTGTACTTTGCTAACTCACTCCTAATACAATTATGCAGAAAGGAACATGGGCAGACTGAATGGTGGAGAAAGCAGGGATGGTAAAGAGCTTCTGTCTGTCTGGATGACAAAGTTCTTGGAGCAGATAGTGGTGCTAGTGACACAGCATTGTGAATTAGCTTAGAAAGGGCCAGAACTCGGGGAGAAGGAAAGGGAGGGAAGAGAGAAGGAGGGGTAGGGGAAAGGTGTAGAGGGCATTGGAGTCCTGGTGCAAGATGGCAGAAAAGGACCTAAGTTGGGGGTGAGAGTATTGTGCAGACACCTGTCACTGGGAGACGAGAAACTGTACCCATGTGCCAGCATGGTACTGTAAACTATTTACCCTTCAATAAAATAGGTTGGAATGGTAAAATTAATGTTATATGTCTTTTACTACAATAAAAAAAAAACTAGGTTGTATTGTTATATGGAAAACTGATAAATGTTATGCATGTACAAACTATTGTATTTACTGTTGAATGTAAAACATTAATTCCCCAATAAAGAAATTTTTTAAAAAACTACATGGTGGTAGATAGCATAATGGTTATGCAAAGAGACTCTCATGCCTGAGGCTATGGAGTCCCAGGTTCAATCCCGCTCATCACTATAAGCCAGAGCTGAGCAGTGCTCTGATAAAAATAAATAAATAAAAATAAAAAACCTACCACATGCTTTCATGCAAGATCTCTGCCACCTCCCCCTAATTTGGGGAGTCCCTGAAATCCTGGAGTAGAGTGAAAAAAGAACTGGAAGTCCCACTGTGTAGGGTCATATCACCAGGATCTTAAATATGGTCCCCAATGACCTTCTGACCCAGCTCCACAGATGGCTGGCTGCTGCCTGCAGGAACCCAGTTCTGCCCACCGTCACTCTGGGCCTTTGCACACACTGCTTCTTTGGCCAATTGCCTCACCTCTTCCTGCCTCAGGCCAGGTGGTTTTTTGTTGTTGTTTTGTTTTATTTTTTTTTTTGTCACCAGGTTTATAGCTGGGGCTCAGTGCCAGCACAATAAATCTACCACTCCTTGTGGCCATTTTTTTTCCTCATTCCTATTTTATTTGATAGGACAGAGAGAAATTGAGAGGAAGATAGAGTATCCTGGAGTATCCTGGAGTATCCTGCCCTGCCAGTCTAGGAAGACTCGTCCTGAAATGAGTGCAGCCTGCAACGTTTCCAGCTGTGACCATGAGCTGCAAGCTCAGACCAACATGGACTCAGAGATTACACAGACTCTGGTGCCATAGATAGAAAGATAGATAGATAGATAGATAGATAGATAGATAGATAGATAGATAGATAGATAGATAGATGATAGATAGATAGATAGATGGTATAGATAGATATAGAGGGATAGAGATAGAGATTATGTGCCCTAGGTCAGGCGGTTGGAGGTAAATAGTTAATTCTATCCACAGAATTTTTTCAAGAATGAGAGATACTCTCTGCCCTAATCCAACTTTCTTTTTTGTATTATTATTTTTTAAATATTTATTTATTTATTCCCTTTTGTTGCCCTTGTTGTTTTATAATTGTAGTTATTATTGTTGTTGTTGTTATTGATGTCATCATTGCCGGATAGGACAGAGAAAAATGGAGAGAGAAGGGAAAGACAGAGAGGGGGAGAGAAAGACAGACACCTGCAGACCTGCTTCACCTCTTGTGAAGCGACTCCCCTGCAGGTGGGGAGCCGGGGGCTCGAACAGGGTTCCTTACGCGCTTTGTGCCACCCACTGAGCTACCGCCCAACGCCCCTAATCCAACTTTCTAACCCTTTTCTCTACTCTGACACCATTTTCTTAGACAATATTTTTATCCAACTTCATCCTGGCTATCAAATTCAAGCAAAAACTACCATAGTCATGGGTCCCTAGAAACCTGCCTAAAATGGACTTCCTAGTTTTCATCCACCCTAAGATCCCTAGTCTCATTTGCTTTGTTCCTACTTTTTGGTTCCTGTTCATTAACTATTTTTGTCTCTTTATGTCCTGCCACCTTCCAAACACCAAGTTGCAGATGCTACCATGATGCCATCCTGACTTCTCTGGGCAGATGGCCTCATCAATGTGCTCTGGATCCTCACCTCTACAGAGCCCTACTCCATTATTGATAGAAACTGGCTGGGGGTATGGATCAACCTGTCAACACCCATGTCCAGTGGAGAAGCAATTACATAAGCCAGAACTCCTACCTTCTGTACCCCCCAAACAATTTTGATCCATACTCCCAGTGGAGGAGAAATGATAGGAAGAGAGTAAGAGGGCTCTGAACTCCAGCTCCATCAGAACCTGCAGAAAGAGGAGGAAAAAGGGAGGAACATTTAGATGTAGTAATAGGATCATGAGTGGCTTGGAGGGGAAGAGAGGACTGGACCTCCAAGAAGAAAAAGGGGGCAATTATGTACAAATCTAGACAGATAGTTGTGGGTATGATAGTTAACCCATGTCTGCAGCCTAAGGATAACTGCAATGGTTTGCAATGGAGGGATCAGGAATTCAGAACTCTGGTGGTGGGAACAATGTGAAATTATACCCCTATTGCGTGTAATTTTGTAAATCAATGTTAAATCACTAGTAAAAAATAAAATTCAACAAAAGAGTGAGGGAGAAAGAGACATTTACAGACCTCCTTCACCACTAGTGAACATCGCCCCTGCAGGTGGGGAGCAGGGTCTCGAACCTGGGTCCTTAGCATGGTAATGTGTGTACTCAACCAGGTGCACCACTTCCCATCCCCAGGCCAGCTGGTCCTTCAAAGACTCTACTGCAGCACCACTCTTGCTGTCAGTGCTCCCCCATGTGCTCTCTGCACCCACATCTCCTAGACTGAGGTGCCCATGCTGAAGTGCTTGATTTGTGGCTGCAGGAGATGAACTCACCCCCAGCCCCTTGAACTGAGGTTGGCCAGGCAGCTCAAGACCTCACATCCAGGACTTCACATCACTATCACTTCCTGCAGGTATTGGTTAGAACAGCACCAGCAAAAAGGCCACTTGGCAGAGCAGAGGCAGGACAGGGACTGCAGGACTGAAGCAGGACAGACAGGGCAGACAGGATAAGCAGGACAGGTATGACATGCAGGACTGAGCCTTCCCCAGAGGCCTCAGCTGGAACGGAGGCCACAGCCCCCACAGCTGTGGTGCCGCTGCTGTCACATTAGGCCCAGACTGCATATTCTCTTCCCAAGAGAATGCAGTGATATTTTGGTCCCCCAGCAATGGAGGGAAAATAAAAATGAGAAGAACCTGGAGAAAATCAAAAGAGCAGCTAAAGGCTATAACTACTTTCCCCCCCCTCCTCCCACCCTGCCTTTTCTAGGAGGGATTTTTTTTTTTTTTTGCCTCCAAGGTTATTGCTGGGACTTAGTGCCAGCACTATGAATCCACTGCTCCTGGTGGCCATTTTTTTCTATTTTATTGGACAGGACAGAGAGAAATTGAGAGGGGAGGGAGAGAGACAGAAAGACAGAAAGACACCTGCAGACCTGCTTCACCACTTGTGAAGCGACCCCCCTGTAGGTGGGAAACCGGGGGCTTGAACTGGGATCCTTGCACCCATCCTTGCCCTTCATACTATGTGCGCTTGACCTGGTGCACCACTGCCCAGCCCCCTGGGGGAGATTTTTTAAGTGGTCCCCAACCAGAAGAACTTAAGATGAGAACATTCGTTTTGGAACTTTGTGATTGCACAATGATGTCTGGTGATAACATCTGTTTTCCTATTCTATTCCAGTGCAGATAATGCTGGATTTACATAATTGGAATTATATTCATGTTCAATACATGCAAGATATATACATGCAATATTCAATACATGCATGCAAGATATATATTTCTGGAGTCCTTGAATGACCACAAGGAAACTTGCATGTCTGAACACCTTATTCCGCTTTTTTTAAATATTTATTTTTCCCTTTTTGTTGCCCTTGTTGTTTTTTATTGTTGTTTAGTTATTATTGATGTCGTTGTTGTTGGATAACAGAGAGAAATGGAGAGAGGAGGGGAAGACAGAAAGGGAAAGAGAAAGATAGACACCTGCAGACCTGCTTCTCCGCCTGTGAAGTGACTCCCCTGCAGGTGGGGAGCGGGGGCTCAAACCGGGATCCTTATGCTGGTCCTTGCGCTTTGCGCCACTTGTGCTTAGCCCTCTGTGCTATCGCCCGACTCCCCTTATTCTGCTTTATACACAATACCTGTGTCTGTCATGTCTCTGACTCCTCATCTAGACTCTGCCTCCTGTAAGACAGGTGCCTTCGCATTCCCAGTCTTACCAAGTTTGGTGCAGAAACAGAAGTAAAGGAGTTGTGCACCAGACTTCCATGCCTGAGGCTCCGAACATCATCCCAGGCTCAATCCCCAGTACCACCATAAGCAAGAGTTGAGCAGTACTCTGGGTTTTAAAATAAGAATAATTAAAAGATAAAGAAATAGGGGTCAGGCAGTGGAGCACCTGGTTGAGAGCATACATTACAATGTGCAAGGACCCAGGTTTGAACCCCCTTCCTCTCCCCAACTGTAGGGGGGGATGCTTCACAAATGATGAGGCAGGTCTGCAGGTGTCTCTCTCTTTCTATATCCCTCTCTGCCTCCTCCTTCCCTCTGAATTTCTCTTTGTCCTAGCTAATAAAAATTTAATTTAGAGGGGGCGGGCGGTGGTGCACCTGGTTAAGCACACACATTACAGTGCACAAGGTTCCAGTTTCAAGCCCCTGGTGAAGCAGTGCTGCAGGAATCTCTCTGTCTTCCTCTCCCTCTCTATCTCCCATACTCCTATCAATTTCTCTCTGTCTCTGTCCAATAATAAATAAATTAAAACAAATTAATTTAAATAAATAAATAAGCAAAAGTAAATAGATGTCTGTTTTGTAAAGCAATGAGCTGGTCTCTGGGTCTCCAGCACACAGCACAGGTGTGGCTCAGAGCCAGAGTTTGGTGTATATTGTACAGCAGGAAGAGGGCCCTGGCCACTGACACGGCACACTGTCCTCGGCTGTAAGACGCCACTGTCTCTTGGCTTGGGGACTGATGTGTTGCACATGAGACAGAGATGACATCCTAGCTTGGCAATCTACAGGAGGCCAAGAGGTGAGAGGAGCTGCCTCCAGCACTGGGAGCCCAGGCCTGGGTTCTGGGCCTGGAAAACAGAGAGAGAGAGAGAGAGAGAGAGAGAGAGAGAGAGAGAGGAACTGCACAGACCTCTCTATGAGCCCAAAGCAGTTCACAGCCTGCAATTTGGGATGATGGAATTTGGGTGCTATTTTGATATGAGACTGTTCACAGTAGCAGTCTTCAGGGAAGAGAGAGGGAGGGAGGGATGTCCTTTGGAGAGAGAATAGATACCTGGGGTGGGCTGGAACTAGCTCGTGGCTCATGGGGCTGCACTGAAGCAGAAGGGACCACAGCAATGGACGAGAGTGTGACTGGGCCTGAGCAACCTCATAGAGGGCAAAAGCAGTTCTCAGACCACACAGAACACAACACACTTCTTATCACAACTAAATTTAAAAAATAATAAGTGGTTTGGGGCTAAGGGTTTGGCTCAGTGGGAGTGCCTTGCATGTGTGAGGAGGCCCTGGGTTTGGTTCCCAACTTCATATAAAGTAAGAAACTGAGAAGAGAATAAAGATGACCCACCCTATGAGCTTGGGCAGCTAACGTTCCTCTAGCTGGACCAGACTTCTAGTGTGGCCTGTGTTCCCAGGACAGGCCCTCTTGCAGCCCAGGCTAGTCTAGGGAAGGGGAGCACAGAGAGGTGCAAACATTAGGCCCAGGTCTCAGCTCGATTTCTAACTTCTTTTGTGGCAGTTTCGTTATATTTTATGAGAGAGATCAGAGCACCACTCACCTCTGGCATATGGTTGTGTCAGGGACTGAACCTGGGTTCCCAGGACTGCCAGAGCTGGCCACTAATGCACTGAGCTATGGACCCAAACTCATGCTATTTTGAACAAAAATACATGATTGTAAATGAGGTACTTAATTAAATTAAAGTAGCCCAGCTTGGGTCAGGACCAAAGGTTGGGATTTACCCAGGGAAGGGAAAGGGAAGGGGAGGGGGCTGGGCTGTGGTGCACTTGGCTGAGCACACACATTACCATGTGCAAAGACCCAGGTTCAAGCCCCCACTCTCCACCTGCAGGGGAGACGCTTTGTAAGTGGTGAAGCAGGTCTGCTTCCCCACTCTGTTTCCCTCTCCCCGTCAGTTTCTGTGCTGTCAAATAAAAAGAAAAAAGGAAAAAATAGGCACTGGAGCATTGGATTCATTGTGAAGGCACAGAGCCCCAATGATAACCCTAGTGGCAAGGAGAGAGAGAGAGAGATGCTGTTTAAACATAAGGTAGAAACCCAGTCACTACCCCCACCCAAAGGACACCTGCACCTTATCCTGTAAGCAGTTGAAAGCCACCTGTAGGTGGCAGGGAGGGCCAGGACTGAGCTCAGAGGCCCTGAGAGTCCACACCCCACCCTCTCTCCCCCAGTGCCCCCCAAACTGTCACTCAAGCCCGCTGTCTGGGGAGGTGGGGGAAGAGGATCACAGAACCTTTGCTGCCAGCTTGTCAGACCTGCCCGAAACTTCATTTCAATGAATTTGCATGATGCGGTTCACCACCACCTCCTCCTGCCCCCGGCCCTGTCTGCACTCAGTGACCCCACAGGCCCCGTATCCATCCTGGGTCCCCTTTGAGGATGTTCTATTTACCAGGAAGAATTCTAATTTTTCTGTACCCTGGGCATCATGAATCTTACATAACTTTTTCTCCCTCAACCTTGATGCTAAAATCAGTGCAGCTGTGGTGAGCCATGGAGGAGCTGGGAGCAGGAGAAGGTATGGGGGGGGCGGGGGGAGGCTAGGAACGTGCTCTGGGTGCCAGAGAGGAGCCTGGTGTGTGTGTGTGTGTGTGTGTGTGTGTGTGTGTGTGTGTGTGTAAGACAACTACCAGAAGGTCTCACTCACATGTGGAGTGTAGATACTAAAGCGAACAAAAAAAAAAAAAGAGAGAGAGAGGTAGTACTAAAGGTCTCAAGTTCAAGCCACAGCCCCACCAGAAGCCAGAGATGAGCAGAGGTTTGGTTAAAAAAAAAAAAAAAAAGGAGGAGGGAGCTGGGTGGTAACGCAGCAGGTTAAGCACACATGGTGCAAAGCACAAGGACCAGTGTGAGAATCCTGGTTCAAGCTCCCGGCTCCCCACCTGAGGGTAGTTGCTTCACAGGCAATGAAGCAGGTCTGCAGGTGTCTATCTTTCTCTCCCCCTCTCTGTCTTCCCCTCCTCTCTCCATTTCTCTCTGTCCTATCCAACAACAATGACATCAATAACAACAACAATAATAACTACAACGATGAAATAAAACAACAAGGGCAATAAATGGGAATAAATAAATACCATTTTTTAAAAAAGGAGGAGAGAAGGAGGAAAATGAGGAGGTGAAGGAAGAAGAGAAAGAGGAGAAGAAAGCAGTAATTGGACTGTCTCTTAGATTCTGATATATATAGTGGTCATCAACTGGAATGGGGTTCAGGTGGAGTGAATGGGTGGCAAAGGGACTTTGGTGGGAGCTGGTGAGTTAAACACAACACACACTTAGATAGGTGAACCTTAAAATTTAGTAAATCAGTTTTTTTTTAAGTGACTCAGTAAATCAGTTTTATTTATTTGTTTGTTTGTTTTTGCAAGCAGGGTTATCGCTGAGGCTTGGTGGCTGACAATGAATCTACCACTCCCAGTGGCCATTCCCCCACACACACCTTTTTCCCCCTTTCATTCAATATGATAGAGACAGAGAGAAATATGTCAAAAGAGGGGAAGAAAAAGAGAGAGAGAGAGACCTGCAGCACTGCTTCACTGCTTGGGAAGCTTCCCCTATGCTGGT
Source organism: Erinaceus europaeus (assembly GCF_950295315.1). NCBI lineage: Eukaryota > Metazoa > Chordata > Mammalia > Eulipotyphla > Erinaceidae > Erinaceus > Erinaceus europaeus. The sequence continues at coordinate 22,473,156 of NC_080177.1, forward strand.
GGGGACTAGGGGCTCAAACCCAGGTTTCCATGCAGGGTAGCTTGTGCTTGTGTCACTGTCAGACTACTTATTTATGTATTTATTTATTTACCAGAGCACTGCTAGATATGGCTTACGGTGATGCTGGGCATTGAATTTGAGACTTCAGAGTCTGAAGCATGAAAGTCTTTTGCAGGGAGTCGGGCAGGGTAGTGCAGCGGGTTAAGTGCACATGGCTAAAAAGCACAAGGACCAGCGTAAGGATCCTCCCCAGCTCCCCACCTGCAGGGAAGTTGCTTCACAGGTGGTGAATCAGGTCTGCAGGTGTCTATCTTTCTCTCCCCTTCTCAGTCTTCCCCTCCTCTCTCCATCTCTCTCTGTCCGATCTAACAATGACGACATCAATAACAACAACAATAATGACTACAACAATAAAAAATCAAGGGCAACAAAAGGGAAAATAAGTAAATATTTAAAAAGAAAGACTTTTGAAGAATTACTATGCTTTCTCCCCTGCCCCTCTAAGTCAAATTTAAATTGATGACAATAATATTTTGTAAAAAAAAAAAAAAAAAAATGAGTAAAGCTGTCAGAACAGGCCTGATAGATTCAACTAAAGGGGGAAAAAAAGAAGAAGCACCTCAGCCTAGAAATTATACTGACTGTACTGAAGTTAAATCTGAGGGTGCAGGCATTTTTCTACAAAGGGGACTGTGTGCTTCTGCAAGTTCTCCAGAACACTGCACTTCACTCCATGCTGTAACTGTGTGTGAGCTGAGTCCTCACAGCAAGTGGGGAACTGCTCTCTGCTGTCCCTAGTCCTGGGGGGGGGGGGGGTGCGGGGGGAGCTACCAAGCTCATGAAGATTAAAGGATTGCTGGAGCCTGCTCAGCAAATGAGGTTTGAGGCCCATGTCAGCTGCAAGCCTGGGCTTGGTCTGGGCCAGTTGAGCCCCTTCATATGAATGCATGAGGCCCCAGGAATGGCAGGGCTCACTCTAGTTCCTGCCAGCTGGGGTGTGTGGGCCCCTGTGTTCCTGGCCCCTCTGCTGTCCTCACTGCAGGAGCTACAGCAAACCCTAGTTCCTCCCTGCCACCTCCCCCAACTCCCCAGCAGGGAGAGCTGTTCTATGCCAGAAACAAAGAGAGCCAGTGTGAGGAAAGGAGACTCCCGAGCCCAGCACTGCACCACCAGACCAGGCAGGACAGGCACCCACCTTCCCCCAAGCCCTGTGGTCTCTCTGACCTCTCCTTGTGGCCATGGCTGGGGCTCAGCACCTCTCACCTCAGTTTCCCTGTTTGTCTGCCTTATACACACTGGGGCTCATCCCCTGAGGCCCCTTCTAGGTCTAGCTCTGTCCCCTCTGGCAGCCATGACAGAGGCAGGGCCTGGACAGGCAGCAGCAACCGGGGAGGGGCTGCTAGCAGAGAGGGGCTGCTCTGGTGAGGCCCTCAACCCAGGAAGCATGCAAGTAGAGCTGGACCACCAGGCTCCAGGGAGAGCCCTGGGCTCCTCCAGGGCTCCGTGTGGGGCATGATGACAGTCCGTCATAGTAGCTTTGTACAGTGGACTGCAGTCAAATGGGCCTCGAGTCTGCTCTAGTCCAGAGCTTTGTTTATGTAACACAGCATCCTGAGCTGCTCTAGGGGAGGGGCAGTGGGGGACCCTTCAAGGCAGGGAGGGTGAGGGGGGAGCTTGAAGGAGAGGCTAGGACTTTGAGTGCTCAGCTCAGAAGGGCTTTCTGCAGAAGGCAAGGAACACGGGGAATTGTGGGGTAGGAAGGGAGGGTTTGGATAGGGGGAGAAGTGGGAGCGGGGTAGAGCCTGAGTCCTGGGGGTGTAACTGGGGGGTGGGCGGGTGGTTCTTTCCTTTCCTGTCCTTGAAGTAAAAGAGAGAACCCAGCCATCTAGCTGAACAGAAGATCCCCCCCCCCTTACTAACCTGTGAAGGGGTTCAGAACAGGCTTCCCCAAGAAGTGCCAATTATACGGATTCCTTCAAGCTAGACTCCTTCAAGCTCTGCAGCCTCCAGAGAAACTTGCACCACTCCCTTAACTACCTCAACGAACATCTTACCCTGAATTGGGGTTATGACCAGCAGTAATCTTACCTTTGGAATAGCATGTCCATGTGACAAGGAAAACATCTACCCACCAAACACCATTTGTTGTTTTTGCTGCCAGGGTTATTGCTGAGGCTAGGTGTCTGTATGACAAATCCCCCTGCTCCTGGCAGCCTTTGTGTTTTTCCCCTTTGATAGAGACAGTGAGAAACTGAGAGGGAAGGAATGGATAGAAATGGAAAGAGAGAGACACCTGCAGCACTGCTTCACTGCTCGGCTTGCTTGAACTTGGGTCCTACGGCCATACCACACTGAACACACCCGATCTAGTCTGACACAGATAGTGTGTGCATTCCACTGCCTGTCCCTCAGACCTTTATCCCACCTGCCAGTTCTAGAAAGGCTCTATAACTCACTTTACCTTTGTATCTGTGTGGACTCCCTGTACACATGAGTTTGCTTGATTTTTGCTCCTGTTGATCTTTTGATTGATTTCCTTTAAGATTTACTTATATACTAACAAGAGAGGGAGAGAGAACCTGAATATCACATGGGATACTGGGGGTTGAACTTGGGATCTCATGCTTGAGAGTCCAATGCTTTATCTAAACACTGGGCCCCTATTAATCTCCTTTCATAGGGAGAAGAATGAAGTCGATGTGGCACGTGCTCTCTCCCCACACCTGCCTCAGCCCACCCCAGACAGAACCATCCTGGTGGGATGAGGGGTCTCAGGCACACAAGGAGGGGTCCTCAGTTATCCTGACAGTGTGGAAGCTGAAGGTCAGGGAAGCAAGTCTGGGGCCCTCAAGTCAGAGCTCTGTCCCTGCACAATCCTCCCAGGGCAAGAATGGGTCCTCCCCAGTCCCCCCCCCACCTCTGAGCCCCATCAGACAGTATGGACACAGGGCAGTGACCCTTCTGACCAGTAGGGATCAGTTATTTTTATTTTTTAATATTTTATTTTTATTTGTTTTAATGAAAGAGGGATAGAGAACAAGAGAGAGCCCACCAGAGGGCTGCTTGGCTGTGGCTTATGATGGTGCTGAGCATTGAACCTGGGACCCCAGAGCCTCAGACATGAAAGCCTTTTGCGTATCCACTGTGCCATCTCCCAGCCGGGAGCAGCAATTTTCAGAGGGTTCTGTGCAGCACCAAGGTGGCTCGGCAGTGCCTACAAGGTTGGTCCCACACCATTCCCAGTGTTTAGTTCTTATATGGAGTGATTCTTGCACCCAGCATGTTCCAATTACCAGGGTGATCTGAGCATTGGTAGAGCTCACCAGCAGGTGACAAAAAAAGAGACCCCCCAATCCCCGAGAACACTGCTGGTTTTTCGGCCTCAGCACTCTGGGCAAAGACAGACCCTGGAGTGGGGTGAGGGATAAGGGAGAGTCCCTCATCATCCCCCACACACACCCAAGGCAGATGAGCGTGTTGAGGAGAGCTTCATGCTCCTGTGGACAGGGGTTGGAAGCACCCCCAACTCAGGAGTGAATCCGTGTGCTTTGCATGTGAATGGAGGTGCCAGCTCCCCACCAACCTCATCCCACCCCTGCAGGAGAATGACACACTCGGTGATGGCAGATCTTCTCTTTTTTTTTCTTTCTTTCTTTTTTAATTTCTTTATTGGGGGATTAATGTTTTACAGTCGACAGTAAATACAATAGTTTGTACATGCATAATATTTCTCAGTTTTCCACATAACAATACAGTCCCCACTAGGTCCTTTGTCATCTTTTTTTTAAAGAGAACATTCTAATGTAAAACCTACTATGGAGGGGGCCAGGAGGTAGCATTCTGGGTTAAGCACACATAGTATGAAGGACAAAGACCCGCGGACAGATTCTAGTTCGAGCCCCTGGCTGCCCACCTGCAGGAGGGTCTCTTCACAAGTGGTGGAGCAGGTCTGCAGGTGTCTATCTTTCTCTCTCCCTCTCTATCTTCCCTTCCTCTCTCAATTTCTCTGTCCTTTCCAATAAAATGGGAAAAAATGGCCCAGGTGCAGTGGATTCGTAGTGCAGGCACCGAGCCCCAATGATAACCTTGGAGACAGAAAAAAATTTTACTATAGACTCTCAGGTTTTTGATGTTGGCAGCCATGTCAAATTTGAAGTGAATGTTGTGTAGTTTAAACAAAATCTATCTAAAAAGCACACCTGCTCTTGTAGCCAGGATCCAGCGTGAAGGGTTGGAGGGTGGGAGGTTCTCCATTGACACCTTGGAGTTCCCTGGGGTTCCTGAGTGCCAAGATATGTCCCCAGGACAGGCCCTCCCTAGGGGAGCTTCAGGAACCCTGATCCAGAAGACTAGGGGACCAAACTCAAGGACCCTTCTAGAATTCTTTAAATGGTGTTCCAGGGTAACTGGCCTGTAAAGCTGCTTGCAAACGTCCCCTATTCATGCCCACACACTCTGGGAGCCTCTAGACTCAAATAAGCAGACTTCACTGGGGCGGGGAAGGGCATGACTGAGCCTCTATGGTGTAGCAAGGGCCAGAAAGATAGCTCACTAGGTAGAGCACTTGTACTGTCTGGCCTGGGGGCCCAGGTTGGAGCGCCAGCACCACTGGGAGGTGCTATGGCTCTAGGAGAATCTCCAGCTCTGTGGTGATTCTCTGTCTCTAGCTGAATGAAGAAGCTCAAAGTCCAGAAGACAGAGCACAGGTAATGCTTATTCTTCTTCTTTTATTTTTTTAAACTTTATTTAGTCATTTTTCCCTTTTGTTGCCCTTGTTGTTTATCGTCATTGTTGTTATTATTGTTATTATTGATGTTGTTGTTGTCGGATAGGACAGAGAGAATGGAGTGAGGAGAGGGAGACAGAGAGGGGGAGAGAAAGATAGACACCTGCAGACAGGCTTCACCGCCTGTGAAGTGACCCCCCCCCGCAGGTGGGGGCTCAAACCGGAATCCTGACGCCAATCCTTGTGCTTCGAACTATGTGTGCTTAACCCACTGCGCCACCGCCCAGCTCTCTAGGTAGTGCTTGTTAAAAAAAAAAAAAAAAAAAAAGTCTGCATGGGAGGAGTGGGGGAGATAGCACAGTGGTTTGAACAACAGACATTCATGCCTGAGTCTACAAAGTCCCAGTTCAGCCCAGGATCACCACAAAGCAAGGCTACACAGTGCTCTTGGAGGGGTGGGGGAACATGGGAGACTCTCTGCGGGGGCAGGAGAGAAGCTCCACAGATGGTGTGATGGTGCTGTGGTGTCTCTCCCTCTCTGTCTGTCTCTGAGATAAAAAGAATGAAAGAAAGGGTCCAGAAATGATGGAACCTTGCATGTACAGGCACCCACGCAGAAGGGGAAGAAAGTTCATTGGAAATATTTTATATATATTTTATTTATTGGATAGAGACAGAAAAATGGAGGTGGAAGGGAGAGAGACAGAGAGAGATGTGCTGACCTGCTTCACTGCGCATGAAGTTTCCTCCCTGTGGGTGGGATTTGGGAGCTTGAACCTGGGTCCCAACACATGGTAACGTTTTCGAGGCATGACCATAGTCTCTGCAAAGGTTCTGAGGCTCCCAGGATGAAGATCGCCGGGGTTTCAGTTTTGTTCTGAGGGCCATGGGAGTCATGGGAAGCTCATAGGCCAGGGGTAGAGAGCGACAGAATGACAGGGAGACAGAGAGACAAGGGGGTAAAAGCTGACTGGGTGGAGGCTGAGGGAGACCAGGGGCAAGTGTCCAGTGTGGGAAGGAGATGAGACTGTGCGGGAGAGGGAGGGAAGGGACAGCACTTGGCCAGGTGAGGGGCTGCTGGGCAGAGCCAGGCTTCGCTCCACATCTGCCCATCTGCCAGGGAGCCAGGCTCCCCAAACCTGAGTCCCTGCTCATCCCCAGTACACAGCCACCCCAACTGGCTGGGGTCACAGGACCCCAGGCAGTAAGCCACTTCAGAGGGGTGACACCAGAGTCCCCCTTCCCCAGGCCTGTCTTCCTGCATGAACCCCAGCACCGCTCCAGGAAGGGTGAGGGGCTGGTGAAATAACCCACCTGAAAGTGTACTGCTTTCTTGTGTGACAGGTTTGAGCCTGGCCCCCTCACCCCTCCTGGAGCTGTGGTCTCTCTTTCTGTCTCTAGGGGGAAAAAAATGATAGAAGTGGGGTGATGCTGGAAGGTTCAGGGGGTGTGTCTGCACTGGCTGACCCCCCCACACACAGACACACACACATATACACCTCCAGCTGTGCCCCAAGGCAGTCCTCAGACACTTCTGCCTGGTGCCTGGTCCGGCTACTTGACCTGGAAGGGCCCATCTGTCTGGGGGGGGGGGGGGGGGAGGGAGCGTTTGAGTGATAGAGTCCCAGGAATACCCAGACTATCCTCACTTCCCCTGATGACTGTCCCGCCCCCCCAGTCCATCACCCTCTCTTTGCCTTCCTCACCTTCCCCCCCCCCCCCCCCCCCCGCTGTCAGCAGGGGTAACAATTGATTAACTGTGTCCTCCATCCTGTCTTCTCAGCCCAGCACCCCAGGCCTTGGGAGCCTCTGTGAGAGCCATTAGCATGCAGGCGTGTCTGTGAGTGTCACACATGCTTGGGGTAGGCTGAGTGTCTGCTGGCCGCTCCCTCGCTGTGCGCACAACTGCATGTCAGTCCACACGCAGCCCAAGGATGTCCTCAGGCTGCCTGAGCAGGTACACATGTGTGTCCTGTCTTGAACGTGGTAGCCGTGAGTGCGCTGAGCACACCAGTTTGGGGACAGACTTGCTCTGTCCTGTGGCACTGATAGACAAGATGGGAAACAGTCGCTACACAGCTTTGTCACTGTGCAAACATCACAGAGGGCACCTCCACAGCCCTCAGTGTGGCCACTGCAGCCTGGGCTGCCTGAAAGCTGGTGGGGGCTACCCTGGCCTTGGGGGTGCATCCTTAACCATTCCCTAAGTGGAGTCCAAATGTGTGTGTCTGCATGTCTGTGTGTGTGTGTGTGTGTGTGTGTGTGTGTGTGTGTGTGTGTGTGTGTGTTTTTGCTTGAATGTATGTGTAAGTGTATGTATGTGTCTGTGTGCATGTGACTGCAAGTTTGTATGTGTGTGTGAGTGTGTGTGAGAGTGTGTGTGTGTATGTGTGTGTGTTTGCGCGTGTGTGCACACGTGTGCGCGCAAGCGACCTCACTTCTGGCCCTCCTGCTCACACTTCTCCTTCCTGACTCCTTCAGGTGGGCAACTCTGTCCCCAGCAAGAGCCCTTCTGCCAGGTCTCTGGGATGACAGTGGCAGTGCAGGTGTCAAGAGCCCCAAGGGAGGAGGGTGGAGGGGGTGAGAGGCTGCCTGCTAATGAGGCTACCTTCCCTTCCTCCAGCCTGGGAGCTGGTGCCACTAATTATCACCTCAGTGAGCAGCTCCCAGGGGAAGGGCTGCTGTCAGCCCTCACTCTGTCCCCTGGGATCCCCGTCCTCCTCTGGGTCCAGAGGCACAGCAGCAGTCACCAGGGCACCAGGAGGAAGGGCAGGTAGAGCAGGTAGACTAGGGCCAGCACTGGGAGCCTGTCAGGAAGCCCACCTACAGCACACACCTTCGTGACAGCGTCTGGTCTCCAAAAGGTTCAGGACACAGAGATGCTTCTGGGGGCAGGAAGGCCTGTCACACCCTGACCAGCTACTCCCCCACAAACTGCAGCATGTTTCTGTAAATCCAGCACAGGCTGGGTGCCAAAGGGGCTGACCAGCGATGCTGTGTGATCTTGAGCAAGTTTCTGGATGTCTCTGGACCTTGGCTTCCTTGTCACAAAAATAGGGGAAGAGGATTAGAGCCACTTTTATCAAAGAATGGTGTGCACATCGTGGGTGAAAAGCAAGAATGTTTTAGCCTTGGGCGGGGGAGACAGCATAATGGTTATGCAAACAGACTCTCATGCCCGAGGCTCCTAAGTCCCAGGTTCAATCCCCCGCACCACCATAAGCCTGAGCTGAGCAATGCTCTGGTGTATCTCTCTCTCAATCTCTCTCTCTCTCTCTCTCTCTCTCTCTCTGCATCTCTCTCAAAAGTAAAATTAATAATAAAAAAGAATGTTTTAGCCTGCACAGAGACGTGCATCTGCTATTGCAACTGCCTGTAGGCATAGTCTTAAGTGTGTGCTTCATAAAACCCTTAACAGTTTTGTTGTTAGTAATTTCCACCCGTTTAACATCAGATGAACACACACATTTAACGTAAAAGTGAGTCTGTCTAAGAGATATGGCAGGGACTGGGCAGTGGTGAAGCCGGTAAAATGTGTATATTATGATGTACAAGGATCAAGATTCAAGTCCTTGGTCATCATCTGCAGGGGGAGCTTCATGAATGGTGAAACAGAGCTGCAAGTGTCTCTCTTTCTCTCCCTCCTCTTTCTTTCTTAATACACTTTTTTAAAAAAAATTTTATAGGACAGAGAAATTGAGAGGAGAGGGAGGAAATAGAGAGTCTTGAGCCCAGGTCCTGCGTTTTATAACATATGCTCTTAAGCAGCTGCACCGCCGCCTGGCCTTTTTCTCTCTTTCTCTGTCTTCCCCTTTCCTCTCAGTTTCTCTGTCTCTATCCAAGGATAAATAATATAAGGAGGAGAGAGAGATGGGAGCAGAGGCTGGCATCTGAGTTTGGAGGAAAGTCCTGGGAGAAGCTGACAAAGGGCTGTGGTACCAGATGAGGGGCCTCTAAGACCCCCCCCCAGAGGAAAGGCAGGGGGCCCTCACCATTTTCAGACCAAGAAATACACAGACCAAGGGTACTGCCCCACCCTGTCCTCATAGTCCCGGAGACGGAGCAGGGGAAAGGCAGAAGTCACCTTGGGAGGAGTGGGCCGTCCCTCATGGTCACAATCACCAGGAGGGCTCTGAGGACACGTGTCACCCTAAGGTTACAAACCAGGTCAGGCCAAGTACAGGAGCCCCCAGGTGGGAAGCAGAGAGTCCCCCAGATCTGGGCCCATCTGGATGGATGCTAAAGCCCAGCCAGGAATGAGGTGCAGTGGGAACTCAGCCCCTCCCTGGAGACCTTTGAGGGGTGCCTGGGCCCCTCTACACCCTCCCCACAACGGGCTGTTCCACTGCCTGTCCCTTACCCCCAAATGTCTCTGTCCTCCCAGAGGCCGATGTGAATCACAGGAATTTACAGTCCAACCTGGCGTGGGATTTATGAGTCTGCCTGGAGCTGGGCCGGTGGGGCGGGGCGCCTGTCAGCCCCCCATTGCTGCTGATGGATGAGGCTGCTTCCTGCCAAGAAAAACTCCCCTCTGTGGCGGCAGCAGGAGAGGCGCCTGGGCGCACAGCACCCACCTCCTTGGGCCTCCCGGGAAGCAGCAGGCCTCCCAGCCCTCTGCTCAATTGGTCCCTGTCCCACTGCTGTCACTCAGGTGGGAGAAGGGTGGGAGTTCCCAGAGCCACACCTCTGCCCTCCCCCATACCTGGCCTGTGGACTCCTCCCCAAGGCCCTGTAAAACAGACCCAACTCAGACCAAAAGGACCTTGGAAAAACACAGTGCACACGTATTCTACAGATGAAGCCAGAGGGACCAAAAGAATGAGCATAGGGCCTTAGAGGTGGCTCATTGAATAGGGCACTGGGCTTTCAAGCATGAGGTCCTGAGTTCAATCCCTAGCATTTCATATGCCAGTGGTTCTCCCCCCTCCACCCCTGTGTTAGTATATGTGTGTCATGCTAGTAAATAAAATCTTTTTTAAAACACAAGGAGTGCAGGCAATGGTGCACCTGATAGAGCGCACATGTCATCATGCACAAAGACCTGGGTTCAAACCCCTGCTCTCCACATGCAGAGGAAAAGCTTCATGAGTGGTGAAGTAGTACTGTAATATCTCTCCCTCTCTATATCTTCCTCCTTGCCTCTCAATTTGTCTATCTCTATCCAATAACTAACTTGTTTTTTTATTAAACGTGTGTAATGGCTGTGAGACAGGAGGAAAATCACTTCCAGATAACAGAAACCCTGGAAGGCTACATGGAGGAGGTGACTTCAAGTAGAGGATGTAGCACTTCACCTCTGGCTCTGAGGCTGATTGGGGCCTCCTGAGCTAGTACCACTGCCTGCCCTGAAAGCCCATGCCAAACCCAACCCATGCATCTCTCCTGGCAGGGCAGGGCTGGAAGCCAGTCTTTCCATAATCTCAAAGTAGGTTCCAACAGCTGGGCAAGGATCCCGGGAAGCATCCACCCTCCTCTGGGTCCCAGCCCACCCCCACCCGCTACAAGCCTACCCTTGCAGTATCCTCATTCTGCCACTAGGTGACAGCAGGAAGCACCACTGGGTCCAGCCTCCTTTCAGCTATGGAAACTGCATCTTGCTGGTCCCTCCCCCAGCCGGGCCTAGGTGGTCTCTGCTCCCCCAAGCTTCAGGGGACTCTCAGGGAATCAGAGCTGGGTGACAGCCTCTCCTCTGCACACAGGTATTTGATTCTCCCCATAGCCAATGGCCAGCACTCTCTCCACCGTTCAGATCAGACGGGGACAAGGAACCCAGGGGCCATGGTCACAGGCAGAGTTGAGGTTCTGTCGCTTCCCCCAGCCGGTCCAAACAGCAGAAGCTGGACTAAAAGTAGGGCTGCAGTCAGAGAGACTCAGGCTGCAATCCTGCCCCGTGTCCCCACTCCCTGGCTGTGCAACCCCAGCTAGATCACACACCCTCTCTGATTCAGCCCAGCATGTGGCCAGAGCTGAGCGCTTGAAGCCACTGCTTTGTTCTCCTGTGACTTCTGGCCTGCTGGCCCAGGCTCCCCCCAGAGCCTGGCAGTGTAAGGATATCCCTCTCAAAGCCCCTCATTTCCACCCTCTGGTCCTCTCGCGCCGTTCTCCCCTTCGCTGCTCCATCGGTGCCCATGCCAGCACAGGCTTGGCAGTGATGGCTCAGCCCTTCCTCCCCACTACTGTCTGTCACCCCAGCCTCCCCGTCCCTGTCTGTCCCCACGTCCCCACCTCTCCCAGGGCCCTCTTCCACTGAAGCCTCACTCTGCACGACAGTGTTTACAAGCCAGCAATGACAGTTTTTGTTCTTCTCCTTTGTCTCCTTCCTCCCCTGAAGGGAGCCGTTTCTACTCTCCCCAGAAAGAAAAGAAGACTGTGGAGGAGAAGCTGCAGACAAAGGCCCCCAGGATGTGGGTGCCCAGCCCCCTCTGCCCTCCACCCCCAGGACACACACAGCCCTCCTTTCTCTGGAGCCTGCCAGAGCACACTGTTATTTTGGGGGGTAATTGAAAATGTCGATCTTTATTCTGGAGGATAAACAGGGCAGAGGGAGGGCCAGGGGAAGGGGGAGGAGGTGGGATTGTCCTCCATTGTCCGGGCAGAGCAGGGGAGGGCGGGTGGGGGAGGGCAAGTGACAGAGGGAGGACACAGAGGGCAGAGATAGAGAAGCTGAGGACAAGACAGGGTGCCCTCTAGCCCCAACTCACCCCCCAAGTGAAATCTAAGCATCCACTCCTCACCCCATGGGGGGCTAGGTCTGTGCCCTCATCTGCCACCCCTGCCCCTCCCTGTCCCTTCTCAGTCAAGGACCGAGAAGCCAGAGGTTTCCACTTTGTCCACCGGGAGCCCTTGGGCCAGGTGTCCCAGGGGGCAGGATGCAGCAAGAAGGTACCAGGCTTGCAAAGCCAAGTTCATCCAGCCAGGCTCAGCCCAGACTGCAGGGCTGGGAGGCAGGTGGGGGCAGCTCTGTGCTTAGGGCAGGAGTCGCATCCCCACTTAAGACCCTCCCCCACCCCAGGGCCCTTGTGCCTGGGGAGAGAGAGGGCTGCTGGTGCCTCAGCTGTACACAGAGCCTGTGGCAAAGGAACGTGTGCATGCACTGTGTGTGTGGGTGTCACGTGCATGTCTCTCTGTGAGCAGAGCCCAAGGAGTATGTTCGGTGGATCTGGTGTGTGTGTGTGTGTGTGTGTGTGTGTGTGTGTGTGTGTGCAGACACAGTGTCAACGATGGCTGGGTCTTGTCGCCATGCACAGCGGCAGGGGACATGTAGGGATGCATGTGGGTGCACAAGTCCTGCCTTGTGCCCTGGATGATGTGCTGGTCAGGGCCCCTTTGCCCAACTCCTGGGAGCCATAGTGATGCCCAGGCCTCCAGGTCTCTCCAGAAACTACACACATTATGACAGAGGTCAATACCTCAGCCAGTGGGTAGAGGTAGATAGTATAACAGTTATGCAAAGAGAATTTCAGGCCTGAGGCTCCGAAGTCCCAGGTTCAATCCCCCACACCACCATAAGCCAGAACTGATCAGTACTCTGGTAAAAAATAAAAAAAAAAAAAATCCTCCAGCCAGTGTCCAGGAGGGTCTTACAGCTGCTGGGACCTGGTGAGAATGACCCACTGGGATTAGGCGGTGGCACACCTGGTAGAGTGCACATGTTACCATGCTCAAGGACCCTCAGGAAACCCCCAGTTTCCATCTGTATTCGGGAAGCTACACAAGCAGTGAGGCAGTGCTGCCAGGATGACTCTCTCCTCTGTCTCCCCTTCTCTCTCAATTTCTCTTTGTCCTATCAAAACAAATTATTTTTTAAAAATTTAAGGAAAAAAATGGTACAGGAGTGAAATGGTGGATTCATTCTGCAAGCACTGAACCCCAGCAATAACACTGGTGGTGAAAAAAAAAGAAAAAATAGAGAGGGGAGTCGGCAGTAGAACAGCGGGTTAAGCGCATGTGGCGCAAAGCACAAGAACCAGCATAAGGATCCCAGTTCGAGCCCTCAGCTCCCCACCTGCAGGGGAGTCACTTCACAAGAGGTTGAAGCAGGTCTGCAGGTGTCTATCTTTCTCTGTCTTCCCCTCTGTCCTATCCAACAACGACATCGATAACAACAATAATAACTACAACAATAAAACAAGGGCAACAAAATAAATCAATAAATGACCCACGTATAGGCCGCTCTCCTGAAAGGAAAAGAAAGAAAGAAAGAAAGAAAGAAAGAAAGAAAGAAAGAAAGAAAGAAAGAAAGAAAGAAGGAAGGAAGGAAAGAAAGAGAAAGAAAGAAAGAAAGAAAGAAAGAAAGAAAGAAAGAAAGAAAGAAAGAAAGAAAGGGGGCAAGTGGTGGCAGACCTGGTTAAGTGCACCCATTACAATGTAGAAGACCTGGGTTTCAGCCCCTGGTCCCCACCTACAGGGGGAAAGCTTTGTGAGTGGTGAAGCAGGGTTGCAAGTGTCTTTCTGTCTCCCTCTCTATCTCCCCCACCCCTCTCAATTTCTCTGTCTCTAATAATAAATAAATAAAAATATTTTTTAAAAAACAGAAGGCTGAAGGGGAGTCGGACAGTAGCACAGCGGGTTAAGCGCAGGTGGCGCCAAACTCAAGGACTGGCAAAAGGATCCAGGTTTGAGCCCCCGGCTCCCCACCTGCAGGGGAGTCACTTCACAGGCGGTGAAGCAGAACTGCAGGTGTCTGTCTTTCTCTCCTCTTCTCTGTCTTCCCCTCCTCTCTCCATTTCTCTCTGTCCTATCCAACAACAATGACATCGATAATAACTACAACAATAAAACAACAAGGGCAACAAAAGGGGAATAAATAAATAAAATTAAAAAAAAAAAAAACAGAAGGCTGGGCAGTGGCACACCTGGTTAAGCGCACATATTACAATGCACATAACCCAGGTTCAAGCCCCTGGTCCCTGCCTGCAGAGGGAAAACTTCACAATCATTGAAGCAGTGCTGCAGGCGTCTGTCTCTCTCCCTCTCTATCCCCCTTCCCTCTAAATTTCTCTCTGTCCTATCAAATAAATAAAAAGTTTTTAAATAAAGGGGGGGTGGTAGCCACTGGGTTAAGCATACACGGGCTTGCATGCAAGGACTGGCATAAGGATCCCAGTCTGAGCCCCCAGCTCCCCACATGTGGGGGTCGCTTCGCAAGCAGTGAAGCAGGTCTGCAAGTGTCTATCTTTCTCTCCTCTTCTCTGTCATCCCCTCCTCTCTAGATTTCTCTGTGTCCTATCCAACAACAAAAATAGCAATGGTAACAAGAACAACAAGAACAAGGGCAACAACAAAGGCAACAAAAAATGAGGAAAATGGGTCTCTAGAAGCCGTGGATTCGTAGTGCAGGCACCGAGCCCCATGATAACCCTGGAGTTAAAAGAGAGATAGAGGGGAGTCGGGCTGTAGCGCAGCGGGTTAAGCGCAGGTGGTGCAAAGGATCCCGGTTCAAGCCCCGGCTCCCCACCTGCAGGGGAGTCGCTTCACAGGCAGTTAAGCAAGTCTGCAGGTGTCTTGTCTTTCTCTCCCTCTCTCTGTCTTCCCCTCCCTCTCTCCATTTCTCTCTGTCCTATCCAACAACAACGACAACAATAATAACTATAACAATAAAACAACAAGGGCAACAAAAGGGAATAAATATTTTTAAAAAAGAGATAGAGATAAATAGATAGATAGATAGATAGATAGATAGATAGATATTTTTAAAAAGAAATAAAGAGAAGGGCAGGACAGCAGTGAACTAGGTTAAGCACACATACTGTGAAGCACAAGGAACAGAGCAAGGATCCTGGTTCGATCCCCCCAGCTCCCCAACCTGCAGGGGGGTCGTTTTGTAAGTGGTGAAGCAGGTCTGCAGGTGTCTGTCTTTCTCTTCCCCTCTCTGTATTTCCTCTCCTCTCTCCATTTCTCTCTGTCCTATCCAACAACAGCAGCAGCAACAACAATAACAACAATGGGAAAAAGATGGCCTCCAGGAGCAGTGGATTCATAGTGTAGGCACTGAACCCCAGCAATAATGCTGGAAGCACAAACAAAAAAAAAGAAAGGAAGGAAGGAAGGAAGGAAGAGGAAGGAAGGAAGGAAGAGGAAGGAAGGAAGAATCACAGAAGCCAGACTCTCCTCTTTGGCGCTGGAGAAAGGTGGCAGCTCTGGGGTGTCCCCACTATGCACTAAGCTGCGGTCCTCCCTTCCCATGCCTGCTCATGGTTGGAGAAAATTGCTTCCTATCCTGCCAGCAATCCCTATCCTGGACTCCAGCAGACCTGGCCTGGGCTATGGCCAGAACTCTCTTAGTGCAATGGCTCAGCAAATTTTGTTGAATGGCTGAATGGTTGTTGTGTCTGCTTGATCATAGCCCAGGCTGAGCCAAAGTCCCTAAGGACACAGGTTTTTTGTCCTATAGGAATCAGACCAGGTCTTGTTGCTATGTCAAACCCTTTGCCTCGCCTGGGAGTAGAAGGTATGCCCACCTCTCCACAGGCCATGTAACTAGATATATCACTCCCAAGGAGGCCAGGCCAAGAGCCAGGACTCCAGTACAGAAAGGTTGGTCCCAAGCAGTATGACCCTATCACTTTTCAGATCAGGATCCAAGACAAACCTCCTTCATCTTCCTTGGGGCTGGAACCCCTCTTGGTGGCACCACCTGGCTCCAAACATCTTCCTTCATGCCCCAAAAATCCAGCCCCAGCCTTCTTCTCTCCTTCCCCTGGAGTCACAAATCCACCCCAAGATTGAGTTTTAGCTCCACAGCTGACTTTCAGCCCCCACCCAACTTGCAGCATTTGGGGCCCTGTGGAGAAGAAGCCCCCAGACTGAGCCAGAGAGACAGAAACTGGAATTCAACCTACACACAGGGTCCCAGGGGTGAGTGGTGGTGCACCAGGTTGAACACACACTTTACCATGTTCCCATATTCAGAGTTCAAGCCCCCAGATCCCACCTGCAGGGAGGAACCTCATGAGCAGTAAAGCCAGTCTGCATATGACTCTCTTGCTTACTCCCTCTCTATTTCCCCCTTCTCTCAACTTCTCTCTGTCTCTATCAAAAAAAGAAAGGAGAACAGAGAAAAAACTGGCTGCCTAGAACAGTGGATTCGTTGTATAGGCAGCAAGCCCCAACGATAACCTTGGTGGCAAACCTATGGAGGAGGAACAGGAGGAGGGAGAAGTGGAGAAGGATCTAGGTAGTGGCACACCTAACTGAGTACATACTTTACAGTGTGTAAGTACTCAGGTTCAAACCTCCAGTTCCCACCTTTGGGGGGGTGGAGCTTCATAAGTGATGGAGCAGTGTCCCAGGGCTCTCTCTCTCTCTCTCTCTCTCTTTCTCTTTTTCATCTCCACCCCCCCTTCCCTCTCAACTTGTCTGTTTCTATCCAAAATAAATAAAATATATGGAAAAGAAGAAGAGGAAGAGGAAGAAGAGTCCAGAGTCACACCCTGTGCCCTGACCCTCCCTGGCCACACACTGAGCCTGACCATTAATTGACCATACAACAGCCAGAGCTCTTCCCCAGGTCCTGAGCCTCCATGGCCTCACTTCTCCAGTGGCTGGAGAAGCTTAGAATGGGCTCCTCACTGAGTCAGAAAAATCCCTCTTCAGACACCGGCCTGAAGCTCCCCAGCCACAGATATGCAGACCAGCCTCTGCTGCCACCCACCTGCTGGCCCCCACCCCAGCCTCTGGCCCAAGCATCACTAATTCTTGCAGCCTCCATGATAAATGGTATTGTCAGCAAAATGACATCTTTCTAATCTGCTACGAGACAGATGGGTCCCTAAGCTCACTAGTCCTCTTGAGAGCCTTTGGGACAGCCTTACTGAGAGGCTGGGAGGCCTGAGGGTGGGCTTGGGGGATGGGGGGGTTTCATACTGGGCTCCAGTGGGGGGTTCTAGAAGCCCCTTTATAAAAATACTTTCTTCTTAAGTACTCCCAGCTCCTTTCTGAGCAATGTGAGGTCTTCAATTTAGCCTGTATTTCCAACTCAACATGGATGCTGATCAAATTCACTGGACAGAACAAACTATCATCCCTGCAGCCTCTCCTCCCCCTCTGCTCTGGGGGCAGAGGCTGCAGGAAGATGGACGGCCTCCTCCCCTGTACCTCTGCACCCCCTTCCCCCGCCCTAAGTCTAACTCCTTCCTGCCACTGACCACAGACTGCAGAGGGGGACAGTGTTTGCCCACTCCCACCCCCTTTCCATCCCCCATTCCACCCCTAGGGTCAGGAGGGCTGGGAGAGGGGCTAGGCCCCAGGAACTTGAAATGGGGGATCTGGATACCCCAGAGCTCAGGAAAGAAAAACATCTACCAAAAAAAACTACCCTAGAGACGCCAGCTTCCCATCCCCTGCACCCTATACCAGCACACACACCCCCTCCAGACTCCAGTAGGAGCTCTAGGCTGCACCTGTCAGCACCAAAACCCCAAAGCCAAGGGGTGGGAGTGAATGGGTGCTGGGGGCAATGCCAAGAGTAAGGCAACACTGCCCCCTGCTGGCCAATTGGAGTTTCTTCTCCTGAGCAGGGCCAGCTAAACTGGGGAGTGAGGTGAAGGCAAGTAACATGTGGACAACCCTCCCTCCTGAGGTTCTGCCCTCCTGTCCTGCCCCAGGACTCTTCTAGAAATACTGCTTCTCCTCAACCCCCTCACACTGAGGATAAAGCTGAGTCCCCTCTGAGCTGCCTGCAATCAAGTCCCTTAACCACCCATCTCCTGGGCCCTGCCCACATGTCCCCCAACCCCAGCAGAGAAGTCCTCCCTTCTGCTCACAGTCACCAGATGTCCTCCCTGCTTCCTTCCTCAGGGACCACCCAACTCCCCAGCCGATTGAGCACCTCCTCTCAGCCTGCACACACTTGCCCTGCTTCTCTCTTGGGAAGTGACCACGGTCAGCAGTCAAAACCTAACAGATCCAGAGCTGGATATCTCTCTCTGTCTCTCTCTGTCTCTCTCTGTCTCTCTCTCTCTCTCACACACACACACACACACACACACACACCTCAAAGGGCAAACCCAAGGCCCAGAGACAGGCAGAAGGTGCACAAGGCAGACCGGGCAGGGATGCATTGGGTTGAGTGCATATTACCATGCACAAGCACCCCAGTTTGAGCCCCCCCACTCCCCACTTGCAGAGAGGACACTTCACCAGCCGTTAAGCAGGTCTGCAGGTGTCTCTCCATCTCTCTCCCTCCTTGTCTCCCCCTCCCCTCTCAACTTCTCTCTGTCCTATCAAATAAAATAAAAAGAAAGGAAAAAATGGCCTCCAGGAGTGATGAATTCATAGTGCCAGCACTAAGCCCCCCTGGTGGCAATAAAATAAATTTAATTAAATAAATAAATGAATAAATAAATAAATAAATAAATGAGCTGCATGGAGTCACACAGCATGTCAGCAGCTCAGTCAGGACCAGAACTCAGCTCTCAGAGTCTCTGTCCAGGCAGGACTCCTCCCCTGGGGAGCTGGGACCTCATTTCTGCAGGATGGGACCCCCCCACCCAAGCAGCTCCAACCCTCAGCCCCTTCCCAGGGGTCACATGTTTGCAAAACAAAGCAGTCAATACAGGAAAATATTTATCTTGGGGCTGTGGAAGCCCCAATGGGAAGCCGATGGGGTAGAAAAATAACCTCTGTGGGGAGGGTGGGTCAGTCCGGGATGTCCACTACAAGCGGTGTGAGGTGGGCCGAGTGCCGCACGCCCATGCTGAAGGCGGGTGCACGGGGTTTGTGCACCGTGACCTGCTGGGGCTCGTAGGCACCAGGCCCCGGCCTGGGTGTGCGGTCCATCGGGTAGGTGCCGCGTGAGGCCATGCTGTAGGCCGGGCTGCGGGGCTGGTACACAGCCGGCTCAGGCCTCGAGTGCTCCGCCGGGCCCGGGCCCCCTGCCATGTCCTCCAGATAGAACCAATTCTTGTCCCTGGAGGCCAGGCTGTAGACAGGGGCTGCTCGGGACACGGGGTTTTGCGGTCCCAGCAACACAGGAAGCTGGTAGTGGTTGGAGCTGGGGTTGGGGTCGCCCACTCTGTAAGGGCACCTGCGACCAAATGAGAATTCGGGAGCCCTGCGTTCCTCTGGAGGGTGGATCTTCTCCACATTGTAGAAGCTGGAGGCTGGGGTGGGGTTTATGCCTGAAAGGGGGTGACAGGAGGGGCCTCAGGCTGGACCAAGGGCTGGGTTTGTCAGCCTGCTGTCACTGAAAGGGCCTCTGCAGTGGCCCAAGGATGTCACCACCCCCACCTGGGCCTGTGGGTGAGGGGACAGACTGTGACACTGTTGCCACAATATAAAAACCACAAGGGCCACCATTCTGGCCCTTGTGCTGTCAGCATTCTGGCATTGTCTCCACGGCAGCACAAAGAAAAAAGCCTGAAGGGGGAGTCCAGCCTGCATTAGAATACTGGTTTGAGGCCCGGCTCCCCACCTGCAGGGAAGCGGTGGAGCCAGTTTGCAGGTATCTGTCTTTCTCTCACCCTCTCTGTCTTCCCCTCCTCTTTCCATTTCTCTCTGTCCTATCGGACAACAATTACATCAATAACAACAACTACTACAACAATAAAACAACAAGGGCAACAAAAGGTATTAAATCAATAAATTTTTTTAAATGGTGATTTCACCTTTAAAAAAAAAAGAAAAATGTCTGAAGGGGCCAAATGGTGGGACACTTGTAGAGTGCACATGTCACCACCCACAGGGGAAGCTTCACAATCAATGAAGCAGTGCTGAAGGTGTCTTTGTCCTCTATTTCCCCCTCCCCTCAATGTCTCTGTCTCTGTAGAAAGAGAGGAAACAGAGAGAGAAAGAGAGAGAGAGAGAGAGACTAGTAGGAGCAATGGATTCATTATGCAAGCACTAAACCCCAGCAATAATTCTGGTGGTGGAAAAAAAATTACAGGGGCTGGGCATAGTGCACCTGGTTGAACTCACATGTTATAGTGTTCAACTAGTTCCCACTTGCAGGGGGAAAGGTTCTAGAAAGGTGAAACAGATATGCAGGTTTCTCTCCATCTCCCTCTCCCACCCCTCTCCCTGTCCCTTCCCTCTCAATTTCTCTCTGTCTCTATCCAATAAATTCTTAAATAACTAAAAGGTGCGGGGTAGTAGAGTTTTGGCAGTGACAAACTAAGCTGAGTGGAAGGACTCACCATGAACAAGGACCTGGGCTCAAGCCCCTAGCCCCCACCTGCAGAGAAGAAGCTTCAGGAGTGATAAAACAGGCCTGCAGGTGTCTGTCTCTCTCCCACTGTATCTTCCTTTCCCATCTCAATTTCTCTCTGTTCTATCAAACGAAAGAAAAATAAGGAAGGAAGGAAGAAAGAAAGAGAGAGAGAGAGAGAGAAAGAGAGAATAGGGGGCTGGCAGTAATGGTAGTAATGCAACGGGTTAAACACACATGGCGCAAAGCACAAGGACCTGCATAGGGATCCCAGTTTGAGCCCCCAGCTCCCCACCTTCAGGGGGGTCGCTTTCGAAAGTGGTGAAGTAGGTCTGCAGGTGTCTATCTTTCTCTCCCTTTCTCTGTCTTCCCCTCCTCTCTCCATTTCTCTCTGTTCTGTCCAACAACAGCGATAACAACAATAACAATGAATACAAAAAGGTCAGCAAAATGGGGGGTGGATGGCCTCTGGGAGCAGTGGATTTGTAGTGCAGGCACTGAGCCCCAGTGATAACTCTGGAGGCAAAAAAAAAAAAAAACCCTTTCATGCCTGAGGCACCAAAGGTCCCAACTTCAATCTCCAGTGCCACAAAAAAAAAGAAAGAAAGAAAGAAAGAAAGAAAGAAAGAAAGAAAGAAAGAAAACACTCCTCCAGTCCCCAGACTTGTTAACGTGTCAGCATCATGACCACAATTCCAGCACCCTGCCCCATGACATGAAGACAACACTGGCTTTAAGCTGCAGGAACTGTGGCACAGACACAGTGACATGAGGACGTGAAAGTGTTTTGATGTGACACTGCAGGGAGAGGACCTCTAGTGTCTGCCTCAGGGTGCCCCCACCCCCTACACCCAGTCTTACGCAGGTTGACGATGCGCTCCATCATGGGCACCTGTGGGCAGCTGGACACGCCAAAGCGAGTTACTTTAGGGTCCACGAAATGGCAAGGCCCAGGGCTGCACATATCCATGACTCCTGTAGAGGGACAGGCAAGGACCCTGTCAGTTCAGAGCAGCCCCCCAAGTGAGCCCAGCCTGCCTCCAGGTGAGCCCACCCCAACCCCCTAGGAGAGAAGCCAGGCCCCAACTGCTTCAGCTCTTAGGAGTCTCAGGAGCTTTGGTTTTCCCATCTGCAAATGGGTGTTACACACACACACACACACACACACACACACACACACATTTGGCTGAGAAGAACAATGAGAGAACCACTGCAGGACTCAGGGTGCTCAGTGAGGGAGCACCAGCCTTGCATGGGAGAGGACTGTCTCTGACCCCCAGTACCATGAGGGAGATCATGAGAGAAACAATTAGTGGCAGAGGAGAGTGCTCATGTATCTGCCTGTCTTTGTCTCTTTCTCTCTCTTATACACACACACTAATAAAATCCTAATGTATAGCAGTTTGCTGAACTCCCCAGCCGCCAGGGGCTGGTGTGAGGGATAACCAGCTGGCACATTGGCTGGTTAATATTAAGAGAGGCACCAGAGCAGGCTGGGCAGTGGCGCACTCAGTTGAACACACATGTTACTATGCATAAAGACCCAGGTTTGAGACCCTGGCACCCACCTGTAGGGAGAAGCTTCATAAGAGAAGCAAGTCCGTGGATGTCTTTCTCCCTCTCTATTTCCCCCTCACCTCTCAATTTCTCTCTATCAGAAGGGAAGGAAGGAAGGAAGAAAGGAAGGAGCAGGGGTAGGTAGCATAATGGTTATACAAAGAGATTTTCGTGCCTGAGGCTCTAAAGTTCCAGGTTCAATCCCCTGCATCACCATAAGCCAGAGCTGAGCAATGCTCTGGTAAAAGAAGGGAAGAAAGGAAGATAGAGAGAAAGAGAGAGAGAGAGAAAGGAAGGAAGAAGGAAGGAATGAAGGAAGGAAGGAAGGAAGGAAGGAAGGAAGGAAGGAAGGAAGAGAAAGGAAGGAAGAAAGGAAGAAAGGAAGAAAGAAAGAGGGGCTGGGCAGTGGCACACCAGGTTAAGCACACATAGTACGAAGTACAAAGATCTGCCTGTTGTATAGCACCCCTTCAAGGCCCCCAGGAAAGTAGGTGACCCAAATGAGCAGACCTTGCCATGCTTGAGGCCCTGGGTTCAAGCCCTGGCACCCCCTGGGAGCACCATGAATGGCATCAGGAGAATTCCATAAGTGGTGGAGCTGTGCTGTAGTGTCTCTCCTCTCCTGACTCTAAAAAAGGGGGGGAAGGGCCAGGTGGTGGTGCACCTGGTTAAGCACACACACTAGAGTATGCAATGACCCAGGTTCTAAGTCCCTGGTCCCCACCTGCAGAGGGAGAACTTCATGAGTGCTGAAGCAGGGCTGCAGGTATCTCTCTGTCTCTCTCCCTCACATCTCAATTTCTCTCTGTCTCTAACCAATAAAAAAATCTTTTAGGGAGTCGGGCATAGTGCCACGGGTTAAGCACAGGTGGCATAAAGTGCAAGGACTGGCGTAAGGATCCCAGTTCAAGCCCCCGGCTCCCCACCTGCAGGGGAGTTGTTTCACAGGCAGTGAAGCAGGTCTGCAGGTGTCTGTCTTTTTCTCCCCATCTCTGTCTTCCCCTCCTCTTTCCATTTATCTCTGTCCTATCTAACAACAAGGACAGCAATAACAACAACAACAACGATAAACACGGGCAACAAAAGGGAAAATAAATATTTTTTAAAATCTTTTAATGAGGCCTTTGGCAGCTGGGTAGCATTGAGCATAATTGAGATCCTGTATCCATTCTCTGGAGCCACATTTTAAAAGCAAAGCTCCCCTGGGTCCTCCAAGCTGCCTTCAAAGAGCAGGCCCCTGGAGGTTTCTCTGGATCTAGCTGTGATGGGGGGACATGGGGGGCACTCACGTTTCTCCGAGTGCCTGTGGTACAGGCTATAGGCAGGGCCCTGGAACATGGTCACATCATGGTCCACGAAGCCGGTGCAGGATGACCGAAGGTACTTAGCTGGCCCTGGACCTGTGAGGACAGAGAGGCCAGCACTCAGGTGGGGTCCACTGGAGCAGATGCAGGAAAAGCCCCCAGCTGTGTCCCAAGAGAAGGGCACATGCCCGTGTTTCCCTGTATCACTCAGGGCAGACCCCACCAGAAAGCTGGTCCCTTAGGAAAATGTAGCCCCCAGTTACCTGCAAGTCCACTTGACGATGTGTGCTTAAAACTATGCCAGGGAGAGTCAGGCGGTAGTGCAGCGGGTTAAGAGCAGGTGGTGCAAAGCACAAGGACCAGCATAAGGATCCCGGTTTGAGCCCCCAGCTCTCCACCTGCAGGGGAGTCTCTTCACAGGCAGTGAAGCAGGTCTGCAGGTGTCTGTCTTTCTCTCCCCTCTCTGTCTTCACCTCCTATCTCCATTTCTCTCTGCCCTATCAAACAACAACAATAATAACTACAACAATAAAACAATAAGGGCAACAAAAGGGAATAACTAAATAAATAAGTATTCTTTTAAAAAACTATGCCAGGGCTGGGCAGTGGTACACCTAGCTGAGAGTGTATTACCATGCACAAGGACCTGGGTTCAAGCCCCCATTCCCTACAAGCAAAAGAGAAGCTTCACATGTGGTGAAGCAGTGCTGCAGGTGTCTCTCTTTCTCCGCCTCTATCTCACTCTTCCCTTTCAATTTCTCTCTGTCCTATCAAATATAAGAAAAAGAAGGAGGAGGAGGAGAAGAAGAAAAAGAAGAAGAAAGAGGGAGAGAAATGGCCACCAGTAATGGTGAATCCATTGTTCAGGTGCCAAGCCCCAGCTATAAACCTGGTAGCAATAAAAATAAATAAGCAGGGCGTCGGGCAGTAGAGCAGCGGGTTAAGCGCACGTGGCACAAAGCGCAAGGACTGGCGTAAGGATCCCGGTTAGATCCCACAGCTCTCCAACTGCAGGGGCGTCCCTCCACAGGCTGAGAAGCAGGTCTGCAGGTGTCTGTCTTTCTCTCACCTTCTCTGTCTTCCCCTCCTCTCTCCATTTCTCTCTGTCCTAACAACAACAACATCAATAACAACAATAATAACTACAACAACAATAAAAAGACAACAAGGGCAACAAAAGGGAAAAGAAATAAATAAACGTTTTTTTAAAAAGAAGAAAAAATAAGCAAACAAACAACTAAAGTTTAAAATGTGCTAATAGGGTAGGTAGAGGATAGCTCACTCAGTAAAGCACAATACTTTATAGTGTGTGTGTGCGGGGAAACCCAGGTTCACGCCCCCAGATATTGAATGGGAAACCTGCACAGGGAACTTTAGAAGCAATGAAGCCAGGCTGCTATCTCTCTTTCTCTCTGTCTCTCACCCTCTGTCTTTTTTTTAAAAATACAAAAAAAAAAAAAGAGTGTGCTAGGAGC
Source organism: Erinaceus europaeus (assembly GCF_950295315.1). Classification (NCBI taxonomy): domain Eukaryota; kingdom Metazoa; phylum Chordata; class Mammalia; order Eulipotyphla; family Erinaceidae; genus Erinaceus; species Erinaceus europaeus. Next base: position 22,497,363 of record NC_080177.1, read on the forward strand.
AGTTGGGTCATATGGAGCCCTGATGATAACCCTAGTGGCAAAAATAAATACGTAAGAACTGACAAAATAGCTCACCTGGTTCACCCAGGTTTGAGCTTGTCCCCCACTACACTGAAGGAAACGTCGGTATTGTGATCTCTTTCACACCCTGTCTCTGTTTCCCTATCTTAACCCCATATATCAATTATATATATATATGATTGAGATAGGGAAATCCTGGCAAGGTTCAGGCAGGGCTGGGCTGGCAGCACCCTATTCTGGGTCCTGGAGCAACTTGAAACCCCTCCCCCACCCCACCACCCCCCCACTGGGCCTGAGCCCCCTGACCCCTAACGCTGAGAGACCAGATATATATATATATATCACCCATACACTGGTGTTATAGTTTGTAGCTATAGTTTCAATTAAGCCTCCCAAAGACCCTAGAAGCTAGACCCTATGGTTTTTTTCCATCTTCCAGGTGAGAACTTGGAGGCCTAGTCCTAAGATGCACCAGCAGAAATGTGACAATCCTGAACCAGCAGAACCCAAAGCTCCATCTCTACCCTCAGCCACCTCCCAGTACTGGCATCATAAGCAGCTTCCCCTACCTCCTGCTGGGAGACCCTAGGCCAGCCAGGACCCCTGAGCTGAGCTAGAGCCCCACTGAAACCCCCAGCAGTTAGTTGGGTGTGAGCCCAGGTTCAGCTCAGGCTGCAGGGGTTGGGGAGGCTTAGCTCTGTAGGGGGGAGTAGGCTGGGCTGGGGGCTCTCACCTGAGAGCAGGGCCATAATCACAGGGGCCTGCTTCACCTCCTTCCATGAAGTTGGTGGCACCTTTTCCTTGGCGCACCACCCATAGAACACTGAGTTTCTGGGCCCCTTGGGCTGCTTCATGGTGAGCAGGGGATGAGAGAAATAGCAGCTACAGTGAGGCCTTGAGGTGGTCAGGGTATTAGAAAGGAGGGAAGAGTGTTGTGGGGCTTACTGGGGGGATATCCCTGCTGGGCCCCTGGGTCCAATCATTCTCTCCCACTGAATAGGCTTAGAGGGGGCTGGGTGGACATGAGCAGCTGAGGCTGTCTGGGGTGCAGGCCACCACAGGCCCACAGACTGGAACGGGATGATGTCACTGCGGAACTTGGACAGGGAACTGTTTATTTCCCTGGTTGCCGAGGAGCCTGGGCTATGGTGGCCAGGTTCTGAGCTCTGCTGTGGATCCCCAGACCTCATTGCCTCAAGCTCCTGACCAGGCTGCACAGCCGGAGAGTGTCCAGGGACCTGGGAGGGGTGAGCACAGGCCAGCTGATAGGGAAACCTAACATCCCTTGTGACGGGGCACCTGAGGGAGATGAGAGAAGGCATATGGAGTGGGTGGTCAAGGTATCATATTCATACAGCTCACACAGCCCCAAAGTGACCCCCATCCTCCACCACCCCCATACAGCCATCAGGTGACCCCCACCCTCCACCACTCCCACAAAGCCCCCAGGCTCTGAACACATCCTCTCCAAAGGATCAAACCTTAAGAGCATCATTTCACTCTGGCAATAGATGCCCTGACCCCTACCCCAGGGTGTGGTACCCTAGGGTATGGTGTCTTTGGACATCCCATGTCCTTTCCCTCACCCCCACTGGAGGAATAGCCCACCAGGAAGGGTGCCAGCCCAGGTTCAAGTCCCAGCACTACATGGAAGGTGCCAGGAAACTGGGGAAGCTCTGTTGCTACGGCATCTCTCCTTCCCCCTTTCTTTCTGTCTGAATGACAGAGCAGCCCAGAAGCAGTGAAATCACACAGAAGATCAGCCTTCTGCTGGAGGAGCACACAAAAGGGAGAAGGGGAGAAAGGGGAGGGGAAGAGGAGATTTGGGATGGGGGTTCTAGCTGAGGCCTTAAGAAGCTGCTTCCTGTGAAAGGCCAGCTGCCCTCTGACTGATGGATGGGCTCCAGGATGGAGGAAATGCTGGGGACCCTTTCACCCCTAAAGGCCCAAGGGGTTTGGGGCTCTGGGGACTGCTCTCAGGCCCCACCAAACAGCTCAGACTCAGGGTCTGAATCAACCCAGAGTAGAGGAACTCCACACAAGGCACAGGCACATGATGGCTCTCCAGAAGGTGTCTGTCCCAGCCCCGGTGCATAGAGAGGGAAACTGAGGGCTGAAGGAAAGAGGACTCGCTGACCCCCATCCCCGCCCCCATCCCCATCAGCTGTAGAACTGAAGCAGGACACAGACTCTGATCTAATGATCAAACTGCCTTCTGACCCAAGTCCTGACAGTAGGCACAAAGTCAGGGCAGAAGCAGCCAGGTGTGCTGGAAGCTCCCAGAAGCTCAGGACACAGGGGCTCCGCCCCTTCCAATCTTCCTCCCACCATTTCTCCCTCCCCAAGCTGGGGGAAATCCTGAAAAGGTTCAGGCTGGCCTGGGCTGGTCACACCTTGTCCAGGGTCCTGGACTTGTCCTGGAGAAACTTGCAGCCCTCCTTCCTACCTCCCCCCACTGCTGGACCTGAGCCCCCATGACCTCCTAGTGTTGAGAGAGACCAGATCTGGGTCTGGGGCCTTCACCTTCCTGGTCTGGGTGGAAACCCCTGGGTATTTCAGACCCCAGGAGACTTCCTAATGCACCCTCTGGCCCCCAGCCCCTGTATGACTTTTGTGCCTTCCGGAGCACTGGGAAACTGAGCTACCCCTGCAGATCATAATTCACCCCACTTCTGCTATCATTGCTTATTCCCCCTCCCCAACTCCCCAGCTGGGTGGGAGCCCATTCACTACTGCAGACAGCTGGCTGCCACAGCCTCACACACACTCCCAGGCCCACGGGAAGACAGGGCCCTCCCCTGCTCAACACCCTGGCACTCAGCATGCCCCCCATCCCCATTAAGAGCATGACTCCTCAAGAGAAGATGGCACAGAGGCTGCAGTGTTGAACTTGCAAGCATGAGGTCCTGAATTCAATCTCTAGCATCACAAGTGCCAGGATGATGCTCTGGTTCTCTCATTTCTCTCTCTCTCTCTCTCTCTCTCTCTCTCTCTCTCTCCCTCCCTCCCTCCCTCCCTCCCTCCCTCTCTCTTCTTTAAACAAATATCGGGAAAGGGGCCCTGGCATCTAGAGTTCCTCCACAAACCTTGCAGCCCCAGCTCCTGGCCTTCTTCCCTGTCCCCCCCATTACCCTGGTGGCTTAGGCACCCCTGCTGACCCCCAAGACACACACCAGGCCTTCCAGTGTCCCACCCCTGCCTCTTACACCTTCACCAACACCCAGGGCTTCTTGCCCACCTCCCTCTGAAATGCTGCCTCCCCACCCCTCCACCTCCCCTAACCTACCTTGCCATCCCCAGCTCAATAATGACTATCCCTTCCTCCACCCTATGGCTCCCTCTGCCCTCCAGTGTCCTCCTTGCCCTGACTCTTCCTTGCTACATAAGCCCCAGACCTGAGACCCAGGCTGACCCTGGTCACCTGCTCAGAGCTGGTAAGGACAGTGCCCTAAACAGAGCCCTCGTGTGGTCTCCTGCTGCCTTGCCTATCCCTGCTGTCTCTCTCAGCCCTGGTCAGCTTGCTCACCCAGTGTCACTTCCCCTTTACAGGCCTAGCCCTTCCTCTGGCCCCCTGCCTTTTTACCCCACCCCCAAAAACAGAGGTCACAATTCCCTGTTGTCTCTGTTCTCACCTCCCTTCCATACTTCCGCTCCAGTGTTCCCTAGGGTCACTGCTCTTCTTCACTACACAGGAACTGTAGCCTATGGCCACTTGCCCTGCACAGCAGCTGGATGGCCTCTGGGCCAAATGATCAGCCACTCCTTCTTCCTCACAGCTTCTCTCCTCACTCCAAGATCTTGCCTGTCTGCCTGGTCACTGCCTTCCAGCTAAGCAGTCACTTTATGTGAACACTAAGAAGAAAAACAAATCCAGAAATCAATCCCATTCATTATAGCAGTAAAGTCAGCAAAATATCTAGGAATAAGCCTAACAAAAGAAATGAAACACTAGGGAGTCGTGGTAACGCAGCGGGTTAAGCGCACATGGTGCAAGGCGCAAGGACTGGCATAAAGATCCTGGTTCAAACCCCCAGCTCCCCACCTGCAGGGGAGTCGCTTCACAGGCGGTGAAGCAGATCTGCAGGTGTCTATCTTTCTCTCCCCCTCTCTGTCTTCCCCTCCTCTCTCCATTTCTCTCTGTCCTATCCAATGACAACAACAATAATAATAATAACCACAACAATGGTAAAAAAAAAAAAAAAAAAGGGCAACAAAAGGGGAAAAAAGTGATCTCCAGGAGCAGTGGATTCATGGTGCAGGCACCAAGCCCTGGCAATTACCCTGGAGGTAAAAAATTAAATTAAATTAAATTAAAAAGACTTGTATACTGAGAATTATGAATCTCTACTCAAAGAAATAGAAAAAGATGCAAAGAAGTGAAAAGATAACCCATATTCATGGATTGGAGGAATTAACATCATCAAAATGAACTCTCAGAAGGCTAGAAATCTGCTTTATGGCCCAGCAATTAATTCCTCTCCTGGGAATATAGCCTAAGGTACAAAACCCACCCATCCAAAAAATATCTGTGTATACCTATGTTCATAGCAGCACAATTTATAATATCCACAATCTGGAAGCAACACAGGTATCCAACAACAGATGAGTGGCTGAGAAATTTGTGATATATATACACAATGGAGTACTACTCAGCTATGGAAAATTATGGATTTACCTTTTTCACTTCATCTTGGATGGAGCTTAAAGGAATCATGCTAAGTGAGACAATCCAGAAAGAGAAGGATAAGTATGGGATGATCTCACTCACAGACAAAAGTTGAGAAATAAAATAAGGGGAAAACATTATATTCCTCCATGAGGATAATTTCTGGAACCATCCGTTCCATCCCGGTTCGTTCCATGGCTGCCAGTTCTTAGCAACATCGCCCCACCAGATATCCGTTGGAATGCGGCATCATCTAAGTTCATCTCCCACGTCTACGCTCAACCGGACCTGCCAATATACACGGATATCTTCGCCCACCCTGTCCAACGCTTGACGTCTTGTCATCCAATCTGGTCCCCTATGCCTACACTGAACTTCTCTGTTCCAATCTCTTGGAAACAGAGTTGGCAGTCAGCTGAGGTAAAGAACAAACACCTCATCACAGACCCCTGCAAGTGTCAACCCGGCTTTGACCTAGCACGTTATGATTGGGCCCTCCTCAATCGCTATCGAACAGGCCACGGCCGGTGCGCCGCTATGTTCCATCGCTGGGGAGCCAGAGACAACCCGAACTGCCCCTGCGGCTCCAGACAGACTATGACCCACATAGTCAACGACTGCCACCTCTCCAGATTCAAAGGAGGTCTCGAAACTTTACATCAGGCTCAACCTGACGCTGTTGACTGGCTACGGAAGAAGGGCAAATGCTAGAAGAAGAAGAGAAAAACAAAAAATAAAATAAGGGAAAAAGAATTTGGACTGAGTTTGGTGTATTGCTCCAAAGTAAAGGACTCTGGAGGCGGGGGGAGGGTTCAGGTCCTGGTGCATGATGGCGGTGGAGGATCTGAGCTAGGGGTAAAAGTGTTTTGCAGAAACTGAGAAATTATCAACAACTGTATTTACTGTAAATCATTCATCTCTCCTCCCACAAAAAAAAAAGTTTAAGAAATCATTGAGCATTCCCCCAAGGCTCAGTCACAGACCCTGCCTCCAGCCATTTTATCTCCAGCTCCCCACATAGAACCTGACACATTATGTGCTTAAGAAATGCTGTTGTCCCACACCAAGACCTTTAGTTCCATCTGCTCTATTCTCTTAGGTTCTTGATTATTACAGTTTGTTCTGCTTTATATCTTACCACTTTTCAGCCACCAATTTGCAGGCGCTAACATGATACCACACTGACCTCCCTGGGCATACGGCCTCACAGTGTGTCCTGGAACCTCACATCCCCAGAGCCCTACCCCACTAGGGAAAGACAGAGACAGGCTGGGAGTATAGATCGACCTGCCAATGCCCATGTTCAGCAAAGGAGCAATTATAGAAGCCAGACCTTCCATCTTCTGCACCCCATAAATAATTTGATTCATACCCCCAGAGGGATAAAGAATAGGGAAACTTCCAATGGAGGGGATGGATACAGAACTCTGGTGATAGGAATTATATGGAATTGTACCTCTCTTATCCTACAATCTTATAAATCATTATTAAATCACTAATAAAAAAAAAGAAAAATGTTTGTTGGAGGGAGTAGGATGGTGACGCACCCAGTTGAGTGCATGAAGCAAGCTTTATAATCAAGCTTTATAACCTTCTCAATTTCTCTCTGTCTCTATCCAAAACAAGTGAAATGCAAATATTGAAAAAAAGAAAAAAGATAAAAAAGATTTGTTGAAAGAATGAATTGGTTCATTGATTAACTGAGGGAATACCATTCCCCAGGGGAGTCCTGCTTTCTGAGTCACAGGCACAAGCCCAGGCAGGCTAGAGAGGACATCTATCAGTTATCTGCTACTGCATAAAAAATCATCCTCAAAACCTAAGGGCTTAGGGTGAATGAGGTAGCATAATGATAATGAAAATAGACTCTCATGCTGGAGGCTCTGAATCTCAGGTTCAATCACCCAACCACCATAAACCAGAGCTGAGCAGTGCTCTGGTAAAATAAATAAATAAATAAATAAATAAATAAATAAATAAATAAATAAATAAATACATCTAAAGGCTTAGAGAACACAGCATTTATCATGCCACCCTGTCTCAGGGGTCAGGATCTCAGAAGTGGGCTGATGGGTCAGGTGGTGATGCACTTGGTTGAGCACACATGCCACAGAGCTCAAGGACCCGGATTCAAGCCCCCAGTCCCCACCAGCAAGCAGAAACCTTCACAAGCAGTGAAGCAGGTCTACAGGTGTCTCTCTCTCTCTCCCTCTCTGTCTTCCCCTCCGTCTCAACTTCTGTCTGTCTCTATTAAATAAAAAATTTTTTTAAGTGAGCTAACTGACCATTTCCGGCCAGGGGTCATTCTGAAAGTGGGAATTATGCAGGCAGGAGGAGCTTTGTCATCTGGACCATAGCGTGGTGCTGTCAGCTGCACTTCTGAGGTGGATCACTCACAAGAGAGGCTAGTTGGCGCTGGTCATAGGTGGGAACAGGCTGATGACTATCCTCAGGTCACAGCCACCAGCTTCCCCAGGAGCAGACATCCAGGAGAGCAAGACAGAGCAAGACAGCCACCTGCTGCACCTGCAATGCTCACTCACTCCACCATCAGCCCTACTCCACGCAGGGGGTGGGGAAATTGTCACATGTTACCATGCAGAAAGACCCAGGTTCAAGTCCTTGCCCCCACTTGCAGGAAGGGGGAGATACTTCACAAGTAGTGAAGAAATGTTACAGGTGTCTCTCTGTCTCTCTATCTCTCCCTCTATATCTCTATTTCTCTCTGTCTCTTTCCAAACTAAATAATTTTTTAATATTTTATTTATTTTTTCCCTTTTGTTGCCCTTGTTGTTTTATTGTTGTAGTTATTATTGTTGTTGTCGTTGTTGGATAGGACAGAGAGAAATGGAGAGAGGAGGGGAAGACAGAGAGGAGGAGAGAAAGATAGACACCTGCAGACCTGCTTCACCGCCTGTGAAGCGACTCCCCTGCAGGTGGGGAGCCGGGGTTCAAACTGGGATCCTTATGCCGGTCCTTGTGCTTTGCGCCACCTGCGCTTAACCCGCTGCGCTACAGCCCGACTCCCCCAAACTAAATAATTTTTAAAAGGGGGGTCTGGGTGGTAGAGCACCTGGTTGAGCCCCTGCTCCCCACCTGCATGGGGGAAGCTTCATGAGTGGTGAAGCAGGTCTGTAGGTGCCTCTCCTTCTCTCTCCTTCTCTAAGTCCCTCTAAGTCCAATCTCATTCTGTCCTGTCTAAGGAAAAAAGAAAGAGAGAAAGAGAGAGAGGGAGAGAGAGAATGACCATCAAGAGTGGTGGATTCACCATGCAGGCACTTAGCCCCAGTGATAACTCCTGGTGGCAAATAAATACATAAATAAATATTTATGCAGAATGAGATAAGCCAGAAAGAGAAGGTCAACTACTGAATGACCTTACTCATCGGTGAAACTTAAGAAGCAAGGGTGGTGGGGTGGGTAGTGGTGCACCTGGTTCAGCACAAACGTCGCCATGCACAAGGACCCAAGTTCAAGTTCCCTGTTCCCACCTACAGTGGGGGAAACCTCTTGGGTCATGAAGTTGTGCTGTAGGTGCCTCTCTTCTTCTTTCCATATCTGCCTCTTCCCTCTCAGTTTCTGTCTCTATTAAATAAACAAATACATAAATGTATTTGAAATACATTTTATATGAAAATACATTGTATATGAAAAAAACATAAAATGAAACTTGGACTGGGCATGGTGTGTTGCACCAAAGTAAAGGACTCTGGGGAAGGAGAGAGAGAGATGAGATGAAGGAGTTCTGGGGTCCTGGTGTATGAGGTGGAGAAGGATCTAGATAGGAAGACTGTCTTGCAGACACCTATTATGGAGAGATGAGAGGTTGTACCTATTTCAGCAACTGTATTTTAAACAGCCCCTCCATAAAGTGGGGGGAGAATAAATATATAAACAAAATTTTTTAATTTCTTTAAAGATTTGTTTATTCATTAATGAGAAAGGAGTAGAGAGACAACCAGAGAATCACTCCAGCACATGCAATACTGGGAATCAAACAAGGGCCTTGTGCTTGAGAACCCAAGGCTTTCTCTACTGCACCACCTCCCAGGCACTGAAAATTCAAATTCTGTTCATATGCCAGCTAGCTCCAGTTGTCTCTGATGGGCAGCACTGCCCACCTTGTGGAGCCCCTGAAAGGTGTGCAGAGCCAAGAGAGGATCCAGTACCCACAGTCTCCATCATCAGAACCACCAGGCATTGCCCTTCCCAGATTTCCAGGATGGTGTGTGACTGACAGTTGAGAAGCAGAGAGGTGAAGTGTCTCCCCTGAGGCCGTGCTGAAAAGGCTTGGCCCAGCAGGACTGCTGGCTCCTAATCTCAAATTCTTTCCACTGCCCTGCCCTGCTGCCAACTCAGACCATGGCTCCCAACAGCCTGCTGCAAGCCTGTTCTCAACTCTGAGCAGGTATTTCTCAGCCTCCTCGGGGGAGCCCTACCCCAGCCCTGCCAGGCCTGTGAAGTAATCTCACAAGCTGTCCTTCCCGGCGAAGACAGCTCTGCAGACCAGGCGTCTGAGATGGGTACAGCAGGGGTTAATAGCATCAACTAGTGTTTAGAAATAACGTCCCAGTGGGAATCAGCTGTGGCCAGCTGGTCGCAGCCACCAAAGCCGCAAGTCTCTGTGGACATAGTATGGAAGACCAGGGCCTGCTTCCAGACTCCCCCTATTCCACCCCCTGCAGGAACTGAGGCGGAGTCCTCCTGAAAGAATCTCCCACCAGCCCCCCTTCCCCCACCCCCATTCCCTAAACTAGCCTGGACCAGGGCATGGCTGGGAGCCTGCCTCCAGCCTGCAGCTGCCTAGCTGCCAGGGGCAGCAAACATCATTCTCAGCTTCTGAATTGTGTAATTGTTGGGGTGAGCACCCCACCCTCCCAAACCTGGCTGCCTGCTTGGAGGAGCCCCACAGAAGCTTGCAGCCAGGAGCAGCAAAACCACTCTCAGTAGAGGCCCTATAAGAGGACTCTTGGAGGGGGGTTGGGGTGGGGGAACTGGGAGCATGTCCCTTGCACAGTTGTGCCCCGGGTGCTGGGTCCTCCATAGCAAACAGCCCATTCCCTGAGGGCAGGCCCAAAGCAGGCACTGCCCAATCTAGGGCACAAGGACCCACCATTCACCCACAAGCTTGGCCTGAGGCTCCATAGGTGGGGCCCAGGCAGTCAGGGTGCAAAACACCCATGCTCTGGGTGCCAGGCCCCAGCCAAGGGCAGGACCTAGTGACAGCCACTGCCAGATTGGGCACTCCCAGTCTAAGAGGCACTGAGGCCAGGAGTCACAATGAGTCCCTGCCAGCAGGCCTGGCTGGGTTCTGCCACCAGGGAAATGTCAGCTTATTCTCCCAGAGGCAGAACACATGGGGAAACTGAGGCAGCAAACCCATCCAGACTCTGCAGCTTTCAATTTTATTATTAATGCCACCAGGGTTATCACTGGGGCTCAGTGCCAGCACTACAAATCCTCTACTCCTGGTAGCCACTGGCCACCGACCACCTCATCCCCCCCTTTTTTTCTTTATTTTATTTGACAGAATAGAGAAAGATTCAGAGGGAAGGAGATAGAAAGATAGAGAGACAGAGAGACACCTGCAGACCTGCTTCACCACTTGTGAAGCTTCTTCCCTGCAGGTGGGGGCCAAGAGCTCAAACCCAGGTCCTCACACATGGTAACATGTGTACTCAACTGGTATACCACCACCTAGCTGCCCCTACTCCTTCAATTTCTTTTTCTTCTTTCTTCTTTCTTTTTTTATATAAGCTTTTTTCCCCTTTCTATTTATTTTTCTTGGATAGGACAGATGGAAATTGAGAGGGGAGAGAGAGAAAAAGAGACTGGCTGACCTACTTCACCACTCGTGAAGTGTCCTCCCTGCAGATGGAGAGTGGGGTGGGGGAAGGCTAGAACCAGGGTCCTTGTGCATGGTAATGTATGTGCTTAACCCAGTGCATCATCACCAGGCTCCTTGGTTTCTTTTTCTTTTTTTAATATAAATATTTATTTATTTAAATAAATAAATAAATAAATATTCCCTTTTGTTGCCCTTATTGTTTTACTGTTGTAGTTATCATTGTTGTTGTTATTGATGTTGTTGTCTTTATTCTATTATTCTATAGGACAGAGAGAAATGGAGAGAGGAGGGGAAGACAGAGAGAGGTAGAGAAAGATAGACACCTGCAGACCTGCTTCACCGCTTGTGAAGTGGCCTGCCTGCAGGTGGGGAGCCGGAGGCTCGAACCAAGATCATTACGCCAGTCCTTGCACTTTGCACCACCTGCACTTAACCTGCTGCACTACTGCCCGACTCCCCAGGTTCTTTTTCTTATAGAGATAAACACAGAGAGAGAGAAAGAGAGAGAGAGAGAAGAAGAGAGATGGATAGAAGAACCTGCAGTATTGCTCCACTGATCATGAATCTTCTCTCCTGCAGGTAGGAGGAACCAGGGGCTTGAACCTAAGTCCTATCACCAGCACCATCACCTAACCTCACTTTGGAAAATATGTAGTCTTCCTTCGGCCTTAGGGTGAGAACAACCTTCTTCATTTGTCTCTGTCTTCCTCATACTAGGTGCCCAGTGCCAGGCTCTGCAGAGAAGGGGTTCAGCTGGGGTCAAGGTGGCATTGACTCACATCTCTTACCCAGCTAGGCACTAGGAGAACACAGGTCCCCCTCCAGGGAGTCTGAAAAGAGAGGTCAGTGGAGGGAAGGAGGGCTGGGAGGGATTCCTGGATGGAGAGGAGATGGGGGCAGGGGTGGTGGAGAATGTCGCCAAGGGCATCTGGTCAATCCACGCCCAGGGAAATCATGACAGAGGTCAGAAGGCAGAGAGAAAAGGCTCAGGACCAGGACTCTCAGGGCTCAGGGGACCTGCCAAGGAGGTGGGAGGAGACTGGAGGAGTCATTGCTCAGTCCAGTGGGCTTTGCTCTGAGGCAGGAGGAGGCAGATATCAATTCCAAAGCAACCCAAGGCCTCAGCTCGCTGCTAGCCTGCCTGCATTGGTCATGAGTTCAAGTTCTGAACAGAGACCATGCCTGTGTGCTAGTAGTCCCAGCACACACACACACCCTCCACTGAGACCCTCCATTTCCTCATCTGTGGGGAGGGAGCAGTGACACACACAAACACACAAACACACACACACACACACACACACACACACACACGGGTCCCTGGGTTGTCAAGAGACCAGGTGGATGTTTTGTAAACTGGGAGGCACCAGCAGGGAGGCAGGCTGTCACAGTTGAGCCAGTTGCCATTTTTTTTTCCAGGCCTGTGTTTCTCTGCCCCACTAGCAACCAAACAGGGGAGATTGCTTGCAGCTCCTGACTTGAGTCTCAGCTGTGGGCGGAACCCAGAAACTCTGTCTGGAGGCTCCACAGACCAGACTCCCACCCAGTAGCGGTGTGGAAAGCAGTGTGGGTGGGGCCTGATGAGAGAGAGAGAGAGAGAGTGAGAGAGAGAGAGAGAGGAGGGAGACCGAGGCTGGGCAGATGGTGCATCTGGGAATCTCCACTCAAGCTGTTGATCCATGAGTGGAAGCCTTCTCCCTCCCTTTTTCTTTCCAAAAAGAAATTATTTGCCTCCAAACTCCTTCTAACAGTCTCCCCCATTCCCACCCACTAACCCCCCCGCAACACACACACACACACACAACCCCCAACCCTGGACCCACACTTGGCCAGCAGTTAGCCCCTAACCAGGACCAGGTGCCTCACTGACTGGAGGGAGAAGGAAAAACAAGGGACAAGTTGTTGAATTAGTGGCTTTATTGCCACCAGGCCAGCTGAGCACAGCCCCACCTCAGGCCTCCTAGGGTGACCCTCTCTAACAGCATGGGAGTTCTTTGGTTAGCCAAAATCCCCACCAACAGCAGCAGCATGCTCTCCAGTCCAACTAGCTCAACAAGTGAATTTATTAAACACCTACTGTGTGCAGCTGTGTGTGGGGGGGGGAAGCAGTTCAGTCCTGAACTTCATAGGCACTTGGGGTACATTAAAGTATGTAATCCCTCCCCCCTTTCCACATGTAGAGAAAACTGGGGGACGGGTGTCAAACTGCCCAGCTCAAATAGCTAAGCGGAAGAACTAGGAGTCAAACTTGACTGTCTGGGTTCAAGACCAGCACTCTGATCAACACACACACACAGGACTCTGAGCTTGGAGGTCAGATGCCAGGAGCCCCCTCTTAGCAGCTGTGTCCACTTGCTCATTCAGCCAGAGCTGCTCTAAAGGCACAGGGGGGGGGCTTAGCTTGATGCAGAGCCTGAAGTCCAGGAGCCTGGCACCAGGCACCAAGCACTGGAGAGGGGGAGAGGTTAGGGAGAGAGCTCCGGGTGGGCTGAGCTCAAAGCAGGTTTTGATGGAAGAAGGAAGGGGCTCCTGGGGCTGTCTTCTAAGCTCCCTCTGACTCAGCCAGAGAGATAGCAGGCAGAGCCCCCAGGTTCTGGAAACTCAGCCTGTTCTCTGCTTTGGGACTAGGCTGAGACTGACTGGGCGGGAGTGGAGGGGAGAAGGGTTACAGCCTGAAGCTGTTAGTTAGGTGGGAGCTAAATCCAGGGCCAGATTTCCTGGAGGCAGCCTGAGGAAGCTGGAGACCAGAGTGGGAGAGACTGACCAGAGACTTAGCTGTCCAACTCAGGTCTTTGAAAAGAATTTAGCGCTGAGCTTAAAGGGGGGTGTGTGGGGTGACTCTCACCCAGGGGGCAGGGACACCTTGGAGGCAGTGCTCCCAGGAAGCCAGTCATACCCCCCTCCGTGCCCCCTCCCTCCGCCTTGGGGCTAAGTCTAGAATCTAGTATCTTACAGTCGGGGGAAACTGAGGTCCTGTGGGACAGCGCAGACCAGTCACAGCACCTGTGAGCAAAGATCCCTGCACACCCCCTGGCGCCATCAGGCCTTCCCCCCAGTTCTGAAGAGTGGGCATCCCCTACTCCCGCCAGCCCTTGCCACGACAGAAGGGGACAGCAGAAGGGGCTGGCCTAGTCCAGCTCTCCTTCCTGAGCTCCTTGGGGACCTGTTCCCAGACCCCCGGGGTGGGGTGTGGCTCAGCCTGACCTGGGAGAGTCCCTACACCCCGGCACCGGCCCTTTAAGAAGGGGGGCGGGCGTGGGGGGTTGGGGAGGACCTGGGAGCCCCGGCCTGAAACCAGAGCGTGGGTCTATGCCCGCCCCGCCCCTGGAGTTAAGTACAGCAGCAGGGGCCGCCCTCCGCAGCCGCAGCGGAGCAGCCTTTCAGTCCGCCGGGCGCTGGAGCCCGCCGTCCACGCTCCCGCTGGAAAGCACGCCCCGCCGCCCGGGCCCCCGGCCCCCGCCCCCCGCTGCGATGCGCCCCAGCCCGAGGGCCCCGCTGCCCGGCCCCGCTCTGCTCCTGGCGGTGACCTTGACCTGGACATCCCAATTCACCTCCGCTGGTGAGTGAGGTTGGCTGGGACACCCGACCCAGACAGACTGGAGTTTCCGCGTAGAGAGGGCTGGGGGCTTCAGAGAAAAGGGACATGGGGGGACCCAAAAGGGACCGCCTCAGATCAGAAGGCAAGAGACTGTGCCCTCAACAACTCCAGGTTGAGTTTCTGGGGCTCTGTGATGGGACACCCCTCCCCCAGTAATTACTCATCAGGGTTCTGAGGTGGGAGTGTGTGCTCAGTCCCCCCCACTCACTGTCAGTTTTCCAGGGTGTGGTTCAGTCCAGGATTGTCCCTGCACCCAGAGGGGGCACCCCAGAACCCTGGGCACCTGGCACCCTGTGACAGCAGCCACAAGTGCCTCAGACCCAGGCAACAGGCTGGGAGGAGAGGGCCACCCTGCCCCACCCAGTGTACCTCCCAGCCCCCAGTTCCCACCTCTGCCAGCCTTCTCTGCTGTGCCCCAGCTCCACTCCTGCACCCTCACCCTGTCTATACCCTTCACCATGGGCTTCCCCTGCCCTTCTTTCTCAATGAGAGGCACACTCCCTCTTTCAGCAGCAGCCCCTAGTCCTGGCAGCCCCTCCTGTAGAACACCTCCCTGTACCAAACTGGGTGCCTGACCCCAGCAGAGGCTGAATGAACCTTTCTGCCTGCAGGGTGTTGGGGGTCTTGCTGTTAATGTGTCAGAATGCCCCCCACGGCCCACCTTCACCCCCACAACAGTGTTCTCTGCCTATAGTTAGGGCATGGTCTAGTTATGCCATAAAAACTGTCGCCTCGGGCCCCACAGTCATTACTACCCACGTATGAATCAGTGTTTTAGCCTGCACCTTTCAGCCTTCCAAGAGCCACTCTGAGCAGAAAGGGGCTGCTCTCCTTTCTAGGGCCCAGCCACACCCTGCTTCCCTTCAGATGGGGAAGCCAACTCTAATGGGCAGCATCATGAGGTGCCCAGAGGGGAAATGAGTCAGGAGCAGACCCCCCCCCCATTGGATTGGGGTGAGTCACTGCTGGATCCCCAGGCTCCTTGGATCCCCAGGGACCCCTCCTCCAAGGTCTTTGGAGTCCCAGATGTGCTGGGTCTCAGAAATGTTTGGGAAGAGGGACATCTGAGGTGACTGGAGTCAGGTCAACTAACCCAGCTCCCAGTCCCTGCTGAGGGAGGGACCCCAGCACCCCACCTCCTCAGGCTTCAACTTGGAGCATCCTCAAGTACCTTCTCAGGGTGCCAGCATCAAGAACAGTACAAGCTGCACTGAGATTCTCAGAAGGCAGAATAGTTCGTTAGGAGGAGGCAGGTGAGGGCACAACCGGTTACCATTCCAAGGACCAGAGTTCAACCCCCAGTCCCCACCTGCAGGGGGGAAGCTTCATGAGTGGTGAAGCAGTGTTGCAGTTGTCTTTCTCCCTCTGTTTTTCCCTTCCTTCTCAGTTTCTGTCTCTGTTGAGAAAAAGGGGGAGTTGAACTCTGGAATAGTGAATTTGTTGTGCAGACGCTGAGCCCCAGCAATAACCCCGGTGGAGGGAAAAAAAAAAAAAGGAAAAGAAAAGAAAGTCATTACCCAAACAGGGGCTCCTGTCACACATGCAGAGGTTTAGGTGCAGAGTGTGGAATTCAGCGTCCAGCTGGGCAGGGCTGAGGGTGGTCATCACCTTGGAGACTGGGAAACAGGCCAGTATTCCTGGGGGGCAGGAGGGCAGCGGTGTAAGCAAAGGCACTGTGACATGAGCAGCAGCAGGCAGGCCAGCAAGAGCCACTGGGCAAAATGAAATGGCAAAGTGAAGCCCAGAGCCTGGTCCCTGAGGACATGGAGGAGCCAGCAAAGGTCATGGCATGAGGCAGGAGAGTGACTGGGCCCAGTGGGGTTACAGGCAAAGACCCACCTCTGCCTTTGGGGGGGGGGTAGTTGGACTTGGAGGTGCTAGGAGAGCTGGCATCCATCACTTGGTTCCCTCCTGGGCTCTGCAGTGAGGGGGGAGGACAGTGCCCCACCCACCCTCCTGGGACCCCAGCCCCAGGGCCCTTCACAGTCTCATGTGGAAGTGCACACACACTCAGGTGAAACACTGGGGTGCTCTCTCTGTACCCAGAGCAAGTGGTCTTGGAGCCTGGAGTCAGCACTCTGCAGACCACATAGGTCAGCCTCCAGCTGGGGAAACTGAGGCCCATGGAGGAAGCAAAGTGCTGGAGATGTACAGAGAAACCCAGTTCCCTGACTCTGCTTTGAGGAGACGCCCATCTATGTAGGGGGTTGAGGCTTGGCCTTTCATCCTATGGGAGGTCCTGGGAAAGGGACAGCTGTGGGGACTGGATTCGAGGTGCTACAAGGGTGGTGTTTGGGATTGGGAATGGGAATGAAGATAGAGCAGGCAGGCTCTGCGCAGGCTGACTTAACACAGCAGAAGTTGAAGCTTGGGTTGCCTCTGGGAAGGGGGTGCCTGGCACAGAGGCTTCCGTGGATAGGACCCCTGAGCAGCTGGGCGTCTTCAAGTGCAGGGCAAAGGGGACATCGTGTGCAAGGACTGAACCAAGTAAACTTCTGCCTGAGCTTGGTGTGAGGGGGCCCAAGGTGTGGACCCCTCCCCAGCCCCAGCCACACACCCCTAGCTACAGAGAGGGCAGAGGCCAGGGCTTTCAGCCCAGCCCACACAGACTCTGGAAAAACTGATCCAGAACCACGTGTAACTGAGCCCCTCCCTTCATGCCGCTCCCCCACCACCCCACAGGCCCAGGGAGGATAAGAAGGGCCTTTCAGCACTACCAGCCTGGGGGGGACCCCGAGATAGGGGGGCACCAGGTGGGACACTTCAGGGGTGGGTGGGGGTCTGGGGGCTCAGAGGAAGTGCATAGGCTGGGAACTGGGCGTGCTGCCCAGGAAAGTGGGGGGAGGGAGAGTTAGAAATAGCCCTGACGTACCCTCACTGGCTTTCACAGATGGGGCACACACATACTGAGGAGCTCTGGCTGGGCGGCACCCAGGAGGGAGGAGGCGCAGAGGACAGGACGAGACTGTGCCATGATGCTGGTCTGGAGCCAGGGGCAGAGGAACAAGGGGGCCATGGATCCAGGGCTGAAACCTGTTCCTCCCTAGCCCCTCTGCTCCTTCTGCCTCTCTCCCCCAGCCTCTGGCCCCTTCCAGTCCCCCTCTCCTTCCAGCTTCCTGCAGTCCCATAGAACCTTCTAGAGTAAAGGCTCTTTCTCCAGATTCAAGCTGAGGGTAGATCCCAGAGGTCCGGTCAGTGATGGTAAGCGCACTGTTGCCTGTCATGACTGAGTGGCTGTGAGTCAGTGGGGAACTTGGGTCCTGTCTGAGGCTGGCACTCAACTCTAGCTGCTTCTCAGGATGGACTGAAACTCCCCACCACCCTACAAATGCCCCTCCTCACTTCTACAGACCTTCTCCCCTTTTCTCTCCTAGCAAATTCCCACCCAGAATCTGCCCACCCACCCACCCCCCACATCTGAAGCTGGGCTGCTGAGGAAGGTCTCAGGACTGTTGTCCTGTCAGGGTGGCTGGATGGCATCACTCACCTATGTCTGGGACCGTGCCCATTTTGTTGACTATTGCTTCTGCCCGCCCAGCTCTGCCCAGCCCACAGAGAAGTCAGCTTGCCAGCTCTGCTAGCCAGACTCCACTACAGCTCTTGTGCACCTCACCATCCCTCCCACACACACACACACATCTCTTGTGGCTCCCAGGGTGGGAGCACCTCATGATTCATAGGCACCCGGGACCCAGAGAGGGGCAGCTACTGGTTCAGCATCACACAGCACAGCGTTAGCAGGGTGGGGCTGGCCCTCCCACTCCTGGCCCTCTGCCCTGGCTTAGGGATCAACGGTGCCCCAAGGACAACTCCCCCCCCCTGCTGTGCTAACCCCCTGGACCCACAGACAGCAGGTGGAACTGCTAGGCCAGGGCAGCCTTCCCACCAGAGCTTGGATGGGCCAGGGCTTCTCACGTGGAGGCCAAGACAGTGCCCACTACCACCACCACCACCACCACCACCCCGTTCCCACAGAGCAGTCCCTAGACTGTCATTTGGGATTTTGACGAAGTGCTGGGCAATGGTGAGCTCATTTCAGAGCACAGGTTACCATGAATAAAGACCCAGGTCCGGGAAGTCAGCAGTAGCGCAGCAGGTTAAGCACACATAGCACAAAGCACATGATAGACCGGCGTGAGGATCCCAGCTCAAGCCCCCAGCTCCCCAACTGCAGGGAAGTCACTTCACAAGTGGTGAAGCAGGTCTGCAGGTGTCTATCTTTCTCTCCCCCTCTCTGTCTTCCCCTCCTCTATCCATTTCTCTCTGTCCTATCTAACAATGATGACATCAATAACAACAATAACTACAACAACAATAAAAAAGGGCAGAAAAAGGGAATATATATATATGACCCAGATTCAAGCCCTGGATTCCTACCTGCAGGGGGAAAGCTTCATGAGTTGTAAAGCAGGTCTTCAGGTGTCTATCTCTCTCCCTCTCTATCTCCCCCCCAATTTCTCTCTGTCCTGTCAAGTAAAATAGGGATGGAGGAAAAGGGGGTAGGGAATGGCTGTCTGGAGCTGTCTGGAGCAGTAGATTTGTACTAGCAGCATCAAGCCCCAGTGATAACCCTCGTGGTAATAAAAAAAATGACAGAATGAATGGACATGTACTGAGAATGAATTAGAGACAAAAAGAACCTCCTGGCTCTCATAAACTCTAATCTAGGTCAATACCAGGCCCCCACCAAAAGATGTCCTTCCCTGGGCAAGGATGGGGTGGGCAGGCAATGGCTCACCCAGTTGAGCACACATGTTACCATACTCAAGGACCAGAGTTCAAGTCCCCAGTCCCCACCTGCAGGGATAAGCTTCAAAAGCTGTGAAGCGGATTTGCAGGTATCTCTCTTTCTCTCTCACTCTCCTTGTCTCCCTCTCTACTGCTCAGTTTCTTTATCTTATCTAATTAATTAATTAATTAATTAAATTAAAAATTAAAAAATATTAAAAAACAAAAGATGTTCTTCCTCACATGGAGCAAGGTTTGGGGGTCCCAAGGCAGGAGGCAGAAAACAGCTCCATCTCCTCCCAGCCCAGCTTGTGAACCTAGTCCCCCTTCCCACCACCCTCCTCTGCCACCATCCTGGAACCACAGGGGACATCCCGGTCATGCAGGTGGGCAAAAACCCCTTGGTGCCGACAGCTTTGGGCCAGGGGTATCATTTCTATACTGGGCCCTCCATCCCGGCAGACCCCCCCCCTTTATGGGGATGCTGTGTCCCCCAGTGGACTTGTGAACAGAGTCATCAGATGACAAGTCTTAGTCCGGCTCAGGCTGGTTCCTAGAACTCATCCCCTGCCCCTCCCCATTCTTCTAGTTCCAGTACCGCCATTCCCAGGATCCTTTTCCAGCTACTGGTGACTCCACCCCTCTCCTAGACCCAAGCCCCCTATCTCTAGGTGGGGTCACAGGCCCTCCTGACCCACCTTCACCTGGTCACTGCTCCATGCAGGTGTCAGTAAACACAAACACACACACACACACACACACAAGGTTTCTAGCAGCTGGCAAGGAACATTCCAGCCGTTAGCCTCCAAAAAACACCCATTTCAGGACACAGCTCCTGGCTCCACCTCTAGCCTGGCCTTGGCTCTCTGGGGATTGAGGAGGGACAGAGAGAGAAAGACAACTTCCGTTCCCACCTAGAGCAGCCCTCCCTCTGCCTGCACCCTTGTGGGGGCAGCTATAAATATCAGGGGGCCCAGGACACTGATTCCCACGACACCATCCCTTTCCTTCTCAACTTCCCTGTAGCTGGAGGCCGGCCAGGCCTTAGCCCAGACACTCACTCCCACTCTGGCCTGGCCAGGAAGAAACGAATCACCCTTTTTGGGTGTCTTAGAGCTGCGAGGTTGAGCCTGCCACCCCTCCTTTTGGCCTGACTCAGACCCCATGGCTCCTGGCAGTGCTGAACCCTGGAGGCAGGAAGCCAGGCACACAGAAGTAAGGAACCAGGCAACAGAGGCTGGGGAAACGGTTCAGCAGTCAGAGCACAAGACTTGCAGGCCTGAGGTTCCTGGCTCTATCCCTGATGCTCCAAGCGGTGTTCTGGCTCTCCTCAATCCCTCGCTTCAACCTCTCTCTCTCTCTCTCTCTCTCTCTCTAAACACTTGTATTTTGGGGACCAGGTGGTGGCACACCCAGTTAAGCACACATAACACCATGCACAAGGACCCAGGTTCGAGCCCCCACTCCCCATCCACAGGAAGGATGCTTCACAAATGGTAAAGCAAGTCTGCAGATGTCTATCTTTCTTTCTCCTTCTCTATCTCCCCTACCTCTGAATTTCTCTCTGTCCTGTCAAATAAAGTATACTAGAAAGAAGGAAAAAATGACTGCCAGGCGCAGTGGATTCACAGTGCCAGCACCATGATAATGATAGACCCAGTGATAATCCCAGTGGCAAGTTAAATAAATTTTTTTACAGAATTTACACCAGGGTTATCGCTGGGCGAGTCAGTGCCTGCGCTATGAATCTACTGTTCCTGGCGGCTATTTTTTCCATTATGTTGTTGTTGTTATTGTATTGTTATTGTTGTTGTAACTGCTGTTGGATAGAACAGAGAGAAATTGAGAGAGGAGGGGGAAAAAGAGGGGGAGAGAGAGACACCTGCAGACCTGCTTAACTGCTCGTGAAGCAACCCCCCTGCAGGTGGGGCAGTGGGGGTTCAAACCGGGATCATTGTGCCAGTCCTTACACTTCGTGTCGTGTGTGTTTAACCCTGTGTGCTACCACCTGGCCCCCCAGAACTTGTTTTTAATTTTTTAAAAATTTATTTATTCCAGGGAGTCAGGCTGTAGTGCAGCTGGCTAAGCGCAGTTGGTGCAAAGCACAATGACCGGCATAAGGATCCCGGTTCGAGCCCTGGCTCCCCACCTGCAGGGGAGCCGCTTCACAGGTGGTGAAGCAGGTCTGCAGGTGTCTATCTTTCTCTCCCCTTCTCTGTCTTCCCCTCCTCTCTCCATTTCTCTCTGTCCTATCCAACAACAATAACAACAATAATAACTACAACAATAAAACAACAAGGTCAACAAAGGGAATAAATAAATATTAAAAATAAATAAATAAATAAACAAAAATTTATTTATTCACATTTTGTTGCCCTTGTTTATGGTAGTTATTGTTGTCGTCATTGTTGGATAGGACAGAGTGAAATAAAGAGAGGAGGGGAAGTCAGAGAGGGGGAGAGAAAGATAGACACCTGAAGACCTGCTTGACCACCTGTGAAGCGACTCCCCTGCAAGTGGGGAGCCAGGGGCTCGAACCGGGATTCTTATGCCAGTCCTTACACTTTGCACCACCTGCACTTAACCCGCTGCGCTACCGCCCAACTCCCAGAACTTATTTTCTTAATGAGAGAGAGGAGGAGAGAGAGCCAGAACCAGAGCATCACCCTAGCACATATAATGTCAGGAATTGAACTCAAGACTTCATGCTTGAAAGCCCAACACTTTATCCACTATACCACCTCCCAGACCACATTCTCACTTTCTTTTATGTGAAACTCTTGCTCTCTCATGGTAAATAACTTAGAATGAATGTAAAATAAAAAAGAACAAGGTGAGGCCAAGAACTAGCTCTCAAAGTAGAATCCACATTTCATACACTTCATCATGCATGGAGACACGCGGGTTCGAGCCCCTGGCCACAAGGGAGCCCCATGGGAAAGAGGAAGCTTCATGATAGGTAGATCAGTGTGGTGGTATCTCCTTTCTGTGCTTCTGTCTGTGACCTTCTATTAGGGAAAAAAAATAAATAAAAATGAAAAAAGCCCTCAGGAAGCAGTGGAATCATAGATGTGAAGGCAAAACCACAGCAAAGTGGTCCGGGATAAGGCATTTGACTCTCAGGTCCTGAGTTCAATCCCCAGCAGCACATGTACCAGAGTGATGTCTGGTTCTTTCTCTCTTTCCTATCATTTCTCATGAATCAATAAATAAAATTTAAAAAAACCCACAGCAAAGAGCACAATGTGAGAGAGCGAGGGCAGAGTTCCCTGTACCACACTCCCTGTCCTTCCCAGTCTCTTATACACAGGGCGTCACTGCTTCTCCAGAGTCAGGGAAGCCGAGTATTCTGGGGGCTGCCTGGGCTGGGGCCTGGGTGTGGTACTGTGGGGGGGGAGGTCTGTGTGGCGACAGGGCAGGTAGGAAGGGGGTTGGGGGGAGCCGCCCTGGCCCAGAGCTGGGCCCCAGGTAGCAGTCAGGAGCTAGGTAGCAGACAGTCAACGTGTGGGACAAGTAAAAATGAGACCCAGACACTGTTTAGGATACAGGCCAGAACTTCGATGGGACAGGGATCCTAAACATTTGTTCCCTCCGTCTGCCCAGCTCAGCCCAAAGAGAGAGCTCCTACAGAACTCTGGGCGATCCCACCAGCTCCCCAGATGACTCTGATGGAGCCCAGGCCTTGGCCCCTCTCTGGGCATCTGGTGCCCATCTGTAGGCCAGCTGAGCTGTCCAGGGCCAGGCACTCTGCTGGCAATGGTGGAAGAGGATGGCCTAAAAGGCCAGGACAGGGAGACATCCTGCTGTGTGGCCCAGGGCAGACCTCTGTCCCTCTCTGCGCCTCTGGGTGGGAGCTTCAGGTACCAAGATCAGCTGCAGCTCCAGCTTCTTGGGGACAGGACAGGGGCCTGTGCTTCTGTCTAGAGGAAGCCCCACTAGTCCTGGGCTACATGGCTGAGAGGCCTGGCCTGGCATGGGGCTAAAAGGCGGCAGAGCCCTGAACCTCATCGTGAAGCCGCTGCCCTAAGCTGGCACTGAGCCCAAGGGCTCTCGGGAGACCAGTGTAGCAGCTCCCCCTCCACCCCCGGCTCCCAACTTCCACCCCTAGCCCCACCGTACCCAAAATAAACCCAGACCACCCCATCTTGTGCCCGCCAGACCCACCCTGCCCATCTAAAGCCGGCTGAGTCACCACTTGGAGCAGCTTCTTTTTTTAACTCTCTGAGTCAACATTTGTGGCTCCAGGACGTGCCCGGTCTGGCAGGGAGGGAAGGGTCCAAGCAGAAACGGGCAGCAGCTGTGAGCTCCACAGAGTCTCAGCCATCCAGGCCAGGAGACCGCAGCCCCCTACAAGCCAGAGCCCAGGCTGCCACGATGGTCCTGGTGTCACCCCTGTGAGTCCTGCAGGGACCCTCTGCATCCCTTATGCCCCCAGATTTACTTCTTTTTCTTTTTTTATCAGGTTTATCTCTGTCTTCTCCCACCCTCTGCCCGGCTGCATGGTATCTCAGCCTTCTCAAAAATCACCTGCATGACTCCTCTGCTCCAAGTGGACTTTTTTTTTTAAGATAGAGGGTGAGAGACTGTGTAGTGACACCACAGCATGGTTCCACCACTGTTAAAGCTTCCCCATGCAAGTGTCCCCACTTGGTGGCCGGGGTTCCAATCCTGGTCCTCTCAGAGTGTGTGCACTCTACCTGGTGAGCCATCTCTCGCCACAGCCCAAACCCCTGTCCACTCCATTTTCCTGTACCTCTCAGCCTGCGACTACCAGAAACAGGAGCTCCAGGCCTGGCCCTGGGGATGAGAGTAGATGAAGTGTGACAGGAACCCCAGGCTACTCCTCACCAGGCTACAGAACCCCTGCCTCTGCCCCACTGCCTCTCTCCCCAAGACCGGCTCCCACACCAACCCCTGCCCAGAACCCCTTCCCCTCCACCCCTTCCTGTGGGGGACATGGCCCCCAGGGACCAACCCCAGAGACATTTCCCTCCACTCTCTCCCCACTCCCTTCCTCCCCCTGCCCCAGTGCACTGACTCCATCCTGTCCCAGGAACCTTAGGATCCCACAGGCACTTCCTGGGGGGAGGGGCTGAGAAAGGAGGGGGCAGGGGCCTGGGAACGGCCCTACCCCTGGCGCTGAGGACTGAGCCTGCACAGCCTCAAGACCCGTGCCTCTGCCTCCCGTCTGTGGTGGTGGCGTCCGGCTATAAATAGGGACCCGGAGTCTATTTTCTTTAAAAACAAGCACCAGATTCATCACGTCAGGCCCAGGAGAGCTCTCAGGCTAGAGCAGCCCCCTCCCAACCCCCTAGCCATTGTGTGCATCCCCCTGCCTCTGAGCACTGGACCTGGAGGTAAGACAAAGCAGGAGTGCCCCCCACTCCCCGCTCTGTCATCTACAGCCCCAGCCTGTCCTTAGGGCTCAGTGTCACAGAGAACAAGGATAGTACCGCAACAGCCCTAGCCACAGCTGAGAGTTATTTCACCCCAATTTCAGAGAAGGGGCTTGCTGGGGGCAGGGAGGTGGACATAAGGTTCAGCCTGAGGCACAGCCAGAAGGGGATATGTGAGGTGTGGGTGAATGACAGCACAAGATCAAGGGAGGCTGGTACAGGGGGCTGCCCAAAGAGGGTGAACAGGAAAGCCCAGCACCTACATCAGAGCTGTGTTTGGTACTTAAACTATCCTGGAGCAGTAGGGAGCCATGGAAGGCTCCCAAGTGAAGGAGAAGGACAGAGCAGCTTCCCAGTTAGGTTAACTGTGGCTGCTAGTAGCAAAGGCAGGCAGGAAGTCAAGAAGCCAGAAGGGATGGTGGCCATCTGCCTGTGGGATGCAAAGAGGCGTTGGGGGGCGGGGGGTTGAAGGAGAATTTAATGATAGGTTGGTGGCAAAATGTGGGGGTAGTAAGACAGGGAGGTCCCAGAATGACTTTCAGATTTTCTTGAGACAGTGGGTGGATGTGCAGCCTTCACGGGAGGGGAGCATGGAGGAGAGCTGATGCCAAGTCTGGCTTTAGGTGGATGGGTCGGGTTTGGGGGTTCCTGCAGGGGAGTCCTCATATCTGTGTTTAGGGAGACCTGGCTGGTGTGCTTAGGGCCCTGGGGAATGGAAACAGATAAGGTGACATAGTAAGGAGGTGACACCTGAGGACAAGAAGAGGAGGTGGGCTGGGGGGGGTACAGCAGGCTGGAGCAGCCTGGGAGGGTGCCGAGAGGGAGTCTGTTCTCAGAAGAGCTAGACCTGCAGGAAGAGGGAGGACATGGTTAGCACAGAGGTCACTAGCTAGGACACTCAGGCTTGGGGTCCCCGCCTCCCAGGCCACACCATCCAGCTGGGACACCACAGAGACTGCTCTCTCCTCCACCTGTGGTGATGACAGGAACCCTTTCTGGGGGCCACATGCCACCTGTGTTCCCTCTAGTCCCCTCCTGGGCTTGACACATGGTGAAGCTGCCAGGGGCATGTCAATCTCCTCATTCAGGTCTCCTTTCTGTTTGTTTTCACCACTGAGATGTCAACACTTTGGGCTGATGTTTTCAGAGGCAGAGAGAGACCACAGCACCGAAGCTTCCTTCACTGCGGTGGGGGCCAGGCTTGAACCTGGGCCATGCACGTGGCTGAGCAGCACACTATCATCCAAGTGAGCTGTTTTGCCAGCCCATGGGTCACCTTTTACAAATGGAAAAGGAGGCCAGAGAGCACAGCTGCATGCGGCTCTGAGTGGAACTTCTATGTGTACCTGTTGAGGGCTGAAGGAGGGGATACCCTGGCCCAAGCTTCTGGTCCCCCCCTCCTCCACTGACCCCCAGTCTTCTGTCAATGGGACTTCTGTCTGTGGGATTCATTCCTCTCTTCCAGACAGGGGAACTGAGGCAGGGAGAGCAATGGCTTCTCCAGGGCACACAGGCACGAACTGGGCCTCTTTGAGACAATCATTGCTTCCGCATTACCATCGCTGCCTACAAGTTCCCTGTGTCTAGGCCCTGCCTGCCAGCTAAGGGAGTCCTAAGACACCAGCCCTCCATGCTGTCATGCAGAGCTGGAGAGAGAGAATAGATTCTGCCCAGAGAGGGGTGCCCACCAGTGTCCTAGGGGAAGCTTCTCCCCTGGCCTTGGCCCATAGCCCTGCATCTCCACCCTCTCCTGGAACCTCCAAGGTCATGGGCACTGGGGTTTCTGGAAGGAGCTGCCTCCAGCCAGCCCTGAAGATAGTATCCCTCCACCACTACCCCACCCACCCACACTCTGCAGCCCCAGAAACAGAGGACCCTGAGGAGCAGCTGTCAAGTCAGCATGGGGAGCTGATGTGCTCCCCTTCCTCCTCACCCCAAACCCAGAGAGGGAGCCCCTGACAAGAAGGAGAAAGTGTCTCCTCTGGCAAGCACCCAGCTCTCACACCCTCCTCCCTCAGCTGGGAGGACCCACTTCCGATTTCCAGGGCTCCCCCAGGCCTCTGTGTGCATGCACATCCCTCCCTGACACCCCCTGAAACCCTTAACACCCTGCCCTGAACCTCAGGCTAACACAGTGCTCAGTTCCTCTCATCCCCCCCCCCCAGCTTACACCTCCCCTCATGATGGGAGCTGAGTCCTGGGAAGGAGGGGCTATGCAAGCCTAGTCCAGGCTGGGGTGGTGAGGCACTGGATCCCTCTTTCCCTCTTTCCCCAGAACCCCTACTTCACCCTGCCGCCAAAAAAGGAGATGCCCAGCTTCCTCTGTGGTTGGCAAAGTGGAGGCTAAGGAGGTGTGGAAAGGCCTAGAAAGCCACCCAGATCCTCAGGCCAGGAGGAAAATTATAGGGCGTGCAGAAACCTCACCCACATCCCCTGGGGCCTCCACAAAGAGGCCATTGAGGCCCATCTGCTGCCCCACCCACCTCAGCGGGGGATGGGGGGGCACCTCTGGGCAACTCCAGCTAAGACTCTCCTCTCCCTCCAGCTTGTTCCTCATCCACGTGCTCTGGGCTGGGCACATGTGACTGGGAGTCCAGGACACAGGACAGCATCTGCCACCCCACAGGCCCTGCTGCTTCTCCAAGGCACTTGCCTGGGTGGGTTTGTCTATGGTGGAGTGAGAAGGGTTTTAGTATGGGGTAGCCACCAGGAGATAGGCTAGAGGGCCAGCTGCTGAGGTCGGTGGTCAGGGCTGGGCTAGGGGTTGAGGAAACCTTGTCCTGTTTTATCCCCACCCTGCAGGGAACCAGGGAGGCAGCCACACAGAAGGCCAAGCACTCTGAGGGAGTCTCAGCTTCAGAGCTCTTGACCTGAGGGGAGATGCAGCCGGCTGGCCATGGGAAAGGTCAAGGTCATTGAAGTGCTAGGGTCAGGCCTTTGCTCTAAGCACAAGGGCCTGGCTCAAGGGCTCTGTGGGGAGGTAGCAGCTGCCAAGCATCCCCTATGACCTGAGCCGCCTGCTGTCGTTGTGGGGCAGGGGGCTTGCAGGCAAGTAGCCAGCAAGTGCTTCAAGCTTCCAGTTCCATCTGCAAGGGGGGATGCTCAGGAACGGTGAAGCAAGTCTGCCCGTGTTTCTCCCTCCCTCTCATTTTCTCTCTCTTCCTTCCCTCTCAATATCTCTCTTTCATATCAAGTAAAAGGGTGAAGGGGAAAAAAATAGTACCAGGTGCAGTGCATTCATTGCGCAGGCACCAAGCCTCAGCAATAACCCCAGGGACAATAAAGTATCTTTTTAATGATTACATATGAGAGAGTTTCACATGAGACAGAGGAGAGAAAGAAACCAGAGCTCATTCTGGTACGTGCAGTGCTGGGGATGAAACCAGGGACCCCAGGCATGTGAGGCCCACTCTACCAGTTGAACTGTTTCTTCAGTCATTCAAATTCATTAGGTATGTGTGTGGTTAATAGTGGGTTACAAGATTGTGAGATTACAGTGTATGGTTCCACACTGCACCCACCACCAATTTCTGTGTCCCTACCTTCTCACCTCCCAAAGATAACCACCAAAGTTGTCACAAAGTCTTAGGCACTGTGGTCAGGGAGGTGGCGCAGTGATAAGGCTTTGGACTCTCAAGCACGAGGTCCTGAGTTCAATCCCCAGCAGCACATGTGTCAGAGTGATGTCTGGTTCTCTCTCTGTCCTCCTATCTTTCTCATTAGTAAATAAATAAAATCTTTTTTAAAAAAGCCTTAGGCACAGTTTGCGTGTGTGTGTGTTGCAAGTTCATGTGTACCAGATCTCTAAATTCCACATATAAGTGAAACCCTGTAGTTGTTGTCTTTTATCTCTTTACTTCTTTACAGTTCCATCCATTTTATCCCAAGGAACACAAGATCATCTTTTTTGATTGCAGAGTACTACTATTCCATGGGGTCTATATTCCATAACTTCTGTAACCAGTCATCCTTTGAGGGGAAGTAAAGTTGCTTCCACACTTTGGCTTTGTGAAAAGTGCAGCACTAGCCTTAGTGCACAGAGGCAAACGAAAGTGCATAAGGAGAAAGGAATATCATTAGGTGCTGGTCACAGGTGGGCAGGGAGCTGGAGACAGGATCTGATGGCAGTGGCAATGCTGGTGGCACTTTACATGTTGGTTCCCAGGCCCCTGTCACATCAGATGGTGGCAGTATGCCAGGTGGTATGAAGACAGCTGAATCTTCAGACTTATTTTCCTTGGAGGAAGTCCAGAGTCTTGGCAGGTGCCTATCAGCAGTTGATGAACTAACTCAAGCCTCTGGTGGCAGAGAGTTGTGATCAGTTTGGGCATTGGCCACTCTCTTATGACATCACTCCCAAGTGTCCTTAAAAACAGGTTTTCAGGCAGTCAGGCAGTATAGCAGCAGGTTAAACACAGGTGGCACAAAGTGCAAGGACAGGCATAAGGATCCCAGTTCAAGCCCCCGGCTCTCCACCTGCAGGGGAGTCACTTCACAGGCAGTGAAGCAGGTCTGCAGGTGTCTATCTTTCACTCTCCCTCTCTGTCTTCCCCTCCTCTCTCCATTTCTCTCTGTCTTATCCAACAATGACGACAATAATAATAACTGTAACAATAAAACAACAAGGGCAACAAAAGGGAATAAATAAATATTTAAAAAGAAAAAAAAACAGGTTTTCAAAATGGAGTAACCTGTGCTCTGGAATGAGCAGGTTATGGGCACCCAGCCTGGATTCAGGGAGGCAGGACTGAGCCATGAACACTAGAGGATCAGCCAGGGTGCAAGCCTGGCCCTCATGTCACTGCGCGCAGGTGAAGCTGTCTCCTTGATCTGTCCTAGGGTCTGTCCCTCTCATTTCATTTGCAGGTAATTGGACTGGGGGAAGGTGGTGGCTGTAGGATGGACAGAGAAAGCCACTGACATCTGAGGAGGTGTGGCCATAGTTCCCCCTTATGGGGTCATCTTCTAGGTTCAGAGCTAGACTGAGGGGACAGAGAGTTCACCAGGCTCACCCAGCACTGGCACCATATGAAAGGTACTATGGCACAAGAGGAAGCTCCAGTGCTGCAATCTCAATCTCTCTCTCTCTCTCTCTCTCTCTCTCCTCTCTCTCTCTCTCCCCCCTCCTCTCTCTCTCCTCTCTCTCTCCCCCCCCATATATATATATCCTCTCTCTCCCTACCTCCCTCCCTTCACTCTGTGTCTCTACCTAAATGAAAAGGCAGCCTAGACACGTGTGCAGGGTGTGGACTGGGTTCTCAAGTCAGTTCAGGACTTTGCTTTCCCAGTTCCACAATGAAAGGGAGTGGAATAGGGAGCCTCTCAGCCCTACTGCCCTGGGGGCTATAATTCTGGAACTTTCCACCCCGCCCCAGCCTCCTCAGAACACTCCTTTGGAGGGAGAGTCCCTGGAGGCCAGAGAGAGGACTAGAGACTGGGCTGTGGGTCTGGGCAGCACCCTGCCATCTGCTCTCACAGGAGCTTGTGCTCAGACTCCTGAGAGCACCCACACCCACCCTTCAGGGGATAGAGGGTCCCTCAACCCAACTTTGGCCTTCCCAAGGCACCCCACCTTTGGGCCCCCTCAGCCTCCTTTTGGAAAATGCTCCAAGCGTCACCCTCATCCCGACCTGGAATCAGAACCTGCCAGCTCCCAAGGACCCTGGGATAAGTCCAGCTCACCCTGGAGATGGGCACCCTTCCTTCCCCAATAGCTGGCAGGGGCTTCTTCCCCATATACTCCAACACCACAGCCCAGACCCCCCTTCTGTGTCTTTCTTGGTTTTTCTTCTTCTGTCTCCTTCCTGGACAACCCCCCTCCATCAGTCTTTGAGGGGGGTGGTCCTGTATTTCTCATTCTTGCTTTGTTGCCTTTCTCAAGTTGGTGCACCTTCTCTGCCCCTCTCGCTACACTATTTGTAATTATGGAAGGAAGGAAGGAAGGAAGGAAGGAAGGAAGGAAGGAAGGAAGGAAGGGAGGGAGGGAGGGAGGGAGGGAGGGAGGGAGGGAGGGAAGGAAGGAAGGAAGGAAGGAAGGAAGGAAGGAAGGAAGGAAGGAAGGAAGGAATAAAAGTAGGTTTCCATTCATCACTCACCTCTCGCTCTGTCTGGCCCCTTCCAGGCCTCCCATAGTGCCCCCCAACACTGTCTGTGGGCTCCCCACCAGCACCCTGCCTGCAGGCTCCAAGCTTTCTCCCTTATAAAGGCAGGGCAGTGGCTGCCAGGAAGGAATGCAGCTCCCATGATGGGATGTGGGCTGCCTGCCCAACTGCCCCAGGGGACCAAGAATGTGCCACCAGTGGGGCATAGGAAGATGATTTGGGGGGCAGACTAGTGGGCGTACACCACGGGCAGAGACGGAAATGTGGGCTTCCTGCTGCTTCTCTAGAGCCTCCATTTACCCTCTGTGTGGGCAGTGGAAGCCAGACATCAGACAGGCTCAAGAGTAGGGGGCCCAGGACTGCCCCTCCTTACAGTGTGTGGTGGGGGTGGGTAGGCATTGACTAAGACAGGGAGAGAGGAGGAAGAGCAGGGACAGATTGGCAAGGGGGCCTGGCAGCCACAGCAGATACTGGACAGAGTCAGGAACATGTTCTGAAGCAGCCTGGTGGGCAGAGAAAACCCCACATGCCTTTATCTCTCAGCTCTGCTAACAAGTGAGGCCAGGGCATCTTGCTGGGGCCCCTGAGGTGGGGGTGCAGAGCCCAGACTTATTTTATTTTATTTTTATTTTTGCCTTCAGGGTTATTGCTGGGGCTCAGTGCCTGCACTATGAATCCACTGCTCCTGGAGGCCATTTTTTCCCATTTTTGTTGCCCTTGTTGTTATTGTTATTGTTGTCATTGCTGTTGTTGTTGGACAGGACAGAGAAAAATCAAGAGAGGAAGGGGAAGACAGAGAGGGGGATAGATATATATAGACACCTGTAGACCTGTTTCACCGCTTGTAGAGCCACAACCCCCTACAGGTGGGGTGCCAGGGACTCGAACTGGGATCCTTATGCTGGTCCTTGTGCTTTGCGCCATGTTCGCTTAACCTGCTGCGCTTAACCACCCAGCCCCCATTTTATTTTATTTTTTACCAGAGCACTGCTCACTCTGGCTTATAGAAGAGTGGGGGATTAAACCTGAGACCTTTGAGGTGGAAGGTAGGTACCATAATGTTTATGCAGAGAGATTCTCATGTCTGAGGCTTTAAGGTCCCATGTTCAATCCCTCGCACCACCATAAAGCAGAGCTGAGCAGTGCTCTAGTAAAAAAAAACAAAAACAAAAAACTGAGACCTTTGGAGACTCCGGTGTGAAAGTCTTTTGCAACAATATTATGCTATCTCCCCAGCCCCAGCCCCCAGGGGCTTTTTGTTGTTGTTGTTGTTTTGTTTGTTTGTTTGCCACCAGCATTATTGCTGGCCTAGTGCCAGCACTGTGAATCCACCTCTTCTGGTAGCCATTTTTTTTTCTATTTGGTTTGATAGGACAGAGAAATTGAGAGGAGAGAGAGAAAGAGAGAGAGAGAGAGAGGGAGTCAGGTGGTAGCGCAGTGGGTTAAGCGCACGTTGCGCAAAGCGCAAGGACCGGCTTAAGGCTCCCGGTTCGAGTCCCCAGCTCCCCACGTGCAGGAGAGTCGCTTCACAGGCGGTGAGGCAGGTCTGCAGGTGTCTATCTTTCTCTCCCCCTCTATGTCCTCCCCTCCTCTCTCCATTTCTTTCTGTCCTAATCCAACAACGACAACATCAGTAACATCAACAATAATAACTACAACAATAAAACAACAAGGGCAACAAAAGGAAATAAATTAAAATAATTTTAAAAGAGAGAGAGAGAGAGACCTGCAAACCTATTTCACTGCTCATGAAGCTCTGGGGCCTTGAGCACGGTAACGTGAACAAGGTGAGCCAAGGCCCAGTGCAGATCCCAGTTCCTTCATGTCCTGGCAGAGTCCCAGGTAGCATCAGGCTCCACGCCTGGTGGGCTGGGTACCTCAGGCAGGACACAGGCCCTTTCTATGCCATCACCCACCCACCCCCACTCCAGGAAGTGGTTCAGGACACCCGCCCACCCAGCCCAGACAGCAGCACCCTGTTTGCCTTGGGGCAGGAAGGGCGGGAAGCTGCAAGGCCTCGTTGCCTTCAGCAAACCTCTCCTGTGTGGAGGGCAGGGACCTCCGGGAACACACGGCCCCTTTCACAGTGCTGCTAGGTTAAGCGAGGAGGGCAGAGGGCCGGGCACAATGGCTACTCTGTGCCGAGATCCCAGCACACACACACACCGCCTCCCCAAGCCCTGCACACACCCTTGGCCACCCACAGTCTTGCACACACTCAGCGTTTCCTAGGCTCTAGATACAGTGACTCTTCCAGGCAGGGGTGGTTGTAGTTGGGAGTAGTTGGTACCCCAGGATCTCCTGCCCCAACCTGGGCAGCCCACACCATCATCCCTGGGGTGTCCAGCCTACTACCTCCAGGAGGGAGAGCCCATTCCACAGATGGTGGCACTGAAACCTGGGGACTCCCCCTCACCCCAAGAGCAGCCCACACAGGCCCCCCACCCACACCTCTGCTCCCCCACTCTAGCCTCGAAGCCCAGTTTGGCCTGTGACACTTTTCCTTCTCGCCCCAACCCCCACCCCCGTCTTCAGCTTTTCAGAACCCATATGTCCCTGCCAGTCTCTCACTAGCCTTGCTGACCCTCTGAACCTGCCTGCTCCTTTGTACCACTCTCACCTCCCCTCCCCCAGGAAGCCCTCTGAGTTTTACTCCAAACTCATTATTCTTTTCTTTTCTTTTTTGAATAGAGACAGAGAGAAATTGAGAGAGAAGAAAGTGAAGAGGGAGACAGAGACACCTGCAGCCCTGCTTCACCTCTAGTGAAACTTCCTCCCTGCAGGTGGGGTCTGAGGGCTTGAACGTGAGTCCTTGCACATTGTAATGTGTGAACTCAACCAGGTGCTCCAATGCCTGGCCTCCAACCTTGTTATTTCCTTATTGTGCAGCCTTTCTCCACTCAAAGCCCCTCTTCTGTTCCCATGCCCAGGCAGGGATGCTGCCTTCTTACAAGTGCAGTCCATCAAGGACTGCACAAGGACCAAGGAGGAGTGCAGAAGTACTAGGGGATAGGCTGGGGTGGGGGGGGATGACGCTGACAGAGTTTCCAGAGCTTTGGCCAGCAAGGCCTCAGAGGCTTCTGTTGAGGCAAGGACCTGCCTGGCTCTTGTGTTTCTAGCCACACAAGGCAGCTTGTGTGAGTCCTTCCCACCCCGGACCCACAGGAAGCAACAGAGCCCAACCCCTCAATGGGCCCATTCACAGCCCTGCTCTCTGGAAAGTACCTCAGCTTCCTGCCTGTCCTCCCACTCTGACTGGAGATCGAGCCAGGTCAAACAGGCTGCTGCTCCCCCCTGCTAGGAGAAGCTGAGACAGGTGGTGCAGTGGTTAGAGCCAGCCAGCCACTTCAGCTCCTATCTGATGCTGAGGCCCAGTGTCAGCCGTGTCACCCCATCCCCCAAAGGTTTCCACCTACCTTAGAAAAAAGAGCCTGGGGTGGGGGTGGCTGGGTGGCACACCCTGCTGAGAGCACAGGTTACTATGCACACAGATCCAGACTCAAGCTCCCGGCCTTCATGAGTGGTGAAGCAGGTGTTCAGGTCTCTCTCTCTCTCTCTCTCTCTCTCTCCCCCCCTCCTCACTCCTCTCTTCTCTCTCCCTCCCCCTTCTCAATTTCTCTCTGTCCTATCAAATAGAGAGAGAGAGAGAAGAAAGGAAGGAAGGAAGGAAGGAAGGAAGGAAAGAAAGAAGGGTGAGTGGGGTCAAAGGAAGCCTCCTGCACTGCTGGTGGGAATGTCAGTTGGTCCAGCCTCTGTGGAGAACAGTCTGGAAAACTCTCAGAAGGCTAGAAATGGACCTACCCTTTGACCCTGCAATTCCCCTCCTGGGGATATATCCTAAGGAACCCAACACATCCATCCAAAAAGATCTGTGTACACATATGTTCTTGGCAGCACAATTTGTAATAGCCAAAACCTGGAAGCAACCCAGGTGTCCAACAACAGATGAATGGCTGAGCAAGTTGTGGTATATATACACAATGGAATACTACTCAGCTATAAAAAATGGTGACTTCACCGTTTTCAGCCGATCTTGGATGGACCTTGAAAAAATCATGTTGAGTGAAATAAGTCAGAAACAGAAGGATGAATATGGGATGATCTCACTCTCAGGCCGAAGTTGAAAAACAAGATTAGAAAAGAAAATATAAGTCGAACCTGAAATGGAATTGGCGTATTATACCAAAGTAAAAGACTCTGGGGTGGGTGTGTGGGTGGGGAGAAAAAAAAAAAAAGAAGAAGGGTGAGCCTGGGTGGGTGTGTGGTCCCAGGCTCCCATGTGCACTGGGGTGCTGAGCCCGCTCCTTGCACACAGTGAGCAGCCAGCTGTGGGGGAGCAGGAGCCCTGACGTGTGTTGTGTACCCGTCCCTGTGGTGTGAATGTCTCCAGTGGGCAGCATCCCCTGGCTCAAAGGATTCCTGGAACTTGAACAGCAACTCTGGTCAGCTGCTGTGAACCCCAGTCCCCCATTCTTAGGGGACCACTCTCCCCCACCTTCCTCCAGTTTTGTTTATTCAGAATCAGTGTTGTGGGCCAGGGATTACCTGCTTCCCATGCACGAGGGTCTGGCTTCAATCACTGACACCAAATTCATAGAGAAAAGGACCCTGGGGATGGAGGGAGCAGGCAGGCAGTGGTGCATCCAGTTGAGCACACATTACCATGTGAAAGGACTTGGGTTCAAATCCCTGCTCCTCATCTGCGGGGGATGCTTCATGAGCAATGAAGCATTTACTGCAGGTGTCTTTCTCTCTTCCTATCTCCCTCTCACCTTTCAGTTTCTCTTTGTCCTATCAGAGAGAGAGAGAGAAGAGACCAGCATCCTTACAGATAAGGCACCCCTGTGGGTGGCCCTCTGCTGCCTGCATCCTAGGGATGGGGCTCTTGGGTACATGTGAGTTGGATCTGAATCACAGATGGTTTCATGATCCTTGTTTGATTCCTGGAGTTCCCCAGACTAGGTTCCAGTATTGCCAGCTAGTGCTGGCATGAGGCTTGAACCAGAGGGGGTTCCAGCCAGCCCTGGAAGTAGTGTTTTATCTCTTGGGCATTCCTGCGGAAGCCTTGGCCTCCTGCAGGGGTGATGTGCTTGTTCGGGCCTGTCAGTGGCTCCAGCTGGCTGGGGGCCAGTTCATGTGTGGCCCGTGCCAGATCCCACATCCAGGCCAGCGGCCTTCTCCACTGGTGGGGCTTCAGGGCAGGTCAGTGGGGACAGGCTTGACCCATCACAGCACATTCAGATCTAAGCCCTGCAAAGGAGTGGACAAAGACCCAGGAGACAGCAAAGCAATAGGGTACCAGATTTTTTAAAATATTTATTTATTTATTCCCTTCTGTTGCCCTTGTTGTTTTATTGTTGTAGTTATTATTGTTGTAGTTATTGGTGTTGTCATTGTTGGATAAGACAGAGAGAAATGGAGAGAGGAGGAGAAAACAGAGAGGGGGAGAGAAGATAGACACCTGCAGACCTGCTTCACCGCTTGTGAAGCGACTCCCCTGCAGGTGGAGAGCCGGGGGCTCAAACAGGGATTCTTACATCGGTCCTTGGGCTTCGCACCACATGCACTTAACCCGCTGTGCTACCTCCCGACTCATAATGTCTGCTGCTCAGAGGTCCCAGGTTCAATCCCTAACACCATCATAAGCTAGATGTAGCAGTCCCCCCCCCCCATTAAAATAAGAAGATCTTCTTTAAGGGCTGGGGAAAGAAAACACCATCAGTAGCACAAAAAACTTTGATGCCTGAGGCACCAGAGGTTCCAGGTTCAATCCCTGACACCACCATAAGAGCATTCAGTCTCTCTCTCTCCCTCTCTCTCTCTCTTTCTCTGCCTTTCATTAATATTTTTTAAATTTTTATTTATTCCCTTTTGTTTCCTTTGTTGTTTTATTGTTGTAATTATTATTATTGTTGTTACTGATGTCATTGTTGTTGGATAGGACAGAGAGAAATAGAGAGAGATGGGGAAGACAGAGAGGAGAGAGAAAGATAGACACCTGCAGACCTGCTTTACCACTTGTGAAGCGACACCCCTGCAGGTGGGGAGCCGAGGGCTCAAACCGGGATCCTTAAGCCTGTCCTTGTGCTTCGCGCCACATGCACTTAACCCACTGCGCTACCGCTTGACTCCCACCTTTCATTAATATTAACAAATGAATCTTCTTTAAAGGCCAGGGAGAGAAAATACCATTAGTAGCACAACAAACATTTTATGTCTGAGGCCTCAGAGGTCCCAAATTCAATCCCTGGCACTACCATAAACCAGAGATTTAATTTAAAAAATAAAATTTATGGACCAGAAATTGTGGCAGCAGGTGGGAGCCCAAGGGAGGCTAATTTAAGGGAACTTCCTGGAGGAAGCAGCAACTTCAGAAGAGAAAGTGCCTCAGCATGGGAGCTGGGAGGGGGCTCAGCCATACACACATACACACATACACAAGGACCCTCCCTGTTCAAGCCTCCAGTCCCCACCTGCAGTGGAGCATTGCCACAGGTTTCTCTCCTATCTCTATCTTCCTGTCCGGCATCTTCTATCGGTAAAAAAGACACTGGGAGTGGTCCAGGAGGTGGCGCAGTAGACGAAGCACTGGACTCTTAAGCATGAGGTCCTGAGTTCAATCCCTGGCAGCACATGTACTAGAGTGATATCTGGTTGTTTTTCTCTTTTCTCCTTTCTCATGAATAAATGAATAAATACCTTAAAAAAAAAAAAAGGCCACTGGGAATGGTGGAGTTGTGCAGGCACTGAGCCCCAGTGATAAGACTGGTAGTAGAAAGAAAGAAAGAAAGAAAGAAAGAAAGAAAGGAAGGAAGGAAGGAAGGAAGGAAGGAAGGAAGGAAGGAAGGAAGAAAGGGATAGGGAGAGAGGAGAAGGGAAGGGAAAGGAGAAAGGAAAGAATGAATGAAGGAAAGGAAGGAAAGAAAGAAAGGCCCTGCAAAGTGAGTGCTAGCCTGGGCCCCAGGATGGCCACCCCAGCCCCTCCAGGCCTCATCTGAAGCTTCAGGCCTGGCTTGGAGGAACAAGCTGTTGTTCCCCTGGCTCCCCAGCCATGTTGCAACAATGGGGCCGGATCTTCCCGCTCACCAAGGACCATTAATAGCTCCACATCAGGAAGCAATAGAAAGTGATGGAGGAAGCCGGGCCGCACCACACGTGGTCTCCATCTGGCCAGCAGCCTCTATGGCCCACAAGCTGCCACCCCCACCCCCAAAGATAGCTGGGAGCTCAGCCTAAGGAGGGGAGGGGGGTTGAGCAAGCACCCCTTCAGACCCAATTATGACCCCAGCCAGTCCATGGAGGGAGGCAGGGAGGACTCCCCTCAGCAGTGCTCCATCACTGAGTGCCTGTGACCACCAGGGCTGGTGACACCCCTTTGGGGACAGACATAAGAGGGAGTATTTTCTGGGGTCTAGGAAGAGAGAGAGCCAGAGCCTGCAGCACAAGGCCTGGCTCTTGGAGCCCCCAAACTACAGACTGAGGTCACTTGCAATGGCTGAGCCCAACTGCCTTTAGACCCAGGGTCAGGACTGGACATGGAAAGACCCTGCCTTGTCAGGGTCAGGACCAAGTGCCAGGACCAGGCAGGCACTTTGTGGGCAGCGCCTAGTGGACAGTGCTGTAGGGCGAAGCATGAAGGTAGTCCCTCCCTGCAGCCCACACACCCCCTGACTATGGTCAGCCCCCAGCTGCATCTCTTTGAGCCTTCAGCCTAGAGCTCCTGTCTTGCAGTCTCGAGTCCCTGAGTTCTATCCCCAGAATCACATATAAACAAGGACAAAGGCAAATAGAATGGCCCAGGAGATTGTGCAGTTGCTAGAGCACTCGACTTGCAAGCATGATGTCCCGAGTTCAATCTCTGGCACTGCACATGCCAGAAAGATTAAAGTAACCATGTTTGTTTGTTTGTTTGTTTGTTTTTGGCATTGCTGGGACTTACCATTCAAGGGTAACTTTTTTTAATTCTTTTTTTAATTTTATTTATTTATTTATTTATTCCCTTTTATAGTTATTATTATGCCCTTGTTGTAGTTATTATTGTTGTTGTTATTGATGTTGTCATTGTTGGATAGGACAGGAAAAAATGGAGAGAGAAGAGGAAGAAAGAGAGGGGGAGAGAAAGAGAGACACCTGCAGACCTGCTTCACCGCTTGTGAAGTGACTCCCCTGCAGGTGGGGAGCCGGGGGCTCAAACCAGGACCCTTAGGCCAACCCTTGCGCTTTGCGCCACCTACGCTTAACCCACCCGACTCCCAACTTTTTCAGATAGACAGAAGGAGAAAGGGAAAGACAGCACACTACTGAAGCTTCTTCCAGTGCAGTGTGAGCCTCTGGGCTCAGACCTGGGCCACAAGCATGACAAAGCAGGTACATTAAGAACCTGCTGAAATAGCTCACTGTTTTGCCTTTTGTGTGACCCAAGTTCGCACCCAGCTCCCACTGCATTGCAGGAAGCTTTGGTGCTGTGGTCTCTCTCCCTCTTTCACTGCCTTTCTGCATCTCTGTCTCCGTAGACTTCAAGAACAAACTGAGCGGCCCATGAGGTAGTGCAGTAGCGAGAGTGCTTGACTTGCAGGCCTGATCTCTGGCATTGCCTATGTTTTGTCTCCTCCCCCCATGAATAAAGTTTTTTTTTTCCTTATCACCAGGCTTCCCCATTCCTGGCTGACTTTTTCAGATAGAAAGATGGGAGGGGAGGGAGTGGTGACACACCAGGTTAAACACACATAGTGTGAAGCTCAAGGATGACAGTTTGAGCCCCCGGCTCCCCACCTGCAGAGGGGTCACTTCACAAGCAGTGAAGCAGGTCTGCAGGAGTCTATCCTTCTCTCTCCTGCTCTATCTCCCTCCCCTATCAATTTCTCTCTGTCCTATCCAATAAAAATAAACAAGGGGCAGTGGGTAGATAGCATAATGGTTATGCAAAGAGACTCTCATGCCTGAGGCTCCAAGGTCCCAGATTCAATCCCCTCCACCATCATAAACCAGAGCTGAGCAGTGCTCTGGTAAAAATAAATAAATAAAATAAAGGAAAAAATGGGGGTGAGGTATAGCATAATGGTTATGCAAAGAGACCTATATGCCTGAGGCTCTTAAGTCCCAGGTTCAAACCCCCACACTGTCATAAGCCAGAGCTGAGCAGTGCTCTGGTAAATAATAATAATAATAATAAATGGCTGCCAGGAGCAGTCTTCTTCTAGTGTTTGCCCTTCTTCCGTAGCCAGTCAACAGCATCAGGTTGAGCCTGATGTAAAGTTTCGAGACCTCCTTTGAATCTGGAGAGGTGGCAGTCGTTGACTATGTGGGTCATAGTCTGTCTGTAGCCACAGGGGCAGTTCGGGTCGTCTCTGGCTCCCCAGCGATGGAACATAGCGGCGCACCGGCCATGGCCTGTTCCATAGCGATTGAGGAGGGCCCAATCATAACGTGCTAGGTCAAAGCCGAGTTGACGCTTGCAGGGGTCTGTGATGAGGTGTTTGTTCTTGACCTCAGCTGACTGCCAACTCTGTTTCCAAGAGACTAGAACAGAGAAGTTCAGTGTAGGCATAGGGGACCAGATTGAGTGACGAGACGTCAAGCGTTGGACAGGGTGGGCGAAGATATCCGCATATATTGGCAGGTCCGGTCGAGCGTAGACGTGGGAAATGAACTTAGATGATGCCGCATCCCGACGAACATCTGGCGGGGCGATGTTGCTAAGAACTGGCAGCCATGGAACCGGGGTGGAACGGATGGTTCCAGAAATTATCCTCATGGAGGAATATAATTTGGAATCGACCAAGTGGACATGGGGGCTACGGAACCATACTGGGGCACAGTATTCTGCAGTGGAATAGCATAATGCCAGGGATGATGATCGTAGTGTGGAAGCGCTCACGCCCCATGAGGAGCTGGCCAGTCTTGCAATGATGTGATTCCTCGCGCCCACCTTTGCTGCAGTTTTTATGAGATGTTCGTGAAATGACAGAGTGCAATCGAGAGTAACGCCAAGATAGACTGGCTGGGCTTCATGCCGGATTCTCATATCGCCAAACTGCACATTAAGCGCACGCGAGGCCGAGGCATGGTGTAGATGGAAAACAGATGATACCGTTTTTGTAGTGCTAGGGATTAGTCGCCATTTTTTACAGTAATCAGATATCAGAGACATGTCTTTCGTGAGTGTTTCCTCGAGGATGTCAAACTTGGATGCCTGAGTTGCACAGCAGATGTCATCGGCGTAGATGAACTTCCTTGAAGAAGTTTCTGGGAGGTCATTGATGTAAATATTAAATAGCGTAGGAGCCAGAACAGAGCCCTGGGGGAGGCCACTTGAGACAAGTCTCCATCTGCTAGACTTGTCACCCAGATGCACCCGGAATCTTCTGTTTTGGAGAAGAAACGATATAGTGTTGGCCACCCATGGAGGCAGGCATCTTGAGATCTTGACTAGGAGACCACGGTGCCAGACCATGTCATAGGCTGCTGTGAGATCAACAAAGACAGCACCAGGAGCAGTGGATTCATAGAGCAGGCACCAAACTCCAATGATAACCCTGGAGGCAAAATTTTAAAAATAATAAGAAGAAGAAAGACAAAGGGAGAGAGGGAGAGACACCACAGCACTGAAGCTTTCTCTAGTGCGGCAGAAGCCAGGCTCAAACCTGGGTCATAGGCATGACAGCAAGTACACACAGGACCAGTAAAATAGCTCACTTGGATAGTGAGCTGCTTGCCTTGTGTGAGATCCAGCTTTCAGCCCAGCCACCAGGGCATTGAAGGAAGCTTTGGTGCTGCGGTCTCTTTTACTATCTCTATTAAATAAATTAAATGAATGAATAAATAAATAAATAAATAAATGTCTAGGCAGTGGCACACTCAATTGAGTGCACACGTTACCATGCACAAGGACTCAGGTTCAAGTCTCCACTCTCCACCTGCAGGGTAGTGGGAAGCTTCACAAGTGGGAAGCAGGGCTATAGGTGTCTTTCTTTCTCTCTTCCTATCTATCTCCCCCAGCCCTCCCAATTTCTCTCTCTCTATCCTATCAAATAAACAATAAATAATAAAAACAGGTGAGCTATCTTGTCATTCCACAAATCTTTTTCTTTTTTTTTTTTAGTTTCTATTCATGATTTAATAATGATTAACAAGATTGTAAAATAACAGGGGTGTTTTTTTGTTGTTGTTGTTTTTTTACTCCAGGGTTATCACTAAGAATCCACTGCTCCTAGAGGCCATTTTTTCCCTTTTGTTGCCCTTGTTTAAACAGGGGTATAATTCTGTACACCCCAGAGTTCCATGTCCCATCCCCTCCACTGGAAGCTTCCCTATTTTTTAATCCCTCTGGGAGTGTGGACCAAAATTCTTTATGAGGTGCAAGAGATGGAAGGTCTGGCTTCTGTAGTTGCTTCTCCACTGAACATGGACACTGACTGGTCAATTCATACCCCCAGCCTATTTCTATTTTTCCCTAATGGGGTAGGGCTCTGGAGAGGTAAGGTCATAAAGCTTTTTCTTAATGGACCATGATAAATGGTACTACAGTGCTCTGGGCTCTGTCACATAATAGTAATGAGGACCATGAGGAGAAAGAGGAGGAAGATGGTACATCCTCTGAGCCATGCCCACAGTGCCCTCTCTCCCACAGCCTCCTTCTTCGGTGAGAACCACCTGGAGGTGCCCGTGGCCACAGGGTTGGCTGACATTGACCTTCAGCTGCAGTTTTCCACTGCCCAGCGGGAAGCCCTGCTTCTCCTGGCAGCAGGCCCAGCTGACCACCTCCTCCTGCAGCTCAACTCTGGACGCCTGCAGGTCAGTAACTGCTTCCTCAGCTCAGTGTGGCCCCAGCCGGCTGCATGGCCTTGGGCAGGTCCCTTTCACCTTGGGAGCCAGAGTTATGTCCTGAGTGTACAGCAGCACTCTGCCCCCAGGCTGCCCCACTCTGAGCGGCTCTGCCTCCTGCTCTGATTTCTCACCACGCTGCCTAGTCCAGCTGCCACCAGGCCTTTGCTCCTTACTCTGCCTCTGCCTTGCCTTGTCCCTGTGCCTGCCTAGCTCCAGCCTCCCCTGAAGCCTTGATACGCACAGCCCTTCCTCCAGGGAGCATCCCTTTGCTGCTCACCCCCTCTCAGAGCACCCCCCCCATACTCAAAGATCCCTCCAGCATCTGTTGATAATGCTGATAACCATACTGCCCTGGTTTTCTCATTTTTCCTTACATCCTTCATGTCACCACAAGCTTTTATGGCTTTGCTTTGAAAGGCTTTATTAATGAGAGATAAAGAGATCCAAAGCATCACTGTGGTACATGCACTGCCAGGGATCAAACGCAGGACCTCAATGTTTGGGAGTCCATTGCTTTATCCACTATACCACCTCCCGGGAAGTACACCATAAATTTTGTTAGCAAGGAGTCTTCAGACTCTCTCTTGAGGTTTCCCTTTGACCATGGAGTATTTGAGAACCCAGGGTCCTCATTCAAATTTGGGGTTTTGTCTGCTTCTATACCCCAATTGGGAAGGACCATGGCTGGTCATTATTATCACCTGCTGCCATTATTGCTTCTCACCACCACAAGGTGTCACTGTTGTACACTGGCCTGGTGCAGCCTGGCACTGGTCCTCTTCAGCTCCTGTCTGTAGGGTACAGTGATGCCACACCCCATGCACCACAAAGGTGCTCCCTATCAGCACTGTCATGGTCCTGGTTCATAGCACTTTGCTCCTTCAGTTTTCTTACCCTGCTGCCATTTGGTTGTGGAAGTAGCATGGAGACAAAGCCACATCTCCCCCCACCCCACCCCAGTCCAGATCTGGGAACAGTCTGTAGAACTGAACACTTCCTCATCCCTGAACTTTGAACCTGTCTACCTAAGTGACCCAATGGTGTTCTGTCCTGCTTATGAGGACTCCTTGGGGATTCCAGGTGCCCCCTCTTCCAGGGATGGAATCTTTTGGACTACACAGTGGCTTTTGTGGCAGCTCTCACCCCCCCTGCCCCACCTCCCAAAAAAAAGAGCAGATGGATAGGAGAAAAAAGTTTAATCAGGACTAGAGAGACAGCACCAATGGGAGTGCAACAGACTTTTATGTCTGAGGGACAAAAGGCCCCAGGTTTAATCCCCATTACCACCATAAACCAGAGTTCTAATTAAAGTATAATAATATTTTTTTTAATGTTGACTCACTCTGGCTGGAAAAATAGTAGTGGCCTAGCCTCCCCACACCCCACTTATTAAGTAAATACAATAAATATGTATAGGGAATTGAGGAGACAGCATGATAATCGTGCAAAAGACTTTCATGTCTAAGGCTCTCAAGGTCATAGGTTCAATCTCTATCACCACCATAAACCAGACCTGAGTAGTGTTCTGGTATTTCTGTGTCTTTCTCTATTTCATTCTTTTTTTTTTTTTCTTTTTTTTCTTTTTTTTACCAGAGCACTGCTCAGCTCTGGCTTATGGTGGAGCAGGAGTTTGAACCTGGGTCTTTAGAGCCTCAGGCATGAGAGTCTCTTTGCATAACCATTATGCTATCTACCCCTGCCCTTCTCTATTTCATTCTTATTAAAATAAAATCAATTTGGGAGTTGGGCTGTAGCCCAGCGGGTTAAACGTACATGGCGCAAAGCGCAAGGGCCGGCGTAAGGATCCTGATTCGAGCCCCAGGCCCCCACCTGCAAGAGGTTGCTTCGCAAACAGTGAAGCAGGTCTGCAGGTGTCTATTTTTCTTCCTCCTCTCTGTCTTCCCCTCCTCTCTCCATTTCTCTCTGTCCTATCCAA
Source organism: Erinaceus europaeus (assembly GCF_950295315.1). NCBI lineage: Eukaryota > Metazoa > Chordata > Mammalia > Eulipotyphla > Erinaceidae > Erinaceus > Erinaceus europaeus. The sequence continues at coordinate 22,541,483 of NC_080177.1, forward strand.
CAACAACAACAACTATGACAACAATAACAACTACAACAAGCACAACAACAAGGGCAACAAAATGAGAAAAATGGCCTCCAGGAGCAGTGGATTCGTAGTACAGGCACCAAGCCCCAGCAATAAACCTGGAGGCAAAAAAATAAAATCAATTTTAAAATATGTATAGGGCCAGCATAATATCTCACCTGGATAGAGTCCCTCCTTTGCTATGCTCATGACCCAGATTTAAACCTAAACCCACTACAGTGGAGGGAGCTTCAGTGTTATGCTATCTTTCCTGCATGCGCCCCCCCTCTCCCCCGCACCTCCCTTGTCTCTATCTGGAAAAAAAAAAAAAGTGCCCTGGAGAACGCTGGCAATGACAAAAGATAATAATACAATAGCAGCCCAGAAGGTGGCACATTGGACAAAGTGTTGAACTCTCAAGTATCAAGTCCCAAGTTTGATCCTCAGCATGGAATGTGCCAGAGCGATGGATGCTCTGGTTCTCTCTCACTTTCTTCCTCTCTCTTGCTCATAAATAAATAAATTTTTAATTAATACTACTTAATATGTATAATACTTTAAAAGTTTGACTTTCTAGACAGGCATCTTGCTATATGTCAGCTCTTTGTGGGCGAGGGTAGGGGGTCACTTGCAGTTTACACGGGGTCCCCAGGGCCGAGAAGACCTGACAATGCTCTGTTGGGTATTTGGGAGATCAGTGCAGAGGTGGCCAGAGAGGGGCAGCATGAGACACTCCAGTGGAGGGTCCACTGCGCTTTACAGAAAGCAGTGGCAGCAGCGTACCATCCCCACCCCACCCCGTCTCTCCTCAGGTCAGGCTGTCCCTGGGCCAGGAGGAGCTGAAGCTGCAGACACCAGAGGAGCCGACCTTGAGTGACACTGCCCTCCACACGCTGGGGCTGACAGTTTCTGATGGTTGGGCTCAGCTGTCAGTGGATGGGGTCCTGAACTCCTCCGCTGCAGCCCCAGAGGGCCTCCTAGAGGCCCCCTATGGGCTGTTTCTGGGGGGCACAGGGAGTCTAGCCCTGTCCTACCTACAGGGAGTCAGCCGGCCCCTGAGGGGCTGCATCCAAACAGCCACACTTAACAGTCGGAACCTCCTGCGGCCGCTGACCCCTGATGTGCCCGAAGGCTGTGCCGAGGAGTTCTCCGCTGGTGAGGACGTGGCCCTAGGTTTCTCGGGCCCCCACTCACTGGCTGTCTTCCCAGCCTGGGCCACTCGAGACGAGGGCACCCTGGAGTTCACACTGCTCACGCGCAGCCAACAGGCACCCCTGGCCTTCCAGGCAGGGGGCCGGCGGGGCAACTTCATCTATGTGGACATCTTCGAGGGCCACCTGCGGGCCGTGGTGGAGAGGGGCCAGGGCACCGTGCTGCTGCACAACAGTGTGCCTGTGGCTGACGGGCAGCCCCATGAGGTCGCCATCCACGTGGACGCCCACCGGCTGGAGATCTCCGTAGACCAATACCCCACACGTACATCCAACCGTGGCGTCCTCAGCTACCTGGAGCCCCGCGGCAGCCTCCTCCTAGGCGGCCTGGACGCTGAGGCTGCCCGCCACCTCCAGGAGCACCGTCTGGGCCTGGCACCAGGGACCGTCACCGCCTCCCTGCTAGGCTGCGTGGAGGACCTCAGCGTGAACGGGCAGCGGCGGGGGCTGCGGGACGCCCTGCTGAGCAGAGACCTGGTGGCCGGCTGCAGGCTAGAGGAGGATGAGTATGAGGAAGATGGCTACGGGCCCGAGGAGACCTTCTCCACACTGACCCCAGAGACCTGGCCGGGCCTGGAGTTGCCCGAGCCCTGTGTGCCTGAGCCAGGGCTGCCCGCCATCTTTGCCAACTTCACCCAGCTGCTAACCGTCAGCCCGCTCGAAGTGGCCGAGGGCGGCACCACCTGGCTGGAAGGCCGGCACCTGCAGCCCACACTGGACCTGAGCGCAGCGGAGCTGAGGAAGTCACAGGTGCTGTTCAGCGTTAGCCGTGGGCCACGCCATGGAGAGCTGGAGCTGGACGTGCCTGGTGCCCAGGCCCGAAAGATGTTCACCCTGCTGGACGTGGTCAACCGCAAGGCCCGCTTTGTCCATGACGGCTCCGAGGAGGCATCTGACCAACTGCTGCTGGAGGTGTCAGTGGTGGCCCGGGTGCCCGTGCCCGCCTGCCTACGCAGGGGCCAGACCTACCTGCTGCCCGTGCGGGTGACACCGGTCAACGACCCACCCCGGGTGGTCTTCCCACACGGCAGCCTCATGGTCATCCTGGAGCACACGCAGAAGCCACTGGGCCCTGACATCTTCCAGGCCTACGACCCAGACTCAGCCTGCGAGGGCCTCACCTTCCAACTTCTGGGCGCACCCAGCCTGGCCCCGGTAGAGCGCCGCGAGGAGCCGGGCCAGCCTGCCGCTGAGTTCTCCTGCCGCGAGCTGGAGGCGGGCGGCCTGGTGTACGTGCACCGAGGCGGCCCGGCCCAGGACCTGACCTTCCGGGTCAGTGACGGGCTTCAGGCCAGTCCCCCGGCTACGCTGAAGGTGGTGGCCATGCGGCCAACCATCCAGGTCCGCCACCACACAGGGCTGCGCCTGCAACAAGGCTCTGCTGCCCCGGTGCTGCCCGCCCACCTGTGGGTGGAGACCAACGCGGTGGGCCAGGACGTGGGCGTGCTGTTCCGCCTGGCCACACCCCCGCGCCTGGGAGAGCTGCAGCGGCAGGACGCGGGCGGCCAAGAAGGTGCTGAGTGGCGGGCGGTGCGGACCTTCCAACAGCGCGATGTGGAGCAGGGCCGCGTGCGGTACCTGAGCACTGACCCGCAGCACCACCTGGAGGACGGCCGGGAGGAGCTGGCCCTGGAGGTGCAGGTGGGACAGGAGACGCTCAGCAACCTGTCCTTCCCGGTGACGGTGCAGAGGGCCACCGTGAGGCTGCTGCGACTGCAGCCCCTGCGAGTCCATGCCGATGCGCAGGAGACCCTGACCACGGCCCACCTGGAGGCCGCCCTGGAGGAGGCAGACTCCAGTCCCCCCACCTTCCGCTACGAGGTGGTCCAGGCCCCCCGGAAGGGGAACCTGTGGCTGCAGGGAGTGCGGCTGGCTGAGGGCCAGGGCTTCACGCAGGACGACCTGCAGGCTGAGCGGGTGGCCTACGAGGCCACCGTGCGCACCTCCGAGGCCACCGAAGACACCTTCCAGTTCCGAGTGACGGCGGCCCCGCGCTTCTCCCCGCTGTACACCTTCCCCGTGCACATTGGGGGTGACCCGGCCGCGCCCGTGCTCACCAACGCTGTGCTGGCCGTGCCCGAGGGCGGCGAGGCTGTGCTCTCTGCCGACCACCTGTTCGTCAGGAGCCAGCAGGGCACCAGCTACCTGTTCCAGGTGGTGGAGCAGCCCCGGCACGGCAAGCTGGCCTGGCGGGGTGCAGGAGATCAGGCCGAGCCTGTGGGCTCCTTTACCAACGAGGACCTGCTGCAAGGCCGGCTGGTCTACCGGCACGACGGCTCCGAGAGCACCGAGGATGACATTCCCTTCGTGGCCGCCCGACAGGCAGAGAGCAGCGGGGACAGTGGGGACGGAGATGCGGCCGGGGAGGAGGTGCGGGGCGTCCTGCGGGTGGCCGTCCAGCCAGTCAACGACCACGCCCCAGTGCAGACGGTCAGCCGCGTCTTCCACGTGGCCCGCAGTGGGCAACGGCTGCTGACCACAGACGACGTGGCCTTCAGCGACGCGGATGCCGGCTCCCACGATGCCCAGCTGGTGCTGACCCGCAAGGACCTGCTGTTCGGCAGCATCGTGGCGGCCGACGAGCCCTCGCAGCCAGTGTACCGCTTCACGCAGGAGGACCTGCGGCAGCACCGCATCCTGTTCGTCCACTCAGGCGCTGACCGCGGCTGGATCCAGTTGCAGGTGTCGGACGGGCAGCACCAGGCCACGGCGCTGCTGGAAGTGCAGGCCTCCGAGCCCTACCTCCGAGTGGCCAACAGCTCAGGTCTTGTGGTGCCCCAAGGAGGCCAGGCCACCATCGACCCAGCAGTGCTCCCCCTGGACACCAACCTGGACATCCGAGGTGGGGATGAGGTTCGATACCAGGTGACCAGCGGCCCACGCTGGGGGCAGCTGCTGCGGGTCGGGCAGCCAGCGTCGACCTTCTCGCAGCAGGACCTGGTGGACGGGGTCGTGGTCTACAGCCACAATGGCAGCCGAAGCCCCCGGGATGCTCTGACCTTCTCAGTGGAGGCGGGGGCCGAGCGGGCTGAAGCCACACTGCAAGTGACTGTCACCCTGGAGGGCCCGCTGGCCCCACTGCACCTGGCGCGGCACAAAAAGGTCTACGTCTTCCAGGGGGAGGCAGCTGCCATCAGGACCGACCAGCTAGAGGTAAAGTGGGTGTGGGTGGAGAGAGGCTCCCCAGCCTGCCGCCCTGCCTGCCTGCATGCACTGGGACACGCCTGTCTTGGCTGTTTATGCACCTTGAGCCTTCACACCCACATGCATACATGTGCAGGCTGTCTAGCCATGCGGATTCCCGGGACCCCATCTAGGCCACAGAGTCTCTGAAAAGCCTGGAAATATGTATTCTAATAACTGTACATTCCCTGGAGAGGTTTTGTTGTTGTTGTTTTTTCCTGAGATACTAGAATATACATGTATATGGTTTCTGAGGGTTTTTTGGTTTGTTTATTTTTGTTGTTGCCACCAGGGCTATCACTGGGGCTCAGTGCCAGCACTAGAAAGCCACTGCTCCTACTGGCCATTCTCCCCCTTATTTTTTATTAGGTAGGACAAAGAGAAATTGAGAATGGAAGAAAAGATAGAAAGACACCTGCCAACCTGCTTGTTGAGACAACCAGTCCTCCCTGCAGGTGGGGAGTGGGGACTTGAACCCAGGTCCTTGCACATGGTAATGTATTCACTTAACCACATGTGCCACCACCCAGACCCCTGGTTTTTGTTTGTTTGTTTGTTTTTGTTTTTTAACCAGTGCTCTGCTCAGCTCTGGCTTATGATGGCATTGGGAATTGAACCTGGAACTTTAGAGCTTCAGGCACAAAAGATTTTGCAGGCCAGTGGGAAAGGTCATTTGGATAGTGCACTATTTTGCTATGTGTGCGACCCAGATTCAGTCCTGGGCCCCACTACATTGAAGGAAGTGTCAGTGCTGTGGCCTCTTTCACACTCTGTCTGCCTCTCTGTCTCCATAAAAAAAAATTTTTTTAAGCCTTTTTGCATAGCCATTATTCTATCTCTCCTGCTCTGGTTTGAAAATATTTTCTTCTAGTCATTTTCATATGATTTTTATTATTCCTTATTCAACATTATTTAACAGAATGATAAGATTTCAGGGGATAGCTTCACACTTATAGATGTGAGTGTACAGTTCACCATCCTCACAGCCTCCCTCACCTCTGACAGCCACCACAGTTGTCCCAAAGTCTTAGAGACAGTTTGCTTTCACAGATGTGAGTGAAGACATCTGGTAGTTGTCTGTCATGCCCCCCCCTTTTTTAAAGATTTATTTACTGTGTATAAGAAAGGGAGAGAGGAGAGAAACCAGAGCACCACTCTGGAACATTTGGTGCTGCGGATCAAACCTAGAACCTCAGACATGTAAGTTCAGTGCTCTACTAGCTGGGCCACCTCCCCAGCCCAGTTGGTCACCTCTTAGCTTCTCTCACTGAGCATACTCACCTCCAGTCCTGGAGTGTCTCCAGAGGTGAGATTCTGAGGACAACAGGCCTCCAGCACAGCCCTGGCTGCACTCCAGGCTCCTGGTCCTCAGCATTTCCCCAAACCTCAGGTTCAAACTTAGGAACTGGGGTTGCTGACTGGCTACCCACACTCACAGGGCAACCAGCAGACCCACTCTTACTGTGTGAACTCAGGCCACTTCCTTGGCTTCTCTGGGTCTTATCATCCTACATTGCAGATTTCTTCTCCTTTTTCCAGCCCTGGGGCCTTACTAATGCACAATCCCACCATTTCCACACTTATTTTTTTTTCCATTCTGTTATTTCAAATAGAAGAGGCAAGGAGGAGAGAGACACTACATGCAGTACTGCTCCACCATCTGTGGAGCTTCCCTAAGTCCTGTGGTGCTCCCATGTGGTGCTGGGGAAGGTTCCCATTCTACTGAGTGTGCTCTCTCTGGGACACACTTCCTGGGCCACACTGTTTCTGAGCCTGTGTGATTCTGTAACTAAGCACCTGTGACAGCAAGAAGGCTCTGTCCTGGGTGGAGAGGGACAGGCAGCATGTGAGCCAGGCTTTGCCAAGGCTGGAGTGTCTGTGGCAAAGTGGTGGGGACGGCAATCAAAGCTGAGGAAACAGTCCAGGCACTGAGTCAGGGCTGTGGTATAGGGACACTGTGGAGCCCCTTGTAGGTGGACCCACCCACATGTGAGATAGCAGGCTGGGCTGATGGGAGAGGAATCTGTGCCACTTGGAATTACTAGTCGCCCTCTGGTGGTGAGGAGTGGTAGTAATGGGGGAATATTAGCATGTGCACGAGTATACAAACACGTGTATGGGCTTACTTGCCTGCCCCTCCACATAGCAGTGTGTGGTGTTATTGTATATGTTTGTGTCACAGAGCCTCAGGAAATGAGGGTGGCGTGAAGCTCCATCTGTCCTAGCATAGCTTTTTCTTTTTTCTTTCTTTTTTAAGATTTTCTTTACTAGAGAAAGAAAAACGAGGAGGAGGAGGAAAGAGAGAAACAGAGCCAGCATGTAATTTTGATATACACACTTCCAGGAATTAAATTTGGGATCTCATGCTTGAGCATCCAATGCTTTATCCACTGTGTCACCTTCTAGGCTGCAGCTATTTTTCCCCTAAGATTTATTTACTGAGGGGAGAGGAGAGGGAGAGCATAATGGTTATGCAAAGAGACTTTCATGCCTGAGGTTCCAAAGTCTCAGGTTCAACACCTGCACCGCCATAAGCCAGAGTTGAGCAGTTCTCTGGCTAAAAAGAATATATATAGTGAAAGAGAGATAGAGCTTCAAGGGGCTAGGGAGACAGCATAATGATTATGCAAGACTCTCATGCCTGAGGCTCTGAGGTCCCAGGTTCAATCCCCAGCACCACCATAAATCAGAGCTGAACAGCACTCGTGTGTGTTCTCTCTATATCTCTCATTAAAATAAAATAAATAAAATAATTTTAACTTAGTTTTAAAAATAACTTTGAAAGAGGTGCGAATGAGACAGAGAGGGGAGAGAGGGAAGCCAAAGCACACTGGTACCTGCAGTGCTGGGGACAGAACCGGGAGCCTCAGGCTTGTTTTCTTCTTCTCCTTCTCCTTCTCCTTCTCCTTCTCCTTCTCCTTCTTCTTCTTCTAGCGTTTGCCCTTCTTCCGTAGCCAGTCCACAGCGTCAGGTTGAGCCTGATGTAAAGTTTCAAGACCTCCTTTGAATCTGGAGAGGTGGCAGTCGTTGACTATGTGGGTCATAGTCTGTCTGGAGCCGCAGGGGCGGTTCGGGTCGTCGCTGGCTCCCCGCGCCATTCCCCCAGCTGCCCCCAGCGTGGCTTTCAAGGCGCCCACCTGCCGCCTCCCCCTGTGCCCCCAGGTGGTCCAGGAGGCGGTGTCGCCCGCCGATATCGTGTTCTCCGTGCGGACTCCCCCACGCGCCGGCTATCTGGTGACCGTGTCCCGCGGCGAGTCCCCGACCGAGCCGTCCAGCCTGGCCCCGGTGCGCAGCTTCTCGCAGGAGGCGGTGGACGCGGGCCGGGTGCTGTACCTGCACTCGCGCCCTGAGCTCTGGAGCGACGCCTTCTCCCTGGACGTGGCCTCGGGCCTGGGGCGCCCCCTGGAGGACGTGCGCGTGGAGCTGGAGGTGCTGCCCGCCGACGTGCCGCTCGAGGCGCTCAACTTCAGCATCCCCGAGGGCGGCGGCCGCACGCTGGCGCCCCCGCTGCTGCGCCTGGCCGGGCCCTTCTACCCCAGGCTGCCCGGCCTGCAGCTGCGGGTGCTGGAGCCGCCCCGCCACGGCGTCCTGCGCAGGGAGGACCGGCCGCAGCGCGGCTCCCTTGCCGCCTTCTCCTGGGCAGAGGTGAGTCTGCGGCGGGGGAGACAGGAATGACCAGACGGCAGGGAGCCCGCTTTATAGAGCACCTCTGGTTGAGAAGCCGTGACTCCTTTCCTCTCTGGGTGGAGAGTTCTTGTCCCTTTTCCTCCTAACATCCTTCTGTCCTCCCCTCCCTTCCTCCTTCCTTCCTTCCAGGAAGAATGATTGTCCTGGGATGATAACTCACCTGCTAGAACACACTTTTTTTTGTAATTTCTTTTTTTATTAATTAATTATTTATCCCCTTTTGTTGCCCTTGTTTTATTGTTGTGGTTATTATTGTTGTTGTTGATGATGTCATCGTTGTTGGATAGGACAGAGAAATGGAGAGAGGAGGGGAAGACAGAGAGGGGGAGAGAAAGACACCTGCAGACCTGCTTCACCCCTGTGAAGCAACTCCCCTGCAGGTGGAGAGCCAGGGGTTCAAACTGGGATCTTTACACCAGTCCTTGTGCTTTGTACCACATGCGCTTAACTCTCTGTGCTACCGCTCGACTCCCTTTTTTGTAATTTCTTTGGGGGGGGGGGATTAACAGTTTACAGTTGACAGTTTTCCACATAACAATTCAACCCCCCACTAGGCCCTCTGCCATCCTGTTCCAGGACCTGAACCCTATCCCCCACCCCAGAGTCTTGTACTTTGGTGCAATACACCAACTCCAGTCTAGGTTCTGCTAGTGTTTTTCAACTTCTGTCTATGAGTAAGATCATCCCATATTCTTCCTTCTTTTTCTGGCTGATCTCACTTAACATGATTTCTTCAAGCTCCATCCAAGATGAGGTGAAGGTGAAGTCACCATTTTTAATAGCTGAGTAGTATTCCATTGTGTATATATACCACAACTTGCTCAGCCACTCATCTGTTGTTGGACACCTGGGTTGCTTCCAGATTTCAGCTATTACAAATTGTGCTGCTCTGAACATGAGTATACACAAATCTTTTGGGATGGGTGTGGTATTTTTTTTTTCCTCCAGGGTTATTACTGGGGCTCAGTGCCTGCACTACGAATCCACTGCTCCTGGAAGCTGTTTTTTCCCCTTTTTTTTGCCATTGTTGTTTATCATTGTCATTGTTATTGCTGTCATTGTTGGATAGGACAGAGAGAAATGGAGAGAGGAAGGGAAGGCAGACAGGAAGAGAGAAAAACAGACACCTACAGACCTGCTTCACTGCTTGTGAAGCGACTCCCCTGCAGGTGCGGAGCCGAGGACTCAAACCGGGATCTTTATGCCGGTCCTTGCGCTTCATGCCATGTGTGCTTAACCTGCTCCACTATAGCCCAGCTCCCAGGTGTGGCACTTTTTAAAAAAATTATGATAGGACACAGAGAGAAGCAGGGAGAAAGGAAAGAGAGGTAGAGAGAAAGACACTCTACAGCACTGCTTCACTGTTGATGAAGTTTCCCCCTGCAGGTGGGGAGCTGGGGCTTGAACCTGGGTCCCTGTAGCATGATAACTTGTGCACTTTACTGGTTGTGTCACCACCAACACCACCACCACCCTTAGAGTACACACTTTACCACACCGGAGGACCTGGATTCAAGTCCCCAGCCACCACACAGAGGAGAAGCTTTGTGAGTGGTGAAGAGGTGTCTCTCCTCCTCTCTCTGTTTGCCCTCTAGAAAAAGAGAAAAAAGAAATAAAAGAGGCACAAGGAGTGAGTGGTAGGATCAACCAGGCAAAGCTCTGGGAACAAAACTAAACAAGCAAACAGAAAAGATGGTCCCCAGCAGAGAACCCCTGAAGAAACAGGCTGCTGCGGAGAGGCCAGTCCCCCTCCACTCCAGAAGCTGGACAAACAGGGTGCTGGATCTGAGCCCCAGGGTGCCTGACCCCTGTGCCCCCCACCACCTGCAGGTGGAGCAGCGACTGATCCGCTATGAGCATGACGGCAGTGAGACCCTGGATGACGGCTTCGTGCTCATGGCAAACGCCTCGGAGGTGGACCGCCAGAGCCGCCCAGTGGCTGTCATCATCACCATCCTCCCAGTCAACGACCAGCCCCCTGTCCTCACCACAAACACGGGCCTGCAGGTGAGACCATGCTGAGACCATGCCGGGTCCCTTCCCTGAAACTCAGTGTTCCCCTCTGTAAGCCGAGGACCCCCACTACCTACCTCACTGGGCTGTGAGGAAGAGAAAGGAGTAAGGCTTGGCTGCTGGGCACTGGTGAGTGTTATGAGCTCACCTGCCTTGCTGGCCACTGTGCTTTTGTTGCCAGGACATCTGAAGAAAGTTCATGCAGGGGAGTCGGGCAGTAGCACAGCAGGTTAAGCACACATGGCGCAAAGCACAAGGACCAGCGTAAGGATCCTGGTTCGAGCCCCCGGCTCCCAACCTGCAGGGGAGTCGCTTCACAGGCGGTGAAGCAGGTCTGCAGGTGTCTGTCTTTCTCTCCCCCTCTCTGTCTTCCCCTCCTCTCTCCATTTCTCTCTGTCCTATCCAACAACAACGATAACAAGGGCAACAAAAGGGGAAAAATGGCCTCCAGGAGCGGTGGATTCATAGTGCAGGCACCACGCCCCAGCGATAACCCTGGAGGAAAAAAAAAAAGGAAGAGGGCAGACCTGCTCTATGTGAGACAAGGGCTCAGGCTACATTTGGGGAGCAGTGTTGAGTTGCTCTGGATTATAGATGGGTGGTGCTGTGTGTCAGTTCAGCCACTAGATGGTGCTGTCTACCGTGTTTTGCAGGTTGTTCCGTCTCCAGCTATCTGGAGCGGATCCATCTGGGTCAATGGGGAGAAGCCAGGAACCCCAGAGGGCACCGGTTTCTGGGTGGGAGGGACCCTCAGGGACCCTCCCAAAGCTGCTGACTGAGCGAAACAAGTGGCAAGGCCCCAGGAGCGGGACTCTGACCTCCTGGTAGATACAGATAGAGCATAGGTGGTGTGCAGAGGTCACAGTACCCCCCCCCCCATGCCCACCTTTAAGTAGCCTTCTTCCAAGCCAGGAACCCTCCCCCAAGCAAAGCAAGTGAAGGCTTTTAAGCCTGGGAAAGGTGTCTGGGGCGAGGACTTTCATGCTTGAGGCTCTGAGGTCCCAGGTTTAGTCCCTAGCACCACCATAAGCCAGAGCCTTACCAGGCTCTGGTAAAAATAAATAAAAATAAAATTTAATGAGGTGGAAAGGGTTTTTCAGGTCTCTTATGAGCTTCCCCCAGACTACTGCCCAAGGCCAGTGGAGAGGAGCCCCTACTCTGCCAATGGCAGACCAGATTAAGCAGCATGGGGCAGGGGGTGGGGGGAGAAATGGGGGCTTCCTGAAAAAGGAGGAGTGGAGCCTGCCCAGAGCAGGGGTGGGGACCATCCAGCCCTGCCAAGACAGAACTCAGAATTCCAGTCATCCGGGAGCTTTTCTCACAGCAAGTGAGAAATAAATAAACTGATCACTTTTTATTTTTAAACTGATCACTTTGATTCTCAAATAATGTTATATTCAGTGGCCCTCAAAAAATATATATTCAGTGGCCCTTGGGCAGAGAAAATGACCCCTACCCCTGCTCTAGAGGAAAAGGCAGGGTTGGGGGCAGAGGCCCTGGGGGTCTGGGGGCTGGGGCAGGTGAAAAGGGAAGCTCCTGGGTGGGGGGATGCTGTGTGTGCATGGTGGGGACAGCCCCTTCACAGCCCTGTGTCCCCAGCTGTGGGAGGGGTCCACCGTGCCCATCCCCGCGGAAGCCCTCAGGGCCACAGATGGCGACTCAGGCCCCGAGGACCTGGTCTACACCCTGGAGCAGCCCAGCAATGGCCAGGTGGTGCTGCGGGCGGAGCCGGACACTGAGGTGCGAAGCTTCACCCAGGCCCAGCTGGACCGTGGGCAGGTGCTCTTTACACACACAGGTGGGTGAAGAGGGGTGCCAGGGAGGGGTGTACTGGGGGGAGGGTTGGGGAGAAAAAGTGCCAGGAAAGGGGGTACCTGGGGAGGGAATACCAGGGGAGGGGTACCCTGGGGTGGGATACTTGGGGGTGGGGTGTTGGAGGGATATGAGGGAAGGGGTATGAGTGTTGGGTAGAGGTGCCAAGGAAAGGGGTGCCCTGGGTGGGGTGTTGGGAGAAATGTGCCCCAGGGTAGGGTGCTGGGGGAGTGGGTACTCAAGAGGGTGGGGTAAAGGTTCTCTAGGGTGGGGTGTTGGAGAATGAGGTGGGGGACCCTGGGGATGGGTGTTAATAGAAGGAGGTTATAGGGTGAGGGGTTGCCAGAGGAGTATGTGGCGGGGGATGAGGGGCAGGGGGCAGGCTGTGCTCCGGGTGGGAGAGGTACCAGTGGCTGGGGGCCCAGTGAGAACACTGCACCGCTGTCCACAGGAGCCCTGCACGGTGGCTTCCGCTTCAGCCTGTCCGACGGCCAGCACTCGTCCCCGGGCCACGTGTTCCGCGTGACGGCGCAGACACCGGCGCTACTCTCGCTGGAGGGCAGCCGTGCGCTCACTGTGTGCCCAGGTGGGTCCATCGGGGCCGGGGCGGGTGGGGTTGGCCCCCTGCCAGCCAGGCCTCACACCCCTTTTCCCCTCTCCCCGCCAGGGTCCGTGCAGCCGCTGGACAGCCAGAGCCTGAGAGCCAGCACCAGCGTAGGGTCCGAGCCCGGCCGTCTGCTCTACCGGGTGCTGCGGGGTCCGCGGCTGGGCCGGCTGCTGCACAGCCAGCGGGGCCCTGGGGAGGCCCTGCGCAACTTCACCCAGGCCGAGGTGAGCTCCTGGCCGCCCCGCCCGAGCACCAGGCTGGGGGCAGGGCTGCAAGGGATCACTGCATGGGGCCTCCAGGGCGTCCCAGGGTTTGACCAAGTGTGGAGGGGGGTGTGGAGCTGCAGCCTAGGGGCTTCCCCTCCGCGCCCGCCTCCCCCCTCCGCGGGCAGTAGGACAGCTGTGGGGCAGAGGGCGCCCAGCAGGGGGAGCCCTCGCCGCAGCCACTGCTGACGACTGGGAAAGAGGCGGGTGGTTATGGGCGGGCCAGGTCACGGGTCTCCTGCTCATCGCTTCCCAAAAATATTTGTTCTTAAGGTGGAGGAGATAGCTTAATGGTTATGCAAAGAGATTCTCATGCCTGAGGCTCCAAGGTCTCAGATTCAGTCCGTCGTATTATCATAAACCAGAGCTGAGCAGTGCAATGGTAAAATAACAATAATAATAATAATAGATTACTTTTTTTTTTTTTACCAGAGTTTTACTCAACTCAAGTTTATATTGATGCGGGGAATTGAACCTGAGACTTTGGATCCTCAGACATGAGAGTCTCTTTGCATAACAATTATGCTATGCATCTCCACTCAAATATTTTAATTTTTACCAGAGCACTGCTCAGTTCTGATTTATGGTGGTGCAGGACACTGAACTTGGGACTTTGGAGCCTCAGGCTTTCCTGCATAGACTTTTTGAATAGCCTTTATGCTGTCTCCCAGTCCTCATCACTGACTTTTATTTTTTATTTTTTTATAATTATGTAGTTGTTTTCCCTTTTTTTGCCCTTGTTTTTTGTTGTTTTTATTATTGTTGTTATTGATGTCGTCGTTGTTAGATAGGACAGAGAGAAATAGAGAGAAGAGGGGAAGACAGAGAGGGGGAGAGAAAGATAGACACCTGCAGACCTGCTTCACCGCCTGTGAAGCAACTCCCCTGCAGGTGGGGAGCCGGGGGCTCGAACTGAGATCCTTAGGCTGGTCCTTGCACTTTGCGCCACTTGCACTTAACCCGCTGCGCTACCACCCGACTCCCTGACTTTTTTTTTATTTGTTTGTTTGTTTGTTTTGCTGAGTTGGAGTCTTGCTCATAAACAATTTCATTCATTCCTGGCCATTTTTTCCTCTCATTTGCTTTCTTTTTTTTCAATTTATTTGTTTCACAAACTACAGATAGAATCATAACATCACCATGGCATATTTACAAATTCAAGAGATTAACTCAGGACCTCATGCTTACAAGTCCAGTGCTTGACCTGCTACATAGCCTCTAGAACACCTAGGTTTTTGGGGTTTTTTTTTTGGGGGGGGATTCTTCCTTTCTCATTTAGATAGGCAAATACCAGAGCCCTGGAGCTTCTTCCAGTGGCATAACACCTCACATATGGTGCCAGGACTGTCACCTGGGCCACACACAGCAAGGCACATAGCCTACACAGTGAGTAATCTTTCCGGCTCATTTTATAATGGGATTTTTTTTTTTTCAACAAGCTCTGGTTTATGGTGGTTCCAGGGATTGAATCTGGGGTCTTTGGAGTCTCAGGCATGAAAGTTGTTTGTTTTTTTTTTTATGTTTTTCTGTATCTCCAGCACACACCTTTTTTTCCATTTTTTCTTTTTCTTTTCATCCCCCCCCCCACCTTCCCTTTCCCCAAGAGCTCAGCTCTAGTTTATAGTGGTTCAGCAAATTGAACCTGGTAATCTGAAGTCAGACTATCTCTTACCACCAACAACCTCACTTTTTTTTTTGGCCTCCAGAGTTATTGCTGGGGCTCCGTGCCTGCACCATGAATCCACTGCTCCTGTAGGCCATTTTTCCCCCCTTTTGTTGCCTTTGTTGTTGTAGCCTTGTTGTGGTTATTATTATTGTTGATGATGTTGTTAGTTGTTAGGACAGAAAGAAATGGAGAGAGGAGGGGAAGACGGAGAGGGAGAGAGAAAGATAGACAACTGCAGACCTGCTTCACCACCTGTGAAGCGACTCCCCTGCAGGTGGGGAGTGGGGCCTCGAACCAGGAACCTTAAGCTGGTCCTTGCACTTTGTACCACATGCGCTTAACCCGTTGCACTACCGCCCGACCCCCAACCACCCTTCCTTTTATTTTTATGCAGAACATGAAATAAAATCAGGGTTTTATGCATGATTATTACCACTGAGTCACCTCCCTGGTCCAGTTTTGTTTTGTTTGTTTTTACCAGAGCACTGTTCAGATCTGGTGGTGCTGGGGACTGAACCTGGGCACTTTGGAACCTCTGGCACAAATCATTTTGCATAATCACTGTGCTGTTTCCCCAGACCCCAATTTTTGTAGAGAGAGAACAGAGCACAGCTCTACAATCTGTGGGCTTCTTGTCTCTCTATGTGGTGGTGGTGGTGGTAGTAACCAAGAGCATTCAAGGCTAGTGCTCTCCTGCTGAACTGCCTCCCTGGACCCCATCATGGAATTAGCACCCAGCTTATGTCAGGGGTTCTCTGAAAGGCAGGATGTGTGGGGAGCTTGTGGGCAAGGGGAAAGCAGAAAGACAAAGTCCCTCGGTTTCCTGGTCTCCTTTGGACACCCAATGAAATATTCAGCAGAAGGCACCTGCAGCAGCTGTCTGTGAGGCCTTTGTTATTAGATGTGCAGGAAGGAGGCAGTGGTTGGTGTACAGGGCCTGGAGCCCCTCACTCCCCACCCCACATGACCCCCAAACCCCTACAGTCCAGACTGACGGGCCACGCCAAGCCAGGCTGGCAGGGCCCCCAGGGACACTGGGGCAGGGTAGGGCAAAGGCAGGGATCAGGTGTCCCTACTTGTAGGTAGAAAGGGAGCTCAGGTGATCCCATTCAGAGCACAGGTGAGGGACTGGCTTGTCCTGGCCCTGCTCCCAGCACCCGCACAGCCTGACCCCAGACCCCACCCCCAGCCCCACCCACCCTGTGGGCGGCTGCCCCTCCCACCCACAGCAGGGCATCCCGCCTCTACCGCCACCCCCAGGGGCTCCACTTCATCTTACCTGGCCAGCCTGGGTTAGAGGCCATTGTTGGCCCACCTGTGTTTTATTTGGCCCGCAAGATGCATGTAATAGTCTCAAAGCATCAGCATTTAGGGGGCCGGACACAGAGGGTTAAGCTCACATGGTAGAAATGCAAGGACAGGACCAAGGATTCCCCAGCTCCCCACCTGCAGGGTAATCGCTTCATAAGCAGTGAAGCAGGTGTCTACCTTTCTCTCCCCCCTCCCCCTCCTCTCTCGATTTCTGTCTATCCTATCCAACAGCTATAACAAGAATAACGGCAAAATGGGAAAAATGGCCTCCAGGAGCAGTGCAGGCACCGGGCCCCAGCAATAACCCTGGAGGCAAAAAAAAAATCAGCATTTAATTTTGGGAGACTTCACACACCTGGACCTGATTTCCAGTTTGTTAAATCCTTTTTTACAGTCAGCCAGAGAGCTGGCACTCCATAGCCCCACCTCTGCTGCCCCTTTGGAACCGCAGAGATCCTTTGATTTAGTGGAGAATGCCCAAACCCAGGACTGAAGAGACCCCCTTACACTGTAGCACCCCCCAACTGTGATGTTCCCCTTTGCAGGAGTAATGACCCCTCCCCTTAGATCTGTGGTACTCCCCAGATGGTGATGCTCCCTCTTAGATAGGATAGTGCTCCCCAGCTCACCACAACCCCACCACCCCCAGACAGCCCCACATGCTGAGACTCCAGTCAGCTTCTATCTGCCTCTTGCACAAGCCTTGTTTTTCTGAGAAAAGAAAACAGTTCCCCGAATCTCCTGAAAGAGACAAACAAAAGATAAGCCCAGAGGACACTGGGACAGGATGGGGCGGGATGTATTTGACAAAAGGGGATGACTCCTTGGTATCTGACACGCAGAGCAGGAAGGCTGGGCTGGAGTTGGGGTGCTGCAGGGTGTCACTCAGGGGCCTTTGTGGTCAGAGTAAACTGTTACACTGTCTCAGAGAGTAGCTCACTGGGTAAGGTGTGTGCCTTACCATGCACACAGCCCACACTCAGAGACCAGAGGGAAGTCTCAGGGCACTAAAGAAAACTCTCACTCTCTCTCGCTGAAGGAAAAATAAAATAAAATGTTGGCTTTGGGGCTGGCAAAATAACTCACTTGGATAGTGTGCTGTTTTGCTGTATGTGCACCTCAGAATTGCATCCGGCCCCCACCGCACTGAAGGAAGTTTCAGTATGTGGTCTCTTTCACTTTCTGTCTGCCTTCACTGTCTCTATCTTAAAATTTTAAAAATAGTGTGGTCCGGAGGTAGTGCAGTGGATAAAGCATTGAATTCTCAACCATGAGGTTCCAACTTCAATCCCCGGCAGCACATGTACTAGAGAGATGTCTGGTTCTTTCTCTCTTCTCCTATCATTCTCATGAGTAGATAAATATTTTAAATAATAATAATAGGGTGAGTCGGGTGGTAGCACAGTGGATTAAGCGCAGGTGGCACAAAGCACAAGGACCTGCATAAGGATCCTGGTTTGAGCCGCCAGCTCCCCACCTGCAGGGGAGTCACTTCACAGGTGGTAAAGCAGGTCTGCAGGTGTCTATCTTTCTCTCCCCCTCTCTGTCTTCCCCTCCTCTCTCCATTTCTCTCTGTCCTATACAACAATGATGACATCAATAACAACAAAAACAATAAAAAAACAAGAGCAACAAAAAGGAATAAATATTTAATAATAATAATAATAAGGAGTCGGGTGGTGGAGCATCGGGTTAAGTACACATGGTGCAAAGTGCAAGGACCGGTGTAAGGATCCCAGTTCCAGCCCCCAGCTCCCCACCTGCAGGGGAGTCGCTTCACAGGTGGTGAAGGTCTGCAGGTGTCTGTCTTTCTCTTTCCCTCTCTTCTTCCGCTCCTGTCCCCATTTCTCTCTGTCCTATCCAACAACAGCAACATCAATAACCACAACAATATTAAACAACAAGGGCAACAAAAGGGAAAATAAATAAATATAAAATAATAATAACTATTTCTTTTAAATAATAATAATGTTGGCCCAGGAGTAATGAAAAGAGCATGTGCAAAGACTAACTCCCCCCCCCAAGAAAAAAATCCTGTCAAGGGAGTCAGGCGGTAGTGCAGTGGGTTAAGTGCATGCAAAATGCAAGGACCAGTGTAAGGACCCCGGTTCAAGCCCCCAGCTCCCCACCTGTAGGGAAGTCGCTTCACAAGCGGTGAAGCAGGTGTGCAGGTGTCTTTCTCTCCCTATCTCTGTCTTCCCCTCCTCTCTCCATTTCTCTCTGTCCTACCTAACAATGACAATAAGAATAACTACAACAATAAAACAACAAGGGCAACAAAAGGGAATAAATATTTAAAATATTTTAAAATATTTTAAATAATAATAATAATGAGTGGTATAACTTTACTTACACTTTAAGGTTCCCTCTGGCTTCAGCATTACAAACACGTGTGTTTATGTGTAAGGGGAGGGGGAGGGGCTAAAGCTGGGACCTGAGGCAGGAGGCCATGACCTGAGCTCCAAGAAGAGTGACAGTGTGTGAAGGAGGTGGCAGAGCCAGGTGGGGAGCAGGTGGCTGGACATGAGGTGTATGTCAGGCCACCTACAGCTGGCTCTTAACACCTGGGAGCACCACAGATAGAACCCCAGATGCCGGGGACAGGAGGACCCAGGAGTCCATGGAGGAGCTGCCAGTGAGGGGGTAAGAAGGAGAACTGACAGCAGGTATGCTGAAGGCCAGTGGGCAGCAGGGGTTGGTCCCAGTTATGTTTATGCAAAAAGCTTCATGTCTGAGGCTTCAAAGTCACAAGCTCAATCCCAGGCACTGCCATAAACTAGAGCTATAATACTATAATACTATATATACTATAATACTATATATATAATATATATAGTATAATATATTATATATAATATATTAATATATATAGTATAATATAGTATATATAATACTAATATACTATAATACTATAGCCTATTTCATGAAAATAAAAACAAACTCATAGGGCTGGGCTGTGGTGTGCACATTACAGTGCATAAGGACCCAGATTCAAGCTCCCATCCCCCTACAGCAGAGAAGTAGAGGAAGCTTCACAAGTGGTGAAGCAGTGCTGTAGGTGCCTTGATTTTTCTCTACCTCTCTATGTTCCCTCCAATCTCAATTTCTCTCTGTCTCTACCCAATAAATAAATAAAATATTTTTAAAAAATTTTCTAAAGGCAGAGAATGCTGGGGAGATAGCATAATGGTTATGCAAAAAGATTTTCATGCCTGAGGTACCAAAAGTCTCAAGCTCAGTCCCCAGCACCACCATAAGGGATGCAGAGGTTACATCGGCTCCGGTGCTGAATACAGGCCCCAGATCAAACACTACGTCATTTTAAAGCTCCTCCCTTCCCTCTGAAACTCACATACAAAGCAGAACCCAGCATAAGAAAGAGCTGAACAGTGCTTTGGTGTTAATAAGTGCAGATGGAATGTGGCTTCCCCAGGAGTTCAAAGACAAGAGAGGCTTTGCCCGAAATGACAGGGTTGGGACATCCAGGTGGCCACCCCAGGTGACCCAGGGGTTACAACACAGAAAGCCCAGGGCCAGCTGACCTGTAAGGGGGTTGGGGCATCACAACTCCTGCATCTCCCCCACCACCACCACCAACAGCCAGTCTCCCCACAGGTAGATGCTGGGCAGGTGCTGTATGAGCACGAGATGCCACCCGAGCCTTTCTGGGAGGCCCACGACACCCTGGAGCTCCAGCTGTCCTCGCCCCCTGCTCCTGACATGGCTGCCACCCTGTCAGTGACCGTGTCCTTTGAAGCACCCTGTCCCCAGCGCCCCAGCCGCCTCTGGAGGAATACAGGTGAACCCAGTGATGAGCCAGCACAATGAGTGGGGAGGAGTACCAGGTTGGGAGGGGCCTGGGGGTGGTATTGCAGGACAGCCCCAGGAGCTGGAGAGTGAAGGTTGAGGTCAGAGAAGGAGAACTGTCCTTGCCCTCCCGACAAGGGGGCATCCCTACCCTTGAGGGCTGCAAGGGTCTTCGGTTTAGTGGGTGGGTGTCACCCTCACAGCCCGTGTCCTTCCTGCCCTCAGGTCTCTGGGTCCCTGAAGGCCAGCGGGCCGAGGTCACTGTGGCTGCCCTGGATGCCTCCAACTTCCTGGCCAGTGTGCCAGCCTCACAGCGCCAAGGCCTGGATGTGCAGTTCCAGGTCACCCAGTTCCCCACACGTGGGCGGCTGCTGGCGGCCGGGGAGCCCCTGCACGCAGGACAGCCCCACTTCCTGCAGTCACAGCTGGCAGCTGGGCAGCTGGAGTATGCCCATGGCGGTGGGGGCGCCCAGCCCGACTCCTTCCGCTTCCGCGCCTACTTGCAGGGCCCACGGGGCGCCTGGCCGGCCATGCCACGCACCTCCGAGGCCTTCGCAGTCAGCGTGCGTGCGGGGCCCGAGCGGGCGCCCCGGCCACAGAGCTCTGCGCCACTGAGGCTCCGCCGGGGCTCCCACGCGCTGGTGTCCCGCGCCCAGCTCAGCCTGCTGGACCCTGGGTCGGAGTCCTCTGAGATCCTCTACAAGGTGCAGCGGGCGCCCCGCAACGGCTTCCTGAGCCTGGCGGGGGCAGGCCCTGGGCCGGTGCTCAGCTTCACCCAAGCCGACGTGGACTCGGGACGCCTGACCTTCACCGCCAATGGCAGCAGCGTGGCAGGCACCTTCCAGTTGAGCGTGGCCGTGGGGGCCAGGCCGCCCACGCCCACCACCCTCATCGTGGACGTCCTGCCCGCTGCCATTGAAGTGCAGCTACGGACACCCCTGGAGGTGGCCCAAGCAGCTGGACGTGGCATGCTGTCCCGCCAGCAACTGGCAGTACTGTCTGACCGGGAGGAGCTGGACGCTGAGTATCAGCTCACCCAGCCACCTCGCCATGGCCAGCTGCTGGTACGCGGGCAGCCTGTGGCTGCTTTCAGCCAGCTGCAGGTGGACCAGGGTGAGGTGGGCTTCACCTTCACCAACTTCTCCTCCCCCAGTGATGGCTTCAGCGTTCTGGCGCTGGCCCGGGGGCTCAATGCCTCGGCCACAGTGAATGTCACTGTGAAGCCTTTGGTGCACCTGTGGGCAGGCGGCCCGTGGCCCAGGGGTGCCACCCTGCATCTGGACCCCAGGGTGCTAGACGCAAGCGAGCTGGCCAACCGCACAGGAAGTATGCCCCGCTTCCGGCTGCTGGCGGGGCCCCAGCACGGCCGCCTGATCCGAGTACCCCCGGCTGGGACAGATCCCCTCAGGGGCAGCATGCCAGTGGAGCAGTTCACGCAGCAGGACCTGGAGGCAGGGAGGCTGGGCCTGGAGCTGGGTAGCCCAGAAGGTAGCACTCTGGACCCAGCAGCCGACAGTCTCACTCTGGAGCTGTGGGCGCAGGGCGTCCCACCTGCCGTGGTCACACTGGACTTCACCACTGAGCCCTACAATGCTGCCCAGCCCTACAGCGTGGCCCTGCTCAGCCTCCCCAAGGCCACTTGGACAGAGGTGGGCACCTCCGGAAGAAACAGCCCCACAGAAGAGCCAGGCCATGTGGCCCCCAGCCCCATCCCCACAGCGGGCAGGGGCGGCTTCCTGGGCTTCCTGGAGGCCAACATGTTCAGCGTCATCCTGCCTGTGTGCCTGGTGCTCCTACTGCTGGCACTGCTCCTGCCCCTGCTCTTCTACCTCCGCAAGCGCAACAAGACAGGCATGCACCATGTCCAGGTGCTGGCCGCCAAGCCACGCAACGGGCTGGCTGGTGAGGCTGAGACCTTCCGCAAGGTGGAGCCAGGCCAGGCCATCCCGCTCACGGCCGTGCCGGGCCAGGGGCCCCTGAGAGGCCAGCCGGATCCAGAACTGTTACAGTTCTGCCGGACACCCAATCCTGCCCTCAAGAATGGCCAGTACTGGGTATGAGGCCTGGCCAGGGCCCAGAAGCTAGGCCAGGCTTGCTCAGGCCCTTTCTGCCCAGCCCTATGCTGCCTGCACCCCCCCAACCCCTGGGGTCCCAGATCCCTGGAGCAGGACACCCAGAAGCTGGAGGGTGAGGCACTGTGGGGAAGCCCCAAGAGTCCAGGTGGTGGCAATGGGGTCCAGAGCTGGATAACCCCTTGGGATACCTCCCAAGTGCCCTCCTTGCCAAGGATCACAGGGGCAGGCTGGGAGTAGACACCCCTGCCTGGAGCTAGCTTGGGTTCTCAGAGCTAGAAGGACTCCGAAAATGGGTCAGGACTCTGGGTCCTGGGTCTGTGGCCTTGGATGAATCACAAGGAGTCCAGACTCCTACCAGGGCAAAGAGAAGGGAAGGACACGTGACTGGGCCTGGCACTTCCACCCCAGTCTCTGCCCCAGGGCCAGAGGTAAACTGTTCCCTGAGTGTTTTTTTTTTTTGGGGGGGTGCCCTAGAGCAGAGGTGGGAGGAGAGAGCCCCAGGACTTTCTAGAAGGCCCAAGCCAGTAGAATAATATATTGTGGTGGAAGGTGGCTGGGCTGCACTGGTAACAGGTTTATTTAAGGAGGGTTGCAAGGAAGCTTTATTACATTGTGCTGAGCTAGCCCAGATTAAGGATGCACCCGTCAGTGGGGCGAGGGGAGGAGGGGCTGAGGCCCATAGTTCTCAGGGTCCCCTTGACGGGCGGGGGCTGGGTAGGAATAGGCAGTGAGCCCCAAGTACACTGGACTGGGGCACACACAGTGTCTCCGGCCAAAAGTGGCTCAGTCTCTATGCTCCCCAAGGACTGGGAGGTGTGCTCCACAGGGCCTGGATAAACGGTGCTTCCGAGGTTCTGAATGACTGTGTGCTGTCTGTCTGTCTGTCCACCTGCTGGGGCCTGGCCCTCCTCCTGGGGCCATCCCGATCTTGCTCCACCTCCTCCCCACCTGCATATCTTTGCAGGACAGAGACACTAGACCCGTGACAAGGAGTTTAAAGAAAGCAACTGAACAAAGAAAGATTCACCCCACCTACATTGTTCTAATAAGAAGCTATTAGAACAACGAAGAGGGGGTGTGGGGACCCCATGGCTGGAACCTGGTGCTGAGGAGATCCCAAATACCCCTGCAAATTTTCATAAGCTGGTTTCCCCCTTCCCAGCAAGACAATCTGCTCCTCAAAGGCATGTTCTGGATGCTGAGGCTTGGTTAGAGCTGAGCTTTGCAAAGCTATCTTAGAAGACCCTCTCTGAGTTGCTGGGGACTGGGGAGTGGTGGTGAGAGAGGCATAAGCCTCTGGCCATCCCCCGCCAACTCTTCCCTTTCCTTCCTTCCTTCCTTTCTTACCAGAGCACTACTCAACTCTAGCTTATGGTGGTACTAGAGATTGAATTTGGGACCTTCTTTTTTCCAGAGTCCAGACCTTCTTTTTTCCTCCTGACTGTGTGATTTCACCATTCCAGGTTACTTTTTCATTCAGAGAAACAGAGACAGCACAGCATCTGAGCTTCCTCTAGTGCCATAGCACACCCATGCAGTGCTGGGGTTCAGACCTGGTGCTTGAGTATGACAAGACACTGGCCCTACCCTATCATATGAGCTCTTTCCAACCCTGGCGAGAATCTTGAGAAGCTGGAAACAACTGAGATAGACTTGACCCCAGGAAATATTCCAGACCCTGGAAGTAAGACTAAAGGACTGAAGTCCTTGACACCAGAAGAGGTGCCTGAGTTTTGGGGTACAGCCAGGGTACAGCCATGGTTGCCTTTGGCAGCTACCCTGCATCTGGGAACCTTGGGCCTCTCAGTATCAGTCTAAACCAGGAGCAGGGCAGAGAGGAGTGAGGCTGTGGGAAGCAGAAGAACCCTGCATATGCCCCCTCATGCCTCTCCAGGCACAATCCGGGCCCATGGGCTCCCACCCCAGCCCTCAGAGTGCCTACAGCCCTGGTTCCACTTCCCTCATAAGCCTGGTCTCCCAGGGTCACCCTCAGGCCTGCCCCTCTTGGACCTGCCCCAGACAATGGCGTCTCTGTATTACACAGTTCCACCCTGCTGCTCCCAGCTCAGGGCTGGGTCCTCAGGGCCTGATAACAGGGCCAGTTTCCCCAGAAACATAAGCAGAGAGGAGAGTGCCAGACCCACCAGGTAGGATCTGCCAGGCTCACATTTCCCCCAGAGGATGGCAGGCACCCGCTCTGTCCCCACTGCCAGACTGCTTTGCCCTCAGCACACTGGCACGGCCTAACACGGCTCTGTGGGGACTGTGGGCTGCATGGGGCACTGTGCTGAGGCTGCACACCCCCAAAGCAGGGGAATCCATGCAACAGGGAGCAGTCTTGATTTATGTCAGGTCTCTATAGGTCTCAGAGAGGTACCCAGGCCCACATGGTTGCTATCTACAAGGCGACCTGCCATCCCCTCCATCTCAGGAGGAGTTGCCACCACAAACACACACAGACACACCATAACTGCACGAGTGAGCCCAGCTCCCCTCAACTTCCAGACATGACCCAAAAATAAAGCACCTGCTCTAGAACCCGAGGACAACACCTGCACAGGTGTGCTGACCTCCCCCAAGCCCACCACAGCACCCAGAACTGGCCAGATGAACCAAGTGACAGGATGTCTGCCCATCAGAGATACCAGCAAAGCTGGGAAATGACCCCACGCAGGTAGAATGGAGGGAGGGGTGTGGGGATCAGGGCTGTCAAAGGGGTTCCTGGCTTGGGAGCCCTGCCCACCACCCCAAAGGGTTTAATCTCTTGGATGCCAAAGAAGAGACTTCCTCTGAGTGAGCCCTTTAAGCGGAGTTGCACAGGAAGCAAGAGAAGTGGCTCCCCCCTGCCTTCCATGATCACTATCAGAGGCCCTGAGTGCTAGTATCTTCCTTCTGGCCCCAAGAGTCTAGGTCTGATGGGCTGGAGGTGACTGGACAGCACCCCCACCCCACCTTCAAATTCTGTTTCCCATGGGGTCTCTTTCCTGGCCTGGGAGGAGCCTGGCAAGTGGGTGGAGGCAGAATGGGGACTGCACCTGCTGGGCCCCCTTCCACAGCTCCTCCCTGCCCTCCTACCCACAGACCACCCACCATCCCTGGGGGTTCAAGGGCATTCTGTGCCTTAAATGATGGGGAGACACAGAAGCCCGCCTAGACCTTCCTGAAGCTCCAGACAGGCCCAGGAGCAGCTCCCCCACCCCCAAAGCCTGACCTTGGATAAGAGGGGGTTGAGAGGCCCTGAGTTGTAGCAAGCTCCTTTGAAGTCCAGACACAGCCCTGATAAATAGCTTGTGGTCAAGAAGGAACACCAATACCCACAAGCAGCTTCAGCTAGGGGCCAGGGGGGCAGGGGGACCTATCCCCAAACATGAGGGCTGCCAGTTCTCTCAACCCAGACCTGATACAGAGCATCAAAGCTTTCTTCTCACACTGGGAAGGGCTCATGGGGCTGACAGGAGGGGCTGGCAGGGCTGCCTGAGTCCACTGCGCCAACCAGAGCTGTGTTAGATGGGAGGGAGGGTAGATGTCCCCACATAAAGCCTGTCCCAGTGCTCCATGCACAATCACACAGTGCAGCTTAAGACTCACTGACGAAGTCCTCCCTGTTCCCCAGTGGATCTGGGAGAGGCAGGGACCAGGCCAAGCTCACACCAGGATAGGGACCTCACCGGAAGAAAGTCAGTCCTCGTGACCCTGGCCCAGGGCTCCATCTTCTGCTCCACACTGGCTTTCTCCCCAAGTGTGTGTTGTTGTTGGTGGTGGTGGTGGTGGTGGTGTTGGTGGGATTCACACATGCACCATTTAGTGAGCTACACCTGGATCCTCCCCCATACTCTTAAAATTTCTTTATTTTGGGTAGAGAAATTGAGAGGGGGTGGGGGAGAGCGCTGCAGCATTGCTCATGAAGCTTTCCCCTTGCAGGCTGGGGCCAGGGGCCTGAACATGGGTTCTCGTGCACCATGACATGTTTGCTTTACCAAGTGTGCCACCTTCCAGTCCCCCTCACTTGGAGAGCAGCCACCCCCCCCACCCCACACACACCAAGGAGAACGAGAGGAAAGCAGAGGGCAAGGTGGCAGCCAGGTCTGATCAGGGGAGAGTCCTCAGGAAGTAGCCCCATCCACCCTCCTCTTCCAAAGACACTTCCTGTGAATGTGCAGCCCAGCTGTGCTCTCCCTCCCTGTACCCTCCCCCCAGGTCCCTCCTGCAGAGAAACAGGCAAAGGGAGGTATCTGACCAAGGTCAGCAGTCTCCCCCAAAGTCACCCCACAATGGGGCAAGAGCAGCCCACAAGGGAGGGAAAACTCCCTGGCAGGTTACCTTGCCTACCAAGAATGAGAGTGAAGCCAGGTCCGGGGCAGCTGGCTGCCAGAGCCCCATTTTCCAGCCCAGGCCCCCTCCCAGCCCCTTGCTGGAGTCAGCACCTCTCAGAATAGTCCAGCTGCCCATGCTTCTTCTCAAAGGGCCAGTGCTGTGGCATAGTCCTTAGAACTATACCTGGGATATAGTAGATGCTCACTCAAGTCCAGCTGTTGATTAGGTCTGGGGGAATAGCAGTGGTTATGGAATAGTAGCACAGGGTGGATATGTTGCAGGGGCAGAGACAAACATTCCAGCTGGCAATGTCATCACTTATTAGACCCACCCCAATGCCTGGCACTCAAGCTTCCAAATGCACACACTCTCCATTGGCGAAAGAGAAATGGAGGGGGGCCAGGTGGAGGCGCACCTGGTTAAACACACACATTATAGTGCACCAGGAGCTGGGTTCAAGCCCCTGACCCCCATCTGCAAGGGGAAAGCTTCACGAGTGGTGAAGCAGGGCTGCAAGTGTCTCTCTGTCTCTCTTTCCCTCTCCCCTCTTGATTTGTCTTTATTCAAAAATAAATACATAAAGAGAAATGGAGGAGGTAGATAACCCTGCTG
Organism: Erinaceus europaeus; assembly: GCF_950295315.1. Classification (NCBI taxonomy): domain Eukaryota; kingdom Metazoa; phylum Chordata; class Mammalia; order Eulipotyphla; family Erinaceidae; genus Erinaceus; species Erinaceus europaeus. The sequence goes on from NC_080177.1 coordinate 22,568,050, forward strand.
GGATGTGCAGCAAGGGGTTGGGCCTGGGTAGAAGCTGGAACCCTGTCCTCACCTCCCCTCCACCCTGCTGGTTCAGAAGACTCACTGAGGGTGGGGCTATGTGGAGATAATGAAAGAGGCCTAGAACCTAGCACCTGAGAGGGAGGAGCCCTACTCAAACCTTCCTGCCCAGGTGGAGACGGGCAGGGCCAGGATACAGGGGCTTCCTGAGGGAGGAGGTCTGTCCCCTGAAGAAGGCGGGTAGAGCAGGGGGAGAGGTGGGGCTTCGGTGCTGAGCTCAAAGTCAAAGAGGAAGATGGGGAATGACAATTCTGAGCCAGAGCCAGTTCTGGAGCAGAAGGGCTGTGGAAATCAGGCCCCAGTTTGACACACAGCATCCCTGGGAGTAAATTCAGGGTTACCTAGAAGCATGCCCCCGAGCCCCCACCACCCATCCTTGAAGACAGAGCCAAGCAGGGGCACGGGGGGAGTGCTGAGCCCCTGGAAGGAGCACTCCCCCCAGCTGCCCCCAGTGTCAGTGCGCTCAGTGGTCAATGCCTGTTACAAGGCCCAACAGCTGTAGGAGTAGCCAGAGGGGCTCCCCACCATGCCCCGAGATGCCAGCTACCGGGCTGGGCTTCAGTGCCCATGAGGGAGGAGGCCACTGCTCTACTGACTGGAGCAGCACAGAGGGCCAGGAGGGGCCTCGAACCCCATCCTCCTGAGGGCTGATCAGGGAGGGGTGCAGACCCACCCACCTGGGCCTTGAAGAGAAAGGAGGGGAGGACTCCCCAGAGCAAGTCACTGGGAATGACGTCAGGGAATAAGCATGCACTGGGCCATCCACTGCTGTGGTGCAACACACACACACACACACACACACACACACACACACACACACGGCATGCACAGACTCACTCACTGACAGCAGCCCCATGCAAGCCTGCACACACTCCTCCCAGGCTCCCCAAGAGCCAGCTGTGCAGACACCCACTGCCACCCTTGGGACTCAGCACCAGGCAAGACGAAGACCCCAGAACCCCCACAATGCCTCCCAGCAGAAAGACACCCAAATCCTCACTTTCCAATGGAAGGGTCTGCACAAGACAGTCTGTCTGCATCTCCTGAAAACAAAGAACAAGGAAGGAAGATAAGACACATTCTGCCCTAGGCCTGGCTGGCCACTCTCTGTCCATCCCATAAGTCAAGCTATACAGGGTCAGTTTCCCTCACCGACCAGATGAAGGAACTGGCCCAGACCAGTGGCTTGCCAACATTTGGAAGGAAAATCCATAGCAGGAAACAAGCCCTTCCCAGCCTAGGCCTCACAGCCCCCTCTATCCCCCTCTGGCTGTTCTGTCCTCAAATTCTTGGCAATTCCCTACAGCCCTCACCCCTACCCCCACAAGGGCCTCTTGAGCAAGGAAGTTCCTAGCTCTTTTTTTTTTTCCCCTTTCCTTCCTTCCTTCCTTCCTTCCTTCCTTCCTTCCTTCCTTCCTCCCTTTACCCCTTGAAAGAGCAACACATGCACACACTGCACCTCACCCTATTTTTTTCTCAGATATGAGTTGATTTTATTTATTTGGGGGCTTGTTTTTTTAGCTAAAAACAGAGAAGCAGAGAGAATGAAAGAGACCACAGCACCAAAGTTTCTTCAATGCAGTGATGGCTGGGCTCAAACCTGGTTGTGTACATGGCACAAGCAGTGCACGGTCCGAGTGAGCTATTTTACCAGCCCTATACCAGAGACCTTTAACCTCAGTCCCCAGACCCTGGACTGACCTGCCCAGCCTCCTCCTCTCTGGCCAGATGCTGCTCTCACCACCCCCCCAACATCTGGCACACGACACTTGCCCCCAAGTTCATCCTGAGAGAATAGCATAGCTATCCCCAGCTTACAGCTGGATAAGGCAGCCTAGCAGTGGGCACATGCAGGGAGACCTCAGCCCAGATGCCACCAAGATCCACACGACCTCAGATGGGGTGACCCAGTGGCACCTCAGAATCTCCATCTGCTGGAATGCTGGTGATGGCCTTACCCCCAAGACAGCATGGGCAGTGGGAGGACCCATAGCAGGCACTCAGCCCAATGCCAATACCCAGGTCCCTGACCTTGCTGGCTCCTAGGACACAGTATACTTGGGCAATGCCAGTGCCCACGCTAGTGACCTCATGCCCCAGATCATCAGGATAACCAGCACTTGAGTCCTGCAGGAGGAAACTGAAGCTGAGTGGTAGCCTGGCTAGTGCACCCCTTGGGGGTAGCCCCATGTGTGAATCTCTACTGTTCCACCCTCTGTGCTGCTGGTGATGATACTTGGCCTGAGGGCACTCAAGGGGGTAGTCCTAGGCCTAGCCCTTGGTCTTGCTTCTGTACAGTGCTCCTGTATACACCAGCCCCCAGCTCTGCTGACCAAGTGAACACGTGTGCAGGCTCTGCTCCCAGAACCTTATGGAACCCTCTGAGCAGCTACCCATCACAGTGGAGAAAGGAACATAGGGCACTCAGAACGGTCCCTGAAACAACTTCATGTCAGCTAGGATTTGCTCGTGGGCCCAGCCAGGTTGCTCCTCCCCTGGGTGTGTGGAGCAGAGGGCTTGCAGCAAGGCTGGAGGCTGCAGGGCTGTCAACAGAACCTCAGATTCCCCCTGCCTGATACACACCTACCAAAGTGACACAGAGATGGGGTAGATCGATAGTCCACAATGCCCTGGGCTGTTATCCCTGGTCAGCGATCCACCACCCAGCATAGGCACCCCAGGCTGGCTCATTCTGGCCCAGGATACCCCTGAAACTCCCTACAGGGATCCACTGTAAAACAAGGTTGATAATCTCCTGCAGGCAAGGTGTCTGTGAAATGCCAGTGACCATCGTGGTCAGCCTGCACTTGGGAAAGGGGCAGACCCTGGAGCTAAGGACAGGGAGGGGGAGGGGGACACGGTAAGGAGGCAGCTATGGCCTGCACAGGGTCTCTGACCACCCCCACCCCCACCAGGTCCCTACTTGGCTATGGAATGGAGACCGTAAGCCCCAAAGCAGGTCAGACACAGAGTTGTGGCCAGTCCTCTAAGGTTCCTTGAGCACAAGGTGACTGAAGAAGGCCTGAGTGCCCCCAAAGAATGGACCAGACCACAAAGGCATCAGGATGGACTCAAATGGGCAGGTGACAGGCAGTTGGGAAGTAAGGGAGTGACCCCAGGGCCCAATGCCAGCCTCAAACCCTGGTGAATACCTGTACTCAGTGCCCCAGGCCCAGGAGCTCTGCAAGAGTTCACAACATGTTGGCAGCAAGAAAGAAAGTGGAAAAAAAAAGTAGAACACCAAAAGATAGTAAATAATAAAATATAAAACCTGCAAAGGAGATAGTATAGTAATTTTGCAAAAGACTTATGGGAGGGCACACGATGGCGAAGTGGTTAAGCGCACACATTATAGTGTGCAAGAATGAAGGTTCAAGCCCCTGGTTCCCACCTGCAGGAGGAAAGCTTCACAAGTGGTGAAGCAGGGCTCGAGATGTCTCTTTCTCCCTTTCTAGCTCTCAATGTCTGTCTCTATCCAATCATAATTAAATAAAAATATTTTTAAAAATATTTATTTCCTTTTTGTTGCCCTTGTTTTTTATTATTGTTGTAGTTATTATTGCTGTTGATGTCGTCGTTGTTGCATAGGAGAGAAATGGAGAGAGGAGGGGAAGACAGAGGGGGAGAGAAAGACAGACACCTGCAGACCTGCTTCACCACCTGTGAACCGACTCCCATGCAGGTGGGGAGCCAAATCCCATGCAGGTGGGGAGCCAGGGGCTCAAACCCGGATCCTCACACCAGTCCTTGCACTTTGCACCACATGCCCTTAACCCACTGTGCTACCACCCGACTCCCAAATAAAAATATTTTTAAAAATATTTATACCTGAGGATCCCTGGCTCCAGGTTCATCCCCAACACCACTATAAATCAGAGCTAAGCAGTGCTCTATCTCATAAAAATAAAATGCCTTTGAAAAGACAATATTTAAATTAATAAAGTTTAACCAAATGTAAGGCAAGACATTGCCAAGTATTAAAGTCTACCTGATTTCAATTAGCATCTGAACAGCCTATAATGTGGAAGTGTGTGTGTGTGTGTGTGTGTGTGTGTGAGAGAGAGAGAGAGAGAAAGAGAGAGAGACTGCGTGCATGAGCACACACACACAAGCTCTGGGGTCAGTCTCTCATATGCAGTCAGGGATCTGCCCAAGGTCCTCAAATGTACCTTCCCCCAAACTTCTACAAATCCCTGGTGGTGGGAAGGACACTCCAAATGGAGCTGAGTTTACTTTCCTACCTACCTCGTGGGGCAATGAGAAAGCCAGAGAAATCCAGGTCAGTCTAGAGAAGTGACTTCCCTAGCACATGGCCCTGAATCTTCAAAGCTCCTGACTCACGGCGGGTGCCCCAGTGAGTGCTGTCATCAGCTGCTCAGCCTGGGGGGGCTGGCGGGGCTCACCCACCCTTAAACCCCACATTTCAGCATCAGGGCTCACTAGCTCCCACCCTTTCACACACCCTGACCCCGAGTGGAGGCCTGCAGCTCCTCTCCCTTTGGGTCTAAATGTATTACTCAGCATGCCTTTCAGGATGATGCCCAGGAGCTGGGTTCAAGTCCAGCCCTGGCCTGGCTTTGAGATCCTGGTGGGTCCGGTCACCCTCCTTCTAGCCCAATCTCAGCCTCTTTTGTGAAATGGAATAAGGAGCTGGGTGCCACCGTCAGTACTTCTACATAATGTCTGGGGAGATGGTGGGGCATCAGGGGGGGTGGTAGTGAATATTCACTTGACCCCAGGTCTATAAACAGGGCTCACCAGTGCCTGTTGCCCCATCCAGCAGAGGGTGGGACCGGAGACGGCCTGGTCAGGAGAAGGGGGAGCAGGGCGGGCTTGGCTCCTCAAGTCCTGAGTCAGCGGGCAGGCAGGCAGGCAGGCAGGGCGGGCCCAGGCCTCACATGCCTGGGGAGAAGCCGATGCCGGAATGTTCCTCCCGCCCAGGCTGGGCCCTGCCCACAGCATCCTGGTCTTGGCTCACTTGGCTATTGCAGTCTCAGCCTGGCCCCGCAGATGCCTGGGGTTTGGCTGGTGGGCTCGGCCATTGGCCTGTAGGGCAGCCTGGCACTGGGTAGGCAAAGTCAGGCCACAGAGCCTGCTGGGCACTGGACACCAGGTCTGCAGCATCCCCACACGAGGGGTCAGTCAGCGAGACCTCAAGCTCCCAGGCTGTGTGGTGAGTAAAGAACTTAACCTGGAGTTAGAGCAGGAGTTAGAGTTAGTGCCTGGGAGCAGGCACAGTCCTGGGACGTGTTCCCATGTGCCCATGTGCCTCAGTGGCCCTGTATGTTTGAGTATTTGTCCCTGTGCCTCCAGGATTGCCACGTGTGACCCTGTGGATGGCTGTGTGGCGATGATGATCTGGGCATGAAGTCTCTGCCTCAGCCGTGGTCCAGCCCTTACCCAGCAAGTCACAACCCTGGGTCCAGGAGGTGATAGGGACAGCAGCCATCCCCAACCACCCCCCTCACCTCTAATTTGGGCACGAAGATGGTCCAAGATTGATTGAGACTCAGGGATCTCCCCTCCTCCCAAGGTCCTGAGCTGCCTGAGGCAGAAAGAAAGGCCTTGTTTTCTACTCCAGCCCCACCCTGCCCTGCCAGAGCTGTGAGAGAGAGAGAGAGGGACTGGAAGCAATGGGGGCCAGCTCGGTCAGGAACATCTGCTTGGCACCACATGACTGAGCCCAGCCAGTAGGCCCTGCCACCACCAGGATGCCCCACTCCAAGTCCCCATCCCCCTGCAGAAAGGAGCTATGGTCTGCCCAGACCACTTTCAATTCTTTCAACATCCCAACACCATAGGGAGAGAAACCAGAGGAGGGACTGTGATGCCCCTGTATCCTAAAACACACACACACACACGTACACATGGCCCATCAGAACCTCAGCCACTGGTTTTTCTCTCAGGTCCAAGCAGACTGATGGCCTGCCTTGATGGAAAGAATGGAGGAGGCCCCTCTTAAGGAAGAGACACAGGAGTGGTCTGGGAGGTGGCACAGTGGATAAAGCATTTGGACTCTCAAGCATGAGGTTCCAAATTCAATCCCTGGCACCACATGCACTAGAGTGATGTCTCCTCCCCCCATCTTTCTTATTAATAAATAAAATCTTTTTAAAAAATGGGGGGTGGCCATAGTGTAGAGGGTTAAGCACATGATGCGAAGCACAAGGACCAGCATAAGGATCCTGGTTCAAGCCCCCTCGCTCCCCACCTGAAGGGGTTCACTTCATAGGTGGTGAAGCAGGTCTGCAGGTATCTGTCTTACTCTCTCCCTCCTCTCCCCTTCCTCTCTCTGTCTTATCCAATAAAAACAGCAATAACAACAACAACCATGACAAAATGGAAAAAATGGCCTCCTGGAGCAATGGATTCGTGGTGCAGGCACTGAGCCCCAGAGGTAACCTTGGAGGGAAAAAAAAAAAGACAGAGACACAGAACAATGTTCTTCTGTAGGCCAGAAAGTCTGCCAGGGGCACTCTCTGGCCACTATGGGTGAAGACAAGCATCCCAGCTGGCAAGACAGCTCACCCAGAAGGGCTCCTGCTCTGCCATGCACACAATGGAGGTCCCCACCACACCAGGGGGAAAGCTTCAGTGCTGTGATGTCTTCCCCCACCCCCATCTCTGTTTCTCTATATTTGAAAAAGTTAGCATGGAACAGTGAGGGACTGGACTGTGGCACACCTGGTTGAGTGCAGTTTTCAGTGCACAAGGACCCAGGTTCAAGCCCCTGGTCCTCACCTGCTAGAGAAAAGTTTCTCAAGCGGTAAAATAGTGGTGTAGGTATCTGTCTTTTTTCCTCTGTCTCCCCTTACCTCTTCATTTTTTTTTTTGCCTCCAGTGTTATTGCTGGGGCTCTGTGCCTGCACCACAAATCCACTGCTCCTGGAGACTATTTTCCCCCCTTTTGTTGCCCTTGTCGTTTATGGTTATTGTGGTTATTACTATTGTTGTTATTGGTGTCATTGTTGTTGGATAGGACAGAGAGAAATGGAGAGAGGAGGGGAAGACAGAGAGGGGGAGAGAAAGATAGACACCTGCAGACCTGCTTCACCACCTGTGAGGCGACCCCCCTGCAGGTGGGAAACTGGGGGCTCAAACTGGGATCCTTACACTGGTCCTTGCACTTTGTGCCATGTGCGCTTAACCTGTTGCACTACCGCCTGACCCCCACCTCTTGATTTCTGCCTGTCTCTACCAAATATATATATATATATATGTCAAAGCATGGAGCAGTGAAGCTCCAACAACAACAGCAAAACACCTACCAGACTGGTGCAGAAAGAAAGGCCCTGTCCCACACTCCCCTCCCCCACCTCCACCCTAGTGGAGGTCAGAGCAGAGAAGAGGCTAAGGACGAATGGGATGGAAAACGAAAGAAGGAAGGACAAGGAAAAGGGAGGGAAAATTCCACAGAAAGTCCCAAATCTGACCTAATCTTGACCCAGGGCCAGGGGCCCATTCCAGAAGTTCCTCTGAGGACACTGCCCTGAATGAAAGGGGGTGTATAGGGTTGGAGGGGTGGGTTTCCTGTCCCTCATCCCAACCTCTCTTGACTAGAGAGCCCTCCTCCTTTCCTGTGTGACCCCTGCTCAACCTGGTGGGGAATCCCCCAGTGGCCTGACTGAAGGGTCAGCCTCAGTTTCTACCAGTGAAGTACTGCAGGCTGCCCCCCATGCCCCGCACAAACACAAGCCCCTCTACACACACACATACCAGGGACACCTGGAGAAGGACAGTCTGAGCCCCTCCTCACCCCCACTGAGATTTTGGGTGGTGGGAGGAAGGGCCATGACTGGGGCCTGTTTGCCTGGGCAGAGGAACTTCTATGGACTAAGCCATCCTGGGGTCACTGGGAGAAGCAGCTAAGGCCCTGTCCAGACTCCTGAGTGCCAAATGGAGACTGGAAGAGGCAACAGGGGCCTCCCCCAGCCAGAACTCCCCACTATCAATTTTGAGGTTCTGGGATAAATTTTATACCCACCACAGTCTCAGAACCTCAGATCCAATAGCTCCCAGGAATGAGTAAAGTTATAGCCTTCCCTACCTTCATCCTCCAGCCCTCAAACAAATAAACCAAGCCCAGCTTATGTTATCTTAATTGTAAAAGGTTTATCAAGAAAACAAGAAAGAATGGATTCAAGCAGCAACAGCGGCCAGGGGCAACCAGAACCTCCTGGGATTCTCCTGGGGGGGCAGCAGTAGTACCTGCCTGTCCCCCAAACCTGCTGCTGGAGCTCACCCTGGCCTGAGGGTAACTGGGGGGAGTAGCCCCCTCCCTCTGGTGTGTAAACTTGGCTGGGAGCCAGTGATGGCATCACAGTGAGGCAGGTGGTGGCCAGAGGCCCTGGGGTCTGGAGTCCAAGCCTGCTGTGAGAGTGGGCAAGACTGCTGGTGAACTCAGTATCTGCCAACTTTGGGTTGCTCCCTACAAGAAGGTTCCACCAGGGTCCTGGGGCCTGTGGTGCCTTGAGCTCAGAGAAAAGATGCTGTGTGGTCCCCTACTCCACAGGCAGTGAAGGCTTAGCAGGTGGGGTAGGCAGAAGGGACTGGCCTGCAGCCCCTCCTATGGCAGATGGGGTGAGGCATGGCCACAGGAGCCTCCTCCCTCTCCTGTCACAAAGGCCAGACTGGAGGACACCTAGCATGCTGAGGGAAGGTAACAGAGAAGAGAGGGGTGTCTACAGGCTTCTGTGCCTTTGCCCCTCTCGCCCTCCTCTCTTTGGAATGTCCTTCCCATCAACTGTCTCGATTCACTGGTTGGCAGGTCCCTGTCATCCTTCAAGACTGTGCAAATACCACCTAGTCTGTGGAGTCTCCCCTGACCATCAGTATAAATGGTCCTTTCTGAAAGCATTCACAGACCTTGACTCGCCTGTATCTGCAGGTGCACGGACCCACCTGGGCTGGGGTTGTCCCCAGAGCAGGCCTCTGCAGCACGGTGTCTGCTGAGCAAGCAAGGGGATGGAGGCCAGCAGAGAGTGCTCTGGGCTCTTGGGGCAGCCAAGTCTCTGGCCTGGCTGCAAGGGACTGACCCAAGGGCTGGGGGGAATGACCCCCAAGTGGAGGGACCAGGGACCTCCTGAGCCACTACTGGAGCTGGGAGGCGGCAGAGTATTGGGCGCCCACTGGGTCAGAGGCTGTCGTACATGCGCAGCGTCTTCTCCAGCTGCTGGCTCACCCGCTGGAAGAAGAGGATCTGCTGGCGCAGGTAGCTCTGCATCATGTGCTTGAAGTCGAGCTCGCGGCGCTGGTGGAAGTGGTTCATCTCGGCCTGCAGAGCAAAGCCCACCACGCGGCAGCGCCGGCGGATGCCATCCGCCTCGTCCTGCGCCATGCGGCCCTCATCGCTCATACGCTGGCTCTCCTTCACCTTGGCAAAGGCACCTGGCAGGGCAGAGTGGAGGGATAGGGGGTTAAGGCTCCAGGCTCTCTTTGGCCCCCTCAGGCCTCCCTGAGCCCCCTGATGAGATAGAAAGGGAAGATAGGAAGAGAGAGAGAAAGACACCTGTATCACTTCTTCACCACTGTTGAAGCCCCCTCACCCAAGCCACAGGTGGAGACCAGGGTATTGAACCCAAGTCCTTGTGCATGGCAATGTGTGTGATCAACCAAGTGCACCACCACCCAGCCCCTGTTACCACCCACCATGGGCCTCCTCAGTTCTCACACTGGCTCCTAATTCACCTCAGATATCACCTCCACTGCATTCAGCACCTCCACGAGCCCGTCCTTCTATCGAACCCAGCTCTTACCACGCTGCAGCTTCTCTGACCGCCTAGCACTAGGTGCTACAGCTGCACACCCAGCAGCTCCCTGCCTCCATTTCAGGCTCGTAGAGTCTCCACAGGTAAATGAACAGCAGCCCAGGACCAGCAAAATAGCTCACTTGGATAGTGCGCTGCTTTGCCATGTGTCTGACCCAGGTTAGAGCCTGGACTCCACCACATTAAAGGAAGCTTCAGTGCTATGGTCTTTTTTACTTTTTCTCTGCCTCTCTATCTACAAAAGGAAGGGCCCAGCTGGGACCCCAGACCTCCCAGCCTTTCCTGGCTCCCTCACTGCATGCAAATCAAGGTCTAAGTTCCTCTGTCCGGGGAGGGCAACCTCCTGGAAGCTGGCACATGCACCATCCCACACAGACACCCTGTCCATGAAGCTCACTCTGCTCTCCCCACCATCTCATGTCTGACTGGTGCATAATTCAAGGCCAGAGCAGGGGCCATCCATACACATGAGCCTCCCCCAGTGCCCCGCAGCAGAACACCCCCATCCCACCTCTCCTGCCCCCCCATCACACAGCCACCTGGAGTGTGCCTTTGTGTGTGTGCTCTACACATAGGCCTGTGTGTCCCCACCCTGAGCCCCCAGGGGACTAGAGAGGCCCTGGAAACACAGTCGACAGATGAGAGATGAGGAAAACCTGGGCAGAAGAGAAACTAATGAATCCCTAAGCAGGTGGTGAGTGAGTGTTGCCTCTGTCTCAACAGGCGCTGGGCTGACTGCTGGGAAGTGGTGGGACGTGGCTGAGAGGGGAGGCAGAAGGCACCTGGCCTGCCCATGATGGGCACTCACTCCCCAGAGAGCCAAGGACAGGGAAGGGAGTTCACTTCTGTGAGCAGTGACAGGAGAGACGAGGACAGAGCATGTTGGAACATCTCACCAGCATCCCCCAAACATGCCCGCACAACAAATTCATGCTCTTGGCAGCCATTGTGTTTGTTTGTTTATTTGATAAGACAGAGAAATTGGAGGTGGGGGAGAGATAGAGAGGGAGAGGGGAAGAGAGACACCTGCAGCACTGCTTCACTTGCTGGTGAAGCTTCCCTCCTTCAGGTGGGGACAGTGGGCTTGAACCCAGGCCCCTGCACATGGTTAATGTGTCCTCAACCAAGTGCACCACGGCCCAGCCCCTATTTATTTTTAACCAGAGCAGTGGTCAGTTCTGGCTTATGGTGGTGCCAGGGCTTGAACCTGGGACCTCTGAACCTCAGGCATGATTGCCTTTTGCATAACCATTATGCTGTCTCCCCAGATCTCTTTATATATGTAATACAAATGAATGAAAAAGTTGGTCTGGGAATGGTATATTTGAGAGGCCCCAGTGCCACACCAGTGTGGTATTTTTTTAACATATATATATATATATATATATATATATATATATATATATATATATATATCTTAATTGAGTAGAAGCAGAGAGAAATCAAGAGGGAAAGGGAAGATAGAGAGGGAGAGAAAGAGACACCCAGTACTGCTTCACTACCTGTTGCTACAGCAATGTTTTTTTTGCCTCCAGGGTTATTGCTGGGGCTCGGTGCATTTTTCCCATTTTTATTGCCCTTGTTATTATTGTTATTGCTGTTGTTGTATAGGACAGAGAAATCGAGAGAGGAGGGGAAGACAGAGGGAAAGAGAAAGACACCTACAGACCTGTTTCACCGCTTGTGAAGCAACCCCCCTGCAGGCAGAGAGCCGGGGGCTGGAACCGGGATCTTTATACCATGTGCGCCCTGTACACTTAAGTCACTCGGCTAGGCTGCCATCTGGCCCCCTACAGCAATGTTCTTTTTTTTTTATATTTATTTATTTATTTTTCCCATTTGTTGCCCTTGTTTAACATTGTTGTGGTTATTGATATCATTGTTGTTGGATAGGACAGAGAGAAATGGAGAGAGGAGGGAAGGCAGAGAGGGGGAGAGAAAGACAGAAGACCTGCTTCACCACCTGTGAAGTGACTCCCCTGCAGGTGGGGAGCCGGGGACTTGAACTGGGATCCTTAAGCCAGTCCTTGCACTTTGTGCCACGTACATTTATCCCGCTGCGCCCGACTCCCTACAGCAATGTTTTAAATAAGCCCAAACTCAATGTGATGTGGGTGCCACTGCCCCAGACCTGGCAGGAAGAAGTGCTTTTCAGTGCACCCCACATTTTGAAGGAGAGAAATCATCCAATCCTGAGGGCCCTGGGGGGCCTTCCTCAGAGAAAGCGTGGGACAGAGCCCCAGTGATATAACCCTGGTGACAATAATAAGTAAATAACCAGAAAATTGCTCACTTGGACTGTGCTGTTTTGCCATGCATGCAACTCAGGTTTGAGCCTGGCCCCCCTGTAGAGACACGATAGAACCACTCCACCATCCACAAAGCTTCTCCCAGCACTGTAATACTTCCATACAGTGACAGTGCTCAAATTCAGGGCCTCTCACATAGGACGGCTTATACTCTATAGCTGGTAAATGCTCTCCTAGCCCTAAAGATTTATTTCATTTATTTTATATGAGAGAGGGAGAGAATGTCAGAACATCACTTCAGTACGTAGAACCAAGAGCCTCAAGCATACTAGTCCTGGGCTCTGTCAATTGAGCTATTTCCCCAGCCTTAATATTGGCATTTGGTAGAGGGACAGGAAGACTCCAACAGCACTCTATTGCTCACACCACTCTCAAAAGAACTCTGTGGGGGCCAGGCAGTGGCATACCTGGTAGAGTGTACATGTTACCATGGACAAGGACCCAGGTTCAAGACTCTGGTCCCTGCCTGCAGCAGAGAAGCTTCACTAGCATGAAGCGGTGGAGCGGGGCTGCAGGTGTCTCTCTCCCTATCTCCTTTCTGTCAATTCTCTCTGACTCTATAAAAATAATAAAAATAAAATAAAATGAAGAAAGTCTTCTGTTGACTCTAGCCTCCAGCCTACTCATTCTTCCCCATTTTCTTTGAACTGCCTTTTGTCTTATCTGCACTGCCCAGGCTTGGGTCATAGAAAAGGGGCCACACCAAGGCCAAGGGAAGACCCAAGAGACTTGCTAGCTAGAGAAGTCTTAAGAGATCAGATGTGTAACCCCCACCCAGCCCCAAGGGGGCTTCTTGCCTAGTGGCTCTCAGATCCAAGACCCATAGCTAGGGGGTGGACCCACCTCCTGTCAGACCTGTGTGGCCCAGATAAGCATCAGAGCTATAGACAGTCCCAAGGAACCAGAAGGACCAGAAAAGCAGCAGAAAAGGAGTTGGGGAGATGATTCAGTGATAAAAGTGTATGAATGAGACCCTGGGATCAATTCCTGAAACTTCCCAAAAAAAGAAAAGAGCAGCCCAGAAGTAGATAAAGCACTGGACTCTTAAGCACGAGGTCCCCAATTCCATCCCTGGCATCACATGTGCCAGAGCAATTCTCTCTTCGCCACTCTCTTATTAATAAATAAATCAAAGGTGGGGGCTGGGTGGTGGCGCACCTGATTGAGCGCACATGTTACAATGCTCAAGGACCCAGGTTCAAGCCCCTAGTCCCCACCTGCAGGGGGAAAGCTTCACAAGTGGTGAAGCAGTGCTGCAGGTGTCTCTCTGTCTCTCTCCCTCTCTATCCCTCCCTTCCCTCTCGATTTCTGACTCTCTATCCAATAAATAAATAAAGATAATAAAAAATTAAAATTTAAAAAAAGAATAGATAAATCAAAGGGCCAGGCAGTGGCACACTTGGCTAAGTGCTTGTGTTACCACATGCAAGGGCCTAGGTTCAAGCCCCCACACCGCCCCCCTGCAAGTGGAAAGCTTCATGAACAGTGAAGCAGTGCTGCACGTGTCTTTCTTTTTTGCCTCCAGGGTTATCACTGGGCTCAGTGCCTGCACTACGAATCCACTGCTCCTGGAGGCCATTTTTCCCATTTTATTGCCCTTGTTATTGGTGCTTATTGTAGTTGTTATTGTTGTCATAGCTGTTGTTGTTGGATAGGACAGAGAGAAATGGAGAGAGGAGGGGAAGTCAGAGAGGGGAAGAGAAAGAGAGACACCTGCAGACCTGCTTCACCACTTGTGAAGCGACCCCCCTGCAGGTGGGGAGCCGGGGCCTCTAACTGGGATCCTTACGCCAGCCCTTGCACCTTGCGCCATGTGCGCTTAACCTGCTGCACTACTGCCCAGCTCCCTTGCAAGTGTCTTTCTGTCTCTCTCTCCCCTCTCAATTTCTCTGTCCTAGCAAATAAAATAAACAAAACGTAAAAATATACTAAAGAATAAAATATTTATGGGGCTGGGCAATGGCATACCTGGTTGAAGTGTACATTACAGTATGCAAGGACCCAGGTTCGAGCCCCCGGTCCCCACCTCTAGGGTTCGGAAAGCTTCATGAGTGGTGAAGCAGGGGTGCAGGTGTCTCTCTGTCTCTCTCTATCTCTCCCTTCCTTCTCGATTTCTGGCTGTCTCTATCCAATAAAAATAAAGATTATTAAAAAAAGAAAAGAAAATATTTAAAAAATAAATAAAAATAAAATATTTATAAAATCAATCAGGGCCAAGGAGATAGTATAATGACCATGGGAAAATATTTTCATGCCTTAGGCTCTGAGGTCCTGGGTTCAATCCCCAGTACCTCCATAAGCCAGATCTGAGCAATGTTCTGATAAAAATAAAAACATTGGGACTTTGGAAATGTCATGATGTATTTATCTGTTTTTCTTTTTTTATATATTTATTTATTTTCCCTTTTGTTGCCCTTGTTTGTTTTTTATTGTTGTTGTTGTTATTATTGTCATTATTAATATTGTTGTTGTTAGAAAGGACAGAGAACAACAAGGGCAAAAAAAGGGGGGAAAAAAGCCTCCAGGAGCAGTGGATTCGTAGTGCAGGCACCAAGCCCCAGCAATAACCCTGGAGGCATAAAAAAAAAAAAAGAAAGAAAGGACAGAGAGAAAAATCGAGAGAGGAGGGGAAGACAGAGAAGGGGAGAGAAAGACAGACACCTGCAGACCTGCTTCACCACCTATGAAGCAATTCCCTTTGTAGGTGGGGAGCCGGGGGCTCGAACCGGGATCCTTACGCAGGTCCTTGCACTTTGTGCCACGTGCGCTTAACCTGCTGCACCACCACCCAACTCCCATTTATCTGTTTTTCTATGCAAAAATGTACCATGACTTTTCCAACAATAAATAAAATAAATAAATAAATCGGGATAGGGGAGGAGAAACATGGAATGTCACAGTGATCAGAGCACTGGACTTGTAAGCATGAGGTCCTGAGTTTGATCCCCTGCATCACATATTTCAAATGATGCTCTGGTTCCCTCTCTTTTCTCTCATAAAATAATAACAGTAAGGGAGTCAGGCGGTAGTGCAGCAGTTAAGCGCAGGTGGCGCAAAGTGCAAGGACTGGTGTAAGGATCCTGGTTGGAGCCCCCAGCTCCCCACCTGCAGGGGAGTCACTTCACAGGCGGTGAAGCAGGTCTGCAGGTGTCTATCTTTCTCTCCCTCTCTGTATCTATCCCTCCTCTCTCCATTTCTCTCTGTCCTATCCAACAACAAGGACATCAATAACAACAACAATAATAACTACAACAATAAAACAAGGGCAACAAAAGGGAATAAATATTTAAATAATAATAGTAGTAGTAATAATAATAAATACTCTAAAAGAAGGAAAGAAAGAGAAAAGAATGAATAATCATATAAATCAGAGATAAGCTGCAGAAAAAGGAACCTACCAGAAGGGAAGGTGGAGAGCCAGCCTGGACTCTCCCCGTCAAAGAAAGTTGTGTGCCGGGGGAGGAATCCCCATGCTCAGGAAGCAAATGCCACTGTGCTAATAAAGGAGACAGAGGCCTAATCACAGAAATGGCTCTGCTCCGGTTGCTCGGTCTCCACAAGAAGGCAGGGAGCCAGGATGGGAGACAAAAGCCAAGAGGATGAAGAGGGGCTGAAGCTCCACCCTGTGCTCTGTCACCTCTCCACCCTGTGACTCAGAACTGTGGCTGGAACCGGCACAGGGCCAGAAAGCAGGGTTCAGGCCTGTCTAGTATTCCTTCACAGTCCACTCAGGACTCAAACTAAGAGCTGAGTACCTAGGGAGCCTCTGCCCCAGAGGCTTCCTATAGTCTGTGCTATGGGGACAGGAGGGCTGGAGCTCCATAGGCCCAAGGACTCAGGAAGAGTCCCCAAACCCATGATTTCACCCACCCTGCTTCCCATCTTGGGGTAACTGCCACCCACTCCCCAGGGACAGGAAGTCTGCGGCCCAGTCCCACCTATGTCACCTCCAGCAAGCCATTGCTCTGGCAACAGGCCTCCCCAACGCCAAACAGGACAAGCTGGGCTAGACAGGAAGCTGTTAACATTGGATCACAAAGCTTTATTTCCACAACTGGAGCCAGGGTGAGATCTCAGCCTGTTAGAGCCCTAATTTTCAGTTTTCATGCCTGTAGCCCCAGAGGCCACAGGTTCAATCCCTAGCACCACCTTATGCCACAGCTGAGCAGTTCTGTCTCTCTCTAACACTACTTCCTTTTTTTAAAATTTATTTAAAGAATTTATTTATTTATTCATGAGAAAGATAGGAAGAGAGAGAGAAAAAAACCAAACACCACTCTGGTACATGTGCTGCTGGGGATTGAACTCAGGATCTCATGGTTGAGAGTCCAGTGCTTTATCTACTGCACCACCTCCTGGACCACTCTCCCTCCCTCCTCTCTCATTCTCTCTTTCTCATAAGTAAACAACCATTAAAAGTATAGGGTGACACAGGAAGTAGCAGTGGATAAAAGTGGATAAAACACTGTACTTGCAAGCATGAGGTCCTGCGTTTGATCTCTGGTATTGTATGCATGAGTGATTCTCCGGAGAGTCGGGCGGCAGTGCAGCGGGTTAAGCACACGTGGCACAAAGCGCAAGAACCTGCGTAAATATCCTGATTCGAGCCCCCGGCTCCCCACCTGCAGGGGAGTACCTTCACAGGCGGTGAAACAGGTCTGCAGGTGTCTTTCTCTCCCCCTCTCTGTCTTCCCCACCTCTCTCCATTTCTCTCTGTCCTATCCAACAATGACAACATCAGTAACAACTACAAAACAATGAAAAATAACAAGGGCAACCAAAAAAGGGAAAATAAATAAATAAATATTAAAAAAGAGTGATTCTCTGGTTCTCTCTCTTTCTTCCTCTCATAAATAAATAAATCATTTGATTCATCTTTCTTTTTTAATTTTTAAATTCTCTTTATTTATTGGCTAGAGACAGAAATCAAGAGGGAAGGGAAAAACAGAGAGACAGAGAGACACACCTGCAGACCTGCTTCACTACTTGCAAAGCTCCCCCACCACCACCGCAGGTAGGGACCAGGCACTCAAACCCAGGTCCTTGCACATGGTAACACGTATGCTCAACCAGGTGCGCCACAGCCTGGTCCCTAACTCATCTTTCAAAGCTTTAAAATAATAGCTTTCACATCTGTAAAATGAGATTATAATCATCTCCTCCCACGGGATGAGAGCAAAGGCCAGTGTGCTAATGAGGAGACAGAGGCCCAGTCACATAAATGGCTCTTCTCCAGTTGCTCAGTCTCCACATAAATTTAACTGCACTACTGTTACAAGAACTCACGACAGTGATCAGGGAGCTAGGTGGGCAGTAGAGCACTGGACTTCCATGTATGAGGTCCCAGGTTCGATCCCCAGCACCACATATGCCAGAATACAGTGGTGCTTTGATGCCTCTCTCTCCCTTTCTCTCTCTCTCCCTCACACACACACACATACATACATGAAAATACATACTTTATATTTATATTTGTTTTTTTAAGTTGGATGGTTTTTTTTAAATATTATTTCTTTTTTATTTATTTATGAGAAAGATAGGAAGAGAGAAAGAGAAAGAACCAGTCATCACTCTGGTACATGTGCTGCCAGGGATCAAACTCAGGACCTCATGTCTGAGAGTCCAATGCTTTATCCCCTGTGCCACCTCCCAGACAACAATATTTATATTTATTTATTTATTCCCTTTTGTTGCCCTTGTTGTTTTCTTATTGTTATTGTTATTGATGTCATTGTTGTTGGATAGGACAGAGAGAAATCAAGAAAGGAGGGAAAGACAGAGAGGGGGAGAGAAAGATAGACACCTGCAGACCTGCTTCACCGCTTGTGAATCGATTCCCCTGCAGGTGGGGAGCTGAGAGCTCAAACCAGGATCCTTACGCCAGTCCTCGTGCTTTGCACCACCTGTGTCTAACCCGCTGTGCTACTGCCCGACTCCCTGCTTCTCCCTTTCATCATCTCTGATCTTTGCTCAATCTGTTTCTGTTTTTCTTTCCAAACCTTTTCCACTAATATTTTTTTTTAGTTTTTTTTTTTTTTTTTTATGAGAAAGATAGGAGAGAGAAAGAACCAGACATCACTCTGGCACATGTGCTGCCGGGGATCGAACTCGGGACCTCATGCTTAAGAGTCCAAAGCTTTATCACTGCGCCACCTCCCAGACCACTAATATATTACTGTGTTTTTTTGCCCTAAGAAAATAGGAAAATAAAAAATAAATAAAATATAAAAATAAAGAAAGAAAATAGGAAAATCCAGAAATATAGAGAAAGATAGGACCAGCATAAGGATCCTGGTTTGAGCCCCCAGGCTCCCCAACTGCAGGGGAGTCACTTCACAAGTGGTGAAGCAGGTCTGCAGGTGTCTGTCTTTCTCTCCCCCTATCTGTCTTCCCCTCCTCTCTCCATTTCTCTCTGTCCTATCCAACAACAATGACAACAATAACAACAACAATAAAGCAACAAGGGCAACAAAAGGGAATAAACAAATAAATTTCTAAAAATAATAATAATAGTGGTCCAGGATGTGGTGCAGTAGATGAAGCACTGGGCTCTCTAGCATGAGGACCCCAGTTCAGTTACTGGCAGCACATGTACTGGAGTGATGTCGAGTTCTCTCTTTCTCTCTCTCTCCCCTCTTATTTTTCTCATTAATAAATAAATAAAATCTTTAAAAAATAATGATAATACCAGGAGTTGGGCGGTAGTGCAGCGGGTTAAGCGCTGGGAAGTGGTGCAGCGGGTTAAGCGCACACAGTGCAAAGTGAAAGGACCAGAGTAAGGATGCTGGTTCAAGACCCCAGCTCCCCACCTGATGGGGTGTCGCTTCACAAGCAGTGAAGCAGGTCTGCAGATGTCTTTCTCTCCCCCTGTCTTCCCCTCCTCTCTCTATTTCTCTCTGTGCTATCCAACAACGACATCAATAACAACAACAATAAAACAAGGGCAACAAAGGGAATATTTTAAAAAATGCCAAAAAAAAATGCCACATGCAAAGTGTGCAAACTCTCTTTCCATCACAGCAAGCAGCAGCTGGTGGTGGAGGTAGGATTCTCTGTGCTTATGGAGGCTTACATGGCCCAGAAAACAGGCTGGTCCCCCGGGCAAGAGCATGGCCTAGTAGGGGCTCCCTAGCCTTGACTAGCCTGTGCCTTCCATGGCCCCATGGCTGCTGTGGGTCTGGGCTTGCCTCCTGCCCCCGAAGGTGCCAGGTAAATCAGTGCTGGAGCACCCAAGCCTCCCTCTCTCCCTCACCCTGGCCCTCAGGGCTCATTTGTGCCAGGCACCCATCCCTCGGGGACCTCTTTTCCTTCCACCTGGCACAGTGGGCAGTCTAGGCTGTGAGCTCAGGCTCCCCTGGGGTCCACATAACACATCCCCTTCCCTGTGCTTCCTCTGTAAACTGAAGAGGCCTGAACCCACCTCCCCAGCTGGTGATGAGCCTTAGGACACCAGTTGGCTGTGTGACCCTGGGAAGTGCCTTCCCCTCGTTGAGCTTCAGTTTCCTGAAGTGTAAAACATCAGGAAACCCAGTGAGCTGTTTCCAGGCAGGATCCCTGGGCAGGATCCTAGTTCCCTTAGCTGTCCCGAGGTCACTAACATGAGGGTCCTCATTCACCCCCCAAACTGCCCTGGCCTGGATAGCTAATAGCAAGGCTTCCCTTCTCTTGAGAAAACCCTTGACTGAGCTGTAGGATCCAGGATCTGTCGGCAAACAGGCCCCTGGCCCCCAGAGCAGTAGTGTGGAGACTGAGGAAGTTTCCTGACCCGCACTGGTCAGGTCTCTGACCCCCATCCCCTTGCACAGCCACTCATCACTCCTCACCCCCATCCCGCTATTCACACAGTCTGAGTAGGGTCCTAAGAGCAGTGGCCCAATTCCTTGCTATTTCCTCCACCAGTGGGGGTCAGTGCGGAACTCCTCCACATCAAATGGGGTCCCCCCAAAATCTGTCCAGTTGGGTCTCAGCTAGATTCCAAGATTTACCTACTGTAAGGACCTAGCCTGTGGGTGGTGGTAGTCCCCTGCCCAAGACTGCCTACTCCCTCCCCCAGGGGTGGCGGCCCCTCACAACAGAGACCCAGGAATAGCCACTCTCGGAGTCAGGTGTGAGCCTGGGTGTGGAGCAGCCTTCCTGCTACAACACTGCGCTGGGTGAAGGGTCCCCAGACTCCTGTGGGCAGCTCTGCAAATGCTGCAGCCAGCGGCCCTCCTTCTGCTGCCCAAACACAGCCGCCATGCCAGCCTAGGAGCCGGTTGAACCAGCTTTCCAGGCTCTGATGCAGCAGAGTCCCCAGTGGCCCCACTTCCTCACACATGGGGAGAAAACTGCCCAAGTGGGCCCCCACAGGCCTGGCCACCTCCCTGACCTCTCCCTACCCCTGAGCTCAGAGGCAGAGCCAGGCATCACCCTGGCCTCACCCAGACCCTCCCCAAGAGGCCCTGCCCCACCACCCCTTGAAGACATTCACTGGGTTTTACAGGCCAAGTTCAGAGAAAGGAAGCCACTTCCCAGGGGTGCACAACAAGCCAGGGGTGAAGCCACAGCTAAACTCAGGTGTCCTGAATCTGGAAATGGAGGAAAGGAAAAAGGGGTGTGGAGATAAGAAGAAAGGGCAGAGATGAGGAAGAGGGTAAGGAGAAAGGAGGCAGGGAGCTGACATTCTAGAAGGTGCCTCCCTGGGACAGAAGAACAGGGCTGGTTATAGCCCACTCCCCTGGTATTAAAGCAGGGGTATCTCTCCTGTCCCCTAGGCTCTGTCCAGATTGGCTCCTGGCCCCACCCAGAGGAAAACTCCCCAGCACACCAGGCCTGACCTCAGGGCCTGGGGCCGGGAGCCTGCCCCACACCCTGCAGTCCTTCCCAACTTGCCAAGCAGCCCCGGGGAGGACCACACCTCTGGCCTGACATCTCCCCTCCCTCCTGTCCCAGGTCACCTGACAGATCAGGTCCTGACAGCCCTTCATCAGAAAGTGCCAGGCTGTGACTGGGGACCTACATGGACCGTGTATCCTGGGCCCCTGCTGACTCCCTGCCCCCCATGCACACACTGGCCCCTGGTAGTCCAGCCCAGGTGCCCCGACTTGACCCAGGGTGAGTCACTTCCCTGGCAGTTCCTTGACGGTAACAGACGACGGGCCCATCCTGTCCCTCCCCCCCAGAGGGGCCCATGAGAACTGAAAACACGGCTGGTCTTGGGAGCTGGCCCAGGCAGACACGTCCCGTCCTGGGGGAGATGAGGGAGGAAGGGACAGTCCCAGTTGGGCTGAGGACTCCCTGTGCACCCACCCTTCTTTGGACAGCAGCTCCTCCATCTGCACAGTGGGGGCAGCTGCCTTCCCAGCCTGCATAGACCAGAGCTGGCAGATAGGGGCACAGCAGGGAGTGCAGGCTCTGGAGCTGCAGAGCAGGGGTGGGTGTGCATGTGCCTGTGACGAGTGGGGAGACAGGCCACGATGTGCTCTCTTTATCAGGCTCTGCTGTTGTCTTCCAGGACTAAGCCTTGACTGTGTTCCCAGAATCCAGCCTGACCCCTCTAAGGATTCAATGGCTAAATGAGGAGGTTCAGGAGGTAGTGCAGTGGATAAAGCATTGGACTCTCAGGCATGAAGTCCAGAGTTCAATGCCTGGCAGCTCATGGAACAGAGTGGTGTCTGGTTCTCTCTCTCTCTCATTAATAAACATATAAAATCTGGTGTGTTGCACCAAAGCAAAAAGCTCTGGGAAAGGAAGTGAAGAGAGGGGCAGAGAGCAGGCCTTGGGGTCCTGAGGCTTCATGATGGAAAAGGACCCAAGTTGGAGAGTGGCCTGCAGATGCCTATCGTGGGGAGATGAGAGATTATACCCATTGTGTCAACAACTATATTGTAAACCATTAACCACCGCCAATAAAATGATAAAAAAGTAAGTAAATAAATACAATCTTTTTTTTATGGCTAAGCGAAGGGCTGGCAAAATAGCTCTGTCTGCTTTGCCGTGCAGGTGAACTGGGTTTGAGCCTGGCCACCATCACACTGAAGGAAGAGTCGCTGGTGTGGTCTCTTTCACACTCTCTCTCCCTATTAGATAAGTAAATGACTACACGAAGGGCCAGGTGGTGGTGTACCTGGTTGAGTGCACGTGTTACAATGTGCAAGGACCCAGGTTCAAGCCCCCAGTTCCCAAGTGCAAGGGGAAAGCTTTGCAAGTGGTGAAGCAGTGTTGTAGGTGTCTTTCTTCCTCCTCTATCACCCCTTCCCTCTCAATTTCTGGCTGTCTCTATTCAACAAATAAATAAATATTTTTTTTATTTGTTTGTTTTTGTTTACCAGAGCACTCCTCAGCTCTGGCTTATGGTGGTGCAGGTGACTGAACCTGGGACTTTGGAACATCAGGAATAAGAGTCTCTTTGCATAACCATTATACTATCTACCCCTACCCCACAAAAAAAATTTTAACTTTTAAAAAATATTTATTTATTTATTGGATAGACACAGGCAGAAATTGAGAAGGAAGGGGGTGATAGGGAGAGAGACAGAGAGACACCTGCAGCACTGCTTCACCACTCGTGAAGCTTTCCCCTGCAGGTGGGGACCGGGGACTCAACCCTGGGTCCTTGCGCACTGTAATATGTACGCTCAAGCAGGTGCACCACCATCCAGCCCCAATAAAAAAATTGTTAAAGAAACTAAAAAATTAGGGGTCAGGCAGTGGTACCCCAGGTTAAATGCAGAGTACTAAGCACAAGGGCCACGGAAGGACCCTCGTTTGAGCCGTCAGCTCCCCACCTGCAAGGGGAGAGGTCACTTCACAAGCAGTGAAACAGGTCTGCAGGTGTCTAGCTTTCTCTCCCCATCTTCCCTCTGTCCTATCCAACAACAGCAGCAGCAACAATAACAACAGTGGAAAAAAGATGGCCTCTAGGGGCAGTGGATTCGTAGTGTAGGCACCGAACTGCAGCAATAACCCCGGAGGCAAAAAAAAAAAAAAAGGAAACTAAAAAAAAACTTTAAAAATTGACTAAGCTACAACTGGAGAAAATGAATGAATGAATGGGCATAGTGAACTTCTTGAGGACAGAGGCCAAGCCTATCCCTAACAACATCCCTGCAGCTGGAATAACACCTGTCCCATGGCAGGTGCTCAGCACACTTGGTGAAACAATGGCTGAGACAGAGAAAGGAAGAGCAGTTGGGCTGCTGTGTTCTGTCCTGGCCCCCCTCTAACTGCCCCCCACCAAGTTTACCTTTCTGGAGGTGGATGATGTCAGGGAAGTTGGAGAGCAGGCCCTGGTAGAGCGACAAGGTGTCCAGCATCTGAAAGAGGTCATTCTTGGGCTGCTCTGCGAACATCTCGCCCACAGCCTCATAGGTGCGGCCCGTGTGCGAGATGGCACTGTTAAGGGCCTCATTGCTGAAGGGGGGGTCCAGCTGGAAGGCATGGCTGACAGCCTGGAAGGCGCTGCCCAGCTTCTGGAACTCCTTGCGAAAACCCCCCGCATGCTTGCGCACCAGCTCGGCTGCTACGGTGCTGAGCTGCAAGACACTGTCATCCATCTTCTTACTGAAGGCCTTGAAGGCATCTACGCGGTCCTCCACATCCTGCAGATCCTGGTGTTCCGTGGGGATCTGGAAGGTGAGCAGGAAGCTGGCACCCACCATCTCATCCTTCTCTGCCCGCCGCTTGCCCATCTTCCATTGTTTGTCATCCAGGCAACTGAGAAAGTGCTGGAAGCCCTCATACTGCGACAGCACCGGGTGGCTGGTCATGTGGTCCATCCAGAGGATGAGCCTTCGCTTCCGCTTCTCAATGAAGTCCTCCTCAAAGCGCCCAGTGGCCTGCTTCTCGGGCAGATGGGGCACCGAGATGACCGTGAATTTGTGCAACAGGCGGTTGTAGAGCCAGTCGAAGTGTTTGTAGCGTCGGTAGACAGGGGAGCCAGCATGGGTGGGGGTGAGCTTGTAGGAGATGTAGCTCTTGATGCCCTTGAACTTGGTCTGCCGGGTGGGGTCCTCCACCGAGCAGGCAAACGGGTGAGGGTTGGCCTTCCACTGGGGGCCCTGGGGGCCCATCTCAATGGAGTAGGTCTCGGCGATCTTGGCCATCATGGGCACATCTCCCAGGATGAAGGCTTCCACTCCTGAGCGCACGAAGCAGGAGAAGCGGTTCAGGTTGCGTCCCACCACACTGCCCCGCTTGGCCAACGCCAGGCTGTCCTGCCGCTCCAGGGGCGGCTTGGGCCGGAAGGCCACATGCTGGCTGGGGTAAGCGCCCGGGTAGGACAGGTTCAACGGGGGGTGCCCGTTGGTGCTCAGCCCCAGCCCGCCAGCCCTGGGCTCATCCACCACAGTGCATCCGTCTTCCCAGTCGTCCCAATCATCATCATCATCCTCCTCCAAGCTGCCCTGGTATGAGAGGAAGCCACTGCCCCCTGCACCAGGGCCAGGGTCCTCATAGGTGCTCACCTGGGTGCCCAGAGGAACCTCGGAGGAACTGCTGAAATAGTCGGAGGGGCTGGAGCCACAGCCCAGGCCAGAGCGGATGATCTCCACATAGGAAGCCGGGAAGAGCCCGGTCTCCCCGCGGCTGTTCTGGCCTTGCAGCCAGCCGTCCAGCGAGGTCTCGCTGAAGATGACTAGGTCCTCGTCCTGCTGGATGCTGATCTCCTCCTTGTTCTCACTGTGGAAGTCATACAGGGCACGCCCTTTCAGAGCCATGGCTGGGGGTGGGGGGAGATGAACTGTCCAAAGCAAACAGGGGACAAGCAACACAAAGACCCAGACAGGCTCTCGGCACCCCCAGATGCTGTCCAGCCGTGCTCTCTTCAAAGCAATGTCTGATGGCCCAGAAACTGCCCTATGGGGTCTCTGTGCACACACCCAAGAGCAGGGGTGGGGCGCATGCCCACAGTTTCCCTCCTTGCCCTGGGGCGTGGGGGCTGGAGGAGTCCTTTTTCCTTCTGGTCCCTGAAGTCAGATGATTCCGAGAAATCAGCTCCGAGAGGGCAAGAAGTGGTCACTTTCCACTGGAACGAGGTCCTGAAATAGAAGAGAATCACTGGAAACACCGTCACAGAAATGAGGCAGCCCAGGCTCCGCTCCGGACTGCTGAGGCCTTGAGAGGCGCTCACATTCCTCTGCAGATCTGCGCCTTCCTCCTACCCCCCCCTCCTCCCGGGCCACCGGGTTGTTCAGAAATCCAGAAAAACTCAAGAGGGGCGAGAAGAAACAGCAGCAGCCTCCTGAATCAGGTCCAAGTGTGGATGTGTCCCGTTTCCCAAAGAGCCGAGCCGGGAAAACCAGAAGTGGGGCTTACACAAATGGCAGCAGCAGCCCTGGTCCCGCGGCCGGCCCCCACCCCGGCGACTCGGGGCCACTAGTTGAACGAGTGAGTGGCCTCTTTTGTTTGCCAGATTCCTGCGCACTTGCTGGGCCTGGAGCTGACCCCGATCGGAGTCCCAGACACCACCACCCCCACTCCGCCGCCAGCAGTCCAAAGGTAACCCCCACAGTTACCTTTGGGAGAGGACACGGACCCCCAGCCCCCCGTGCACGCACACTCTGCGCAGGAGTTTTGGAGGGCGCTCAGCCGAGCAGATGGCGCGCCCGGACGTCTGTCCTGTCGGTGCGTCCTGCAGTCTGCCGTCCTGCAGTCTGCCCGAAGGTGGCGCGGGGTGCGATAGGGGGCTGCGCCCCGGCGGCTCGTCCTCCTCCTCCGGCGCTTGCAGCCCCTGTGCACCGCCCGCCAGGAGCCAGCTCCAAAACAAAACAGAGGGAAGAAGGAAAAAAAAAAAAAAAGAGGCGATTCCGGGAGGTGGCGTCCAGAGGAGGGAGGGAATAACCGCGGGGGGGAGGTGAGGGCTGCGGGGAGGGAGGGAGGGAGCCAACGAGGCGGGGAGGAAAAGCTGGCTGGGGAATCGGGCAAACTCCAAGGCACTTCCGTGCGTGCGAGCGGGCCGGGGCGGCGCAGCTCCGCCCTCCCGCGGCCTGGGGTGCAGGAGCTCCCGCCCCCCGCCCCCTCCCCCCTCCCGCCCCCTCCCCCTTCCCTCCCCCCCGCTATCCCGGGGCGGCCGGGCCAGGTCTCGCGACTGAGTCCGCGAGCCAGGAGCTGGGGAAGGGGCCCGGGGTGCATCGAGTCTCCCGGACACCTTTTAGGGGGTCCCCATCACCGTGCCCCTCCTCTTCAGTACAGAGCGCCGTGCAGAGGGGAGGCAGCCTCGCACTCTCTCGCTTTAGGAAAAGTCGGAAAGTTTGCAAAGTGTAGTGCTACGAGGAGCGCGTCCTCGCCGCTCCCGCCCGGTGGCCGGGGTCCTGCCAGCTGTGCACAACCTGACCTGGGCTACTGGCCGCTACTGGCACCCCACAGCGCACATTCAGAGGCGACGACCCTCCATCTGTGTACATAGCTCAAGAAACAAGCCCGGACAGGACCCTATTCCCATTATTCCCATTTGGCGTGTGTGTGTGTGTGTGTGTGTGTGTGTGTGTGTGTGTGTGTGTGTGTGTGTGTGTGTGTGTGTGTGTGTGTGTGTGTCCTTTTATTGTTGTGTGTGTTCTTCTGTTATTTTTGTTTTGCTTTGTTTTTGGACAGAGATAGAAATTGAGAAGGAAAGGGAAAGCAGAGAGGGAGAGAGACACCTGCAGTACTGCTTACCGTTCAGAATGCTGTCCCCCACCACCACCCCGCAGGTGGTGGCTAGAGGGTTGAACCCGCATCCCTGCATATTGTAACCCTTGCACTTTATTGGAGGGCATGGGCACCGCTTGACCCCAGGAGGTGCTGTTCTAATTGGAGAGACCAGTGGTCCGAGAAGGCTTCAGGAAAAAAGTGGGGCGGGATGGAGGGTTGTGACCTTTGGTCAGAACTTCCAAAACATTCACTGGCTTTGTCAAGCACCACTCTGGGCTCCTGGGATTACAGCTTGTACAAGGCTTCCTGCCCTGGGAGGTGATTTAGAAGTAGTAGTATTTCAAAGCTTAATTTATTAACAGGAAAGGGAAGAAAGGGGAGGAGGGGAGAACCAGAGCATCACTCTGGCATGTGATATCAGCCATCCAACTGGGACCTCAAGCTTGCAAAGTCTGTGCTCTACTCACTGTGCCACCCTCTTGTCCTTAATCATCATTCTCTCTGGTTCATTCATGCACTCAAGGAAACATTAACTGAGTAACTGCTCTGTACCAAGTCCCCTGAGCTATAAGAGGAGTAAGACATTGTACTTGAACTGGGGGAGATAGTATAGTGGTTATGCAAAACATTTTCCTGTCTGAGGCTCTGAAGCCCCAAATTTAATACCTTATAGCATCAAAAATCAGAGCTGTGCAGTGCTCTGATAAGAATAAATATTAAATAGATAAATATTTAAATTTCTTTTAAATTGGGCTCGGGGGTCAGCATAGTGGTTATGCAAAAAGATTTTCATGCTTGAGGCAACAAAGATCCCAGGTTCAGTTCACAGCACCACCATAAAGCTGACTAGTAGTTTGGTAAAAAGTAAATTAATTTAGAATAATAATAGGACTGGAGAGATAGCATAATTTTTATCCAAAAAGACTTTCATACCTAAGGCTCTGAGATCTCATGTTCAATCCCCATCATAAACCAGCACTGAGAAGCACTTTGGTATCTCTCTTTCTCTCTGTATCTCTCTCATTAAAATATAATAATAATAGAAGATAATATATATATTATAATAACAGAAGATGATGATGATATTTATACCTGGGGCTCCAAAGTCCCAAATTTAATCTCCTGCATCATCAAAAGCCAGAGCTGAGTAATGCTCTGGCAAAAGGAATAATAAAATAAATGAAAATTGGGACTCAGGCAGTAGCGCATCAGGTTAAGTGCAGGTGGTGGAAAGCACAAGTACCAGTTTAAGGACCCTGGTTCGAGCCCCTGTCTCCCCACCTGCAGGGGGGAGTCGCTTCACAGGAGGTGAAGCAGGTCTACAAGTGTCTATCTTTCTCTCCCTCTCTCTGTCTTCCCCTCCTCTCTATTTTTCTCTGTCCTATCTAACAATGACGACAACATCGATAACAACAACAATAAAAAACAACAAGGGCAACAAAAGGGAAAATAAGTAAATAAATATAATAAAAAAAATGTTAATAAATAAATAAAAATTAAATAAAATTTAAAAGACACTGTCCTCACCTTCCATCTCAGGTGTGTTGAAGTAAGCAGACAGATGTCTGCTGCTAAGTGTAACCAGTAAGTACCATGAAATGTGACAGAGTAGAACAAGAATCAAGGCAGTCTTCCTGGAGGAAGAGGTGCCTAAGAGAAGGCAAAGTCTCCAGTCCCTACTCCCCTTCCAGGCTTTGCCCTCAAGTCTTGCTTGCTCCCTCTAGCTACAACTTCCCCAGCCTAGCTCTTCTAACTGGTAGATTAGATGGTATAAGATCGTGCTTTAAGACCTTCAAGATAGTTCCCTGGGTAGTGCACTTGTGATCCAGGTGGGAACATGGTCTCCACCCTACTGGAGGAAACTTTGGTGCTGTGGTGTCTTTTTTCCTCTGTCTCTTGTCTATCTTTACCTGAAATTTTTGGCACAGAGGGTGGGGGATAGTATAATAACTATGCAAAACGTCTTTCATTCCTGAGACTCCAAAGTCCCAACTTGAGTCCACCACACCACCATAAGCCAGAACTGAGCAGTGGTCTGTTTTCTTTCTTTCTGTGTGCCTTTCTCTTTGAATATTTCTCTCATTAAAATAAAACTTTTTTTTTTAATTTGCTGCGGACGTCCTGCCAGCTCCAAGATGACCCAGAGCAGCCAGCATTAGCTTTAGATTCACGCTCATCCCAGTGATGGACGCAGCACAGCCAACTACAGCACTGCTCGATTTCAGAATCAGTCAATTTGCAGCCAAGTCTACTAATTTTTCCAGCTCTGTAGGGAAGGGTGGCTGCACCTCCGAGAGGGAGACATCAGAGGGAGCTGGACCCTAATTTGCTGAATGCTGATTTGCTGAGTGCTGTGTCTTCTGGAGAGAGAGTGACCTGGAGGCCAGAGGCGAGCTAGGGTTGTGTAAGCCTAGACCACTCTTTTCCTCCACTTCTCCCCATCCACCCCCATACACATCCACCTGCTGGCTGCTGTGAGAGGAAGTAGAGGGTGGTAGCTAGCAGCAGGAGCCACAGTGGGTAACAGGTGAGAGGGTGCTTGTAGCTAAGTCTCTCTGAAGGATAAGAGACCCTGGAGGGGGAGTCAGGCGGTGGCGCAGTGGGTTAAGTGCACGTGGCGCAAAGTGCTAGGACTGGTGTGAGGATCCCGGTTCGAGCCCCCCGCCTGCAGGGGAGTCACTTCACAGGCAGTGAAGCAGGTCTGCAGGTGTCTATCTTTCTCTCTCCCTCTCTGTCTTCCCCTCCTCTCTCCATTTCTCTGTCCTATCCAACAACGAACAACATCAACAATGGTAATAATAATAACCACAACGAGGCTACAACAACAAGGGCAACAAAAGGGGGAAAAAATGGCCTCCTGGAGCAGTGGATTCATGGTGTAGGCACCGAGCCCAGCAATAACCCTGGAGGAAAAAAAAAAAAAAAGAGACCCTGGAGGACCCCATCTCTCTCCTTTTGCACTTAGGGTTGGGAGCCAGGCTAGAGGAGCTGAAGTGGGAGGGGGTGCCCACCTACAGTCAGGGTAGGACTGGGAGTCCTCTTGCAGGGGGGACAGTATTCTCCCTAACAGAAGTCATGATACTCCCTGAAATCCCTACAATCCGTGTCACTTTGCTGTAAACCTCAAACTATTCCTTTTTTTTTTTTTTTTGCCTCCAGGGTTATTGCTGAGGCTCGGTGCCTGCACTATGAATCCACTGCTCCTGGAGGCCATTTTTTCTCTTTTGTTGCCCTTGTTGTTTATTGTTGTTGTTACTATTATTATTGTCATTGTTGTTAGATAGGACAGAGAGAAATGGAGAGAGGAGGGGAAGTCAGAGAGGGGGAGAGAAAGATAGATACCTGCAGACCTGCTTCACTGCTTGTGAAGTGACTCCCCTACAGGGGGGGAGCCGGGGCACGAGCCAGAATCCTTAAGCTGGTCCTTGTACTTTGCGCCATGTGTGCTTAACCCGCTGCGCTACCACCCGGCCCCCAATCTCAAATTATTTTATTTATTTATTTACTTTTTGCCTCTAGTGTTATCACTGGGGCTCAGTGCTTACACTATGAATCCACTGCTCATGGCGGCCATCTTTTTTCTATTGTTATTGTTGCTGCTACTGTTGTTAGATAGGACAGAGAGAAATGGAAAGAGGAGGGGAAGACAGAGAGGGGTAAAGAAAGACACCTGCAGACCTGCTTGGCTGCTTGTGACGTAACTCCCCTGCAGGTGAGGAGCTGGGAGATTGAACCAGAATTCTTGCACTTTGTACTGCACTTATCCTAGTGTCAACCTCAGCCAAATTATTCTACTTTTTAAAAATACTTTTATTTTTATTTATTTTTTAATATTTATTCCCTTTTTGTTGCCCTTGTTTTTATTGTTGTAGTTGTTGTTGTTAATGATATCGTCGTTATTAGAAAGAACAGAGAGAAATGTAGAGAGGAGGGGGAAGACAGAGAGAGGAAGAGAAAGACAGACACCTGCAGACCTGCTTCACGGCTTGTAAAGTGACAACCCTGCAGGTGGGGAGCCAGGGGCTCGAACTAGTATCCTTATCTTCCTTCTTACGCTTAGCACCATGTGCACTTAACCCACTGCACTACTACCCGGCCCCCACAACTACTTTCTCATGGTCTTTATGTTTCCTGCCTCTTAGCAATCTATTCTTTTTTTTTAAATATTTATTCCCTTTTGTTGCCCTTGTTGTTTTATTGTTATAGTTATTATTGTTATTGATATCATCATTGTTGAATAGGACAGACAGAAATGGAGAGAGGAGGGGAAGACAGAGAGGGGGAGAGAAAGATAGACACCTACAGACCTACTTCACGGCTTGTGAAGCGACTCCTCTGCAGGTGGAGAGCAGGGACTCGAACCAGGATCCTTACGTGGGTCTTTGCGCTTTGCGCAATGGGCGCTTAACCCGCTGTGCTACCGCCCAAGTCCCTAACAATCTATTCTCTTTTTTTTTTAATTTATTTATTCCCTTTTGTTGCCCTTGTTTTTTTTTTTTATTGTTGTAGTTATTATTGTTGTTGTTGTTGGATAGGACAGAGAGAAATGGAGAGAGGGAGGGGAAGACAGAGAGGAGGAGAGAAAGATAGACACCTGCAGACCTGCTTCACCGCCTGTGAAGCGACTCCCCTGCAGGTGGGGAGCCGGGGCTCGAACCGGGATCCTTATGCCGGTCTTTGTGCTTTGCGCCACCTGCGCTTAGCCCGCTGTACTACAGCCCGACTCCCCCTAACAATCTATTCTTTTTAAAAAATATTTTTTGGGAATTGGCTTAAGCGCACGTGGCACAAAGCGCAAGTACCAGCATAAGGATCCCGGTTTGAGCCCCTGGCTCCCAACCTACAGGGAAGTCGCTTCACAAATGGTGAAGCAGGTCTGCAGGTGTCTATCTTTCTCTCCCCCTCCCTGTCTTCCCCTCCTCTCTCCATTTCTCTCTGTCCTATCCAACAAAGACATCAATAACAATAATAACTACAGTAATGAAACAAAGGCAATAAACAATAATAACTACAGTAATGAAACAAGGACAACAAAAGGGAATATTTTTTAAATTTTTAATATATATTTTTTATTGGGTAGAGAGAGAGATAAATTGAGAGAGGAGGAGGAGGTAGGGAGAAAGATAGAGAGACACTTGCAGCCCTATTTCACCACTCATGGAACTTTCCACCTGCAGGTGGGGGTCGGGGGCTTGAACTTAGGTCCTTGTGCACTTTAATGTGAGCGCTTAACCAGGTGCACCACTGCCTGGCACCTAAAAATACATTTCTTAAAAATTAAAAAAAAAACCTTGAAATAAATTAGTTAAAAATAAGTAAACAAGGGGCAGGGAAAATAGCATTAATGGTTATGAAAAGAGAATCATGCAATGCTAAAGTATCAAATAAGGCAACCCCTTTGAAAAACAGTGTGTGTGTGTGTGTGTGTGTGTGTGTGTGTGTGTGTGTGTGTTTCGCAGTGATTAGAGTGCTAGACTTCTGAATATAAGGTCCCAAATCTGATGCCCAGAATTACATGTGCCAGAGTGAGGGACTGTCAAAAATAAATAAATCTTTAAAAAACAAAGCAAATTTTCTTTATATATATATATATATATATATATATATATATATATATATATATAATTTTTTAATTTTATTTATTCCCTCCCTTTTGTTGCCCTTGTTGTTTTATTGTTGTAGTTATTATTGTTGTTGTCGTTGTTGGATAGGACAGAGAGAAATGGAGAGAGGAGAGGAAGACAGAGAGGGATGAGAAAGACAGACACCTGCAGACCTGCTTCACCACCTGTGAAGCGACTCCCCTGCAGGCAGGGAGCTGGGGGCTCAAACCAGGATCCTTATGCCAGTCCTTGTGCTTTGTGCCACCTGTGCTTAAGCGCAAATAAATTTTCAAAGGCTTCCTCAAAAAAGACCAAAAAAGGGTATTGGGTGATAGCACAATGGGTTAAGCACACGCCATGTGGCGTGAAGCGCAGGGACGGGAATAAGGATCCAGGTTCGATCTCCTGGCTTCCCACCTGCAGGGGGGTCGCTTCATAGGCAGTGAAGCAGGTCTCCAGGTGTCTTTCTCTCCCCCTCTCTGTCTTCCCCTCCTCTCTCCATTTCTCTCGGTCCTATCTAACAATGACGACATCAGTAAGAATAACTATAATAAAAAAACTCAAGGGTAAATAAATAAGTAAATAAATACATTTTTAAAAGACCAAAAAAGCAATACAATACTAAGTCAGAAGCAAATGATGTATACGCAGCAGGGGGGAAAAATAACCTAACTACATACAGCTACAAATATATTAAGTACCAAATCACTGAACAGGAGGTGGCGCCGTGGCTGTGTGGTTGAAATTACAAGCATGGTATCCCAAGTTCCATTCTGACATTTCATGTGCCAGAGTGTTGCTCTGGTGTTCCATATCTCTCTCTCCTTCCTCTTACTAGCACAAACATTTAAATGGGCGGGGGAGATAGTACAATGGTTATACAAACAGACGTTCCTTCTTGAGGCTCCAAAGTTCCAGGTTCAATCCTTAGCACCACCATAAGCCAGAGCTGAGCAGTGCTCTGATTTTTCTCTCTCTTCTCTCCCTCTCTGCATCTCTCTCAAAAATAAAATAAATATTTAAAAAATAAATAAGGGGGGCCAGGTGATAGCACAGTGGATTAAGCGCACATGACATGAAGGGCAAGGACAAGCTTAAAGATCCCAGTTAGAGCCCCTGGCTCCCCACTTGCATGGGGGGAGCCACTTCACAAATGGTGAACAGGTCTGCAGGTGTCTATCTTTCTCTCCCCTGTCTTCCCCTCCTCTTTCCATTTCTCTCTGTCCTATCCTACACAACAATAACAACAATGATAAAAAAGGGGAAAAATGGCCTCCAGGAGCAGTGGATTCTTAGCGCAGGCACTGAGCCCCAGCGATTACCCTGGAGGCAAAAACTAATAATAAAATAAAAATAAGTAAGCTCCAAATTGTATGATGTCCCATATGCAACAATTCTCAACTGTCAGTGAGCATACATGTTTCTTTGAGATCTTGTTAAATGCAGCTTCTGCAAGTCAGGATGGGGTTTTAAACTGCATTTCCAACAAACTGTACGGTCCCATAAGGTCCACTTAAGAGTATAGAGCTTTCAGTATATTTAGGGATATATGTATAAGGATAAAGCTACTTTATTTATTTATCCATTTATTTATTTATTTATAACCAGAGTATTGCTCAGCTCTAGTTTATGGTGGTCTTGGGGATTGAACTTGGGACCTCAGAACTTCAGCTGTCTCCCCACTTTTTAAAATATTTATTTATTCCCTTTTGTTGCCCTTGTTTTATTGTTGTTGTTATTGATGTCGTCGTTGTTAGATACGACAGAGAGATGGAGAGAGGACGGGAAGACAGGGAGAAAGACAGCCACATGCAGACCTGCTTCACCTCTTGTGAAGGGACTACCCTGAAGGTGGGGGGGGGGGAGGCTGGATCCAGGATCCTGATGGAGGATGCTTGTACTTTCGCCCCCTGTGCTTAACCTGCCGCATTACTGCACGACTACCCTTCCCCTTTTTTTTTTTTTATAGATGATGTCTTCTTTTGCATCTGTCTGAGGGGTGGGGAGTAGAGGTGTGTGACTGGGAAGGTAAAAATAGGTTCAGATGGCTTCTTGCTTATGTTTGTTTATTTATTTTAATGAGAGAGAGACAGAAAAAAAGTTACAAAGAGAGGCCAGAGCACTGCTCAGCTCTGGCTTATGGTGGTGCCGGCTATTGAACCTGGGTTTTTGGGTAAGTCTCTTTGCATAACCATTATCCCAACCCTTCCCCTTTTTTTTTTTTTTAAAGCAGATGATGTCTTAAGTTGGCTATCGAGTCCACAAGTATTCACTATACTTTACAAGTTACACATTATTACTTTCTATATATCAAACAAACTCTAAAAGACAACCGAAACTATGCAGAATAAAATCAAAAGACCTGCGAAGAAGCTAGGTGGCGTCACAGGCTTGGGCAAAGGAAGTTACCCTGCCCGCGTTGCACCCAGACATAATTTACACATCTAATTGGCCCCCAACCGCCCTATTTGTTATCTCAGTGACCAGAAAGTGACCATGCAATCAGGCTACTTCGTACGAGCCTGGACTTGTATTCACTGTCCGAGTTCCTCAGACCTGCTGGGGTTTAGGAATCACCAAGCACCTTGCTAATAGCATTTTCAGGTGGGTCCTGGGAAGGACCCGGTTCAGCACGTAGAAGCGGCCCGGGAATCAGCCTTTCGCGGACTGGGTGCCAACCCGCCCGTCCCGTGGAGGACCTGACGCGGGCGAGCGGCGAGGGTTACGGCTTATTTCCTCCACCACCACCACCCACCGGGATCCACAGGGCGGGAGGAAGCCTACACTCAGCAACGGTGAATGTTGAGCAAAGACCGGACGAATCAGAACTGAACAAGCACGGCGTCACATCCTCTCCCCCTGAACTGGCCGCTTCAGCTGTCGTGGGGACTACTCTCCGGAGAGCAGCTGAAAGGCAGACCTCAGAATAAGAGGAAATAATTACGTGACTGGGGGATACCAACTCCGCCTTGGAAAGCAGAGGCGACACATTTCCGTCTACCCTCTTCTAGCCCATCCCTTTGTGAACTAGAAACCGAAGAACCGCGAGATACAGCTGAGGAGGCGCGGCCCCGTCGTGGCCAATGGGAATAAAGGCTGTGGCCTCAGAGCCTCTTCCTATTGGTCCAGTAACCGGAAGCGGTGTGATCTTTGCTGGCCGAGGCGGAAGTCGCAGCAAGCTATCGAGCCGCCATCGATTCTGCTGCTCCGTGCGCCGCCATCATGGTGCGGAAACTTAAATTCCATGAGCAGAAGCTGCTGAAGCAGGTGGACTTCCTGAACTGGGAGGTTACCGACCACAACCTGCATGAACTGCGGGTGCTGCGGCGGTATCGGCTGCAGCGACGCGAGGACTACACGCGCTACAACCAACTGAGCCGCGCGGTCCGGGAGTTGGCGCGGCGCCTGCGCGACTTGCCAGAGCGC
This sequence comes from Erinaceus europaeus, assembly GCF_950295315.1. Lineage (NCBI taxonomy): Eukaryota > Metazoa > Chordata > Mammalia > Eulipotyphla > Erinaceidae > Erinaceus > Erinaceus europaeus. The sequence continues at coordinate 22,603,822 of NC_080177.1, forward strand.
GACCCGTTCCGCGTGCGCGCTTCGGCCGCGCTGCTGGACAAGCTGTACGCGCTCGGCCTGGTGCCCACGCGCGGCTCGCTCGAGCTCTGCGACTTCGTCACCGCCTCGTCCTTTTGCCGCCGCCGCCTGCCCACCGTGCTCCTCAAGCTACGCATGGCGCAGCACCTCCAGGCCGCCGTGGCCTTCGTGGAGCAGGGCCACGTGCGGGTGGGCCCCGATGTGGTCACCGACCCCGCCTTCCTGGTCACTCGCAGCATGGAGGACTTCGTCACCTGGGTGGACTCGTCCAAGATCAAGCGGCACGTGCTGGAGTACAACGACGAGCGCGACGACTTCGATCTGGACGCCTAGCGGATCCAGCCGGGCAGCTGAGGTCTGCTGCTTGAGGTTCTTCGAGGACTCACCGCCCAAAAGGGTGTCTGCCAACCATCAGCTCTTTAGGACTTGGCTCTTCAGCTGCAGGCCAGGCTCAGAACCACAGGGTACGCCTGTTTTCGGGGAAATTTGTTAGGCCTTGGACTCTACTGACCAGTGACTGCCTTAGGAGTCCGTGGGGAGCAGTTTTGTGCCACTCCGAGTAATTGCTCGGATTCTTAGCTCCAGGACATTGCAGTGTGACAGGGAGAACTTTGTGCAAGCCCCCTAAACGCACTGTGCTAGTTTTTCGTTGATTGTTTCGTAGCAAGAGAGTTTGATTTAATTTATTTAGCTCGAATCCTTACTCTTGCTTGATTAAGTTGTGTACATAGGAGACTTAAATGTTCAGGGCCCCCTCCATGGTTTAGAGGAATGCTTTCTTATTGCCAATAAACGGACCTTTTTTCTAAGCGCACATTTTTGTCTGTTTTATTCAGGTAGGATCACATCTGTTGGTCTCCTTGGCTCAGGGATCCAAAGAGGAATAAGGCCTGCCAGGGGCGGCATGTGGAGGTTACAGGATGTTGTACAAGACTGGGCACATTTGTCAGTTTACCAATCGCTTCCCGGGAATGAGTGTTTTGGCAGAGCTCTTCCCCACAGGACTTCTGTTGCTATTCCAACCCCAGGAAATACCATATTAGAGGGCTAAAGTGTTTGCTTGCCTAAGGAAATAGTCACCCTGTAGCTTGGCCATCTAGTGGTTATAAATGAGCCAGGAGAATCCTGGAAACTTAGATGTTTGCAAGAGCGGTAGAGAATGGGAGGCAGAGGAGCAAAGCTTATCTCATTACTCCCAATTTATAGAAAAATAAGTAGAATATCAAGACCTGGGTTCCAGCCTCTGCTGCACTGCGGGAAAGTTCAGTGCTGTGGTGTTTATCCCTCTCTTATCTGGAGGGGGAAAAAGTTCACATGGAGGAGTGGCAGCAAGAATGTCAAGGCCAGTAGATTGACTTACATATGTCTTCATTTTCCCCAGGCTTAAGTCAGCAATTCCTTAAGTAATAATAGTAGTTAACATTATAGAAAGTCCACTACAAGGACCAGCATCAGGATCCCGGTTCAAGCTCCTGGCTCCCCATCTGCAGGGGAGTCACTTCACAGGCGGTGAAGCAGGTCTGCAGGTATCTATCTTTCCCTCCCCCTCCTCTCTTCATTTCTCTGTCCTATTCAACAACGACAACAATAATAACTACAACAATAAAGCAACAAGGACAACAAAAGGGAAGAAACAAATATTAAAAAAAAAGAAAGTCCACTACAGTTTCTTGATTTTTTTTTTTCTTCTGTTTATACTTTTTTATATATATTTTATTTATTTATCAATGAGATGGATAGGAAGAGAGAGAGAAAGAACCAGACATCAGTCTGGTACATGTGCTGCCAGGGATTGAACTCAGGACCTCATGCTTGAGAGTCCAGTGATTTATCCACTGCACCACCTCCTGGACCACTGTTTATCCTTTTTATTTGTTTCCCCAGACCTTCTCAGCTCTGGTTTATGGAGGTGCAGAGGACTGAACCTGGGATCTCAGAGCCTCTGGCAGGAGAGTGAATAACCACTATGCTACCTATATATATATATTTTTTTTTTTTCACCAGACCCTGCTCAGCTGTGGAGAAGTGAACCTGTAAAGGTTTTTATTTTTTTTTTAATTTTAATATTATTATTAGATAGGAAAGATAGCTAGAGCACCACTAGCACATGCAGTGCCAAGGACTGAACCCTGGACCTCATGCTTAAAAGTCCCAACAAATCCATCTACTACTCCCCCCTCCTGGGCTGCAGTTTTAAGCACTTTACTTACATTAATTCCTTTAATTCTCTTAACACTATGAAGTTGGAAATACTCTATAGAGAGAGAGCTGCTGTACTGTTTTACCACTCGGGAAGCTACCCCTAGCAGGTGGGGACTAGGAGCTTGTACTCGGTAATGTGTGCACTTAACCATTTGCCACCACCTGCCCTCTTGCTGTTTCTGTCTTTATCCAATAAATCCTTAAATTAAAGGACTGGGAAGATAGCATAATGGTTATACAAAAAGGCTTTCATGCCTGAGGCTACAAAGATCCCAGATTCAGTCCCCAGTACCACCATAAGCCAAAACTGCAGTTTTTTTGGTGAAAGAGAGGGCCAAAGTTGGTATATCCAGGCCTAGTATTGTGGTAGTATTTATAGAGTCCCTGAATTTGAGTTTTCAAACCAGCTGAGCACCAACAACCTGGTTGGATGCCACAGCATAAAGCAAGAAGCTGAAGCAGACGCTGAGCTCCCATGGTCTGATTAATGTTCATTGATGCCCTACCTGTGCTGGGCTACCAGTTGTTTTTCTACCACCCCATAGGTGGTCTTGTCCACATCTTTTTTAGTTTGGGAAACCCAAGAGTCTTGTGACAAAGAGCTGGGGTTCTAGTCCAGGCTCAGGCGACTCCAAAGGCCATTTTCTTTTCAGTGCCATCGCTTTAGAAGTGGGAGGGGGGTCTGTAGTACAGCAGGTTAAGCACACGTGGTACAAAGCGGAAGGACCAGCTTCAGGATCCCGGTTCGAGCCTCTGGCTCCCCACCTGTAGGGGAGTAGATAGGTAGGTATCTGTCTTTCTCTTCCCCTCCTCTCTCCAATTCTCTCTATACTATCTTTTTTTCTGTGTTTTTTTTTTAATATTTATTTTCCCTTTTGTTGCCCTTGTTGTTGTAGTTATTATTGTTGTTATTGATGTCGTCATTGTTAGGAAAGAGAAATGGAGAGAGAAGGGGAAAGAAAGACAGACACCTGCAGACTTGCTTCACCGCTTGTGAAGCAACTCCCCTTCAGGTGGGGAGTCAGGGCTCAAACCAGGATCCTTATGCCGGTCCTTGCGCTTTGCGCCACGTGCGCTACTGCCCAATTCCCCTCTCTGTCTTAGCTAACGACGACATCAATAAAAAATAACAAGGACAACAAAAGGGAAAATAAATATTAAAAAAAAAAATGAGTGGAGGCTGTCGGACAGTAGCGCAGCAGCTTAAGTGCATGTGGTGCGAAGCGCAAGGACCAGAGGAAGGATCCCGGTTCAAGCCCCCAGCTCCCCACCTGCAGGGGAGTCGCTTCACAGGCGGTGAAGCAGGTCTGCAGGTGTCTATCTTTCCCTCTCCCTCTCTGTCTTCCCCTCCTCTCTCCATTTCTCTCTGTCCTATCCAACAATGACAACAATAATAACTACAATAAAACAACAAGGGCAACAAAAGGGAATAAATAAATATTAAAAAAAAAAGTGAGTGGAAGGAAAGGAACCTACCCTATATATGCTCTGGCGGCTGGGCACAATCTGCCCATGATTTCACACTTGCTAGAGGAAGAACATAGTGGCTTGGGGGGCTGGCAGTAGTGCTGCGGGTTAAGCACAGGTGGCACAAAGCACAGGGACCATCTGCAGGGGGGGGGATGACTTCACAAGTGGTGAAGCAGGTCTGCAGGTGTCTTCCCCTCTCTGTCTTCTCTTCCTCTCTCCATTTCTCTCTGTCTATCCAACAACTATAGCAATAACAATGATAAACAAGGGTAACAAAAGGGAAAAAATGGCTTCTAGGAGCAGTGGATTTGTAGTGCAGACACCTAGCCCCAGCAATAACCCTGGAGGCATTGAGAGAGAGAGAGAGAGAGGCTTAAGAAGATGGGGAATCCAGAGTTGGGTGGTAGCGCAGTGGATTAAGCACATGTGGCGCAAAGTGCAAGGACTAGTTAGGATCCGGGTTCCAGCTCCCAGCTCCCCACCTGCAGGGGAGTCACTTCACAGGCGGTGAAGCAGGTCTGCAGGTGTCTATCTTTCTCTCCTCCTCTCTGTCTTCCCCTCCTCCATTTCTCTCTGTCCTAACAACGACAACATCAATAACAACAACAATAACTACAACAACAATAAAAAGACAACAAGGGCAACAAAAGGGAAAATAAAATTAGACAAAAGAAGAAGATGGGGAATCACTGATAAGGTATATAGGTAGATCATCCCTCTTTTTAAATTTATTTTGTTTTATTTTTTTTATTTGTTATTGGATAGAGACAGAGAGAAATTGAGAGAGAAGTGGGAGATAGAGGGGAAGAGAGACAGAAAGACATCTGCAGACCTGCTTCACCGCCTGTGAAGCGACTCCTCTGCAAGTGGGGAGCTGGGGGCTTGAATCGGGATCCTAACTGGTCCTTGCACTTTGGGCCATGTGAGCTTAACCCGCTTGCTACCACCCGACTCCCAGATCACCCTTTTCAAGTAGCCTGTACATATGACCCATTCAGATATAACTTCAAAATTCACTTGAGGGAAGCTGGATTTAGGAATTTAGTGAAATGTGAAGGTTTTTTTTTTTTAATTTCATTATTGGGGGATTAATGGTTTACTGTCAACAGTAAAATAAAATAGTTTGGAGCAGGGGTAGATAGCATAGTGGTTATGCAAAAAGACTCATGCCTGAGGCTCCAAAGTCCCAGATTCAATCCCCCCCTGCACCACCATAAGCCAGAGCTGAACAGTGCTCTGGTGTTCCTCTCTGTGTCTTTCTCTCTCTGCATCTCTCTCAAAAGTAAAATAAAATACTTTAAAAAATAAATAAAATGTTAAAAAATAACTAAAAATTATAAAAAATAAAATAGAGTAGGGCACCAAAGTAAAAACCCTATGGTGAGGGGGAGGGTGGACATTCGGGGGCGGTGGTGGGTGGGTGGGAAGGGACACAGTCTTTTGGTGGTGGGAATGGTGTCTATGAACACTCCTATTAAATTGTAGTCATATAAATCACTATTAATATGAGAGGGGAAAAATTGATTGTATGTTTCGAACTTTTTAAAAACACAGAGTCTTTTAAATACACAGGCTGAGTCTTTGATATGTTGACTCTCTCAAAAGCCTAGACCAGGGAGAACAGAAGCAACCGGTGGCACAGCTATGTACAAGATGCTGGGTATTATACAGCAAACCCTAACAAAGGGACCTTTCAAAGTTAACCCAATTACCAAATAATGTGATGATAACAATAACTATCCATTGTCTTCTTGAACCCTAAGACAGCAAAAACCTCACATTTCCACTATAGAGCCTATATTTCCCCCAGTCCTGGAACCTTAGGGTGGGGAGCACTTTCCTGCATGCTTCTCTCAATTCATACCAAATAATATTGCATCTGCTGATTACAACCTAATCAACGCAACGAGTGCCACCTCAGCATGCTTCACTTCAGACTGTGTCCAGAGACTTCAGGTGTGGAATGACAACCCTTCAGCTTCATTACTCTGGTGAGACAGTTCCTTTCATAGTATTCTCTAATTTCATTCCAGGTGGTTCACTTCCTAACAAAGTCCCAAAACCTAGATATAGACCAGGTCCCCTGAGGTAGAGCATATGTTCACATGTATCCATAAAATAGAGCAAAATATATACCTGAAAGCAGAAATACACAAGTCTACAGTGAGTACCCCCCAACACTTCATCCGCACTATTCCAGCTTGTAGGTCCATAATTGTTCAACAGTTTGTTTGGCTTTGTATGTTAACTCTTTTCAGCCACCAGGTTTCAGATGCCAGCAGGATGCTGACCAGACTTCCCTGGACAGACGACCCCACCAGTGTGTCCTGGAGCTCAGCTTCCCCAGAGACCCACCCTACTAGGGAAAGAGAGAGGCAGGCTGGGAATATGGATCGACCAGTCAACGCCCATGTTCAGCAGGGAAGCAATTACAGAAGCCAGACCTTCCACCTTCTGCAACGCACAACGACCCTGGGTCCATACTCCCAGAGGGATAAAGAATAGGAAAGCTATCAGGGGAGGGGGTGGGATATAGAGATCTGGTGGTGGGAATTGTGTGGAGTTGTACCCCTCCTATCCTACAGTTTTGTTAATGTCTCCTTTTTAAAATAAATTAATTAAAATAAAATAGTTTGTACATGTGTAACATTTCTCAGTTTTCCACATAACAGTTCAACCCCCACTAGGTCCTGCCATCATGTTCCAGGACCTGAACCCTCCCCACCACCCTGGTCTTTTATTTTGGTGCAATACACCAAGGAAGGTTCTTTAGGAAAGAAACTGGGGGAAGATGTGAAAGAAGTGACTTATCAGGAAGTGTAACCAGAAACTTTGGGCTTGAAAAATAAATATGTGAGACAAATGAATCAGACTTTGGAGCCAGACCACCTAGTCTGAATCATAGCTTCTCTGCTGAAGTATCTGTGTAATATTATATAGTCACTCTTCCTCTACTTTCTTCTTTATATGTGGTAAGATGGAAAGGCAAGGGCGGGGGGGGGGGGGAAAGGGTGGGGTTTTATTGCTTACTAGGTACAGGGATTCAGGAGCAAGAAAATATTTTGAAATTAGTGGTGACAGTTACACAGCATTGTGCAAGTGATTAGCTAAGATGGGAAATGCTACATACATTTACCACAATGGTGGTTTTTTTTTTTCTTTTCTTTATCAACATTGCTCAATTCTGGCTTATGGTGGTGTGGAGGATTTTGGAGCCTCAGGCATGAGAGTCCTTTTGCATAACCTTTATGCTATCTCCCCAGCCCTACCACAATTGTTATAAGATTTATTTAATGAGAAACAGTTTTAGATGACACTGAAAAACAAGAGAAGTCAGGGTACCACTCTAGTATATACATATTGCTTTTGCTGACCGTTAAACAAAGAGCCTCAGGCACAAAAATCCAACATACCTACCAGCTGAGCTATTTTCCTCACCACTTACCACAGGTTTTTTTTCCTCTCTTTTTTTCTTTCTAGTTTTTTTTTTAATTATCCTTATTCATTTATTGGATAGAGACAGCCAGAAATTAAGAGGGAAGGGGGTGATAGGGAGAGAGATATCTGCAACACTGCCACCCCGGTTCCATGGCTGCCAGTTCTTAGCAACATCGCCCCGCCAGATATTCGTCGGGATGCGGCATCATCTAAGTTCATTTCCCACGTCTACACTCGACCGGACCTGCCAATATACGCGGATATCTTCGCCCACCCTGTCCAACGCTTGACATCTCGTCACCCAATCTGGTCCCCTACGCCTACACTGATCTTCTCTGTTCCAGACTCTTGGAAACAGAGTTGGCAGCCAGCTGAGGTCAAGAACAAACACCTCATCACAGACCCCTGCAAGCGTTAACCCGGCTTTGACCTAGCACGTTATGATTGGGTCCTCCTCAATCGCTATCGAACAGGCCATGGCCGGTGCGCCGCTATGTTCCATCGCTGGGGAGCCAGAGATGACCCGAACTGCCCCTGCGGCTACAGGCAGACTATGACCCACATAGTCAACGACTGCCACCTCTCCAGATTCAAAGGAGGTCTCGAAACTTTACATCAGGCTCAACCTGACGCTGTGGACTGGCTACGGAAGAAGGGCAAACGCTAGAAAAGAAGAACATTGCCTGACTGGGAGTATGGACCGACCAGTCAACGCCCATGTTCAGCGAGGAAGCAATTACAGAAGCCAGACCTTCTACCTTCTGCAACCCTCAATGACCCTGGGTCCATGCTCCCAGAGAGATAGAGAATGGGAAAGCTATCAGGGGAGGGGGTGGGTTATGGAGATTGGGTGGCGGGAATTCTGTGGAGTTGTACCCCTCCTACCCTATGGTTTTGTTAATTAATCCTTTCTTTAATAAAAAAAAAAAAGAAATGTATCCCTGTTATCTTACTATCTTATTAATCATTATTAAATCCCCAATAAAATTTTTAATAAAAAAAAAAAAGAAGAACACTGCCTAACAACTCACAAAGCTTTACAAAGCAGGTGGGGACCAGGGGCTTGAATCTGGGTGCTTGCACAGAGGAGTGTGCATGTATGTGCTCAACCAGCTGTGCCACCACCTGGCCCCCTTACCACAGTTTTTTTTTTTAATATTTATTTTATTTATTCCCTTTTGTTGCCCTTTTTTTTTTTTGTTATTGTTGTCGTCATTGTTGGATAGGACAGAGAGAAATGGAGAGAGGAGAGGAAGACAGAGGGGGAGAGAAAAATAAACACCTGCAGACCTGCTTCACCACCTGTGAAGTGAACCCCCTGCAGGTGGGGAGCCAGGGCCTCGAATCGGGATCCTTCCTCTGGTCCTTGTGTTTTGCGCCACCTGCACTTAACCTGCTGCACTACAGCCCAACTCCCCACAGTTTTTTTAAAAGCAAAAAAAAAAAGATAATGATAATACTGACATATAAATTATAGAGAACAATCAAAGTTCCCAGGTTCAATAAGCCAGACCTGAGCAATCCTCTGGTTAAAAATAATAATTAAAAATAAGGGGCTGGGCTGTAGCACAGGGGGTTAAGTGCACATGGTACAAAGCGCAAGGACCAGCATAAGGATCCGGTTCAAGCCCCCGGCACCCCACCTGCAGAAGAGTCGCTTCACAGGTAGTGAAGCAGGTCTGCAGGTGTCTATCTTTCTCTCCCCCTCTGTCTTTCCCTCTTCTCTCCAGTTCTTTCTGTCCTATCTAACGACGACATCAATAACAACAATAATAATTACAACAACAATAAAAACAAGGGCACCCCGGCTCCCCACCTGCAGGGGAGTCGCTTCACAGGCGGTGAAGCAGGTCTGCAGGTGTCTATCTTTCTCTCCTCCTCTCTGTCTTCCCCTCCTCTCTCCATTTCTCTCTGTCCTATCCAACAACGACAACAACAATAATAACTACAACAATAAAACAACAAGGGCAACAAAAGGGAATAAATAAATAAAATAAATATTAAAAAAAAACAAGGGCAACAAAAGGGAAAATATATACATTTTTTAAAATTTAAAAAGTAAACTGGGAAATATGCATGTAGAAACTATTTACTGTCGAATGTAAAACATTAATTCCCCAATAAAAAAAAATTTTAAGTGAAATGGGGCTAGGAGACAGCATTATGGTTATGCAATAAACTTTCATGCATGAGACTCCAAAGTTCTAGATTAAATTCCCATCACCACCATAAGCCAAAGCTGAACAGTGCTTGGGGGAATAATAAATTGATTTAAGGTCATTAGAGACGTGTGTGTGTGTGTGTGTGTGTGTGTGTGTGTGAGTGTGTGTGTCCAATATCATGAAAGATGGGTCAAATGGCTCTAGTTTGGCACTAAGATTCAGGCAGAGTAGTCCCTTTGGAACACTAGCCCCATAGCAACCCCTGGATCTGGTGCCTTTTGTTGCTGCTGCTGCTTCTCTTTCTTCTCCTCCATTACCATATATATATATGGTATAGGAAGTTATTTGGGGACCTCTTTTGTCAGTCTCAGCCTATCTTTCTTCAGTGCTTTGGGTTGTTCTGATCACTAGGTGTGATGTCCATGGTCAGGGATAGAGAATGGTGGTTCTGGGAGACAAAATAATATCCTGGTGTCAAAAGTTACTTCATCAAGTCAGGACCTGCTCTTTGTCAGGTCTCATAAACCTGACAGACTTAATTTGGGTGCAACAGACCAGTATCCCAGTGCACAGACTTAATGAACCTGACCACTGAAAGATCAGACTCGCCTGCCTAAATTCTGCTGTCCAAATACTGATTTTCCAGGGCCTCAGGCACTCTTCACCATTTGTATCATTCTGATCTCTTTTTTTTAGTCCCAATAGATTAGTGTCATGTACATAATGGAGCAGCAAATTCTTTGACCTCCAGGGTTTGGTGGTTTGGGTTTTTTTTTTTTCTATTTATTTATTTATTCCCTTTTGTTGCCCTTGTTGTTTTATTGTTGTAGTTATTATTGTTGTTATTACTGATGTCGTTGTTGTTGGATAGGACAGAGAGAAATGGAGAGAGGAGGGGAAGACAGAGAAGGGGAGAGAAAGACACTTGCAGACCTACTTCATTCACCGCCTGTGAAGCGACTCCCCTGCAGGTGGGGAGCCAGGGGCTCGATCTGGGATCCTTCGGCTGGTCCTTGGGCTTTCCCGACTCCCTGTTTTGTTGTTTTTAAAATTTTTTTTTCAAAGCATTTATTTATTTCCTTTTGTTGCCCTTGTTGTTTTTATTGTTGTAGTTATTATTGTTATCACTGTTGTTGGATATGACAGAGAGAAATGAAGAAAGGAGGGGAAGACAGGGGAGGGGAGAGAGACACCTACAGACCTACTTCACCACTTGTGAAGTAACTCCCTGCAGGTGGGGAGCGGGGAACTCAAACCGGGATCCTTCCGCAGGTCCTTTTGCTTTGCGCCACATGAGCTTAACCCAGGGCAGAAAATTCTTACCTTAGCCTTCCTTGGATTCAAAATGTTTCTGTTCTGTAGTGACATCCAGTTTAATTGTCTTCAAGCCAAACAGCAAATTCAAATTGTTGGCTCAAACATGGAGTGACTTTGATCAAGTTACTCAACCTCTCCCAATTTCAGTGTCTCTAAGTGTTTGTAGATTAGATGAGACTAAGCATAAGAAAAGTGTTTGGCTCCACGTAAACATTCAGTCCTGGGGGAGTCGGGCGCAGCCGGTTAAGTGCATGTGGCACAAAGCAAAAGAACCGGCATAAAGATCCGGGTTCGAGCCCCCGGCTCCCCACCTGCAGGGGAGTCACTTCACAAGCGGTGAAGCAGGTCTGCAGGTATCTATCTTTCTCTCCCCCTCTCTGACTTCCCCTCCTCTCTCCATTTCTCTGTCCTATCCAACAACATCAATTACAATTACAATAATAACTATAACAACAATGAAAAACAACAGGGGCAACAAAAGGGAAAATAAATAAATAAATATAAAAACATTTAAAAAAAGATGATGGGAGAAAACTTAAAAAAAAAAAAAGATGCTGGTTCCAGCTTCGGCTCCCCACTTGCAGGGGAGTCGCTTCACAGGCAGTGAAGCCTGTCTGCAGATGCATTTATTTATTTATTTATTTATTTATTTATTTATTTATTTAATATTTATTTATTCCCTTTTGTTGTCCTTGTTACTTTTGATGTCTATCTTTCTATCCCTCTCTCTGTCTTCCCCTCCTCACTCCATTTCTCTCTGTCCTATCCAACAACTACAACATTAATAACAACAATAACAATAACCACCACAACAATAAAACAACAAGGGCAAAAAAAGGGAATAAATAAAGTTTTTAAAAAAAATTCAGTCCAGGGTGGGGTTAGATAGCATAATGGTTATGCAGAGACTCTCATAATCTGAGGCACCGAAGTCCCAGGTTCAATCCCCCACACCACCATAAGCCAGAGCTGAGCAGTGCTCTGGTTAAAAAAAAACCAGTCCAGAGTGGGGATAAATAGTATAGTGGTTACACAGACAGACTCTCATGCCCTAGGCTCCAAAATCGGCTCAAATCCTGGCACCACCAGAAGCCAGAGCTGAGTGGTTCTCTAGTTTAAAAATATTAATAACCCATTTGGAAGATGGTGGAGAAAGGACTGGAATCTCAAACATGAGACCCCAAGTTCAATTATTGGCAGCACATGTACCAGAGTGATGCTTTAGTTCCCTCTATCCCATTAATAAAAGCTTTAAAAACTACTCTTTGTGTGGTCTGGGAGGTGGCACAGTGGATAAAGCATTGGATATTCAACCATGAGGTCCTGAGTTTGATCCCTGGCAGCATATGTACCAGAGTGATGTCTGGTTCTTTCTCTTCTTCTGTGTCTCTCATGAATAAATGAATTTTTAAAAACTTAAAAAAAAAAAAAAAAGAACTACCCTCTGTACCAATTGCACCTTGTAGCTAAGCAGAAGCCTAGCCAGGTCCCTGCTTGGAGTGGTTAAGAGGAACCACCAGTTGTCCGGGAGGCGGCACAGTGGATAAAGCATTGAATTCTCAACCATGGGGTCCTGAGTTCGATCCCCAGCAGCACATGTACAAGAGTGATGTCTGGTTCTTTCTCTCCTCCTATCTTTCTCATGAGTAAATAAATAAATTCTAAAGAGGAACCTCCAAACCACGCAGACTGGGCAGACATAGAGTATGATTGTGGCGAATAGAGGGCAAGACAGGTAGCATAATGGTTATATAAAGCACTTTCATGCCAAAGGGGCAGGGGAGGTGGTGCACCTTGTAATGCCCAAGGACACCGGTTCAAGGGGTCCCCACCTGCAGGGGTAAAGCTTTAGGAGTGGGGTAAGCAGGCCCTGGAGCCTTGAAAACCCCCAACTGCCAGCCATAGTGTACAGGTGTCTATCTCCCCTTTCTCCTCTCAAGTTTTCTCTCTCTATCCAGTCAATAAAACTTTTCACGCCTGAAGCTCTGGGGTTCAAATCCCAGCACCACCACTAGTTGACTAGTACTCTGGTGGCTGTGTCTCTCTATATTTTTCTCTTACTTAAAAAAAAAAAAAAAAAAGCAAATGGCGCCGCCAGGTGGTGGTGCACTTAGTTAAGTGCACACACTACAGTGCACAAGGACCCGGGTTCAAGTCCCTGATCCCCACCTGCAGGGGTAAAACTTCATGAGTGGTGAAGCAATGCTGCAGGTGTCTAGCTCTCTCCCCCACCCTCAATTTTTCTGTCTCTATACAACAATAAATAATTTTTTAAAATTCTTTTATCTTTTAGTTCTTTTTTTTTTTGGCCTCCAGGGTTATTGCTGGGGCTCAGTGCCTGCACCACAAATCTACTGCTCCTGGAGACTATTTTTTCCCCTTTTGTTGCCCTTGTTGTCTTATCCTTGTTTTAGATATTATTGTTATTGATGTTGTTGTTGGATAGGACAGAGAGAAATAGAGAGAGGAGGGGAAAACAAAAGGGAAGAGAAAGACAGACACCTGCAGACCTGCTTCACCGCTTGTGAAGCGACTCCCCTGCAGGTGGGGAGCCGGGGGCTTGAACCGGATCCGATCTTACACCGATCCTTGAGCTTTGCCCCATGTGCGCTTAACCCGCTGCGCTACCTCCCAACCCCCTAAATAAAAGATTAAAAAAAAAAAAAGCGAGTGGCGAGAACAGTCTTCAGAACTTCAGCTGTCTCCCCCACTTTTTAAAAAAATATTTATTTATCCCCTTTTGTTGCCCTTGTTGTTTTATTGTTGCAGTTATTATTGTTGTTGTTATTGATGTCGTCGTTGTTAGATAGGACAGAGATGGAGAGAGGAGGGAAGACAGGGAGAAAGACAGCCACATGCAGACCTGCTTCACCTCTGCTGAAGCGACTCCTCTGCACGTGGGGAACCAGCGGCTGGAACCGGGATCCTGAGCAGGCGCTTGTGCTTTCGCCCCCGGGGCTTACCTGCTGGGTTACTGCCCCCCCCCCCTTTTTTTTTTTTTTTTTACAGACGACGTCTTCTTTTGCATCTGCCTGAGGGGTGGGGAGTAGAGATGCGTGACTGGGAAGGTAAAAATAGGTTCAGATGTCATCTTGTTTCTGTTTATTTATTTTTTGTTTTAATAAAAGAGAGACAGACAGACAGATAGAAAAAAGTTACAAAGAGAGGCCAGAGCACTGCTCAGCTCTGGCTTGCGGTGGTGCCGGTGATTGAACCTGGGCTTTTGGCTAAGAAGTCTCTTCCGTTGCCGGCGGAAGTAACTGCACTGTCTTGCGAGGGAACCCGGTGTTTTAACTGCTGCGGCGGCCGGAAACCCCGGGCGCGAGGTGTGTCAGCCGGTGGGCGGGGCGTCCGGTGGGCGGGGCGCCAAGGGGCGGGCCCTGCTTTCCGGGGGCTGCCGAATGGTCGGCCGAGAGCGGCGGCGGCGTTGACGTTGGCGCGTGGAGTCGTCTCCTCACCCGGGTGAGTGTGGGGTTGTCTGGGCCGCGCCTCTCTGTTGGCCCCCGGACGCCGGGCTGTGAGCCCCACTGGCCGCCCCGGCGATCACCGGCTTCCTGACGCGTCACGGGGGAGGCGGGGGTAGCGGGGTGGGGCCGGGGCTCCCCCTCGGGCGCGCTGAAGCTCTGCCGGCCCCCGCGGAGACCCCGGGACTTGGGGGCGGCGGGAGGGAGGGTCAGTCTCCCTCCTGGGAGACGGGCGGTCGGGACTGTGGCGGAGTCTGGGCCAGGGCCTCTTCGGAGGGGTCTGGGCAGATCGAAAATGCGGGGCATCGAGGGAGGACGAGACCCCCGCGGCTCTGAGATCGGAACCCCTGGAGACCGGATACGGGGCCAGACTAAAAGGCTCGCGAGGAGGGCGGGTGGGGCCCGGCGCCCAGGGGTGCTGTGTGAAGGACTCGCTGGTAGGTGGTCCCGCGGGGAAACCCCCCCCCCCCCGGCACAGCCCCGGTGTCCAGGGCCGGGTCCTGACTCGGGCAGTCGAGGACGGAGCCATAAAAACCTCTGTGCTGGGGGCCGGCCGGTGGCGCAGCGGGTTAAGCGCAGGTGGAGCGAAGCTCAAGAACCGGCTCAAGGATCCCGGTTCGAGCCCCCGCCTCTCCTCTCTGTCTTCCCCCTACTCTCTCCATTTCTCTCTGACCTATCCAAGAACAACAGCAATAATGACAACGATAAACAACAAGGGCAACAAGAGGGATGAAATAGCCTCCAGGAGCAGTGGATTGGCAGTGCAGGCACCAGCGATAACCCTAGAGGCAAAAAAAAAAAAAAAACAAACCAACTCTGTGCTGTCCCCGGTGAATAGCACACCTGGATAGTGCGCTGCTTTGCCACATGAGCGACTCAGTTCGGACCAGCCCCCATCGCTCTGAAGGAAGCTGCGATGCTGTGGTCTCTGTCCGTATCTAAAAAAAAAAATAGATAGGGAGTCGGGCCCGTAGTGCAGCGGATTAAGCACAGGTGGTGGGAAGCGCAAGGACCGGATTCTGGTTGGAGACCTTGCTCCGAACTTGGAAGGAAGTCGCTTCACAAGCTGTGAAGCAAGTCTGCAGGTGTCTATCTTTCTCTCCCCCTCAGTCTTCCCATCCTCTCTCCATTTCTCTGTCCTATCTAACAACGACGACACCGATAACTACAACAATAATAAAAAAAACAACAAAGGCAACAAAAGGGAAAATAAATAAATATTAAAAAAATAGATAACGGGTGGGGGTATAGCATAATGGTTATGCAAGGAGACTTTCATGCCTGAAGCTCTCAAGTCCCAGGTTCACTCCCCCACACAGCCATAAACCAGAGCTGAGCAGTGCTTTGGTAAAAAAAAAAAAAAAAAAAAAAAAAAATCATGAAAATCACAGAAGTGGGGACCAGGCAGTGGTGCACCTGGTTAAGCACAAACCTTACAGTGCACAAGCACCCTGTTTCAAGCCCCTACCGCTCACAAGTAGTCAAGTAGGGCAGCAGGTGTCTGTTTTCCCCCCCTCAATTTCTGTCTGTCTCTATCCAATAAAGAAATAAGTAAATATTTGCGGGGGGGAATATTAAAAAATCACAGAAGCATAGAAAACAGCATACAGCTGTAAGGCTGCAAGTACTTTATCTCCCCAACTTTGCCATCAGAGTATTACAAATTATTTAAGGGCCTGGGAAGACAGCATACGGGTTCTTCAAAGGACTTTCAAGCTTGAGGCTCTCCGGAAGTCCCGGGTTCAAACCCCCAGCACCACCATGAGCCAGAGCTGAAGCAGTGCCCTGGCAAAAAAACGTCATTAACTTGAGACCCAGAGCTCAGTTTTCTGCCATACCTTATGCCAGGATCTCCTTTCTGCTCTTTCACCTCATTAATTAATTAATAGATGTTTTAAAAAGTAACTACCATGTTTTGGTCCAGGAGATGGCGCAGTGGCTACAGCGTTGGACTCTCAAACATGAAGTCCTGAGTTCTATCCCTGGCAGCACACATACCAGTGATGTCTGGTTCTTTCTCTCTCTTTCCTCCTATCCCTCTCATTAATAATGGAATAAAAAATTTAAAAAAAAGTAACTGCCATGTACACAATATAGATTAAAGCCCAGCCTCCACTGCATTGACAGAGGCTTTGGTATGATATTTTTCACTCTCTTGTTTCTAAACTGAAAAAGTACATGAAAAAAGGTTCAAAATCACAGAATTATAGAAAGCAGCATACAACTATGAGTCCCAAGTGCATATCATACAAACTCAGTCATCAGAGATCTCGTACCCTCGTTGCTTTATAAAACTTTTAAGTGGGGAGTCGGCCGGTGGTAGAGCGGGTTAAGTGCACGTGGCGGAAGTGCAAGGACCACGGTAAGGATGCCTGTTCGAGCCCTCAGCTCCCCACCTGCAGAGGAGTCACTTCACAGGTGGTGAAGCAGGTCTGCAGGTGTCTATCTTTCTCTTCCCCTCTCTGTCTTCCCCTCCTCTCTCCATTTCTCTCTGTCTTATCCAACAACGATGACATCAATAACAACAATAATAACTACAACAATAAAAAAGGACAGCAAGAGAAAATAAATATTTTTAAAAAAATCTATATAAAAAATAAAAATAAAACATTTAAGTGACTTGCCATAGCATAGTGGTTATGCAAAAAAAAAAAAAAAACTTTCATGCATGGGGCTCTGAGGTTCCAGGTTCAATCCCCAAATACCATCACAAACCAGAGCTGAGCAGTGCTCTGGATAAATAAATAAATAAATAAATAAAATATTATAAATAATTTAAGACACAACTCACATCCATGCTAATAATAATTCTTATGTTTCAAGGGATGGTGGTGAGGTGGGGATCAAACTCAAGACCTCTAGGATGCAGTGTAAAAACTTTGTACCATTGGTTGGCAAAGATAAACAGTTCTGGGGCAAAGGAAAAAGTGCATATATATCTAAATAGTTATGTAGTGTTGGAAATTAGTGCATCTCAATGTAAATATACTGAATCATCCACTTAAAATTTTAATTTTTTAAATTATTCCCTTTTGTTGCCCTTGTTGTTTTATTGTTGTAGTTATTATTGTTGTTTATTTCTTTATTGGGGAATTAATGTTTTACATTCAACAGTAAATACAATAGTTTGTACATGCATAACATTCCCCAGTTTCCCATATAACAATACAACCCCCACTATGTCATTTACCATCCTTCATGGACCTGTATTCTCCCCACCCACCCACCCCAGAGTCTTTTACTTTGGTGCGATATGCCAATTCCTTTTCAGGTTCTACTTGTGTTTTTTTTTTTTTTTTTTTTAAATTATTTATTTATTTATTTATTCATGAGAAAGGTAGGAGGAGAGAAAAACCAGGCATCACTCTGGTACATGTGCTGCCAGAGATCAAACTCAGGACCTCATGGTTGAGAGTCTGATGCTTTATCCACTGCGCCATCTCCCGGACCACTCTACTTGTGCTTTGATTTTTTTTTTTAATTTTTTTTGGGTGTGTGTGGGGAGCTCAACTCTTGCATATTATGGTACAAGGATTGAACTTGGTACTTTGGAGCTTCAGGCATGAAAGTCTTTTTGCATGACCATTATGCTATTTCTCTGCCCTCCCATGAGTTTTTAATCAAAAGTTGTTTTTTGTTTGTTTGTTTATTTATGTGTGTTATAAAAATCTGGGACAAGGTGATAGCTCAGCAGGTAGAGCACATTCCTTTATGTGCATGGGAACTTGGATTAATTCCCAACACCACATAGGATCACCATGGACAGCGCCATGGGCAGTTCCATGGATGGTGGAGCTGTGCATTGGTGTCTCTCCCTCTCAGTGGTATCACATATGAACAAGACTCTTTGTTCACTTCATGGTGCAGTATAATTTTTTTTTTTTAATTTAATGCTACAGGACCAGCAAAAATAGTTAACTTGTACAGTGTACTGCTTTGCCATGTAAGAGATCTAGGTTTGAGCCCAGCGTCCGCCACATTAAGGAAGCTTCTGTACTGTGGTCTCTCATTTTCTCTGCTTCTCTGTATCTTTAAACATACACACACACACACACACACACACACACACACACACACACACACACAACTAATACTACAAATTAAGAAAATAAATGACTCCAAGTGTAGAAAGTAATTCACAGCCAAGTAAAAGTCCATGGAGTTAAGTTTTTTTATTATGGAGGTTCAGAAATCAGCCAGCTGATTGATTTTAAGGCTTGAGAGTCTTAGGGTGCAGTGGTACCCTTGGGTCTACTTAGAACTAAAGAGTTAGACCAGCCCCATTATGTTTGTCAGATTTCTCCCACATGTTCCTGTTTTCTTGTAGTTCGAGGCATACCTTTCACCTTTACCCACTGGGTAAGCCTCCACACCACCTCTTATCTTCATTGCTAGCAGGCCAAGGGAAGGGTGAGTTCACCTTCTCTTCCAGTCTGGTCTTTAGGGTCCATCTGCAGAGTCTGTCTCAGTTCACCATTCACTCCCTGTGTTCAGAATTCCCCATGTGTCCGTCCCTCACACTCCTGGAGCATCTGGTGTTAGTTGTTAAGACAGCCTGTAGCATTTTAGCTCTTTTCCAAATCGAGTCTGACACAGGCAACTGTAAGACCTTCCTCTGCCCACGACAGTCACACAAACAAAACCAGCTGTGTTGGCAGCACAATTTGTAATAGCCAAAACCTGGAAGCAACCCAGGAGTCCAACAACAGATGAGTAGCTGAGCAAATTGTGGTATATATACACAATGGAATACTACTCAGCTGTAAAAAATGGTGACTTCACCATTTTTAGCCGATCTTGGATGGATCTTGAAAAATGCGTGTTAAGTGAAATCAGTCAGAAACAGAAGGATGAATATGGGATGATCTCACTCTCAGGCAGAAGTTGAAAAACAAGATCAGAAAAGAAAACACAAGTAGAACCTGAAATGGAATTGGCATATCACACCAAAGTAAAAGACTCTGGGGTGGTGGGGAGAATACAGGTCCATGAAGGATAATAAATGACATAGTGGGGGTTGTATTGTTAAATGGGAAACTGGGGAATGTTATGCATGTACAAACTATTGTATTTACTGTTGAATGTAAAACATTAATTCCCCAATAAAGAAATAAATTAAAATAAATTAAATAAAGCTATTAAAAAAAAAACGTTAATCGGGGAGTCGGGCTGAAGTGCAGCGGGCTAAGCGCAGGTGGCGCAAAGCACAAGGACCAGCATAAGGATCCCGGTTCGAACTCCGGCTCCCCACCTGCAGGGGAGTCGCTTCACAGGCGGTGAAGCAGGTCTGCAGGTGTCTATCTTTCTCTCCTCCTCTCTGTCTTCCCCTCCCTCTCTCCATTTCTCTCTGTCCTATCCAACTCCGACAACAATAATAACTACAACAATAAAACAACAAGGGCAACAAAGCTATCAGGGAGGGGATGGGACAGGGAGATCTGGTGTTGGGAATTGTGTGCAGTTGTACCTCTCTTATCCTATGGTTTTGTCAATGTTTCCTTTTTATAAATTAAAAAAAAAAACTAAAGAAGAAAAAAAAAAAGGAAAAAAAATCCCAGCTGTGCAAATGAGAAAGTAACTGCCTGCTTTGAGTTTTTGGCTTCGCTTGACTTCCTCCAGTTACTCCCGAACCAGTATTTCACCTGAAGCTATTTTCTTTTCTTCCCCCCCGTTAAGATTTATTTATTTATTTATTTATTTTATTTATTTATGATGAAAGAGAGAGAGAATCCAAGAATCACTGTGACATGTGCAATACCAGGGATTAAATTTGGGACCTTGTGCTTGTGACCCCAGTGTTCAAGCCATTGGAGATATATATATATTTTTTTACATAGCATTTATGGTGGTGGTGGGGATTGAACCTGGGACCTGGAGCCTCAGGCACAAGAGTCTCTTTGCATAACTAATATGCTATCGACTCCTGCCTTGGAGCTGAATTCTCTTAATCTAAGTAGGTACTGATTAAATAATTAAACCTGGGACTGCAACAAGACAGGACTAGAACAACTTTGGGAAACCACCAAATCACCAATGAATGCAAACACGTGTGGCTTGTGGACAGAGAGAAGTCTAAGGAGAGATTGAGTGGCTGGTAACAGTCTGGCAGTTTACCGGTTAAGGCACCATCTCCAGTCTTTTTTTTTTTCCAGTCTTTTTTTAAAATATTTTTTTATATTTATTTTTATTTATTTATTCCCTTTTGTTGCCCTTGTTGTTTTATTGTTGTAGTTATTATTGTTGTCATTGTTGTTGGATAGGACAGAGAGAAATGGAGAGGGGAGGGGGAAGACAGAGAGAGGGAGAGAAAGACACCTGCAGACCTGTTTCACCGCTTGTGAAACCCTGCAGGTGGAGAGCCAGGGCTTGAACCAGGATCCTTATGCATGTCTTTGTGCTTAGCACCACCTGTGCTTAACCCGCTGAGCTACAGCCCGCCTCCCCTCCAGTCTGTTTTTACCAACAAAAAGACTGCTGAAGGGAGGAGAGGACTCCCCTTCTTCTTCTAGCGTTTGCCCTTCTTCCGTAGCCAGTCCACAGCGTCAGGTTGAGCCTGATGTAAAGTTTCGAGACCTCCTTTGAATCTGGAGAGGTGGCAGTCGTTGACTATGTGGGTCATAGTCTGTCTGGAGCCGCAAGGGCAGTTCGGGTCGTCTCTGGCTCCCCAGCGATGGAACATAGCGGCGCACCGGCCATGGCCTGTTCGATAGCGATGGAGGAGGGCCCGATCATAACGTGCTAGGTCAAAGCCGGGTTGACGCTTGCAGGGGTCTGTGATGAGGGGTTTGTTCTTTACCTCAGCTGACTGCCAACTCTGTTTCCAAGAGACTGGAACAGGGAAGTTCAGTGTAGGCATAGGGGACCAGATTGGGTGACGAGACGTCAAGCGTTGGACAGGGTGGGCGAAGATATCCGCGTATATTGGCAGGTCCGGTCGAGCGTAGACGTGGGAAATGAACTTAGATGATGCCGCATCCCGACGAACATCTGGCGGGGCGATGTTGCTAAGAACTGGCAGCCATGGAACCGGGGTGGAACGGATGGTTCCAGAAATTATCCCCATGGAGGAATATAATTTGGAATCGACCAAGTGGACATGGGGGCTACGGACCATACTGGGGCACAGTATTCTGCAGTGGAATAGCATAATGCCAGAGATGATGATTGTAGTGTGGAAGCGCTCGCGCCCCATGAGGAGCTGGCCAGTCTTGCAATGATGTTATTCCTCGCGCCCACCTTTGCTGCAGTTTTTATGAGATGTTCGTGAAATGACAGAGTGCGATCGAGAGTAACGCCAAGATAGACTGGCTGGGCTTCATACCAGATTCTTGTATCGTCAAGTTGCACATTAAGCTCACTCGAGGCCAAGGCATGGTGTAGTTGGAAAACAAATGATACCGTTTTTGCAGTGCTAGGGATTAGTCGCCATTTTTTACAGTAATCAGATATCAGAGACATGTCTTTCGTGAGTGTTTCCTCGAGGATGTCGAACTTGGATGCCTGAGTGGCACAGCAGATGTCATCGGCGTAGATGAACTTCCTTGAAGAAGTTTCTGGGAGGTCATTGATGTAAATATTAAATAGCATAGGAGCCAGAACAGAGCCCTGGGGGAGGCCACTTGAGACAAGTCTCCATCTGCTAGACTTGTCACCCAGGACTCCTCTAAGACTCACCAAATGCAACTGAGTCTCTATTGCTACTGCCCTCAGAGGCTGGAGCAGCAGTGGGGTGAGGCCATGTGCTGACATTGGGTGACAGGGAACTGATCAGGAAACTCAGGAGAAGATCTAGCAGTGAGGCTATATAGTGGGAGCCTTTCTACATTGTTATCCTGATGAGAACATGGTGAATAATTGCCTCAGAACCTACAGACTATAAACGGGACTTGTTTAGAAATTCACAGGGCCCAGCAATGCTGCCCAGCTTGTCAGAGCAGCTGAATTGAGCCCAGAGCTTTGGATCCTTGGGGTGTGAGAGTCTCTTTGCATAACTACTGTATTATCTCTCCCCCACCCTGCTTTATCTCATGGTCAGGAGTGATTAAGCTAAGATGCCTACTTATAATTAAAAAGCCCTCAAGCGGGAGTTGGCGGTAGTGCGGCAGGTTAAGCTCAAGTACCGGCTTTAGGATCTCGGTTCAAGCCTCCGGCTCCCCACCTGCAGGGGAGTTGGCTTCACAAGCAGTGAAGCAGGTCTGCAGGTGTCTATCTTTCTCTCCCCCTCTCTGTCTTCCCCATCTCTCTCCATTTCTCTCTGTCCTATCCAACAGTGACAAGATCAATGACAACAATAATAACTACAACAATAAAACAATAAGGGCAACAAAAGGGAATAAATAAATAAATAATAATAATGATACCCTAAAGCTCCTATAGCCTACAGGGAAGACAAAAGAGGCTTTAACAGCCATATACAAATTTAATGCTATCCCCATCAAGATCCCAACCACATTTTTTAGGAAAATAGAACAAATGCTATAAATGTTTATTTGGAACCAGAAAAGACCTAGAGTTGCCCAAACAATCTTGACAAGAAACGACAGAACTGGGGGCGTCACACTCCCAGATCTCAAATTGTATTGTAGGGCCATTGTCATCAAAACTGTCTCGTTCCCCCTCCCTTTCCCCCTACTCCATAAATAAAATAAATACATCTTTTAGAAAATGGTCATTACTGGGCCTGTTCTACATCCAATAGAACACACACACTACAGGGTACAAAGAACTGGGTCCAAGCCCCAGGTTCTTACTTGCAGCGGGGAAGCTTCATGAACAGTGAAACAGTGTCTCTCTCCCTCTCTATTTCCTCCTTCCCTCTCAGCTTCTGCTTCTGTACACTGAAAAAAAAAAATGAAAAGAGTCATTACTGATACCTGCTTATATGTAACTTATTTACCCTTTAACTTCCTTTCCCCCAATGGGCATATTTGTGATTTGCAAGTTAATGAGGTTCTTATGAAAGTAGCCATTACATTATGTCTTAACTATCTATACACAGATTAATTTCTTCTGTTTTCCTTTATAGGGAAGATGGAAGAGCTGAGCCAAGCCCTAGCAAGTAGTTTTTCAGTGTCTCAAGAGCTGAACAGCACAGCTGCCCCACACCCACGTCTATCCCAGTACAAGTCCAAGTACAGTTCCTTGGAGCAGAGTGAGCGGCGCCGGCGGTTACTGGAACTGCAGAAATCGTAAGGGGCACTTTAACTCCTTGGCTTCTTCCACCAGGCTGGGAGCTGTGAACCATTCCAGCAGATCTAGCTTTATCTCTATAGAATCCCCTTCGAAGTAGACCCTTTATTTAGATTGATCTTGCTGCAAGGTTGGGAGGGAAAAATCCTGGCAGAGGTGAATATCCTTTTTACCCCGAGCTCAGGACAGGAAAGGAGTATTGAAATACAGAAGTGTGAGAGCAAAAGCCCAGCTATTTGGTTAAATCATCCTTAATTTCTTGGCACCATCTGTAAACTTTGCAGTCTAGGCACTTATGAAACCCACACCCAGCTTTCCACTCCCACATTCCCTGGGTGGCTTCTCCTGCACTCTGTCCTGGCTTAATCCAGGCTTCCTGTCTGCCTTCAGCCCAAATGTTCTGTGGGGCCCTTGTGAACTCAAGAGAAATAATTCCACAGAGAGTCTAAGGAAATGTCTTCCATACCCTTGATTCTAAACACCAACATCAGCAAACAGAAAGAGAGGCGTGCCTGAGGCTGGGCTACCCCAAGGCCCTGCCCTTATATGCTCTGTGTAACAGTAGTCTGTTCTGGATAACAAATGAAAGATTAAGGGATCAGAAGAAACTATTAGCAGCTTCACATTTCTCATACAACCTTGCATTTTGCACAGTGCTATGTGACTGGTGCATTTGCAAAGTGGGTTCCTTGGGGTCTTTGAGTTGCTTGCAGACTGCAGTCTTAAAATCATTCTTCCCCTTATTCTGCCTCCTACCTCCCTTCCCATCCCTGAATTTTAAAATGTCAAACTATTTTGAAGTGGGTGATCTATTTGTGTGATGCAGAGAGGGAGAGAAAGAGACAGAAGGAGTGTCACCGCAGCACTGTTCCACTGTCTTTACGGTTTCCCCAGGTGCCTTGGTATACCCATGTAGGGTCAGGGCTCTTAGGGCCTCCTGCATGGTAAATTTATTACTCTAGCAGGTGAGCTGTCTTCCAATCCTATTAATTTTTTTACTGAGAGAGGTTGAGGGAGATAACATAATGATTATGCAAAAAGACCTTCATGCCTAAGCCCCCAATGTCCCAGGTTCAATCTGCAGCTCCAGCATAAACCAGAACTGAGCAGTGCTCTGGAAACAAATAAATAAATAGGGGGGCCGGGTGGTGGCACACTTGGTTGAGTGCATATGTTACTGTGAGCAAGGACCCTGGCTCGAGCCCCCGGACCCCACCTGCAGGGGGAAAGCTTTGCAAGTGGTGAAGCAGTGCTGCAGGTGTCTCTCTATTTCTCTCCCTCTCTCTCACCCTTCCCTCTCGATTTCTGGCTGTCTCTATCCAATAAATAAATAAAGGTAATAAAAAAATTTCAAAACCAAATAAATAAATAGGAAAAAAGACTAGAGCACTGCTCTGACATTTATAATTTATTTATTTTTTGTCAGCTGGGACAAAGCCCATACTGTTAAATATGCCAGGCATGACTATACCAGTTAACCACTCTCCAACCTGAAAATTTCCTCTAAATATTTTGTTTCACCCACTCTTAGGAAAACTGCACGGGTTCCAAGAGGGTTTCTTATTTGGAATCTGTGAGAAGATAGTCACTGGTTTAGCATTACAGTGGAAAGTCTTATCATCTCTCACTCCCACCGGCATCTCCAAGATGCTCCCGAATTTGGAGTCTTTGGATTAAATGGAATCTGTGACAATGTGTGGTGTCTTCCTATGAAATCTAGACCTGTGCTTATGCCTTTTCTTTCTCCAGCAAGCGGCTAGACTATGTGAACCATGCCAGAAGATTGGCTGAAGATGACTGGACAGGGATGGAGAGTGAGGAAGAAGATAAGAAAGATGATGAGGAAATGGATGTTGACCCTGGCAAGAAGTTGCCGAAACGCTATGCTAATCAAGTGAGTGGTCCAGAGAAGGCAGGCCCAACTAGTCCACTCTCCTTACTGTGCCACAAGAGTAGAGTCAGAGCACTGCACTTGGCAAAAAGAGAGGAGGAGGAGGCAGGAGGGAGAACAAAAATGCAGAGAAAGAGCCGATGTACATAAAACTTGCAAGATAAAAAGAGATGGCTTCTGGGGGTCAGGTGGTAGCGCAGTGGGTTAAGCACACGTGGTGCTAAGCACAAGGACCAGCATAAGGATCCTGGTTTGAGCCCCCATTTCCCCACCTGCAGGGGGGGGTCACTTCACTAGTGGTGAAGCAGGTCTGCAGGTGTCTTTCTCTCCCCCTCTCTGTCTTCAACTCCTCTCTCCATTTCTCTCTGCCCTATCCAACAACAGTGACAGCAATAATAACAATAATAACAACCACAACAAAGATAAAACAACAAGGGCAACAAAAGGGAAAAAAATAGCCTCCAGGAGTAGTGTATTCATACTATATATGCTTAACCACCCGAACCCCGAGCAGTGGATTCATGATGCAGGCACTGAGCCCCTGTGATAATCCTGGAGGCAAAAACAAAAAAGGGGGGGGGGGGGTTGAGTGATAGTACAATGGGTTAAGCGCACATGGTGCAAAGCGCAAGGATCTGTGTAAGGATCCCAGTTTGAGCCCCCGGCTCCCCACCTGCAGGGGGGTCGCTTCACAGGTGGTGAAGCAGGTCTGCAGGTATCTATCTTTCTCTCCCCCTCTCTGTCTTCCCCTCCTCTCTCCATTTCTCTCTGTCCTATCTAACAACGGCATCAATAACAACAACAATTACTACAACAACAATAAAAATAAATAAGGGCAACAAAAGGGAATAAATAAAAAATTTTTTTATATTTATTTTATTTATTTATTCCCTTTTGTTGCCCTTGTTGTTTTATTGTTGTAGTTATTGTTGTTGTCGTTGTTGGATAGGACAGAGAGAAATGGAGAGAGGAGGGGAAGACAGAGAGGAGGAGAGAAAGATAGACACCTGCAGACCTACTTCACCACCTGTGAAGCGACTCCCCTGCAGGTGGGGAGCCGGGGTTCAAACCGGTATCCTTATGCCGGTCCTTGTGCTTTGCACCACCTGTGCTTAACCTGCTGTGCTACAGCCCGACTCCCTAAATATTTTTTAAAAGGGGGAAAAATAGCCTCCAGAGGGAATTAGGTGGTAGCGCAGTGGGTTAAGTGCACATGGCGCAAAGCGCAAGGACCAGAAGAAGGATCCCGGTTCAAGCCCCTGGCTCCCCACCTACAGAGGTGTTGCTTTACAGGCCATGAGGCAGGTCTGCAGGTGTCTATCTTTCTCTCCCCCTCTCTGTTTCCTCCTCTCCTCTCTCCATTTCTCTCTGTCCTATCCAAGAAGCAAAAAAATAATCTTCCCTTGCTATGTAAGGGCTAGGCTAGCATCAGTGATGGAGCCTGAGTGTGGTGGGTCTGGGACCCTTCTTCCATTGCTATTAAAGACTGCAAACTTGTACAGAAGGCCCTCAGTTTATGGCAAAACCACTAGATTTCATTTGCTTGTCATGTCTTGAGTAGTTACTGCACAGCTACTCTGGATTGGGCTACCCAGCCAAGCACTGCCCCCTGACTCCTCCCAGATTAGGGGTCTTTCCTTAGCTGTGGACTAACATGTCAGTTTAGGATCTGCACACTGACTTGGTTGGAAGTTGCTATTGAAGATAGCAAGTTAATCCAGCTACCCCAGGACATCCCATTGATCTAGGTGAGGCTGAGGCCAGGAAACAGCAAGTTATTAGCTCTGAGTCTAAGTGGTAGCGAAGTCTACCTTACTATTTTATCTTTTTAAATTAATTTTTTTTAAAGTATTTTATTTATTAATGAGAGGGATAGGAAGAGAGAGAAAGAACAGGACATTGTTCTGGTACATGTGCTACCAGGGATCAAACTCAGGATCTTTACAGTCCAATGCTTTATCCACTGAGCTACCTCCCAGACCACTACCCTACTATTTTATGTTGTTCTCTCTAACCCAAGTGTTCAGTCTCCTGTCTCGTCTTAAAAGAGTATAGGTTCTGGGGGCCAGGCAGTAGCACACGGGGTTAAGTGCACATGGTATAAAGCCCAAGGACCGGCATAAGGATCCTTGTTTGAGCCCCCGCTCCCCACCTGCAGGGGCATTACTTCATAGGCAGTGTAGCAGGTCTGCAGGTGTCTTTCTCTCCCCTCTCTGTCTTCCCCTCCTTTCTCGATTTTTCTTTGTCCTATCCAGCAACAATGACAGCAATAACAGCAACAACGATAAACAACAGCAAAAAAAAAAAAGGGAAAAAATGGCCTCCAGGAGCAGTGGATTTGTAGTGCAGGTACTGAGCCCCAGCAATCTGTAGTGCAGGTACTGAGCCCCAGGAGGCAAAAAGAAAAAAACAGTATAATTTTTTGGGCTTTGAGTTCCTGCGTGTGCACACCACACACACACCTTGCTCTCTGTCCCTATGTAACACACAGACAGCATCCTTTATGCAGTTTAGTTCTGCTCAGTTTAGTTCTGCCCTGTTGAGAGATTGTCTCTGTGTTAAGAAAGGCAGTACGGTGGAGAAGATAGACAGGGGTCAGAAAGAGCCCCACACTGCAGACGTAAGTGTAGATTATGGTTTTTGCTCTGACAAAGTGAGATTAACTTCCAAGAGAGTGGGAAGCAAGTGAAATTAGGAAAAGTTAATGAAAAAGGAGGCAGTAGTCCAGAGAAGACAGGTCCAGCTAATTCATCTTCCTGCTGTACAACCACCTGTCTTCTCTGGACCACAATATCCAGAAGCTTGGCTTCATCTTGCTAGGCAGAGGTACAGAACACTTCTGGGCGTATCTGGTATCTGGCAGCAGAAGTAGGCTGAGCAAGAGCATGGCAGTGACAAAGAAGTGTATGTGGTGTTATGTGTGCGTGTGTATTTAAAATATACTTATTCCTTTTATTAATGAGAGGGAAGAAAGGAAGAACCAGAGCATCCTTATGACACATTCAGTACCAGGGATCAAACCTTGGGTCTCATGCTTGCCAATCCAGTGCTTTATCCACTGCGCCACCTGCTAGGGCCACAATCTTGAGAGTGTTAACACTAATACCTGCGGTGCCAGGGGTCATACTCAGGACCTCATGTCTGAAGTCAGGCCTGCTGCTCATTGTGCCACCTTCTGGGAAGCTGTGTATGTCGTCTTTGGAGAAGCGGCAGTTCAAATTGTTGGTCCATATTATTTTCATTTTCAGATTATCTGTGGGGGACAGTGAAAGAGACAGGAAGGGAGAGACCTTAGTCCTGTCCCACTCTCTGTAGTGCTTCCCTCACTGCTGTGGTGTCCCCATTTTTGTGCAGAGTTCAGCTTTGTGCATGGCAAGATTCCTGCTACTCAGTGAGCTATCTTTAGCCCCATGAAATTGTTTTTGTTTTTGTGGAGTCGAAACCTTATGTATATACAATTTCACCACTCCAGGTCCTTTTAAAAAAACTGAGAGAAGAGGGAGAGGTACCAAAGCACCAGATCTTCTTCCAGTGCTGTAGCACCTCCCAAATGGTGGGGGGAGCTTGAGCATAGCCTGCATGGATGGCAAAGCACATGCCCTACTTGGCGAGCTTGCTCTCTGACCCCCTCATATATATGTATTTTTTTCCCTTTTGCTGCCCTTTTTTTATTGTTGTAGTTATTACTGTTGTTGTTATTGATGTCACCGTTGTTGGATAGGACAGAGAGAAATGAGAGAGGAGGGGAAGACAGAGAGGGGGAGAGAAAGAAAGACATCTGCAAACCTGCTTCACTACCTGTGAAGCAACTCCTCTGCAGGTGGGGAGCCGGGGGCCCGAACCTGGATCCTTACAGCAGTCCTTGGGCTTTGTGCCATGTGTGCTTAACCCGCTGCACTAACGCCCAACCCTTCCCCTCCCCTTTTTAAAGATAGAAACAGGAAGAGTGTCGGGCGGTAGCACAGTGGGTTAAATGCAAGTGACTCAAAGCGCAAGGACCAGGGTAAGGATCCCAGTTGGAGCCCCCAGCTGCCAATCTGCAGGGGAATCGCTTCACAGGTGGTGAAGCAGGTCTGTAGGTATCTATCTTTCTCTGCCCCCTCTGTCTTCCCCTTCTCTCTCCATTTCTCTCTGTCCTATCCAACAACAATGACATCAATAACAACAATAATAGTAACCACAATAATGATAACCAGGGTAACAAAAGGGGAAAAATGGCCTCCAGGAGCAGGGGATTCATGGTGCAGGCACTGAGCCCCAGCAATAACCCTGGAGAAAAAAAAAAAAAAAACGAGAGAGAGAGAGAGAGAGAGAGAGACAGGTGCACCAAGCACCAAAGCTTCCTTCATCGCTGTGGGTGCTGGATTCAAACCTGACTTGCACCTGTGGCAAAGCAGCATTTTAAATTCATTTCACCACAGCCCCCTTTCTTTCCTTTAAAAAACATTTTTTTTAATCTTTATTTGATAGAGACAATCAGAAATTAAGAGGAGGGAGGAGTTAGAGAGGGAGAGAGAGATAGAGAGATGTGTGCAGCACTGCTTCACCACTTGTGAAGCTTTCTCTATGCAAATGGGGACTGGGGGCTTGAACCTAGGTTCTTGTGCCTTTTTTTAAAATTTTTTTTAAAGACTTAAAAATTTTTTTTTAAATATTTATTCATTTATTCCCTTTTGTTGCTCTTGTTGTTTTAAAATTTTTTATTTATTTATTTTCCCTTTTGTTGCACTTGTTGTCTTTTTTATTGTTGTTGTAGGTGTTGTTGTTATTGATGTTGTTGTTGGATATGACAGAGAGAAATGGAGAGAGGAGGGGAAGACAGAAGGGGAGAGAAAGATAGACACCTGCAGACCTGCTTCATCGCTTGTGAAGTGACTCCCCTGCAAGTGGGGAGCCGGGGGCTCGAACCCAGATCCTTCCGCTGGTCCTTGCACTTTGCACCATGTGCGCTTAACCCACTGTGCTATCGCCGGACTCCCAGTTCTTGTGTTTTATAACATGTGCTCTCAACCAGGTGCACCACCACTGGTCCCCTTTTTTTTTTTAAGTTCTATTGTGTTTATTACATGTGAGATAGAGAGTTTCACATCAGGCAGAGAGCAGGAGAATGACAAGCCAGGGCACCGCTCTGATGCATGTACTGGAGATCAAGCCAGGAACGTCCAGTGCTCTTCCTAAGCCATTTCCTCAACCACCCCTTTTTCCTTTTCTTTTCTTTTCTTTTCTTTTTCTTTCTTTCTTTTTTTTTTTTTTTTTTGCTTATCTAAGGTTATCTCTGGGGCTCAGTGCCTGCAGCATGAATCCACTGCTCCTGGAGGCCATTTTTCCTATTTTGTTGTCCTTGTTATTGTTACTGTTATTGTTGGTATTGCTGTTGTTTTTGGATAGGACAGAGAGAAATCGAGAGAGAGGAGAAAGAAGGGGGAGAGAGGGAGTCAGACAGTAGCACAGCAGGTTAAGTGCACTTGGCGCAAAGCACAAGGACCGGCAGAAGGATCCCGGTTCGAGCTCCCGGCTCCCCACCTGCAGGGGAGTCGCTTCACAGGCGGTGAAGCAGGTCTGCAGGTGTCTGTCTTTCTCTCCCCCTCTGTTTCCCCCTCCTCTCTCCATTTCTCTCTGTCCTAGCCAACAACGACCACATCAATAACAACAACAGTAATAACTACAACAATGAAAACAAGGGCAACAAAAAGGGAAAAAGAATGAATAAATAAATATTTTTTAAAAATCTTTAAAAAAAAAGGGGAGAGTAAGATACTCAGCTGCAGGTCTGCTTCACTGCCTGTAAAGCGACCCCCCTGCAGGTGGGGAACTGGAGGCTCAAACTAGGATCCTTACGCCAGTCCTTGCGCTTTGAGCCATATGCGCTTAACCCGCTGTGCTACTACCCAATCCCCCTGCCCCTTTTGAGACACATTTCCTAACATCCTGTAGAACAGTGTTTGGATTCCCACTTGAGACACGCTGATCTCGTCTGAAAACATCTCTTGGGAGAAGCCCCTGGAATGGCGAGTGGGTGTGGGAGGGAGGTAGTGAAAATAGGTGTGGATTCTGACAATGAAAGAGTCATTGAAGTTCACAGGGAGTGCTTCTGTCCGTAGTGGACAATTGCTAGGAACGAGCGGCCGGAGTTCCTGCTGAGCCTTTCTGCCCTCATTCTCTCCCATTTATTTTCATCGTACACACAGGGTATGAATTCTCTCATTGTGAACACTGGAGCACTGTGCCCCTACTGTTTTTTAACACCATTTCTTTTTTGTGTGTGTTCCTAGTTGATGCTCTCTGAGTGGCTTATTGATGTCCCTTCAGATTTGGAGCAGGAGTGGATTGTGGTTGTGTGCCCCATTGGGAAAAGATCCCTTATCGTGGCCTCCAGGGTGAGTAGCAGCCTGAAGCTCCTACCCAGAATGCCTTGTGTTGCAGGAGGGGTTTGCACCTTGAATCCATATCCTTTTTGTTTTTTCCTTTCTATTACACATGACAGGACAGAGAGAAATTGAGAGAGGGGAAAAGATATAGAG
Source organism: Erinaceus europaeus (assembly GCF_950295315.1). NCBI lineage: Eukaryota > Metazoa > Chordata > Mammalia > Eulipotyphla > Erinaceidae > Erinaceus > Erinaceus europaeus. The sequence continues at coordinate 22,635,494 of NC_080177.1, forward strand.
GGGGAGAGAGAAGGATAGACACCTGTAGACCTGCTTCACCAATTGTGAAGCTTCTCCTGTGCAGGTAGGAGCAGGGTGGGGACCAGGGGGGACTTCAAACCCAGGTTCTTGCATATGGTAATATGTACACTTAACTGGGTATGCCACCGCCGTGCCCCCATATCCTTTTTTATTTATGTATTTTAACCAGAGCACTGCTCAGCTCTGGCTTATGGCGGCGCTGGGGATTGAACCTGTGACTCAGGAGCTGTAGGCATCAAAGTCTTTTGCGTCACCACTGTGCTATCTCAGCAGGATTCACTGAGAGCCAGTTTTGTGCTGGTGCCACCCCTCCACAATATGGAAACAAAAGGATAAAGCACCCTCAATGCCTAAAGAGAACTGTGGCTTCTTTCCACACAGGGTTCTACTAGTGCCTACACCAAGACTGGCTTCTGTGTCAACAAGTTTCCCTCCATGCTTCCTGGAGGGAACCGACGGAACTCCACAACAGCAAAAGGTACCTATATGGCACTGCCAATTTATTAAGTCTCACTATTAGTAAATAGCAGTGTAAGCTGCTTAATTGGTTGTAGTGTTTTATTTGTTTTCAATAAAGATTTATTTATTTTGTGAGAGTAAGAGACTAGACCACCATTCTGGCATATATGGTGCCAGAGATCAAATCTAGGACCTCACACATCTAAGTCCTGCCATCTACCCACTAAGCCAATTTTTCTTTCTAAAGATGTGGTTGTTACATATGAGAGAAAGAGGGAGTTTCATATGAGGCATAGCGATACGCCAGGGCACCACTATGGCACAAGCAGTATCAGGGCTTGAACTTGAAACCTCAGGCATGAAAGTCTGATGTTCTACCAGTTAAACTATTTCCCAGCCACCCCAGCCCAATTTTTATTCTGTGTTTTTGGAGACAGAGAGGCTTCAAAGCAGTGGTTTACCATCCTGTTTTTATCCTTGGCACTGGCAAGTAGGGTTTTGGATCTAACGAGAGGCCAGGCATGGAATGCATGCCCTCTACCCACTGAGCCCCCTCCTAGGCCCCTTGTTTAGTCATTGTAACAGCTCACTTTGTTTTCAGTTTGTGAGAGTGCCTTCATTTCTGCAGACTGTTGTTGGGGGGAGGTCACACTAGGAGTCTCTGGCCTTTAAGTCCAGCGCTCTTTAGCCACGGTGTGGTTTAGAGGAATCCCTGGAGCCTCGCGTCCATTCTACTGTTGAGCTGCCTACCTGTTTAATTTCTATTCTATGTTCCTTGGGGTGGTGGTGAAACAATGCCAAAGCATTGTTTCTCTATCCATGGGGCTCTGTTGTTGGTGTCCTTGGTGCTGTCTGGTAGTGCCTGGGATCATCATCCTGAGGTATATGAAGGTTACTTCCACTTCCAGGCCCTGCCTTTGTTTTTTGTTTGTTTGTTTTCCTCTGATCCTATAAGACTGTATATAGTCCATTTCTTAAATAAAATATCGACTGCTCAAGTCTCCTTTTTTTCTGGAACTCCTATTTCTCTTTGTACCTTATAATTCAGCTCTTGGTTTTTTCCTCTGTTGCCTATCTTACTTGAATTTTCGTTTCCTTAAAGACGGGGGTGACTAGGGCAAGCAGGTGGCTCACCTGGAAGAGCACACACAGCACCATGTGAGGGCCCAGATTCAAGTCCCAGACCGCAACCTGGGGAGAGTCTGTAAGGGGAGCAGAAGCAGTGCTGTGGTGTCCCTTCTTCTTGCTCTGTGTCTTTCTCTCTTTCTCCCTCCCCCCCTTATATCTAGAGAAAAGAAGGAAACAAACAAACAAACAAAAAAAGGTCACTGGAGACAGTGGAGTCATGCAGGCACCAACCCCCCAATGATAACCCTAGTGACAATAATAATAACATAATTCATATTCCCCCACAGAATACAGTACCTATTATAGAAATGTCAAATGTGCAGTGACTTCTCAAGTAACATTTTTTTGTGTCATTCACTGTAACATTGGGAGGGGGAAATGAATCCCATTTGACAGTGGAGAACTTAAGTTTTGTGAAACATCACAGTTTCTAAGAACATAGCAATGATGTTAAGTGAGCAGTTACACTAGTTATAAGCTAAAATGGAAGATAATTTGCTTTTGAACTTGAGCTTCTCAAAGGTAAATATGTCACAGTTTATCTACAAGTTTGGAATAAACATTTGACTGAAGGGCTGTCTTGATTCCTGTTATACCGTCCTATATTAGGTCACCCTTAAACAATAGCAGGTAACCAAAAAGGACTGTGAAGAGAACTTCCTCCCTAACAAGCCTCATTCTAGCACTTGCTGGAAGCACTGAGGAGTGTTGGGTTCAGTTCCAAACCCTTAGGGTAGGAGTTCCAAGATTGTGGAAGTGAGAATGCAGATTGCGAAGGGACCTGCTGATTTATGACTTGTGTTCCCAGATTACACCATTCTGGACTGTATCTACAGTGAGGTCAACCAGACCTACTATGTTCTGGATGTGATGTGCTGGCGGGGACACCCTTTCTATGACTGCCAGGTGAGGACTGATACTCGTGCATGTCTTTTCCTGTTCTCTCCTCTCCTCCTGGGAAATCGGCTCAGTGTGTGGGTTTGGTACGTGACCAGCTTCGTGGTGTGTACAGGATGTGGTATATCAAGAAGATTATCTAATTTTCCTTGCATCTTTGAGTGCATTTAAATTAGCTTCATTTAAAAAAAAAAAAGGGAGGAGGAACTAAGGAAAGGATAGCCATTCTGGAGGGAAGGAAAGAGAAGTAATAGAGAGGTAGGTGGGACTGACTGTCACAGCTGTTCCCACCCCCTCCTTCCTCCCACCCTCCAGAATGTAGGAGGATTGCTAGCAGGGAAGATGTGACACAAGAAAGAGAAAGTGGAACACAAGGCATCATTAAATAGACTTGTGCCACCTCCACTCTTTCACCAGCTACCTCCTAACCCTGAAAATGGCAACTGTCCTTGGCATAACACAAAAACTGCCTATCTCAGAGGAGCTAGTTCTGGAAGGCGATTTTCCATGTGAGAAAGTCTCAATATTCCTTCTTGCTTTTTCACTTTCTTCTGTGGTGACCTCAGGAGTGATAGTAGCAGTGGTCAGAGAAAGGTGAGCTCAGCCTCACAGGCCCAGCCCCTGTTCCTAATCCCTACCCGTGTCTCAGTTTTACTGTGCTGATTTTCATTTGTGTTCTCTATCAATTAGCTTATCACAGTGATTCTCACCATGTGATCCTGTGAGGTTGTGAGAAATGCAGATTCAAGAATGACAGAAAGAAAGAAAATAGTGTGGATTCAAGGCAGATTGGTGACACACCTGGCAGAGAACACATATTACCAAGCAAGATGCAGGGCAGGAGCTTCATGAGCTGTAGAGCAGTGCTATAGGTGTCCCTCAGCCTCATTATCAAAAAGAAAAATGTGTGGTCTGGGAGGTGGAGCAGTGGATAAAGCATTGGACTCTCAAGCATGAGGTCCTGAGTTCAATCCCTGACAGCATATACATTAGAGTGATGTCTGGTTCTTTCTCTCCCCTCCTATCTTCTCATTAATAAATAAACAAAATCTTAAAAAAAGAAAAGAAAAATGGGGGGGGCTCGGCAGTAGCACACCAGGTTAAGTTTACATAGTGCAAAGTGCAAGGACCAGCTCAGGGGTCCCGATTAAGCCCCCATCTCCCCACCTGCAGGGGGGGTGGGTCACTTTGCAAGCAGTGAAGCAGGTCTACAGATGTCTATCTCTCCCCTTCTTTGTCTTCCCCTCCCCTCTCAATTTCTCTTTGTTCTGTTCAACAGCAGCAGCAGCAGCAACAACAACAGCACAATGAAAAAAAGATGAGGGAACTGGGCAGTTGCTCATTGGGTTAAGCGCACATGGCGCTAAGCGCAAGGTCTGGAGTAGGAATCACTGTTTGAACCCCCAGCTCCTCACCTGCAGCGGGGTCACTTTACAAGTGGTGAAGCAGGTCTGCAGATGTCTGTCATTCTCTTCCCCTGTCTGTCTTCCCATCCTCTCTGGAGTTCTCTTTGTCCTATCTAACAACAATAATAATAACAATAATGATAAATAACAAGGGCAACAAAAGGGAAAAAACAGCCTCCAGGAGTAGTGGATTCATAATGCATGCACTGAGCCCCAGCAATAATCCTGTAGGCAAAAAGAAAAATGGGGAGGGGTGGCCAGTAGCAGTGGAGTGATATAGCCACTGAAACCCAGAAATAACTCTTGTGACAAAAAAAAGATCCAACCTAACTGGGTTTTGGAGTTACATTCGGTAGCACAGCGGGTTAAGCGTACATGGCGCAAAGTGTAAGGACAGGTGTAAGGATCCCGGTTCAAGCCCCCGGCTCCCCACCTGCAGGGGAGTCGCTTCACAGGTGGTGAAGCAGGTCTGCAGGTGTCTTATCTTTCTCTCCCTCTCTCTGTCTTCCCCTCCTCTCTCCATTTCTTTTTTTTTTTCCTAAAGTTGGGGAGTCGGGTGGTGGCACAGCGGGTTAAGCGCATGTGACGCCAAGCACAAGGACTGGCATAGGATTCCGGTTCAAGCCCTTGGCTCCCCACCTGCAGGGGGGTCACTTCACAGGCGGTGAAGCAGGTCTGCAGGTGTCTTTCTCTCCCCCTCTCTGTCTTCCCCTCCTCTCTCCATTCCTCTCTGTCCTAACAACAATAGCATCAATAACAACTACAACAATAAAAAAAAAGGGCAACAAAAAGAGAAAATAATTTTTAAAAATCACTAAAGTTATAGGCCCCTTGAAACATACCTAAAATAGACTTCCTAGCTTCTTTCCACTTGAAGACCCCCTAATTCCATCTACTCAATCCCTACCTTTAGGTTCCTGTTTATTAAATAATTTGTCTAGTTTTATATCTTGCCGCCTTTCAGTGACCAAATTGCAGACATTACTATGATTCCATCCTCACTTCCCTGGGGAGATGACCTCACCAATATGTCCCAAAGTCTCACCTCTCCAGAGCCCTACCACCCAGGGAAAGATGGAAACAGTTTGGGGGTATAGATTGACCTGCCAATATCCATGTCCAGCAGAGAAACAATTACAGAAGCCAGATCTTCCTTCCACTTCTTGTCTCCCATAAAGAATTCTGGTTGGGGGAAGGGAGAGGCTGTGATACACCAGGTTAAACACACACATATATAATGCACAAGGACCCTGCTTCAAGCCCCTGGTCCCCCCCACCTGCAGGGGGAAAGCTTCAGGAGTGGTGAAGTAGGGCTGCAAGTGTCTCTTGTCTCTTTCCTCCTCTATCATATATAAGCAATATATGAAGATAATTATCATTATAGTTTTTGTTAAATTTAATGTAAAAATGTAGCCTAAATAAGTTACAACAAAACCAGACCAAATTATAAGATTTAAAGCACTGTTACATTAGAACAATTTTATAATTATCATTTTTTTTTTTTTGCATCCAGGATTGTCGCTGGAGGGGGGTGCCTGCACTGCAAATCCATCCCCCCCATTTTATTGGATAGGACAGAGAGAAATTGAGAAGGGAGGGGAAGATAGAGAGGGGGAGAGAAAGATAAACACTTGCAGACCTGTTTCACTGCTTGTGAGGCAAAAACACCCCCTCCCCCCCCGCCGTAGGAGGGGCAGGCTCCAACTACTCTCTCCATTTCTTTCTGTCCTATCTAACAATGACAACATCAATTACAACAACAATAATAACTACAACAATAAAAAACAAGGGCAACAAAAGGGAAAATAAATAAATATAAAAAAACTATTCTGGGGGTCGGGCAGTAGTACAGCAGGTTAAGTGCACTTGGCACGAAGTGCAAGGACCGGCTTAAGGATTCCGGTTCTAGCCCTGGCTCCCCACCTACAGGGGACTCACTTCACAGGTGGTGAAGCAAGTCTGCAGGTGTCTCTTTCTCTCCCCCTTTCTGTCTTCCCCTCCTCTCTCCATTTCTCTCTGTCCTGTCCAACAATGACGACATCATCAACAACAACAATAATAACTACAACAACAATAAAAAAGCAAGGGCAACAAAAGGGAAAATAAATAATAATAATAAAACATGTAAAAAAATTTTATTCTTGGGCTGGTTAGACAGCATAATGGTCTGCAAAAGACTTTTGTGCCTAGGGGCCTCCAAGGACCCAGGTTCAATCCCCAGCACCACCATAAGCCAAAGCTGAGCAGTGAGTGCTGTGGTCTTTTTCTTTATATCTTTCTCATTAAAAATTAAAATAATTTTAAATGTATTTTTTACTTGATTGGGGGATTAATGGATTGTAGTATAATTATTGACACATGGGTGCAGTTTATCAGGTTTAATTTATTTATTAGTGTGAAGTGGGGAGCAAAGAAAAAAACAGAGCATCACAGTGGTGTATGCAGTGCCAGGGATGGACAGAACCAGGACCTCAGGTCTGAGAGGCTTCATCTGCTGTGTCACCTCCTAGAGCACATATAACATAGTTTGAAATGAGCAGTATTTCATCTTTATCTTTCTCTCCTCTGGCAGACTGATTTTCGATTCTACTGGATGCATTCGAAGTTACCAGAAGAAGAAGGTCTGGGAGAGAAAACCAAGCTCAATCCGGTAAGACTTAATATTAGAATCACAGAATTTTTTTTTTTTTAGAATTTATTTATTTATTCATGAGAAAGATAGGCAGAGAGGAAAAGACCCAGACATCACTCTGGTACATGTGCTGCCAGGGATTGAACTCGGGACCGCATGCTTGAGAATCCCATGCCTTATCCACTGCGCCACCTCCCGGACCACGAACCAGAGAGTTTTTCTTTCTTTCTTTTTAATTTTTTTTAATGTTTATTTATTTTCCCTTTTGTTGCCCTTGTTTTTATTGTTGTAGTTATTATTGTTGTTGTTATTGTCGTCATTGTTGGATAGGACAGAGAGAAATGGAGAGAGGAGGGTAAAACAGAGAGGAGGAGAGAAAGACAGACACCTGCAGACCTGCCTCACTGCTTGTGAAGTGACTCCCCTGCAGGTGGGGAGCCAGGGGCTCGAACCAGGATCCTTCTGCCGGTCCTTGGGCTTTACGCCACGTGCGCTTAACCCTCTGTGCTACCGCCTGACTCCCCCCCTTTTTTTTTTTTTGCCTCCAGCTTTGTTTCTGGGCCTCAGTGCCAGTACTATGAATCCACTCCTCCTGGTGGCCATATTTTTGTTTGTTTGTTTTCATAACACAGTGGGTTAAGTGCACGTGGCACAAAGCACAAGGACTGGCTTAAGGATCCCGGTTCGAGCCCCCGGCTCCCCACCTGCAGGAGAGTTGCTTCAGACCACTGAGTAGAGCCTAGACACTCACACTGCCGTCATGCACTGAGGCCTGGGGAAGGCAACCTTCTCTCTTGACCTCTATTCAAATCCACATAATGAGGGGCTTGACCAGCCAAAGTTACTCTTAGCTCAGATATGAAAGCAGAGATGCCCAAAGTGTCAGCTTTACTGGGGAACATGTCAGCAGTCTCAATTCTGGGGTTTCACTGAATCAAAAACTTAGGCATTGGGGTTGGGCAGTAGCACACCGGGTTAAGCTCACTATTGTGAAGCACAAGGACCAGTGCAAGGATCCCAGTTCAAGCCCCCGGTTCCCCACTTACAGAGGAGGTTGCTTCACAAGTGGTGAAGCAGGTCTGCAGGTGTCTGTCTTTCTCTCTACTTCCTCTCTCAATTTTTCTCTGTCCTGTCCAACAACAGCAGCAGCAGCAGCAACAACCCTGGAGGAAATCAAAACAACTTGGGCATTGAAGCCCAAGAATCTTTTTTTTTTTTTTCCCTGTTGTTGTCAGGGCTTTACCATTCTGAGATTACTTTTTTTTTCAATTATTTATTTATTCCCTTTTGTTGCCCTTGTTTTATTGTTGTAGTTATTATTGTTGTCATCGTTGTTGGATAGGACAGAGAGAAATGGAGAGAGGAGGGGAAGACGGGGAGAGAAAGACACCTACAGACCTGCTTTTTTAGAATCTATTTATTTATTTATTTATTTATTCATGAGAAAGACAGGGAAGCTGTCACAGGGATGACAGTATCAGGTAGTCCCTAAACCCAGCACAGGACTGCTGTTCTCAGTCCTGATTGCATGTTAGAATCAACTGGGTGCCCAGTCCCCGCCCAGACCAATTCAGTCAGAATCTCATGGTGGGGCCTGGGCATCTCTAATTTTTAAAAGTTCTGAGAAGGTCCTCCTGTATAAAGCAAAGTTGAGAACGACTGACCTAGTAATTCACAATACCGTTGGGGGATGAGTAGGGGAAGATGAGATTAAAAACTATGATTCTCCAAAACCACTTTTCAATGGCTAAAGTCTATGCTATTTGTAATGTACTAATTTTCTGTTCTCATTTGCATTTTAGTTTAAGTTTGTGGGGTTAAAGAATTTCCCTTGTACTCCAGAGAGCCTGTGCAAGGTGCTGTCTACGGATTTCCCTTTTGAGGTAATGAAACCATTGTCTTCAATGCTCTGATGTGACTGTAGACGTGGGGAGTCTTCGTCACACTAAGTGGTGAATTCTCCTTTGGCTTTACTGTGGCAGAGCCGCAGCAAATGGCTGAGAGTTGGTGCCTGGGAGGGGGTGCGCTTACCACCCTTCAGCCTCAGTTCTACCTGCTGGGGAAATCGGAGTGGCCAGGCTGGAAGGACAGCTGGGGAAACTGAGGCCTCAAAGAGGAAGGGCTTTCATTCCTAGGTCCATCATTGCACCTCTTTCTGCTACCTGTAGCTGAGAGGTCATATGTCTGACAGCCACAACTTACTGAAAGAGCATTTTGTGACAGCTAGACTGCAGAGGCCTGCACTCCTTTTTCCACAAAGCAGTGATTCCTGGGGGTGGCAGTGCTTGCCAAACTGTGATTGGGGCAGGGTGACCAACTCTTCTAAGTGGTGGTAGTAGTGGTGGTGGCATTTTTTTTTTTTTTAATTTACCAGAGCACTGCCCAGCTCTGACTTATATTGGTCCTGGGGATTGAACCTGGAGCCTCTGATGCTTCAGGTGATTGCATTACCAATGGTGCTATCTCCCCTGCACTAAGTTATTTTGTTTTTTTGGTGGGTGTATGTGTGTATGACCTAATGTGCAGTTCACTGCTTTTGACCTGATATTTTATCAACTGATTGACTGGATTTCAGGGAGACAGACAGAGAGGGAGAGACCACAGTACTGTTCTGCCATCTCTGGAAATTGCCTCTGTGCCGTGGTGCTCCCATGTGATTGCAGGAACTGCTCTACTCGATGAGCCATCTGTCTCCCAGCCTCTCATCTAGTTTTCGGTGCTGGAAGTCTCATGTTCCCAGAAGCTTCCTAGTCCCAGGCAGTCTTCATCCTCCTCAGACTCTGCAGCTCCTCTCCCCAAGTACAACAGCCTTTCCTCTCCCCACCACACCTTTTAAAATCTTACTTAGTCACCTACAAGTGTTTGCCTGAGCCAGATATAATTTTGCTAAAAGGTTCACAGCTTCTTGGATGAGGAAATGGCAAAGGCAGAGTTGCCTTCATTTCTGGGAGTCTTTTAAGAAGGTGGTGAGAACACCATCTTTATTTATAACCTTCCTGCCCCAACGACAATAAATGCTTTCTTAGAGATGAGTCACTGAATCATGGAAAAGAAAATGTGAGAGTGCAGGAGGGCTTTCCGTTGAGAAAAGCTGAGTTTCCCAGAACACGGTGTGTGAACGCCCCCAGGGAAAGGGAAGGTGGGGGTAGCCAGCAGTGGGCAACAGGGTCCCCTGCACTGCACTCCGCTACCCCACAGCTCTGCATATCTCCCACTACAGGGCTCTCCTTTGATAACAGGGAGTGTCTGGGATTCGGCAACAGAACAGCTGGGTTCAACTTAATTCTTTCTTTCTTTCTTTCTCTCTTTCTTTCTTTCTTCCTTCCTTCCTTCCTTCCTTCCTTCCTTCCTTCCTTCCTTTCTTCCTTTCTTTTTTTTTTTTCTTACCAGAGCACTGCTCAATTCTGGTGGTACAGGAGATTGAACCTGGGACTTTGGATCCTCAGTCATGACAGTTTCTTTGCATAGCCACTCTACTATTTACCCCTCCCAGTTTCTGCTTTCTACACATTCTGTTTATAGGGAGGTTCCCAAAACCCCTCAACCTCCCCTCCAACAGCCCCATGGTGTGCAAGAGGGAGAAATAGAAACTTGCTTATGAATAGGAAAGTCTTGTTTGTGTTTTCATTTGTGAGAATGTAGTTTTCTTTTTAAATATGCATTTATTTTAGAAAGAGAGACAGATACCAGGGCACAGCACAGCTCTGGTATATGGTGGTGCTGGCAATTGAAGCTGGGACCTCTGAGCCTCAGGCATGAAAGTCTTTTGCATCACCATGATGTTATCATCCTTGCCCGAGAATGTAGTTTCTTCTTCACTTAGAGAAACTGCTTGTAGGGCTGGGGAGACAGCATAATGGCTATGCAAAAAGTCCTTCAAGCCTGAGGCTCTGATGTCCCAGGTTCAATCCCCAGCACCACCATAAGCCAGAACTGAGCAGTGTTCTGATTAAAAAAAAAAAGTGGAGAAACTGCTTGTGTGAGAAGTGGTTTCCGGTAGTAACCCAGAAAAAGGAGCCAGAACGCAGAGCTGCCCCTTTGTGTCTAACGCCCCAGGAAGCAAAGCATGTGACCCCAGAGTTGCTCTTACCCTGTTCTCCCCTCTGTAGGTAGATGGCCTGCTCTTCTACCACAAGCAGACCCACTATAGCCCTGGCAGCACTCCGCTGGTGGGCTGGCTACGCCCCTACATGGTGTCAGATATCCTCGGTCTGCCGGTGCCCTCAGGCCCCCTGACCACTAAACCAGAATACGCTGGGCACCAGCTGCAGCAGATTATGGAGCACAAGCGGAGCCAGAAGGAGGGCATAACGGAGAAAGTCCCACACAGGGCCTGTGAGAACGGATACTACGAGTTGGAACACCTGTCTACCCCCCAGCTGAAGAGCCCCTCCCACAGCCCAGACCATCCTGGGAGCCACATGGAGAACTGAAACAGGCAGCCTCCTTTGGAACTCACAGGAAAGGGTTAGGCCCCAGAAGGCTGGGAAGGACAGTGGTGATGACTGCAGGTGACTGCATTCTCTAGTGGGAACAGCAACTCGCTTCCCATCTGAAATGCTGGCTCAGTTGGGAGAGAGTCCTAGATTGGGGGTGGGGGGGAAAGGCATTTGGATTGGGGTGGCAACTACTGCAATAGTTTGTCCCAGATCCAAGATGTAAATACATGTAATTCTTAAGAAGTTGTTTGTGGTTTTTAAACTCCAAAGAGTCCTGGCTCTCTTCTGGCTCCCCATTGGAGTCTCCACACTGTGCCTGCTCAAGATTTGGCCCATTTCACTGTTTTTAGCACTTAAGTATTCTGCTGAGTTTCCAGTTGCTGCTGCTGGTAATGTCATTTTCTAAAAGGTTTTATCAGGAAGTACAATTCTCGGTATTTGAATATGTTCTTCTGAGAAGGCAAGTGTGATTTTCTTTGGTCTAGACACCTCCAGAGATAACGTGTAAATGGGGTTCATTCACTCCTTTGATCAGCATTTGAGTGCTGGCTATATGTGGGTTAGAGTGGGTTATAGAAACAAACTGGTCTGGTTCTCTGCCCTGGAGCAACTCACACTGCTAACACCAGTGAAGTACCTCACTTGAATAGTATATTGCTTTGCCATGTACATGACCAAGGTTTGAGACTGGCCCCCACCACATTGATGGAAGCTTTGGTGCTGTGGTCTCTTTCATTTTTTTCTCTTTGTGTGACACTCTTGTCTCCTACCTAGAAATGAGAAAAGAAACCCAGCTGCAAATATAATGCGCTCGAGTGATGAGACAGTTTTTCTTTCTTTTTTTTTTAATTCTTCATTCTTTTTCTTTAAATGTATTTATTTATTTATTTATTTATTTATTATTGGAGACAGAGAGGAATTGAGAGGGGAGGGGGAGACAGACAGAGGCAGAGAGAGAGACCTGCAGCCCTGTTCCACCTCTTCTGAAGCTTTCCCCCTACAGGTAGGAACTAGGGACTTGAACCTGCAACCTTGTGCACTGCACTGCAGTGTGTGCGCTTAACCAGGTGTGCCACCACCTGATCCCCATTCTTTTTTTTAAAAAAAATATTTATTTATTTATTTCCTTTTGTTGCCCTTGTTATTTTATTGCTGTAGTTATTATTGTTGTTGTTATTGATGTCATTGTTGTTGGATAGGACAGAGAGAAATGGAGAGAGGAGGGGGAGACCGAGGGGGGAGAGAAAGATAGACACCTGCAGACCTGCTTCACCGTTTGTGAAGCAACTCCCCTGCAGGTGGGGAGCCGGGGACTCAAACCAGGATCCTTTTTTACTGTTGATGAAGCTTTCCCACTGTAGGTGTAGGCAGAGGGCTTGAACGTGGGTCCATGGTGCATGGTAATGCATGTAATGCACGTGTGCTTAACAGAGTATAATGCTACCAGCCCTAGGATAATTTATTTAGTGCAGAAGGATGTACTGGGGCCAGGGAAGAGCAGAGGGGGACTTCATAAAGGCCATAGCTAGGTGGAGGAGCAGAAGTGGGTTCTGCAGATGGGGGAAGAGATAGTAAATTTCTCAGAGGCCAGAGGCAATACAGCTGTATCCCTTCACACGGGGCAGGACAGGGTGTGCTCTAGAACCTAGAATTGCAAGGAGTTTCAGCCTGGCTCAAGCACAAAGTGTGACTGGCGAAGTGTGGGAGATGAAGTTGGAGAGAGGTAGGACTGACTGGACTGGGCTTGTGTATTAAGCAAGATTGTAAGTCGTTGAAAGGGCACCAGCAAAGAGCTGTGAGCAGGCAAAGTTCATTTAGATTTGCAAACTAGAACTCTCAGGGAGTTGTGGAAGTGAGTGACAGTGTCTAAAATTGGCCAGCTTATTCGTGCTGTGTGTTCAGGCAATGTGTCCTATTTCCTGTGACCTCAGTCTGCTCCCTGCATTGTTCTGTACCTTTTTAGGACTTCTCTTTCTAGCCAAAAGGACTTTAACACACCCCAGTCATGCCTGTGTCCTATGGAAAACACTGCAGAAGGAACCAGATCTGCTCTTGTTTGACATACAGCTGTTCTACTGAGTTCTGGGAACAGATCTGGGCAGAAGTTGTGGTTAAGCGGAGCCTGATTACACAGATTCAGCACACCAGTGAGACTGGCCCGAGCACTGGGCTCTTAGAGAGCTGATCAAGCTGACTCTGTAAAATCAGAGAAAGCTCCCTTCCTTCCACATCCCCAGCGATGACCCTGCTGACTGCAGACTTAAGCATGCCCACACCAGTGAGCTCATTCCTGAATTTAGGTCACTTCTGCAATAGGAACTCCTCGTTCTTCTTGACAAGGAGAGTGGTGTACATAGGCTGCCTAGACGTTGAGTTTAGTCTGTTTGATGATCTTTTGAATGTTCTAGCTTGTGCTCTCAGCAGCCAACATTTTAAGAGCTGCAGAGTAGACTTGACTGGGCTCTGCCTAGAAGTAATCAGCTGTGTCCCCAAGGATACTCTCTGGAGGCAAATGCAGGAGTCAAAGAACATATCCACCAGGATTACTTAAGGGAAACAAAGGTTTGCCACTGCCAAATATGTGTCTTTAGTGTAAGGTTGATTTCACGGGAGAGCTCATATTGGTTGCCTTTGGTTTTTTTTTGGTTTTTTTTTTTGATTATTTATTTTTTGCCTCCAGGGTTATTGCTGGGGCTTGGTGCACGAATCTACTGCTAGAGGCTATTTGTTCCCTTTTTGTTGCCCTTGTTGTTTTATTGTTGTAGTTATTGTTATTGTTGTTATTGATGTCGTCTTTGTTGGATAGGACAGAGAGAAATGGAGAGAGGAGAGGAAGACAGAGAGGGAGAGAGAAAGACACCTGCAGACCTGCTTCACCACTTGTGATGTGACCCCCTGCAGGTGGGGACTGAGGGCCGGTCCTTGTGCTTCGCTCCATGTGTGCTTAACCCGCTATGCTACCGCCAGACCCCCTGCTTTATGTTTCATACAGTGCTAGGTGTCGTGTATGGTTGATGCCACTGCTACTGGGCAGTTATTCCATTCTTTCAAACTTTTAGAAAAAGAGCAAGATACCAAAGCACTGTGCCACCACCTATGGAGCCTCTCCTGGTATCATGATATTCTTATGTGGTACCAGTGCTCAAACTCAGGGCCTCAGGCTTGATAAAGTAGTAGCCCTACCTAGTGAAATATCCTCTTTGAAAAAGATATTTCCTTGGGGCTGGGTAGTTATGTGCCTGGTTGAGCACAGACAGCACCATGCCTAAAGAGCTAGGTCTAAGCCCCTGCTGCAGAGAATGGAGGAAAGGGGAGAAGCATCATGAGTGGAGAGACAGTGTTGTAGGTCTTCCTTCTCTATCTCCCCTTTCCCCCTCAATTTCTCTCCATATATATATATATAAAAATATATATATAAAATTAGTTTACCAGAGCACTGCTCAGTTCTGGTTTATAGTGGTAAAGGGGATTGAACCTCAGGATGAGAGTCTCTTTGCAAAATCACTATGCTATCTACCCTGCCATTTATCTATTTATTCATGAAGAAGATAGGAGGAGAAAGAGAAAGAGCCAGTGAATATGTATGTATATATGAATATGTATATTCACTCTGGTACATGTGCTACTAGGGATTGAACTCAGGACATCACACTTGAGAGTCCAGTGCTTTATCCACTGCACCACCTCCCAGACCACCTTACTTATTATTGGATAAAGACAGAGAGAAACTGGGGTTTGGGAGGTAGCACAGCAGGTTAAGCGCACGTGGTGCAAATTGCAAGGACTGGCATAAGGACCCCGGTCAAGCCCCCGGATCCCCACCTGCAGGGGAGTTGCTTCACAAGCGGTGAAGCAGGTCTGCAGGTGTCTGTCTTTCTCCTTGCCTGTCTTCCCCTCCTCTCTCCATTTCTCTCTGTCCTATCCAATAACAACAATAATAATAACTACAACAACAATTTTTTAAAAAAGCAACAAAAGGGAAAATAAATATGTATTTAAAAAAAAGCGAGAAACTGAGATGGGAGAGGGAGACACCTGCAGTACTGTTTCACCACTTAGGAAGCTTCCCGCCTTCTGGTAGGAACCAGGGGCTTAAACCAGTGTCCTTACACATTGTAATGTGAGTCCTTAGCCAGGTGCACCACCACCTGGATCCTCGCCCCTCAATTTCTCTCTGTCCTGTCAAATTAAATAAATAGAATGAAAGAAAAAAGAAATTTCCATATAAACACCTTTTATGGGTATCTCCCTGTTGAAATTTAAGTCTGTTTGTTCTTGTTTGACTATCTTCTTTGATAACCTCCTTAACTGTCCTTCTCCCCCTGCCCCATATTTTTTGTTCTAGTTAAGTTTATTTAAAGATGTCTTCTGGTGGTCCGGGAGGTGACACAGTGATAAAACTTTGGACTCTCAAGCATGAGGTCCCGAGTTCGATCCCCGGCAGCACATGTGCCAGAGTGATGTCTGGTTCTTTCTCTCTCCTCCTGTCTTTCTCATAAATAAAATATTTAAATAAAAAAATAAAAAAAAAACATCAACAAAAGCAAGACCAAAAACCACATGGTCATATCAATAGATTCAGAGAAAGCCTTTGACAAAATCCAACATCCCTTTATGATGAAAACACTACAAAAAATGGGAATAGATTGAAAATTCCTGAAGATAGTGGAGTCTATATATAGCAAACCTACAGCCAACATCATACTCAATGGTGAAAAACTGGAAGCATTTCCACTCAGATCAGGTACTAGACAGGGATACCCACTATCACCATTACTATTCAACATAGTGTTGGAAGCTCTTGCCATAGCAATCAGGCAGGAGCGGGGGTCGGGCGGTGGCGCAGTGGGTTAAGTGCACATGGCGCAAAGCGCAGGGACCAGACTAAGGATCCCGGTTCAAGCCCCCGGCCCCCCACCTGCAGGGGAGTTGCTTCACGGGCGGTGAAGCAGGTCTGCAGGTGTCTATCTTTCTCTCCCCCTCTCTGTCTTCCCCTCCTCTCTCCATTTCTCTCTGTCCTATCCAACAACAAAAGCAACGTCAACAATGGCAATAATAACCGCAACGAGGCTGCAACAACTAGGGCAACAAAAAGGGGGAAAAAGTGGCCTCCAGGAGCGGTGGATTCATGGTGCAGGCACCAAGCCCAGCAATAACCCTGGAGGAAAAAAAAAGCAATCAGGCAGGAGCAAGGAATTAAAGGCATACAGATTGGAAGAGAAGAAGTCAAACTCTCCTTATTTGCAGATGACATGATGGTATACACAGAAAAACCTAAGGAATCCAACAAGAAGCTTTTGGAAATCATCAGGCAATACAGTAAGGTGTCAGGCTACAAAATTAACATTCAAAAGTCAGTGGCATTCCTCTATGCAAACACTAAGCTAGAAGAAATTGAAATCCAGAAATCAATTCCTTTTACTATAGCAACAAAAACAATAAAATATCTAGGAGTAAACCTAACCAAGGAAGTGAAAGACTTGTATACTGAAAATTATGAGTCACTACTCAAGGAAATTGAAAAAGACACAAAGAAGTGGAAAGATATTCAATGTTCATGGGTTGGTAGAATTAACATCATCAAAATGAATATACTACCCAGATCCATCTACAAATGTAATGCTATCCCCATCAAGACCCCAAACACATTTTTTAGGAGAATAGAACAAATGCTACAAATGTTTATCTGGAACCAGAAAAGACCTAGAATTGCCAAAACAATCTTGAGAAAAAAGAACAGAACTGGAGGCATCACACTCCCAGATCTCAAACTGTATTATAGGGCCATTGTCATCAAAACTGCTTGGTACTGGAACATGAATAGACACACTGACCAGTGGAATAGAATTGAGAGCCCAGAAGTGAGGCCCCACAATTATGGACATCTAATCTTTGACAAAGGGGCCCAGACTATTAAATGTGGAAAGCAGAGTCTCTTCAACAAATGGTATTGGAAACAATGGGTTGAAACATGCAGAAGAATGAAACTGAATCACTGTATTTCACCAAATACAAAAGTAAATTCCAAGTGGATCAAGGACTTGGATGTTAGACCACAAACTATCAGATACTTAGAGGAAAATATTGGCAGAACTCTTTTCCGCATAAATTTTAAAGACATCTTCAATGAAACAAATCCAATTACAAAGAAGACTAAGACAAGCATAAACCTATGGGACTACATCAAATTAAAAAGCTTCTTCACAGCAAAATAAACCACTACCCAAACCAAGAGACCCCTCACAGAATGGGAGAAGATCTTTACATGCCATACATCAGAAAAGAGTTTAATAACCAACATATGTAAAGAGCTTGCCAAACTCAACAACAAGACAACAAATAACCCCATCCAAAAACGGGGGAGGAGTTGGACAGAATATTCACCACAGAAGAGATCCAGAAGGCTGAGAAACACATGAAAAAATGCTCCAAGTCTCTGATTGTCAGAGAAATGCAAATAAAGACAACAATGAGATACCACTTCACTCCTGTGAGAATGTCATACATCAGAAAAGGTAACAGCAGCAAATGCTGGAGAGGGTGTGGGGTCAATGGAACCCTCCTACACTGCTGGTGGGAATGTCAGTTGGTCCAGCCTCTGTGGAGAACAGTCTGGAGAACTCTCAGAAGGCTAGAAATGGACCTACCCTATGACCCTGCAATTCCTCTCCTGGGGATATATCCTAAGGAACCCAATATATCCATCCAAAAAGATCTGTGTACACATATGTTCTTGGCAGCACAATTTGTAATAGCCTAAACCTGGAAGCAAAACAGGTGTCCAACAACAGATGAGTGGCTGAGCAAGTTGTGGTCTATATACACAATGGAATACTACTCAGCTGTAAAAAATGGTGACTTCACTGTTTTCAGCTGATCGTGCATGGACCTTGAAAAATTCATGTTAGGTGAAATCAGTCAGAAACAGAAGGATGAATATGGGATGATCTCACTCTCAGGCCGAAGTTGAAAAACAAGATCAGAAAAGAAAACACAAGTAGAACCTGAAATGGAATTGGCATGTCGCACCAAAGTAAAAGACTCTGGGGTGGGTGGGTGGGGAGAATACAGGTCCATGAAGGATGATAGAGGACCTAGTGGGGGTTGTATTGTTATATGGGAAACTGGGGAATGTTATGCATGTACAAACTATTGTATTTACTGTTGAATGTAAAACAGTAATTCCCCAATAAAGAAATAAAGATGTCTTCTGGACTATGAGGGGAGTTACTCAGCTTGTCTGGGTTTCTCCTATGTATACAGAAGATATACATACATACACACACATATATATATTCTTTTATTTTTATTTTTTAAATATTTATTTATTTTCCCTTTTGTTGCCCTTGTTGTATTTATTATTGTTGTTGTTATTGATGTGATTGTTATTGGATAGGACAGAGAGAAATGGAGAGAGGAGGGGAAGACAGAGAGGGAGAGAGAAAGATAGACACCTGCAGACCTGCTTCACCACCTGTGAAGTGATGCCCTTGCAGGTGGGGAGCCGGGGGCTCAAACTGGGATCCTTACCAGTCCTTGTGCTTTGCACCACCTGCGCTTAACCCCGCTGCGCTACGGCCCGACTCCCACATATATATATTCTTAATATATTTTTCTTTTCTTGTTCTCTTACTAATCTATCTGGTGCTTGTTAGATTACTTTTCTAGGTTCTGAATTGCTCAGACTAGTACAATATGATTTATTTTGGACTGGGGAGGTTAACATAATAGTTATACAAAAGACTTTAATGCCTGAGGCTCTCAAGTCCTAAATTCAATTCTCAGCACTGCTATAAATCAGTTAAGCAGCACTCTGGTAAAAAAAAAAAAAAAAATTGATTTGTGCCCTGACATTATCATTGGATACGATTTGATTTTGTTCAATGGTACCTTCAAGGATATATCCTTGTTATCCAGTGTTCCTTATATATTTTTGTTTGTTTGTTAATTTATTTATAAAATGGAAACACTGACAAAACCTGTTTTGTTATGTTTTTTTCCCTCACTTTTCTCTCTCATGCTCTGTCTATAATAAATAAAATTGGGGCAGGGGTAGATGGCATAATGATTATGCAAAGAGACGCTCATGCCTGAGGCTCCAAAGTCCCAGGTTCAATACCCCACACCACCATAAACCAGAGCTGATTGGTGCTCTGGTAAATAAATAAATAAATAAATAAATAAAATTGGACTGGGGAGATAGCATGATGGTTATGTAAAACATTTATGCCTGATAGTCCAGATTACCAGATTCAATCCCTAGTGCCATCATAAACCAGGGCTCTGGTTAACAAAACCTAACAAGCAAACAAAAAACCTCAGATTGTTTGGGCAGGGGAGGTAGCATAGTGGTTGTGCAAAAAGACTTTCATGCTTGGGGCTCTGAAGTCTCAGGTTCAGTTCCCAGCACCACCATAAATCAGAGCTGAGCAGTACTCTGGTAAATAAATTAAGTATTAAAATTTTTTAATTTATGTATTCTCTAATGAGAGAACCAGATTAGCACCTTGGCACATGATGCTGGTGATCAAACTGGGGACCTTATACTCTACATACTGCAAGCCACCTGGCCCCAGGGCTATTCGTTTTCTGATCACACTTCTTTTTTTTTTTTTCCCTTTTGTTGCCCTTGTTTTATTGTTGTTGTTATTGATGTCATTATTGGCTAAGACAGAGAGAAATGGAGGAGGGGAAAACAGAGAGAGAGGGGAGAAAGATAAACACCTGAAGACCTGCTTCACTGCCTGTGAAGCAACTCCCCTGCAGCTGAGGAGCCAGGGCCTCAAACCGGGATCCTTACACTGGTCCTTGCGCTTCGTTCTAAATGCACTTAACCCGCTGCGCTACCACCCAAGCCCCTCTGATCACACTTCTAATCAGCTCTCCAGTTTCATTTTCTCAGAATAATCTCTTTCCGCATCTACTATTGTCTGCTGGGGCTGTGATCCAGGATAACCTTGGATTTCCCTTAGCCAAGTATCAAGACCGAAGATGTGCCAATCTCATGCTCCTCTCCAAGAATTTATTCAGACCTGCTTCACTGCTAGCAGCACCTGCCGGGTGGGGGGCTGGGGGCTCAAACTGGGATCCCTGCACTGGTCCTTGGACTTCCGCGCTATGTGCGCTTAACCCATCCAGTGAACTACTGCCTGGCCCCCAAGAATTTATGTCTTAAAATTGAGCACAGCAGCAAATGCTGGGAGAGGTTGTGGGGTCAAAAGAACCCTCCTGCACTGTTGGTGGGAATGTAAATTGGTCCAACCCCTGTGGAGAGCAGTCTGGAGAACTCTCAGAAGGCTAGAAATGGACCTACCCTATGATCCTGCAATTCCTCTCCTGGGGGTATATCCTAAGGAACCCAACACACCCATCCAAAAAGATCTGTGTACACATATGTTCTTAGCAGCACAATTTGTAATAGCCAAAACCTGAAGCAACCAAGGTGCCCAACAACAGATGAGTGGCAGAGCAAGTTGTGGTCTATATACACAATGGAATACTACTCAGTTATTAAAAATAGTGATTTCACCATTTTCAGCCCATCTTGGATGGAGCTTGAAGAAATCATGTTAAGTGAATTAAGTCAGAAACAGAAGGATGAATATGGGATGATCTCACTTTCAGGCAGAAGTTGAAAAACAAGATCAGAAGAGAAAACAAATAGAACCTGAACCGGAGTTGGTGTATTGCGCCAAAGTAAAAGACTCTGGGGTGGGTGGGGGAGAGAGTACAGGTCCAAAAAGATGACAGAGGACCTAGTGGGGGGTGTATTGTTATGTGGAAATCTGAGAAATGTTTTTTTTTTTCAATATTTATTTTATTTTTTTTTTTTTAAGAAAGGATTAATTAACAAAACCATAGGGTAGGAGGGGTACAACTCCACACAATTCCCACCACCCAATCTCCATATCCCACCCCCTCCCCCGATAGCTTTCCCATTCTCTATCCCTCTGGGAGCATGGACCCAGGGTCATTGAGGGTTGCAGAAGGTAGAAGGTCTGGCTTCTGTAATTGCTTCCTCGCTGAACATGGGCATTGACTGGTCGGTCCATACTCCCAGTCTGCCTCTCTCTTTCCCTAGTAGGATGGGTCTCTGGGGAAGCTGAGCTCAAGGACACATTGGTGGTGTCTTCAATCCAGGGAAGTCTGGCCGGCATCCTGATGACACCTGGAACCTGGTGACTAAAAAGAGAGTTAACATACAAAGCCAAACAAACTGTTGAGCAATCATGGACCCAAAGCTTGGAAAAGTGGAGAGGAAGTATTAGGGACGTACTCACTGCAAACTCTAGTATACTTCTGCTTTCTTACTTTGGTGCCATACTCCAAACTCAGTCAATTTCTGCTTTGCGTTTCTACTTCTTTTTTTTTTTACATGCATAACATTCCCCAGATTCCCATTTAGCAATACAACCCCCACTATTTCATTCATCATTTTTCATGGACCTGTATTCTCCCCACCCACCCACCCACCCCAGAGTCTTTTACTTTGGTGTAATACTCCAATTCCATTTCAGGTTCGACTTGTGTTTTCTTTTCTAATCTTGTTTTTCAACTTCGGCCTGAGAGTGAGATCATCCCATATTCATCCTTCTGTTTCTGACTTATTTCACTCAACATGATTTTTTCAAGGTCCATCCAAGATCGGCTGAAAACGGTGAAGTCACCATTTTTTACAGCTGAGTAGTATTCCATTGTGTATATATACCACAGCTTGCTCAGCCACTCATCTGTTGTTGGACACCTGGGTTGCTTCCAGGTTTTGGCTATTACAAATTGTGCTGCCAAGAACATATGTGTACACAGATCTTTTTGGATGGATGTGTTGGGTTCCTTAGGATATATCCCCAGGAGGGGAATTGCAGGGTCATAGGGTAGGTCCATTTCTAGCCTTCTGAGAGTTCTCCAGACTGTTCTCCACAGAGGTTGGACCAATTGACATTCCCACCAGCAGTGCAGGAGGGTTCCTTTGACCCCACACCCTCTCCAGCATTTGCTGCTGTTACCTTTTCTGATGTGTGACATTCTCCCAGGAGTGAAGTGATATCTCATTGTTGTCTTGATTTGCATTTCTCTGACAATCAGAGACTTGGAGCATTTTTTCATGTGTTTCTCGGCCTTTTGGATCTCTTCTGTGGTGAATATTCTGTCCAATTCCTCCCCCCATTTTTGGATGGGGTTATTTGTTGTCTTGTTGTTGAGTCTGGTAAGCTCTTTATATATGTTGGTTATTAAACTCTTGTCTGATGTATGGCATGTAAAGATCTTCTCCCATTCTGTGAGGGGTCTCTTGATTTGGGTAGTGGTTTCTTTTGCTGTGAAGAAGCTTTTTAATTTGATGTAGTCCCATAGGTTTATACTTGCCTTAGTCTTCCTTGTAATTGGATTCGTTTCATTGAAAATGTCTTTAAAATTTATGCGGAAAAAAGTTCTTCCAATATTTTCCTCTAAGTATCTGATAGTTTCTGGTCTAACATCCAAGTCCTTGATCCACTTGGAATTTACTTTTGTATTTGGTGAAATACAGTGATTCAGCTTCATTCTTCTGCATGTTTCAACCCATTGTTTCCAACACCATTTGTTGAAGAGACTCTGCTTTCCCCATGTAATAGTCTGGGCCCCTTTGTCAAAGATTAGATGTCCATAGGTGTGGGGCCTCGGAAATCTGAGAAATGTTATGCATGTACAAACTATTGTATTTACTGTTGAATGTAAAACAAT
This sequence comes from Erinaceus europaeus, assembly GCF_950295315.1. Lineage (NCBI taxonomy): Eukaryota > Metazoa > Chordata > Mammalia > Eulipotyphla > Erinaceidae > Erinaceus > Erinaceus europaeus. The sequence continues at coordinate 22,658,197 of NC_080177.1, forward strand.
CCCCAAATCACTTTTTTTTTTTTTTAAGTTGAGGAGCAAAGGTAGTGAATTAGTTGACAAATATTTGTTTTACCTATAGAGGGGGCAGGAAGTGTTACTTTATGTTGCTATGAAACTTGTGAGCACCGAGCAAATTCCAGCTTGCTTCAAGCAGCCAGAACTGGCTTGGGAAATATCTCAGTGGTAAGGGCCATGCTTAACATGTGTGAGGCCATGGGTTTGATCTCAGCATCAAATAGAATTACAGGAGTTTCACACTTATGGACCCCGAGCCACAGAGCCCTCCAGATGCCGCGTGGAAGCCGAAGCCGCACCTCCCTCATGGCCCCTCCAGCCAGCCAGGCACCGCAGATGAGGGCTGCCCCTCGGCTCGCACCAGCGGCTCAGCCCCCAGCTGAGGCTCCACCAGCTGCCCGTGGGCCGGCAGCAGAGCCTCATGGCCCACATGGCAAGTGCTGCAGCTGGCATGGCTGTGGGCTCCTGCCATGGGGGCTTCAGCGGAGCAGTGCTGAGCCTGCTAGGCCCGACATCACTTACCAGGAGCCTCAAGGAGCCTAACTGGTGCAGCAGTAGCAGCAGCAGTTTGGCCCATGCCACTATGAAATGAAGCAATTTCTGAAGTGTGCCCAGAATCAGGGTGACCTGAAGCTCTGTGAGGTTTTCAGTGAGGTGCTGAAGCAATGCTGGTTTGCAAATGGAGTGTCCTAATCAAGTTGTTCAAATTGAAGACATGAAAAATCACCTCTTATCATGTTAATTTAGTATGAAAATAAAATAAATGAAATGCAAATTTTAACTTATTGTAGATCACTAATAACCACTTTGCTTCAGGCTGGCAATGGGAAGGAGTATCTTATCTCAAGTTTACAGAGATGGTACTGAATTTGGGGCTGGAACATGCTCATGTGGCTTCCTTGATCCAGCTTTTTGTGATGTTGTTTATGAGTTAATCTGAATAAAGTGATTTATTTTTATTTACAATGGAATACTACTCAGCTGTAAAGAATGGTGACTTCACCGTTTTCAGCCGATCTTGGATGGACCTTGAAAAAATCATGTTGAGTGAAATCAGAAACAGAAGGATGAATATGGGATGATCTCACTCTCAGGCAGAAGTTGAAAAACAAGATCAAAAAAGAAGACACAGGTAGAACCTGAAATGGAACTGGCGTATTGCACCAAAGTAAAAGACTCTGGGGTGGGTGGGTTGGGAGAATACAGGTCCATGAAGGATGATAAATGACATAGTAGGGGTTGTATTGTTAAATGGAAAACTGGGGAATGTTATACGTGTACAAACTATTGTATTTACTGTTGAATGTAAAACATTAATTCCCCAATAAAGAAATAAATTTTTTTAAAAAGTGATTTATTTTTTTAAAAAATAGAATTACAAATTAAGGGAGTTGGGCGGTAGCGTGGCACAAAGCGCAAGGTTAAGCACACGTGGCACAAAGCACAAGGACCCACACAAGGGTCCTGGTTTGAATTAAGTAGCCAGAAGTGATTTCTGGACTTGTCAACAAGAGTCCTAACTGATACAATTGTGTAGGATGGCCTTCCCTGATTGCCTTGACTGGCATTGCCCGTCTGACCTGAGTTGACAGAGAACTACTGAGCTCACCAATTTTTAAAAATACATTTTATTTACTTACTATTTGGATAGAGACAGAAACAGAGAGGAGGGGGGAGATAAGATAGGGGGAAAGACAGAGAGACACCTGCAGCCCTACTTCACTACTCATGAAGATATCCTCCTGCAGGTAGGGACCAGGAGGTTGAACTTGGGTCCTTGCACATGATAATGTGTGCACTTAACCAGGTGCACTACAGCCTCACCCCAGTGAGATCACCTATTTCAGCTCAAGCACCAGAGAAATCTGCACCTAGGAGGGGTTTGGAGCCTGCAAGATAGCTCGCCTGGGAGGGCTATGACCCTGGTTCAAGCCCCTAGTGCATCACATGGGAGTGCTGTCGGACCAGGGGAAACTTTGGTGCTGTGGTCTCTTTCTCTCTCTCTAAAGAGCATTTATTTATTTATTTTGCATAGAGACAAAGAAGTTGAGAGGAAAGGGAAGATAGAAAGGAAGAAAGAACCAGCTGGGGTCCTAATCGAGGAATCCTGAGATTCCCAAACAGGCTTGATGGGCCTAGAACTCGAATAAATCCCTCTCTCCATTGCTACCGGTCATTTCTATCAGGAACAACAAAATAGACCCCTTTGTGGGCCGCTATGGGACCTTGCCCTCAACTTGGATCAACAATGGTAGAGAATGTTTCTTACTCTGAAGGGAGGTTGGACAACATACTCTATGCTGCACCTGAGGAAGATGGGTTGACACTGGGGCAACATGGAATGTTCCTACTCATGACCACAGAATGTGAGCTCAGATCTAGAGGGATCTAAAGGTCACACAGGCTTCTAGGCTAATTATGGGCCCCAGATCACATCAGATTGGTGGGGTTTACAGTCAACAATATTTATACCCCTTTCCCATATTACAGAGCTACTCTCTTCTCTGATCCAGCTTTCTGGTCCTTTTCCCAGCCATAACATCATCTCCCCAGACAAAAACTTGGATCCACCTGCATATCAGATTTCAGGCTCAGGCAAAAACAAGCAAAAAAACACTAGTATAGCTATAGGCCCTTTGAAATATAACTAAAATATGCCTACTAGCTATCTACAAAATGGAGGACCCCCCCCAACACTTAATATGCACTATTCTAGCCTTTAGGTCCATGGTTGTTCAACAATTTGTTTGGCTTTGTATGTTAACTCTCTTTTCAGCCTCCAGGTTCCAGATGCTAGCAGGATGCAACCAGACTTCCCTGGACAGACAACCCCACCATTGTGTCCTAGAGCTCCACTTGCCCAGAGCCCCACTAGGGAAAGAGAGAGGCAGGCTGGGAGTATGGATCGACCTGTCAATGTCCATGTTCAGCGGGGAAACAATTACAGAAGCCAGACCTTCCACCTTCTGCACCCCTTAATGACCTTGGGTCCATGCTCCCAGAGGGTTAAAGAATAGGAAAGCTATCGGGAGGGGATGGGATACGGAGGTCTGGTGGTAGGAACTGTGTGGAGTTGTATCCTTCTTTTCCTATGGTTTTGTCAATGTTTCCTTTTTATAAATAAAAAAAAAAAAGGAAGAGAGAGGGACACTGCAGCAGTGCTTCACTGCTTGTGAAGTCTGCCTCCTGCAGGTACAGACCAGGGGCTTGAACCCTGGTCCTTATACTCTGTAATGGGTATGCTCAACCAAGTGCACCACCCACTGCCTGCCCCTCCTCCCCTCTCTCTGAAAAAGTCATCCCAGAGTGGTGAGCTCTGGCAGTGACTAGAAAAAAAGAAAGAGAAGACTTGTGTCAGAGGCTCTGAAGTTCAAAGTTCAACCCCTACACCATCATAAACCAGAGCCGAGCAGAGCTCTGGTAAAAGGATAAAAAGAAAGGGGCCGGGCGTTAGGAACCGGCTTAAATACACATATCACTAAGAGCAAAGACCCATTCAAGGTTCAAGTCTCCAGGTCCCAACTGTAAGGGGGAAGCTTCACAAGCTGCAAAATAGGTCTGCAGTTGTAGATCTTTCTTTCTTCCCCTCTACCTTCACCTCCTCTCTCAATTTCTCTCTGTCCTATCCAATAAGATGGAAAAAATGGCCACCAGGAGCGGTGGATTCAGAAAGCAAGTAGTGCCTGGAGCCAAAAAAAAAAAAAAAAAAAGTAGGGAGTCCGACGGTAGCTCAGCGGGTTAAGCGCACTTGGCACTAAGCACAAGGACTAGCTTAAGGATCCCGGTTCCAGCCCCCGGCTCCCCACCTGCAGGGGAGTCGCTTCACAGGCAGTGAAGAAGGTCTGCAGGTGTCTGTCTTTCTCTCCCCTCTCTGTCTTCCCCTCCTCTCTCCATTTCTCTCTCTCCTAACTAACAACGATGACATCAACAACAATGAAAAACAGCAAGGGGAACAAAAGGGAAAATAAATAAATATAAAAAAATTCAAAACAAAACAAAAAAGTAGGAAAAGAGGGGGTCGGGTGGTAGCACAGCGGGTTAAGCATATGTGGTACAAGGCGTAAGGATCCCAGTTCAAGCCCCCAGCTCCCCACCTACAAGGGAGTCACTTCATAGGCGGTGAAGCAGGTCTGCAGGTGTCTGTCTTTCTCTCCCCCTCTCTGTCTTCCCGTCCTCTCTCCATTTCTCTGTCCTATCCAACAATGAACGACATCAACTATAACAACCACAACAAGGCTACCACAAGGACAATAATAAAAGGGGGGGAAAATGGCCTCCAGGAGCAGTGGATTCATGGTGCAGGCACTGAGCCTCAGCAATAACCCTGGAGGCAAAAAAAAAAAAAAAAAAGTAGGAAAAGAAAAAGACTAGGCTTCTCAACTAGAAGGTACAGAATAAGTGGTCTTGAATATTTTAATATTTGCTTTTAGAAAGCATGCTGTATGGGAGAATTAGTGTCAAATCCATATTCACTACTTCTCTCTTTTTTTAATTGGCCTAGAGCCAATTTTTAATTTTTTAATGGTCTTTATTTATGTATTGGATAGAGACACCTGCAGCTGAGAGGAAGGGGGAGATAGGGAGAGAGACAGAGAGACACCTGCAGCGCCGCTTCACCAATTCTGAAGCTTTCCCCTATAGGTGGGGTCTGGGGGCTCCAACCTAGGTCTTCACACATTGTAACATGTGCACTCAACCAGGTGCACCACCACCTGGCCCTCATTAACTACTCCATTAACTCACTTCCCACTCATGTGGTTGCTTTTGTTTTTATTATTAATGAGAAAGATAGAAGGAGAGAGAGAAAGAACCAGTCATTACTCAGGTACATGTGCTGCCGGGGACTGAACTTGGGACCTCATACTTGAGAGTCCTATGCTTTATTCACTGTAACACCTCCCAGAACAGGACTGTTTGTTTGTTTTTTTTTAGAGAAAGTAGAAGAATGTACAGCACTGAGGCTTCCTTCAATGCATATGATAAAGCAGGGAACTATCCAGGTAAATTTTTTGCTAGGCCCCTCATTCATGTCTTATTTATTTATTTATTGTGAATTTATTTATTTATTTTTGCTATCTTTATTCTTATTTACTGGATAGAGACAGCCAGAAATTGAGAGGGAAGAGGGTGATAGAGAAGGAGACACTGAGAGACCCCTGCAGCACTGCTTCACCTCTTGCAAAGCATCCCCTTGCAGGTGGGGACCGGGGGCTCGAACCTGGGTCCTTGTGCACTATAACATGTACACTCAACCAGGTGCGCCACCACCTGGCCCTTTATTTCATTTTTTTGCCTCCAGAGTTTTGCCTGCACTACGAATTCACTGCTCCTGGACACTATTTTTTCCCTTTTGTTGTCCTTGTTTATCATTGTAGTTATTATTGTTGTTGTCATTGCTGTCCTTGTTGTTGGATAGGACAATGGAGAAAGGAGGGGGAGACAGAGAAGGGGAGAAAAGATAAGCTGCTGCAGACCTGCTTCAATGCTCCTGAAGCCATCCCCCTGCAGGTGGGGAGCCAGACACTCAAACCGGAATCCTTACTCAATCCTTGCGCTTGGCGCCATAGGCTACTACGCGACCCTCCCCCCCGCCTTTTTTTTTTTTCTTTACCAGAGCACTGTTCAGCTCTGGTTTATAATAAATAGTTCAGGGGATTGAATCTGGGACTTTGGAGCCTCAGTCATGATAGTCTCTTTACATAATCATTTTTTAAAATTGCTTTATTGGAGGATTAATATTTTACATTCAACAGTAAATGCAATAGTTAAATACAATACATGCATAAAATGTCTCAGTTTTCCACATAACAATACAACCCCCACTAGGTCCTCTGTCATCCTTCTTGGACCTGTACTCTCCCCTCCACCCACCCCAGAGTCTTTTTACTTTGGTGCAATACACCAACTCCAGTTCAGGTTCTACTTGTGTTTTCTCTTCTTTTTTTTTTTAATTGGGGAATTAATGTTTTACATTCAATAGTAAGTACAGTAGTTTGTACATGCATAACACATGCCAGTTTTCCATATAACAATACAACCCCCACTAGGTCCTCTGAATCCTTCTTGGACCTGTATTCTCCCCACCCATCTACCCCAGAATCTTTTACTTTGGTATGATACGACAATTCCAGTTCAGGTTCTATTTGTGTTTTCTTTTCTGATATTGTTTTTCAACTTCTGCCTGAGAGTGAGATGATCCCATATTCATCCTTCTGTTTCTGACTTATTTCACTTAACATTAATTTTCAAGGTCCACCCAAGATCGGCTGAAAACGGTACATAATCATTATATTACCTATTCCACCTCCCCCCACCTCTTTTATTATTATTAATTTATTTATTTATTTATTGCCCAAAGGATTTTTATCTGATTTCTCAGAAGCACCAGAGCAAATAGGCATATTTTCCCCCTTGTAGTTAGAGTTGGTCAAGTGAAAAGTTTTTTTTTTTTTCTTTATTGGGGGAATTGATGTTTTATAGTCAACAGTAAATATAATAGTTTGTACATGCATAACAGTTCTCAGTTTTCCACATAACAATACAGTCTTTTGGAAGTTGGGCGGTAGCGCAGTGGGTTAAGCACAAGTGGCACAAAGCACAAGGACCAGCTCAAGGATCCCCACCTGCAGGGGAGTCACTTCACAGGCGGTAAAGCAGGTCTGCAGGTGTCTATTTTTCACCCCCCCCCCCCCGTCTTCCCCTTCTTTCTCCATTTCTCACTGTCCTATCCAACAAATACTACATCGGTAACAACAACAATAGTAACTACAACAACAATAGAAAACAGTGCTCTGGGAGGTGGTGCAGTGTCGATCCCCGGCAGCACATGTGCCAGAGTGATGTCTCCTTCTTTCTCTCTCCTCCTTTCTCATAAATAAATAAATAAAATCTTTAAAAACAAACAAACCAAAAAAGGGCAACAAAAGGGAAAATAAATAAATATCTAAAAATTGGGAGTCGGGCGGGTGCTCAGCAGGCTAAGTGCACGTGGTGAGAAGCATGAGGACCTGCGTAAGGATCCGGGTTCAAGCCCCCAGCTCCCCACCTGCAGGGGAGTCCCTTCACAGGCGGTGAAGCAGGTCTGCAGGTGTCTATCTTTCTTTCCCCCTCTCTGTCTTCCCCTCCTCTCTCCATTTCTCTGTCCTATCCAACAACAACGACATCAGTAACAACAACAATAATAACTACAACAATACAACAAGGGCAACAAAAGGAAATAAATAAGTATTTTTCTAAAATTAAAAAATTTTAAAAAAACAATATATATATTTTAAAAGATCACTTATTTATAATAGAGGAAGAGGAGGAGGAAGGAGAGAACCAGCATCATTCTAGCACTTGAGATGCCTGGGATCAAACTCTGGACCTCATGCCTGAGGGTCGAACTCTTTTTTTTTTTAATTTCTTTATTGGGGAATTAATGTTTTACATTCAACAGTAAATACAATAGTTTATACATTCCCAAGTTTCCCATATAACAATACAATCCCCACTAGGTCCTCTGTCATCCTTCTTGGACCTGTATTCTCCCCACCCACCCACCCCAGAGTCTTTTACTTTGGTGCAATACGCCAATTCATTTCAGGTTCTACTTGTGTATTTTTTTTTCTGATCTTGTTTTTCAACTTCTGCCTAAGAGTGAGATCATCCCATATTCATCCTTCCGTTTCTGACTTATTTCACTCAATATGAATTTTTCAAGCTCCATCCAAGATCGGCTGAAAACGGTGAAGTCACCATTTTTTACAGCTGAGTAGTATTCCATTGTGTATATAGACCACAACTTGTGCAGCCACTCATCTGTTGTTGGACACCTGTTTTGCTTCCAGGTTTAGGCTATTACAAATTGTGCTGCCAAGAACATATGTGTACACAGATCTTTTTGGATGGATGTGTTGGGTTCCTTGGGATATATCCCCAGGAGAGGAATTGCAGGGTCATAGGGTAGGTCCATTTCTAGCCTTCTGAGTATTCTCCAGACTGTTCTCCACAGAGGTTGGACCAATTGACATTCCCACCAGCAGTGTAGGAGGGTTCCTTTGACCTCATACCCTCTCCAGCATTTGCTGCTGTTAGCTTTTCTGATGTATGACATTCTCATAGGAGTGAAGTGGTATCTCATTGTTGTCTTTATTTGCATTTCTCTGACAATCAGAGGGGTCTAACACTTAATTTACTCTTCCACCTCCTAGGCCACCTTCATTCATGTCTCAGCCCATCTGAAATCTGACTTCTGATCCTACCCCTTCAAGTATTCTTCTTCTTTCTTTCTTTTTTTATTTTATTTATTTTTTAAAATTTATTTATTTACCCTTTTGTTGCCCTTGTTGTCTTTTTTTTATTGTTGTTGTAGCTATTATTGTTGTTGTTATTGATGTGGTTGTTGTTGGATAGGACAGAGAGAAATGGAGAGAGGAGGGGAAGACAGAGAGGGGGAGAGAAAGACACCTGCAGACCTGCTTCACCGCCTGTGAAGCGACTCCCCTGCAGGTGGGGAGCCGGGGGCTGGAACCCGGATCCTTACGCCGGTCTTTGCGCTTTGCGCCACCTGCGCTTAACCCACTGCGCTACCGCCCGACTCCCTATTTTATTTTTTTTTTTATTTCCACCAGAGTTAAAGCTGGGGCTTAGTGTTGGCACTAAAAATCCACTGCTTCTGGTGGCCCTTTTCTTTTTTTTCTTTTCCTTTTCCTTTTTTCTTTGATTAGATAGGACAGAGAGAAATTGAGAGAGAAGGGGGGGGAGATAGAAAGGGGGAGACAGGGTGACAGCATAATGGCTATGCAAACAAATTGCCTACCATGCCTAAACCCTTAGGTCATAGGTTTATTTATTTTTTTATTTAAAAATTGTTTTAAATTTATTTTCCTTTTTGTTGCCTTGTCTTTTATTGTTGTTATAGTTATTATTGTTGTTGTTGATGTCGTTGTTGTTGGATAGGACAGAGAGAAATGGAGAGAGGAGGGGAAGACAGAGAGGGGGAAAGAAAGACAGACACCTGCAGACCTGCTTCACCGCCTGTGAAGCGACTCCCCTGTAGGTGGGGAGCCAGGGGCTCGAACCGGGATCCTTGCTCCGGTCCTTGCACTTTGCAGTAGGTGCGCTTAACCCGCTGAGCTACCACTGGACTCCCCATAGGTTTATTTTTTAAATATTTTAATTTATATTATTGGATAGAGACAGAAATAAATTGAGAGGGGAGGGGGAGATAGAGAAATAGAGAGACAGAGAGATACCTGCAGCCCTGCTTCATCATTCATAAAGCTTCTCCCCTGTAGGTGGGGACCAGGGGCGTAAACCTAGGTCCTTACCCTTTGTAATGTGTGCATTTACCTGGGTGCATCACCACTCAGCCTCTAAGTATTCTCTTCATGTAATTGGTGGTCTCCTATTTTCCAAAACTAAAGAACATTTTTTAAAAAAAATTTATATTTATTTATTTTTCCCTTTTGCTGCCCTTGTTATCATTGTTGTTGTTATTGCTGTCATTGTTGTTGGATAGGACAGAGAGAAATTGAGAGAGGAGGGGAAGACAGAAAGGGGGAGAGAATGAGAGAGATCTGCAGACCTGCTTCACCACCTGTGAAGCGACTTCCCTGCAGGTGGGGAGTCGGGGGCTCAAACCTAGATCCTTATGCCGGCCCTTGCGCTTTGCGCCACCTGTGCTTAACCCGCTGCTCTACACCCGACTCCCCAAAACTAAAGAACATTTAACGGATTTTATCCTACCCAACTTCTGCTGTGAGTGTGCTGATTGTTTTTCTGTCTCATCTCCAGTTTTAAGTGGCATTCCTATGAATGTAATATATATATTACCTGCTATCTGTCATGTATCTATGTATATGCGTGTCAGTCATATTCCAGTCATATCCCAGTGACCTCAAACTCAGAATGTTTCAAACTGAAATTCTCTTTCTCCTTCAGCCAGTTCTGCTCTTCCTGGGATCCTTGCCCTGCTAATAGCATTTAGTCATCCAAGTTAGGGACCTAGAAATCATTCTCATCAGTTCTGTTCATTCTGTGTGATGAAATTCACATTTCTGTGAAAGGTATTTCACAACCAGTAAGTCACTATTCTTCTGTGGTACTGAGGGATCAAACCCAAGCCCTCACATATGTGAGTCATGTGCTTTATCACTAAGCCACATCCCCAGCCCTGTTTATTTTATTTTTATTATCTTTATTTATTTATTGGATACACTCAGAAATTGAGAGGGTAGGGAGAGATAAATAGAAAGAGAGACAAGACATCTGCAGCACTGCTTCACCACTTGCAAAGCTTCCTTTTTCCCTGCAGGTGGGGACCAGGGCTCGAACCCCGATCCTTGTACATTGTAACATGTGCACTCATGTAGGTGTGCCAACACCTGGCCCCTTGTTTTATTTTTTTTAATGAGAAGTAGACAAACAGAGGAAGAAAACAGAAACTTTATTATTCAGTCAAATGAAAGAAATGTTGGGCTGGAATGCGAATCCAGCCTCTTTATTGTGGAATGACCCTGGAGAGAAGGCTTTGTGGACCTCTGGCCACTGATAGGTAGTTGAAGAGGCTGCAGACTTCTAAGAGCATGAACTATATCTAGTTCTACAAATTAAAAGGAAAGTGTGAAAACTTCTTAGCTTCCTCTTCCTAATGCTACTCTTTTTTTTTTCTTCTTCTTTTTCTTTTTTTGCCTACAGGGTTATTGCTGGAGCTCAGTGTCTGCACTACAAATCCACTGCTCCTAGAGGCTATTTTTCCCCTCTTGTTGCCCTTGTTTATCATTGCTGTTGTTATTATTATTGTTGTTGTATAGGACAGAGAGAATTTGAGAGAGGAGAGGAAGACAGAGAGGGAGAGAGAAAGATAAACACCTGCAGATCTGCTTCACCACTTGTGAAGCAACCCCCCTGCAGGTGGGGAGCCGGGGCTCCAACCCGGATCCTTATGCTGCTCCTTGCACTTCGTGCCATGTGTGCTTAACCCGCTGCACCACCGCCCAGCACCCCCTTTCTTCTTTTTTTCTTTCTTTCTTTCTTTCTTTCTTTCTTTCTTTCTTTCTTTCTTTCTTCCTTTCTTTCTTTCTTTCTCTCTTTCTTCTTTTTTTACCAGAACACTGATAAGCTCTGGTTTATGGTGGTGCAGGGGATTGAACCTTTGGAGCCTGAGGCATGAAAGTCTCTTTGCATAACCATTATCTACCCCCACCTGAAAACTTCTTACTACATACATTGGAGGAGGAGGAAAAAAAGAAAAACCTTTTCAGGGGCTGGGCAGAGATGCAACGGGTTAAGCACACGTGGGTTTTTTGAGATCTGCCTTGTTTTAGGATTCTATGGTTCTACTCAATCTTTACATAAAAGATTTGATGAATTTTTGTCGTATTTAATTTTACTTTTTTGTTCTGGGGATCAAACCAGGTCCATGCACATGTGAAATGTGCATTCTTATTGCTATATCCCTGGCCCACCAAATTAAAAACATTTAAATATTATTAAGCTATTTACTTATAGAGACAGAAAAATTGAAAGGGAGGATAGAAAAGGAGAGCTAAAGTCACCTTCAGCACTGCTTCATTGCTTATGAAGTTCCCCCCACAGGTGGGGACTACTGGCTTGAACCTGAGTCCTTGCACATGGTAACATTTGCTCAACCAGGTGTGTCACCACCCAGCCATGCTTTTTATTTTTTAGGGACTTAGTTGTTTGTTAGAGAGAGAACCAGAACATTACCTTAGTATGTTTGGTACCAGTGGTTGGAATGAGACATCTGGCATGTAAGTCTGGTGCACCAACTTTGCAAATCTCTCCAATCCCAAATCAGTATTTTTAATTATTCTATTTTTTTCTTTTTTCTTTTTTTAGTTTTATTTATTTATTAATGAGAAAGATAGTAGGAAAGAAAGAACCAGATATCACTCTGGTACATGTGCTGCCAGGGATTGAACTCGCAGCCTCATGCTTAAGAGCCCAATGTTTTATCCACTGCGCCACCTCCCGGGCCACTATATATTCTATTTAAAAAATATATTTATGGAAGTCGGGCGGTAGCGCAGCGGGTTAAGCGCAGGTAGCGCAAAGTGCAAGGACTGGTGTAAGGATCCAGGTTCGAGCCCCCCACACCCCACCTGCAGAGGAGTCACTTCACAGGCGGTGAAGTTGGTCTGCAGGTGTCTTTCTCTCTCCCTCTCTGTCTTCCCCTCCTCTCTCCATTTCTCTCTGTCCTATCCAACAAGGATGACATCAATAACTACAACAATAAAACAATAAGGGCAACAAAAGGGAAAATAAATAAATATAATTTTTTAAAAAAAAAATACTGTTCAACTCTGGTTTATGGTGGTGCCAGGAATTGAAAGTGGGGCCTCTAAACCTCAGGCATGAAAAGTCTGATGTGCTGTAGCTTCTTTGCTTTCCTGGCCCATCCAAATCAGCTTTCTTTTTTTTTCCCTCCAGGGTTATTGCTGGGGCTCAGTTCCTGCACTACCAATTCACTGCTCCTGGAAACCATTTCTCCCCCATTTTGTTGCCCTTGTTATTGTTATGATTAATGTCATCATTGTTAGGACAGAGAAAAATTGAGAGAGGAGGGGAGACAGAGAGGGACAGAGAAGACAGAGAAAGATAGACACCTGTAGACCTGCTTTACCACTCATGAAGCCACCACGCCTCCACCCCTCAATCCCCTCAGGTGGGGAGCCAGGGCTTGAACTGGGATTCGTCCTTGCGCTTTGCACCACGTGCACTTAACACGCTGCGCTACTGTCCAACAACCCTCCCAAACCCAAATCCGTTTTGTTTTTTTTTTAAGATTTTATTTATTTATGAGAAAGATAGGAGGAGAGAGAAAGAACCAGACATCACTCTGGCACATGTGCTGCTGGGGATCCAACTCAGGACCTCATGCTTGAGAGTCCTAAGCTTTACCACTGCGCCACCTCCCAGACCACCCAAATCAGTTTTTTAAAGAAAGATTTATTACACGAGAAAGAGAGGTCAAGGATACGCTCCAGGCTAGTGTAGCATCAGGGGTAGAACCTGGGGCCCAACACGTTTTGTTCATTTGTTTGTTTACTTCTTTTTAGAGACACACACAGAGAAAGAGTGAAATAAACCACATAGTACTGAAGATTCTTTTAATGTAGTGGGGGATGGGGGCTCAAACCTAGTTACATACACTGGCAAAGCAGTGTATCTATTTTGCCAAGTCAATCTTTTCCCTCCTTCACCAGAGCTCTGTTCAACTCCGGATTCTGGTGGTATTGGGGTTCGAATTTTGGACCTTTGGTGCTTCAGGTATGAAAGCTTATGTTTCATCACTCTGCTGTCTTACCAGTCCTAACACATGCAAGGATGCAAGGAATGTACTCTCGCTGTTGAGCTGTACCTCCTGTCACAGGCCAGATCAGGGTTTTTTTTTTCTCTATTAGAGCACTACTCAATGCTGGCTCCTCATGGTGCTGAGGATTGAACCTTGAACTGAGGATCTCTGGTGCCTCAGGTATAAAGATCTTTTGCATAACCACTATGCTATTTAAGTTTTTTTTTAAAGATTTTATTTATTTTATTAGTGAGAAAGATAGGAGGAGAGAAAGAGCCAGACATCACTCTGGTACATGTGCTGCCAGGGATTGAACTCAGGACCTCATGCTTGAGAGTCTAGTTCCTTAGCCACTGTGCCACCTCCTGGACCACACTGCTATTTAATTTTTTAAGTTTTGTTTCCCCAGCAGGTGTTGAGATAATTGGTCCTGTATCTTGATTTGATTGTGACTCAACCCCTTGTATCCTTTCAGAGGGTCCACCCTCTGCTGAATGACTAAGCAGAAGAGAGCAGGGCCTGAGAGAGCTGAAGAGTGAAGGTGAATTGAGAATGGCTGAGACAGGCATCCTGTAACTTAGGGTGGGTGGATTCCTTCCTCAAATCCACTCCAAGCAGTCCTGGTTGTTTTGGAAAAGCTGATTTTTCAGTCTGTTTTGAGGAAGCAGAAAAGTATCTAAAGGCAACCTGAGAAACTGGAAAGTGGGTCTGCTGGACTCAGCCCAGAGATTTTTCTCCCCATCTTGAGAGACAGTATGGAATTAAGAAAGGCAAATCTTGAAGCCTAGAGAGCTAAACTGGCTAGGACTTCACACACACACAGTTAGCATTTGTAACAAACTTCCTCCTTCCTCCACCCCGCCAAACACACACAGTGAACTGGCTGTTCTTCAAGGTTTTATCTCCCTCTGCTTTTGCCTTTCCGGTTTTCTCTGCCATCACAATAGGAGAAAGAAAGATAGAACCCATGGACCAAGGAGATGGCTCAGTGGTAGAGCACATGCTTTGCATTCCTGAAGTCCTAACCACCCCCACAAAGCAAACAAACAAACAAAACCAGAACATCTTTCATGGCAGAATGGTGCTTTGATTGCTCAAATTGTCTCAAATATATATACATATGGAGCCTGGCGGTAGCGCAGCGGGTTAAGCACACGTGGCGCAAAGCGCAAGGACCAGCTCAAGGATCCCGGTTGGAGCCCCAGCTTCCCAACTGCAGGGGAGTCGCTTCACAAGCAGTGAAGCAGGTCTGCAGGTGTCTATCTTTCTCTCCTCCTCTCTGTCTTCCCCTCCTCTCTCCATTTCTCTCTGTTCTATCCAACAACGACAACAACAATAATAACTACAACAATAAAACAACAAGGGCAACAAAAAGGAATAAATAAATAAAAATATTTTTAAAAAATTGAAAAAATGCCCACCAGGAATAGTGGATTTGTAGTGCTGGCACCGAGCTCTAGCAATAACCCTGGGGGCAAAAGTTATATATATATATATATATATATATATATATATATATATATATATATATATCTATGTATGTAAAACACACACAAATAAAATTTCAATCACAGCTTTGGAAGTATCTCTACTCTGAAATTGAAATAAATATATAAAACAGTGGGACAAAAAGTAGGAGATAGTAAGATAGAGGTCACAGAGTTAAGGTGACTGTCTTTATTGATTCAATCATTCAGCACACATTTGTGAAAGACCGACTTGGTAGGGACTAGGCTCTAGCCCTTTCTTTTTCTTCTAGCATTTGCCCTTCTTCCGTAGCCAGTCAACAGCATCAGCTTGAAAGCTGTCAGGAGTTGCTTGTTGCTGGCTTTGAAAGTGACTGGGATCCATGTGGATTCAGTCGGCTAGGAAGGATCGTCAGTTTCCCCAATGAATGGGTACTCACGGGATGCACCACGAGAAGGTGGATCCAATGCATCCCAACCTCAAGGGCTCTAGCCCTTGAGGTGAACCAATAAGCCAGGGAGATATTAAGACATATGTGAGCTGCTAGGGGAAATAGCTCAGCTGGTAGACTTGCATGTCTGAGGTTCCAATTTCAACTCTGGGTGACACATGTACCAGAATGGCGGTTTGTCTTCTGATTTCCTCTGTCTTACATGAAATCCACATGTTCTCATATGAGATAAATATGATAAGTGGGGGCTGGGTAGTGGCACACCCGGTTAAGTGCAAGTTACATTGCCAAGGAGCCAGGTTCGAGTCCTGGTCCTCACCTGCAAGTGGTGAAGCAGTGTTGCAGGTGTCTCTCTGACTTTCCCTCTCTATCACCCCTTCCCTTTCGATTTCTGGCTGTCTCTATCCAATAAATAAATAAAGATCTAAAATAAAAAAAAAGATAAATGTAAAAATAAAAAAAGACAGATGTGGGTCCTGCCTTCCTGGAGTTTACAGTCTGGGAGGGCAGATAGACAGCATACTTATGAACATAGAAACAAGTATACATTCCCACATTTTTTATCATCTCTCTGATAAAAAGTAAGAGTGTGTGGGAGAGAGTTACCGAGTCTAATCTGGTGAGGGAGTTGCCAAGGAGGATCTTGCTGAGGAGCTGGCTTTTGAGCAAAGACCTCAGCGATGAGTCAGATTCATCTGGGGAAGGAGGTGGGAGGAAAGAGGAGATAGTTTTCTAGATAGAGAAACCTGTGCTTACAAAGCAAAGGGCAACAGAACAACTCAGAACTCCCCTTTCCCAAGGTTCCTTGTTATTTCTTTTCTTTTTAAAAAAATTTTAAAAAATATTTATTTATTTAATATTCACTTTTGTTACCCTTGTTTGATTGTTGCAGTTATTATCGTTGTTGTTGTTGTTGGATAGGACAGAGAGAACTGGAGAGAGGAGGGGAAGACAAAGAAGGGGAGAGAAAGACAGACACCTGCAGACCTGCTTCACTGCTTGCAAAGCGACACTCCTGCAGGTGGGAAGCCGGGGCCCAAACCCGGGGGCTCAAACCCGGATCCTTACGCCAGTCCCTGCGCTTTGCGCCACGTACGCTTAACCTACTGTGCTACCGCCAGATTCCCTCTTTTTTAAAAAAAAAAAATTTTTTTAATATTTATTTATTTTCCCTTTTGTTGCCCTTGTTTTTATTGTTGTAGTTATCATTGTTGTTATTGATGTCATTGTTAGACAGGACAGAGAGAAAATGAGAGAGGAGGGGAAGAGAAAGAGAGACACCTGCAGACCTGCTTCACAGCTTGTGAAGCGATTCACCTGCAGGTGGGGAGCCAGGGGCCCAACCGGATCCTTATGCGAGCCCTTGCGTTTTGCACCACATACGCTTAACCCGCTGCGCTAGTTCCTTGTTTTTCTTTTTCTCCTTCCTTCCTTCCTTCCTTCCTTCCTTCCTTCCTTCCTTCCTTCCTTCCTTTCTTTCTCTCTTTCTTTCTCTTTCTCTCTCTCTCCTTCCTTCCTTCCTTCCTTCCTTCCTTCCTTCCTTCCTTCCTTCCTTCCTTCCTTCCTTCCTTCTTTCTTGCCTCCTGGGTTATTGCTGGGGCTCAGTGCCTGCACTACGAATCCACTGCTCCTGGATTTTCCCCATTTTGTTGCGCTTGTTATTGTTGTTGGATAGGACATGAGGAATGCAGAGATGAGGGGAAGACAGAGAGGGGGAAAGAAAGATAGACACCTGCAGACCTGCTTCACCGCCTGTGAAGCAACCCCCCTGCAGGTGGGGACGTGGGGGCTCGAACTGGGAAATCTTATGCAAGCCCTTGAGCTTGCGCCATGTGCGCTTAACCTGGTGTGCTTAACCCGCTATGCGACCGCCCAGCTCCCTCCTTGTTATTGCTTTTTTTAAACATTATTGGGGAATTAATGTTTTACATTCAACAGTAAGTACAATAGTTTGTACATGCATAACATCCCCCAGTTTCCCATATAACAATACAACCCCCATTAGGTACTCTGAATCCTTCTTGGACCTGTATTCTCCCCACCCACCCACCCCAGTCTTTTACTTTGGTGCAATATGCCAATTCATTTCAGGTTCTACTTGTGTTTTCTTTTCTGATCTTGTTTTTCAACTTCTTCCTGAGAGTGAGATGATCCCATATTCATCCTTCTGTTTCTGACTGATTTCACTCAACATGATTTTTTCAAGGTCCATCCAAGATCGGCTGAAAACGGTGAAGTCACCATTTTTTACAGCTGAGTAGTATTCCATTGTGTATATAGACCACAACTTGCTCAGCCACTCATCTGTTGTTGGACACTTGGGTTGCTTCCAGGTTTTGGCTATTACAAATTGTGCTGCCAAGAACATATGTGTACACAAATCTTTTTGGATGGATATGTTGATTCCCTAGGATATATCCCCAGGAGAGGAATTGCAGGATCATAGGGTAGGTCCATTTCTAGCCTTCTGAGAGTTCTCCAGACTGTTCTCCACAGAAGTTGGACCAATTGACATCCCCACCAGCAGTGTAGGAGGGTTCCTTTGACCCCACACCCTCTCCAGCATTTGCTGCTGTTACCTTTTCTGATGTATGACATTCTCACAGGAGTGAAGTGGTATCTCATTGTTGTCTTTATTTGCATTTCTCTGACAATCAGAGACTTGGGGCATTTTTTCATGTGTTTCTCGGCCTTCTGGATCTCTTCTGTGGTGAATATTCTGTCCAAGTCCTCCCCCCATTTTTGGATGGGGTTATTTGTTGTCTTGTTGTTGAGTTTGGCAAGCTCTTTATATATGTTGGTTATTAAACTCTTGTCTGATGTATGGCATGTAAAGATCTTCTCCCATTCTGTGAGGGGTCTCTTGATTTGGGTAGTGGTTTCTTTTGTTGTGAAGAAGCTTTTTAATTTGATGTAGTCCCATAGGTTTATACTTGCCTTAGTCTCTTTGTAATTGGATTCGTTTCATTGAATATGTCTTTAAAATTTATGCAGAAAAGAGTTCTGCCAATATTTTCCTCTAAGTATCTGATAGTTTGTGGTCTAACATCCAAGTCCTTGATCCACTTGGAATTTACTTTTGTATTTGGTGAAATACAGTGGTTCAGTTTCATTCTTCTGCATGTTTCAACCCATTGTTTCCAACACCATTTGTTGAAGAGACTCTGCTTTCCCCATTTATTAATCTGAGCTCCTTTGTCAAAGATTAGATGTCCAAAGTTGTGGGGGCTCACTTCTGGGCTCTCAATTCTATTCCACTGGTCAGTGTGTCTGTTCATGTTCCAGTACCAAGCAGTTTTGATGACAATGGCCCTATAATAGAATTTGAGATCTGGGAGTGTGATGCCTCCAGTTCTGTTCTTTTTTCTCAAGATTGTTTTAGCAATTCTAGGTCTTTTCTGGTTCCAGATAAACATTTGTAGCATTTGTTCTATTCTCCTAAAAAATGTGTTTGGGATCTTGATGGGGATAGCATTAAATCTGTAGATGGATCTGGGTAATATATTCATTTTGATGATGTTAATTCTACCAACCCATGAACATGGAATATCTTTCCACTTCTTTGTGTCTTTTTCAATTTCCTTGAGTAGTGACTCATAATTTTCAGTATACAAGTCTTTCGCTTCCTTGGTTAGGTTTACTCCTAGATATTTTATTGTTTTTGTTGCTATAGTAAAAGGAATTGATTTCTGGATTTCAATTTCTTCTAGCTTAGTGTTTGCATAGAGGAATGCCACTGACTTTTGAATGTTAATTTTGTAGCCTGACACCTTACTGTATTGCCTGATGATTTCCAAAAGCTTCTTGCTGGATTCCTTAGGTTTTTCTGTGTATACTATCATGTCATCTGCAAATAAGGAGAGTTTGACTTCTTCTCTTCCAATCTGTATCCCTTTAATTCCTTGCTCCTGCCTGATTGCTGTGGCAAGAACTTCCAGCACTATGTTGAATAGTAATGGTGATAGTGGGCATCCCTGTCTAGTACCTGATCTGAGTGGAAATGCTTCCAGTTTTTCACCATTGAGTATGATGTTGGCTGTAGGTTTGCTATAGATTCCACTATCTTCAGGAATTTTCCATCTATTCCCATTTTTTGTAGTGTTTTCATCATA
The DNA here is from genome assembly GCF_950295315.1 of Erinaceus europaeus. Taxonomy (NCBI): domain Eukaryota; kingdom Metazoa; phylum Chordata; class Mammalia; order Eulipotyphla; family Erinaceidae; genus Erinaceus; species Erinaceus europaeus. Next base: position 22,677,542 of record NC_080177.1, read on the forward strand.
AAGGGATGCTGTATTTTGTCAAAGGCTTTCTCTGCATCTATTGATGTGACCATGCGATTTTTGGTCTTGCTTTTATTGGTGTGGTGGATCACATTGATTGATTTACGTATATTAAACCAACCTTGCATGCCTGGGATAAACCCCATTTGGTCATGATGAACAATCTTTTTAATATACTGCTGTATCTGGTTGGCTAGAATTTTGTTCAGTATTTTAGCATCTATGTTCATCAGAGATATTGGTCTGTAGTTTTCTGTTTTCGTTGTGTCCCTGTCTGCTTTTGATATCAGGGTGATGTTGGCTTCATAGAAGCTGGCAGGGTGTATTCCAGTGTCTTCAGTCTTCTGGAAGACTTTTAAAAGTAGAGGTATTAGTTCTTCTTTGAAGGTTTTGTAGAATTCATTTGTAAAACCATCTAGTCCAGGACTTTTAGTTTTGGGGAGGTTCTTGATAACTGTTTCAATTTCATTAGCTGTGATGGGCCCCTCCTTGTTATTTCTTTCTTTCTATTGATTTTTTTGCCTCCAGGGTTATCAATGGAGCTCGGTGCCTGCACTATGAATCCACTGCTCCTGGAGGCTATTTTTCCCTTTTTTTTTTTTTTTTTGCCATTGTTGTTTATCATTGTTGTTATTTATCATTGTTGTTGTTGCTGTCATTGTTGTTGGATAGGACAGAGAGAAATTGAGACAGGAGAGGAGATAGAGATGGGGAAAGAAAGATAGACACCTGCAGACCTGCCTCACCTCTTGTGAAGCTAACCCCCTGCAGGTGGGGAGCCTGGGGCTCAAACCGGGATCCTTACACTGGTCCTTGTGTTTCACGCCATGTGCATTTAACCACTGGACTACTGCCTGGCTCCCCTCCTTGTTATTTCTTTCCCACTTCCAGCTTTTGGTGTGTATTAATTTAATAAAAATGAGATTTTTGTCTGTCACCTACACTCCCTTACACACATACCCTCCACACACCTTCCACATACATACACTTTAAAATGAGGATTATAGTTTGAGCTATCAGACTGCAATGGTGAGGTAATATGAAGGAGAGTCATTTAGAACAGCACCACACGACCTGCATATATCTGACATGTGTTAAAGACACAGTATTGTTATTTATTTTAATTAATTATTTTTACCAGAGCACTATGCCTTTTGGTCGAACTGGGGATTGAAGCTGGGAGTTCAGAGCCTCAGGTCTGAAAGTCTTTTGCATGACCATATGCTGTCTTCCCCATCTGTATTATCTCAGTGTGTGTGTACTATATTTTATTTTATTATTACCACCAGGGTTACTGCTGGAGCTCGGTGCCTGCACAATGAATCCACTATTCCTGGCGGCCATTCCCCCCTTTTTTTCCCATTTGATAGGACAGAGAGAACTGGGGGGTAGGGGAAGACAGAGAGACATCTGCAGTACTTACTTCAATGGTAGTGAAGTTTCCCCCCTGCAGAGTAGAGGGGAGCTCTAACCTGTGTCCTTCTACATGGTAATAAGTGTCCTTAACCCAGTGTGCCACTGCTAGGCCCTCCCCCTATAATTTATATACTGAGTTTCCAGATTGTTGACAGGGTATTACTATGTTTCTAAACTTTTACTTTGACAAGTCATTTTGCCCAATCTAAGATTTGCTTAAACAGGATGACATTATCGCACTTGATATCACTGGTTCCATTCTGGAGTTCAAGGAAAGCCTTTGTACACTGATTCTCTCATGCTTTATCTCTGAGCAAACCCTCCCAACTGACTTGCATTTGGTCTTGCTACCCACATCTCTGCTCAGAAACTTCCACATGTCATCCTGATAGGCCTGTGATGGCAACAGTTCTGGAGTACCACTTCCTTACACACCCACACACAGCCTCCACACACAGCTGAGCCTCTGCACACACTCCTGGGTTTTCTCTTAATAATTCTCCTTATCCAATCCTTGTGTTTTAGGTGTCAGAATGATGCTTGGGGTCAAGTTCTAATTTAAATAGAATGAGTTATCTTGAGAATTTACCTAAGTCTTGGACTCCTTGTGTCCTGATGATCACTGCTCCCAGTTGGGTTGGAGTGTGAAGGATAGACAGTGGATTAAGACTCCTTTTTGTGGGTGGGTGGGGAGAATATTGGGTGGGTGAGGAGACTATAGATCCAAGAAGGATGACAGAGGACCTAGTGGGGGTTGTATTGTTATATGGAAAACTGGGAAATGTTATGCATGTACAAACTATTGTATTTACTGTTGAATGTAAAACATTAATTTGCCAATAAAGAAATTAAAAATAAATAAATAAAAAGAGAAAAAGCTAGAAATGGACCTACCCTAGGATCCTGCATTTCCTTTCCTGGGGATATATCCTAAGGAACCCAACACACCCATCCAAAAAGATCTGTGTACACATATGTTCTTGGCAGCACAATTTGTAATAGCCAAAACCTGGAAGCAACCCAGGTGTCCAACAACAGATGAGTGGCTGAGCAAGTTGTGGTCTATATACACAATGGAATACTACTCAGCTGTAAAAAATGGTGACTTCACCATTTTCAGCTGATCTTGGATGGGTCTTGAAAAAATCATGTTGAGTGAAATCAGTCAGAAACAGAAGGATGAATATGGGATCATCTCACTCTCAGGCAGAAGTTGAAAAACAAGATCAGAAAAGAAAACACAAGTAGAACCTGAACTGGAATTGTCGTATTGCACCAAAGTAAAAGACTCTGGGGTGGGTGGGTTGGGAGAATACAGATCCATGAAGGATGATAAATGACATAATGGGGGTTGTATTGTTAAATGGGGAACAGGGAATGTTATGCATGTACAAACTATTGTATTTACTGTTGAATTTAAAACATTAATTCCTCAATAAAGAATTAAAAAAAAAAGAGAAAAAAAGAAAATTATGAGTCACTACTCAAGGAAATTGAAAAAGACACAAAGAAGTGGAAAGATATTCCATGTTCATGGGTTGGTAGAATTAACATCATCAAAATGAATATACTACCCAGATCCATCTACAAATTTAATGCTATCCCCATCAAGATCCCAAACACATTTTTTAGGAGAATAGAACAAATGCTACAAATGTTTATCTGGAACCAGAAAAGACCTAGAATTGCTAAAACAATCTTGAGAAAAAAGAACAGAACTGGAGGCATCACACTCCCAGATCTCAAATTCTATTATAGGGCCATTGTCATCAAAACTGCTTGGTACTGGAACATGAACAGACACACTGACCAGTGGAATAGAATTGAGAGCCCAGAAGTGAGCCCCTACAACTATGGACATCTAATCTTTGACAAAGGAGCTCAGACTAATAAATGGGGAAAGCAGAGTCTCTTCAACAAATGGTGTTGGAAACAATGGGTTGAAACATGCAGAAGAATGAAACTGAACCACTGTATTTCACCAAATACAAAAGTAAATTCCAAGTGGATCAAGGACTTGGATGTTAGACCACAAACTATCAGATACTTAGAGGAAAATATTGGCAGAACTCTTTTCCGCATAAATTTTAAAGACATCTTCAATGAAACAAATCCACTTACAAAGAAGACTAAGGCAAGTATAAACCTATGGGACTACATCAAATTAAAAAGCTTCTTCACAACAAAAGAAACCACTACCCAAACCAAGAGACCCCTCACAGAATGGGAGAAGATCTTTACATGCCATACATCAGACAAGAGTTTAATAACCAACATATATAAAGAGCTTGCCAAACTCAACAACAAGACAACAAATAACCCATCCAAAAATGGGGGGAGGACATGGACAGAATATTCACCACAGAAGAGACCCAAAAGGCTGAGAAACACATGAAAAAAATGCTCCAAGTTTCTGATTGTCAGAGAACTGCAAATAAAGACAACAGTGAGATACCACTTCATTCCTGTGAGAGTGTTATACATCAGAAAAGGTAACAGCAGCAAATGCTGGAGAGGGTGTGGGGTCAAAGGAACCCTCCTACACTGCTGGTGGGAATGTCAATTGGTCCAACTTCTGTGGAGAACAGTCTGGAGAACTCTCAGAAAGTTAGAAATGGACCTACCCTATGATCCTGCAATTCGTCTCCTGGGGCTATATCCTAAGGAACCCAATACACCCATCCAAGAAGATTTTTGTACACATATGTTCTTGGCAGCATAATTTGTAATAGCTAAAACCTGGAAGCAACCCAGGTGTCCAACAACAGATGAGTGGCTGAGCAAGTTGTGGTCTATGTACACAATGGAATACTACTCAGCTGTAAAAAGTGGTGACTTCACCCTTTTCAGCCGATCTTGGATGGACCTTGAAAAATTCATGTTAAGTGAAATCAGTCAGAAACAGAAGGATGAATATGGGATGATCTCACTCTCAGGCAGAAGTTGAAAAACAAGATCAGAAAAGAAAACACAAGTAGAACCTGAACTGGAATTGGTGTATTGCACCAAAGTAAAAGACTCTGGGGTCGTTGGGTGGGGAGAATATAGGTCCAAGAAGGATTCAGAGGACCTAGTGGGGGTTGTATTGTTATATGGGAAACTGGGGAATGTTATGTATGTACAAACTATTGTACTTACTGTTGAATTTAAAACATTAATTCCCCCAAAAAATAATCAGAAAAAAAAGAAAAAAAAAAGAGCACACATTATCTGCAGGTGTCTATCTTTCCCCGTCTCTAACTCCCCCTCCTCTCTCCATTTCTCTCTGTTCTATCCAACAACGACAACACCAATAGCAACAATAATAACTATAACCATAAAAAAAAACCAAGGGAAATAAAAGGAATAAAGAAATACATATAAAAAAACAGCACACATTATTACAAGGGCCTGAGTTCAAATCCTTAAGTCTCCCTCCACTTGCACTAGGAAAGCCTCATGCGCCGTAAAGCAGTGCTGCGGGTGCTTCCCTCTTTCCTCTCAATTTATGTCTTTGTTCAATAAATAAGTAAATACATATCTTTAAAAAAATTTAAAATAATTTATTTATTTATGAGAAAGATAGGAGGAGAGAAAGAACCAGACATCACTCTGGTACATGTGCTGCTGGGGATTGAACTTGGGACCTCATGCTTGAGAATCCAATGTTTTATCTACTGCACCACCTCCTGGACCACAATATACGTATCTTTTTAAAAAAAGACTTCCTCTTTGTGTTTACTCAGTGGCATTCAGCCCCTGCCATTTTTCTTTTCCTTTTTTTGAGATTATATATTTATTTTCCCTTTTGTTGCCCTTGTTTTTTATTGTTGTTGTCATTGATGCTGTCATTGTCGTCATTGTTGGACTCCCCCCCCCCTTTTTTTTTTTTACTAGAGCACTGCTCAGGCACATGGTGCTGAAGATTAAACCTGAGACCTCTGGATCTTCAGGCACAAAAAGTCTGTTGCACTACGGCCACCACCTGTCAACTTTAAACACATGCTTGTGCCATGCCATCTTGAGAGCAGTGCCTGGGAAGAGACATGATGGGGCTTTGGCAGTTGGGGAACATTATGTTTCTTGATTTGTGTACTGGTTGTATAGGTGTGTTCTTTAATGAGAAATTGTCATTTAACCAGTAAAAGGTTAAAGAGGAAGCTGGGAGATAGCTCACTTGGTAGAACACACACCTTATATGCAAGGCTGTGGGTTCTAGTCCCAGTGCCACAAGGAAGCATCATAGACAGCAGCACTATGTAGTGTCTGATCTCTCCCCAAAGAATAAATGTAGTGGGGGTCAGGCGGTAGCACAATGGGTAAAGAGCACGTGGCGCAAAGCGCAAGAACCGGTGTAAGGATCCTGGTTTGAGTCCCCGGCTCCCCACCTACAGGGGAGTAGCTTCACAGGCGGTGAAGCAGGTCTGCAGGTGTCTTTCTCTTTCTCTCTCTGTCTTCCCTTCATCTCTGGATTTCTCTCTGTCCTATCAAGAACAACAGCTATGACAACAATAACAATTACAAGAAGCGCAACAACAAGGGCAACAAAATGGGAAAAATGGCCTCCAGGAGCAGTGGATTCATGGTGCAGTCATCGAGCCTCAGCGATAATCCTGGAAGCAAACTAACTAACTAACTAACTAAGGGAGTTGGGTGGTAGCGCAGCGTGTTAAGTGCACTGGCGTGAAGCGCAAGGACTGACCGGCATAAGGATCCTGGTTTGAGCCCTTGGCTCCCCACCTAAAGGGGAGTTGCTTCACAGGCGGTGAAGCAGGTCTGCAGGTGTCTATCTTTCTCTCCCCCTCTCTCTCTTCCCCTCCCCTCTCCATTTCTCTCTGTCTTATCTAACAACGACAACATCAATTACAACAACAATAATAACTACAACAACAATAAAAAACAAGGGCAACAAAAGGGAAAATAAATTTAAAAAATTAAAAATTAAATAGATAAATGGTTGTGGCTGTATGGTGGAGCACCTGGTTGAGTGAGTACATCACCATGTGGGTGGTAGAGATAGCATAATGGGGTCCAGGTGGTAGTGCACCCGGTTTAGCGCACATGTTATACTGCACAAGGACTCAGGTTCGAGCCCCCTGTCCCCAGCTACAGGGGGAATGCTTTGCAAGTGGTGAAGCAATGTTGAAAGTGTCATTCTGTCTCTCCCTATCACCCCCTTCGCTCTCGATTTCTGGCTGTCTCTATCCAGTAAATAAAGTAAAGATAATAAAAAAAATTAAAAAAAGAGAGATAGTATAATGGTTATGAAACAGATTCTCATGCCTGCGGCTCCCACGTCCCAGGTTCAGTCCCCCATACCATCATAAGACGGAGCTGAGAAGTGCTCTGGAAAAAAAAAAATCACCAAGTGTAAGGACCTGGGGTCAGGCCCCCCCGCACCTGCAGGGGGAAGCTTCACAAGTGGTGAAGTCGCGCTTCAGGCGTCTCTTTCTCACTATTTCCCTCTTACTTCTTTATTTCTGTGTTTTTTTCTTTTTGCCTCGAGGGTTATAGATGGGGCTCTCTGCCTGCACTACGAATCCACTGCACCCGGCGGCCATTTTTTCCTTAGTTACCCTTGTTGCTTATTGTTGTTAATTGCTGTCTTTGTTGTTGGATAGGACAGAGAGAAACCGAGAGAGGAGGAGACACAGGGGGAGGGAAAGACACCTGCAGACCTGCTTCACCACTTGTGAAGTGATCCCCCCTGCAGGTGGGGAGCTGGGGTACTGGAACCAAGATCTTTACGCGGATTCTCATGCTTCATACTAGCTGTAGTTCTCTTTTGGTTCCTTTTGGATCCCGAGCTCCCCCCATGATGTATGTGTGTGTTCGTGAGTTCGCCAGAGACTAAACCCAGGACATTACAGTTTACCTAGAATTGATAGAATGTGAACCATTCTATCAATTTACCTCTCAGGTAAATTTACTTATTTATTATCAGAGAGGAAGAGACAAAGGATCTCTGTGTGTGTGTGCGCGCGCGCATGTATGTAAGAGAACACAGCACAGAAGCTTCCTTAAGTATGGTGGGAGCTGGGCTGGAACCTGGTCACACAGGGTAAAGCAGCGCACTATCCAAGTGCGCTATTCGTTGGCCGGGGATATTTATCTTGGACCTCGAGAGAGACAAAACACATCAGACTGAGTTTCACATTCCCTTGTGAGACCAAACACTGTACTTACAACCCTCCCCCCCCCCCAAAGAAAAAAATAAGCTCTTTGCCTGGCCCGAGTGGAGGGGGAAAAATCAGAGATTTGCTGGATTCCTGAATGAGGTTCCACATCGGATGCCGCGTCTGCTGGGGTCTAAAATTAGCTCTCGTGGTGATGGATCACAGGATGCAGCCGGCAGAGAGGAGAGGGAGGGAGGGAGGGAGAGAGTGGGAGAGGGAGGGAGAGAGGGGGGGAGGGAGAGAGGGGGGAGAGGGAGAGGGAGAGGGAGAGGGAGAGGGAGAGGGAGAGGGAGAGAGAGAGAGAGAAAGAGATGTGGGGCTGGGGCCGCGATGAGCAAGCAGGGTCCTTGCAACCCAGAGCCTCCGGGACCTCGCAGGCAATCTGCGAGCTCTTCCCAGCAGCCAGAGACAGTGGTGCGAGGACTCAGAGCGGTGGCAGATCCCGGGCCGAGGCTCCCGCAGCAGCTCGCACCCCGGGCCCCGCGCCTCGCTGCTCCTCGCGGTCCCGGTTCCCCGGGGCGCCCGCGCGCCCAGCCCCCACTTCTCCGCCCGCCCCGCCCCGCCCCGCCCCGCCAGGGCTCCTCTCTGTCTCCCCCTCCCGGCCGCCGGCGTCGCCCGCTGGGGCGTCCCCACCGCCCGCTTGTGAATGAGCCGCTCAGTTTCTCAATGGAGCCGCGGGGGGCTCGGGCGGCCGCAGTGCTGGCGGTGAGCCTGGAGGGGGGCGCGCTTCCCTCGCTCCCTCCCACGTCCCCTCCCTCCAGCCGCCGCGGCTTTTGAGGAACCGGGTTGAGGCCGCGGCGCGGGGCGCTCCTCCCCGCGGGCTCCCCGTCACGGCGCCGAGGGGCTGAGAAGCGCGGCGGCGGCGGCGGCCGCGGGGAAAGCCGGCTCGGAGGCTGCGGCTGCGGGCTGCCTGCGGGAGATTTCCGCCGCGCGCGGCCTGGAAAACTTCTCCATTTCGTATTTCCTTTTTTCACATTTTTTTTTAAATCCCGGTTGATTTAGCGAGCTTCCCGCCGGCACTTTTTGTTGTTGTTTTTCCCTCTCCACCCTCCCCCGAGTGCGAGGAAAGGAGTGAAGAACATTAAAAAAAAAAAAAAAAAAGGATTTCCGCCCTGAAGAGCGACAGTTCCGAGCGCCGCTCCGGCAGGGAAGAGACGCGGCGTTTGCGGCCGCCGCGGGCGCCGGGCCCCGCCGGCCCCAGCATGAGCCAGCGGGCCGCGGGCTGCTGAGCAGCGGGGTCGCGGAGGCCGAGGCCCGGCGGGCCGGGCTGCCCGCGCTCCCGGGAGGGTTCTGCCAGCCGGCGGCGGCGGGATGGAGCCCGCGACCGCGCCCCAGCCCGACATGGCGCCGGAGCTGACCCCGGAGGAGGAGCAGGTAAGCGGGGCCCGGGCTGCGGCGGTGGGTGTGTCCGGACCCCGAGCCCGCGCCGCTCGCCGCCCAGGGCCCGCGCGGGGGCTCCCCTCCCCGGCGGCCGCCATCTCCTCCGAGGCTCGGGCGCCGCAGAGCGCGGTTCGCGGACCCGGTGCCCGCGCCCCCGTCGCCACCCCGCGGGGCCCGGGTTCCCACGGGCGCTTGCTCCCCTCCGCGCCCCTCCCCGGCGGGTGCTCTGCGGAACCCCGCTGCCCCCCAGCCCCGCGCCCCGGCAGATGCCCGGCTGCTTTCTGCAGGGGCTCGTGGCTTGGCCAGGGCTGGGAAGGCCCCGCTCCGGGGCGCTCGGGTGCTGGCTCCCCACCCCCCACCCACCCAGGACATTGGGTGTGCAGATGCCCAGGGGCTGTTCAGGGGGCTGCGGCCCCGAAGATTCTGGAGGTTCCAGGCCAGCTCTAGCCTGACCCACACCCCACCCCAAGCCCAGCTCCTCTAGATTGGGTGCGCCCCTCCCTCCTGCTCCCTCCCCCCCCCCAGCACCCATCCTGTCTCCATCTTTCTCAGGCCTGCACTTAAGCTCTCTCCATTGTCCCTTCCAGCTTGTGACCTTCAGTTCCCAGGAGGAAGTGGTTTGCGGTGTCTTCTTGGGGGCTTGGGGAAGGGGAACCGCCCTGCAAACTTTTTTTCTCTCAGGCTCCTGCCAGGGAGACAGAACCCCCCCCCTCCCTTGGGACGACCCCTAAAGGCATCCTCTGTCTTCCCTGGCACTGCGGGGGCCCTCGCTGTGTTCAGACACAGCCCCGAGCCTGATCTCAGGCTTGCAACAAAACTGGAAAGAAGAATACAGAAGAACCGTGCTGGCCATGCCAAGCTCTTCTGTTTCTGAGGGCCACGTTTGGCCAGCGCTGTCTGAAGCGTGGCGACCATCTGGCATTAGAAATGAGTTTATGTAGTTGTCTTAAAAAAAAAAACACACTTTATTTATTTTAATGAGTGAGATACAGAGTGAAAGAATGATGAATCTGAGAGACTAGAGCACTGCTCAACTCTGGCTTATGGTGGTGCTGGGGATTGAACTGGGACTTAAGAGCCTCAGGCATGAATGTCTTTTGCAGAACCATTATGTTGTGTCTCCAGTCCTGGCACTACAAATGAATGTGGGTTAGTGAACCTTAGACCTGGTTTTAAAAAAAAACAACTGACTTTTTTTTTCTTATTTGTGGTGATGACATTTTTCAGATTTGGCCTCAGACCCAGTGTCTTTTGCCTTTTGACACCACCAGATAAAATCTGCCTGGAGGAAAAAATTAGAACTGCTATTTGCAAGCAGTGGTAACATCCTGGTAACTGCAGTTGAGTATTAATAAAATGCTCTGCATCCCCAGGGGCAAAAGCAGGTGGCGAGAAGCCTGTCCTGCCAGAATTAGGGAGACACTAAGTATTATAAGAGCACAGACTTGAGTGTTGCTAGCCCCAGGTTCATTCCCCTTCCGCATGTGCCAGAGCTGACCTCTGTCTCTCATGAAATATTTCTTTAAAAGAGCAAAACATTTACTTTCATCTCTCTTCCTTTGGTTAGTTAGATTTGAAGCATCTCTTGTTTCTAAGACTCAAGAGGCACCACTATGAAAATGACATTTGGTTGCAAAGTAAAAACCAGTGAAAGTAAACATCAAGCTACTGATACAGTATCTGCTCTGTATACAGTGTGTACGTGTGTGTGTGTGTGTGTGTGTGTGTGTGTGTGTAGTTGAGGGGTTTTTTGACATCAAATGAATGTGATGGATACTAATAAGAACTGGATACAAGTGGTCCGGGAGGTGGCGCCGTGGATAAAGCATCGAACTCTAAGCTTGAGGTCCTGAGTTCAGTCCCCAGCAGCACATGTGCCAGAGTGATGTCTGGTTCTTTCTCTCTCTCGTCCTATCTTTCTCATGAATAAATAAAATCTTTAAAAAAAAAAAAAGAGGGAGTCGGGCGGTGGCGCAGTGGGTTAAGCGCATGCGGCGCAAAGCGCAGGGACCCACGTAAGGATCCCGGTTTGAGCCCCCGGCTCCCCACCTGCAGGGGAGTCGCTTCACGGGCGGTGAAGCAGGTATGCAGGTGTCTATCTTTCTCTCCCCTCTCTCTCTGTCTTCCCCTCCTCTCTCCATTTCTTTCTGTCCTATCCAACAACAAAGCAACGTCAACAATGGCAATAATAACCGCAATGAGGCTGCAACAACTAGGGCAACAAAAAGGGGGAAAAATGGCCTCCAGGAGCGGTGGATTCATGGTGCAGGCACCGAGCCCAGCAATAACCCTGGAGGGAAAAAAAAAAAAAAAGAACTGGATACAAATAGTTAAAATGTATATCAAGACCAACAAGTTATATGTCACATAATCCTATCTTTTCCTACAGAATATCTTTTCTTTTTTGTAATGTTATTTATTTATTCCATTTTGTTGCCCTTGTTGTTTTCTTGTTGTTGCTGCTGATGTCATTGTTGGATAGGACAGAGAGAAATGGAGAGAGGAGGGGAAGACAGAGAGGGAGAGAGAAAGATAAGACACCTGCAGACCTGCTTCACTGCTTGTGAAGCGACCCTGGTGCAGGTGGGGAGCCGGGGACTCAGACCAGAGTCCTTGAGCCTGTCCTTGCTCTTGGCTCCATGTGCGCTTAACCCACTGAGCTACTGCTACCCCCCCTTTTTTTTAAGAGAGGGAGAGAGGATGAAAGAGATCATAGCATTGAAAATTGCTTCAATGCAGTGGTGAGTGACCAGGCTTGAAGCTGGGTTGTACACCCGACAAAGCAGCTATCCGTGTGAGCTATTGCTCCAGTACTCTATAGACGTCTCAAGATATTGGAACAAACATGAAAGAAGAAAAGTTCCAATCATGCCTTATAGTCTCATATTCTAGTACTGTTGCAATTTCTTTCACATATTTAAGCAGTAGCAAGTACATTTTAGTCATTTGAAAAAAAAGTTCATTACATATGAGAGAGTTTCACATGAGTCAGGAGGAGAGAATCCAGAGCAAGCTTGCTGGCACAGGCTCCGCCAGGGATTGAACTGGGCACCTCTGGCAAGAAAGTCCTATGCTTTACCAGTTGGGCCACTTCCCAACCACTGTACACTTTCATCTTATCCAGGTAGTCGTCGTGGGAAATGATGCATTCACTCCATATAATGGTGCCTTATGGCTCAGACCGATTTGGAACTCGTTTGGAGTTGATTTAAAAGACTGTGGAAGAATCTTTGAAACAGTTCCTTAGCTCCTGTTCCACGAGCCAGAGCCACATTGCATATCTCGGTGTTATCTTCAGTCTATTTGTTTCCCCGCCCCCCAATATTAGTACAAATCCTTCAGTGACTTATCATGGTAACATGTGTGCTCAACCAGTTGTGCCACCACCTGCCCCCCCCTCTTTTTTTTTTTTTTTTTTAACCAGGATACTGCTCAGCTCTGGTTTATAGTGGTACATGGGGATTGAACCTAGGACTTTGGAGCCCCAGACAAGAAAGCCTTTTTTATGTAATCATTATGCTATTCCCTCCTCCCCCCTTCCTATTCTCATGTGGTCTGGAGTCCTGGCTAAGTCTGCTCTCCAGTCTTCTCCGCTCTAGGCATACTAACCTTTGGCCCTCCTTTCTTGCCATATTTCTTCCTGTTGCAGGATTTCTGTACCAGCTGCCTTCTGTCTCCCTTCCATCCCACCCCCTTAACTCCCTCTTCACCCTTGAGCCTGCAGCTTTTCTTTGCTAAGAAGATCTTTCCTGATCTTCCCAGTTAGGTCAGATCCGTGTTACTTGCCCTCAGAGCACTGTTACTGCTGCATATCACTTATCACAAGTTTACACTTGACTTAATTTTTTTTTTCTTTTTTAAAGATCCACTTAGTTCCTATGAAATGAGAGTTTCACACGAGGGAAAAGCCAATACACCACAGTGGGGCACGTGTAGGCGTGCAAGTCTTGCACTCTTACCAGGTGAGCTCCGGCCTCCAGCACTTTGCTTGTGATGTGTGCACAGTACGCTTCACCTCCTCTCACAGTGGCTTGTTATGAATGGCGCTGTTTATTTTGATCAATGTTGCAAAGGTCATAATTACTTTCGTCTCATTTCCTGTCTGGGCATGTGTTAAACTGATGTGATACCAAGTCCTCATTTGTAACTTTGATATTTCTTGCATTTGTTTGCTAGTTCTCAATAATCAGAGTGCCTACAATTGAGTTACAAGAAGAGAAATCTGCTGTTTTTAAGGGACTAACATGAATGAGTAACAATAGCCTCATAATAGTAACTGTTTCGGAGCTCCTGCTTTGAATCGGAAGCTGCTGGACATTTCACATACAGCTAGTTCTCCTTTATTGCCTCATTTTGCATTCTGAGAAAACTCAAGACTGAGGGAAGAAAACTGTCCAAGGTCACATAGCAAGCAAACGATTGAGCCAGGATTTCCAGTCAGATCTGGATTGTTCTGCCTCCCCCGCATATGTTCCCTCTGTTGGATACTTCACTACTTTCATGAAGCAAGTAGCTCATTTACAAAGATGCCTAGGTGGGTATGTAGTAACCAGTTTTGTGGGGTCTGATATTGCTGGGGTTTTTTTTTTTTTTTTTTTTTGCATTGGATGATGTGTTTTTCCCTCCCTCTATATTTTGAAGGAGGGAGAGAGACACTAAAATACCACCCCATCATTCATTCACCTCCACTCATTTTTGTCATTGGCACTCTCCTTGGTTTTCTGATATGGTGCCTGGGGCCTCACTCATGGAATACATGTGCTGTACCCTCAGATCCACCTGTTGGACTCCTTGATGATAGTTCTTGAATATGGTTTAAAAAGTACTGACAGGAAAAATATTTGGAAAACCTTTACTCATAACTGTGTTCTGCCAGCAGAAATATACCATCTGTATAAGAGATTGTGATGAGATTAGTCTTGGACAAATGCATTCCTGGGTTGTTGGGCAGTGGTGCATCCAGTTAAGTGCACAAAGGACCCAGGTTTGAGCCCCCACTCCCCACTTGTAGGAAGGGCCCTTCATGAGTGGTGAAGCAGGTCTGCAGGTGTCTGTCTTTCTCTCTCCCTCTCTATCTCCCCTCCCTTCTCAATTTCTCTGTCTTGTTAAATAAAACAAAAATTAAAAGGAGAAAAAAAAGGCCACCAGGAAAGGTGGATTTGTAGTGCTGGAACCAAGCCCCAGCAATAACCCTGGTGGCAATTAAAAAAAAAAAAAGGAAGGAAAGAAAAATACATTCCTTAAGAGTTGCTGGCTCTCCATTTTGAGGTATGGCCCCAGTTTAAAAAAAAAAAAACAAGCTTAAGGGGGCCTGGCAGTAGTAGTAGCGCAGCAGGTTAAGCCCACATGGCGCCAAGCACAAGGACTGGTGTAAGGATCCTGGTTTAAGCCCCAGGCTCCCCACTTGCAGGGGAGGCGCTTCACAAGTGGTGAAGCAGGTCTGCAGGTGTCTATCATTCTCTCCCCTTCTCTGTCTTCTCCTCTCTCCATTTCTCTGTTCTATCCAGCAGCAACAAAAACAACAATAATTCTTCTTCTTCTAGCGTTTGCCCTTCTTCCGTAGCCAGTCAACAGCGTCAGGTTGAGCCTGATGTAAAGTTTCAAGACCTCCTTTGAATCTGGAGAGGTGGCAATAATAATGATAAACAACAAGGGCAACAAAAGGAAAAAAAAATAGCCTCTAGGAGCACTGAGCTCCAGCAATAACCCTGGAAGCAAAAAAAAAAAAAAGAATTCATGTTTTTTTTTTTTTTTTAGAGAGAATATGAGACACATAGAACCAGAGCATCACTTTGGCATATGCAGTGCCACAGAATGAACTTATGCATGCAGGTCCTCCCACTGTGGTCCTTCCTTCCCTCCTTCCCCTTCCCTTTTTCTCTCCTCTTTCTCCAGGAAATGACCTGGAGGGTCTCTTGAATACTTCTGACTTTTTTTTTTTTTTGCCTTCAGGGTTATCCCTGGGGCTCGGTGCCTCCATCACAAATCCACTGCTCCTAGTGTCCATCTTTTCCCCATTGTTGTTGCTGCTGTTGTTGTTATTGGATAGGATGGAGAGAAATTGAGAGAGGAGAGGAAGACAGGCAGGGGGAGAGAAAGACAGACACCTGCAGGTGGGGAGCCAGATCCTGGTGTGGATCCTTGTGCTTTGCACTATGTGCGCTTAGCTCAGTGTGCTACCACCTGGCCCCCCTCTAACTCAGTTTTTAAATTCTGTGTATTTAGGGAAAGGAAAGGACACACACACACACACCAATGCACCACTCTACTGTTCATGGAGCTCCCTTTGGTGCTGTTCATGGTGCCTCCTTGTGCTGGGAGTTGAACCCAGGGTCTTCTCATGGTGGTAATGAAGTGCTGGACTCTCTCCTAGCCCTTCTTCTTTTTCTCTTGTACAAGAGAAATAGTCATTATTGGGGCCAAACATGGAGGCTATCATATCTCTTCAAACAAAAAGATCTTGTGTCACTAATACACTCCTACTTTGATGTTTATGGCTAAATAGAAAAGCCCTTCTTAATGGTCAAGCAAAGTTTAAAATTTGGCAGTGTATAGGATAATCCTTACATACCAATACTAATCTTCATTTTTATAATTTTATTAAGTTTATGCTTTTTAAAAATATTTATTTTCCCTTTTGTTGCCCTTGTTATTTAACATTGTTGTGATTATTGATGTTGGATAGGACAGAGAGAAATGGAGAGAGGAGGGGAAGACAGAGAGAGGGAGAGAAAGATAGACACCTGTAGACCTGCTTCACCGCCTGAAGCGACTCCCCTGCAGGTGGGGAGTTGGGAGCTCAAACTGGGATCCTTATGCCGGTCCTTGTGCTTTGTGCCACGTGCGCTTAACCCGCTGCGCCACCGCCTGACTCCCTAAGTTTATGCTTCTTTAAAATCTTTTTATTATCTTTATTTATTTATTGAGTAGAGACAGGCAGAAATTGAGAGTGATGGGGGAGAGGGGGTAGATAGTGTAGTGGTTATGCAAAGAGACTCTTGTGCCCCTTAAATTTATGTTTCTTAAGTTATATATTTATTTATGAGAAGTGGGGGCCAGGCAGTAGCCCACCTGGTTAAGTGCATGTGTTACCATGGACAAGGACTTGGGTTCAAGCCCCCGGTTCCCACCTGCAGGGAGGACACTTAGAGTAGTGAAGCAGTGCTGCAGGCATCTCTTACCCTCTCTCTATCCCCTTTCCTTGTCAATTTCTGTCCTATCAAATAGAATAAAGTTTCAAAAATTTGAGTGAATCAGAGTATCACAACTGGTCTATATGATGCTGGGCATTGATCTCAAGGACCTCAGGACTGCAAGCTTGGTGCTCTGTTGGCTATACCACCTTCCAGGTTGGCTGACTGATTGGGCAGTGGTGCATTACTGGGACTTCATTGGCCTTGGTCAACTTTTTCAGACAGGAAAGATATAGGAAGGGAGAGAAAGACACTACATTATCAGAGCTTCCCTCTGTGGTGGCTGGGTTCAAGCCTGGGTCACAAGCATGGCAAAGCAAGCACCCTCCTGGGTGAGCTGTTTCATCAGCCCTTTTGGATATATATTGAGAGATCATTTCCTTAAGCAGAGCACTGCACAGCTATGGCTTATGGTGGTGATGGGGACTGAACTTGGAAGCTCAGAGCCTTGGGCATGAAAGTCATTTGCATAGCCATGCTGTCTGTCTAAATTATTTACGGGAGGGAGAGATAGGGATGGGGTAGGGGAGAGAACCAAAGCACTTTGACATGTGCAGTGCTGGGGGTCAGACTTGGGGTCTTATATCTGAGAGTCCAGCTCCTTATCTGCTGTGCAGCCCCCTGGCTGTCCTGCTTTATACTTTATGTTTCATTTCATTTATTATTTGTTGATCTCCCTTATGGTGGTTGATTGAGCCCTAACCCTTATACTGGGGATTGAACCTGGGACCTTAGAGCTTCAGGCATGAGAACCTTTTTGCATAAACATTGTGCTGTCTCCCTGTACAATACTTGTTTTGTGAGAGAGTACTGCTATTGCTTTCAGTGCTGGGGATGGAACCTGTGGCCTCACAAATAGGAGGTATGCACTCTACCCACTGAGCAACAATGGCCCCCCTAAACTTTAATTTTACTTTTCTAAAGTTTATACCAAAGCGATTTTGTACTTTGAATCCAAGTTAGTAACTTTATTGAATTTGCTAAATTTTAAGTGACTTGACTACCATAATAGTTCAGGATGTCTTCTTCATCTGTTCTATGTAACCTACAGAAAGCTGAGTAAGGTTCTTTGGGTTCCTTTTTTTTTTTTTTTTTGCATAAGTCGTGAAAAGAACTTTTACTCTGTAAGGAACCATAAACTAAATTCTAAAGATTCTAAGGATATTTGAATTCAACAAGCATAGCCTTTTAGAGTAGTTTGTTGAGTTGGGAATAGATACCATAATGATTATGCAAAGAGACTCTTGCCTGAGGCTCCAAAGTCTCAGGTTCAACCCTCCCCCACCACCAGCCAGAGCTGAGCAGTGCCCAGAGTAAAAAAAAAAAGTCTGATGTAACCACTGCTCTAGCTTATGGTAGTATAGGGGATTGAATTCTGGACTTCAGAGCTTCAGGCCTGAAAGTGTTTTGCATAACCAGTATGCTATCTGCCCTGCCCACTAGTTACGGTTGTAGTTAAATAATTCACTGACCAGGGGTGTAGTTTAGTAGTAGAGAGAGGGCTTTGTAGATATAAGGTTCTGGGTTTGATACCCTGCACCAAAAAGCAAAGAATTAGAAACAAAAAAATAATGACTTCCTGGGGGCCGGCGGTAGCGTAGTGCCACGCAAAGTGCAAGGACCGGCTAAGGACCCTGGTTGGAGCACCCCGGCTCCCCACCAGCAGGAGAGTCGCTTCACAGGTGGTGAAGCAGGTCTGCAGGTGTCTCTCCCCCTCTCTGTCTTCCCCTCCTCTCTCCATTTCCTCTCTGTCCTATCAAGCAACAGCGACAACAATAATATTAACAACAACATCGATAGACAACAAGGACAACAAAAGGGAAAAAATGGCCTCCAGAAGCAGTGGATTCGTCGTAGTGCAGGCACCGAGCCCAGCAATAACCCTGGAGGCAAAAAAAAAAATGTCGTTCTTTAAATCTGCTGTAACAAGCAATAATCTAATATTTGTTTTCAGAGTCTCTAAAGAAAATTCCCACTTAAGATTTTATGCTGTTTGTAGCTTATTTTTCTATGAGGATTTTAATAAGCTAATGTTTATAGAACATTTAGCTTAATGTCTGCTTAGTACCATTATAGTCTCTATCTCTGAATAGTGAAAAGTTTTTGAGGTAAGCTGTAAGCCAACCCCAACGAGTTTAACTTGTGGACCATCACTAGTAAGGGTTCCAAGAATGTCAGAAGATAGCTTGTAATTTAGAGTTTTCAAAAACCTATTCTAGGGGGAAACAGCAGGATGGTTCTGCAAACAGACTTTCCTGCCTGAGGCTCTGGGGTCCCAGATTCAATCCCCAGCATCACCATCAGCCAGAGTCGTGCAGGGCTCTGGTCTCTCTCATTAAAAATAAAATAAAATAAAATAAAATAAAATAAAATAAAAATAAAGGGAGGAGTCGGGCAGTAGCGCAGCGGGTTAAGCGCACGTGTGGCAAAGCGCAAGGACTGGCATAAGGATCCCTGTTTTTGAGCCCCCGGCTCCCTACCTGCAGGGGAGTCGCTTCACAGGCGGTGAAGCAGGTCTGCAGGTGTCTGTCTTTCTCTCTCGTCTTCCCCTCCTCTCTCCATTTCTCTCTGTCCTATCCAACAACGACATCAATAACAACAATAATAACTACAACAATGAAAAACAACAAGGGCAATAAAAGGGAAAATAAATATAAAAATAAAATATCTTTTAAAAAAGGATTCTGATTATTGGATAGAGACAGAAATTAAGAGAAAAGGGAGATAGATAAAGAGAGTGAGACAGAGAGATAGAGAGACAAAAAAAGCCCTATTCTAGTTCTCTGCAGTGGTATGTGTTCTTTTAACAGAACCTTTTAAAGCTGAAATGTGAACTGCCTTGCAGTGGACATCAGAGTTTTGGCGTTTTACCAAAGGGCAGGGGTTTCATCTTAGTTGTCCTGCGTGGCCAAGAACTTCCCTTTTCCCACAGCCTAACATGTCCTGTGCTAAATGTCATCTGGCCCCCGGAAGTAACTATATGTCAAAGACCAGATGATTCATGATGTTAATTGAATTGAGGCCTTCCAGAGAAGGAAAGGTGAAACTTTTTTCTTTTTAAAATTTATTAATGAGAAAGATTGAGAGGGAATGAGAACTAGAGTGTCATTCTGGCATATGCAGTTCCAGGGGTGGGACTCAGGACCTCCTGTTTGCAACTCCATGCTACCCCTATCCTGCCTCATTATTTTTGTTACTTCCAGTAAAGAAACACACTGTAATTACCAACTAAGTGAAATCTCATTTGGATGTGAAAATTTGACTCAGTTGAAATTTCTCTTTTTTTTTTTTCTTTTAAATTATCTTTATTTACTGGATAGAGACAACTAGAAATTGAAAGGAGGGGAGAGATAGGGAGAGAGAGAGACACTTGCAGACCTCCTTCACCACTTGTGAAGCTTTCCCCCTGCAGGTGGGGACCAGGGGCCCGAACCTTTCAGCCCTCTCAGCTATCTATCACACCTGTCCTCTGTCCTGCCTTGATGACACAGGCACTTGTGACAGTTTCCCCAACAGTCACTATCACCTTCTTTCTCTCTTCCGAGCCTCCAAGGGAACTGGAGCTCCTTGGCTACCCTTTAGGCCTCTGGAGTGTGACTTCTTTCTCTAGAATACGGGAAGGTGTTCCTGGAACAGGTCATTTTAGCCTGTCCTCCTCAGTACTGGAGGGCCCACTTCCACTCAAATGAACACTTTCATATCTGAGCTGGTAAGAATCTAGATGAGATAGGACATGGAGGTGGAGGGAGTAGGGGCTCAGAACCTCCAGAGCTCATGGGAAGAGCTTACTACACAATTTTTTTTTTTAAATTATCTTTGTTTATTTGTTTGTTGGTAGAGACAAGCAGAAATCAAGAGGGAAGAGGGTGATTTAGAGGGAGAGAGACAGAGAGACGCAGCTCTGCTTCACCACTTGCAAAGCTTTCCCCCTGTAGGTGGGGAGCGGAGGCTTGAACCTGGGTCCTTGAGCATTGTAACATATGGGCTCAACCAGCTGCACCACCAGCTGGCCCCCTTTATTACATAATTTAGAATCATTTATGTATTTTTATATTTATTTTCCCTTTTGTTGGCCTTTTTTATTGTTGTTGTTGTTGATGTTGTCATTGTTAGATATGAAGGAGAGAAAGAGAGAGAAGAGGGGAAGACAGAGGGGGAGAGAAAGACAGACACCTGCAGACCTCCTTCACCGCCTGTGAAATGACTCCCCTGCAGGTGGGGAGCCGGGTGCTCGAACTGGGATCCTTATGCTGGTCCTTGCGCTTTGCGCCACCTGCGCTTACCCCGCTGTGGTACCACCCGACTCCCAAAATCATTCATATTTTATAGAGAAGGAGAAGTCAGAGTGAGAGAGACCACAGCACAAAAATTTCCTTCAGTGTAGTGGGGCCCAGGTCACTCACTATTCAAGTGAACTATTTCTCTCTTGCCTCCAGGGCTACCACTGGGACTTGGAGCTGGCACTACAAATCCAAGGCTCCTGGTGACCTTTTTTTTTTTTTTTTTGTTGGATAGATAGGGCAGGGAGAAATTGAGTGAGACGGAGAGAAAGAAAGAGAGGAGGGGAAGGGGAAGACACAGAGGGAGAGAGGAAGATAGACATTTGCAGACCTGCTTCATAGCTTGTGAAATGTCCCCCCTGCAGGTGGGCAGCCAGGGGCTCGAACCCAGATCCTATGAACTCTTAAACTAGGTGGACCACTGTCCGCGGACCCAGGTGAACTATTTCTCTGGCCCAGAATTTTAAAATCTTGTTTATTAAGGACTGGTCATTTTTGAAAAAAGGATTTATTATTTATTATTAGAACTAGAATGATGGGCGAAGCCCAGAGCCGTGCTCAGCTCTGGGATGAGATGGTGTTGGGGATTGAACCTGTAGCCTCTGGGGTCTCAGGCATCGACGTGGTGCTTTAACAGACTGAGGTAACTCCCTGGCCCAGCACTGGTTATCTTGTAGGTCCAGACTATGAAATGATGAGACTGAAACTGTAGATTAGAGGTGACTTTTTTGTCTAGTTTCCCCTTCTGAGAAAAGCATTCTATTTTTCTCTGGGAAAGACAGTTTCTGTTACACAGTTTCCTCTAATATACCAAACCCTTCTTCTGGTGGCATAGCTCTGATCAGACCTTTGGAATTATTGTGAAGTTAACATTGATTCTCAGAATCAGTGTACAAATTCTAAAGAGAACCACCTATGACTTTAACACTGTAGTGTCTGGGGACACTAATCCATATTACATGTTCATTATATGAACAACTGGCTAAACTTTACCTTTGCTTTATGTACATTAATTGATGATATACATCATTATTAAAGCTGGTCTTTTAAAAAATAGGTTTACTTTTTAGATTCTCTACAGTAACCATATATTTCCTTGTCTTCCCCGCTCTCCATTTCTCTTCTATCCAACGATGACAACAACAGTAATAACTGCAACAATAAAACAACAAGGGCAACAAAAGGGAAATAAATAAATATTTAAAAACATCTTTAAAAAATGTATTTTATGGGATTGAATTTGGTATTTAGGATCCCTGGGCATGAAAGTCCTTTTACATAGCCATTATGCTACCCCACCCTTGTTTTGTTGGTTTAAAAGATACATTTATTTATTTTAATTTTTTCCCTTTTGTTGCCTTTTTTTTTTTTTTACTGTTGTCGTAGTTGTTATTGATGTCATCGTTGTTGGATAGGACAGAGAGAAATGGAGAGAGGAGGGGAAGACAGAGAGGGGGAGAGAAAGACAGACACCTGCAAACTTGCTTCACCACCTGTGAAGTGACTCCCCTGCAGGTGGGGATCTGGGGGCCATAAACGGGGATCCTTGCGCTTGGTGCCATGTGCATTTAACCCACTGCGTTACTGTCGGACCTTGACACACTTATTTTTTATTTTTATTTATTTATTTTTTAATTTATTTATTCCCTTTTGTTGCCCTTGTTGTTTTATTGTTGTAGTTATTATTGTTGTTGTCGTTGTTGGATAGGACAGAGAGAAACGGAGAGAGGAGGGGAAGACAGAGAGGAGGAGAGAAAGATAGACACCTGCAGACCTGTTTCACCGCCTGTGAAGTGACTCCCCTGCAGGTGGGGACATTTATTTTTAAAAGACTATAACACTGCTCATCTCTATAATTATGTTGGTGATCAAAACTTCATACATTTATATCCCATGCTTTGCCACTGAACTATATCCTTGGTTAAAAATAATTCTTTACTAAAACAACAAGGGCAACAAAAAGGAAAAGAAAAAATAAAAGAAAATACATTTTAAAAAATAATTCTTTACTTTTTGCTACAGAAACTTTGTTGGAGCTTCACACTGGTGCCATTTCACTACTTCAGGTGGACCCCCCTCCCCCAATTTAAATAACATTTTTTAAAAAAGATTTTATTTCTTTATTAATGAAAAAGATAGGAGGAGAGAGAAAGAACCAGACATCACTCTGGTACATGTCTGGTACATGCCGGAGATCGAACTCAGGACCTCATGCTTGAGAGTCCAAAGCTTTATCACTGCGCCACCTCCGGCACCATGCCTCCCCCCAATTTAATTTTCTAGATAGAAGGAGAGAGGATAGACATCATATCACCACTCTACTGCTCATGAAGCTTCTCCTTTTGTGTAGTCCTCCCATGTCATGGCCAGGGGATCAAACCTGGGTCCTCAAGCATAAAATGTGTGCTCTGCCAGGTGACCTATGTCCTGATTACCCCCCCCCCCCAATCCCTGCAAGTAATTCTTGAAAAGCAAAAGCAACTATTTAACGAGAGTAAGAGGCATACACAGAAACAGACATGCCCAGCTGGAGCTTGAACTTGGGCTCCAGATTTTTAAAGCAAGCGTTCTACCTGCTGGGATACCTCCTGAGCCTCAAAAAGAAGAACCTTTTATACTGGGATATGATTGCTCTGGAGAAACCATTTGACATTTCTCAAGCTGAATGTCAGTACACATTTTTTTGTTTCTAGATAAAACTCACTGGTTACGGAAATAGATTTTCTCAGATAGAAAAAAAGAAGAAGAAATTTCTTCTTTTCAGCCACCCAAAGTATAACTATCTCTAGTTGATATCCAGCTATAGAAATACTGACTTTGGAGTTGATGTTGTGAGACAATTTGTAGCAATTGGAAACCTGTATTTTGAATGAATCAGCCAAGAACTTGGACAGTGGCCCACACTTCCAGTTAAAACAGTTCTACAAGTATCGGTAAAAGCCCATATCAAAACTTGCAGTAATCATAGTATCTAAGCACTACCTACTAAAATGACTTTAATTAAAAAAAGGAAAATTAAGTGTTGGCATTGCTGGTGGGAATGTAAAATGGTGCAGTCAGTCACTCTGAGAAAACACTTTGGCAGTTTCTCAAAAGATTAAATAAACATGGGACTGCTGTCAGACCCAGCAGTTTTCTTCCAAAACAATTGAAAACTGGGACTTGAATAGATACTTGTAGGTCCACATCACAGTGACCCTACAAGTAATTCATCATAGTCAGAGGTAGAAACAACTCAAATCCTTCAACAGGTGAAGAACAGAAATGTGGTCTGTGGAGTGATATTTTCATATAGGCCACAATGTGGATGAACCTTGAAACCATAGTAACTTAAAAAAAAAAAAAGCCAGTTGCAGAAAGACAAATGTGTGATTCCACTCATAGGAGGCACCTGGGAGAGGCAGACTGCTAGGGATGGGAGTAGAACGTGGCTAGGAGAAGATGGGATGAGCGGTTATTATTTTTTAAAATTATTATTTATTTTCCCTTTTGTTGTAGTTATTGTTGTTGATGTTGTTGGATAGGACAGAGAAATCAAGAGAGGAGGGGAAGACAGAGGGGTAGAGAAAGACAGACACCTGCAGACCTGCTTCACTGCCTGTGAAGCGACTTCCCCTGCAGGTGGGGAGGTGGGGGCTCGAACCAGGATCCTTCTGCTGGTCCTTGCGCTTTTCGCCACGTGCGCTTAACCCGCTGCGCTACCACCCGACTCCCAGGATGAGCAGTTATTATTTAATAGATGCAGAATTTTTGTTGGAGGTGATGACAAAGTTTTTCTCCCCCCCCCAAATTGTATAGCTAGGGGAATAATAAGTTACAAGACAGTAGTCGCATGAGTATGATTTCTCATCTTCTGGTAATAGGTGTCTGCGCACCACTCCCACCAGCAAGTCAAGCCCTTCTCCACCCTCTTTTTCTAGTTCTCCAGCATCCTCTTTACTCCTTCCTCCTCCCCACTGCACCTCCAAGAAAGTTTTGATACAGAGATCAGTGATGGTTACCCAGTACTGTGGAGGTGATTAACTTATGTATGGTAAGAATTTTAAATGTTGGGAGTCGGGCTGTAGCACAGCAGGTTAAGCGCACATGGTGCAAAGCACAAGGACCGGTGGAAGGATCCCGGTTTGAGTCCCTGTTTCCCCACCTGTAGGGGAGTCACTTCACAGGCGGTGAAGCCCGTCTGCAGATGTCTTTCTCTCCCCTTCTGTGTCTTCCCCTCCTCTCTCCATTTCTCTGTCCTATCCAACAACAACATCAATAACAACAATAATAGTAACTACAACAATAAAACAAGGGCAACAAAAGGGAATAAATAAACAAATACTTTAAAAAGTTTTTTTAAAAAAAGGTGATCCCCGGGAGGTGGCGTAGTGATAAAGCTTTGGACTCTAAAGCATGAGGTCCTGAGTTGGATCCCTGGCAGCACAAGTGCCAGAGTGCAGCACATGTGTAAGAGTGATGTCTGGTTCTTTCTCTCTCCTCCTATCTTTCTCATAAATAAATAAAATCTAAAAAAAAAAAAAATGTGATACAGGACTAAGCACTGCTTATCATGGTGGTATCCACAGGTAACATCTTACTCTCATCCACCCTCCCATTCTCATTCAAGTTCTGGGAATGGCTTGGAATATTTTTGACCTAGATCTTGATCACTGATTCTCAAAAGTGTAGACCCCATCCAATAACAGAGCATTCGCTAGGACTTTGTTAAAAATGGAACTATTCAAGTCCTATTCTGACTCAGTCAGAGAGAGTGCTGGTGTCTTTGTCTCTCACTCTGTGGCACATGTGATGATAGGGATTGAGCTCAGGACCTCATGTTTGCAAGTGCAGTGCTCTGGCTACTGTGAAAACTCCTGGGTTACTGTAGCTGTGATTTTCCAAACTTTGATGCACAAGAATCACCTAGTGATCTTGCTAAAAATGCAGATTCTGGGGAGTCGGGCGGTAGTGCAGCGGGTTAAACACATGTGGAGCAATGCACAAGGACTGGCTTAAGGATGGTTTGAGCCACCAGCTCCCCACCTGGAGAGGAGTCACTTCACAAGAGGTGAAGCAGGTCTGCAGGTACCTTTCTCTTCCCCTCCTCTCTCCATCTCTCTCTATGTCAATAACATCAATATCAACAACAACAATAACTATAACAACAATAAAAACAACAAGGGCAACAAAAGGGAAAATAAATATATTTTTAAAAGTCTTAAAAAAATGCAGATTCTGATTCAGCAGGTGTGGTGGACCCTTACCTGCTGAATCTTTTTGAGAAGTTCCTATGTCAGCATTGGTGCTGCTGTTTTGAAGCTTATATTTTCAGTAGCACCACTATATATTACTTTTTTCTTTTTTGCCCCCAGGGTTATTGCTGGGGCTCGGTGTCTCCACCACGAATCCACCGCTCCTGGAACCATTTTCCCCCCTTTTATTGCCCTTGTTGTTCCATCATTGTTGTGGTTATTATTATTGTTGTTGTTGTTGTTATTGCTGTCATTGGACAGGATAGAGAGAAATGGAGAGAGGAGGAGAAGATGGGGAGAGAAAGATAGATACCTGTAGACCTGCTTCACCGCCTGTGAAGCGACTCCCTCTGAAATCCTGCAGGTCGGGAGGCGGGGGCTCAAACCAGAGCTGGTCCTTGAGCTCCGCGCCACTTGCGCTTAACCCGCTGTGCTACCGCCCGACTCCCTACTTTTTAAAAAATATTTATTTATTCCCTTTTGTTGCCCTTGTTTTATTGTTGTAGTTATTATTGATGTCGTTGTTGTTAGATAGGACAGAGAGAAATGGAAAGAGGAGGGGAAGACAGGGAGAGAGAGACAGACACCTGCAGACAGGCTTCACCACCTGTGAAGCGATTCCCCTGCAGGTGGGGAGCTGAGGGCTCGAACCAGGATCCTTAAGCTGATCCTGCGATTTGCACCACCTGCACTTAACCTGCTGTGCTACCACCCGACTCCCTATATATTACTTTTATTACTTTTATTTACTAATTTTTCCCACTCATTGCATTCTTTCTTGATTTTTTAAAGAGTTTTTTTTAATGTTTATTTATTCCCTTTTGTTGCCCTTGTTGTTTATTGTTGTTGTTACTGCTGTCATTGATGTTGGATAGGACAGAGAGAAATCAAGAGAGATAGGGAAGACAGAGAAGGGGAGAGAAAGATAGACACCTGCAGACCTGCTTCATCGCCTGTGAAGGTGGTGTTTGAACCGGGATTCTTAAAACGGTCCTTGCACTTTGCGCCAAGTGCGCTTAATCCGCTGTGCTACCTCCCGGCTCCCTCTTGAAAGATTTTTCAATTCTGGTAATTACGGGTAATCGCTTCCTTTTCCTTTCTCTCTCTCTCGCTCACTTTTTTTTGGTCATCAGTGTGCTTCACTGTTCCTGGTTGAATTTTTCATTTATTATATATTAATATACATATTTATTATATATTCGTGCTATATTTTATATATTCATTTATTAATGATAGAGAGTGAGAGAAAACCAGGACATTAGTGTGGTATTTGTGGTGCTGGGGATTGAACTCAGAACCTCCTGCTTCATGCGCTGCACTGCCTCTCGGGCTTTTTTAGTTAGAGAGACAGAGACAGAGGGAGCGAGGGGAAAGTTACTGTAGCACCAAAGCTTTGAACCTGTGTTGTGTGAACTAGGTAGTTTGAACTTACCATGGTGAAGCATAGAGTCACACTATCTTGCAGGCCCCACTGCTCCCCTTTCTAAAAGCTCAAAGTCCACTTAAAAGGGAATGAGTAGGGGGAAGAGAAGATAGCATAGTAGTTATGCAAAAGATTTTCATGCCTGATGTGAGGCCCCAGGTTCAGTCCATATAAACCAGAGCTGAGCAGTGCTCTGGTAAAAGTAAAAAAGTAAATATTGATAAGAGTTCGAGACTCCAGCTCCCTACCTGCAGGGGGGAAGGTAGCTTCCCAAGTGGTAAAGCACATCTGCAGGTGTCTAGCTTTCTCTCTACTTCTCTGTCTTCCCCATCCCTCTCAATTTCGCTCTGTCCTATCCAAAAAAAATTGAAAAAATGGCCACAGGAGCAGTGGATCTGTAGTGCAGGTACCGAGTCCCAGCAATAACCCTGGAGGGGGAAAAAATAGCAATATCTGTGTGATCTTTATTTTCTGTGTCAGTGAGTTCACCACTCCCAGGATGACTTTTCATTCAGATACAGAGACAGAGAGCTAAGGAGAAGGAAGCAGCACAGAACCTGAGTATTCCTGTGCCGAGGCTACTCCCATGTGGCTCTGGAACTCGAGCCGGGCTCATGTGCATGGCGAGGCACACACCCTATCTGGTGAAATACTTCTGTGCCCCAGATTATTAATTTTTCATTTTTTTATTTTATGAAGTCAGCATTTTTAAAAACAATTTATTTGATGAGAGAGGCCAGAGTACTGCTCTGCTCTGATATATGTGATGCAGGGATCAAATCTAGGGCCTCATACATGGACATTGCAGTTTAGATCAGCTATGGGCACGTTGTTCTGGCAGAGTTGGGTCTTTGATCCAGGATTACTGGTGCTGGTCCTCAGGCTTCATTCCTTCTGACAGCAGGTTGATTCTCACACAGAAGAGTACATAGTTACTTTCTCTGAAACTTTTTCATGTGTAAGAGAGAGATCTTCTTCGTCTGGGTTAATTTCAGTCTCATAGTTCCCTCCTTTTAGGATGAAACTAGTAGAATTTACTAGCTGTCCTCCCGTCTCTTTACTTTTAAGATACATGTGATAGATAACCAGCAGATAGCAGGTGCTTTAAAAGCCCATTTTTAACATCATTATCACTATGCCAATTTAGTAATCTGAGCCAAGAAACCATTAATACTGTTCATGGTTATTGAACTGACTGAAGTGTACCTGGCAGCTCTATCAGGTCTGTCACTCTCTCTCTCTTTTTTTTAATTTTTAAAATATTTATTCCCTTTTGTTGTCCTTGTTGGTTTATTGTTGTAGTTATTATTGATGTTGTTGTTGGATAGGACAGAGAGAAATAGAGAGAGGAGGGGAAGACGGGGAGAGATAGACACATACAGACCTGCTTCACCACCTGTGAAGTGACTCCCCTGCAGGTGGGGAGCCAGGGGGCTCAAACCAGGATCCTTACGCCCGTCCTTGCACTTAACCCTCTGCGCTACCGCCCGACTCCCCTGTCACTCTCTTTTATTCCCACCCTTATTGAGAAATTCTCTACTGTGGTTTGTGGGGTTCTTTGGGGAGTATCATTTTGAGACACTGCTATCCCGCCTCCCTTCTTTAAGATGTGAGACCCGGTGCATTGCATACATCTAACAAACTCAGATTTGTATGTGTAGGGACTACTCTATTTCTCTTACATATTTTATAAAGTTTGTTAGTTTATCATCTATCGCTTTTATAGATACCTGGTACATGTGCTGCCAGGGACTGAACTCAGGACCTCATGCTTGAGAGTCTAGTTCCTTAGCCACTGCGCCACCTCCTGGACCACATTATTATTATTGTTATTGTTACTGATGGCATTGCTGTTGGACAGGACAGAGAGAAATGGAGAGAAGAGGGGAAGACAGGGGGAGAGAAAGATAGACACCTGCAGACCTGCTTCACCGCCTGTGAAGCGACTCCCCTGCAGATGGGGGGCCGGGGCCTGGAACTGGGTTCCTTATGCGAGTCCTTGTGCTTTGGGCCATGTGCACTTAACCTGCTGCGACTCCCCCCCTTTTTTCTTCTGTTCTCTTTAGTATTATATTCTTCTGTCTCTCAGCTCCCTGCAATACATTTTCTCCTGTGACAGTTTAGCAATGTTTAATTTTTTGTTTTCTTCCCTTGTTATTTCCTCCATTGTCTCTCTACCCTCTCTGACACCTTTTGTCTGCAGATCTCTTAAACCTGAGAGAAACAATTTCAGCTTATGTTTTGTAACTGTAACACAGTTCCTGCATCACCTAGAAGCAGCCCATTTAGGCCTAGGAACTTGAAAAAGCACTTGTAGTAGATCTCTGTAACTTTTATAGATTTTTAAAAAATTATATTTATTTATTCCCTTTTGTTGTCCTTGTTTTATTGTTGTAGTTATTATTGTGGTCGTTGTTATTGGATAGGACAGAGAGAAATGGAGAGAGGAGGGGAAGATAGAGAGGGGGAGAGAAAGATAGACACCTACAGACCTGCTTTACCGCCTGTGAAGGGACTCCCCTGCAGGTGGGGAGCCAGGGACTCGAACCGGGATCCTTACACCTGTCCTTGTGCTTTACGCCACCAGCGCTTAATCCGCTGCACTACCGCCCGACTCCCATTTTGTAGATTTCTATAACTCTTTTCTTTACCCCTGATATAAAGGCTATTAACAAACTTCTGTCTGGTGCCATGATTTAAAATACTTCTTGTGGGGCGAGGTGGTAATGCATATGGCTGAGTGCACACAAAACAGTGGGCAGGATCCCAGACTCAAGCTTTCAGTCCCCACCTGCAGGGAGAAGCTTTCATAAGCAGTGAAGCAGTGCTGCTAGTCTCTCTCCCTCTCCCTCTCCCTCTCCCTCTCCCTCTCCCTCTCCCTCTCCCTCTCCCTCTCCCTCTCCCTCTCCCTCTCCCTCCTCTCTTTCTCTCTCTCTTCCTCTCCCTCCATTTCCCTTTCCCTCTCAATTTCTGTCTTTATGCAATACACACAAACACACACACACACACACACACACACACACACACACACACACACACACACACACACACACACACACACACACACACACACACACACACACATTTTGCCTCCAGGGTTATTGCTGAAGCTCGGTGCCTGTACTACAAATCCACTGCTCCTAGAGGCTATTTTTCCCCTTTTTGTTGCCCTTGTTGTTTATTGTTGTTGTTCTTATTGCTGGATAGGGCAGAGAAATTGAGAGAGGGAGATAGAAAGACACCTGCAGACCTGCTTCACTAGTTATGAAGCGACCCTCCCCTGAACTTTACGCTGCATCTTTAAGTGGGTCCTCATGCTTTGCGCCGTGTACACTTAGCTTAACCTGCTGCACTACCTCTGGGCCCCCAATAAATATACTTTTTGTGGTTTGCCAGACACTGCTTAGCTCTGGTTTTTGGTGGTATGAGAGTATTTTGTATAACCCCCATGCTGTTTCCTAAAATACTTCCTAAAGTATTATGTTCAGTAGCTGGGGAAATAGCCTAGCCTGTAGACTCTAAGACTTGCATGCCTGAGGTTCTTGGCTCAACCCCTAGTGCTGCATGTACTAGAGTGGTACTCTGACTCTTCCACTTTCATATATGACTCTCATATGAAATAAATCTTTGAACATGTGAAAGGGGATGGAGACGCTGATCACCAGGCAATGTGTGTGCCTTGCCTCATGTGCAACCCAAATTCAAGTCTTGAAGTTCTGGCAATACATGAGAGGTACAATGGCAAAAAACTCTGGTGCTGGTTTTTTTTTTCCCCAATATTAATTTTTATAATGCAAAACAAAAGTTAAGCAGAAACCAAAAGCTTTTTTTTTTAATCTGAGCTCTGCTCATCTCTAACATACGGTGGTGCAAGGGATTGAATTTGGGACCTTGAAGCCTTAGGCACAGAGTATTTGCATAACTATTATGCTATCTCCCCTGCCCTCTCTTTTTTTTTTTTTGGTAGAGTGAAAACCAGCACTGAAGCTTCTCCTTTTGTTGCTCTTGTTTTTTTATTATTGTTGTTATTGATATTGCTGTTGTTGGATAGGACAGAGAAATGGAGAGGGGGAGAGAAAGATAGACACCTACAGACCTGCTCCACTGTTTGGGAAGTGACTCCTCTGCAGGTGGGGAGCGGGGGGGGGGGGGGGGGGGGTTCGAACCAGGATCCTTGCGCTGGTCCTTGTGCTTTGCACCACGTGGGCTTAATCCATTGTGCTACTGCCCGACTCCCTGAAGCTTCTCCTTCAATGTGGTGAGGTGAACTTGATTCTGAGTCTTGCATATGGCCAAGCAGCACACTCTCCAAGTGTTTTTTCTTTTTTAAAAAATTTTTTATATTTATTTTTCCCTTTTGTTGCCCTTGTTTTATTGTTGTTATTATTGTTGTCATCATTGTTAGGACAGAGAGAAATGGAGAGAGGTGTGGAAGACAGAGAGGGGGAGAGAAAGACAGACACCTGCAGACCTGCTTCACCGCCTGTGAAGCGACTCCCCTGCAGATGGGGAGCTGGGGGCTGGAACCGGGGTCCTTATGCTTGAACTTGGGCTTCGCGCCATGTGCACTTAACCCACTGCGCCACCTCCCGGCTCTCATGATGTGTTTTTTTCTATGTAAAAATGTGTCATGACTTTTCTGACAACCCATTATTTTGTCAGCCCTGTGGTATCTTTCTGTTTCTTTTGTTGTCTCTATGTGAATGAAAAAAAAAAAAATCATTGGTTGGAACTGGAGATGATAATGTTTAGTGAAATAATCAAAGAGATGAAAGGCAACTGCCAGATGGTTTCACTCGTGGAGTCTAGAAAACTGATACACAGGTGGTCCAGGAGATGGCCCAATGGATAAGGCATTGGACTCTTAAGCACGAGGTCCTGAGTTCAATCCCCAGCAGCACATGTACCAGAGTGATGTCTGGTTCTTTCTTTCTCCTGTCATTTCTCAGGAATAAATAAATAAATAAATAATGAAATCTTTAAAAAAGGAAAACTGATACACAGGAACTTGCAAAAGAAGAGAAGCAAACAAACTTTCTGAGACTTGTGAAAACTATGGTGGTTATCTTTGGGAGGGTGGGGATATAGACTTTGGTGATGGTTGTGGTATAGAACTATACTGTAATCCTACTATCTTGTAACCTATTTTTTCTTAGAGTAAATGTGTATGTACATAAAAAGATGTACAGACATATATACATAGAAGATAAAGTTTATAATTAAAGGAGCTAAAAAATAAATAAGAGAAGACCAAGAAGCAGTGAAATTGAGCAAGGTCCTAGATACACACACACAAATAATAAATATCAAGCATTGTATTCAGAAATGTTTATTGTTCTGTATATAATAAAGACTGTATAGTTGATCCTTTTTTTTTTTTTATTGTGTTGGGTGCTTTACGCATGCACAATTCCATCACTCTCTAACACTTGTTGTAAACTAGAATTTATCTGAGAACTTTCTTGAGTAGTAGGAGTATGGAGTAGGGCAGTTTAGTTGGTTCTGATAGCAACTTTCTAAAATCAGGAGGAGGGACTGGCAAATGATTCAGCAAATGGCATGTAGGCCTATCGTGCATGAGGCCCCAGGCTCAAGCCCAGACACCACCTGGGAACATCATGGATGTCACTGGTGGAGCTCTATGGATGGTAGAATGGTGCTGTAGTGTCTTTCTACTCTTTTCCCTTTCATACACACACACACACACACACACACACACACACACACACACACACACATCTCCCTAGCACCACATGTAAAACAAAATATTTAGGAAGTTAAAAATGAAAGACAATAGAATTTTAAAGGCTTGGATTTAATTTCAAGACCTCAGCTTTTTCATTTCTTAGTTGAGTGACCTTGGGCAGTTTGCTTGCATTGTATGCTTTTATTTCTTTATGTGGTTAGTAATAGTTAGTTTGCCAAGGCTGGTGAGAATATATGTATGTGCAGTTCCTTCTTGGGCACATGTGAAATTCTTTACCCTCTTTGGCTTATGTCAGCTGGGAGGAACACGAAATAAATGAATTTTATTGTCTGGTGTCATTCATGAATAAAGCTCTCTTACATAGGGAAGAGAGTTTACCTTGAGGTAAGGGAGACAGAAACTTCATTTTGAAAAGGAACAGAACACTTTGCTCTTTAGGTAAGAAGAGATTGCTATTCCAGGTCAGGGCCTTCACACTGGGCTGGTAAAGTGCTGATAAACCCTAACCCTCTACTTCCGCTGGTAGGAAGTCATTAACACTGAAAAGCTTTTCATGTTTAATAGCTTGATTAACTCTGGCCCTCCAGTATTGCCTGAAGCTTTGTACTCTAAAGGGAAACTCCTTTATGGGAAACTTCACTTGGTCAGCCCTGCTTTAGATTTCCTGCTGCTTGGTTCCCAGTGTGATGCTAATCCTTTAATAACACCAGATTTTATTACTTTTTTTCCCCCTGGTTCTTGCACAATGTTTGATGTAATAGATGGAATTTCAGAAGCATTCCCATTTGTTTTCACCAGATGTTTGGGCATTACACTCTCTTCATGGTTATCTGGCATTTTTTTTCTTTGTAGGTTTTTTGTTTTTAGCATGAAGTTGACTTGGTCTTTTACTGGGTGAAAGATTTTATGTCTAGAAGTTAGAATAGTGAGAACTTATGTAAGTGTGTGTGATATAATGTTGTAAGAACTTATAATGTTGTTTAAAGTAAGGAAAAAATTGAGGGGGCCAGGCACAGCACACCTGGGTAAGCGCACAGGTTGCCATGTGCAAGGACCTGGCTTCGAGCCCCATCTCCCCATCTGCAGCGAGAAGCTTCACAAGCAATGAAGCAGGTCTGCAAGTGTCCCTCTGTCTCTCACCCTCTATTTCTCCCTCATCTCAATTTCTCTACTATAAAAAAAACAATAACAAAAGAAAAACAAACAAACAAAAAAAAGGAAAAATAGTTGCAGGGAGCTGTGGGTTAGCCCCATAGATAACCTTGGTGGCAGAAAAGAAAAAAATTTGAATACCACTGTGGTAATAATTTCAGTGCATCTTAAGCAGCTATCTGTGAGTTCCCCCAAATACTTGTATTGGGGGCCAGGTGGTGGTGCACCTGATTAAGCACACATGTTATAATGTGCAAGGACCTGCGTTCAAGCCCCTGGTCCCCACCTGCAGGGGAAAAGCTTTACGAGTGGTAAAGCAGTGTTGCAAGTGTCTCTCTGCCTCTCCCCCTTCCCTCTCAATTTCTGGCTATCTCTATCTAATAAATAAATAAAGGTAATTTAAAAATTTTAAAAATACTTGTATGGGGGGTAGATAGAACGGCACTTGTTTCCCCAACATTTAAAAGTCCATTACACATAATCTCAACAAAGAATTGAGGAGATAGCATGATTCTCAGGAATTTTAAAGTTATTTATTTATTACCAGAACACTGCTCAGCTCTGGCTTATGGTGGTGTGGGAGATTGAACCGGAATTTTGGAGCCACAGGCATGAGTTTCTTTACGTAACCATTATGCTATTGACCCTCTGCCCAGAAATTTTAAACTTTATTCGGGAAAATTGAGAACATTCCCATATTAGGCCAAGAGAGAGAGAGGAGAAAGAGAGAGGGAGAAGTCACCAGAGCTCTTACTCACATGTTGATAGTTCACCTAGCACTGAGAACCAGGGGGAGAGGGGCAGGGGAGAGGGACACAGCTGAAAAGCAGCTTACTCACATGGTGACCTAGGCAGAGAGAGGGAGAGAGATCACTGCCCACAGGTTTAGCTTATTAACACCTAAGCCCGCTTCCACCTTTCCAAGCCACACCTGTCACCACTCCCATTTGCTGGGCTGCAGTTTCCTTCCCCCAGGCCTGGGGAACATGTGTCTGGAGCGGTGCCCCCTCCAGGTACTTCCTGTCCCTCAACACAGTTATTAGATTTGAGGGGGTGGGGGGGAAGGTAACAGTAGTTATGTGAAAAGAATTTCATGCCTGAGACTTCAAAGTTCCACATTCTATTCTTCACAACATTGTAAGCCAGAGCTGAGCTGAGTACTGTGGTAAAAATAAATAAATAAATAGGGGAACTGGGTGGTGGAGCAGCGGGTTAAGCACACATGGTACAAAGCACAAAGACTGGCATAAGGATCCTGGTTTGAGCCCCCCGGCTCCCCACCTGCAGGGGAGTCACTTCACAGGCGGTGAAGCAAGTCTGCAGGTGTCTTATCTTTCTCTCCGCTTCTCTGTCTTCCCTTCCTCTCTCCAGTTCTCTCTGTCCTGTCTAACAACGACGAAATTAATAACTACAACGACAATTAAAAAAAAAGGCAAGGGCAACAAAAGGGAAAATAAATAAATAAATGAATATTAATAAATGAGAATCACATGGTCTGGAAGGTGGTGCAGTGATGTGCCAGAGTGATGGTCTGGTTCTCTTGCTCTTCTCTCACTTTCTCCTTGTAATAAAAAGAAAGAAAAAAAAGAAAAGATGAGAATCATAGTTGAAGTGGCTGCACATATTTGACTCTAATTTCCAATTGAAAAAAATTTGCCTGCTGTCATACAGTTACTGAGCCCCAGTGGTAATCCTGATGACCAAATAAATAAATTTAAAAAAATAAAAGGGGGCCCGGCGGTAGCCCAGAAGGTTAAGTGAGTGCACATGGTGCAAAGTGCAAGGACTGGCATAAGGATCAAGGTTGAGCCCCCCGGCTCCCCACCTGCAGGAGAGTCGCTTCACAGGCGGTGAAGCAGGTCTGCAGGTGTCTATCTTTCTCTCCCCCTCTCTGTCTTCCCCTCCTCTCTCCATTTCTCTCTGTCCTATCCAACAACAATGGCAGGAGTGACAACAAGGGCAACAAAAATGGGAAGAAATGGCCTCAAGAGGCGATAAATTCGTAGTGCAGGCACGGAGCCCCAGCAGTAACCCTGGAGGCAAAATAAATAAATAAATAAACATCCAATTTATTTATTTGTCTTAACTTTGAAGGATTGAGACTAGAGGTAACTTAGTAGACTGTGTGCTTTGTGTGTAGGGATGGGTGGTGGTGGTGACAGGCCTGGCTTGTTTCTCTGCACAGTTTAATATTTAGTGTTGCTCTGACTCAGAAATAAATAAATAATAAAAAAGGAAACTTGGAGGACTGCTCATTGGAGATATTTTCTCAATTTTTAGGAAGATTGAAAGAGGAGAGAGAAAGAGAAACAGTACTACTCAGTGTACAGAAGTAACTATTTCGGGGGGGGGGGGTAGAGAGCATAATGGTTATGTAAACAGACTCTCATGCTTGAGGTTCAATCCCCCGTACCACCTTAAACCAGAGCTGATCAGTGCTCTGGTAAAAAAAAAAAAAAAAGACAAAAGTAACTATTTCCCATATCAGTGCCAATAGTGTATGTTACCATTATTTCTTATTTTTGGTCATCCTGGTAGATAGAAATGTTATCCCCTTGTTTGCCAGGGATCAAGCTCAGGGCGTCATGCTTGATAAAGCCTAACACTTTATCCACTGTGCCACCTCCTGGCACCACCCAACGATTTTTTTTAAAGTTCTAGAGAGCCCATGGCACTCTCTTCCTTCATACCTCTGGAATGGAACTTAGCACATATGTTGTTGATACACCTGTCTCCTTAGTTAAGTGCCTGTGAACTGCTCAGAGCAGGCTTTTATTTTTCTAGACTGTCTGTCTCTCTTCAACAGCTACCAGCCTCTTTAGCACGGAGTAGGCCCTCAGCAAACACTGGCAGGAATGCTGGCTGCCTGCATCCCGGCTGCCTGGCAGAGCCCCTGGGTGCCTCATCGAGATGCCATCTCTGAATGAATAGCCCGTACTGGACTCGGCCCTCTCTCTTCCTCAAGATTTTCATTTTTCTTTTGTATAGTGGTTATAGAGATATGTACTTTATTTTTTTAAAGATCTTTATTTATTTATGAGAAAGAAAGAACCAGACATCACTCTGGCCCATGTGCTGCCGGGGATCGAACACAGGACTTCATGCTTGAGAGTCCATAACTAACACTGTGCCACCTCCCAGACCATGAAATATGTACTTTAAAATTGATGTACTTGTTAGTATTTTTCCTTGTTGACTTTAATTTTTAAAAAAATTTTATTTATTTTATTTATTTATTCCCTTTTATTGCCCTTGTTTTTTTATTGTTGTAGTTATTATTGTTGTTGTCATTGTTGGATAGGACAGAGAGAAATGGAGAGAGGAGGGGAAGACAGAGAGGAGGAGAGAAAGATAGACACCTGCAGACCTGCTTCACCACTTGTGAAGCGACTCCCCTGCAGGTGGGGAGCCAGGGTTCCAACCAGGATCATTATGCCGGTCCTTGTGCTTTGCGCCACCTGCGCTTAACCCGCTGCGCTACAGCCCGACTCCCGACTTTAATTTTAAAATTATTAAAAACATGTGAACAACACAGGCAACAAAAGGGAAGATAAATAAATATAAAAAAATTTTTTAAAATTATTAAAAGCATGAAAACAGCTGTGTAGGATGATGAACTTAAGGGTAATTCTGGGTTTTCCCCTTTGTTTTCCAAATTCCCTTCATGACATTTTTTCATAACAGGCATAAAATAGTAGAACATTTTCTTAAGGCAGTTTCCTTTCTTTGATGCGGTAAAACTGTTCAAAGATCTGTTTGGGGGTCTAGCAAGGCATCTCACCTATAAGCACACCTGCTTTGTCCTGTATATGACCCAGGTTCGAACCTGGCCTCTGTCAGAGGGGAGGAAGTTGTAGCAGTTTTCATTCTCTCCTTCCGCCTCTATATTAAAAACGAAAGAAAGAAAAAGTTGGTTCAGAGCAGTTAGGTCCCAGTAATGACCAAAATAAATAAGTAAGTGTTTTTTATGGGGGTGGTGAGAGACAGCTTGCTTACCCAGTAGAGTGCAAACTTTACCGTGAGCAAGGACCCTTTTGAGCCCGCGCCACTCCCTCATGTCCCCCCCACCCCCACATACCATGCACAGCACCAGGGGAAACCGCCAAGGCAGGTCTATTATCTTTCCTTGTCTCTCTCCAATCTCTGCTTTTATGAGGTGGAAAGCTTCCGCCTGAGCAGTGGAATTGTGCATCCACAAGGCTCCAGAGGGGGGAATTAAAATTAATTAATTCTTTCTTCTCTTTTCTTTTTCTTTCTTTCTTTCTTTCTTTTTTTTTTTTCTCCAGGATTATTGCTGGGCTTGGTGCCTGCACTACTAATCCACTGATTATGGAGGCTATTTCTCCCCCCCCCCCTTTTTTGTTGTTGTTCATCGTTGCTGTTGCTGTTGCTATTGTTGGACAGGACAGAGAGAAATTGAGAGAGGAGGATAGAGAGACAGACACCTGTAGACCTGCTTCACCGCCTGTGAGGCGACCCCCTGCAAGTGGGGAGACAGAGGATTGAACCTGTTGTACTATGGCCACCCGGTCCTCCATATCTCTCTCTCTCTTTCTTTCTTTCTTTCTTTCTTATTTTAATTTAAATCATGGGGCTGGGGAGAAAGCATAATGGCTATGCAAAAGACTTTTAAAAAAATATATTTATTCCCTTTTGTTGCCCTTGTTATTTTATTGTTATAGTCATTATTGTTGTTGTTATTGATGTCATTGTTGTGGCTACGACAGAGAAAATTGGAGAGAGGAGGGGAAGAGAGAGAGAGACACCTGCAGACACCGCCTGTGAAGTGACTCCCCTGCAGGTGGAGAGCGGGGACTCAAACTGGGAACCTTACACCAGTCCTTGAACTTTGCGCCACCTGCACTTTACCCGCTGAGCTACCACCTGACTCCCGCAAAAGACTTTAAACCCAGAGTCTCCAGAGCTCCAGGTTCAATCCCCAGCACCACCATAAACCAGAGCTGAGTAGTGCTCTAGGGTGTCTCTCTAGCTCTAGCTTACTTTTTTTTTTCTTTTTTGTAGTCGTTGTTGCCTAGGATGGAGAGAGGAAGGGGAGAGAAAGATAGACACCTGCAGACTGCTTCACCACTTGTGAAGCGACTCCCCTGTAGGTGGGGAGCCCGGAGCTTGAACCAAGATCCTTACACTGGTCCTTGCGCTTTGCACCACGTGCGCTTAACCCCACTGGATAAGTCAGGGAAGGGAGTTCCAGGTGAGAGAAGCCAGAGCATTACTCTGGCTCATGCAGCACTAGGGCTTGAACTGAGAGTCTCAGGCATGGAAGTTTGGCACTTTATAAGCAGAACTATTTCCTTGCCAAAATCAAACCCTATTAAAGAGTACATTGGGGGAGTCCGGCTGTAGCGCAGCAGGTTAAGTGCAGGTGGCGCAAAGCACAAGGACCGGCATAAGGATCTCGGTTTGAACCCCGGCTCCCCACCTGCAGGGGAGTCGCTTCACAGGCGGTGAAGCAGGTCTGCAGGTGTCTGTCTTTCTCTCTCCCTCTCTGTCTTCCCCTCCTCTCTCCATTTCTCTCTGTCCTATCCAACAACGACGACTACAACAATAAGACAACAAGGGCAACAAAAGGGTATAAATAAATAAAATAAATATTAAAAACAACAACAACAACAAAATAAAACATTAATTAAAAAAAAAAAAAAGAGTACATTGGGTGGTCCGGGAGGTGGCGCAGTGGATAAAGCACTGGGCTCTCAAGCATGAGGTCCTGAGTCGAGTTCAATCCCCAGCAGTACATGTACCAGAGTGATGTCTGGTTCTTTCTCTCCTGTCATTTCTCATAAATAAATAAAATCTTTTTAAAAAAAGAAAGAAAGAAAGAAAAGAAAGAGTGCACTTTCATCAAATACAAAAGTAAATTCCAAGTGGATCAAGGACTTGGATGTTAGACCACAAACTATCAGATACTTAGAGGAAAATATTGGCAGAACTCTTTTCCGCATAAATTTTAAAGACATTTGCAATGAAACGAATCCAATTACAAAGAAGACTAAGGCAAGTATAAACCTATGGGACTACATCAAATTAAAAAGCTTCTTCACAACAAAAGAAACCACTACCCAAATCAAGAGACCCCTCACAGAATGGGAGAAGATCTTTACATGCCATACATCAGATAAGAGTTTAATAACCAACATATATAAAGAGCTTGCCAGACTCAACAACAAGACAACAAATAACCCCATCCAAAAATGGGGGGGAGGACTTGGACAGAATATTCACCACAGAAGAGATCCAAAAGGCTGAGAAACACATGAAAAAATGCTCCAAGTCTCTGATTGTCAGAGAAATGCAAATCAAGACAATAATGAGATCACTTCACTCCTGTGAGAATGTCATACATCAGAAAAGGTAACAGCAGCAAATGCTGGAGAGGGTGTGGGGTCAAAGAGAACCCTCCTGCACTGCTGGTGGGAATGTCAATTGGTCCAACCTCTGTGGAGAACAGTCTGGAGAACTCTCAGAAGGCTAGAAATGGACCTACCCTATGATCCTGCAATTCCTCTCCTGGGGATATATCCTAAGGAACCCAACACATCCATCCAAAAAGATCTGTGTACACATATGTTCTTGGCAGCACAATTTGTAATAGCCAAAACCTGGAAGCAATCCAGGTGTCCAACAACGGATGAGTGGCTGAGCAAGTTGTGGTATATATACACAATGGAATACTACTCAGCTGTAAAAAATGGTGACTTCACCGTTTTCAGCTGATCTTGGATGGACGTTGAAAAATTCATTTTGAGTGAACTAAGTCAGAAACAGAAGGATGAATATGGGATGATCTCACTCTCAGGCAGAAGTTGAAAAACAAGATCAGAAAAGAAAACACAAGTAGAACCTGAACTGGAATTGACGTATTGCACCAAAGTAAAAGACTCTGTGGTGGGTGGGTGGGGAGAATACAGGTCCATGAAGGATGATAAATGACATAGTGGGGGTTATATTGTTAAATGGGAAACTGGGGAATGTTATGCATGTACAAACTATTGTATTTACTGTTGAATGTAAAACATTAATTCCCCCCCCCCCAAAAAAAAGTGCACTGACTCTTTTAAAGTCACATTTTGCAGATGTCTTTTTTTTTTTTTTTTTTTACTTTTTTTTTTTACCAGAGCACTGATCAGCTCTGACTTATGGTCAGATGATTGAACC
This sequence comes from Erinaceus europaeus, assembly GCF_950295315.1. NCBI lineage: Eukaryota > Metazoa > Chordata > Mammalia > Eulipotyphla > Erinaceidae > Erinaceus > Erinaceus europaeus. The sequence goes on from NC_080177.1 coordinate 22,718,658, forward strand.
CGGGACTTTGGAGACTCAGGCGTGAGAGTCTCTTTATATAACCTTTATGCTATTTACCCCCTAAAGTCACATTTTAAGAAAAAGTAAGAATTTACTGATAAGATGACAGTATTTGAGATAAACTGATAAGTATTAATTCAGAAATACTGTTTATTCACATATGTGGCACAATAACAAAGACATTTGGAAATGTTGTTTTCAGTTTGGAAATGTAATACATTTCACAGTGCTGCATTGTGGCCAGCCCATGTGTCTTAGATTGTAACCTCACAGTGATATGGACTGCTAGGACTTACTAGACATAACAAGGCAACAGTTCACAGTGAAGGAAGTATGGGAAAATATGCATGAAAGGTAGGGATTTTTGCTAATGGGTCTGAAATGGTGGAGACATTTTGTATATTTGCAAAAACACAGCAGTCACCTCTAATTTGGTAAAAAGCTGTATGTCAACACTAGTGAGTTGTGTCCAGGTTGTTAACACTCGTTAAGATTATGTTTAGGGCTGAGGATATAATAGAGCACAAAACTTGTATGCCTGCCTGAGCAGTGCCCTGGTGTTTGTTTGTCTCTCTTCTGAGGCCAGGGGGAAGGGCGCAGAACTACTTTGCGCAGTTTTCATTGCTCCAATGCCAACTTTTTCATTTAGAGAAATACAGTGGGGGGGGGAGGCACCTCTGACACTGGCGCTCCTATGTGAGGTTGGAGCTCAAACCTGAGCCACAGGGTGAGGTAGTGGTACACCTGGTTGAGTGCACACATTACAGTGAACAAGGACCTGGATTCAAGCCCCTGTGAGCGGTGAAACAGGGCTGCAGGTATCTCTCTTCCTCTCCCCCCCCCCGTCAATTTATCACTGTCTCTATCCAATAATAGACAAAAAAAAAAAAAAAAAACCTGGGCCACATGAATGTTCGAATGTCATGACACACATCCTATCTGTTAAGACATCTCTGTGGTCCCTCCTCCATTTATAATAGCTGGTCCTTTAGTGTCTTTGTCCTCTTGGCCACAGTCAAGAAACCTGTTTTTATCTACTTAAACATAAATGTGTTTTTATCTACTTAAACATAAATGCATGTACTACAAGTGTTTGACTCTTCTGAGAATGTCTAACTCTTGCATGAAGAGCTGACTGAGGAGGGATGTGAACAGTAGTTTTTCTCTATAGCAGTTAAGACCTTTTCCCAAATAAAATCCATAGTTGTTAGAATTGTGACCACTTCTTAGCTGTTAGGTCGCCATTTTTTACAGTAATCAGATATCAGAGACATGTCTTTTGTGAGTGTTTCCTCGAGGATGTCAAACTTGGATGCCTGAGTTGCACAGCAGATGTCATCGGCGTAGATGAACTTCCTTGAAGAAGTTTCTGGAAGGTCATTGATGTAAATATTAAATAGCGTAGGAGCCAGAACAGAGCCTTTGGGGAGGCCACTTGAGACAAGTCTCCATCTGCTAGACTTGTCACCCAGATGCACCCGGAATCTTCTGTTTTGGAGAAGAAACGATATAGTGTTGGTCACCCATGGAGGCAGGCATCTTGAGATCTTGACTAGGAGACCACGGTGCCAGACCGTGTCAAAGGCTGCTGTGAGATCAACAAAGACACCCGTCTTTAAATTCTTCTGGAATCCATTTTCAATGTAAGTTGAGAGGGCCAGGACTTGTTTGCAGGTAGATCTTCCTGGGCGGAAACCAGCTTGGGCAGGTGATAGGAATTTCTCTGTAAGAGGAGAAATACGTGACAGAAGCAGCCTTTCAAGGAGTTTGTAACACACAGAGAGGAGAAAAATTGGTCTATAGCTGGCGGCCAGTGTTGGGTCTTTCTTTAGTTTCAAAACTGCTATTATCTTCGCACGACGCCAAATTTTGGGCATAGATTCGGATTCCAAGATGTGGGACAGGAATGTAGTGAGCCACTTCTTTGCCTCGGGGCCCAAGTTAAGAATGAGTTCTGGGGTGATGTTATCATAGCCAGCAGCCGTTTCCGATTTAACCCTCTTCAAAGCGTCTTCCAGTTCAGACAGTGTAAAGGGAGAGAGTTTTGGAGATAAACGGAAGTGGGATGACCACTCATGGGAAATTTCTCTTTTCCAGACTGGGTCGATCTTAGCACGTCCAACTTGAGTTAGGTGACTGACCACTGAGTTTGGAGATACGGGAGGATGGGAGACAGGAGAGGGTTGGCTACCGGCACCCAGACTATGAAGAAACTTCCAGGCCTTCCTACTTGAGTGGGTGAAGTTCAGAGTTTCCGTGAGTTGTTGCCAGCGGGCTTGGTGTGCTGCATCCAGGGAGGCAATGAGATGGTCGGCCACATCTGGGTCGCCCGACTCATCATACTGCTTTAGTAGTTGCTCGCATTCAGCATCAAGACAAGGCGTATAGTTAGCACGTCTCCCACGAGGAATGGCTTGGGAAGCTGCTTTGAAGATGGCTTGGCGGAAGCGCCTGTAGGAATCTTCAGAGGGGATAGAGTTAATTGGAATTGCAGGAATAGATTTATTGGTAAGATCACTGAACAGACGCCAGTTTGCTTTCCGAAAGTTCCATCTTAGTTTCTCCGAGCACAGAATCAGTGGGAGCTGGAGACCAATGTGGATGATAGCTGGGCGGCGATGACTGTGCAGGAAGTCCCTGAGAACTTGTCTCGTAGCGGGGAAGGCTTGGCCGTTGACTGAGCTAATCCAGCACAGGTCTGGTGATGAGTCTAATGGCGACTAATCCCTAGCACTGCAAAAACGGTATCATCTGTTTTCCATCTACACCATGCCTCGGCCTCGCGTGAGCTTAATGTGCAGCTTGATGATACGAGAATCTGGCATGAAGCCCAGCCAGTCTATCTTGCTTGGCGTTACTCTCGATCGCACTCTGTCATTTCACGAACATCTCATAAAAACTGCAGCAAAGGTGGGCGCGAGGAATAACATCATTGCAAGACTGGCCAGCTCCTCATGGGGCGCGAGCGCTTCCACACTACGATCATCATCTCTGGCATTATGCTATTCCACTGCAGAATACTGTGCCCCAGTATGGTTCCGTAGCCCCCATGTCCACTTGGTCGATTCCAAATTATATGCCTCCATGAGGATAATTTCTGGAACCATCCGTTCCACCCCGGTTCCATGGCTGCCAGTTCTTAGCAACATCGCCCCGCCAGATATTCGTCGGGATACGGCATCATCTAAGTTCATCTCCCACGTCTACACTCGACCGGACCTGCCAATATACGCGGATATCTTCGCCCACCCTGTCCAACGCTTGACGTCTCGTCATCCAATCTGGTCCCCTACGCCTACACTGAACTTCTCTGTTCCAGTCTCTTGGAAACAGAGTTGGCAGTCAGCTGAGGTAAAGAACAAACCCCTCATCACAGCCCCCTGCAAGCGTCAACCTGGCTTTGACCTAGCACGTTATGATTGGGCCCTCCTCAATCGCTATCGAACAGGCCATGGCCGGTGCGCCGCTATGTTCCATCGCTGGGGAGCCAGAGACGACCCAAACTGCCCCTGCGGCTACAGACAGACTATGACCCACATAGTCAACGACTGCCACCTCTCCAGATTCAAAGGAGGTCTCAAAACTTTACATCAGGCTCAACCTGACGCTGTTGACTAGCTACGGAAGAAGGGCAAACGCTAGAAGAAGAAGAAAGCTGTTAGGTGCTAACAACTTGTGGTTCCTCTTAAGGCTGTGTATATTCAAAACACTGACATTAGTTGAAATTTTTTTTAAAAATTTATTTCTTTATTGGGGAATTAATGTTTTGCATTCAACAGTAAATACAATAGTTTGTACATGCATAACATTCCCCAGTTTCCCATTTAACAATACAATCCCCACTATGTCATTTATCATCCTTCATGGACCTGTATTCTCCCCACCCACCCACCCCAGAGTCTTTTACTTGGGTATTTTATTTATTTTATTTTTGAGAGAGATGCAGAGAGAGAAAGACACAGAGAGAAACACCAGAGCACTGCTCAGCTCTGGTTTATGGTGGTGCAGGAGATTAAACCTGGGACTTTGAAGCCTCAGGCATGACACTCTGCATAACCACTATCCTATCTACCCCCAAGTTGAAATATTTTTTAAACTGTAACTCATCTTTTATCTCATAATTTTCTTTTCTTTTATTTATTTTTTAACCAAAGCACTGTCCAGCTCTGGCTTATGGTGGTGCAGGGGATTGAACCTGGGACTTTGGAGCCTCAGGCATGAGATTCTGTTTGCATAACCATTATGCTATCTACCCTCTGCCCTGGCTCATAATTTTCTTTCATCAGGAAATACACTGAATGTCCATTTCAGGAATTTCAATTATTTATTCTGAAGAGTGTTACTTATTAAAATTGATGAGTAAAATTACTGTTCTGGTAACCAAGAGGACAACAAATTGGTTGATACTTGGCGACAGTGTGAAATCCATGTGTAAACAGATAGAGGGATCTATCTAACTATCTAACCTGACAATGAGACAGTCCATTCTGATTTCTTTTAGAAGTTTTCCTCGGTAGTTGGGCGGTAGCGCAGCGGGTTAAGCCCACGTGGTACAAAGCACACGGACCCACGTAAGGATCCCGGTTTGGCCCCTGGCTTCCCACCTGCAGGGGAGTCGCTTCACAGGAGGTGAAGCAGGTCTGCAGGTATCTGTCTTTCTCTCCTCCTGTCTTCCCCTCCTCTTTCCATTTCTCTCTGTCCTATCCAACAACAAGGACAATAAAAGGAAAAAATTAAAAAAAAAAAAGTTTTCCTCATGAGGCAAATCTGGTATTAAATAGAACAGGTGGTGTGTGTGTGTGTGTGTGTGTGTGTGTGTGTGTGTGTGTATCTGTATATATCACATCACTGTTTACAGTACACTGGACTCTCTTCACGCAGGGCCTGTCCAGGCCAAACCAGGAGGAATTGTTCCCGTGCTTAAAGCCAAGAATAACATCCTGACCAGCAGGGGACAGAGGTCAGCTGAAGGCAATAGCTCTTGAGAATTATGAGAACTTTAGTTTACAAGAGTGGAACCAACCAACATATACTTTACTGGAAGCATGTGAAAACCTGTATCTCTTTTATGGGTCATGTTTTTTTTTTTAAAAAAAAGAAAGGAGACATTAACAAAGCTATAGAATAAGAGGGGTACAATTCCGCACAATTCCCATAACCCGATCTCCATATCCCATCCCCTCCCCTGATAGCCTTCCCATTCTCTATCCCTCTGGGAGCATGGATCCAGGGTCGTTGTGGGTTGTAGAAGGTGGAAGGTCTGGCTTCTGTAATTGCTTCCCTGCTGAACATGGGCGTTGACTGGTTGGTCCATACTCCCAGTCTGCCTCTCTCTTTCCCTAGTAGAGTGGGGCTCTGAGGAAGCAGAGCTCCAGGACACATTAGTGGGGTTGTCTGTCCAGGGAAGTCTGGTCAACATCTTGCTGGCATCTGGAACCTGGTGGCTGAAAAGAGAGTTAACATACAAAGCCAGACAAATTGTTGAACAATCATGGACCTAAAGACTGAAATAGTGCAGATGAGGTGTTGGGGGTATTCCCTGCATGTTCTTGTGTACTTCTGCTTTCAGGTATATATTTTTCCCCTAGTTTATGGGCACGTGTGAACCTATGCTCTATCTCAGGGGACCTGGACTATATCTAGGTTTGGGGACTTTATTGGAGAGTGGAACACCTGGAATGGAATTAGAGAATACTGTGAAAGGAAAGGTCTCATCCGAGTGATGAAGCTGAAGGGTTGTCATTCCACACCTGAAGTCTCTGGTCACAGTCTGAAGTGAAGCATGCTGGGGTGGCACTCGTTGCGTTGATTAGGTTGCCATCCACGGATGCAATATTATTTGATTTGAATTGAGAGCAGCATGCAGAAAAGTGGGCCCCAATCTAAGGTTCCAGGACTGGGGGAAATATAGGCTCTATAGTGGAAATGTGAGATTCCTGTTGTTTTACGGTTCAAGAAGACAATGGATAGTTATTGTTATCGTCACATTATTTGGTGATAGGGTTAACTTTGGAAAGTCCCTTTGTTAGGGTTTGGGGTATAATACCCAGCATCATGTATATAGCTGTGCTACCAGTTGCTTCTGTTCTCCCTGGTCTAGGCTTTTGGGAGAGACAACAGGTCATGATTTTTTATTTCTTGCAGCCCTGGAGGTAGCACAGAAGGTTAAGCATTGGACTCTCAAGAATGAGATGCTGCATTTGAGCCCAGGCATTGCATGTGCCAGAGTGATGCTCTGGTTATCTCTCTCTCAGTAATTAACATGTAAAATCCTTTAAAAAATATTAACTATTGAATATATGATAAATCCACATCACTTTCTTGTCACAACTATATTTCCTCTCAACTGCCACCACACTGATTTGTTTATTAATTTATTAGAAAAAGGGAAAACATGTCTTATTTTCATTCTATAAGTAGCTTCAAAAAAGCCCAGGAGAGGACTGGACATTAAAGATGATATATTAATTAAAAAATAAATATCAGAAGCAGGTCTGCAGGTGTCTATCTTTCTCTCCCCCTCTGTCTTCCCCTCCTTTCTCGATTTCTCTCTGTCTTATCCAACAACAACGATAAACAACAAGGACAACAAAAGGGACAAAAATGGCCTCCAGGAGCAGTGGATTCGAAGTGCAGGCACTGAGCCCCAGCAATAACCCTGGAGACAAAAAAAAAAAAAAAAAGTATCTGGGTAGGGGATAGATTGCATAATGTTTATGCAAAAAGACTCTTGCGGTGGTCTGGGGGATGGCGCAGTGGATAAAGTATTAGACTCTCAAGCGTGAGATCCTGAGTTCAGTCCCTGGCAGCCCATGTACCAGAGTGATGTCTGGTTCACTCTCTCTTTTCTCTAATTAATAAATAAATAATGTCCTTAAAAAAAAAAAAGAGTCTTGCGAGTTGGGCTGGAGCACAGCAGGTTAAGCGTACGTGGCATAAAGCACAAGGATGGGCCTAAGGATCCCGTTCGAGTCCCCGGCTCCCCACCTGCAGGGGAGTCGCTTCACAGGCAGTGGGTGAAGCAGGTCTGCAGGTGTCTATCTTTCTCTCCCTCTCTCTGTCTTCCCCTCCTCTCTCCATTTCTCTCTGTCCTATCCAACAACGACATAAACAACAACAACAATAATAAAAACAACAAGGACAACAAAAGGGAATAAATAAATGAGTCTTTAAAAAATCCTTTTTATAGAATGCACTGGGCACCTTCCAGACTGAGTGAAGTTTTCTTTCTCAGCTCACTTCTTTCCCCTCCGTTGTTCCTCATTGGGATGCAGGCCACTTACCCCATGGAAGAAATTCAAATTGTTTTCTGATGGGGCATTCTGAGTTTGTCTTGTTGTGTTCTCTGGGACTCATTTCTCTGCTCCAGCTTCAGCTGATTCTGGGCCAGAGCAATCATCTGAAAGCGTTTCTTCATGGCTTTTATTTCTTGGCCCCTTCAGTGCATTTTGCTTGATTAGTTCTGCTCGTTCTTTTTCCATTGGTATAAGTTCTCTTCAGCTGGAAGGATCTTTTCTCTCTTTCTCTCTCTCTCCCTCTCTTTTAAATATTTTTTTATTTATTTATGTAGTCCCTTTTGTTGCCCTTGTTCTTTTATTGTTGTAGTTATTATTGTCATTGTTGTTGGATAGGACAGAGAGAAATGGAGAGAGGAGGGGACGACAGAGAGGGGGAGAGAAAGATAGACACTTGCAGACCTGCTTCACCGCCTGTGAAGCGACTTCCCTGCAGGTGGGGAACCGGGGGGCTCGAACCAGGATCCTTACTCGGTCCTTACGCCTTGCTCCACGTGCGCTTAACCTGCTGCACTACTTCCCGACTCCCCTTTTTTTTTTTTTAAAGAATTAATTTATTTATTCACGAGCAAGATAGGAGGAGAGAAGGAACCAGGCATCACTCTGGTACATGTGCTGCCGGGGATCGAACTCGGGACCTCATGCTTGAGAGTCTAGTGCCTTAGCCACTGTGCCACCTCCCGGACCACTCGACTCCCCTCCCCTTTTTTAAAGATTTTATTTATTTGTTAATGAGAAACATAGGAGAGAGAGAGAAAGAGAGAGAGAAGCAGACATCACTTTGGTACACGTGCTGCCGGGGAATGAACTCAGGACCTCATGCTTGAGAGTGCTTTATCTATTGTGTCATCTCCCAGACCACTTTTTCTTTCATTAAAAAAAAATAAAATTTGTAGGAAAAAAAAAAAAGAAAAAAGAAAAACAGTGGTCTGGGAGGTGGTGCAGTGGATAAAGCATCAGACTCAAGCATGAGGTCCTGAGTTCAATCCCCGGCAGCACATGTACCAGAGTGATGTCTGGCTCTTTCTCTCTCATCCTATGTTTCTCATTAATAAATAAATAAAATCTTTAAAAAATAACATAAGATTTGTTTACTTATTTTTTTACTATTTTAAAGAAAATACATACCAGGGCTCTGCTCAAGTTTTGTTTATGGTGGTACTGGGGATTGAACCTGGGACTTCTGGTGCCTCAGGCATGAAAGGCTTTTTGTAGAACCATTATGATATCTCTCCAGACCCCATTAGTTACCACTTTTTTTAAAGGAATCTTTTAATGAGGGGTAGTATGTCAAGCTAGAAGTTGGAGTACTTTTAGTCTAAGAAGATGATTTAGATACTGGTTTATACCAATATGAGTTATAAGCAATAAGTACATTTTTTCTGCCTGAAATTGGAGTGCCTTGGTTTGTCTTTTTTTTTCTTCTTTTTTTTTTTAATGTTTATTTTCCCTTTTGTTGCCCTTGTTTTTTATTGTTGTTATTGATGTCGTCATTATTGGATAGGACAGAGAGAGGAGGGGAAGACAGAGGGGGAGAGGAAGATAGACACCTGCAGACCTGTTTCACCGCCTGTGAAGTGACTCCCCTGCAGGTGGGCAGCCGTGGCCTGGAACCTGGATCCTTACAGAGGTCCTTGCGCTTTGCGCCATGTGCACTTAACCCACTGCGTTACCGCCCGATTTTCTCTTTTTTTCTTTATTGGGGGGGATTAATGATTTACAGTAGACACTAAAATACAGTAGTTTGTACATGTGTAACATTTCTGTTTTCCACATAACAATCAAACCCCCACCCAGGTCCTCCTCTGCCATCATGTTCTAATTGGTGGGGGTAGATAGCATAATGCTTATTTACTACTTCTCGATAGAGACAAAAATTGAGAGTGAGGGGGCAGATAAGAGAGAGAGGAAGAGAGACACTGCTTTTCACCATTCAAATGGGGAGCAGGGACTTGAACCCTTTTGCATAGTAACATGTGCCCCTACCAGGTGCGCTATCACCCACCCACTGGAAGGTTCTAAGCTTTAGGAGCAGCCTCAATTCTTTTTAAGCTTTTGCCTCTGGTTTATAAAATTTCCTTTTCCTTTCCTAAAAATTGAGGGATGGGTCAGGTGCTCTGTTGTGAGATATTCTTGACTCTTCTGGGACTCTAGTTTGCTTGCTGTGTCAATATGTATGTAGCAATTTGGGTTGTATTTACTAGGTAGGACTTGTTGCCAAGACTCTGAAGTGGGTCACTGGTATTACCCTCTGTCACTTGTTTTTCATTTGAAAAAATGGTTAGTGAAGAATTATCTTGATATCTGAGAGGTGGCGCAATGGACCCAGTGTCCCAAATTCAGTTCCTGGTATCTTGTACTCCAGAGAGGTACTCTGGTTCGTTCACACTCTCCCCCCACCTCCCACTAATAAGTGTAGATCTTAGGCACGGTGGATGGTGCACCTGGTTGAACACACGTGTTACAGTAAATATAGTTCTTTGCAGTCCCGGGGTGACACAGTGGATCAAGTATGGGACTCTCAAGGAAGAGGTTCTGAGTTCAGTCCCCAGCAGCACATGTACCAGAGTGATGTCTGTTTCTTTCTCTCTCTCCTATCATTTCTCGTGAATCAATAAATAAAACTTTTAAAAAATGTTTTAATATATATAAATATCCTTGTAATCTTCTATTCTTATAAGCTATTATAAAATCACTAATAATTTATAAACAAAGATATATTTATCATAGGTACTGGCAGATGGTACAGTATATAAACTATAAGACTTTCTCAAGCATGATCAGTTGCTGGAATTCTATATGTCAGGGATGCTGTGGTTTTCTCTCTCAAAAAATAAAAAATAAATCTTGGGGCCAAGTGGAGGCACACCAGTTCTGACCTTGGCGATTAAGAAATAAATAAAATGAGATGGAAGGAATCCAAATTGGGAGAGAAGAAATAAGACTGTTACTATTTGTAGATGACATGCTAGTAGACATAGAAAACACAAAAAGTAAAACACATTACAATATGCAAGGACCCAGGTTCAAGCCCCTGTTCCTCAGTTGCAGGAAGAAAGCTTTATGAATAGTGAAATAGTGCTGTAGATCAGTATCTATATCTATCTATCTATCTATCTATCTATATATTTTAAAAGCATGTAGTGCAAACTTACTATGTGACCACAGAAAAGTTTTAGAAAAGCAGTGTTCTAGTCTTTCTCTCTCTCATTAAAATGAAATCGAGTTAATCATATTTTTGAGTAATATGCAAGCAAGTTTTCTGAAGGGACTGAGTAGTTGTGCAGAAAAGATTTAAGTAACTTGTAATATGTGTGCAAATAATCCTGAGGCAAATCCTGCATTAAAATGAAGAGGGAGAAGATGGTTTGGGAACTAACTAGAATGGGAACTAGCTCTAATATATAAGGAGAAATAAGGTAAGAGCGGATAACAGACGATAGGATAGGTTAGTTGAGAGAGAAAAAACAGTTCTAGCTAGCTAGCCAAGAATTAGACAGTGAAATGGAAAACTTCCCATCCCTTTCTCAATAGTAAGTCTTTTCCTCCTTAACCCAAACCACTTTCCAGAGGGGCTGTTAATGACTCTGAGCACTAGTGGCAGAGCTAGCTGCTCTGTGAATCACAAAGAGGTCCTGTAGGGTCAGTGTAGAGAACAATTGGCCTTTTGATTTGCTGAATTCATCCTAATAATCTTGCAGCTCCCAAATGGGCTCCAAATTGTTGGCTGTGTCCAGTTGGCTTGTCAAACCCAAGCAGCAGCTGAGACGGCTACAGGACAGTGCATATTATGTAATAACCCTTCAGAGGGCCCGGCCACCTTTGTTCTTCCTTAAAATGAAAACTAAAAATTTCTGTCTTTTCTGGGGGGTCGGGGTGGGAGAGGCAGAAATTTGCATCTAACTTGGGAACCCTTGGGTCTTCCCCTCAGTACTTCTTACATCCCTGTCTTTAGAACCCGACTTTGGCCTTACTGACTTAGACGAATGAACTACTTCTGGGGGTGAGGAGATAGCATAATGAATGAAGGATTATGCAAAAGACTCTCTCAGGCTTGAGGCTCTGAGGTCCCAGGTTCCGTTCCTAGTACCAACATGAACTAGGGCTGAGCTGTGCTCTGCTTTCATATATATATAATTTTATTTCTGGAAGCAAATCTGTTTCCAACTTTTGCCCTTCCCTGTTTCCTACAATAGACTTGGGGTTCAGACTTGCTTGAGAAAAATGACTTTTTTCCCCCATGCCTTTTTTTTTTTTGCCTCCAGGGTTATCACTGGGCCTGGGTGCTTGACTACAAGTCCACTGCTCCTGGTGGCCATCTTTTTTTTCCCCATTATTGTTATTGATGCTGTTATTGTTGTTGTTGTTAGAAAGGACAGAGAGAAATTGAGAGAGGAGGGGAAGACAGAAAGGGGGAGAGAAAGAGACCCGCAGACTTGCTTCACCACTTACGAAGCAACTCCCCTGCAGGTGGGGGAGCCAGGGGCTCGAACTGGGATCTTTGAGCTTCGCGCCATGTGTGCTTAATCTGGTGCACTACCACCTGGCCCCCTTTTATTCTTTCTTTGGGGGATTAGTGGTTTACAGTTGATAGTAAAATACAGTAGTTTGTACCTGTGTAACAAACTTTGTAACCTGTGTCAATTTTCCACATAACAATCAAACCTTCCCCCATTGTCCGCCTCTGCCATCTTGTGCCAGGACCTGAATACTCCCCTACCCACCTCACAGTCTTAGTGCAATAATACACCATTAACTAGTAATTCTTTACTTTCTTTGTCCAACAGGCCACCAGGCAGTTTCTTGAAGAAATCAACAAGTGGACCGTCCAGTACAATGTCTCTCCTCTCTCTTGGAATATGGCTGTCAAGTTTCTCATGGCCAGGAAGTTTGACGTGCTTCGTGCCATAGAGTTGTTCCACTCCTACAGGGTATGTTGATCACAGGTGGGCCAGATCGGTGACAGTTGTACTTTCTGTGTTGCTGTTCTTTCTTTCAACACTATAAAAACACAGGTGTTCGCTGAGTATTCACCCCATTCCCATTAAAAAAAAAAAAAAAGTCAATCAGGGTGCAGTGGGAACTGGTGAAATAGCTCACTCGGTTAATGCACTGCCTTGCCTTGTACATGATCCAGCCAGTTCAAGCCTGGATCCCATTATATTGATGGAAGCTTTGGTGCTATGATCTACTTTACTTTCTTTCTTTCTTTTTTTTTTTTTTTTAATTTTTTATTTAAGAAAGGATTAGTGAACAAAAACATAAGGTAGGAGGGGTACAACTCCACACAATTCCCACCACCCAATCTCCATATCCCACCCCCTCCCCTGATAGCTTTCCCATTCTCTAGCCCTCTGGGAGCATGGACCCAGGGTCGTTGAGGGTTGCAGAAGGTAGAAGGTCTGGCTTCTGTAATTGCTTCCCCGCTGAACATGGGCGTTGACTGGTCGGTCCATACTCCCAGTCTGCCTCTCTCTTTCCCTAGTAAGGTGTGTCTCTGGGGAAGCTGAGCTCCAGGACACATTGGTGGGGTCTTCAATCCAGGGAAGCCTGGCCAGCATCCTGGTGGCATCTGGAACCTGATGATTGAAAAGAGAGTTAACATATGAAGCCAAACAATTTGTTGAGTACTTTCTTGGCCTTTCTGCTTCTCTTTGTCTAAAAATAAAAATGAATGGGATTATGGGAGATAGTTCTTTCGTTGAAATGTATACTTTGCTCTGTATGAGGACCTAGATTCAAGCTCCCAGTCAACACAGAGGAAGCGTCACCAGTGGTGGGGCAGTATCTCTCTCTCTCTCTCTCTCATTCTCATTCTATCTAAATGTGTGTGTGTGGAGGGGGTCAAGCAAGTCCTCCAGGACTAGATTTGATTTTTTTTTTCAGATAGAGAGAAAGAGAGAGTCAGAGGAAGAAACAGAAAGAGATGGCCTGATCGGTGGCACACCGGGTTGGGTTCACATAGTACACAAAGTCCAAAGACCCTCACAAGGATCCCAGTCGAGCCCCCGGCTCCCCACCTGCAGGGAGGTTGCTTCACAGGCGGTGAAGCAGGTCTGCAGGTGTCTATCTTTCTCTCCCCTTCTCTGTCTTCCCCTCCTGTTTCAATTTCTGCCCTATCCAATGGAAAGAAGGAGAGGAAGAGGAAGCTGAAAGAGACCACAGCACTGAAACTTCCTTCAGTGCAATAATGTAGTGGGGGACAAGCTGGAACCCGGGTCACACACACAGCAAAGTAGCACACTATGCAAGTGAGCTACTTTACTGGTCCAGGAGTGATGGGATTGTGCCTCATGAAGCTCCAGCAAAAACTTTGGGTTTAACCCCTACACCCACATGGTACCATCAGGACAGCTCCCTTTCCTCCTCTCTCCCTCCTCCCTCTAACTATATAGAATTAAAAGAGAGAGAGAGATCATGTGGCAGTATTGCAGATGTTTGAGGCCCTTGCTTCAATTTCTGGTGACTTGTTAAAAGAAAGGGGGGGGGTCGGGCAGTAGCATAGCAGGTTAAGTGCACATGGTACAAAGCACAAGGATCCCAGTTTGAGCCCCCCAACTCCCTACCTGCAGGGGAGTCACTTCACAGGCGGTGAAGCAGGTCTGAAGGTGTCTTATCTTTCTCTCCCCCTTTCTGTCTTCCCTTCCTCTCTCCATTTCTCTCTGTCCTATCCAACAACAACGACTACAACAATAAAACAAGGGCAACAAAAGAAAATAAATAAATAAATATTTTTAAATGATTTTTTTTTTTTACCATAAGCTATGGCTTATGATGTTGCAGGGGATTGAACCTGGGACTTTGGAGCCTCAGACGTGAGAGTGTCTTTTCGTAACTATTTTCATAACTATGCTATATACTCCCACCCTGTGTTTTTGTCCTGCATCATATCTTAACTGCCTTTCAGGCACGAAATTGCAGATGCTACTATAATTCCATCCTGAACTCTCAGGGCATAGGATCTCACCAGTGTGTCCCAAACGCCACCTCTCCAGAGCCCTATCACATTATGGAAAAATAGGCTGGGGATATGGATCGACCTGCCAATGCCCATATCCAATTGAAAAGCAATTACAGAAGCCAGAATTCACATCTTCTGCACCCCATAAAGAATTTTTGTCCATATTCCCAGAGGAGGAGAGATGTTAGGGGAAGATGACCAGAGGTCATCTTGGGCTCTGAATGCCAGTTACATCAGGAATTAAAGCCCCCGGCTCCCCACCTGCAGGGGAGTCGCTTCACAAGTGGTGAAGCAGGTCTGCAGGTGTCTATCTTTCTCTCTCCTGCTCTGTCATCCCTTTCTTTTTCCATTTCTCTCTGTCCTATCCAACAACAACTGCATCAATAACACAATAATAATAACAACAATAATAACTACAACAATAAAACAATAAGGGCAACAAAAGGGAATGCATATTAAAAAAAAAATTTTTTTTTAAAAGGGCCCAGTTGGTGGCATGCCTGGTTGAGCATACGTTACAATGCATGAGGACCTGGGTTTAAGCCCCCACTCTCTACTTGCAGGGTGAAAGCTTTGCAAGTGCTGAAGCAGTACCATGATGCCAGAAGGAAACTCTAATTGCTGTCAAGTTAGCATTAGTATAAGGCTAGAGTTCACTTATATCTGTTTTGAGTCTTCTCGCTTAATATTCACTCATTTATCTAGCAGGTATTTATTGTATACCTACCATGTTTCAGGTGCAGAAATTACTGTTTAAGGGCCAATAAAATAGCTCACTTGGATAGTGTGCTACTTTGTTTGTCATGTTCTCATCTCAGATTTGAGCCTAGCCCATACTGCATTGAAGGAAACTTTAGTGCTCTGGTTTCTTTCATTTTTTCTCTGCCTATTTTGTCTCTATCAAAAAGAAGAAAGAAAAAAGAAGACAGAGTTGAAGGAATTACTTTTTTTGTTGTTGCTTATTGTTATTGCTGTCATTGTTGGATAGAACAGAGAGAAATCGAGAGAGGAGGGGAAGACACAGGGGGAGAGAAAGATAGACACCTGCAGACCTGCTTCACTGCCTGTAAAGCGATGCCCCTCTGCAGGTGAGGAACTGGGGCCTGGAACTGGGATCCTTGTGCTGGTCCTTGCACTTTGCGCCACCTGCGCTTTACTCACTGTGCTACCGCCCAGCCCCCATGGAATTACTGTTTAATAGGAGAGGGTACACAGTGATTTAAGTGTTATGATAGTGTGGTACTGGTTTACTTAAGAGGGTCAAGGAAGCTTCCTTGTAGGAAACACCTTCTAAACCAGTCTCTCAGAATGAGTAGAAATCAGATAGGGAAATGTGGTAGAGAGAACAAGTTTAGATGCCTAGTGGAAAAAGAAAATGAGCTGAACTGGAGTGTTGAATGAGCGGGGGGGGGGGGGGGGCATGGCAAGAGACTGTGCAGCAGAGTTAAGCATGGCTAGATCAAAGCATATCTGCTCTTACTCAGGGACAGAGAAATCAGTGAATATGTAAACAGTAGAATTTCTTGATTAGATTTGCACCCACAAAAGATTTGTCTTGGAGGGGGTAGCATAATGGTTATGCAGAGAGTTTTGATCTCACCACCACCATAAGCCACTGTAAGCCAAAGCTGACCAGTGCTCTGAAAAAGGGAAAAAAAAAGTCTTCCAACTGTCTAAAAAGCATATCTATTTGGAGATCCCAATGGCATTTCAAACTTGACATGGACAAACTGAAGTTGTGACCTCCTGCAACAAACCTGCCTGCGCTTCCATGTCTCCTAACTGACCCTGTCACTCAAGTCAGAGACCTGGAATTTTTAATTTTTAATTTTTTTTAAATTTAAATTTAATTTAATTTATTTATTCCCTTTTGTTGCCCTTGTTGTTTTATTGTTGTAGTTATTATTGATGTCGTTGTTGTTGGATAGGACAGAGAGAAATGGAGAGAGGAGGGGAAGACAGAGAGGGGGAGAGAAAGACAGACACCTGCAGACCTGCTTCACCGCCTGTGAAGGGACCTGCCTGCAGGTGGGGAGCCGGGGACTCGAACTGGGATCCTGACGCCGGTCCTTGAGCTTAGCGCCACCTGCGCTTAACCCGCTGTGCTACAGCCCGACTCCCTTTTTTTTTTTTTATTTTTGAAGATTTATTGTATTTGTTACATATGAGAAAACCAAAGAAAGAATAAGAATGGCAAGTCAGAGCAACACTCCAGTACACATGACACTTAGGATTAAACCGGGAATCTCAGGCAGAAAAGTCTGATACTGTATCTGTTCAGCCATTTTTTCCAATCATATAAAAATTATTTTTCTGTTGTAGGCAGATGATTTAGAAGGCTATTGTACTTACTGGAAAAGAGATGAAGTGGTGTCATTAAACATAATGCCGGGAGTCAGGCTGTAGCACAACGGGTTAAGTGCAGGTGGCACTAAGCTCAAGGACTGGCGTCAGGATCCCAGTTCGAGCCCCCGGCTCCCCACCTGCAGGCAGGTCCCTTCACAGGCGGTGAAGCAGGTCTGCAGGTGTCTGTCTTTCTCTCCCCCTCTCTGTCTTCCCCTCCTCTCTCCATTTCTCTCTGTCCTATCCAACAACAACGACATCAATAATAACTACAACAATAAAACAACAAGGGCAACAAAAGGGAATAAATAAAATAAAATTAAATTAAAATTAAAAAAACATAATGCCAAGAGAACGGGGAAAAAAGTGAGCAGACTAGAAGTAAAATCAGTACACAGTTGCATCAAGATAGAAGGAGAGTCAAGGGTTCCAGGTCTCTGACTTGGGTGACAGGGTCAGTTAGGAGACATGGAAGCGCAGGCAGGTTTGTTGCAGGAGGTCACGACTTCAGTTTGTCCATGTCAAGTTTGAAATGCCATTGGGATCTCCAAATAGATATGTTTTTTAGACAGTTGGAATGGCTCTAGCGATCTAAAAGAGAACTGGACTGAAAAGTGGCATGACCAAAGTAGAGATGAATGTTGGAAGCACGAGAGTGGGTGAAGTCATCATGGGACAATGCGAAGATAGGCAATGTGGAGAGCAGAACCTCACCTCAGGCTTTAGTTTTGTTCAGTCCAATGTTGTTTAAAAATTGAATCTGAATGTGTTAGGTAGGGCATGTGCTTATACTGTATGCATGTGCTGCCTTCCTTCTGATGACATTTGAATTTGATTTTGGGCCTGGAGTAAGGAAAACTGTAAATAAATAACTAGATTGTTTTATTCTTTTGGGGTGTCCCTGGTACTTAGGTAAGTGCCTGGGACATATGTAAGTGCTCTAAAGATATGTTTAGAATATCAGCAAGTGAACTGATTGAGTGAATGCATGAACAGAGTTCCACAAAAGAAACTTAAAAAACAAGTGGTCTGAAATGTGGCACAGTGGATACATCATTGGGCTCTCAAGCATGAGGTCTTGAGTTCAGTCCCCAGCAGCACATATACCAGAGTAATGTTTGGTTCTTTCTCTCTCTCCTATCTTTTTCATTAACAAACAAACAAAATCTTTGGAAAGAAAGAAAGAAACTTAAAAAGAGTAGTTGAATACATAGGAAAACCAAGAGATTGTTCTTTTTATCAAGGATAAAGTCTCAGGAAAATGGTACTATAAATGATCAGCCTGGTCATGTAAAGAGCTGAAAATGCCCACTGGATTCGGTGATGAGAAGGGCCTGCTCACTGTTCTAGAAGCTCTCTGTTGGGTTTTATTTAAACAGTGTGGTTATATCAGGAGACAATGAGGATGCAGTGGATTGTGAGGGAGCTGAGAATGAGTTTAAGATAGGAGAGGTTTGGGAGGCTGGCGGTAGCTCGGTGGGTTAAGCACATGTGGCGCAAAGCACAAGGATCAGCTCAAGGATCCCAGTTTGAGCCCCCGGCTCCCCACCTGCAGGGGAGTCGCTTCACAGGCGGTGAAGCAGGTCTGCAGGTGTCTAATCCCCCCCCCCGCATTCCCCTCCTCTCTCCATTTCTCTCTGTTCTAGCCAACAACGACTACATCAATAATAACAACAATAATAACTACAACAATAAAAACAACAAGAAGGGCAACAAAAGGGAAAGTAAATAAATATTGAAAAATATTTATTTAAAAAAAAAGATAGGAGAGGCATAAGCTAGGGTGGTGTGAGAGGATGTCTATTTCTAGAGGTTTTGCTGCTAGGGCTACTTCTGTGATTCTGATTCCACTGTTTCTGGGGTCTCTTTTTTTTTTCTTTCTTCCTTTCTTCCAGATAGATGGTGAAAAGCAGAGAGTGAGAGAGAGGAAAGATACTCTAGCATTACTATTTCACTACTCAAGAAGCTTTCCTTCTGCATAAAGCTCCCATATAGTGGCTGGGGCCTAAACCGAGATTGATGTGCAGGGCAAAACATGCACTCAGCCAACTGAGCCATTTACTGGCTCCCTGAGGTCCTTATTTTAATATCCTGTTGTAATACCAGTGCTGTCGCATGTTTGGGAACTTTCATCCTAATGAAACACATTGGTTAGCTGTCGGGGTTCGGAGTCTTACCGATTCACAGGAAAATGTCCTACCTAAGGGGCTTATGAGGTGGCATTAGGTAAGAATTCTGATTGCGGGAGTTCGGCGTAGCACAGCGGGTTAAGAGGACTGGGTAAAGAGCCAGGCCCGAGTCCCTGGCTCCCCACCTGCAGGGGGGGTCGCTTCACAAGCAATGAAGCAGTCTGCAGTTGCAGGTGTTTATCTTTTCTCCCCTTCTCTGTCTCCCCTCCTCTCTCCATTTCTCTCTGTCCTACCCAACAATGATGACAGCAACACAACAATAATAATGACAACAAAATAGGAAAAATGGCCTCCAGGAGCAGTGGATTCATAGTGCAGTCACTGAGCCCCAGCAATAACCCTGGAGGCAAAACAAAAAAACAACTCAGCCTTAAATAAGTTGTGAGAGTAAAATAATGGTGAAGTAAAAAAAAAAAAAAAATTCTGATAGCACTCACTTGGCATGGAAGGGATTACAAAGGAAATTGTGATGTGATCAGTTAACTTTTTAAAAAATATTTGTTTACTTATTCCCTTTTGTTGCCCTTGTTGTTTTATTATTGTTGCCACTGTTGTTGGATAGGACAGAGAGAAATGGAGAGAGAAGACAGGGGGGGAGAGAAAGACAGATACCTGCAGACCTGCTTCACTGCTTGTGAAGCGGAACCCCCCCCCCCCCCGCAAGTGGGGAGCCAGGGGCTCGAACCAGAATCCTTACCCCGGTCCTTGCACTTTGTGCCACCTGCACTTAACCAACTACGCTACCACCTGACTCCCATGACTAGTTAACTTCTAAAGTTCCTTATCTTAGATTTGATAGTTATAGAAGGCTGGCCTGGACATACAGTGTCTCCACATTAATTAATCTTGCTGTGCTTTATTTTTAGGAAACTCGAAGGAAGGAAGGCATTGTGAAGCTGAAACCTCATGAGGAACCTCTCCGTTCTGAGATCCTCAGTGGAAAATTCACCATCTTAGTGAGTTTTTATGAACCCTTCCTCTGGCACTTCATATTCATTTTGTAGCGCTGTACTCTTTGAACTTTGCTTCTAGATAACCGTATCCTAATTTTAGAGGACCTCAGCTCTATGGAGTTGTGGTGAAAGCAGCTGTCTAGTTTGGTACAAAGCTGTTCTAGTAATTGAATTTATTGAGAGTCAGCTGCATAGTATAGTCCATTAGTGTTAGTCAGGGCTGTGGAATGGGTGGACAGGAGCCAGATGTGTAATCTTCCTTATTTAGTGCGAGCTCTCTCCACTTAGAGACCATAGCCCTTCAGGTGAGTACACATGCAACTGTACTTTCAAGGCAGTGCATGGAGACCATGGTTGCATTCCTTCTTTTTTGCCTCCAAGGTTATCACTGGGACTTAGTGTCTCCACTACAAATCCACTGCTTCTGGAGGCTATTTTTCTCTTTTGTTGTCCTTGTTGTTTATCATTGTTGTTATTGCTGTCGTTGTTGTTGGATAGGACAGAGAGAAATCGAGAGAGGAAGGGAAGACAGAGAGGGGGAGAGAAAGACAGACACCTGCTTTACCACCTGTGACGCAAACCCCATGCAGGTGGGGAGCCAGGGGTTTCAGCTGGGATCCTTACACTGGTCCTTGTGCTTTGAGCCATGTGTGCTTAACCCACTGCACCACTGCCCCCCCAACCCCCTGCCCATGGTTGCATTCTATGATTTTTTTCCTGCTAGTTCTTTTTCTTCTATTTATTTATTTATTTAGCCTCCAGGGTTGTCACTGGGTCTCTGTGCCAGCACTAAGAGTCCACTGCTCCTGGAAGCTATTTTTCCCATAGTATTGCCCTTGTTGTTTTTTTGTTTGTTTGTTTGTTTTTGTTTTTTAAGATTTTATTTATTTATTAATGAGAAAGATAGGCACAGAGAGAGAGAAAGAACTAGATATCACTCTGGTACATGTGCTGCCGGGGATTGAACTTAGGACTTCATGCTTGAGAATCCAATGCTTTATCCATTGTGCCACCTCCTGGAACACTTCTTTTTTTTTCTTTTTTCTTTCTTTTTTTTTTTTTCTTTCAGTATTTTTATTTATTTATTTATTATAACTGGATAGAGACAGAAAAATTGAGAGGGGATGGGGAGGTAGAGAGTGAGAGAGACACCTGCAGCACTGCTTCACCACTTGTGAAGCTTCCCACCTGCAGGTGGGGACCAAGGGGTTGAACCCATGTCCTGTGCACTATAATGTGTATACTTAACCAGGTGTGTCACCACCTGGCCCTCGAGTTCTTTTTCTTGAGAGCCTGTTTGGAGGTTCTAGCAGGGGAGCGCAGCTACTTGTATAACCTCCACCAAAGACCAGTCTGTCTTTATTTGGGGAAGGTCGTCCTCTTCGACTGAGCACACAGCTTTGGAGGGAGGCACATGGAGCAGTGAGGGAGGAATGGGACACCCGCCTAGCTAGCCAGATAAGCCGAATCAACCCTGGCGATCAGTGGGGTGACAGATGTCGCGGCCAGGTTGCCCTCGCATCCAGCTAGTTCTTTTTTATTTTCTCCAAAGGTATATGTATCGTGGTCCAGGTGGTGGCACAGTGGTAAAGATTTGGACTTTCAAGTATAAGGTCCTGAGTTTGATCCCCGGCAGCACATGTGCCAGAGTGATGTCTAGTTCTTTCTCTCTCCTCCTACCTTTCTCATAAATAAATAAAATCTTTAAAAAACATTTTTTTAAAAAGGTATATGTGGGAGTCGGGCTGTAGTACAGCGGGTTAAGCGCAGGTGGCGCAAAGCACAAGGACCGACATAAGGATCCCGGTTCGAACCCCGGCTCCCCACCTGCAGGGGAGTCGCTTCACAGGCGGTGAAGCAGGTCTGCAGGTGTCTATCTTTCTCTCCTCCTCTCTGTCTTTCCCTCCTCTCTCCATTTCTCTCTGTCCTATCCAACAACGACAGCAACAATAATAGCTACAACAATAAAACAACAAGGGCAACAAAAGGGAATAAATAAATAAAATAAATATTAAAAAAAAAAAGGTATATGTATCTATGAAAGGAGAAAGAGAGAACATCAAAGCATTACACTGGTGTATGTGGTGCCAAGGATCGTACTTGGGATAATGTTTGCAATTCTGGTTCCATTTCCTAAGCCACTACTTACTTTTTGTTTGTTTTGTTTTTCTGTCTGGGAAATTAGCTAGGCAGTCAGGATATAACCACCCATTAATCTCTTCCACTGAAGAGTGTTGAGTGTTTTTTTCCCTGCTGCAGGAATATGATTCAAGGGGTATTGAGAGGATTGGGCATGGGATGATAAACCTTTTTCCCCTCTCTAGAGCATTTGATGCAAGTCAAAGCAATGTTGCCATTGTCTGTTCTCTTTCAACCAAACTTGTGTCCTGGATATAAGAAACTTTAGTAATAGTTGTGATTTTTCTGTTTGACTTTTAAGTGTTCCTTTTTATATTTGCTCTAGAATGTCCGGGACCCAACAGGAGCCTCCATTGCCCTCTTCACTGCCAGATTGCACCATCCCCACAAGTCAGTCCAACATGTGGTACTTCAGGCTCTGTTTTACTTGCTTGACAGAGCTGTAGATAGGTGAGCATGGAGATTGCCTTTCAGTGTCTACTATATCCAAATGGGCAAGACAGTCCTTGATTTGATTAAGCTCAACAGTGCCTTCAGCATCTTCCTGAGAGGTGCCCTGAGCAGTGCTATCAATAGAAAACAGTTTCTGCCCTTAGCATTTCTAAACGCTATTAAGTTGGTGGGTGTTGATGCTGTAAAATGGTGTCTTTACATACTTGTCTCTATTTCAATATAACAGAAGCTGAGAAATTCAGTTAACTAGCAATCTTCAGTGTATTGCAAATTATATATCAGGGAGCCAGGGGGCCAGGTGGTGATGCACCTGGTTGAGCGAACATGTTACAATGTGTAAGGACCGGGATTTGAGCATTGTAAGGACGGGATTTGAGCTCTGATCTCCACCTGCAGGGGGAAAGTTTTGTAAGTGGTAAAGTAGTGTTACAGGTGTCTCTCTGTCTTTCTCCCTATCTCCTCTTCCCTCTTGACTTCTGGCTTTTTCTATCCAATAAGTAAAGATAATTTAAAAAAAAAAAGGTTGAGAGAGAGAATTATATATTGAAATAGAGTATAGGAGAGATGACCTGGGCTAGTTCTCCCCCCACACACATTCTCCCCTGAATGTTGATTATCAAAACCTTCTAGGCAGCACAATTTGTAATAGCCAAAACCTGGAAGCAACCCAGGTGTCCAACAACAGATGAGTGGCTGAGCAAGTTGTGGTATATATACACAATGGAATACTATTCAGCTGTAAAAAATGGTGATTTCACCGTTTTCAGCCGATCTTGGGTGGACCTTGAAAAATTCATGTTATGTGAAATAAGTCAGAAACAGAAGGATGAATATGGGATGATCTCACTCTCAGACAGACGTTGAAAAACAAGATCAGAAAAGAAAACACAAGTAGAACCTGAAATGGAATTGGCATATCGCACCAAAGTAAAAGACTCTGGGGTGGGTGGGTGGTGAGAATACAGGTCCATGAAGGATAATAAATGACATAGTGGGGGTTATATTGTTAAATGGGAAACTGGGGAATGTTATGCATGTACAAACTATTGTATTTACTGTTGAATGTAAAACATTAATTCCCCAATAAAGAAATAAATTAAAAAAAAAAAACCTTCTAGGGCCTCTGTTTCTTCATCTATAAATAGGAAAAAGCCACTTACCTCACAGCATTTTTGAAAATAAGCTTTTTCTCAGGAGAGAAAACCCCAGTCATAAAACAAAACAGAGTCATCTTTATAAGTAGGTACTTAGGTAAGAAGCACATGTTCAGATCATATCTCCCTTCCCCCCTTAAGGTAAATGGTATTAATGACTATTCTGCAAAGAAAGTCCCAAGCAACTATGTGACTCTTATACAGTCATAGTGATCCAACTAGGTATAAGATCCTGTTTTCTTCACTATTTTTAAATTTAATTTAATTTAATTTTTTGCCACCAGGGTTATTGCTGGGGCTCTGTGCCTGCACAAGTCCATTGCTCTTTGCAGCTGCCCATCTCCTCCATTCCCCTCCCTTCCCCTTTTCTTTCTTTCCCTATTCCTTTCATCTTTCACTCTTTCTCTCTCTGATAGAAGCAGAGATATTGAGAGGGGAGGTGGAGATAGAGAGGGAGAGAGATTCCTTTTTTTTATTTTTTAAAAAAATATTCATTTTTCCTTTGTTTTTGCCTTTGTTGTTTTATTGTTATAGTTATTATTGTTGTTGTTATTAATGTCTTCGTTGTTGGATAGGACAGAGAGAAATGGAGAGAGGAAGGGGAGGTAGAGGGGGAGAGAAAGATAGACACTTGCAGACCTGCTTCACCGCTTGTGAAGCGACTTTAAATTTTTTTTTCTTTATTTATTGGATAGAGACAGCCAGAAATCAAGAGGGTTATGGAGAGTGAGAGAGACAGAGAGACACCTGCAGCATTACTTCACCACTCGCAAAGCTTTTCTCCTGCAGGTGGGGACCAGGGGCTCGAACCCAGGTCCTTGTGCATTGTAATACCTGTGCTCAACCAGGTGTGCCACCACCCAGCCGAGAGGGAAAGATAAGAGAAACACCTGCAGTACTGTTTCACCATTTGTGAAGCTCTCCCTGCAGGTGGGGATTAGGGACTTGAACCTGCATTGTGCTCTGAAATGTGTGTCACTCCTGGCCCTTGGTTTCTTCACTGCCCCTCCCCCCCCCCCCCCCCAGCACCGCACTGCTTAGCTCTGGCTTATGGTGGTATTGGGGATTGAGCCTGGGACTTTGGAGCCTCAGGCATAAGAGTCTTTTTGTATAACCATTATGCTATCTACTCTTACGGCATTATTATTTGGTGGGGGAGGTTAATGGTTTGCAGTACAGTTGTTGTTACAGAGTTCAATTTTCCATCTCTCCATGATGGGGTGTCTGCAAAGCACTCTCACCTTCCGGTTTAGGCCCTTTCTCTGTCATGTGCTAGGACCTAAAAGCCTCCCTTCTCCCTAATCAGCATCCTGTCTTCCCTCCCCAGAGTCCTTTTTTTTTCTTTTTTCCCCTCTAGGGTTATCAATGGGTCTCGGAATCCACTCCTCCTGGAGAACATCTTTTTTTTTCCCCATTGTTGTTATTACTGGATAGGACAGAGAGAAATTGAGAGAGCTGGGGAAGACAAAGACAGACACCTGCAGACCTGCTTCACCACTTGTGAAGTGACCCCTCTACGGGTGGGGAGCTGGGGGCTTGAACTGGGATCCTTGTAGTCTTGCACTTCTCACTGTGTGCACTTAACCCTGGTTTGCTACCGCCTGGCCGCTAGAATCCATAATTTTTGTGCAATTTACCCAACCAGTCCAAGTTTTTGGTGTTTCTTCTTTCTGTTCTTGTTTCTCAAGTTCTGCCCATGATTAAGATTCTCCCATAGTCATCCTCTTTCTGGCTTATCTCACTTAGGTTTTTTTCATTCTTGACCAGAGCAATTTGTCCTTCACTGTGTTGTGTCTTTCTGACATCCTTCGTTTTCCCTTGGTGCTTGTCCTTGACAGTTTTTTACTGCTTTTGATGTCACTGGCTTGTCCTCTGCGTTAGAAGTAGTATATTCAGTGCTGGGGCTTAATGCTATGGGAGATAGCCATGTGCCATCATGCTGTGAACTTACAAGATGGGAACAACCAGTGTTGTCTGAGGTAGGGCTGTCTATCTTGTGACTTCCTTGGTCATGTTCCTTTTATAGTACTTAGCCTCTAGTGTTGATAACCAGATCCAGAACACACACACAGCATTAGTTTGAGAAAGAGTAGTGACTAAGGAGCTGGTCAGTGGCCTCCATGGCTTTGAATTGCCAAAGCCGAAGTGTGGAATTTCTGTTTTTCTTTTTTTGTCCTGTGATTGGTCTTCAGCTGTAATTTTCATAACTTAGGTTCCTTTGAAATGCTTCTTTAGCTCATGGGAATGAATGAAAGCCTCCTTTTGTAGAAAATTCAGTGTCCCCTTCCTCCTTGCAAGCCTGGCAAGTCATATAGGCGTGATAGTGACCAGAACTTTTTCTCTTCATTCCTACGGGAGGGCCATAGAGGTAAATGTCATCAAAACTTTGAATGATGTCCATGCCTTTCTTAAATTTTTTTTTTATTCATTTTCTATGAAGTATTAAGAGTGTCACATGAAAAAAAGAGCGAACCCAGAATAGTGTTCAGCCTCCATGCCTCCTCTGGAGGTAGGAATAAGGCGGGGTAGGACTGAATATGCTAATCCTTCAGTCATAATTTGGCCCCTTGGCAACCAGACTCCATTCCTAAAGTGGTTACTTATTAGTGTAACCTTTATTGCTCTTTTTAGGAAATTCTAAGGGTTTTAGAAACTCTAAGAGTAGTAGCCATTCTCTTTATAAGTGATTGTTTAAGGGGCCAGTTATTTGGACCTAATGCGTCCCATAGTCTAAGTATCTTTGATTTTCCCCTACGTTTTCAGTCTGCCTAATGCTTCATCTTATATTTCTGTTCATTGGTTTGTTTACAGCTTTGAAACTCAGAGGAATGGACTGGTGTTTATCTATGACATGTGTGGTTCTAATTATGCCAACTTTGAGCTGGATCTTGGCAAGAAAGTCCTAAACCTGCTGAAGGTAAGTTTGGAGATGTCAAGTCTCTTCTGTAGTAGTTTTTTAAAAATATTTTTTTATTCCCTTTCGTTGCCCTTTTTATTGTTGTTGTTATTGTTGTCGTCATTGTTGGATAGGAGAGAGAGAAATGGAGAGAGATGGGGAAGACAGCGAGGGGGAGAGAAAGATAGACACCTGCAGACCTGCTTCACTGTCTGTGAAGCGACTCCCCTGCAGGTGGGGAGCCGGGGGCTGAAACTGGGATCCTTGTGCTTTGCGCCACCTGTGCTTAACTCGCTGCACTACCGCCCGACTCCCAGGGTTTTGTTTTGTTTTTTGTTTTTTTTTACTAGTAAATGAACCCAGGGTCTTGTGAATGTGGGTTCCAGCTAAACGGTTTCCCTAACCAGATAAAAGAAGAAAGTATAAGGGGGCTGGGCGGTAGTGCAGCTGGTTAAGCGCACATGCCGCAAAGTGCAAGGACCGGTTTAAGGATCCTGGTTGGAGCCCCTGGCTCCCCACCTGCAGTGGTTAGTTTCACAGGCTGTGAATCAGGTCTGCAAGTGTCTTATCTTTTTACTCCCCCAGACCCCCCCTCTTTCCTTACTTGATTGCTCTCTGTCCTATCCAACAACAATGACAGTAATAATAACAATAACCAACAAGGGCAACAAAAGGGAGAAAATAGCTTCCAGGAGCAGTGTATTTGTAGTGCAGCACCAATAACCCTGGAGGCAAAAAAAAAAAAGTATAAGACAAATCAAAAGGAGTGACAGACACTAAGCACAACTCCACCATCCATGGATTCCTCCCGGTGCTATCCTTGGTACTCCTATGTGGTGCCAGGGGTCAAACCCAAGGCTTCACGCTTGAGCTGCATGAGCTGTAAAGGAAGTGTGCAAGTGTCTCTCCCTTTCTTTTTTTTTTTTTAATTATCTTTATTTACTTATTGGATAGAGACAGCCAGAAATAAAGAAGGAAGGGGGGTGATAGGGAGGAGAGAGACAGAGAGACCTGCTGCTCTGCTTCACCACTCATGAACCTTTCCCCCTGCGGGTGGGGACTGGGGGCTTGTAACGTGCGCTCAGCCACCCAGCCCCATCTCTCTCTTTCTATCTCCTCCTCCTCTCAATTTCTTTTTTTTTTCTCTCTTTTTTTTTTTAATTTAAGAAAGGATTAATTAACAAAACCGTAGGGTAGGAGGGGTACAACTCCACACAATTCCCACCACCCAATCTCCATAGCCCACCCCCTCCCCTGATAGCTTTCCCATTCTCTATCCCTCTGGGAGCATGGACCCAGGGTCATTGTGGGTTGCAGAAGGTAGAAGGTCTGGCTTCTGTAATTGCTTCCCCGCTGAACATGGGCGTTGACTGGTCGGTCCATACTCCCAGTCTGTCTCTCTCTCTTTCCCTAGTAGGGTGTGTCTCTGGGGAAGCTGAGCTCCAGGACACATTGGTGGGGTCTTCAATCCAGGGAAGCCTGGTCAGCATCCTGATGGCATCTGGAACCTGGTGACTGAAAAGAGAGTTAACATACGAAGCCAAACAAATTGTTGAGCAATCATGGACCCAAAGCTTGGAATAGTGGAGAGGAAGTGTTAGGGAGGTACTCACTGCAAGCTCTAGTGTACTTCTGCTTTCAGGTATATATTTTGCAGTAGTTTATAGATACGTGTGAAGATATGCTCTCTCTCACAGAAACTGGTGTATATCTAGGTTTTGGGACTTTGTTAGAAAGTGAACCACCTGAGATGAAATTAGAGTGTACTATGAAAGGAAAGGTCTCACCCGAGTAATGAAGCTGAAGGGTTGTCATTCCACATGTGAAGTCTCTGGACACAGTCTGAAGTGAAGCATGTTGAGGTGGCAATCGTTGCGTTGGTTAGGTTGTGATCGGCGGATGCAATATTATTTTATATGGATTGGGAGAAGCATACGGGAAAGTGGGCCCTATCCTAAGGTTCCAGGACTGGGGGAAGTAGGGGCTCTATAGTGGAGATGTGAGGTTCCTGCTGTCTTAGGGTTCAAAAAGACAATGGATAGTTAATGTTATCATCACATTATTTGGTAATTGGGTTAACTTTGAAAAGTCCTTTTGTTATGGTTTGCTGTACAGTACCCAGTATCTTGTATATAGCTGTGCTATTGGATGTTTCTGATCTACTTGGTCTAGGCTTTTGAGAGAGTCTGCATATCAAATACACAGCCTATATATTAAAAAGATTCAGTTTGTGTTTTGAAAAACTTTGAGACATACAATTGATTTTCCCCATCTCATATTAATTAACTAGTGATTTATATGTCTACATTTTACTAGGAGTGCACATAAACACCATTCCCACCACCAAAAGACTGTGACCCATCCCTCCCACCCACTCCCACCCCCCACTGGCCCAGGAAGCTGCATGTCTACCCCTCACCACAGGGTTTTTACTTTGGTGCCCTACTCCTCTCAATTTCTATCTGTCCTATCTTTAAAACAAAACAAAAAAAAAAAAGTGGAAAAATGACCACCAGGACCCATGGATTTGTCATACTGGCATTGAGCCTCAGTTATAAACTTGGTGGCAAAAGAAAAAAAAAAAGAAGAATTAATAAGGTCTAGGTATGTCCAATGTCTGGAAAATATCAACTATTGACTTTCAGATTTTTTTGTCTTAATCTAGTCAGAAATATGTTTTGTTGTTGAAACTTAGTACATAAAAATGTATTTACACTAGCTATGATCATACATACAAAATTACATATGCACATAGGTTCTTAATCTCTTAGGACCTGAAGTATTACTATTGTTGTTGTTTAGATAATATAAACTTTAAGCGATGTTTCAAAAGGTAGAGCACATATCTTTTTTTGTTATTGTTGTTATCAGGGTATTACTACTCCAGGTCAACTTTCAGATAGAAAAAGAGGAAGACACCACAACACCAAAGCTTCCTCCAATGCAGTGGGCACTAGACTTGAACCTGGGTCATGTGCATGATGAGAGAAATACACTATCCAAGTGAGCTGTTTGAGCTGACCCAAGAGCACATGTCTTATCATGCTTCTAGCCCAGGGTTTGACCCCAGGCACCACATGAGAGCAGTGGGGACACCAGTGTCAAGGAGACTCCATGAATGGTAGAGCAGTTATTTTGGGCTCTTCCTCCTTTCTCCCCCACCACCTAAAATATATAATAAAAACTGAACTCAGGGAGTCGGGCGGTAGTGTAGCAGGTTAAGCACAAGTGGTACAAAGTGCAAGGACTGGCATAAGGATCCCGGTTCAAGCCCCTGGCTCCCCACCTGCAGGGGAGTCGCTTCACAGGCGGTGAAGCAGGTCTGCAGGTGTCTGTCTTTCTCTCCCCATCTCGGTCTTCCCTTCCTCTCTCTATTTCTCTGTCCTATCCATCAACAACACCACCAATAACAGCAATAACTACAACAATAAAACAACAAAGGCACCAAAAGGGAATAAATAAACATTTTTTTTTAAAAAATGAACTGAGTGGTGAATCAGAAGTATTATGTGGGTGGGGGTAAACAGCATAATGGTTATGCAAGAAGACATTTATGCCTGAGGCTTGAAAGTCCCAGGTTCATTTCCTTGCAACACCATAAGCCAAAGCTAAGCAGTGCTCTGGTAAAAAAAAAAGAAGAAGAAGGAGAAGGAGAAGGAGAAGGAGAAGAAGAAGAAAGAGAAAAAGAAGTATTATATATGTGTAAGGCTTTGAGCTCTTTTTTGCTTTTGTTTTTGTTTTTGTTCCTGTTTTTACCAGACCACTGCCTAGCTATGGCTTATAGTAGTGCTGGGTGTTAAACCTAGGAACTCAGAGTGTCAGGTATAGTAGTCTTTTTCCATAACTATTATGCTGCCTTCCTGGCCTTTTATTTTATTTGTTTATTTCACTCACTCACTCATTCACTCATTCGTGTGGCACTATGGCCTTACACATGTATTATATTACTGCTTCTATGCTGTTTTTTTATATAAATTTTTATTATTTTTTTTATTTATTTATTCCCTTTTGTTGCCCTTGTTGTTTTATTGTTGTAGTTATTATTATTGTTGTCGTTGTTGGATAGGACAGAGAGAAATGGAGAGAGGAGGGGAAGACAGAGAGGAGGAGAGATAGACACCTGCAGACCTGCTTCACCGCCTGTGAAGCGACTCCCCTGCAGGTGGGGAGCCAGGGTTCGAACCGGGATCCTTATGCCGGTCCTTGTGCTTTGCGCCACCTGCGCTTAACCTGCTGCGCTACAGCCCGACTCCCTTCTATGCTGTTTTTTTTCTCTTTATTTTTTTACTTATTTATTTTTAAATTTTCATTTATAAAAAGGAAACACTGACAAAAACCATAGGATAAGAGGGGTACAACTTCACACAAGAACCAGAACAACTTCACCCACCACCAGAACTCCGTATCCCACCCCCTCCCCTGATAGCTTTCCTATTCTTTATCCCTCTGGGAGTATGGACCCAGGGTCATTGTGGGGTGCAAAAGGTGGGAGGTCTGGCTTCTGTAATTGCTTCCCCGCTGAGCATATTACTGCTTCTATGCTGATTGTTTCCTCTTTACTTTTTTTTTTAAATTATTATTTCAGATAGAAAAAAGGAATGACACCACAGCAGTATTCCACCATTCATGGAAGTTCTCTTAGGTGCTGTGTGTTGCTCCCATGGGGTGCCAGGGTTTAAACCTATCACTTTTTGCATAGTAATGTGCACATCCTACTTAGTGAGCTAACTCCCAGCCCCTTATAACTTTAGAATACATGGTGCATCCAGTTGAGTGCACATATGACCATATGTAAGGGCCGTGGTTCAAGACCCTGGTCACCATCTGAAGGGGGACAAGCTTCAGAAATGATGAAGCAGGGCTGCAGGTGTCTCTCTTCTATCTCCCCCTTCCCTCTCAGTTTCTCTTTGTCCTATCAAAAAGAAAATAAAAAAGCCACTAAGAGTGGTGGATTTATTTTGCAAGCATCAAGCTCTCATGATAACCCAAATGGCAAAATAAATAAATACATATATACATACTTTTCTTGCTTTTTCTTTTTTAATTAAATTTCTTTATTGGGGGATTAATGTTTTACATTCGGCAGTAAATACAATTGTTTGTACATGCATAACATTTCTCAGTTTTCCACATAACAGTACAATCCCCACTAGGTCCGCTGTCATCCTTTTTGGGCCCTTCATATATACTTTTCAATAGTCAATCAAGGACACTAATATTTCTACAATGAGAGATACTAGTGTTCATAATGAGTGGAGAAGGATAGATTATAAATAGCCTATAGAATTTCAAGTTATATTTTGCCACCCTATGAATATGTACACTGAACTTACAAAGGAAATTTACTGTTACTTCCTTTGTTATTTGCAGTCTCTTTGGTTATGCAATTATTTTTTAAATGTTAGTCACGACCTATTAAACTGATTTCAGAACCCACATAGTGGCAACCTCTGCTTTAAAAAAACATTGATCTGGGAGTCCGTTGTACTAATGTGTACTAATGTGTACTAATGTGTACTAATGTGTACTAATGTGTTGAAGATTCATATCATACCCATTGATAAACCTGCCAGATTATTCATCTAGTCTTCTAGTGATAGCTTCTTGAGTTGTTTTCTGGTTTTGTGAAGTGCTTCAATGAACATGTATTTATTTATTTATTTAATGTGATGTGGGAAACTGAAGCCTGGGCCTCATACATTTGCTTTGCTGAACCACCTCCTTGGCCCAACTTTATATTTTTATGAGGGAGAAAATACCAAAATGCTACTTTATCATCCTATTTTTTTTTTTTTTTTTTTTTTTGAGAGAGAGATAGGAACCAGAGCCCTGCTCAGCTCTAATTTTTGATGGTGCTTGGGACATCAAGAGTTTTAGGTATGAATGTATTTCTGCAAAGTCATTATGCAATCCCCCCATACCCTATAGATGGGATTTTATATGTCTCTGTCCTTGGTTCCTTCATGTGGTGTTAGAGATCAGACTCATAACCTCACAAGGCATGCCTTCTACCTGCTGAGTCACTTCCCTACCCCTATGCACATGTACTTAATTTTATTTATTTTTATTTTTTTGCCTATGCGCACCTTCACTGCTTCGGGCTAATTTCTCATTCAGATAGGGAAAGCGCCTGAGTTTCTGCCAGTGCTATAGCACTTCCCATGTGGTGCTGGGGTTTGCTGGCTCTCTTGTCTGGCAAGGCGCACCCCCTAGTTGGTGAACTATCTCTCTGTTCCTGAACATGTACTTTAATTATGCCTCTAGTTCTTGTGTGAAAGAGCATTTCTGTGGCAGCATTTTTCAATTTTATTTCTTTATTTATTTATTGCCACCAGAGTTATTACTAGGGCTTGGTGCCTGCACAACTCTATCATTCATGGTGGCCACTTTTCTTTTCTTTTTTTTCTTTTTCTCTTCTTTCCTTTGGTAGAGGATGAGAGACAGTGGGAAATAGAGTCAGAGAGAGAGAGAGAGAAAGAGAGACCCTGTAGTGCTGCTCTGCCACTTGGAAAATTTCCCCCTTGCAGGTGGGGGCCAGAACTCAGATCCTTGCACATGGTAAACTTTGTGCTCTACCAGGCACACTGCACCCAGCCCCCTCAAACATTTTTTATTTTATTTTTTACAACCCCCGTCAGTTTTCTAATGAAATTCTAATACCGCAGATAATTGTTTTTATCTGAATTTATATCTCTATACTTAAAGGGATCTGATTTTCCTTCACCATTTTCCCTCTTCTCCTAAATTTTACCCTTTCGGGATTGATACTGCCCCTGCTAAGAATGTTAGCTCTCACCTGTATTTCTGGAAGTCGAATTACTTGGCTATGGGTCTGGGAGATATGTCATCCAGTAGAGTGCATACTTTACTATGAGCATGAGGACTTGGGTTCAAGTCCCCTGGTATATATGGGAGCACCTTCACCAGAGGAAGCTTCATGAGCACTGGGAACAGTGGAGTGGTGCTGTGATATCTTCTCTCTCAAATTAAATGGGGAAAAAGGAGAATTCACTTGAGTAGTGGAATTGTACGCCAGGTGAAAAATGTCCTAGTAGCCAAAAAAGAAATAAAAAGCAATTATTGGGAGTTGGGCAATAGTGCAACAGGTTAAGTGCATGTGGCACAAAGTGCAAGGACCGGCATAAGGACCTCAGTTCGAGCCCCCTGCTCCTCATCTGCAAGGGAGTCGCTTCACGGGCGGTTAAGCAGGTCTGCAGGTATCTATCTTTCTCTCCCCTTCTCTGTTGTCCCCTCCTCTCTCTACCCAACAATGATGACATCAGTAACAACAACAACAATAACTACAACAACAAAGGCAACAAAAAGGGAAAATAAATAATAATAATAATAAAAATTTTAAAGAATCCATATCACATTGTTATTAGCAATTTGGTTGTTTTTATTAGGAACAGATAAAACTTTAAACACAGTGCTCTTTCTCATGAAAGTTGTCGGTAGAAGTTTATGTTTAGTTCAAAATAGCACACTTCAGATTTTGGTTTAATATGAAATGGTTTATTTTTTTGCTGATAAAATTTTAATAATTCCATTCATGCATCATAATTATGAGATTTATTGTGATATATTATTACATGTAATTAATCATGCATGCTTCATACTGAAGATCCACATAACACAGGATTAAGTGGATAAATTGAGATTACATATATAATAGGTTTAATGACATAGTCGCATATATAATTACATAAGCCTACTAATAAATGCATTATGCTCATGATTTAATTAAGTGATAAACTGCTTTAAATTTTTTTTCTTTCTTTATTTATTTATTGGATAGAGACAGGAAGAAACTGAGATGAAAAGGGGGGGGAGAAAGAGAGAGAGGAGAGAAGGAGAGACACTGGCAGCACTGCTTTACCACTCATGAAGCTTCCTTCCTGCTGGTAAGGACAGGGGACTTGCACATGGTAACAGTACCATGAGTTCAACCCAGTGTTCCACATCTGGCCCTGATTTTAATTATATGAATTAGTTTCCAGCACCTAAAGGGTTGACAATTTGGACCAAAATTGACATTGTAATAAAAACATTGGTAATGTTTGACTTCCAAAATTGCTCCGATCAGTCAGGCAGTAGTGTAGCAGGTTTGGCACAGGTGGCATAAATTTGCTCTGAATAGATTTTCTCCTTATTTTTTTGAATTTTATAATGTCATATAACTGTTTTAGCTGCCATTATTTATATTCTTAACTTTAATTATTATCTTTAGAAAAACCATTTAAATCTGAAAATACAGCATTTGCCTTTACTTAGCAATATGGAATTTACCTCCCAAAGAACAAATCTTTGTTTTTCTAACTCTGATATGAGATATATGAGTAGGGGCTGGGTAGTGGCACACCTGGTTGAGCGTACATGTTACAATGTACAAGGACACAGGTTTGAGACCCCAGTCCCCACCTGCAGGTGGAAAGCTTTGCAAATGGTGAAGCATGGCTCCAAGTGTTTCTCTGTCTCTCTTCCTCTCTATCTCACCCTCCCCTCTCGATTTCTTTTTTTCTTTTTTTAATATATATATATATATATATATATGTATATATATATTTATTTATTTATTTATTTATAAGAGGGATAGGAGGAGAAAGGACCAGACATCATCCTGGTAGATGTGCTGCCGGGGATTGAACTCAGGACCCCATGCTTGAGAGTCAAACCCTTTATCCATTGCGCCACTTCCCAGACCACCCCTCTCAATTTCTGACTGTATCTATCCAACAATTAAAGATAATTTTTAAAAAATTAAAAAATATATATGACTAAAATATACTGATTAAAATTTTATTATTAATGCAATCAGTAATACAGTATCCTGTTCTAAACTCTTTTCACCACAGCATTGTTCCACCACTCTTTGAAGCTTCCTCTATTCATAATGCTCCCATGTGGTGCCAAGGTTTCAAACCCTGGTCTTTGCACATGGTAAAGCACGTGCTCTAGTGGGAGAGCTATTTCCTGGCCCCCTCACATGAGTTTTTGATCCTCAAAGCTTAATGTTGACATAAGCATAACATCGCTGTTGAAGGTCGGACAGCTTTTAATTTCTTAAATTCTGTTCACTTTTTCTCTGACAGCTGAAGCAAAACCTGACTTGAGGCTGCAGTCTCCCTCTGCTGGGTGTGAATGGGGAAAGAGCAGAATACCAGAGGCTTTTGGGGACTTAAACAGTCTTGGGTTGCATGAAGGCATCATTGCAAGTGCCTAACTGGTGTCTTCGCATCCTCCTGTGTGTTCTTCCCAGGGTGCTTTCCCAGCTCGTTTGAAGAAAGTGCTGATTGTGGGAGCACCTATCTGGTTCCGCGTGCCCTATTCCATCATCAGCCTCCTCCTGAAGGACAAAGTCCGGGAGAGGGTAAGACAAACCAGTGTCACTTCATTTGACACTGGATAGATCCATTTCCACTACCACTCTTGAAATCTTGCCAGTTAATTGTCTCCCTTCAGAAAAGGCCTCCTGGTTTGCCTCCTTGAGTCCTCTGTGCTGCTGCTGCTGCTTGTCTTGTGTGTTGGCTTGCATCCTCTGGCTTATTTACTCAGCTCAGTGTAGGCGACCTCTCCCACTGTATGTACCAGTTTCATTAAGTCAGGAACTGAGTGTTTTCTGGCAC
Source organism: Erinaceus europaeus (assembly GCF_950295315.1). Classification (NCBI taxonomy): domain Eukaryota; kingdom Metazoa; phylum Chordata; class Mammalia; order Eulipotyphla; family Erinaceidae; genus Erinaceus; species Erinaceus europaeus. Next base: position 22,754,667 of record NC_080177.1, read on the forward strand.
CCACCTCCATGCACCTTGCTTAAAATAATGCTAAAAGCATGTTCGTCATAGGTAAGTAGGGGTAGCAAATATTTCCCATAATATCTTTGCTTCTCCACAGGCCTTTAATATTTAACCATGTATAATTTAAACCTGACTGACCTTTGAATAACATGTATTTGAAATTTTGCGGGTCCACTTCATCACAGATTTCCTTTAGAAAATCTCACTGGGGGGGCAGGGGTAGATAGCATAATGGTTATGCAAATAGACTCCCATGCCTGAGGCTCTAAAGTCCCAGGTTCAATCCCTTACACCACCATAAACTAGAGTTGAGCAGTGCTCTGGTGGGAAAAAAAAAAAAATATCTCTGGCAGGGTGTCAGGTGGTAGCTCAACCGGGCTAAGTGCACGTGGCACCAAGCGCAAAAATCTGGGTTCAAGCCCCTGCCTCCCCACCTGCAGGTGAAGCGGTCTGCAGGTGTCTATCTTTCTCTTCCCGTCTCTGTTTTCCCCTCCTCCCTCCATTTCTCTGTCCTGTCTAACAATGACGACATCAATAACAACAACAACAATAATAACTACAATAATAAATAACAAGGGCAACAAAAGGGAAAATAAATATATTAAAAAGTGGTTCGGGCGGTAGCGCAGTAGGTTAAGCACGCGTGGCACAAAGCGCAAGGACCAGCGTAAGGATCCCGGTTGGAGCCCCCGGCTCCCCACCTGCAGGGGAGTCGCTTCACAGGCAGTGAAGCAGGTCTGCAAGTGTCTATCTTTCTCTCCCCCTCTCTGTCTTCCCCTCCTCTCTCCATTTCTCTCTGTCCTATCTAACCACGACATCAATAACAACGATAATAATAACCACAATAGTGGTGAAAAAAACAACCAGGGTAACAAAGGAAAAAAATGGCCTCTAGAAGCAGTGGATTCCTGGTGCAGGCACCGAGCCCCAGCAGTAACCCTGGAGGCAAAAAACAAACAAACAAAAAATATATATATATTAAATCTCACTGGCACATACAATGTGAGGAATAAAACTTAGGGGGAATCGGGCTGTAGTGCAGTGGGTTAAGCACAGGTGGCACAAAGCGCAAGGACCAGAATAAGGATCCTGGTTCAAGCCCTGGCTCCCCACCTGCAGGGGAGTTGCTTCACAAGCAGTGAAGGAGGTCTGCAGATGTCTATCTTTCTTTCTCTCCCCCTCTCTGTCTTTCCCATCTCTCTCCATTTCTCTCTGTCCTGCCCAACAACAATGACAACAACAATAATAACTATAACAATAAAACAACAAGGGCAACAAAAGGGAATAAATAAATATTTTTTAAAAAAGGAATAAAACTTAGGGTCTCATGCTCTTAGGTCCCATGCTTTAGCCCCTATGTTACCGGAGCCTTAAAAAAAAAAAAAAACTAGATTAAAAAAAAGGTATCCGTGAGTGAACTTGGGGCCTTATACATGTGTAATATTTCTGAGGGGCCTTCTGGACCCAGTTTTTTATTTTGAGGATTAGAAAGAGACACCAAAAAAAATAATAGTAATTAAAAGAAAAAAGAAAGAGACACCATAGCATGCTACATCATTCATGGCAACCCCCCCCCCATATTGTCCATGGTGCTCCCATGTGATGTCAGGATGTAAACCAGGAATGGTAGAATCACTCAGCCACAAAGCCCTGGCACCTGCATCCCCTTCCTAAAAAGGTGGGTGCCATCACGGAATAGTAGTAAGACTTACTCATTATATAAAGCTTTTATTTACTATACTTTCCTTCCAGAAGTTAATTCTATCAGGGTCCCTAATTCTTGGATTAAAAATTATATACATTCTAGAATGTCAAACATTGCTTGGGAATCCATGGGACTTCAGTCCTACTAGGCATATGGAATACAATCTCCTTCTTTTATAATTATACCTAGTATTTCAAACCAATCTCATTTAAGCTTCATCTAGGCATATTTATTTATTTTCATTTGTTTTTTACCAGAGCACTGCTCACCTATGTTTCATGACTGTTCGGGGGATTTAATCCGGGACCCTGGAGTCTCAGGCATGGAAGTCTTTTGCAGAGTCATTATGCTGTCCCACCCACCCACCCACCCACCCTAGGCATATTTGTTCTTTATTACTGCTATGTCTCTCTCCCACCCCCACATATTCACATGGTTCTTTCTGGCTTTTCAGATTCAGATATTAAAAACATCTGAGGTCACCCAGCACCTACCCAGGGAGTGCCTTCCGGAAAACCTGGGTGGGTACGTCAAAATTGACCTCGCCACTTGGAATTTCCAGTTCCTACCCCAGATGAACGGTCACCCAGATCCCTTTGATGAGATCATCCTGGTCTCCCTACCTCCTGCCTTAGACTGGGACTCAGTGCATGTTCCTGGTCCCCACGCCATGACCATCCAAGAGTTGATGGACTACGTTAGCACCAGGCAAAAACGAGGGATCTATGAGGAATATGAAGACATCCGCCGTGAGAATCCTGTCGGTACTTTCCACTGTTCCATGTAAGTGACCAGCAGTCAAGTCCCAGCATGCTTGCAGCACATGCTGGCTAGCAACAGCTCCTTCTGAACCTCACTTCCTCTGCTAAGACTCTCCCCTTATGTTTAGGGGATTCTTTCTCACTTACATAGGTCCTCTCATCTGGAAAGAAAACATCCTGTGTTCGTGCTTGTTACCAATATCTTATGCTATGAAGAGAACACTATAATGCAGAATATGGTTGGGTTTTTTTTTTTTTTTTTTACATATATATTTTCCTGAAATTCAAGTGTTTTAAGGGAAAAACTGAAATAGACGGTTTTCTGTCCCTATCCTCCGTATCGTCTCTGGTCTATGCATTTGGCTATCTTTTAGTATAATATGACTTTTTAAAAATATTTATTTATTCTCTTTTGTTGCCCTTGTTGTAGTTATTATTGATGTTGTTATTGATATCGTCACTGTTGGGTAGGATAGAGAGAAATGGAGAGGGGAGGGGAAGACAGAGATAGGGAGAGAAAGATAAGACACCTGCACACCTGCTTCACCACCTGTGAAGTGACTCCCCTGCAGGTGGGGAGCCGGGGGCTTGTACCAGGATCCTTACACTGGTCCTTGCGCTTTGCATCATATCAGCTTAACCCCCTACGCTACCGCCCAACTTTCTTCTTTTTATGTACTTAATTATTTTATTTGATAAGAAAGATATAAATTGATAGGGGTAAGAAAGATAGAGACACCTGCAGCACTGCTTCACCACTTGTGAAGCTCCCCTACCCCCACAGATGATGACTGGGACATTGAACCAGCGCCTTGTGCATGTGTACTCAACTGAGAGAGCCCCTGTCCGGAGCCCTAATGTGACTTTCTAAGGAAGGTTGTCAGTGCATTCCAAGCAGTTTATATGCAGTAAAAGAAAAGAATTGCTTCTTAAGAACTTAACCTTGTGAAGTTTTACTTCTACCTAGAACCTACCATAAAGCCTCTTAGATGATTTACAAGTCCTTGGTAACTGTTTTTTTTTAATTCTTTTTGTTGTTGTTGTTAATATTTCTTTATTTTTCCTTTTTGTTGCCCCTGTTTTTTATTGTTATTGATGTCATCATTGTTAGATAGGACAGAAAGAAATGGAGAGAGAAGGGGAAGACAAAGAAGGGAAGAGAAAGTCAGATTCCCACAGACCTGCTTCACCACTTGTGAAGTAACTCCTCTGCAGGTGGGGAGTCGGGGGCTCGAACCAGGATCCTCACACCAGTCCTTGTGCTTGGCGCCACGTGCGCTTAACCTGCTGCGCTACCTCCCAACTCCCCCTTGGTAACTATTATTGGCAATGCATGCAGATACTTCTTGCTGCTTTAATTTAATTACCATGTTTTCCATGGCTTCAACAGGAAATTATCTCTCTTCAAGTAGTGAACACTTGAAATGAGAGCTTATGTTCCCTTTTGGGGGGTCAGGGGGGACCACAGAAATTAAGAGTAAGGACATCCTTATGTCTGGCAATGTGTATGCTTTCCAGGTGAGCCACTGCATGGCTCCTAGAGTTTCTTTTGAGAAATAAGTTGATAGTTTCTCTCTCGCTCTCTCTTTCTCTCTCTCATTGCTTTCAGGGTTATTGCCATTATTGTTGTTCCTGCTGTTGTTGTTGTTGGATAGGACAGAGAGAAATTGAGAGGAGAGAAAGACAAAGGGGGAGAGAAAGACAGATACCTGGGGTAGGGGTAGATAGCATAATGATTATGCAAAGAGACTATCATGCCTGAGTCTCCAAAGCCTCAGGTTCAATCTCCCATACCACCATAAGCCAGAGCTGAGCAGTGCTCTGGATAAAATAATAATAATAATAAAATAAATAAAATTATTTTAAAAAGATAACTGCAGACCTGCTTCATTGCTTGTGAAGCGACTCCCTGCTGGTGAAGAGCCTGGGGCTTGAACCAGGATCCTTGAGCCGATCCTTAAACTTCACACTATGTACGCTTAACCCAGTGCACTACCACCTGGCTCCTTGTCAACAGTATTTTTCAAGTATTAGCTTAAATTTTTTATTAATAAGAGAGGATGAATTAGAGTATCACTGTCATACATACAATGCATGGGCTATAACTCCTCAAGCATGAAAGCCTTGTGCATCCACTGTGCCTCCTCCTGGGCAGCAGCTGATAATATCTTGGAGGTGTTTCCTTATTTGTGACTGCCTTTTTTCACTTACTGCATTTGATATTCTCTCCCTATCTTTGATCTCTATGCAAAATTTTAATAAGGTGCCTGGGAACAAATCTAAGAGCCTCACGTGTGTGATATTACTGAGCCACTTCCCCATCTCGATTTAATTCTGATACAGATTCCATCATCCATGAAGTACCACCCACTTTTGTTCTTGGAACTGTCCATGGTGTTTCTGTGCCATGCCAGAGCTCATAGCCAGGACCTCATGTATAAAAGCCATCCAGTGTTTCTGAACCAACTTTGGGCTCCTACTTCTGTGCAGTTAAGGTCACATGTATAGGCTTGAATATCCGTTACAGGCTTGTATATCCATTACTACAGTCATGAGACAGTAGTTTATCACTGTGGACATCTGTCCTACTCTCCCCAGTACTGTAGCACGTGTGGTATGGGCATTGAACTGGGAACCTCAGTTACGTAAGACCTGTGCTCCACCAGTTGAGATCCAGGCTCTGATCATTCATATGATTTCACAGGTGAAAGGTAAGCTGTGTGATACTGCAGCTGGTAGCACAGGCATCTTAATCATACACACAGCCTCCAGTTCAAGCCCCAGCACCACATGGTAGCACCATGAATGGCACCAGGGAGAGCTCTTGATGGGAGCAGTGCTGTAATGGCCAGGTGCCTAAGAGACAGTTTTTTTTAATTTTTTTTTTAATCTTTATTTATTTGTTGGATAGACACAGTCAGAAATTGAGAGGGAAAGGGGTGATAGAGAGGGAGAAAGACAGAGAGACACCTGCAGCCCTGCTTTACTTGAGAAGCTTTACCCCTGCAAGTGGGGACCGGGGACTCAAACCTGGGTCCTTGCGCATTGTAACATGGGCACTCAACCAGGTGCGCCACCCCTGGCCCCAAGAGACAGTTTTAACTGAGCATCATAAGCTAGAACTTAAGAGAAGTTAAATATCTTTTGAGAAATAAGCAATAGGAAAATTTTACTTGTCACTAGATTATTTTTTAGTGCTATGTCTCAGCTTTTCTCTCTCTTTTTTTAAAAATTTTTTTATATTTATTTATTTTCCCTTTTGCTGCCCTTGTTGTTTTTCATTGTTGTTGTTACTAATGTCGTCGTTGTTGGATAAGACAGAGAGAAATGGAGAGAGGAGGGGAAGACAGAGAGGGGGAGAGAAAGATAGACACCTGCAGACCTGCTTCACCGCTTGTGAAGCAACACCCCTGCAGGTGGGGAGCCAGGGGCTTGAACCTGGGTCCTTATTCTGGTTCTTGTGCTTTGCGCCATCTGTGCTTAACCAGCTGTGCTACCACCCAACTCCCCCCCTCTTTTTTTTTTTTAAGATTTTTATTATTTATTTATTTATTCCCTTTTGTTGCCCTTGTTTTATTGTTGTTGCCGTTGTTATTGGATAGGACAGAGAGAAATGGAGAGAGGAGGGGAAGACAGAGGGGGAGAGAAAGACAGACACCTGCAGACCTGCTTCACTGCTTATGAAGCGACTCCCCTGCAGATGGGGAGCCGGGGGCTCGATCTGAGATCCTTACTAAGCCTGTCCTTGCGCTTTACACCACGTGCACGTAACCCACTGCGCTACCGCCCGACTCCCTTTTTTTTTTTTTTGACAAGTATCATCCCATAGAAGTATAATCTGATCTTACTGTTAAAACTATTAAAAGGAGAGTTCCAGGAGATCATCTGATAGAGTACACACTTGACCATGGACAAGGAACTGGGTCCTAGTCCCCATCACCACATGAGAGCATCATGTCCGGTACCAAAGGAAGCTCTTTGAATGCTAGAGTGGTACCATGGTGTGTCATTCCACCCCCACCCCACCCCCAGTCTCTATCTGAAATTTAACAGTTACAGAAAATGTTGCCAGAAATAATGGAATCATATGTGCATGAGACCCTGGCAGGTGAACGAATGAATGAATGTTAGTGATATGGAATTAATATAGTTTGGATAATGACTAGTTCCCATGTCTCTGTCTCCAGCAGTGACTTAGCCTTGCCTTGTCAGACCGGGAACATACACATACACATTGCCCCCTAATTTGCTCTATTCCTTCAGGTCTCCAGGAAACTTAGAGAAGAACCGCTATGGTGATGTGCCCTGCCTGGACCAGACTAGAGTGAAGCTGACAAAACGAAGTGGCCACACACAGGTAGAAAATTCAGTATCAACTATCCAGAAGCCCTGAGGGACTTTTAGCCTTTCTAAAAAAAAGCATACTAATGTTGTAGTAGAAATAACATGGGGCAGGGGTAGAAAGCATAATAGTTATGCAAAGAGACTCTCATGCCTGAGGCTCCAAAGCCCCAGGTTCAATCCCCTGCACCACCATAAGCCAGAGTTGAGCAGTGCTCTGGTAAAAAAAAAAAAAAGAACAAGGACTGTAACCAGAGAGAAGCTTCATACTTGTCTGTTACTTCAGGCAAGTTCCTGTATGCCCATCTCACAGTACTAAGTGGATGTTAAATGAAATACTTTACATAAATGCACAAGAAATAGAGAGGGGAGGGAGAGATACAGAGACACACCTGTAACCCTGCTTCACCACTTGTGAACCTTTCCCCCAGCAGGTGGGGACCAGGGGCTGGAATCTGCATCCTTGTGTACTTTAATGTGAGCACTTAACTAGGTGTGCCTCCACCTGGCCCCATAAGCCGTCCTTTTAGTGTGTGTCATGCTAAAGAGGCATTATTTATATTTAAATTACTTTACTCTGAATTATCTCACTAATGTTTTTTGAAGATTATAAGAGGTCACCAGCCAAAACTGATATATCAATAGAAGAAATTAAACACATGACTAGTCACTAACCTTAAACTTCTAAGGTTGAATATTGCTATAAACAAATGATATTAAAAAGAGCTTTATTGGGGGCTGGGCGGTAGCACAGCAGGTTAAGCACACATAGCGTGAAGCGCAAGTACCCGTGTAAGGATCCCGGTTCGAGCCCCTGGCTCCCCACTTGCAGGGGGTTCGATTCACAGGCAGTAAAGCAGGTCTGCAGGTGCCTATCTTTTTCTCCCCCTCTCTGTCTTCCCCTCCTCTCTCAGTTTCTCCCTGTCCTGTCCAATAAGGACAGCAGTGACAACAATAATAACAATAACAACAAGGACAAAAAAAAATGGGGAAAATGGCCTCCAGGAGCAGTGGACTCCTGGTATAGGCACTGTACTCCAGCAATAACCCAGGAGGCAAAAACAAAAAAAAGAAAGAAGGTTTATTTTGTTTATTAATTTTATCTTAACAGAAAACTGCTCAGTTCTGCCCTGTGGTGTGAGGAACTGAACATGAGACTTTGGAACCTCAGGCATGAGAGTCTCTTTGCATAACCATTATGCTATTGCCCCTACCCTAAAAAGAACATTAAAAATGAATGACTACAGGGTCAGGTGATAGATCATTGGGTAAGGTACATGATGTATAAAAAATAAAAAATAGTATTGATGGGAGTCGGGCGGTAGCGCAGCTGGTTACACGCCCGTGGCGCAAAGCGCAAGGACCTATGTAGGGATCCCAGTTCAAGGCCCTGGCTCCCCACCTGCAGGGGAGTCGCTTCACATGCGGTGAAGCAGGTCTGCAGGTGTCTATCTTTCTCTCCCCCTCTCTGTCTTCCCCTCCTCTATCTATTTCTCTCTGTTCATCTGGTAGAGACAACAACAATGATAACTTACAACAATAAAACAACAAGGGCAACAAAAGGGAATAAATTTTTTTTTAAAAGTACTGACTTCCAGAATTACATATGTCAGAGTGATCCTCCGATTTTCTTTCTCTCGTTAACAAATAAATACTTCTTTTATAAAAGGTTATTTATTTATTTTTTTAAGTTCTTTATTGGAGGATTAATGTTTTACAGTCGACAGTAAATACACTAGTTTGTACACAACATTTCTCCAGTTTTCTATATAGTAATACAACCACCACTAGGTCCTCTGTCATCCTTTTTCAGGACCTGTACTCTACCCCCCCCCCAACCCAGAGTCTTTTACTTTGGTGCAATACACTACATAAGAGATGATTTAAAAGTAAAGTGGCAAGGGCTGGGCGGTGGCACAGTGGGTTAAGTGCACATGGTGGAAAGTGCACAGACTGGCATCAGGAACCCAGTTCGAGCCCCTGGCTCCCCACCTGCAGGGGGTTCGCTTCACAGGTGGTGAAGCAGGTCTGCATGTGTCTGTCTTTCTCTCCCCCTCTCTGTCTTTCTCTCCTCTCTCCATTTCTCTCTGTCCTATCCAGCAACAACGACAGCAATAACAACAACAAGGGCAACAAAAGGGGAAAAAAATCAAAATTACAAAAACGATAAATAAAGTGGCAAGTTTGACTAATAGTTTCACTAAATAAATCTCTACTAATGATATGAGATTTTCACATGCACAGATATGGTTGTCTGACCATTTCATCCTTATCCCTTGATATTTATGTATGTTCCCAAATGCTTTTCAGCCCTCCTAGACAGAAAAATCAGAGTAGTTTAGAATCAGTTAACATTTGTACACTCACTAATATGATGAATGATTCTACAACCAAGAAGTAAAAATATTTAAAAAATAAGTAAAGTAAAATTAACTGAACATTATTTATTTTTTTCCCAGGTCTTTTTTTTTTTTTCTTTATTGGGGAATTAATGTTTTATATTCAACAGTAAATACAATAGTTTGTACATGCATAACATTCCCCAGTTTCCCATTTAACAATACAACCCCCACTAGGTCATCTGTCATCCTTCTTGGACCTGTATTCTGCTCACCCACCCAGCCCCACCCCAGAGTCTTTTACTTTGGTGCCATACACCAATTCCATTTCAGGTTCTACTTGTGGGGTTTGTTTGTTTGTTTTTTCTGATCTTGTTTTTCAGCTTCTGCCTGAGAGTGAGATCATCCCATATTCATCCTTCCATTTCTGACTGATTTCACTTAACATGAATTTTTCAAGGTCCATCCAAGATTGGCTGAAAACGGTGAAGTCACCATTTTTTACCATTTTTTATAGCTGAGTAGTATTCCATTGTGTATATATACCACAACTTGCTCAGCCACTCATCTGTTGTTGGACACCTGGGTTGCTTCCAGGTTTTGGCTATTACAAATTGTGCTGCCAAGAACATATGTGTACACAGATCTTTTTGGATGGATGTGTTGGGTTCCTTAGGATATATCCCCAGGAGAGGAATTGTAGGATCATAGGGTAGGTCCATTTCTAGCCTTCTGAGAGTTCTCCAGACTGTTCTCCACAGAGGTTGGACCAATTGACATTCCCACCAGCAGTGCAGGAGGGTTCCTTTGACCCCATACCCTCTCCCGCATTTGCTGCTGTTACCTTTTTTGATGTATGACATTCTCACAGGAGTGAAGTGGCATCTCATTGTTGTCTTTATTTGTATTTCTCTGACAATCAGAGACTTGGAGCATTTTTTCATGTGTTTCTCAGCCTTCTGGATTTCTTCTGTGGTGAATATTCTGTCCATGTCCTCCCCCCCATTTTTGGATGGGGTTATTTGTTGTCTTGTTGTTGAGTTTGGCAAGTTCTTTATATATGTTGGTTATTAAACTCTTGTCTGATGTATGGCATGTAAAGATCTTCTCCCATTCTGTGAGGGGTCTCTTGGTTTGGGTAGTGGTTTCTTTTGCTGTGAAGAAGCTTTTTAATTTGATGTAGTTCCATAGGTTTATACTTGCCTTAGTCTTCTTTGTAATTGGATTTGTTTCATTTAAAGATGTCTTTAAAATTTATGCGGAAAAGAGTTCTGCCAATATTTTCCTCTAAGTACTGATAGTTTGTGGTCTAACATCCAAGTCCTTGATCCACTTGGAATTTACTTTTGTATTTGGTGAAATACAGTGGTTCAGTTTCATTCTTCTGCATGTTTCAACCCATTGTTTCCAACACCATTTGTTGAAGAGACTCTGCTTTCCCCATTTAATAGTCTGGGCCCCTTTGTCAAAGATTAGATGTCCATAGGTGTGGGCATTCTTTATTTATTTTTTATTTTTTTATTTTATTTTATTTTTTACCAGAGCACTGCTCAGCTCTGGTTTATGGTGGTGCGGGTGATTGAACCTGGGACTTTGGTGCCTCAGGCAGGAGAGTCTCTTTGCATAACCGTTATGCTATCCCCATGCTTAACTGAACATTCTTCCAGCATTAACTTACTGGACTTTTCTCTGTCACTATTAAAAAGGAAAAAAAAAGTGTTATGTCCCTCTCTTTTTCAGTGTGGAGCATAACTTTTTGTTTAATAATCTTTAAATTTATTTTTTACCTCCAGGGTTATCACGGGGGCTCAGTGCCTGCACTACGAATCTACTGCTCCTGTGGCCATGTTTTTTTCTTTCGATTTTTTGGATAGGACAGAGAGAAATTGAGAGGGTGAAAGCAAGATAAGACACCTGCAGACCTGTTTCACAGCTTATGAAGCTTCCCCCCTGCAGGTGGGGAGCCAGGGGGCTCAAACTGGGCTCCTAATGCGGGTCCTTGCGTTTCATACTTTGTGTGCTTAATCCCATGTGCCACCACTCGGCCCCTAAAATTTTCTTTATTTTGGGATAGAGACAGAGAAATTGGGAAGGGGAGGGGATATGCAGCATACTTATGAAGCTTCCGCCTGTAGGGGACTAGGGGCTTGAATCCAGGGTCTTGTGCACTGTAATGTGTGTGCTTACACCCCGCCCCTGGGAGATAACTTTTGGGGAAAACATTGTCTTCTATGTGGTGAGGTCCCTAGTGGTTTTTATCTCTTGACCCTAATGTTTTAATCATATAAACAGAATCCATAAGCCTATCCAGGGTCCTTGGAAGGCTTTCCTGCACAAGCATTAGCTAAGAGCCTGACTGATGAAGGTGTGCCATCAACGTAATTCGTGCTTTCATGACCTGGACGTCTTTGAAAGAGTGGAGTACAAGCATTGAATTGTGACTCTGGAGTCAGAGATCTCTGTGTTTTTCTGCCATCATCACTGTTTTCTCTCCAGTGCCTTGAATGGTATCTAGTATTCAGAAAATTATTTGTAGGAATGGGGGAGATAACATAAAGGTTATACAAAGAGACTTATGCCTGAGCCTTCAAAGTTCTGAGTTCAATCCCCTGCCTCACCAAAAACCAGACCTGAGCAGTGCTCTGGTTTAATATATATATTTATATAATAGACATATATATATTTATATCTGTATATATACATACAGATGGATGTAGTTAATCTGTAGATGATCACTAGTTATCACCCATCTCATTACTGCAAACATCAGCAGAGGCTTTATTCTCATAATAAACAGAGGATTCAGGTTTGTTAGTGAGTTGTGCACCGGCTTTCCCCCCTGAGATTATAAGGGTGTCTGTCACAGTTTCATTGACTATACTCCCTCCGTAACCTAAGTGCTTGGTTTCCTTTGTATGGAGTGGAGTATGGGTTTTTCTTTGTTTGCTGTTGTAGCTTTTTCTTTTACCCACCTGTAACCGTCCACACCCTCTGCTCTCTATGCTAACTGCTTCCATGTTTCTTTTTGTTCAGCCTGTTTTAAGGATGCTGGCAGTGAGTGCTCTAGTGAAAAAGCATAATAAAAAGTGATTCTGAAATAAGACTGAGGACATGGGTTATGGGGGGCGGGGACCCTGAAGAGAGAGTAAGTCAGGAACTATTCATTGAGACTGCTGAGTCTCACAGAAGTTGCTTTGTGTTAGTCAGGTGGTAATGGAGCCTGGGGGTTGGCATATACCCTGGCGGTCCTGGGTAGCAAGTGTAGCTTTCTTCCTCTCTGCTCACACTTAACCTTCACGGACGCAGTGTTCCTGCTCAGGTTAAGCTTGTCTTGCCTCCCTTCTGGTCCTGAGCTGCAGTGCTGTGAGCTGAAACACTGCTTCATTTTGGCAAATAATAGATTTATTGAAATAGTATATACATTACAATGTGCAGGGACCTGGATTAAAGCCCCAAGTCCCCACTGCAGGGGGAAAGCTTCACAAGTGGTGAAGCAGTGCTCTGTCTCTGTCCCTCTATCTCCCTCTTTCTCTCAATTTACAGCTGTCTCTATTCAATAATAATAATAAAAAAAAGAAATAGTTTATATGTACCAACCCATTCTCCCACTTAGAGGGTACAATGCAGGGGCCAAGAGACAGCCCAGTGAATAGAGTGCCGCACTATGCATTAGCGCCGGGTCTTGACCCCCTGCACCACATGGGAGCACCATGGGTAGCACCAAGGAATTTATTCCATGGATTATGAACAATTCTCTCTCTCTCTCTCTCTCTCTCTCTCTCAGTGTGCAGAATATAAAATATGAGCTGGGGAAGCTGCTCAATGGTATCACATGTGCACTCCTTTTATACTGCTGAAAAAATATGCCACCAGTGGAGGAGATAGCATAGTGGTTATGCAAAAAGACTCTCATGCCTGAGGCTCTGGGATCCCAGGTTCAATCTCCAGCACGACCATAAGCCAGAGCTGAGCAGTGCTCTAGAGAAAAAAAATAAAATAAAATCCATGGGTGAACATACCAAACTTTTATTTATCCATTAATTAATCAAAAAACATTTGAGTTTTATTTTTCTGCTTTTTGACCTAGGAAAAGCCTGCCATGTATATTTGTCTAGAAATTTTTTAATGCATATGTTTTTTAATTCCTGTATGAATGGAGTCATTGAATGATAGGTAGCTCTGTTTATTAAACTTTAGGCTCTTTTCCAAAGCCAATGCAGAGGCCAAGTGGTGACACACCCACTAGAGTGCACACATTATAGTGCACAAGGACCTGGACTCAAGCGCTGAGACACTGCCTGCAGAGGGACGCTTCATGAGTGGTGAAGTAGTGCTGCAGGTAGCTCTCTCCCTCCTCCATTCCTCTCTGTATATCCAAAATAAAAAAGACAGTCAGTGTACCATTTTATGTTGCCACTAGCAGTGTATGAAGGCTCTGATTTTTTGAAATTCTTCCCATCATTTATCATTATCTTTCATTTATTTGCTTTACTTATTTATTTTTTTTTTCCTCCTCCAGGGTTATTGCTGGGCTCGGTGCCGGCACCATGAATCCACTGCTCCTGGAGGCCATTTTTCCCCCCTTTTGTTGCCCTTGTTGTAGCTTTGTTGTGGTTATTATTATTATTGCCCTTGTTCACGCAATTCGTTGTTGGATAGGACAGAGAGAAATGGAGAGAGGAGGGGAAGACAGAGAGGGAGAAAGAAAGATAGACACCTGCAGACCTGCTTCACCACCTGTGAAGCGACTCCCCTGCAGGTGGGGAGCCGGGGGCTCGAACCAGGATCCTTAAGCCGGTCCCTGCGCTTTGCGCCACATGCGCTTAACCCACTGCGCCACCGCCCGACCCCCTATTTGCTTTATTTTTTAATGAGACAGGGATAGAGACAGAGACAGAGAAGAGATACTGTCACTGTCTTTTACCTGCAACCATCTGGTAAGTGTGAAGTGGTGTCTTGTTACGGTTTAAGTCTGAATTCCCCCAATGGCTAATGGTGCTGAGCATCTTGTCTGTGTTCTTGACCATTAGTTTATCTCCCATGGAGAATATTCAGATCCTTTAATTGGGTTGTCTTTTTGCTATTGAGTGTACACACACACACACACACACACACACACACGTTATTACTTTAAAGATTTAGTTGAGAGAGAGAGAACCAGAGCATCATTTTAGTACATGCAATCTAGGGATTGAACTCAGGGCCTTATACTTGAGAGTCCACATTTTATTCATTGTGCCACCTTCCAGGCCAGTTTTATTATATTAGTTACTTATTGTATCAGAACACTGCTCAACTCTGTTGGTGGAGATTGAGCCTGGAACCTCTTCTGCAATCCCATGCGCTGATTCTTTTGTCTCTTCGTAGCTTTATATATTTTAGATAAAAGTCCATTGTCAAATATATGCATTCTGTGAGTTATTTGTTTATTTGAAAGGACAGACAGAAATTGAGGGGGGGAATAGTGAGAGAGAGAGACCCCTGCAGCACTGCTTCACCTCTTATGAAGCTTACTCCCTACAGGTGGGACCAGGGGCTTGAATCCAGCTCCTTGTGCTATGGTGATGTGTGCAGTCAACCCAGTGTGCCACCACCCCATCTCTGGGCTATTTATTTACTTTCTTTTCTTTTCTTTTAACATTTATTTATTTATTCCCTTTTTGTTGCCCTTGTTTTATTGTTGTAGTTCTTATTGTTTTTATTGATGTCATCATTGTTGGATAGGACAGAGAGAAATGGAGAGAGGAGGTGAAGACGGAGGGGGAGAGAAAGACAGACACTTGCAGACCTGCTTCACCGCCTGTGAAGCAACTCCCCTACGGGTGTGGAGCTGGGGGTTCGAACCAGGATCCTTACACTGGTCCTCGCACTTTGCGCCACCTGCGCTTAACCCGCTGCGCTACCACCCGACTCCGTATTTACTTTCTTGATGGTGTCCTTTGAAGCAAATATTCTTAAATTGTAATGTAATTCAGTTGGTCTTTCCTTTTATTGCTTGTACTTTTGTTATTGTTACTAAAAAGATTTTTCCTAACTCACCATAATAAATATTTGATCCTATTTTACTCCTAGGTCCTCAGTATTTTCTTCAAGATTTGTAGTTTTGACTGTTAAACTTTAATTCTGTGATCCATTTTGGGTTAGTTTTTGTTTTGGTATGATGAAGGCAGGTTAGGTTGATCTTTCTGTATGTTGCTGTCCAGTCATCCCAGTAACACTAATGGAAAGTGAAGTTTTTAATTTGCCCTGTGTGGGGACACAGCATAATGGCTATGTAAAGGGCTTTCATGCTTGAGACGCTGAAGCCCCAGGTTCAATCCCCTGTACCACTACAAACCAGAGTGCAACAGTGTTTTTTGTTATAAAAAAAAAATAATAATGAGGGTCAGGTGGTAGTACAGTGGGTTAAGCGCATGGAGTGAAGTGCAAGGACCCACGCAAGGATCCCAGTTCGAGCAGCCCCCAGCTCCCCAGCTCACAAGCAATGAAGCAGGTCTGCAGGTATCTGTCTTTCTCTCCCCCTTTCTGTCTTCCCCTCCTTTCTCGATTTCTCTCTGTCCTATCCAACAATAATAGCAATAACAACAACAACAAGGGCAACAAAATGGGGGAAATGGCCTCCAGGAGCTGAGGATTCATAGTGCAGGCACTGAGCTCCAGTGATAATCCTGGAGGTAATAATAATAAGTAAATAAATAAACAAATTGGCCCCTTCACTCATTTTCTGTCAGACAAGAAGTGAACAGCCATACCTGGCTTTTTTTATCTATCACATCATTTGTCTATGCACACAAATGGTCTCTCACACAACTACAATGATATTTCCTTTTTATCATTAGACAGATTACATTAATGCCAGTTTCATGGATGGATACAAGCAGAAGAATGCTTACATTGGTACCCAAGGTAAGTTGGATTACCTCTCTTAAGCTGGTTTGCACCAGATTATTGTATTTTTTCCCCAAAATAATAGTATGATTTTATGAGAGGCAGAAAGAGTGAGAGAGATCACACAAAGCATACAGAAAGAGTGAGAGAGATCACACAAAGCATACAGAAAGAGTGAGAGAGGGCTCAAACTTAGGACCTCATTCTTGCTAGTCTAGGACTCTCTCTACTGAACATCCTCCCTGGCTATGAAGCTCATATAATATTTAAAACAAGGGGTAACTTGAGGACCGTAGCCTTCCATAAAATTGGGGGATATTTTGGAAGGCAGAGGTGAAGTGTGGTGATGCTGTATCAATAAATTTGAAACTCTCTGCACAGATTCACACTGCATGTCTCTCTCTAGTTAATTACACAGCACTGTCACTGATTTTTATCTCTGTTGGCACTGCCAACCAAGGGCATGGGAAATCATTTATTGGCCAGGAGACCTTTTATGGCTATGAACGACTATGGAACTGCTCATAGATTGAGACCAGTATTTGAATGGGTATAACTACTGTCTTAGAGATGTGCTGGTGTGTCCTCGGAGGTGGCACAGCAGATAAAGTATTTGCCTTCCTTGCATTGCAGTATCAGAGATCAAACTCAGGGTCTCATGCATGTGCTCTATCGCTGAGCCCTCTTCCCATCCTAAGTTCATGTTCTGTTTTATTGGGAGGTGAGTGTGAGAGACAGACAGACCAGAGCACCACTCTGCCATCCTTGGAGTTCCATTTGGGTTGTCTTTGTTGCTCTCACATGTACCAAGGGTGGAGCCCAGAGCCTCCTTATGACTCTTTCATAGCAAAAAGGGCAGAGCTTACCATGTCAACTTTATGGACTACTTAAATTAAGGACATGCCATAATCTAAGTAATCCTCTCTTACTAGATATTTAGCTAGTTTTCAAGGCCTCATGGTTCTGTCACTGTTCACTTCTTAACGAGAGGATTCTAGTATCATAAAATGTTAATACTTGCTAAAAGGTATCAGTAAACATGGCAGTGAAACCCGTAGAATTCCAGGACAAATAAACTTTTGTTTTTGCCCTGCTTCCCTGAAAGTGGGGGAATGGAGGAGGGAGCACTGGAAAAGTACAAGAAGTTATCATTCTTCATTGTTATTCCATAGACTGAAAAAGCCCACATGTTATTTTCAAAATTATTGCTGAATGAGGCCAAGAGATAACATAATGGTTATGTAAACTTTTTGCTGACTTCCCAGCTCCTGAGCAGGTTCTAACTATAAAAGAACATGGCAACAAACAACAACAACAATTTTTTAATTAAAATGGTCTGGATAAAGCTTTTGGTCCCAGGCTTTAATCTCCGACATCCTGTGTGCCAGAGTGATGCTCTGATTCTCTTTCTGCCTCTCTCTCTCTCTTCTCTTGCCCTTATTAATGAATAAACCTTTATTAAAAATAAAACAACCAAAGAACATGGCCTTTTAAAGAAGTTTTTAATTAGTGATTAGTAATGGTTCATAAGATTATAGGGCTGTAGTGGCACACCTGCTTGAGCACACTTATTACAAGGCCATGCTTCCAGGTTCTAGTCCTCAGCCCCCCACTTGCAAGGGGGAAACTATGCTGGTGGTGAAGCAGGTGTCTCTCTGTCTCTCTTTCTATTTCCCCCTTCCCTCTTGATTTCTGACTGTCTCTATCCAGTAAATAAATAAGATAATAAGAAAATAAGATTATAGATGATAGTGTTATAGTTGTACACCACCACCAAAGTTCTTTGACCCACCCAACCCACTCCTGTTCCACAGTAACCTCCACTGTTCTCACAGTCTTAGAGACAGCTTGCTCACTTTTTTTTTTTCCCTCCAGGGTTATTGCTGGGGCTCAGTGCCAGCACTACAAATCTACTGCTCCTAGTGGCCAGTTTTTCTTTTCTTTTTTATTGGATAGGACAGAGAGAAATTGAGAGAGGAAAGATAGGGGAGAGAGACAGAGAGATACCTGCAGACCTGCTTCACTGCTTGTGAAGTGACCCCCTCTGCGGGTGAGAATCCAGGGGCTTGAACTGAGATTCTTGTGAGGGTCTTTGTGCTTCGAACTGTGTGTGCTTAAACCGGTGTGCCACTGCCTGCCCCACTTCTTTTTTCTTTTTTCTTTTTTTTTATTATAAGAAAGCTGAAACCTATAGGAAAAAGTCTCACAGATCTGTGATAGTGGGTGCAGTGTGAAGCCATACCCTGTGGTCTTGACCATTATAAAATCACTAATAAAAAATAAATTAAAAGAAAAGGGAGAAGTGAACAGGACGATCTAATAGCTAAATGTTTGCCACACTTGGTCTCTTCTCTTGGTCACTCTTTTTTTTTTTTTTTTACAAGTTGATGTGTTTTAATTTTCTGCATTGCACATAGGAATAAAAATTCGGTAGTTGTCATTCACTTCCTTACTTCACTAAGCATAATCACCTTACAGGAACATATCCTTGTGATGACATGACCCTGGGCTTCAGCACCATGTTTTCTGAGACAAAATTCCCACAGTTATATGACTGATGCTATTTTATACACTCAACAGTTAAGCCATCCTATCCATCTGTATTTGCAAGAGCTGAGAGGAGAGGAAGCTTCAAGGAAGCAGTAGCACTTGCAAACAGGTAGACAGTGATGACACTGGAGGGGAGAGAGAACAGTCTGAACAAAGGCACAGTGGCAGAAGTGAATACATGTATATGTCTTCCCAGAGTGATTATCAATATTCAGAACGAGCAAAAGGACATTGGGTGTCAAAAAACAAACTGGAGGAGAAAAAAAACTTACTCAGAAAAGTAATATACATGGTACAACAGTGGCTTAGACCAAAAAATAAATAAATAAAAATGTTCTTTAAAGCATTAAATATAAGCTGGGAGGCTGGGCTGGGCCGGAAGTATGGGCAAAAGCATACAAACAAAAGTCATGTCAGAGGCAAATGCCTCTGGGACAAGGCGGCTGTTTCTGGGAAGCCAAGAATGAGTAAGTCAGTAGACTCTCACTTTTGAAGACAAGTGATTTGAGCATGTCAGTACCGCTTGCAGAGCTGGGAAAGTAGGGCAATGGCGCTGATTTTGAGGGAGGAGACTACTTGCCAGCATACTGAATCTGAGCAGATGATGCAGCAGGAAAGGGGAATGGTTCAGCAGGCAGCTGGCCATTACCAGCCTGAGTTAAAGTGGGAACAGCAAAACAAACACAGATAACATACTCGGTCTGGGTGTGGTAGCTGAAGCCCTGATGACAAAACTCCCAGAGGCTTCCTAACTCTGCTTCTCAGACCCTAACCTACTTAGAGCTCACCTGGGAGCTTGTAAGATGCAGATGGTGCATTTCTTTTCTCCCTATTTTTTTTTAAATACAAGATTTATTTATGTACTAACAAGAGAGAGAATCAGAGCATCACTTTGGCAAATGTAACGCAGACTCTCAAACCCAGGACCTCTTGCATGCTAGTTCTGCACTCTACCCGCTGGGCCACATGGTGTCTGTACCACAGACTGTGTATTTCTTTTTTAAAATATTTATTTATTCCTTTTTGTTGCCCTTGTTGCTTTTATTGTTATAGTTATTATTGTTATTGATGTCATTGTTAGGACAGAGAGAAATGGAAAAAGGAGGGGAAGAGAGAGAAGGGGAGAGAAAGACAGACACCTGCAGACGTGCTTCACTGCCTGTGAAGCGACTGACTCCCCTGCAGTCCTTAGGCCAGTCCTTGCGCTTTGCGCCACGTGCGCTTAACCCGCTACGCTACCACCCAACTCCTAGACTGTGTATTCCTTTTATTTATTTTTTTTTTATTTGATATTGCCCCCTTTTGTTGCCCTTGTTTTATTGTTATAGTTTTTATTGTTGTTATTGATGCCGTTGTTGTTGGATAGGACAGAGAGACATAGAGAGAGGAGAGGAAGACAGGGGGAGAGAAAGATAGACACCTGCAGACCTGCTTCACAGCCTGTGAAGAGACTGTGTATTTTTAACTCTCCTGTATGATGCTGATAGCAGAGATAAAGCAAGAAGCCTGCATGGGTACTTTGAGGTTAGTGGCTGGGGAGAAACCACAAGAGCCTAAGCAGGAAAGAAGTGCTTCCGACGGTCACGTCTCTTGTCTTCTCCATTCCAGGCCCTTTGGAGAATACTTACCGTGATTTCTGGTTGATGGTGTGGGAGCAAAAAGTCTTGGTGATTGTCATGACCACTCGGTGAGTTAAGCCTCTTTCTTTTCATTGTGCTCCATTTCCATCCTGTCTCCCAGCCATGGGTCAATCAAATAGGGAGTTTAGTCACATCACTTAGAAACAGTGACTAGGGGAGTCAGGCGGTAGCGCAGCGGGATAAGCACGGGTGGTGCATGTGCACAAAGTGAAAGGACTGGCATAAGGATCTGGTGTGAGCCCCTGGCTCCCCACCTGCAGGGGAGTCACTTCACAGGCGGTGAAGCAGGTCTGCCGGTGTCTATCTTTCTCTCCCCCTCTCTGTCTTCCCCTCCTCTCTCCATTTCTCTCTGTCCTATCCAACAACAACGACATCAATAACAACAATAAAACAAGGGCAACAAAAGGGAATATATATATGTATATATATATGTGTGTGTGTGTATATATATATATACACACATATATATATACACACACACTGATTAGGAAAGCAGTTGCAAAGAGTTTTGAGTTGTCTTAACTTTTCTTTAGCTGGGTGGGGGGGGCAGCGGTGGGGAGAGAGCAGTGTTTCTGCAAAGGACTTTCATATTGAGACTCTGAAGTCCCAGCTTCAGTCCCCTGCACTACAATAAGCTAGAGCTGAGTGTTGCTCTAGCTAAAAATAATAACAATAAATAAAATGTCTCTTTTTCCTTAACTGCCAGGGTATAATTAAGATGGCTAGATCTAATGCCTTAAAGCTTTGATTCATGGCTTTCTGCCAGTTATGACCTATTCTGAGGCATGGCCTTAACCACAAAGGAAGTACTGGGAAACATGGGTAATTTGCTTTTTTTTTTAAACAGAATACACAGGGGTCTGGCGGTATCACGGGTTAAGCGCACACAGCACAAAGCGCAGGGACTGGCATAAGGATCCCAGTTCAAGCCTGCAGCTCCCTACCTTCAGGGGAGTCGCTTCACAAGTGGTGAAGCAGGTCTGCAGGTGTCTTATCTTTCTCTCCCCTTCTTTGTCTCCTCTTCTCTCTCTATTTATCTCTGTCCAATCCAGCAACAACAATATCAGTGGCAACAATAACGACAGCAACAAGGGCAACAAAATGGAGGGGAAATGGCTTCCAGGAGCAGTGGATTCATGGTGTAGGCAGCGAGCCCTGTGATAACCCTGGAGGCAAAACACACGCACACACCAAGTTATTAAGAACTTATTAGAGTCATTGAAATTAAATAATGTAGAAAAATCATCTGCCACTTCTGTATGCTAGCAACAACAGGAAGACACTGTAAGTGGCAGTTCACCGTTAGTCTGATCCCTCCTTCCAAAGGGCACCTCTGTGCTGGATTTGAATTGCAAGTTCCACTTCGCTGTCCTGTCCCTTGCTATTTTTTACCATTTTGCTCCTTGTTCATATTTCCACCTGAAGGAGAACTGTAGAAAAGAGGTAAAAGTCAGGAAGTCAGGCAGAACAGTCTAGAACAAAGGAATATTTTTGTAGTGTTGGTCTATGAATTCACCAAAACTTCAATCGCCGGTTTCATTGGTACCATCATTATTCTGATAATTGTAACCTACCTCAGATGAGGAGGAAAAAAGTGTAATGAGCATATTTACTCAGTTTCTTTCCTCAGAGCACTGTTAGAACCCGAGAGGAGACAGTGAGAGAGGTACCATCTCAAGAGTACCACAGAGCCATCAGTACGTGTATGCACACTTCCTGCTGCTTCCCTAGGACAGGCTACACCACCTCTCTGTCAGCAGCTGTTATTTTTATTTTTTACTTAAATTTTTTTTTTTTTTTGCCTCCAGGGTTATCTCTGGGACTCGGTGCCTGCACTACAAATCCACTGCTCCTACAGGCCCTTTTTTCCCCATTTTGTTGCCCTTGTTGTTAATGTTGCCATTACTGTTGTTGTTGTTGGCTAAAACAGAGAGAAGTCAAGAGTGGGGGAGAGAAAGACACCCGCAGACCTGCTTCACCGCTTGTGAATGAACCCCCCTGCAGGTGGGGAGCCAGGGAGCTGGAACCTGGATCCTTACGCTGGTCCTTGTGCTTTGCGCCACGTGTGCTTAACCCACTGTGCTACCGCCAGGCCCCCTCAGGGGCTATTATGATGGAAGAGGATGAACCAAGGCAGAGAATCCAGTCTGATCCACCACACTTTTTTTTTTTTTTGTCTCTGTCCAACCAGTATTTATCACAGGTGCATGAGGGCTACCTAGAGGTACCAGGATTGAGAACAGACCAAATGATGAAGCAAATGCTAAACAGACATGTGCTAAATGAATCCATCCACAACTTGAGCTGTCGCTACATGGATTTAGAATGAAAAGATTCCCCCCCCCTTTTTTTTGTTTTTGTTTTTTGCCAAGATGCAAGGGTATATATAAGTTAGAGGCAACACTGGAGATAATCATTAGGGAATTAGAGATATGCCTAGAGAAAAACAGGGTCACTGCTTTGGAGAGGGAGGATGGAAGGCTAATCTTACTTTGTGTATCTTCAGCTTTGAGGAGGGCGGCAGAAGAAAGTGTGGCCAGTACTGGCCACTTGAAAAAGACTCTCGGATCCGATTTGGCTTCCTCACAGTGACCAATCTGGGCGTGGAGAACATGAACCATTATAAGAAAACAATGCTAGAAATTCACAACACAGAAGTAAGTTCAGTTTTCCTGTTTTCTCACTTTTTTGAGTTGTGGGATAAAATCTTTACATCAAGGAGATCTTTTTAAAAAAAAAAAAATCAGGACCAGGTGGTGGCACACCTTATTGAGTGCACATGTTACAATGTGCAAGGACCTGGGTTCAAGCCCCCAGTCCCCACCTGCAAGGGGAATGCTTTGCAAGTGGTGAAGCAGTGTTGTAGGTATCTGTTTCTCCCTCTCTATCATCCCCTTCCCTCTAGATTTCTGGCTGTCTCTGTCCAGTAAATAAAATAAAGATAATAAAAAAATTTTTTTTTTTTTTTTAATCTCCAGAGGGAATAGGCAGGATTCCAGGTAGCTTACAACTTGCTTCCATTTCTCTGGGAACAGGATCAAGATAGTCAGCTCAGAGCCAATATGAGCCACACTATCTCAAGACAATAGTTGTAGGGATTAGGAATAAAACCTGGAAGAGATCTCAATTCTGCATTCTCCAGACACTGGGAAGCACCTGTGGAGACAGCTGAAGGTGGGAGGCAAGCCAGAACCTTGGTTCTGGGTATACCATTCCAGAAGTTGAGACTGAAAAAGCTGACAGCTGTCAAGGGCACACCAACGTGACCTCATTAAACTTCTGCTTTCTTTTCTCATTCAAGGAGCGACAGAAACGCCAGGTGACCCACTTCCAGTTCCTGAGCTGGCCAGACTACGGTGTCCCTTCCTCAGCAGCATCCCTCATTGATTTTTTAAGAGTGGTCAGGAACCAGCAGAGGCTGGCTGTGGGCAGCATAGGAGCGCGCTCCAAAGGGCAGTGCCCAGAACCGCCCATTGTGGTCCATTGCAGTGCAGGCATTGGCAGGACAGGTAATGCCCTGATGCAGCTCTCAGCATGGAAGAGGTGGTGACTAACAAAAGTCATAGCTCCCAGTTTTATTTTATTTATCTAATTTGATAGGACAGAGAAAAATTGAGAGAGAGAAAGAGAGACATCTGCAATATTTTTTACAGCTCAAGAAGCTTTCCCCCTGCAGGTGGGGAGTGGGGCCCTGAACTGGGTTCTCATGCGTGGTGATGTGTGCCACTGTCTGCCCTGCCCCACCCCCGTAGCTGCTAATTTTCAAAAATTTGATCCATGTATGGTGTTTTGCCACGAAGAAATTCCTCTTGAGTGTCTTTTTGGCATCCTTTGTGCTAGCCAGAAGATGCATGTCAGAACCAAGCCCTCTAGAGGTTGATGCTTTCCGTAGCTCACCAGCATGGTCAGTCCCACCCAGTTCAACTTTGTGCCTATTGCTTTCCCTTCCCCTTCCTGGGGGTTTGCCTCCCTGAAGGCCCCCCCATCTCCCCCATGCTGCGCCCTCCAGTTTGGAGCCAGTAAGAGCCTTTTGCCTTGAGGAAATGTGCATTGCAGGATCTACCGGCCTTCCTAGTTCACAGGCTGGGGGGTGCCAGTCCCTGTTTGGGCGCCATTTGCCGGGCTGGACTAGCTTCATGGGCAGTAGAGAGACGACCAGGGACTCATGGCTGAGCTGGAAAGCAGTATCTCGTTTATTAATCAAATACATCGCCTTTTATGCATCTCTTCACCCGAAGTGTCAAGGGAAAGGAAAATGACTGGGAGAGGGGGCGGAGCAAAAAAAAGAGCGCCAGCAGAACATAGAAAGCTTCAATCTAACCAGTAGGGATTAAACCAATACCCTGCAGGCAGGGTGGGACCAGGTAAAACAGTGTTTATGTAAATAGACCACATCGTAAGTAATACAAGCGAACCTAATGTGATGATCAATACAGAAGGTCTTTTTATTTATTTATTTATTTATTGGGGAATTAATGTTTTATATTCAACAGTAAATACAATAGTTTGTACATGCATAACATTCCCCAATTTCCCATATAACAATACAACCCCCATTAGGTCCTCTATCACCCTTCATGGACCTGTATTCTCCCCACCCACGCACCCCAGAGTCTTTTACTTTGGTACGATATTCCAATTCCATTTCAGGTTGTACTTGTGTTTTCTTATAAGCAGAATTTAGAAGCATACCAACAGGGGGGAGGGGGCAAGTATAGGTTTATGTTAGGGGTCTGGGAAATTTATAGTCTTTGCAGATTAGGACCCACTGTCGAGATGCTATTGTTATGCCTGGGATTAAAACAGCTTCTCTGAGAGTCGGGCGGTAGCGCAGAGGGTTAAGCGCATGCACATGGCCAAAAGCACAAGGATCAGCCCAAGGATCCCGGTTCAAGCCCCTGGCAGCCACCTGCAGGGGGGGTCGCTTCACAGGTGGTGAAGCAGGTCTGCAGGTGTCTGTCTTTCTCTCCCCCTCTCTGTTTTCCCCTCCTCTCCATTTCTCTGTGTCCTATCCAACAATGACAACAACAATAATAACTACAACAATAAAACAACAAGGGCAACAAAAGGGAATAAATAAACAAATAAATAAAAAGAAAATATTAAAAAAAAAAAAACAGGGAGCTGGGCTGTAGCGCGGCGGGTTAAGCACAGGTAGTAGAAAGTGCAAGGACCGGCATAAGGATCCTGGTTCAATCCCTGGCTCCCCACCTGCAGGGGAGTTGCTTCACAAGCGGTGAAGCAGGTCTACAGGTGTCTATCTTTCTCTCCCCATCTCTATCTTCCTTCATCTCTCTCCATTTCTCTCTATCCTATCCCATCAACGATGACAACAATAATAATAACTACAACAATAAAACAACAAGGGCAACAAAAGGGAATAAATAAATGTTAAAAAAAAAAAAAGTTTCTGTGTCACCTTTCCACCCACTCCTTGTGTTGTCCTGTATATGCTCTTGTCATTTCTCTGACCTCCAGAACTCCCTTCTCCTTGAGTCCTTTCAAGCTTAAAGTTAGGTGGCTTTCTGCCACCAGGCACCCTACCTTCAGATCTATTTATCCAGTCCTGTCTGGGGTATTGGGTAGAGAGAGGGAGAGTGAAGAAGAAGCCCAGGAGTGACTACTGTTTTCTTCCTTCAGGTACCTTCTGCTCCCTGGACATCTGCCTGGCGCAGCTGGAGGAGCTTGGCACCCTCAATGTGTTCCAGACGGTGTCCCGCATGAGGACCCAGAGGGCCTTCAGCATCCAGACCCCTGAGCAGTACTACTTTTGCTACAAGGCAATTCTGGAGTTCGCAGAGAGGGAGGGCATGGTACCCTCCACCCACAGCCTCCTGGCCATGGAGGGTCATTAACTGTCCCATGAGCCTCCTGCCTGATGGTCAGCCTTCCTTAAACTACCCTGGACACCGCTGAGCCTCTAGGTTGCCATCAGTTACGTTCAAGCCATGGACCAACCTCTTTATTGTGTCTCCCAACGCACGTGTGCACGCCAGGCAGCCTTTCCCTTTGGCTAGATAGACGTGGTGAAACTGCCACTAGAAAGGGCCAGCAGCAATGTGTTCTCAATTCCTAGCACCTGCTATTGAACTGTGCCTTATTAAAACCAAATTGTGGCTATCAGTTTTTGCCAGGGCCCCTGAGGTAAGTGGGGAAGGAACCTGCCTCCCCCCGTTTGCAAATGCTGTTCTTCTCGAGGTCTCCTTCCCACCTCTTCCCCTTCCTTTTTAGGATTTCGTGGGAAGGTTTGGTGAGCATCCACCTTCCTTCCCAGAAAGCTTGACCAAGTTACATATTCTAGAGAACGTCCGGAGTGCCAAGCACGTTTATACACGGGACGTGTATTCCAGTCTTTTCTGTCTTTCTGTGTGTGTGTGTGTGTGTGTGTGTGTGTGTGTGTGTGTGTGTGTGTGCGCAAGTGCACTGATGTGTGTGGGTCCACATGTACGTGTGTATATAATATATATTATATGTGATAATATGGTCGTATTCTATAAATACATATACACAGAGATCTCCTTTGTAGATGTTCCTGGGGCTCCGTGCTGCAGTTCAGGACTCTTTGCTTCTTAGACTCTTCTGTTCATCCTGGACTAGCTGAGGTTGGGATCATGCCTCCTGTCGTCAGATGGCAGAGCAGTGGGGAAGGACAGACGGATGTCTGCTCTTCACGCTCCTGCTACATAGGCACTCATCCTTCAGTAAGGACTCTACCCCTCTGGGATGGTATGCTGCCTGCTGGAGTTAAGGGTACTAGTTTGTGGTGACACTGGTTTAACTCAGCATGACTTGCCCTTACCTAATGATCCTTTCCCTGTTTACTCTGTTAATTTGGAGAATAGACCTCCACTGTGATTCCAGACCCTCCTCCCTCTCCCTCAGGGATTGGGATCTGGGGTTAGAGATGAAATCACTGAGCAATCAGAGCCAACAGCAACATTTTAGAAGGAACAGGAGGGAGCCCAGGTATGTGAGAGAGAAAACTGTCAAGAGATTCTTTCCCAGGAAGAGTGAGGTAGAGCTCTTTCTTGTTTTGCTGGAAAATTTCTTTCCATATGCAACTTGGCCCTATCTGTTCAGATGCCCATTTCTGCCTGACTTTACCACCTCACCAAATCCTGGGGTTCTGTCAGGGCGGGTTCAGTATCAGTAGAAAGCTGCAAAAACTCTGACTGGTTGAGGCAGTCTCTGCAATCATGGTTTGCTCCCTCTCACCCACCATCTCCCTGTCTGCTCTGACTCACCTAGCCCAGTGTGTCAGGGACAGAGTTCAGAGTTCCCAGCACTCCACATTCCCCCCATCACACATGAGGTTGGCAGCTGATCAGACCTCAATAATTTTATACTGTAATAAGCTCTTTGAATGTATATATTCTTATTTTTACAATCTTTTCATTTTGTATTTAACGTCAATGGATTGAGTCAGATTCAGAAAATAATTGTAATGTTCATTTTCAGTATCTTACAGTGATACAGTTTTATATTTACATCTAAATATACCAACATGAACAAACCCTTTTAGCTTCATCAATTTAGTAGAGTTCTGGGGCTGGGAGGTGAAGTGGGTCCAGGAGCTGGTCTGGGGAGGATGGGAGGCAGGGAGGGACCCAGGCCTCAGTAGCTGAGACTTTCAGTTCTGAGAGTCACCTCCTTCCCCAAGTCCTTATCCTAGCCCTAGGCCTGATCACACAGAAAGTGAGCCAGCACTAGCGCTTCCTGGGTGCTAATCTCATTGCTCAATGTCCCCCTTCCCTCACCTGGTTACCTCATTAGCCATCCAGTGAGACCTTATGCTCTCCCTCCTCCTATATCCATACAGGTGAGGAGGGTAGAGCCCAGAGGGAAACAGTTGCTTGCTGCAGAGCTAGAGCTCAAATTGATCTGCTTACAAAGCTTTGGCCTCTTAACTTCATTAAGATCTCTCAGAAGATCCAGATAGCTTTCTTTCCTATACATAAGCATACATGGTTCTTTTCTTTCTTTCTCTTTCTTTTTTTTTTTTTTTTCCTCCTTCTACCAGAGCATTGTTCAGCTTTGGCTTATGGTGGTGAAGGGGACTGAATTTAGGACTTTGGAGCCTCAGGCATGAGAATCTCTTTGCATAACCATTATGCTATCTAACCCTTCATATACACGGTTCTTAAGTCTCAAGTAATTGATACTCCACCCAGGCTGCATGTAGTAAAGTAGAGAAGGGTAAAAGGCTGGGGACTGACTGCATGCTCGGCTCTGACCTGTAGGTAAGAGGGTCTCCAGGTCTGTAGAATACTGAAGGGCTCCTTCTCCCAGGGAAACTTCATAAATGGGGGCACACTGGCCACCGTTCGGAGTCCTGGTATCATTTACATCTATCCCTTAGAATATCACCGGGATTTTTGTCCTCATAGGACCACTTCCTGTGCCATGTGGCTGCTCCATGTTAACCAGTGACAAGTGACACTCTGCCTAGGATGGAACAGGTCTGCCGTGAAATTGTGCAAATATGGGACGTGTTTTCAATAAAGTAATAGCTAACATTCACTGAGTACTTAACTCTGTTCCAAGTACTAGTCTAAGTGCTTTTGTTCACCCTCAAAAATAACTGTTTGCTACAGGGAAATAGCACAGCTGTCGTACACAGGACTTGCGTAGAAGAGCTTCTAGGTTTGTTCTCTGGCATCACCAATGGCCAAAACTGAGCAGTGCTATGGTGAAAAAAAAAAAAAAACAAGCAAACAAGTCACAGCCCTTTGAAATAGATATTAAGAAATGAGGCTCAGAAACATCTTGCCACAGCTAAGAACCTGGACCATCTGACTACAAAGCACAGTACCTGCTTTTGTTTGTTTGTTTTTCTTATTACTATTAATTATTATTATTATTAGATAGACACAGAAGATAGAGAGAGACCACAGCACCGAAACATCCATCCATGCAGTGGGGGCTGTGCCAAAGCCCAGGTTGTTCCCATGGCAAAGCAGCACACTATCCAAATGAGCTATTCCGCCAGCCCTGGTACCTGCTTTCACTCTTACACTACACTCCTTCTAAGACTCCATTTCCTCATATACAAAGAAATTCTTGAGTTTCTTACCTTAATTAAGACCTGGAATGGAGAGCAGGAGATTAAGCTAGTGCATTCCCCGGGTGAGTTTTCATTCTCTGGGGCAAGAGATGAACAGTAATTCTTGAAATCTGAAAAGACAGAGAGGCTAGTGGAGGTAGATAGCATAATGGTTGTGCAAAGAGACTCAAAATCCCAGGTTCAATCCCTCACCCCATAACACCATAAGCCAGAGCTGAGCAGTGCTCTGGTTTAAAAAAAAAAAAAAGAATAAGTAGTCAGAGAGGCTAGGGATTTGATGAAATATGTAAGAAAGAGAATTGATTTTAAAAGGGGGGGGGGGGAGATGGGCAGTAGCACAGTGGGTTAAGCACAAGGACCGGCCTAAGGATCCTGGTTTGAGACCCCGTCTCCCCACCTGCAGGGGTGGGGTTGCTTCACAAGCGGTGAAGCAAGTCTACAGGTGTCTATCTTTCTCTCCCCCTCTCTGTCTTCCCCTCCTCTCTCCATTTCTCTCTGTCCTATCCAACAGAGATGACATCAGTAACAACAACAATAATTACAACAATAAAAAACAAGGGCAACAGTGGTCCAGGAGGTGGTGCAGTGGATAATGCACTGTACTTTTAAGCATGAGGTCCTGAGTTCAATCCCCGGTGGCACATGTACCCGAGTGATGTCTGGCTCCTTCTCTCCTATCTTTCTCATTAATAAATAAAATATTTTTTAAAAAAAACAAGGCAACAAGAGGGAAAATAAATAAATTTTTAAAAGTCAGATTCTTTAAAAAAATTTTAAAAAAAGGTGGTCCAGGAGGTGGCGCAGTGGTAAAGCTTTGGACTCTCAAGCATGAGGTTCCAAGTTACATTCCTGGCAGCACATGTGCCAGAGTGATGTCTGTTTCTTTCTCTCTCCTCCTATCTTTCTCATAAATAAATAAAATCTTTTAAAAAAATTTTTTTAATTAAAAAAAAGGTGAGTCAGGTGGGAACGCAGTGGGTTAAGCACACATGGTGCAAAGTGCAAGGACTATAATAACTACAACAATGAAAAACAAGGGCAACAAAAGGGAATAAATAAATAAATTTTTTTTTTAATCCTGGAGGATGTAGCCTTTTACCTACTATGGGATGTTGAAAAAAGTTTATGATGCATTTTTGTGCACCTGGTTGAGCGCACATGTTGCAATACACAAGGACTTGTGTTCAGCCCCTGGTCCCCAACTACAAGAGGAAAGCTTTGCGAGTGGTGAAAGCAGTGTTGCAGGTGTCTGTCTCTCTGTTTCTCTCCCTTCTCTATCACCCTCTTCCCTCTCAACTTCTGGCTATCTCTACCCAATAAACAAATAAATAAAGATTTTAAAAAAGTATTAAAAAAAGAATAAGAAAAAAATACATCATGATTTTTTTTTTTTAACAACCTATTGTAACTCCACTGCCATGCTAATTCAGAAGCCTCACAGGGGGTCCTCCATACACAGTTCAGGATCAGTGAAATTATCAAAGAATGCCACAAAAATCAGATTCCTCGCTCCTGTCTAGTAGGTGGCCAAATGGGTGAGAGAATGAACCAGGTGTACAAACACAGACTTAATTCTTGTTCTGACTGGGGAAGATTAGCAAATTGATGTCTCCTAAACCTCTAGTGAGTCTGAGTGAAAAGGGTCTGTGGCTCTCTCCTCTACTGTGACCTCTTAAGTAAGTAGGTTTTTAGGACCATCAGGAAGATAATTGATACTCACCTGCCTCTGCTTGGTACTTCAGGAGACAAGGAGAGAGAAAGAATGGGTCCGGGTCTGGCCAGTGGTGCACCCAGTTAGGTATACATATTATCATGCACAAGGACCCAGGTTCAAGCCCTTGCTCCCTGCTTGCAGGGGGGACACTTCACAAACGGTGAAGCAGGTCTGCAGGTGTCTGTCTTTCTCTTTTCCTCATTATCTCCTCTCCCCTCTCAATTTCCCTCCTATCAAGTATAATAGAAAGTAAAACAATGTGGGAGCAGGCAGTGGTGCACCTGGTTAAGTACATACACTACAGTGTGCAAGGACCATAGTTCAAGCTCCTGGTCCCCACCTGCAGGGGGGAAGCTTCATAAGTGGTAAAGTAGAGCTGCAAGTGTCCTCTGTTTCTCAATCTCTCTCTATTTCTATCCAATAATAAATAAATAAGAAACGGGAGTTGGGCAGTAGCGCAGCGGGTTAAGCGCATGTGGCACAAAGCACAAGGACCAGGGTAAGAATCCCAGTTCGAGCCCCTGGCTCCCCACCTGCAGGGGAGTCACTTCACAGGTGGTGAAGCAGGTCTGCAGGTGTCTATCTTTCTCTCCCCCTCTCTGTCTTCCCCTCCTCTCTCCATTTCTCTCTGTCCTATCCAACAATGACATCGAGAACAACAATAATAATTACAATAAAACAACAAGGGTAACAAAAAGGAAAATAAATATTTTTTAAATAAATAAATAAGGAAAAAATGGCTGTTGGGAGTGGTGGATTTGTAATGCCAGCCCTCAGCCCCAGCTCTAACTTTGGTGGCAAAAGTCTGTTTAGAAATTCACACTTTTCATACAGTCTTAGTGAGCAAAGCAAGAGAACCTGCAGTCAAATGGAGTATTGAGAATCTAAGATGAAGACAAAGTGTTCAGCAGAGAAAGTGTTATGGGCTAAGGCAGGTGTCTGCTTCTGATCTAATGGCTATTTCCCCACCTAATATACTCCCCCTGAAAATGCTATGGTATGTAGTTCTTCAGACACAGAAGATAGCCCCACTTCTCATTCCTATTGTCCCTTCATCCTGTCCATTCCTGTCAGCTAGGAGGAACTCTTTTGAGATGAAGACTTCCAGCATACTCAGTCTGATACTCTTACCTCTGTAAAGCTCCCTGTGTTCATAACTGTGTTCATGAAAATGACACAGTAGGCTGGGGAGAAAGTGTAACAGTTATGCAAAAATACTTTCAGGCCTGAGGCACCAAAGATCCCTAAGTTCAGTTCCCAGCACCACCACAAGTCTGAGCTGAGTAGTGCTCTGGTAAAAGTAAAATGACAGAATGGAGGCCAGAAGAGAGCTCACCTGTTTGGGTGAGCTTTGCCGTCCATGGCTGTGGCACCACATGGTTTCCTTTTGTGCTTTATTTCATATATGTCAGCATATATGAAATAAAGTGGATGAAAATGACAGCCTAGGCCTAAGTGATGAAAATGTACATGCCTGAGGCTCTGGTGCCACAAAAAAAAAAAAGAAGAAAGTGGTAGAGTAGGGCTGGTTCTGGGAAATCTGGACTATTCAGCCCTCTAGTCTGAGGGATGGGGGTTCCTGACCATAACAGATTTCTGTCCCTAGGGATGACCAGAAATGGATTTAGAGAAACAAATCAGAGACCTTGATGGACCAGGGGAAAAAGGCTTTTTAGATTGACTGATTTCTTTGGAAGTTCTAACGTGTCTCCATTCCCAGCTACCTTCCATTTGCAAAGGGAGGGGCTGTGTCAAATGTTCCTTCAAAGTCCTGAAGCTCCGGGCAGCTAATTCTTTGTCCAAAGGTGCAAATCAAATGTCCTTGAGGAATCATCAGGACCTTGCTTCTCAGGTTGTGTCTGCACTCACTCAGACCCCCCAGGTTTTTGTTGTTTTTAAAGATTTGTTTATTTATCCAGAGAAGTAGAGGAGCTAGTTGGTGCCAGGGATTGAGTTTGAGGCTTCACACACAAGCCACTGAACCATTCCTGGGTGTTGCAATCCCCAACCCTCCATTTAATTTTTTTTTTTAATTTAAATTAGGAAGATACAGGGGCTGAGCAGTGTTACACCTGGTTAAGGGCACATGTCACCATGTGTAAGGATCTGGGTTCAAGCCCCTGCTCCCTACTGCAGGGGGTCCACTTCACAAGTGGTGAAGCAGGTCTGCACGTGTCTGTCTCCCTTTCTATGTCGACTCCTCTCATTTTCTCTCTGTCCTGTTAAGGAACAAACAAATAAATATTTTGTCAGGCGCAGTGGATTCATTGTGTAGGCTCTGAGCTCCAGCAATAAAACCATGGTGAAAAAAAGAAAAGAAAAGGGGGTGGGAGGGAAAATAGATCTGAGAGGATTACCCAGCTCTAGCAGTGCTGGGGACTGAACCTGGGACTTCAGAGCTTCAGGCATGAAAGTCCTTTGCATAGCCAGTATGCTATCCCCCAGTCCCCATTTTCACAGAGCTAGGCCTCCCATATGTATGATTTTGCTGCTTCAGGCCACTGATGTTTTGTTTTTATTTTTTAACATTTATTTAGTAAACACAAGAGAGACAGCCAGAGTATCACTCTAGCACATGCCATACACAAGGCTTGAACTCAGGACTTCTGATTATAAGTCCAAAGGTCTAGCCACATTGTACCACCTCCTGGGCTATCCAGGCCACATTTTTTATTCAGTTAGGTGAAGAGAAGGAGAGACATTATAGCTCCAGAACTACTTCTGGTGCCATAGCATCTTCCATGTGGTGCCAGGGCTTGAACCTGTGCCATACCCTACCTGGTGAACTATTTCTTTGGCCCTCAGAGTCTCCTTTTTCAAGCTGCTACTACTTCCCTATAGTCCTTCAGTTCCATTCCTATGTGGCCTCCAACTTAGCAAACAAGCCAGGCTTCCCCCTGTAGTGAAGACCAACCTGTAAGTCTTAGCATCCATGCTAGGGGTGCTGGGCGGTAGCACAGTGGGTTAAATGTACATGGCAGTAAGCAGGGACTGGCATAAGGCTCCCCATCTGCAGGGAGGTCGCTTCACAAGCTGTAAAGCAGATCTGCAGATGTCTTTCTCTCCCTCTCTCTCTCTTCCCCTCCTCTCTCGATTTCACTTTGTCCTATCCAACAACGACGATGCCAGCAGTAACAACAATAAACAAGGGCAACAAAATGGAGAAAATGGCCTCCAGGAGCAGTGGATTCGTAGTAGAGTCCTAAAGTCCCAGCAATAACCCTGGAGGCAAAAACAAACAAACGAAAATCCATGCTATTCCGTGTCGAGCAGACCTGGCGACAGAGACGAAGTCCCTGAGCTTCCCAGTGAGACAGATTTTACTTTAATGAGAGAGCGAGTATCAGAGCACTGCTCGTCTCTGGTTTGATGGTGCTAGGAATGCAACCTGTGACCTCAGAGCCTCAGATGAAACCATTGCAGAACCATTATGCTGTGTCCCTGCCCCTTTGATGAGGTCTTAGATTTGTCTCAGTCTGGCCACAGCCAACAGACCACTGTTGACTTTCCAAGGGCAGGAGCTAAAGCTCCTACCAGTTTGGCAGGCGAGAATTTTACCACTGAACCACCAATGCAGAACTAGCTCCCACCAGTTTGGAAGCCAACCTTTCCACTGGGAGGTGTCACCGCCTGGCTGCAATCATGCTCACATCAGTTGTGAGCATCAAATGTGCTGGGGTGTTCTGCTCTTAGCTGACCACAGGAGACAGGTCTTTTTCCCCAAGTGAAGATCCAGAACTCTGAGAAAACAGGTGTAGTGTTTCACCCCCTCCACTAGCCTGCTGCAGTTTTAAATACCCATATTTTTCCTGGCTAAGGCCAAGGCAGACCTTACTAACTACACCAAGTGCTGCATGGAGATTGGGAACAGGGGTGCCTTTCCAACAGCTTAGAGTTATCAGTTAATTTTGTGGAGCTGAGGTCTCTCACATGCATGATTTCACTGCTTCTGTGTCACTCTTTATTCAGATGGGGTGGAGGAAAACACCAGAGTTTGCCTTGGTTCCAGAGCACCTCAGCCCTGTGGATCCAGGGCTGGCGACTGGGCCTAGAGTATGGCAAGGCTCGTGCCCTACCCAGTAAGCTATCTCTCCACCTCCTAGACTAGTAATTTTTCCTCCTTCTCTTCCATTTCCTCCTATTCCCTTCTCTTCTCTTCTCTTCTCTTCTCTTCTCTTCTCTTCTCTTCTCTTCCCACCAGAGTTGCCACTGGCACTTTGTGCTGGCACTATAAATTTACTACTCCCCGGAGGTCGGGCGGCAGTGCAGCAGATTAAGCCCATATGGTTCAAAGCTTAAGGACCAGCACAAGGATCCCTGTTGGAGCACCCGGCTCCCCACCTGCAGGGGAGTCGCTTCACAAGCAGCGAAGCAGGTCTGCAAGTGTCTGTCTTTCCTCCGTCTTTTCCTCCTCCATTTCTCTGTTCTATCCAAGAACACCAACATCCTCTCTCTCCCTCTCCCTCTCCCTCTCCCTCTCCCTCTTTCTCCCTCTCTCTCTCTCCCTCCCCCGCACCCTCAGTTTCACTGCTTGTGAAGTATCCCTCCTGCAGGTAGGGAGTGGGCACTTGAAATCAAGTCCATCTGCATGATGATATGCTTAACTGAATGCACCAAGGCCTGGCCCCCTGTCTCTCTCTCTCTTTCTCCTCCTCCTCCTCCTTCAATAGAGAAGGGAGAGCAAGAAGGAGAAAGAGACCACAGCACCAAAGCTGTGGGGAACCATGCTCAAACTTGGGTCAAACACATGGCAAAGCAGCACAGTATCAGAGTGAGCTATCTAACTGGCCTGACATACATTTTTTTTATGATTGTTAGGACTATGAGGAAGATAGGAAATCAAGACAAGCTAGGAGATAGTTCATCTGGTAAGATAAATGCCTTGCCGAGCACTTGGCCTAGGTTCAAGCCCTGACACTACATGGGAAGACCATGGCACTTTTGGAAGCTGAATGAAAAACTGGCCCCGAAATAGTGAAATTGTGCATGCATTAAGCCTTGACTCTGAAAAAATACATAAAGGAAAAATAAAACAGGAATGCAACATAGCAACAGAAAAGATAGAGTCAAAAAAGCTACTGTGCCCCCACTCCAGCCTTCCTTCTGCCCCTTGCCCCATGTCTCCAAGCAAGTGTTTCGTAAGCCTCAAGACTGAGTAAATACCCAGCTAAGCCACAGCTAAGCTAGGACCAGACTTTTCACCCCGTAGGGGTCTCTTAATTCACTTCCTTGACCTTTAATAACTCCCTGTTCTGTGGTCAGAAGGCAGTGAAGTGTGGAGTCTGATATTCTCACTATAACCCAGACACTGGGTGGGAGAAGTTAGTTTGGGGACTTAGGAGTCCCGAAGCTAGGATGTTGGGAGGTGGATGAGGACTAAGTAGACTCTGGGGAGTCGCAACATTTTGGGGGTGGATGGAAGGAGCTGTGTCTTTGAAAGGCCTTAAATAATAGGCAGAGGTAGCCAAGGAAAAGCCCAGGCCAAACTGTGTTCTCAGAGGCAGATGGGAGGTGGCGTGTGGCTGTGGTGAGTGAGCAGGAGTGGAAAATGGAGCTTCACCAGTAGGGCAGGGAGTGACGGGGAGAAAGCGTGAGTGGAGGTGAAGGAAGTGGGACTGCCATACTCTTGTGTCATCTCCACTTCAACCAAAGCAAGGCCCACCTTTGTTCCTTGGATTTCTGAATAATACCTTTTGAGCAGCCCAGGAGGTGGCACAGTAGATAAAGTATAAAACTTTCAAGCATGAGATCCCTGAACTGTGTGTGTCAGAGTGATGCTCTGGTTCTCTCTCTCATATCAATATTTATCTATCTATGTTCTGTCTATCATCTATGGATCTCATTTGGACATGGGAACCTGCTGCTTTAAGGGGAAAAAGTGAGGAGGTGGGATGGGGCAGTGGAACACCTAGTTAAATGCACATGTTACAGTGTGCAAGGACCCAGGTTCAAGCCCCTAACCCCCACCTACAGTGGGGAAGCTTCATGAGTGGTGAAACAAGGCTGTATCTCTATCTCCCCCTCTCCCCTCCATTTCTCTCTGTCTCTATACAATATAATTAATTAATTAATAACTGTGAGGAAGCCAGTGTTGGAATACTGGACTTGCATGGCCAGGGCCCAGAGGCTCTGGGTTCAGTACTGGCACTGCTATATGACAGAGATGAATAGTGCTGTAGTCTCTTTCAGTCTCTCCTTCTCATGAAAATAAGTAAATCTTAAAATAATAATAATACAAGGGAGTGGGGCGGTAGTGCAACGGGTTAAGTGCATGTGGCACAAAGTGCAAGGACCAGCGTAAGGATCTTGGTTCGAGCCCCTGGCTCCCCACCTGTAGGGGAGTTGCTTCACTGCCTAGTGAAGCAGGTCTGCAAGTGTCTGTCTTTCTCTACCCATCTGTCTTCCCCTCTTCTCTCCATTTCTCTCTGTCCTATCTAACAACAATGACATCAATAACAACAACAATAATAAAAAAAAAAAAAAAAGGGCAACAAAAGGGAAAATAAATAAAATAAATAAATAATAAAATAAAACTGGTGGCCAAAAGAAAACAGTATAGGGAGGGAGTCGGGCAGTAGCACGGCGGGTTAAACGCACATGGCGCAAAGCCCAAGGATGGGCCTAAGGATCCCGGTTCGAGCCCCGGGCTCCCCACCTACAGAGGAGTCACTTCACAGGCAGTGAAGCAGGTCTGCAGGTGCCTTTCTTTCTCTCCTCCCCTCTGTCTTCTCCTCTCTCCATTTCTCTCTGAACTATCCAACAACAACAACATCAATAACAACAATAAGAAAAACAACAAGGGCAACAACAGGGAAAATAAATAAATATAAAAAATTTAAAAACAGTATGAAAACAAAGTGGTATACTGAAAGACGTAGCTGTTCTATTTCCAATTTGGATTAGAATTGACAAGGACAATAGGCATAGGGGTAAATTCATAAATACTCAGCAAGGGCATGTTTCAAGTCAGTGAATGACAGTCTTAAAATCCACTACATTTTTTTCAAATCTCTGGAGCCACCCAGAAATCAGAAATATAGGAGCCATGTGCTGGCACACCCGATTGAGCACACATTACCATGTGCAAGAACCCAGGTTCAAGACCTTGCTCCCCACCTGCAGGAAGAAAGCTTCAGGAGTGGTGATTAAGGGGTGCTGCAAGTCTCTTTCTCTCTCTCCACCTCCCTCTCAGTTTCTGTCTATATTTAATAAATATGACAACCTAAATCAGCTGACTGCCAGAGAAATGAATTTCTCCACAAGTGGGTGGGTTATGGGGTCTTTAGGCCACTCCTGAATTCTCTGCTGCAGCTCCAGGTACTTCGTGTTTGAGTGAGGAAGAAGGAAAGGATTGTCTGCCTTAATAGGGGATGTGACCCCAGCATTGTATTTGCCAGAGTAGTGATCTGGCGTTTTCTTTTTAATAAATAAACAAATTTTAAACATGAAGAAAAGAGAAAGATCAGATTAAAAATTATTATTTAAAAAAAAAATTTTTTTAGAACACTGCTCAGCTCTGGCTTGTGGTGGTGGTGGGTGGGGTGGGGAGTGAACCTGGGACCTCTGAGCCTCAGGCATTGAAGGCTTCTGCATAGTAACCAGTGTGCTGTTTTCCTGGTCCAGGCTTTATCTTGATCTGAATTCTTTTAAATTTTATTTATTTTCCCTTTTGTTGCCCTTGTTGTTTTTTTTTTTGTTGTTGTTGTTATTGATGTTGTCGTTGCTGGATAGGACAGAGAGAAAGGGAGAGAGGAGGGGAAGACAGAGAGAGGAGGAGAGAAAGAGAGACACCTGCAGATCTGCTTCACCACCTGTGAAGCGACTCCCCTGCAGGTGGGGAGCCAGGGGCTCGAACCAGGATCCTTATGCTGGTCCTTGCGCTTTGCGCCATGTACGCTTAACCTGCTGCGCTACCGCCCGATTCCCTTGATCTGCATTCTTATTTATTTATTTATTTTGGATAGAGAAATTGAGAGGGATGGGGAGAGAGGTGGAAAGATAGAGACCTGCAACACTGCTCTATCACTCTCAAAGCTTTCTCCTCCTGGTGGGAACCAGAGGCTTGAACCCAGGTTCTTGTGCTCAACTGGGTGTGCTATCACCTGGACCTGATCTAAGAATTCTTGAGGGAGTCAGGCTGTAGCGCAGCGGGTTAAGCGCAGCTGGCGCTAAGCTCAAGGACCGGCATAAGGATCCCGGTTCGAACCCCGGCTCCCCACATGCAGGGGAGTCGCTTCACAGGCGGTGAAGCAGGTCTGCAGGTGTCTATCTTTCTCTCCCCCCTCTGTCTTCCCCTCCTCTCTCCATTTCTCTCTGTCCTATCCAAAAACAACAACAACAATAATAACTACAACAATAAAACAACAAGGGCAACAAAAGGGAATAAATAAATTAAATAAATATAAAAAAATTAAATTAAGAATTTTTTACTTCATTTATTTATTTATTTTTAATTTATTTCTTTATTGGGGAACTAATGTTTTACATTCAACAGTAAATACAATAGTTTGTACATGCATAACATTCCCCAGTTTCCCATTTAACAATACAACCCCCACTATGTCATTTGACTTCATTTATTTATTTATTTACTTATTTCTAGAAGAGAGAGACAGAGACAGAGAATGAAATAAATGTGTGGTCCAGGAGATGATGCAGTGGATAAAGCACTGGACTTTCAAGCATGAGGTCCTGAATTCAATCCCCAGCAGTGCATATACCAGAGTGATGTCTGGTTCTCTCCCTCTCTCTCTCTCTCTCTCTCTCTCTTTCTCTCTCTCTTTTCCTATCCCTCTCATTAAAAATAAATCTAAAAAAGGAGTCGGGCAGTAGCTCAGTGGGTTAAGCGCACATGGCGCAAAGCACAAGGATTGGTGTAAGGATCCCAGTTTGAGCCCCCAGCTCCCCACCTGCAGGGGAGTCGTTTCACAGGCGGTGAAGCAGGTCTGCAGGTGTCTATCTTTCTCTCCCCCTCTCTGTCTTCCCCTCCTCTCTCTATTTCTCTGTCCTATCCAACAACGACAACAATAATAACTACAACAATCAAACAACAAGGGCAACAAAAGGGAAGAAATAAATAAATATTTTAAAAAAAGAAAATAAAATAAATCTAAAAAAAAAAAAAAAAGAGATAGAGTGAAAGAAACCAGGGCAGTGAAGCTTCCTTCCATGTGGTGGAGGCCAGGCTTGAACCTGGGTTGTGCACATGGTAAAGTAGTGCACTATGCAGGTGAGCTATTTCACCACCCCTGGACCTTGACTTCATTTTTAATTTCACTGTAATCCACAGTCTCATTCTTTTTTCTTTCTTTTCTAATTCCCACCAGGGCTTTACACATGCATGATTCCACTGCTCCTGGTGGACTTTTATTTTTTCTTTTTAATTTAATTCATATAGACAGATCATTGATAGATAGAGAGCTAGGAGAGACCCTACAGCCGTGCTCTTTCATTCCTGGAGCTTCTCTTGGTACCATCCAGGATGCTCCCATGTGGTCCTGTGTCCTATTGCATGGGAAAGTGTGCATATTGCCATGTAAGTGACCCAGACTTAGTCCAGCCCCCACCACATTGAAGAAAGTTTCAGTGCTGTGGTTTATTTCACTTTCCCCCTCTCTAAAAACGAAAAAGAGAGAAAAAAAATACATATTCCCTAGTAAACTATCTCACAGCCCCCACTGGGCAAGAAAATTGAAAAGATAACTGACGTATCAGACATGCAGCCAGGAGGTGACCAGGCTGGGATTCTGAATGGCTTTCCACCTGGGACTGTGGGGTGTTCTGGGGTGAGGAGCAAGCCTCAGCTGCCCCATAGCACATCCTCAGACAGACAGGCATTTCTGAGCCAGGGAGGCTTGCTTGCCTTCTGTAGCTGGCAGCAGAACTGTTAGCAGGGTGCTGGCACAGCACAGGCCTCTTTTTGGCCATGACATTGAAGTGTGGATCCAAAATGTCTCTCAGTCACCACTTCCCTGTGAGCACCCTGAAGCTGTGAAGCAACCCTTTTGTGAATGGGCATGTGCGTGGTGAGTCTGACGCCTATGAGACCAGGAGGCAGAAGCATGTTTTGAGCTGAAGATGCGTGATTGTACGTCTTCGAAGATTTTCAGAAAGGGCTAGAGGTCGTTTAGAATCATCTAAGTAGGAGCAGTGGGGGCCAAGCAGTGGCACAGCTGGTAATGTGCACACATTACAATGCTCAAAGACCTGTGTTCAAGGCCCTGGTCCCCAGCTGCAGAGGAGGAAGTTTCACAAGTGGTCAAACTGTTGCAGCTCTGTCTCTCTCTCCATTTGTTCTCAATTTCTCTCTGTCTCTATAAAAAACAAACAGACAGGGAGTTGGGCGGTAGCACAGTGGGTTAAGCGCAGGTGGTGCAAAGCACAAGGACCAGCGTAAGGATCTCAGTTCAAGCCCCTGGCTCCCCACCTGCAGGGGAGTCGCTTCACATGCAGTGAAGCAGGTCTGCGGGTGTCTATCTTTCTC
This sequence comes from Erinaceus europaeus, assembly GCF_950295315.1. Lineage (NCBI taxonomy): Eukaryota > Metazoa > Chordata > Mammalia > Eulipotyphla > Erinaceidae > Erinaceus > Erinaceus europaeus. The sequence goes on from NC_080177.1 coordinate 22,796,155, forward strand.
TCCCCCTCTGTCTTCCCCTCCTCTCTCCATTTCTCTCTGTCCTATCAGACAATGACGACAATAATAACTACAACAATAAAACAACAAAAGCAACGAAAGGGAATAAATAAATAAATATAAAAAAAGACTTAAAAAAAAAAAAAAGAAAAACAGACAAAAAACAGTTAGAAGGCGTGCTGGATTCATAGTATGGGCAATAAAGCCCAACAATAAACTTGGTAGCAAAACAAAAAAATCCACGTTATCTGGGGAAGGGTGGACAAAAACACTCGTAGAACTGGAAAGTATATTTTTCTTAGTGTTGGGGAAGGGGCCGGGCAGTAATGCAGAAGGTTAAGTGCACATGGTGCAAAGCCGAAGGACGGGACTAAAGATCCTGGTTAAAGCCCCTGGCTTCCCACCTGCGTGGGGGGGGGGGTTAGCTTCACAATTGGTGAAGCAGGTCTGCAGGTGTCTTTCTCTCCCCTTCTCTGTCTTCCTTTCGTCTCTGGATCTCTGTCCTATCCAACAACGACAACAATAAGAACAGTAACAAGGGAAAAAAAAATAGCTTCCAGGTGTAGTGGATTCGTAGTGCAGGCACTGAGCTCCAGCAATAACCCTGGAGGCAAAACAAACAAACAAAAAAAAGCCTTGTTTGGAGGCCAAGGAAATATGTCAGCTGCACAGTGTGCTGTTTTGCTATGCACAGGACCCAGGTTTGAGGCTGATCCCCACCACCTTAAAGGAAGCTTTGGTATTATGGTCTCTCTTTGTCTCTATAAAAAAAGGGGGGGAGGGAGTCGGGCAGTGCGTAGTGGGTTAAGTGCAGGTGGCGCAAAGGGCAAGGACCAGCATAAGGATCCGGGTTCAAGCCCCTGGCTCCCCACTTGCAGGGGGGGGTCGCTTCACAGGCGGTGAAGCAGGCCTGCACGTGTCTATCTTTCCCCCCCTCTGTCATCCCCTCCTCTCTCCTCTCTGTCCTATCCAACAACAATGACATCAATAATTACAACACTAAAACAACAAGGGCAACAAAAGGGAATAAATAAATAAATATTAAAAAGGGTGGGGTGGGGTGTCGGGCTGAGCTTCACTGACGGGAGACAGACGACTCGGGACTCATGGTTGGGTTGTACGCAGTATCTCTTTATTCACGCAGGATGCAGCACAACCTCAGCCAAGCTAGACTAAAACTAACTACCATATTTAAGAACTATTCTGTCCTTATATATACTGGCCAAGTAGGGTGGAAACAGGATATGACATAGAGAGGGTGGAGCGAAAAGTGACTGGTGCAAATCAGGGTGTACTATGAGAGGGGAGAGGGGGAGGAGCAGAAACACATCATGAACCAGTGGGGATTAAACCAATTCCCTGGCAGGGGGGATTAAACCAAATGAAACAGAAGAGGTTTTTAGAAGTAGAGTTAGAAGCATACCAACAGTGGGCTGGTGGCACCCTGGTTAAACGCACGTGTTACAATGCACAAGGACCTGATTTGGAGCCCCCTTCCTGACCTGTAGGGGGAAAGCTTTGCGAATGGTGAAGCAGGGTTGCAGATGTCTCTATGCATCTCTATCTCCCTCTCCCCTCTAGATTTCTGACAGTCTCTATCCAACAAATAAATAGATAATTAAAAGAAAGGTTAAATAAAAATATCCCACCTGCAGGGGAGTTGCTTCACAAGTGGTGAAGCAAGTCTACAGGTGTCTGTCTTTCTCTCCCCCTCTCTGTTTTCTCCTCCCATCTCAATTTCTCTTTGTCATATCCAATAAAATGGAAAAAATGGCCTCCAGTACCAGTGGATTCATAGTGCAGGTACTGAGCCCCAGACATAACCCAGGAAGCAAATAAATAAATATAATAATAATATAAAAATAGAAGGGGCCAGATCGTGGTGCACCCAGTTAAGCGCACTTCATATTATACACAAGGACCTGCGTAAGGATCCAGTTTTGAGCCTGCACTCCTCACATGCAGCCTGGATGCTTCACCAGTGTTGAAGTAGGTCTGCAGGTGTCGATCTTTCTTTCTCCGTCTCTATCTCCTCTTCCCTCTCAATTTCTTTTTGTACTATCAAATAAAATAGAAAGATAAAAATTTTAAAAAAGGGAGTCGGGTGGTAGCACAGCGGGTTAAGTGCATGTGGCACTAAGTGCAAGGACCATTGTAAGGATCCCGTTTCAAGCCCCTGGCTCCCCACCTGCAAGGAAGTCGCTTCATAGGTGGTGAAGCAGGTCTGCAGCTGTCTTTCTCCCTCTGTCTTCTCCTTCTCTCTCCATTTCTCTCTGTCCTATCCAACAATGACGACATCAACAACAGTAATAATTACAACAATAAAAAAATTAAAAAAAAAGAATTTTAAAAAAGAAAAAAAAATGGGGGCCAGCCTGTGGTGCACCTGGTTGAGCGCACATGTCACAGTGCTCAAGGACCTGGGTTTGAGCCCCTGGTCCCCACCTGCAGGGGGAAAGCCTTGCAAGTGGTGAAGCAGTGCTGCAGGTGTCTCTCTTTCTCTCTCCCTCTCTACCTCCCCTACCCTCTCAATTTCTGGCTGTTTCTATCCAATAATGATAATTTAAAAAGTGGAAAAAAAAAAAAGAAAAAAATGGCTGACAGGAGCTGTGGATTTGTAGTTCTGGTAGAGCTCCAGAGATAACCCAACAGGCAAAAAAAAAAAAAAAAAGAAAGAAAGAAAGAAAAAGAGGGGCCAGGTGGTGGCACAACTGGTTGAGGTGAAGCAGTGCTACAGGTGCCTCTCTTCCTCTCTATCTCCCCCTCTCGATTTCTGACAGTCTCTGTTCAATAAATAGATAATTTTTAAAAAATTAAAAGAAAGAAAAGGGGGGTGGACAGGGGTAGATAGCATAATGGTTATGCAAACAGACTGTCATGCCTGGAGCTCCGAAGTCCCAGTTCAATCCCCCCGCACCACCATAAGCCAGAACTGAGCAGTGCTCTGGTAAAAAAGAAAATAAAAGAAAGAAATGGGGCCGGGCTGTGGCGCACCTGGTTAAGTGCTTACATTACCACGTACAAGGACCTGGGTTCAAGCTCTTGGTCTCCACCTGCAGGGGAAATCATGAGTGGTGAAGCAGGGCTGCAGATGTTTCCTGTCTGTCTTTACCCTCCCCTCAATTTCTGTCTATCAAATAATAATAATAATGGCTTAAATTTTTTAAAATTATCTTTATTTATTGGATAGAGACAGCCAGAAATCAAGAGGGAAGGGGGTGATAGAGAGGGAGAGAGACAGCCCAGCTTCACCACTCGTGAAGTTTTCCCCTGCAGCTGGAGGCTGGGGGCTCGAACCCCGGGTCCTTGTGCATTGTAATAAGAGTGTTCAACCAGGTACGCCACCACTTGGCCCCTAAATTTTTTTTTTAATATTTATTTTATTTTATTTATTCCCTTTTGTTGCCCTTGCTGTTTTTGTTGTTGTTGTTGTTGTAGTTATTATTGTTGTTGTCATTGTTGGATAGGACAGAGAGAAATGGAGAGAGGAGGGGAAGACAGAGAGGAGGAGAGAAAGATAGACATCTGCAGACCTGCTTCACCGCCTGTGAAGCTACTCCCCTGCAGGTGGGGAGCCGGGGCTCGAACCGGGATCCTTATGCCGGTCCTTGTGCTTTGTGCCACCTGTGCTTAACCCGCTGCGCTACAGCCCGACTCCCCCTAAAATTTTTTTTATCATGGTCTAGGAGGTGGCGCAGGGCTAAAAGCTTTGGACTCTCAAGCATGGGGTCCTGAGTTTGATCCCCAGCAGCACATGTGCCAGAATGATGTCTGGTTCTTTCTCTCTCCTCCTATCTTTCTCATAAATAAATAAAATCTTAAAAAAAAAATTTCTCTCTTATCCCAGTTTCAATCCCCAGCATTATCATAAGCCTGAACTGAGCAGTGTTCTGGTCTCTTTTCTCTCTCGGTATCTTTCCCTCTGCATCTACTCCCTTATTAAAAATAATAATAGTAAAAAAGGGGGTCGGGTGGCAGCGCAGCAGTTTAAGCACACATGGTACAAAGTGCAAGGACAGGTACAAGGATCCCGCTTCAAACCCCGGGTTCCCACCTGCAGGGGAGTAGCTTCACAGGCAGTGAAGCAGGTCTACAGGTGTCTGTCTTTCTCTCCCCCTCTCTGTCTTCCTCTCCTCTCTCCATTTCTCTCTGTCCTAACCAACAACAACAGCCGCAACAACAATAATAATAATGACAACAAGGGTAACAAGGTCAACAAAATGGGAAAAATGGCTTCCAGGATCAGTGTATTCATAGTGCAGGCACCAAGCCCCAGCAATAACCCTGAAGACAAAGAAATAAAAATTAAAAAAGAAGAAAAAAAAAGGGAGAGGGCGGAGGGTAGATAGCATAGTAGTTATGCAAAGAGACTCTCATGTCTGAGGCTCTGAAGTCCCAGGTTCAAATCCCCTCACAGCACCATAAGCCAGAGCTGAGCAGTGCTCTGGTAGTAAAAAAAAAAAAAAAAAAAAGTGCTCTAGTTAAAAAAAAAAAGGGGGGGGAGAAAGGAAGGAAAGAAAAAAAGAAAAATAAAGAAGCCTTGGGGCTGGGTGGTAGCACACCTGGCTGAGTGCATGTGTTACAGTGCACAAGGACTCAGGTTTGAACCCCCAGTCCCCACCTGCAGGGGGAAAGCTTTGCAAGTGGTGAAGCAGTGCTGTAGGTGTCTCTCTGTCTCTCCTACTCTCTATCTTCCCCCTTCCCTCTCAATTTCTGGCCATCTCTATTCAATAAATAAAATTTATTAAATATTATAAATATTAAAATAAAATAATAATTAAAAGAGTCAGGACTAGGTGGTGGCACACCTGGTTGAGTGCACGTTACAATGCTCAAGAACCAGGGTTCAAGCCCCCAGTCCCCATCTGCAGAGGGAAAGCTTTCCAAGTTGAAGCAAGGCTGCAGGTGTCTCTCTGTCTCTTTCCCTTCCCTCTCTGGCTGTCTCTATCCAATAAATAAAGAGAGAAAAAAAAAAAGCATCAACCTTGATCATGGTTCTTACTGTTTATGGAGACAGCACACAGCAAAACAGAGTTGAGACTGTGGGTCCAGGCAGAGCTGCCTTTGCTGTTTGGCTTAAGCAAGTCACTCTCTTGCTTTGAGTCTCCTTTTACTCAGCTGCAAATAAGGACAATCCCTAACTCACACAAAAGGGTGTCCTGGAATCAGGAGCTATGAGCTATGACTTCTCAAAGAAGGGCCCTGGCCCAGACCTATTCACTGTCCTTGCTGACTAGGTGGCAGCAAAGTGGATGGGCTGCCTCACTGCTGCTAGCAGACAAATCAAACCCTTTGAGGGTGGGGGGAGTGACAGCATAATGGTTATGCAGAGTCTTATGCATGAGGCTTCAAGGTGCCAAGTTCAATACCCCATCCCACCATAAACCAGAGCATCTGAGATTGACTATGCTTGAGGCTGTCAGCATGCTGGGTCAGAAGCAATCCTAGACTCTCTCCAGGGAACCTCCTGAGCCAGACTGCTATGGACACTGGGGGCTCAGAGATGCATCAGAGTGTGGCTCCCTTCCAGGGTCTCAGTCTAGGGGGAGTGACGGGGGGTGCAGGGGTTCCACCAGGACGGTACACTTAGGAGAGCTGGGAGTGTCCTTGAAGTCCCGATCTCTGAGTGGAGATAACTCCTCTAGGCCACTTCTTCTTCTTCTAGCGTTTGCCCTTTTTCCGTAGCCAGTCAACAGCGTCAGGTTGAGCCTGATGTAAAGTTTCGAGACCTCCTTTGAATCTGGAGAGGTGGCAGTCGTTGACTATGTGGGTCATTGTCTGTAGCCGCAGGGGCAGTTCGGGTTGTCTCTAGGCCACTGATGCTGCATAAGTAACTTTATCCACATCACACCGCTTGCTGTCCAGCCTTACAGTCCAGTGCTTGGGCCTTTGGCTGCCACAAGAGCTCAGAACCTCAGCAAACACATGTTAATATCATATCTGGTCATCATAGGGCAGGAGGCTGCTCCACAGATTAGAGCAGGCTGAGGGGGAACCCTGTGACTCCCCCTTCAGACTAATGTTCTCTCTGCTCTCCCATTCATCTCACCTCCACACTGTATCTGTCCTGTCTTGGTCTTGGCTGCAGCCTCATGGGAAACTGCAGGAATCTGAGATGCAGTTCCGGGCCTTAGGGGTTCTCTTGTTTTATAGAGGGAAAACCGGGTGCTTAAGCCAGGGAGGTGGTTCAGCGGGCAGAGCTCTGGCCTTACATTACTGATTGAGGCCCAAGGTCTGATTCTTGGCACTGCACATTCTGGAGTAGAGGCCTGCTCTGGTCTGTCTCTCATTAAACAAACAAAACCAAATCAATATTAAAGCCAACAACTTAGTCTTCACCACAGGGAGTCCTCAATGTGAGGAAATCTTGACCTCCATGGCCTGCCAGGTACTGGGCCTCTACTGAACACTCAGTCCTTATCGCCTGCTTTAACCCTTCTGCACCCTTCCTTTCAGTGATCCACCAGCTGCACTACTAAATGGATTCTCCCTGCTCTGCCTGGAATGACCAACTGACTGCTCTTCTCAAGTTAGCTTGTCTTCCCACCTGCCCTCTCTTCTTGCTGGTGAGCTTCTAATGACTTCACTCCATGGGTTCTGGGAAAGGCCTTCCTATTCTAGTTTTCTGCCACTTGGGGAAACAGACCCAGAAGGAGGAAGAATTTGCTTAAGAACATCCCATCAGTCACTGATCTAGAATCCAGGTGACCTAGCCACTAGCTTCAAGTTCCTCCACCTCTTCACACACCAGGCTACAGGATACTCCTTTCCCTCTGTCACACTGTCACACCGAGTCAGTCATCCAGTCCCTCTGAGTTTCTCAAACATCTTTCTCCTTTTTTGTTTCATTTTTCAGCAGAGCACTGCTCAGCTCTGGCTTATGGAGGTAGTGGGGATTGAGCCTGGGGCCTTTTCTTTTTATTCCTGCTTGCCTGTTGCCCTTCCCCTAGCCAAGTCCTCATTACATTGCACTTGAATGGTTGGGTGGGCTGAGTTAGCAGGCTCTGCCGCCCTCCTGCACCTTCCATCTCATTAGTAATAACTTCTGTTCCTGGATGTCTTGGGCAGTCCGGTCTTTCTTGCTCACCTTGTAGGTGCCCTGGGCCCAGGCTTAGCTCAGGTGGAATAGCTCCCCTACATTTTGGCCCCCCAAATTCCTTTTGGATCAAAGTTGTGACTAACAACACTACAAATGATTCAGGGAAGACTGAGTCAGAGCTTTGACTTGAAGGCTGCAGTGGCTGCGGAAGGTAAGAGAGGCTTTCTTGTTGGAATGACTGGGAGAGAAGAATTTACCCCTTCATTCCCCAAACCTTCCACGGCAGGATGTACCTCTGTAGCCCTCAGCGTCACAACAGTTTAGGCATCCTCACTAAGGTGCCCCTCAGTACCCACCCTGAGACCATCCAGGATGTGAAGAGTCTTACACCATAGTTCTAGACTTGTTCTTTATTATTTTTTAAATATTTATTTATTTATTCCCTTTGTTGTTGCCCTTGTTCTATGGGACTGTGCTGCTTGCCATTTTGCTGTGCAAATCTCAGGATTTCAAGCAGGGATTAAAGTCTGCTACTTTTGGTTTCACCTTTGCAAATCTTGATTTTCATTATTTTACAGTCACGTTTGAAGGGTTGGTACAGGGTTTTGCATTTACCTTATTTGTCTGCCCGATGAACTTTTTTTTTTTTTTTTAATACCAATGAGAATGAGAGAGAGAGTCCAGAACACTACTCAGCTCTGGTTTCCGCTAGTGCTGGCGACTGAACATGGGACTTTGGAGTCTCAGGCATGGAACTCAAAAAGACCCACTTTGGGTGCCACCTTCTCCAGGAGGCCTTCCCCAGTTCCTCACAACTAGAAAGACTCCCTTTCCGGATCTCCTCTGGCTGTCTATATCTGCGGTCCTGCCTGGCCGTGTTTCTTTCTGTGCAGCCTCGGGGCAGGCCGCGTCCGGAGTCCTTGGGGTGGGGTGTCAGCACCGCCGGCGGTAGGTGCGACAGGGACGTGCCCCCCCCCCCACGTCGCGCTCGAACAAGTGTCTGTAGCCCCACGGCTCGCAGCCATGGCCGGGCGCGATTAGGCGAGGCGGCTAGCGGGGTCCGGCGGCCCCGTGGCCAGCGACGGCGTCCCGCCCCGCCCCGCCCCGCTCCGCTCCGCATGGGGGTGTGTGTGGAGGAAGTAGACACCGGGTCGCCTGGCCAAGTCCTCTTCGGACCCATCCTTAGGAGCTCCGGGTCCCCCTCGGTCCCCCTCGGCTCCCAGGGCCTCCAGGACGCGGGGCGGCGGTGCCGGGGACGCGGGGTCCTCACCGCGACCGCGCCGGCTCACTTATGAATTCAGTCGGTTTTTTCTGGGGAGAGGGGGCCGCTGAATGAAGGGGAAGAGGCGGGGCTCGGGCAGGAGGCGGCCCGGGCGGACTGACGCCGGCGCCTGCGAGCCAATGGCCCGCGGGGGGTGTTCCCCCCCATTCAGGACTCCTCGCCTGGTTCGGAAGGTATGTTAAACAGCTGCTTTGGATTTGGTCTCCCCAATCTCGGGCGTTTGGGGGGGGTTGCTCCGCCGGCCGCGGAACCGGGCCGATCCCCGTCACGGTGCGGCCGCCGAGGGGCCCGGGGCCGGGGCGGCTCGGAGTCGGGCGGCCGCGGGGGGCGAGGTCGGGAGGAGGCGCTCAGCGCCGCCCGCCCGAGGGTCGCCCCGCCGGACCCGAGGGTCGGTGCAGCCAGGTGGAGGGTCCGGGTCGCCTCAGGCGGCGTCCCGGGGAAGGGGCGGGAAACAGGCGATCTCGCCCCAGCCCCCCGCTCCGGGGCTGCCTCGAAGAGACGATCCGAGAGACGGAGGGCGGCAGGGGGGAGATTCCGCACACCGGCCAAGCTGCGGCGGCGGAGGGCGAGCCGGCAGGCCCGCGGCGCCCGGAGTTGCAGGAGCCCGAGTTGGCGGGCTCGCCCGCGGCTGCTCGGCTCGGCACGCGGGCCCTGGCGGCAGCCGCCGAGGGTTTTGTTCCTGCCGGCAAACTTGTCGGCGGGGCGGCAGGCGCCCTGGGCCGCGGTTGTTATGGACTCTGGGGGCGGGGGCTGCGCCGGCGCGGCGCGGCGCGGCGGGAGGGGCGGCGGGGAGAGCAGCCCGGCCACGGCCCCCGGGACTCCTCGGGGCCACAGGGAGCCTCCAGGCCGCGCCGCACTCGGCTCGGGGCGGGGGCAGAGCTCCGGAACTCGGCTGCAGCGACCCACGGCCCCAGCTGATCCCCTTGCAAACATGGAGCTGCCGCCTTCCCCGCCCACCCCGCGACGGCGGCTCCCTTCCGCCCTCCCTCCTGCTCCCCCCACCCCACGGCGGGGCGGCCGGGCGGCGGAGGGGCGGGGGCGCTGGCGTGCGAGCGCGCCCCTGAGGGGGCTGGCCTGAAAGGGGCAGTGAAGGTCGGAAACTGGGAAAACAGTCCGCACGCTCGGAATCGGGAAAAGGAAATGCATCAGCGGGCGGGGAGGGGCGCGGGGGGGCGCGCCTGTCAGTCGGGATGGCGGACGCGGGCCCGGGGGCGGGGCACCGCGGGGAGGGGAGGCGCCGGCTTGGGCCCTCAGAACGCTGGACCGCGCCGGCCTCCACTCCTCGGCTTGGCCTGTTTACTATCTATTCCGGCGCTGGCTTGTGCAACCAGCCTGGAGAGGAGCGGGGGGCGGGGCCTGCCTGCCCTCCACCCACCTCGGGCTCCCCCAGAGGGCCCGCCTTCTCTTGTCTTCCACTGGCTGGGCTGGACACCCTGTTTTCCTCCTCGCCTTCTGATTGGGCGGCGTGCTCCTGAGCTCCGCCTATCCGAGGCCGGGCTGGAGTTTAAGTTGCTAGGATTTTTTTTTTTCCCGTGAAGGGGGAGGGAGGATTCCGGTGGCTTACGCGAGGCGCACGGTCCCGCCCCTGTTCTTGATTGGTGGATCTGTGACCCCGCCTCCTCCGGCTGGGCGAGTTCGGTGGGGGAAGTCCACTCCTCCTCCCCGCCCCCTCCCTTCGCTGGTGTTCGCGCTCCGCACATGTGTGAGGCCCGCCTTAGCTCCTTCGAACTGTTCTCCCGCCCGGAAGTCCCGGGCTTGGAGCCGGGGGTGGGTGTGGGTATGGTTGCTGGCGCGGAGAACCGGGAAGGCGCACGGATTCTTTCAGGGTTTGGGAACTGGTAGCCTTTGCGATGAAGCAAAGGGTTGGAGGGGAGGCGGGGCGGGCTTAGCCTTGGGGACCCTTCAGGAGGTTAGTCAAAGTACTGTTCCCGCGCCACCTGACTTCCAGAAGCCGCCCTGCACTAAAGGTAGATAAACGTTGCTTCCTAGTTAAGGCAGTCACTGTCATTAGTACTTGGTCGGGGTGCCTTCGGCAGTACCCAGCTCATCCCCCTGTTGACAGATCCACGCGTTGTCGAATTCTGGCCCTCGGTGTACAGGTGGGAGCGCCTTAAGGCACTCAGTCCAGGGAGAGGGAAACGGCATGCCAGTTTTGCAGACGTAGTCGCACTCGGGGGTATGACTTATTTTCATAAGATTCTCGCTGAGGCAGGACGAATCTCCAGGCTGCGCCCACCTGTCGACTACTTGTAGAGTTCACTGTTCGGCTGCATTGTCCTTGCGGCTTGACCATCTTCGGAGTCCGGCCACCTGTTGCCAGCGCTCGTTTGTTTACTTATTTATTTATTTATCTCTGCCCTGGGTGGCTTGCGGAGGGATAACTGGATAGGATTTAGGAGCGAATTCTCTGGAGCCTACCATTTGGGCACTGACTCAGCTCTTGCCAAAGTAGCTTTTTTTTGCTGGTGAGCGGGAAAACTCTATAGTCCCGCCCCCTCCTTTCCTGGCGTTCCTAGAGCGCCTCCCAAAGCAAGGTCGGCGTCAGTTCTTCACCTTGTTTGACGAATAAATGAAAGGCAGCCTAGGTTTTGCGATTAATTTATGTCCGAGGTGCAAATACCTATAATCAGTGAATGCCAAGGGCCTGCCATTCACATTGGCTTCGGAAGAGCGAACATCGATTTTCACTGTCTTTTCCCAATAAACCTCGGATCAACCTTTTTTTGGACCGTGAGGGTTAATTTATTATGTCGTGGCTTATTGGCACCTTTCCCTGCCTTGCCCCTTTAAAGTCTGAGGATGCTGCAGCTTCAGGAGCGCCTTACACTCAACCCCACGTCCCGCCTTCCGGAATCTTGCCTGGGCGGTGGCTTTTGGAGCCCTGCCTTCCTTTTGGTTATCCCGCCCTCTAAGGACTGCATATACAGGTTCCTGGAGTGTCTGAGTTAGAAGCGTGCCGCGGCTAGTCCTCGCGCCTTTCTCGGCATTGCTTTCCAGCCCTCAGTTCTGTACTCACTGGAAGGAGCTGTAGCCTTCTCCCAGTATTTATATTCGCGAGGCGGCGGTGTGCGGAAACGTGAACTGTAAAGAGAGGGGGCTGGAAAGGGAGGAGACGGCTCTTCTCATTTTGCCAGGGTCCTTCAGGCTGGTAATTCTTCTGTCCCTCCTCTTCAAGCCTCCAGGCGTCGGATCGCGTCTGGCGGAGCTCCGCTCGACCCGGGCTTCGGGCCCTGGAACTCTGTTCTGTGTTAAGTCTCTAGTGTAAACATTCCACAAAAGGACTGCCGAGGTTCAGCCTTCTCGGGCGGGGCGGAGTCGGCGCCTTCCTAGACGGGCGGCGTGGCCAATGGCGGCCGCACCGGCGCCGAGAGGGCCAATCCCGTGACCGGGGGCGGGACCTGGTCCAGCAGGGTGGTAGGTGGAGCCAGTCTCCGACATTTCCCCCCACCCCCCCCCCCACCCCACACTCGGTTCCCTGCCTTCCTGGGGCGGTGAGAGAGCCTGGGCTAGCCTTCCAATGCGGTGACCGGCGAGGGCGGGAGCCGACCCTTTGAGCCCGTGGTGGAGAAGGTGTGGGGCGGGACTTAGCAAGACTTCCAATGAGACGTGAAGGGCTTCCCCGCTTCCACCAATAGCGTCGGGGCTTGGAGGTGGGACCCGGCAACCCGTCTCCAATAGGCGGGGTTGAGTTAAGGAAGCTCCCCGCCAATAGGGGCGTGGAGAAGGTGAGCCGCTCCCCCTCCCCTCCAAGACAGATGGGGCGGGCAGTCGGCAGGTCGGCTGCAGCGATTGGCTTAGCCTTTGACGGGCGGGTGTCGCGGCCTGTGGTGGAGCGAGGCTGAGTCTTCCCTCTGCGGGGCGGGCCGGGGGAGTGGGCGGGATTTCCCGGGTAACAGAGAAGCGGCCGTGGTGGTAGAGGCGGCGGAGACGGTTTCTCCATCTTCCCCCCCTCCCCTTCCCCCCTCGGAGTTTCCCTCCCTCCCTCCCTCCTTCCTAGTCTGGGCACCGGGGCCTGTGACCGCTTGGTTTGCGGAGAGCAGGTTGCCAGTCCTCTCCGGCGGGCCTGTGTCCTCCGCTCCCGGGGCCTCCCCGCTGATCCCGAGGCTCACACCGAGGGGGACACGCAGTGAGCAGTGGTCGAAGCAGCTTTGCGGTGAGAGCATGCCGGGTCGGGGTCGGGCGGGGAGGCGGGGCGGCGGGTAACACCGGACTCGAAGGTGTGTATTTTTAGGGGGGCTGACCTCTTCGGCTTCCCGTAGAGCCGGCGGGCGGGAGGCGTGTGGCTGTGTGAGGGGGGTGGGGGGCGGAGCGGGGTGTTCGCCGTGCGGGGGGTGGGGGGAGGCGAGCGTATCCCGGTGCGCGCGGAGGGGGTGGGCTCTCGCGCGCCGCTCAGGGGCGGGGCCGGCGCGCGCGTGCGGCGGCGGGGAGGGGCGGGGCCCCGCGCCGGGCCCGAGCGGCCACCCCCCCCCGCACCGTCTGCCGGGTGGGCGGGGCCTTGGCCGGCGGGGGCGCGGGCCGGGGAGGGGGTCTCCTGCGTGTGGCTCGGGGCGCGGCGGGAAGGGGGCGTGGAGCCTACCCCCCTCCGCCAGTTCGGGCTCGGGTTGGCCGGAGGGCCGTGCGGCGCGCCGGTGCCACTCCCCCAGGCCGTGCCCCCTCCCCTCGGTTTCCGCCTCCTTGGCAGAGCGAGGCGGGGCCCGAGAGAGCCCGCTGTCCGGTCTGGCTGGGACTCGCGGCGCCTAGGTGCGCCCCGCCCTGAGTCTCCCTGGGGTGGGGTGCAGTGTGGCGAAGGGGGGCCGCCCGCCGCTGTGAGTGGTAGTGGTGTCCAGCGTCCAGCTCGGGAGCTCGAGGGCTCCGCGCCAGGGCTGTTGTCTCCGCTGTGCTCCGTGCAGCGTGGACGGCACGGTGCAGCCTGGAGAGCGAGTGGAGCGCGGTCGCGATAGTTGCGGCGGGGTGCTCCGGGTTCCGGGTGGGAGCCCGCGCCGAGTGCCGCCGGAGCAGCGACCACGCTTCCGCTGCGGCCGGTGGGGGAGGGGCGGGCCGCCTCGGAGCCGGGAGCGTGGCGGGGACAACCTTTCCTGGAGTTCCCTTGATGTGCTGCTGCCCGGCGGGGCGGGCGGGGCGGGGCTTCCCCGGGCCAATGGGCTGGCGGCTACTTAGTTAGACTTGGCTGCTGCCTCGCCGCCTTAGGACTTCAAACCCATTTAGCCGTGAAGAGGCTGTCGAAGCTTCTGCGCTCAAGGTTGAGATTTACAAAAGAAAGGGTTGGATTTGCATTTTTACTCTTAAAGTGGTGTGGTTAGAAAAGACACTGCTTTAAAAAAAAAAAAAAGAGGACAAGCCCGTGTAAGCTACTTCAGTCTCTTGTGACTTTTGCATTCTTAAATACATCCCTTGTACGGATGTTTCTGCTACATAAGCCTAATTTCACGAAGATATAAATCGCAATTTTGGTGACTATAGGTGTTATTGAAATTTCCTCTTTTCTGGCTTTATGTAGTTCAGTTAGAGCATCTAGCCAGTTTCTGTTTATATTCTATAAAACTGCCCTTGCTCTGTTAAGAGTGGAGTGAGGTTGAGGGCTTGTATTGTCTTGTGTATGCAACTTATATAGTTTTGCCCTCCAGCCTGTGCTGGAGTGTAGCTTTAGCACATTTCAGATTCAATGAACCATTTTGATTGAGTTTTTCTTGCTCTGACTTGCCACATTTTCTTTTCTGATTACCAAAGTATTTTTTTTTTCATGAAAATATAAAACTTGGACCTAGTATAGTTTTGTGTGTACTAACATTTGAGCAAATCTAAGGGGCCGGGTGGTGGCACACCTGGTTGAGTGCACACGTTACATTTGAGCAAATCTTGTGACTAGTTATCTAATCCTAAATTAATTTCTGTTGAATAGATTTGTAGTTTGCTCAGTTGATTGCTGAGTTTGGCCACACACTTGTGTATTTCACCTTATCAGTTGAAAAGAAGTAGCAGTGGCTAGCCCCCCTTCTTAGTTTGACTAATGGTGGCTGTATTACAGCTAGTGTGGAGACTGAACAACTGGGAGTGTTTCCTGAGAAACTTAGAAACGTAGTGGGTAATTTGTTGTGCAAAGTTTGGTCATTTACAAGCTAGGAAACAGCCGACTTGATCCATGCTCTTGGAATATGTCCTGTTTGTGATCCCAGACAGAAATCCCACCATAGTCTTTAAGGATTCAAGTGAAAATCTTCCTACCTGGGCAGGGGTAGATCGCATAATGGTAATGCAAACAGACTTGTCATGCCTGAGACTTTGAAGTCCCAGGTTCAATCCCCTGCACCACCATAAACCAGAGATGATCAGTGCTCTGATTAAAAAAAAAAAAAAAATCTTTGTGCCGATGCAGACATCGTCAGTACTTGTCAGCAGTCAAGACCCTAGGTAGTTGGCATTTCGTAATTAAGATAGCTCTACCTAAAGAATGAAATTTTACTTTTTTTTTTTCCTCTAGGGTTATTGCTGGGGCTCATGCCTGCACTGTGAATCCACTCCTCCTGTGGGCATTTATTTTTTGGATAAGACAGGGAGAAATTGAGAGAGAGGAAGATAAGACACCTGCAGACCTGCATCACAGCTTGTGAGGGTACCCCCCCTGCAGATGGGGAACCTGGGGCTCAAACCTGGATCCTTTTGTGAGCCCTCATGCTTTGTACTATGTGTACTTAACCCAGTGTGTCACCACCTGTCCCCTGAAATTTTACTTTTTTAAGGGAGGAGGTGTGTGGTAATTTGATAAGTTTACTGGCAAAATATAATTCCCTTTATAGCTTGTGAAGACAGACAAGACACTGGAGAACTGTGTAAGGCAGATGTTATTAATGCCTTCGAATTTTAGTTGGAATTAAAAGTTTATTTCCATGGCATTTAGTAATCTGGCTTTCTTGTTCGTGGGAAGTAATTCTATCAACATAGAATTTAGGTTCTACATTATATAGATCCTTTTAAAGATATTTTATTTATTTATTAGAAAGATAGGAGAGAAAGAACCTGACATCACTCTGATACATACGCTTACAGGGATTGAACTCAGGACCTCCTGCTTGAGAGTCTAATGCTGTATCCACTGCACCACCTCCTGGACCACCATTATGTAGATTCTTATTGAATGATAGTATATGCCCTTTCAAACTCTATACCCTTTGTCTCTTCCTTGGTTAGTAATAAGACTATATGTCCCAGATAGTGTGCTAGATACTATTCATATACTAACCTGTATAATGTTCATGATAACCCTGTATGGTGGATACTGTGAAATTCATGTTTTTAATTTTTTTTTATTATCTTTATTGATATGATAGAAACAGCCAGAAATCAGGAGGGTAGGGGGAGATACAGAGAGACACCTGCAGCCCTGCTTCACTACTCAAAAAGCTTTCCCCCTGCAGGTGCGGACTGGGTCCTTGTGCATTGTAAAATGTGTGCTCAACCAGGTGCGCCACCACCTGGCCCCTAATTCATGTTTTAAGAAGAAACAGCAGAGAGTTTAGATATACTGTATAAGTACAAGTTAGGACCTGAATGCAGGCAATCTGGTTCCAGAGTCCACTACTCCAACCCTTCTCCCTCCCTCCAAAAAAAAAACAAAAAACAAAACTTTATTCATTAACGAGACAGGTGGGCTGAGAACCAGAGCATCACTCTGGCTTATGTGATGCTAGGGGTCCAACTAGGGACCTCATGCTTGAGAGTCCAGCATTGCCACCTCCCAGGCATAAGAGTCATTTCTTTTTTTTTATTATTTATTTTCCCTTTTGTTGCCCTTGTTGTTTTGTTATAGTTATAGTTGATGTCGTTGTTGGATAGGACAGAGAGAAATCGAGAGAGGAGGGGAAGACAGAAGGGGAGAGAAAGACAGACACCTGTAGACCTGCTCCACTGCCTGTGAAGGGACTCCCCCTGCAGGTGGGGAGCCAGGAGCTTGAACCCGGGTCCTTCCGCGGGTCCTTGCGCTTTGCGCCATGTGCGCTTAACCCGCTGCGCTACCACCCGACTCTCCATAAGAGTCATTTCTTTTGATTACATTTCAACTGTCTCTGAACTAAGGTTCATAGACAGGTAAAGAGTGCTTTATTTATTTATTTATTTATTCCCTTTTTTGTCCTTGTTTTATTGTTGTAGTTATTATTGTTGTTATTGATGTTGTTGGATAGGACAGAGAAAAATGGAGAGAGGAGGGGAAGACGGGGAGAGAAAGACAGACACCTGCAGACCTGCTTCACCATTTGTGAAGCGACTCCCCTGCAGGTGGGGAGCCGGGGGCTCAAACCGGGATCCTTATGCTGGTTCTTGTGCTTAGCACCACGTGTACTTAACCTGCTGCATTACCGCCGGACTCCCAGGAGTGCTTTTTAAGAATGATTATATACATGCAGTATGAAAATAGAGATTTTGAGGTACCTGTCAGCCTCAAGGGCATCAGGATATTAACATCGTTGTGTAGTGTCACCACCATCTTCAATACCCAGAACTTTTTCATGGTCCCAAACTGAAACTCTATACCTGTTAAATGATAACTGTCCCTTTAAATTCCCCTCAGCCCATGGCAGGCCCATTCTCCTTTCTTTGAATTTGGCTACCCTTAAGTACCCCATGTAAGTGGAATAATGCAGTATTTTGTCCTTTGTGTCTGGCTTATGTGGAATGTCTCCATAGTTCATGTGTCAGAATTAACTTTCTTTTTAAGGCTGACTACTATTTCATTATTTGCTGTGACCACATTTTATTTAGCTGCTCATCTCTTGATGGACATTTGGATTGTTTCCACCTTTTGCTATTGTGATAATGTTGTTAAGAACATGGCTATACAGACATGTCTATAAATAACAATTTGAAGAGTGTGTGTGTAGCGAGGACCACCTACTTGCCCAGCTCCATTTTCCAGTTAAAATTTGACCCCCTAATTGCCTTTTTTCTTTTTACAATTAATGTGTTTTTTATATTTATTTATTTATTTGTTTTCCCTTTAGTTGTCCTTTTTTTGTTGTAGTTATTATTGTTGTTATTGTTGTTGTCGTTGTTAGGACAGAGAGAAATGGAGAGAGGAAGGGAAGACGGGGAGAGAAAGACAGACACCTGCAGACCTGCTTCACCGCTTGTGAAGTGACCCCCTGCAGGTGGGGACCTGGGGGCTCAAACCAGGATCCTTCGGCCAATGCTTGTGCTTTGTGCCTTAACCTGCTGTGCTACTGCCCGACTCCCATGTTTTTTTTTTTTTTAAATAATAGCTTTATTTGATAAAGACAGCCAGAAATTGAGAGGAAGATGGAGATAGGGAGAGAGACAGACACCTGCAGCCCTGTTTTAAAGCTTTCCCCTTGCAGGGAGGGACTGGGGACTTGAACGCGGGTTTTATGTACTGTAAAGTGCACTCAACCAGGGTGGGGGGTTTTAATATGTTCCATTGTCTTAGCTACGTGTGTGTGTGTGTGTGTGTGTGTGTGTGTGTGTGGTGGTGGTGGTGGTAGGAATGTAATTCCTTTGTTTTTTTTAATTTTAATTTTTTAAATATTTGTTTATTCCCTTTTGTTGCCCTTGTTGTTTTATTGTTGTTGTAGTTATTGATGTCGTTGTTAGATAGGACAGAGAAATGGAGAGAGAAGGGGAAAGACAGAGAGGGGGAAAGATAAGACACCTGCAGACCTGCTTCACCTCTTGTGAAGCGACTCCCCTGCAGGTGGGGAGCCGGGGGCTTGAACCGGGATCCTTACGCTGCCTATTGGGATTTGCTGTCACTTACAGCCAAATGCAGAGTTTTGTTTTCATGCATTTGTTTTAGGACAACTTCACAAAACTATCTTTCCCAGGTTGAGCAACACCCACTTCTCACAGTACATGTAGACTGGGACTTGACTTTCTTGATCACTTCATTGTCTAGGATAAGGCTGGCACATAGTAGATAGTAGGTGATAAGTAAATACAAATGGCACTTAGTGGTTTGTTAATCAGACAGTTTCTGTCTAATTGCTTTTAGTTTTCTTCCAAGTTAGTCAGTTACTGATGACACTTTCTGTCCCCTCCCTCCCCTTTCTTCCCTCTCTGGCCAGTTTTTTTCTTTTTATTTTAAAGAGGGGAAGTCATGTTACCATAGCACAGGAGCCAGGTGTAACCTGGTTTGTATGTATGACAAAACAGGTGCACCAAACATGAGCTAATTTGTTGGCTCACATTGGTGGCAGTTTTCTTTTAAATTTTTTAAAAAAACTTTATTGGGTAGAAGCAGCCAGAAATTGAGAGGAATGAGGAGACAGAGAGACACACCTGTAGCCCTGCTTCACCATTTGCAAAGCTTTCTCCCTGCAGGTGGGGACCAGGGGCTTGAACCGTGGTCCTTGTACATTGTAACATGTGCACTCAACCAGGTGTCCCACTAGCTACTCCTGGTAACAGTTTTCTTACTGGTGTCTTTTTTTTTTCTCTTTACCTTCTCCCTTCTTTTGCTCCCAACCCACTTCCTCTCTTTCTTCTTCTCTGCTAAAGTTGTCGTCTTCCTCCTCTTCTCCTTCTTCCTCTTCCTTTTAAAAGATTTTACTTTTATTAATGTGAAAGATAGGAAAAGATTTCATTAATGAGAAAGATAGAAGAGAGAAAGAATCAGACATCACTCTGGTCCATGTGCTGCCGGGGATTGAACTTGGGATCTCATGCTCGAGAATCCAATGCTTTATTCACTGCACCACTTCCTGGATCACAAGATTTACTTTTTTTTTTTTTTTTTTATCAGAGCACTGCTCAGCTCTGGCTTATGGTGGTGCAGGGGATTGAACCTGGGACTTTGGAGCCTCAAGCATGACACGCTCTTTGCATAACCATTATGCTATCTACCCCTGCCCAAGATTTACTTTTTTAAAAAGATTAAAAAATTTTTTTACTTATTCCCTTTTGTTGCCCTTGTTGATTTATTGTTACAGTAATTGATGTCGTTGTATAGGACAGAGAGAAATGGAGAGAGGAGGGGAAGACAGAGGGGGGAAAAGACAGACACCTGCAGACCTGCTTCACCACTTGTGAAGCGACTCCCATGCAGGTGGGGTGCTGGGGGCTTGAACTGGGATCCTCATGCTGGTCCTTGCGCTTTGCATCACGTGTGCTTAACCACTGCCCTACCGCCCAACTCCCCCATTTCATGATTTTTCAGTCATTTATTTTGTCCAGGGATTTATTTATCTTTCATATGAGGGAGAGATACACACACCAAAGTTTGATTCTGGCATACAAGGCTCTAGGGATCAAACCTGAGAACTCAGACATTTAAGTCTTTTTTTTTTTTTTTTTTTAGACATTTAAGTCTTATACTCTACCACTGAGTAGTCTTCCTGATTAGTTTTCTTTTTTTTTGTTCCATAAATTAATCCACTTATTTTGAATGAACAAGACTTTTACTACTTGTTTATTTGTGGTAGAGTGAGACACCTACAGACCTACTTCACTGGACATGAAGCTTCTTCCCTTTTTAATTACATTTTTGGGTAGAGTCAGAGAAATTGAGAGAGGAGGGGTAAATAGAAAAGTAGAGAGACAGACACCTGTTAGCCCTGCTTGATCGCTCATGAAGCTTTCGCCCTGGAAGTGGGGATCAGAGGCTTGAAACCCTGATTATTGTACACTGTAATGTGTGCACGTAACCAAGTACATCTCTACCTGGACCCTTACTTAATTTTAAACTAGCACTCTGCTCAGCTCTGGCTTATGGTGGTGTTGGGGATTGAGCCTAGGACTTTGGAACCCCAATTATGAAAGTCTTTTTACATAACTGTTGTGCTGTCTTCCCTGCCTAGCCATCGTGCCTGAGGCTTGGAGGTCCGCGTTCAAACCCTAGCACTGCCATAAACCAGAGCTGAAAAATGCCCTGGTTTAATAAAACAAAACATTATTATTATTATCATTATTATTTTAATTTTTAAAATTTATTTTCCCTTTTTGTTGTCCTTGTTGTTTTGTTGTTGTTGTAGTTATTGTTGATGATGTTATTGTTGGATAAGACAGACAGAAATAGAGAGAGGAAGGAAAGACAGAGGAGAGAGAAAGATAGAAACTTACAGACCTGGGGGTTGGACGGTGGTGCAGTGGGTTAAGCGCACGTGGCGCAAAGCGCAGGGACCGGCGTAAGGATCCCGGTTCAAGCCCCCGGCTCCCGACCTGCAAGGGAGTCGCTTCACGGGCGGTGAAGCAGGTCTGCAGGTGTCTATCTTTCTCTCCCCTTCTCTGTCTTCCCCTCCTCTCTCCATTTCTCTCTGTCCTATCCAACAACGAATTGTGTCAACAAGGGCAATAATAATAGCCACAACGAAGCTACAACAAGGGCAACAAAAGGGGGAAAAAAAAATGGCCTCCAGGAGCGGTGGATTCATGGTGCAGGCACCGAGCCCAGCAATAACCCTGGAGGGAAAAAAAAAAAAAAAAGAAACTTACAGACCTGCTTCACTGCTTGTGAAGCGACCCCTCCCCCCCAACAGGTGGGGAGCCGGGGGCTGGAACCAGGATCTTTAGGCTGGTCCAATCCCCCCTTTTTTCTGTAAGGAAAAGAAACCTTAGGGAAAGGCATTTCAGTTGTTAGAGGGATTCGTAGATGAATGCAGTACAGCTCTTTTGACTATAATGATGGTAAAACCGACTGCATGAGCAGGGAATCGGGCGGTAGTGCAGCGGGATAAGCGCAGGTGGCACAAAGTGCAAGGACCTGCATAAGAATCCCGAGTGCTACCTCTCCACCTGCAGGGGAGTCACTTCACAGGCCGTGAAGCAGGTCTGCAGGTGTCTTATCTTTCTCTCTCCCTTTCTGTCTTCCCATCTCTTCATTTCTCTCTGTCCTATCCAACAACAATGACATCAATAATAACAATATTAACTACAATAAAAAAGGGCAAAAAAGGGGAATAAATAAATATAAAAAATAGTTACTATATAAAACAAACTGACTGCATGAGCTTAGACACAGACTGTGAGCCTTTGTATTTTAGCTGGATTTTGTTGAACTGAAGACCCGATCATTGCATATTTTATTTCTGAGGGAGGGCATGTGTTATCATGTAGTGATTCAACAGGAACGACTTCCGAATGCAGTAGTTTTCAATGTGAGTCAAAACCAAGGTTATCAATCTGGGGCGTAGTACTATGAATCCTCCTCTCCTGGCAGCCATTCTTTCATTTATTTATTTATTTGTTTGTTTTCTACTTCATCTGATAGGACAAACAAATTGAGGGGGGAGAGGGAGATACAGAGAGAAAGTGTGAGACACCTGCAGACCTGCTTTCCCGCTTGAGAAGCATCCTCACTATAGGTGGGGAGCAGGGGCTCAAACCTTGGTCCTTGCACATTGCAAAGTGTGTGTGTTCAAGTGGTTGTGCTGTGCTATTGCTCTGCCTCCCCATTTCAACTTAGGGGATATATATATAGAGAGGGGGGGGGGAGAGAGATAGATAGATTGAGAGAGGAAGAGAGATACACAGAGAGAAAGTACAGAGAACGATTCCAGAGCATTGCTCAGCTCTGGTTTGTGGTAGTACTAGGGATTAAACCTGGGATCTCAGAGCCTCAGGTATAAAAAGTATTGCATAACCACTATGCTTTCTTTACAGCCTTATTTCAACTTTCTTTTTTTAGAAAATATTTACTTATTAAATAATTTTTTGCTATCTTTATTTATTAGATAGACAGCCAGAAATCAAGAAGGAAGGAAGTGATGAGAGGGAGACACACCTGCAGCACTGCTTCACCATTTGCAAAGCTTTTCCCTGCAGGTAGGGACTGGGAGCTTGAACCCAGGTCCTTGTAACATGTGTGCTTAATCAGGTGAGCCACCACGCGGTTCCTTATTTATTACTGATAGAGACATTGGAATTGAGAGAGGTGGAGGAGAGAGGGAGAGAGACACCTGCAGCTCTGCTTCACCACTCGTGAAACTTTGTCCCTGCAGGTGGGGAGCAAGGGCTTGAACCTGGGTCCTTGCACATTGTAATGTGTGTGCTTAACCAGGTGTATCACTGCCTGGCCCATTTCAGTTTTCTTTTTTTTTTTTTTTTTTAATATTTATTATTGTAAATATTATTGTATGGAGACAGAAATTGAGATGGGAGGGTTACAGAGTGGGAGCGAGACACAGACCAGCTGCAGACCAGCTTCACCACTCTTGAAGCTTTCCCCCTACAGGTGGGGACCAGGGGCTTGAACCCCGGTCATTGTGCATTGTAGCATGTGCACATGCTTGAACCCAGGTTCAAGCCCCTGGTCCCCACCTGCAGGGGGAAAGCTTTGCGCGTGGTAAAGCAGATCTGCAGGTGTCTTTCCCAGTCTCTCTCCCCTCCTCTCAATTTCTGGCTGTCTCTATCCAATAAATAAATAAATAAAGATAATAAAAAAGTTACTACCTTTTGTTGCCCTTGTTGTTTTATTGTTGTAGTTATTATTGTTGTTATTGATGTTGTTGTTGGATAGGACAGAGAGAAATGGAGAGAGGAGGGGAAGACAGAGGGGGAGAGAAAGATAGACACCTGCAGACCTGCTTCACTGCCTGTGAAGCGATTGCCCTGCAAGTGGGGAGCCGGGGGCTCGAACTGGGATCCCTAAACCGGTCCTTATGCTTTGCACCAGCTGTGCTTAACCCACTGCGCTACCACCCCCTGCAGGTGGGGAGCCGGGGGCTCAAACTGGGGATCCTTATGCTGGTCCTTGCGCTTTGCACCACATGTGCTTAACCCGCTGCGCTACTGCCCGACTCCCCCTGTACATCTTTTTAAAATCATTTTATTCATTCATTTATTTTTTTCATGCCTTCAGTGTAATTGCTGGGTCTCAGTGCCTGTACCACGAATCCGATGCTCTTGGAGGCCATTCCTCCCATTTTGTTGCCCTTATTGTTGTTGTTATTGTTATTGTTGCCATTGATATTGTTGGATACGATCGAGAGAGGAGGGGAAGACGGGAAGAGAAAGATAGATATCTACAGACCTACTTCACCGCTTGTGAAGCAACTTCCCTGCAGGTGGGAAGCTGGGGGCTCAAACCAGGATCCTTACTTCGATCCTTGTGCTTTGTACCACCTGCACTTAACCTGCTGCGCTATGCTACCACCTGACTCCCTTTGGACAGATTTTTAAGGCAGGCTGTATGATAGATACTGGGTTGAAGTGATTAATTTAATGCTTTGATAAAAATTCCTTTGCTGTGGGGATCCTGGTTTGATCCCCCGGCTCCCCACCTGCAGGGGAGTCAATTCATGGGCAGTGAAGCAGGTCTGCAGGTGTCTTTCTCTCCCCCTCTCTGTCTTCCCCGCCTCTCTCCATTTCTCTCTATCCTGTCCAGCAGCGAACAGCGTCAACAACAACAATAATAACCACAACAAGGCTACAACAACAAGGGCAAGAAAAGGGGTGGGGGGAAGGCCTCCAGGAGCAGTGGATTCATGGTGCAGGCACTGAGCCCTAGTAATAACCCTGGAGGCAAAAAAAAAAAATCCTTTGCATTCCTTTAACTTTTTGTGGTGCTTGGGAGTGAATCTAGAATCTCATACAACTGTAAAACCACTGAACCACCTTCCTGGCCCAAGTTTTAATCTATTTTGGGAGAGAATTGGGGAGAGAGAACCAACGACCATAATAAAGTACTTCTCCATCATCCTTGGACCTGTCCTTGATGCTCCCCTGTGCCAAGATTTGAACCCAGGGCCTCATATGGTAAAGCATGTACTTTACTCACTGAGACATCTCAGTGGAAAAATTGGCTACGGAGAGCGGGAGCAGTGGATTTGTTGTGTAAGCACCAAGCCCTAGCAATAACCCTGGTGGCAGTTAAAAAAAAAAAGTTCAGATTTTTTAATATTCATGGAGAAATGTCTGAATTTCTAGGAAATCAACTCTTGTGATAAAAGGCATTTTAGATTGTGGAACTAGGAAATGGCTTTTTATCTATCTTGTTCTGAATGGTTTAGTCTTTATCTCTGGCTTGACATTTGTCTGAATTGTATCACATTTGCTTTCCAGTTGTTTTTTACCTTTCTCTACAAGACTCCTGGGTAATGTCAGAGTTGTCCTGTTTGACTTTATTTGGGAATTATGACTTGATTTTGCATCATTTGGAGCCACCTCCCACTTTGACTCAAACAGGACTAGTTGACTTTTTAGTGTTCTGCCATTCATTGTTCATATGGACTCTTCTTCCCTAGTTCCCAGAGCTGTTGTTTGTTTTTGCTTTTTGTAACTGTCTTCATCTCCATAGTGGCTGATGAAAATTCCATCAGCTAAAGCTTGAAAGTTGTTTTGTGTCTGACTGTAGTGATTCCCTCGTGGCATTGGACTGTGTTGTAGTCTGGAATTATACTGTACTTTCTTTTTTTTTAATATTTATTACCTTTTGTTGTTGCCCTTGTTTTATTGTTGTTATTGATGTCAATATTGTTGGAGAAGACAGAGAGAAATGGAGAGAGGAGGGGAAGACAGAGACGGGGAGAGAAAGATAGATACCTGGAGACTTGCTTCACCGCTGTGAAGCGACTCTCCTACAGGTGGGGAGCCCAGGGCTTGAACCTGGATCCTTAAGCCGGTCCTTGCGCTTTGCATCACCTGCGCTTAACCCGCTGCACTACCACTCGACTCTCTACACTGTACTTTCTGGAAGTAGGATACAATAGTCAGCCCAGTATTTCTATTCCAGATTCATCACGTAGCCCAAGAAAAGAGTCTAGTGTGGTTCCTTTTGCCAACTGTGATTTTGAAGAAGTCAATTGATTTCTCAGAGTATCAGTTTCCCTCTAAAGAAAAGAGTTAATGGATCTGTTCATCTCAGGACTTTTTGGGAAGCACATCAACTGAAAGCAGTTACATGTATAAAATCACAGTCACTTATTAAAGAAATGAGATGTAAGGGGAGTCGGGCTGTAGCGCAGCGGGTTAAGCACAGGTGGCACAAAGCACAAGGACCGGCATAAGGATCCCGGTTTGAACCCCGGCTCCCCACCTGCAGGGGAGTCGCTTCACAGGCGGTGAAGCAGGTCTGCAGGTGTCTGTCTTTCTCTCTCCCTCTCTGTCTTCCCCTCCTCTCTCCGTTTCTCTCTGTCCTATCCAACAACGATGACAACAACAGTAATAACTACAACAATAAAACAAGGGCAACAAAAGGGAATAAATAAATAAAATAAAATATTTAAAAAAATTTAAAAAATGAGATGTATATATATTTAAAATATTTATTTCCTTTTGTTGCCCTTGTTGTTTTTATTGTTTTAGTTGTTGATGCTGTCGTTGTTGGATAGGACAGAGAGAAATGGAGAGAGGAGGGGAAGACAGACGGGGAGAGAAAGATAGACACCTGCAGACCTGCTTCACCGTCTGTGAGGCGACTCCCTTGCAGGTGGGGAGCCAGGGGGCTCGAACTGGGATCCTTAGCCAGTCCTTGCGCTTTGTGCCACCTCCCAGAAATGGTATTTTTTTTTAATTTAATTTAATTTAATTTAATTTTATTTTATTTTATTTTGTGTCTAGGCTTATCTCTGGGGCTTGGTACCAGCACTGTGAATCCACTGCTCCTGGTGATCATTTTTGTTTGTTTATTAGAAAGGTAGGAGGAGAAAGAGAAGGAACCAGACATCACTGGCGTACATGTGCTGCCGGAGATAGAACTCGGGACCCATGCTTGAGAGTCCCGTGCTTTATCTAAGGTGCCACCTCCTGGACCTCCCTGGTCTTTCCGCTCCGCTCCGCTCCTCCCCTCCCCGTCCCCTCCCCCCTCCCCATCCTTCCCCTCCCCTCCCCTCCCCTCCTCTCCTTTTCTTTCTTTCTTTTAATATACATTGTGTAGGACAGACAAATTGAGAAGGAAGGGGGAGAGAGATACCTGCAGACCTGCTTCACAACTTGTGAAGTGACCCTGCTACAGGTGGGGATCCTAGGGCTCGAACTGGGATCTTTGCTGGTGGTCCTTGAGCTTCTTACTATGTGCATGTAACCCAGTGCATCACCACCCAGCCCCCCAAGGAATAATTTAAAAAAAATATTTATTCCCT
Organism: Erinaceus europaeus; assembly: GCF_950295315.1. Classification (NCBI taxonomy): domain Eukaryota; kingdom Metazoa; phylum Chordata; class Mammalia; order Eulipotyphla; family Erinaceidae; genus Erinaceus; species Erinaceus europaeus. The sequence continues at coordinate 22,822,493 of NC_080177.1, forward strand.
TTTGTTGCCTTGTTATTTTATTATTGTAATTATTGATGTCGGACAGAGAGAAATGGAGAGAGGAGGGGAAGACAGAGAGGGAGAGAGAAAGATAGACACCTGCAGACCTGCTTCACCGCCTGTGAAGCGACTCCCCTGCAGGTGGGGAGCCGGGGGCTCCAATCAGGTTCCTTATGCCAACCCTTGCGCTTTGCGCCACCTGCGCTTAACCTTTGTGCCTGACTCCCAAGGAATGATTTATTAAAAAATATTTATTTTCCCTTTTGTTGCCCTTATTTCTTTACTGTTGTAGTTATTGTTGTTATTGATGTCGTTGTTAGACAGGACAGAGAGAAATGGAGAGAGAATGGGGAAGACAGAGGGAGAGAAAGACAGACACCTGCAGACCTGCTTCACCGCTTGTGAAGACTCCCCTGCAGGTGGGGAGCCGGGGGCTCGAACCGGGGGCTCAAACTGGGATCCTTGCGCCGGTCCTTGTGCTTGGCACCACATGCCCTTAACCCGCTGCACTACCGCACGACTCCCCCAAGGAATGATATTTTAATAGTAATAATACAGCACTTGATCCTAGAATTTAAACATTTTTAATGCTTAACCTACCTTGGGTCCATACTCCCAGAGGGTTAAAGAATAGGAAAGCTTGGGGTCGGGCGGTGGCGCAGTGGGTGAAGCGCAGGTGGCGCGGAGCTCAAGGACCGGCGTAAGGATCCAGGTTCGATCCCACGGCTCTCCACCTGCAGGGGAGTCGCTTCACAGGCGGTGAAGCAGGTCTGCAGGTGTCTATCTTTCCCCCTCTCTGTCTTCCCCTCCTGTCTCCATTTCTCTCTGTCCTGTTCAACAACGAACATCAACAATGGTAATAATAATAACCACAATGGGGGGGGGAAGAGGGGTAAAAGGGGGGGGGGGAAATGGCCTCCAGGAGCGGTGGGTTCATGGTGCAGGCACCGAGCCCAGCAATAACCCTGGAGGAAAAAAAAAAAAAAGAATAGGAAAGCTATCAAGGGAGGGGATGGGATACAGAATTGTTTGAAGTTGTACCCCTCTTATCCTATGGTTTAATCAATATTTCCTTTTTATAAATAAAATGATAATAATAATAAAAACAATCCCCCTTTTTTTTTCCATTTTCCTATAGACTAGCATTTGCTTATCTCTATGTCGTGTAATAACCTTTTTTGCAGATAAAGAGACAGGGTAGAGTTACATAAGTTAGGAGTTTGGGGTGCAACCCAGGTTTTAACAGGTTCTCTAGTCTTTTCCCCCCATAGTTCTATGCTGTGCTATTCTGATCTAACTTGGTGAACCTTGTATGAATTAGTAAACTTGACTTCTGGTTATGCAGATTAATCTCAGGTGACTAAGTATCTAGTTTGCTTCTCTATTTCTATTTAAATACAGTGCTGGAGGTTGAATTCAGGGTTTCATGCATACATACATTACTTTTTTTTTTTTTAAATTTATAAAAAGGAAACATTGACTAAACCATAGGATAAGAGGGTACAACTCCACACAATTGCCACCACCAGACCTCCGTATCCCATCCCCTCCCCTGATAGTTTTCCCATTCTTTAACCCTCTGGGAGTATGGACCCAAGGTCATTCTGGGATGCAGAAGGTGGAAGGTCTGGCTTCTGTAATTGCTTCCCTGCTGAACGTGGGCATGCATACACACTTTTACCTGATTACGTTTTTTTAAATTTTTAAATATTTATTGGACAGAAAGTGAGAATGGGAGAGACAGAGAGATACCTGTAGCTCTGCTTCACCACTTGAAAAGCTACTTCCCTGCATGTGGGGACCAGGGGCTTGACCCGGTCCTTGCACATTATAACATGTACACTCAACCAGGTGTGCCACCACCTGGCCCACCTGGTTCAGTTTTTTATTTTACTTAAAAAAAATTTTAAAGTTCTTTTAAAAACTATCTATTTACTTATTGGATAGAGACAGAATTGTGAGAAAGGGGAGATAAAAGAGGAAGAGAAACAGTCACCTGCAGCCCTGCTTCACTTTTCTCTTGCAGGTGGGGACAGGGGCTTGAACCTGGGTCCTCGTGCATTGTAACATGTGCGCTCAACCAGGTGTGCCACCAGCTAGCCCCTGATTCAGTTATTTACTTAATGAGAAAGCAAGAAAGCAAAGTAAGGCTGACTCTACCTACTGAGCCATTTTTTTCTGGCCCCAATCTAGATTTCAAGCAGATTCAAGACTAGCCCAGGGTGTAGGTCATGGGTAGACAAAGAAGTAGCGGTCCCAGAATTTTAAAGACTTTTCACACCATCCACTTACTACACCCATTTCTTCATCCTAACACGAAGTGGCTGGGTTCATAGCCAGCTGACTGATAACTCTTTTAAGTATTGAACAACATGTGTAAATCTATATTTTCAATCTCTTTTTAAAAATATTTATTTATTCCCTTTTGTTGCCCTTGTTGTTTTATTGTTGTTGAAGTTATTGTTGTCATTGGATAGGACAGAGAGAAATGGAGAGAGGAGGGGAAGACAGAGAGGGGAGAGAAAGATAGACCACCTGCAGACCTGCTTCACCGCAGGTGAAGTGACTCCCCTGCAGGTGGGGAGCCGCTGCTCTGACTGATTCTTTCACTGGTCCTTGCACTTTGCGCCATGTGTGCTGAACCCGCTGCGCTACCGCCTGACTCCCTATTTTCAATCTCTTAATATGTCTGAAAACTTTTGAAATACTGAGCTAAAGACATGCTACTTTATGCTAGAAAAGTCTAGGAAAACACAGCCAGGTAAGCACTTTCCAGCTATTTCTCCACAGCAGTGTCAGCAGTGTGCTTTTACTTCCGGTTATCTTAGCTCAACATATTTTCACATATAAATTTGGAAGACTTGGTCCTTTGATCAACAGGATATTTGTGGCTTGAAATTTGTAAAAAGATAATATTAAAAACATTTGGCTTGCAAATGAAACAGTTGTCACTGCTGCTCTGTGTGGTGTTAGTTAAGGTGTGAGAAAAATCCAGGACACTTCAAGACCGAGGACTAGAGCAACGGGCTGGCTGAGCATGGCGGTGAGTGCAGAGAAGAGGCAAAGCAGGTTCAGGAGTCCTTAAGAGATCTGCTTCTCCATCAGGACTTGCGTTTCCAGGGAATGGAGGAAAGAAGAGTTGGTCGGACTTGGAAATTAGGTAGAAGATTTTTTACAAAAATTATTTTATTTATTATTGGATAGAGACAGAAATTGAGAGAGGAGAGGGAGATAGAGAGAGGGAAAGAGGCAGAGAGACACCTGCAGCCCTGCTTCACCATTCTCAAAGCTTTCCCCCTGCAGGTGGGCACCAGGGACTTGAACGTGGGTCCTTGTGCACTGTAATGCGTGTGCTTAATCAGATGCGCCACCATCTGTGGTCCTCTTTTCTGTTTCTTTTTCCCCTATCTTCATTTTTTACTTCCGATGGAGGAGTGTGGTTTGTTTTTTTGTTTGTGTTTCCTACAGTCACTGGGGCTTGGTGCCAGCACTGTGAATCCTGGTGGCCATTTTTCCTGTTTTTTTTTTTGAGAGGGGAGGTGGGATAGAGAGAAGATAGATACCTGCAGACTTTCTTCACTACTTGTGAAGCATCCCCCCTGCATGGGATGGGGGCTTAAACCCGTTTCGTTGCTGGTCCTTCTGAATAGTACTTTGTGCGCTTAACCTGGTGCACCACTGCCTGCTCCCCCCCTTTTTTAATCTTAAAAAAAAAAAGAAAAAGTGTCTTTTAAAATTATTATATATAATCATTTTTAAAAATAATTTATTATTTTTGTTATTAATAGTTTGTTATAAGAATTTAAAAAAATATTTATTTACTCATTCCCTTTTGTTGCCCTTGTGATTTATGTCATTGTTGTTGGATAGGACAGAGAGAAATGGGGAGAGGAGAGGAAGATGGAGGAGAGAAAGACAGACACATGCAGATCTGTTTCACCACCTGTGAAGCGACTCCCCTGCAGATGGGGAGCCAGGGCCTCGAACCAGGATCCTCACTCTGGTCCTTGGGCTTTGCGCCATGTGTTCTTAAGCTGCTGCGCTATCGCCCAACTCCCTAAATTATATTTTTATGACTAAAAAAAGCAGCGAGACTTGGCCTCATTTTTGTCTTTGGATGACTAGAACATTTAACTGATTTGCTTGTGGTGGTGATTCTGATAATGGAAAAGACCTGCCTGGATTCCTGGCCACTGCATTAGGTTTTGTGCCCTCAAGGGAAGAATGAGCTTACCACAGGGGAGTTAGTAACATAAGGGTTTCTAGCATCCCCTCAGAAGAAACCTTAGAAAGCATTCGTGCATCCATTCCAGCCTTGTTTTATAGCTGGAAAGGCTGAAACTCACATCAGTGAAGAACTGGTTCTAATGTACATTGGTATGTGCAGCACTAGTGTCCTCTTCTGCTCTGCTGCTCTTTCTGTGATGCCATTCCATTGTTGAAACAGTTGATATTTTCAAAATTAGACTACAGTGACAGATTTTGAGAGAAAAGATCTTTTGAGTTGTAGCATGTGAATATGTAACTCATGTTATTGAATCCAATGACGGGTTTTTGAGGAGAAAACTAGAGAATAAAGAAAGATTTAAATTTAAATCTTTAAAATAACGTTTTAAATTGGAGGTGACTTTCCAGTTCTGTAGTACTGCACTAAATACAGCTAATTATTGAAAACTTGTCATCCAGTTATAGCCTGTAGATTGAAGGGTGGAGAGGTGTGGATGCAGCGTGCACTGAGGCTGCCCGGTGACCGTCTCTTGGAGAGTTGGTTCTGCGAGCTGCTGTACACTAAATTGGGGCCACTGATCTTAAATGGTGCACATTGACTGGGATGTGAATTGGTCTGCATGTCATTGCTTTTGGTCTCTGCAGGTTTTGTAGTGCATCCCTGAGCATGAACACAGAATGAAGCGGCGTTTGGATGACCAGGAGTCACCGGTGTATGCGACCCAGCAGCGCCGGATCCCTGGTAGCACGGAAGCTTTTCCTCACCAGCACCGGGTGCTCGCCCCTGCCCCTCCCGTGTATGAAGCTGTGTCTGAGACCATGCAGTCGGCCACGGGGATCCAGTACTCTGTGACACCCAGCTATCAGGTAAGATGGGGCACATGGGCTAGGAGGGCTAGGAGGGCGCAGCACCTGTGATTTCATCCAACTTAAAACTTCATTGAGCATTGTGTTAAATATATATTAGTGGGATTGCTTAAAGTATGTAAAATCATGAAAACATGGTATACTTGTATATTCATCAGAGATATTTTGAAGACTTGTAACCTTTGATGCTCACTGTGTGTCCTTCTCTTTTACTTTCCCTCTCTTCAGAGGTAGACACTAACTTGACCTATGCGTTTATCATTCTCTTGATTTTTAAAAATAACTTTTTGTTTATCTCTAGACAATAAATTATCTAATTTTGAACTTTATTTTAATATTTAATAACTGTTTTAAGATGTTTTATTCATTTATTGGATAGAGAGAAACTGAGATGAAGGGAGAGACTGGGGGGTGGAGAGACACCTCAGCACTGCCTCACCACTCATGAAGCTTCCCTTCTGTGGGTAGGGCTGGGCAGGTCCTTGAGCATGGTTAACATGTACTCAACCAAGTGTACCACTGCCCGGCTCCTATTTTTGAACTTTAATATGAATAAGAACGTGTATATTTTCTTCTTGGATAGTTCCTAAGACTGATCCTTGTTTTTGGACGACTGTAATTGGGTCTTTTTTTTTTTTTTTTTTTTTTTTTTACCACTGTTAATTATATGACTATATCTAACTTAAATTTATCCATTCTAATTTTGAGGGACAGTTTAAGTTGTTCCAGTTATAAGGAAGATATTATAAATGTTATTTGCTTTTTGTTTGTTTTTTGTTTTTTTACCAGAGCACTGCTCAGCTCTGGCTTATGGTAGTGTGGGGGCTTGAACCTGGGACTTGGGAGCCTCAGGCATGAGAGTCTGTTTGCATAACCATTATGTATCTACCCTCTGCCCATAAATGTTATTTGGTGCAGTGGTAATCCACGACAAGATAAGCTTCCCCTGGAATAAAAATCCAACAGAGTTTACTCCGTAACTCTGGATGTGTGTGTCTTTCACTGCTCCTGGCTGACTTTTTCAGATAGAGAGGACACCTGGAAGAAAGCTTCCCTGGTGGTGTAGTACTCTATTGCATTGTATGCCATGGGCTCCACCATTCTCCTCATACCCCCCCACACACACTGCACCTCCACTCCCCCAAATAAAGGTAGTCTTGCTGTGGGGGTAGGCAGAGCTACATTGAACAGTATGCTTATTAGTGAAGTGGTTGGTTTGCATTCTGGTACAAACTCCTTATCTGTTTTGCAGTGCAGTCAGCATGTTTGAGGGCACTTAAAACGTACCTGCTTAGGTATCTGGGAGAGGGATTGTTGAGTAATAGGACAGTTTTAACAGTTTGTCAAAGTTTGGCCAGTTTGTATTGTGAATAGCATCGTATATTTCGGTTATTCCACATCCTGACCAGCACCAATCATTCATTTTCTTATCTGTTCGTTTTGGGTTTTCAAAGAAGATTCATTTGTATATTTAGTGGAGTCATCAGAACACGGTTGGACACGTGGTGCCAGTGACCGAACCAGGAATCTTGTGCCTGTGAAGCAGGGATGGGGTCGTTTGGCCCTTAGGGCTGGCAAAATCATTTGGTCTGGCCTTGCTAGGCAATCTTAGATGGAGCTTGAAATTTAATAAATGTAAGGTCTGTCCCGTTGTCGTGTCTGCCTGTCCCCCGCCACGAGGGTTGCACTGGGGCTTGGTGCCAGCACTGTGAATCTACCACTTTTCTTTTTCTTTTTTTTCCTTCTTCCTTTTTTATTTTGGTAGGACAGAGAGAAATTGAGAAAAGAAGGGGGAGCTAGAGAGGTAGAGAGACTGATAAATACCTGCAGACCTGCTCCACAACTTGTGAAGCTTTCCCACTGCAGGTGGGGAGCTGTGGCTTAAACCTGGGTCCTTTGCACACTGCATAATGTGTGCGCTTAACCAGGTGTGCCACTTCCCGGCCCCCAGTCTAGGAGCATTTTTCACAGCAATGTTATGTGCTAATTTTTTTTTTTAAAGATTTTATTTATTTATTGATGAGAAACATAGGAGGAGAGAGAAAGAGCCAGACATCACTCTGGTACGTGTGCTGCCGGGGATTTAACTCAGGACCTCATGCTTGAAAGCCTGATGCTTTATCCACCGCGTCACCTCCAGGACCACATATGTGCTAATTTTTTTTTTTTTTTTTTTAAATCACTGGACAAGGTGCTGGCACTAGGAATCCACGGCACCTGGCAGTCACCATTTTCCCATTGTATTTGATAGGGCAGAGAGGTATGAGAGAGGACGGGGAGAAAGATAGGCAGAGAGAATGACAGACACCTGAAAACCTGCTTTGCCACTTGTTAAGAGTCCCCACGACAAGTGGAGAGTTGGGGCCTCAAACCAGCATCCTTTCTCAGGTCCTTTGGTTTAACATGATGTGTGTTTAACTGGGTTCTCCATCACCTGCCTCTGTCATGTTCATAGTTGCATAATTTACAGCAGTCTATATGATAGCAACCTAAATGTTCAAGGAAAGGTGGCTGGGTAAACAACAAATCAATGAGAGAAAGAGAGAAAGGAGAGAGGAAAGAGATAGAGAAGAAAGAGTGGAGAAGAGGGAAGAGAGAGAGAGAAGGGCTAGTGTTGCGGGCAAGAGAGAGGACCCAGGAACTCGTGGCAGCACGGTAATACAATTTTTTATTCACATGGGAATGCCCAGAGTTGGGTATGATCACAGCAGGTTAAGCCACCTGGTGCCAAACCACAATGGCCACCTCCCACTCTGCATGCCTCTCCCGGTGGGGACATAGGAGAGAAAAGAGAACCATATGTGCTAATTTTTAAGTTGATAATTTTCAAAGTCCAGAGTTCTAACCATTACACCACGGGGCCAACAGATAATTTTCTATGGCTTGTGAATAATACTAGAATATTATTATAAGTAACCAAATAGCATTTGGCTTCACCACCCAGTCCCCTTACTTACTATTTAAAAAGTATGGCTGGGGCTAAGGAGAGAGCACCCATGGTTTATGCAGACTTTCATGCTGAAGCTCAGAGATCTCAAATTCAGCCTCATAAAGATAGAGCTGAGCCATGTCTGATTCAAGAAATAGAGGAAAGGGGGTGGGGAGTTGGCTGATAATGGTCATGTAAATTTGTATAATCTTCCTTTCGAGTAATTTGACAGTTTGTGTCAGACCTCAGTTACTTTCAGTTCTTGGATAGAACAGAGAGGGGAGAGGGACACCCGCAGCCCTGCTTGAGCACTCGTGAAGCTTTACCCTACAGGTGGAGGCTAGGGGCTTGAACCTGGGTCCTCGTGCACTGTGATATGTGTGCTTAATCAAGTGCACCACCGCCCTGCGGATTCGTTTTATTTTATTTATTTATTAAAAGATTTTATTTATTTTGTTAATGAGAAAGATGGGAGGAGAGAGAGAAAGGGCCAGATATCACTCTGGTACATGTGCTGCTGGGGATTGAACTCAGGCCCTCATGCTTGAGAGTCTAGTTTGTTAACCACTGCACCACCTCCCAGACCACATGGGGATTCGTTTTAATAAAGAGGCCAACCCAGGTAAGTAAGAAATGGTGACTCCTTAGGTGTCACTTTTCCTTGTGCAGTCCTTTTGAAGTACAGCAATTTCATACAGGGCTGGGGTAATAGTCATGATGACCACAGAGTACATGTTTACTTTAGGAAATGCTTTGAAGAAAAGTCACTCACTTCCTTAAGTGATCGATTCCTTTTATCTAAGCAGGTTCATGACTGTCTCTTTAATCTGGATAATTAATTTTGTTGCTACTGCAAACTATGCATATAAAACCAGCCTTCAGAAATACATACATACATACATACTCATTCATTCCAGTTAAGTGTTGTAGAAAGCTGTTCCACATGTGCATGTTGGAATATAGAGGGTCGGATGAATAACTTTCTGAGCTATATTAGTTCTTTTAGAATCATCTGAATAGATACTTCTTTTTCTTCCCTCCCCTCCCCTCCCCTCCCCTCCCCCCTCCCCTCCCCTCCCCTCCCCCCTCCCCTCCCCTCCCCTCCCCTCCTCTTTACCAGAGCACTGCTCAGCTCTGGCTTATGGTAGTGCAGGGGATTGAACCTGGGACTTTGTAGCCTCAGGCATTAGAGTCTCTTTGCATAACCATTATGCTATCCTCCACCCCTGACTAATTTCTTTTGACTCCTTGTTAGTGTTGTTTCTGTTTATTGGTTTATTTATTTATTAATGGAAAAAAGATAAACCAGAACACTACTGTGGCACATATGGTGCTGGGGATTGAATGCCATATGTGGAAGTTAACTCCACTGCATCACGACCCAGACTACTGTTTTACTTTAAAAGTATCAAATTAGGTCGGTGAAATAGCTCACTTTGGATAGTGTGCAGCTTTGCTGTGTGTGTAACCCAGGCTCAAACCTGGCCCCCACCTTATTAAAGGAAGCTCTGGTTCTATGATCTCTTAAGTACTCTGTTTCTGGTGCGAGTGCACACACACCACTATGCACAAGGAATTGGGTTCGAGCCTCTGCTCCCCACCTGCAGGGAGGGTGCTTAACAAGCGATGAAGCAGGTCTGCAGGTGTTTCTCTTTCTCCCTCTCTGTCTCCTTACCTCAGTTTCTCTCTGTCCTGTCAAATAAAAACAAAAACACAGAAAGAAAAGAAAAAAAAATGGTGTTAGTGGTCTGCAGGAGCCATGGATTTATAGTGCCGGTACTAAGCCCCAGTGATAACCGTGGTGGCAATAAAAAATAAATAATTGTTAAAAAGAGCATCAGATTAATTATTATTATTATTTTTAACCAGAGCACTGCTCAGCTTTGGCTTATGGTTGGTGCAGGGGATTGAACCTGGGACTTGAGAGTCTCTTTGCATAACCATATGCTATTTACCCCTGCCCACAAATTAAAAATCTTTTAATTCCATGGTCTGGGAGGTGGCGCAGTGGTAAAGCTGCCAGAGTCATGTCAAGTTCTTTATGTCTCCTCCTATCTTTCTCATAAATAAATGAAATCTTAAAAAAAAATAATTTGTTATCTTTATTTATTTATTGGATAGAGAAAGTCAGAAATTGAGAGAGAGGGTGTGATAGAGACAGAGAGACACCTGCAGCCTTGCTTTAGCACTCATGAAGTTTCCCCCCTGCAGGTGGGGACTGGGGGCTCAAACCCAGGTCCTTGCACACTGTAACGTGCGCTCAACCAGGTGCGCCGCCACCCGGCCCCCAAAAAACAACTTTTAATTCCATTGCTAAAGTATAAAAATACTGATATTTTGCTGTGCATTTGTTATCTGGGACTTGAATTTTATTGTATTATGTGCCGCTTTATGACATACTCTTCAAACATTTAAAAGTTTAAATTGATATGTGGCACATCAATAAATTGAAGTTATGGGCCGTGAACTTTTTTTTTGTTAATATATAAACAGCTAGTAGTCTAGAATAATGTAAGCACAGAAATTGATACTTTAGAAACTTATATAGCAATTGTACATTGCTAGTTTACATATGTAAAAGCTAATAAGGACAATTGCAGTGTTATGCATTTTTTCATTTTACTTTTCTAGTCATTAATTTTTACTATATTTTATTAAAGTGGTAACCATGATAGATTAGAACCTGTGAAAAAGGAAACCTAAGGGGTCAGGTGGTGGTGCACCTGGTTAAGCTCACATAATGCTATGCTCAAGGACTTGAGCCCCTGTTCCCCACCTGCAGTGGGGGGGCTTCTTAAGCTGTGAAGCAGGTCTGTCTGTCTGTCTTATCTTTCATCTCCCCCCTCAGTTTTTCTCTGTCCTATTGAGTAAAATGAACAAAGAAGAAAAAGAAAAAAAAGAAGGCCTTCGGGAGCCTACAGGATACGCAGTGCTGCCAGCTGAACCCCAGTGACAGCCCTGGAGGAAAAAAGTAAAAAAAAGCTAGTCCTTCAACCACAGATAGTTTGAGGAGTATTGAGCTGTGTAGTTTGCAGTAGCTGCAAGGAAATCTATTATAGTATGGGTGGGTTATAATTTTATTTCACCAGTTCCCTTTTGTGGGAAATTTGGGTTTCTAATTAGTTGTCTTTGTGAATGCAAAGATAAGCATGCATGTGTCTATCGGTCATGTTTGGGGAAAACTGCATAAGTATTGACATTTCTTGTCTGTATTTTGCCCACCACAGGTTTCGGCTGTGCCCCAGAGCTCTGGCAGCCATGGGCCGACCATAGCAACGGTGCACAGCAGCCATCACCACTCAACGGCGGTGCCGCCCCACGGAGGCCAGGTGGTCCAGAGTCATGCGCATCCAGCCCCACCGGTTGCACCTGTGCAGGGACAGCAGCAGTTTCAGAGGCTTAAGGTGGTATTCAGTTTCTTTCCTCGCCTCAGAAAGTTCATCTCTAGGCAGGAAATACTGACTTCAGCCTAATGCTCTGAATTAAAATTTTTTTTTGTATGTGTGGGGGACTTGATGATTTCAGTATAGTATAGTACAGTATAGTTAGTGTAGTATAGTTTCCTCAAATACCAGGACCTCTTTCAGCATGTCCCTCGCCCTCCTTCGCCAGAGTCCTTTGCTCTGGTGTAGTACACCACTCCCACTTCAAGTTTCACATTCTGTTTTTCCTTACTGTCCTTTATTCTTAAGTTCCACCTGTAAGATCAGTCAGTATTGGTCTTTATCTTTCTGGCTTGTCTCACTCAACACGATGCCTTTAAGACGTATGCACATCTGTGTTCATAGCAGTTTTTTTTTAGTTAATTAATTATTTAAAAAATTTCTTTATTGGGGAATTAATGTTTTACATTCAACAGTAAATACAATAGTTTGCACATGCATTACATACCCCAGTTTCCCATATAACAATACAACCCCCACTAGGTCCTCTATCATTAATTTATTTTTTATTTAAGAAAGGATAAATTAACAAAACCATAGGGTAGGAGGGGTACAACTCCACACAATTCCCACCACCCAATCTCCATATCCCATCCCCTCCCGATAGCTTTCCTATTCTCTATCCCTCTGGAAGCATGGACCCAGGGTCATTGTGGGTTGCAGAAGGTAGAAGGTCTGGCTTCTGTAATTGCTTTCCCGCTGAACATGGGCGTTGACTGGTTGGTCCATATTCCCAGTCTGCCTCTCTCTTTCCCTAGTAGGGTGGGTCTCTGGGGAAGCAGAGCTCCAGGACACATTGGTGGGGTCTTCAGTCTAGGGAAGCCTGGCCGGCATCCTGATGGCATCTGGAACCTGGTGGCTGAAAAGAGAGTTAACATACAAAACCAAACAAATTGTTGAGCAATCATGGACCCAAAGTTTAGAATAGTGGAGAGGAAGTGTTGGGGGGGGGGGTACTCACTGCAAACTCTAGTGTACTTCTGCTTTCAGGTATATATATTTTGCACTAGTTTATGGATACGTGTGAACATATGCTCTCTCTCACAGAACCTGGTCTATATCTAGGTTTTGGGACTTTGTTAGAAAGTGATCCACCTGGGATGGAATTAGAGAATACTATGAAAGGAAAGGTCTCACCTGAGTAACGAAGCTGAAGGGTTGTCATTCCACACCTGAAGTCTCTGGACACAGTCTGAGCTGAAGCATGTTTAGGTGGCACTCGTTGCGTTGATTAGGTTGCAATTGGCAGATGCAATATTATTTGATATGGATTGAGAGAGGCGTGCGGGAAAGTGGGCCCTATCCTAAGGTTCCAGGACTGGGGGAAATAATAGGCTCTCTAGTGGAGATGTGAGGTTCCTGTCTTAGGGTTCAAAAAGACAATGGATAGTTAATGTTATCATCACATTATTTGGTAATTGGGTTAACTTTGAAAAGTCCTTTTTTTACGGTTTGCTGTATAGTACCTGGTATCTTATGTAGCTCTGCCACTGGTTGTTTCTGATCTGCTTGGTCTAGGCTTTTGAGAGAGTCCACATATCAAACACACAGCCTGTATATTAAAAAGACTCAGTCTGTGTTTTAAAAACTTTGAGACATAGAATTAATTTTCCCCCTCTCATATTAATTAACTAGAGATTTATACGACTATACTAGGAATGTACATAAACACCATTCCCACCACCAAAAGACTGTGTCCCATCCCACCCCCTCCACCCCCCAGCCCCCACCCCCACCACCCCCCACCGGCCGGGAAGCCACATGTCCGCCCTCCCCCTCATCACAGGGTTTTTACTTTGGTGCCCTACCACAGCAGTTTTTAATAGGCCAAACTTAGCAGCCCAGATGCCTCTTGCAGATGAGTGGCTAAGAAAGTTGTACACAGTGGTGCGCTATGTAGGTTTTAACAGTGAGGTTGTCCCCTTTGCCTGTATTTTTTTTTTTTTTTTTTTTTTAAACACCAGAACACCACTCAGTTCTGGCTTATGGTGGTGCAGGGAATTGAACCTGGGACTTTGGAGCCTCAGACACAAGAATCTCTTTGCATAACCATTATGCCATCTACCACCACCCTGCTTATGGTGTGTGTGTGTGTTTTTTTTTTTAATATTTATTTATTCCTGTTTGTTGCCCTTGTTTTATTGTTATTGTTGTTGTTACTGACGTTGTCATTGTTAGATAGGACAGAGATATGGAGGGAGGAGGGGAAGACAGAGGGCGAGAGAAAGACACTTGCAGACCTGCTTCACTGCTTGTGAAGTGACTCCCCTGCAGGTGGGAAGCCGGGAGTTCGAACCAGGATCCTTTTGCCAGTCCTTGTGCTTTGTGCCACCTGTGCTTAACCCATGGTGCTACTGCCCGACTCCCGTGTATATATTTTTTTATTTATCTTTATTTATTTAGTGGATAGAGACAGCCAGAAATCGAGAAGGAAAGGGGAGATAGAGAGGGAGAGAGACACCTGCAGCCCCGCTTCACCACTTATAAAGCTTTCCTCCTGCAGGTGGGGACTAGGGGCTCGAACCTGGGTCCTTGCGCACTGTAACGTGCGCTGAACCAAGTGTACCACCTCCTGGCCCTGCTTATGGTACACACACACACATACACACATATTTATAAAAAGTAAACACTGACAACCATAGGATAAGAGGAATACAAATCCGCACAGTTCTCGCTGCCAGAACTCCGTATCCCATCCCCTCCCCTGATAGCTTTCCTATTTATCCCTCTGGGACTATGGATTAATGGTTTATAGTGCAGTTGTTGATACGTGGGTAAAATATCTCATCTTCCTGTGACAGGTGTCTGCACACTACTCTCCCCACCATAGTTCCTTCTCCCAACACTGCTTTCCATTCTCCATTGCCCATTCTGCCCTCACCTGTCCCTTCCTCCCTCCCCCAGAGTCCTTTGCTTTGGTGCAACCCCCTGCCCCCTTTATATTTTCTCTCTTATGCAAATATAAGATAAAAATTGGGCCAGCACAGGAAGATAGCACTGCAGTTATACAAAACGTTTTCTTGACTGCCACTCTGAGATCCTAGGTTTAGCCCTGCTCCGACATAGACTTTAATGGACATTTCTCTAAAAAGATGGATAGATGGCCAAGAACCCATGAGGAATTGATTGGGCCAAGAGGTGGTTCAGTGCAAGTGTGCATTAATGAGACTGAATTGCATGGCTCTGAATTAAGCATACATTTCTTAAATTAAAAATAAAAAAGAAAGAAGGAAAGGCCTTGTGGGAGGAGCTATTTTAATGCAAAACTGTCTCTTTTTTTTTTGCCTCCTTTTGAATGCTTAGTTTTTTTTTTTGCCTCCTTTTGAATGCTTAGTTCCTAGTTCATGAAGGTTTTTACTGAGCACACGAATGTCTATAGGACCTGTATAGTTGACCAGCCCAGAGTGACTTTATTCTTGAACCTTTCTATTCCTTTTTAAATACTTTATAGTTGAGTTGGCTGGCATCTTGAAGTCCTTTGGGGAACACATTCCTTTTTGGGGAACCTTTCTAAAGTTTGGGGAAGACTATACTTGTGAGTGAAGTGTCAGTATTTTCATCTGTTCTGCTGAGCATGTGCTGTAGATATGCTTTGAAATTCATGAGGCATCTGTGGAGAACTGGAGTGTGTGTTCCCATCTAACCTTCTCTCTACTTACTTGAGTGTTACTTTTCAAAATGTGTGATTATTATAACAAGTGTTCTATATTTCAACTCTCCCTATTTTACACTTACATAAAATTTAAAATCAGCTGCAGGAAATATTGAAGAACTGTAAAGAAATAAAAATTTTAAATCATCATTTGGTGACACCAGCCTAGTGATATCAAGTACTTTGCCATTATGAACACTGTCTCCTAGAAGGACATGTCCACATGTAGCAGATATTTTGACTTTTGTTTTTCTCTTATATTTAATCTAACTTTTCCTATGCCCTGCCTTTTTTGATTTAGGTTCTCAGCAACTTGCTCACTATTGGTCTAGGGGAATTAAGTACAGTATAAATATAAAGCATACCAGAGCCATATTTAGAATGTTGTATAAATTATTTTGTCTTTATTAGCTTTATTTTAATTACTACTTTTAGAATTTGAGAGAGTGGGAAGGATGACTGACTGCTCTAGCTATTTATGGTGGTGCCAGGAATTGAACCTGGGACCTTGAGGTCTCAGGTATGTGAGCAGACCAGAAGCGCCCAACTTAGACATAGACAGTGTATGCCCTGGAGTCTTAAATATGCAGGTCCTATATTCTGCCACTGAGATTGTTGATGATACTTAAGCATTCCCCCTGCCCTAACAGGGTTATTGCTGGTGGGTTGGTGCATGTTTAACACATATCTACCACTCCTGGTGGTCATTTTTTCCATTGTTTATTTTCCTCTATTTGATAGGGGAGAGAGATACACAGGAAGAGGGGGGATAGAGAGAGACAGACAGACAGAGAGACTTGCAGTACTTGTTTCACCACTTGTAGGTGGGGAGCAGGGGTCAAACTCCTGGTCCTAGCACACTGTGTATACTTAGCCAGGCATGCCACCATTCAGCCCCTTAAGCATGATCTTTTTCCCCCTTTATTTGGGGGAGGGATCAGTGGTTTACTGTCAACAATAAAATACAGTATTTTGTACTACGTACACTTAACCTGTTGCGCTACTGGCCGGCCCCCTAGCAGTAAAATGCAGTAGTTTGTGTATGCGTCACATTTCTCAGTTTTCCATATAACAATTCAACCCCTTTTAGGTCCTCCTCTGCCATCATGTTGTAAGACCTGAACCATCCCCCTGACCTCCCAGAGTCTTTTACTTTGGTGTGCAATACACCATTAAGCATGATCTTAAAGAAAGCATAAATTATTTGTTTCTGAAACTTCATTCTGGGCTCTATCTTTGGAAAAGTCTGTATATGTAAACTTGCTATTGTTTTTCCTTAAAATATTTTTACTCTAGCTCTTTATTGAAATTAATCATTGCTATGTGTTGTAACTAAAACAAAAGGACTTTTGCTGCTGCATGGTGCTTAAGGAATTGATGACTGCGGGCTGCTGGGAACAGGCTTAAGCAATTCAAGGCTTTATTAGGATGATACAAGGGTAAAGGGCAAATATCTAGGTACTCCAAAATAAGTGGCTTTATTTAAGTTAAACAAAAGAGGCTTATTCATGAACACCACTGTGAATGTGAGGGGAGAAGTCTAGCTAGGAAAATAGGCAAAAGCCCAAAGTCCGAAACTTAAGTTACCCAAAACCACCATGTGAAGAGATCATTCGGGAACTGTACCAACAGGAAAGTGCCATGATGAAGGAAATCCAGTTGGGAGGAGCTGCTGCAAGTCCTTGCTTATATACATTCCCTTGTGTATGCCCCACTTCAGACTAATGTCATTTATATGCTGATTGTCCCAAATTCCTGCTGGGGTCACAACAGCTATGAACTTAATACTTCACTGCTTCTGTGGCTTCTTTTAAACAACTTTCCCTTGTTCTTTATTTTTTGTGGTTATAGAGAGATTGAGAGGGAAGGGGGTAATAGAGAAGAAGACACCTATAACACCGCTTCACCACTCATGAAGCTTCCCCGCCTGCAGATGGGGACCAGGGACTTAAACTTGGGTCCTTCTGCATGGTAATATGTGTTCTACTGAGTGTGCTACTGCCCAGCCCCCAGCTGCATAGACTTTAAATTCTGCAAAAGAGCATATAAATTTGCTCTTAAATTAACAAAAATGTTTCCATGTTTTTTTCAGTCACTTAAAAATTTTTTTTCTTTATTTCTTTTTAATATTTATTTCTTTTATTTATTCCCTTTTGTTGTCCTTGTTGTTTTATTGTTGTCGTTATTGTTGTTGTTCTTGATGTCGTTGTTGGATAGGACAGATAAATGGGGAAAGGAGGGGGTACAGAGGGGGAGAGAAAGACAGACACCTGAGCAGAGCTGTTTCACCACATGTGAAGTGACTCCTCTACAGGTGGGGATCCTTACGCTGGTACTTGAGCTTTGTGGCACCTGCGCTTAACCCACTGTGCTACCGCCCAACTCCCTATTTTCTTTCTTTTTAATATATATATATATATATATATTTTTTTCCTCCAGGGTTATTGCTGGGCTCGGTGCCTGCACTATGAATCCACCGCTCCTGGAGGCCATTTTTTCCCCCTTTTTGTTGCCTTTGTTGTTGTAGCCTCATTGTGGTTATTATTATTGCCATTGTTGATGTTGTTCATTGTTGGATAGGACAGATTGAAATGGAGAGAGGAGGGGAGAAAGATAGACACCTGCAGACCTGCTTCACTGCCTGTGAAGCGAGTCCCCTGCAGGTGGGGAGCCGGGGGCTCAAACTGGAATCCTTACGCTGGTCCTTGCGCTTTGTGCCACATGTGCTTAACCCACTGCGCCACCGCCCGACCCCCTTTTTTTAAAAAAAAAATTTTTATATTATTGGATAGAGACAGAAATTGAAAGGGGAGGAGGAGCTGAAGAGGGAGGGAGATGATACCTGCAGGTGGGGAGTGTGGCCTTGAACCTGGGTCCTTGTACACTAATGTGAGCACTTAACTAGCTGTCACTGCCTGGCTCCTCAGTCACTCTTATCAAAACAGTGCACTTACTTTACTCACTGTACCCAGATTGTACTTTTTAACCAGAACACTGCCAGCTCTGGTTTATTGATGATTCCCGGGGTATTGAACCTGGGACTTTGAAGCCTCAGGCATGAGAGTCTTTACATAACCACTGTTATCTACCCCGCCCATACTTTGTGTTTTTAAATTTTTAAAAAATATTTATTTATTCATGAGAAAGTTAGGAGGAGAGAGAAAGAACCAGACATCATTCTGGAACACGTACTGCCAGGGACTTAACTCCAGACCCTTATGCTTGGGAAAGAGCTCAGTGACTTGTCACTATACCACCTCCCAGACAACCATACTTTGGTTTTTGTGGAAACTCATGGTAAGAAAGGGCTGTGGCATTGAGGTTATAGAACTGAGTTAAGGGTAGTTAGGATTTTTTTTTTTTTAAATAAATACTCCCTTTTGTCACCCTTGTTTTATTGTAGTTATTAATGTCGTTGCTGGATAGAATAGAGAGAAATGGAGGGAGGAGGGGAAGACAGATACCTGAAGACCTGCTGCACCGCTTGTGAAGAGACTCCCCTGCAGGTGGGGAGCCAGGGACTCCATCGATTGATCGGGATCCTCACTCTGGTCCTTTCTTCGTGTGCTTAGCCCACTGCACTACCGTCGGACTCCTGGTAGTTAGGATTTGAGTGTGATTTCTGAATACAGCAGTTTCCTTTTTTTTTTTCCTCCAGGGTTATCGCTGGGACTCAGTGCCTGCACTACGAATCCACTGCACTTGGAGGCTTTTTCCCCTACTTTTGTTGCCTTGTTGTTTATTGTTGTTATTGCTGAATAGGAAAGAGAGATGGAGAGAGAACCCCTGCAGGTGGGGAGCTGGGGCTTGAACGGGGGTCCTTACACGGGTCCTTACACGGGTCCTTGCGCTTTGCGCCATGCACGCCTAACCCAGTGCACTACTGCCTGACCCCTCAATTTCCTTTCTAAGGAAGAGAGGTAAAGTGCTCTTGTGACTCTGTTATTTTATTCACTGTTCCCACTTTGCCTGCCATTTTTACTGTCTTAAAATGCTTTATAAGTATTTGAATTAACTTCAATAAATCATTTATATTCTGTAGTAAGGAGATGTTCTGTGAGAATGCTTAGGTTATTTCAGGTATTACCGTTGTCTATGCTTTTTCTTTTGTTTTTGGTAGATTGACAAAAAGGAGAATTTTAGCCACTTGACAAATATTTCTTGTGAAAAATATTCTTGTTGAATAATATGGGGCCAAGCTCTGCTGTACTTGGTTGAGTGCACACATTATAGGCAATGGTCCACGTCCCCGTCCCCCCACCCCCAGCATTACTGCACGCGTCTCTTTCCCTTTCCAACTTTCCCTCCCCTCTCAGTTTCTCTCGTCAAATAAAAGAAAGGAGCATGGAAAAGAGGCTGGGTGGTGGTGCACCTGGTTGAGACTACATATTATCAAGCACAAGAACCTGGGTTCCAGCCCCTTCTCACTGGCAGGGGAAACTTTACAAGTGGTGAAATTGATTCAACAGGTCTGCTGCAGGTGTCTTTTTCTTTTTCTTTTTCTTTTTCTTTCTTTCTTTCTTTTTTTTTTTTCCTTTTCAATCTTTCTTTTTCTTTCTCTTTACCAGAGCACTGCTAGGCTCTGGCATTGTGGTGGTCCAGGGGATTGAACCTGGGACTTTGGAGCCTTAGGTATGAGAGTCTCTTTGCATAACCATTATGCTATGTACCCTCACCCTGAAGGTATCTTCTTTATCTCCCCCTCCTTAATATTTCTCTGTCCTATCAGTAAGTAGAAAGGAAAAAAAATTGGCTGCCAGAAGTGGTGGACTTGTGCCGGCTCCAATCCCTAGCAATAACCCTGGGGACAATTAAAAAAAAAAAACAAAACTCCCCACCTGCAGGAGGGTCGCTTTACAAGTGTTGAAGCAGGTCTGCAGGTGTCTGTCTTCTCTCCCCCTGTCTTCCCCATTTCTCTCTGTCCTATCCAACAACAACGACATCAATAACCACAGCAGTGTTAAACAAGGGTAACAAAAGGGAAAATAAATAAATATAAAAAAATGCTAAAAAGACAAGTGCCTATTGGCAGAGGTGAATTTGTTGTGTATGTGCCACGTCTAGAGACAGCCCTGGTGGCAATTAAAAACATTGATGAATATCATATTACTATTTGGCATATACTGGAAATTCTCTAGACAGTTTGTATTGGCTTCATAGTAACACACTATCCTGCCTCATGTCTCAAAAAGAGATCTCAGATGCAGATTTTAACAACAGTATAATCCAGGGCTGAACCAAGAGTGCTCTGGTTAATAACAGCACAATAGTTTGTGTTGCTCTCCCCTACAAGACTATGAACTTAGTAGATCATGAACCTTAGTAGAAATAATAAATGCCTGCTGAAGTGAGCCAGAAAAAATTCATTAGTCTTAAATGTGCTCCCCTCTCCCAACACTCCTCAAATCTGTAGCTTATAAATGATTCCTAGTTGTTTTCTACTAGTTTGTTTTTTTTTAAAAGAATTTATATTATACTTTATATTATAAAGAATTGCTGGGTAGTGGCGCAGTGGGTTCGAGCTCCACTGGCAGGGGGGGTCGCTTCACAAGCGGTGGAAGTAGATCTGCAGGTGTCTTTCCCCCTCTCTCTTCCCCTCTTCTCCATTTCTCTCTGTCCTATGGAACAACAATGACAGCAATGACAACAATAATAATAACAACAGCAATGATAAACAACTAGGGCAACAAAAGGGAAAAAATAGCCTCCCGGAGTAGTGGATTCATAGTGCAGGCACCGAGCCCCAGTGAAAACCCTGGAGGCAAAAAAAAGAATTGTACTGTTTGAGGTAATAAGTAATTTTCATACTTATTTTTTACACGTAGGCAGTTATAAAGTGGATATAATACTGTTAATGAAAATACTTGTTTGGGGCAGGGGGGATAACATAGTGGTTGTGCAAAGAGACTCATGCCCGAGGCCCTAAGGTTCCATCCCTCACGCCAGTTTAAGCCAGAGCTGAGCAGTACTTTGGTCCAAAGCAAAGCAGAACAAGAGAACAAAACTTGTTTGTTTGTTTTCATTTTATGAGAAGCCAGAGCACCATTCAGTGGTCATATGCAGTGCCTGGGACTTACCCAGTCAAGTTCTGTGCTCGGCTGCTCTGTCAATTCCTGGGTGAGGGCAGCCTTCCATTATCCATATATGTGGTTTTTATTTTTGAGGATGGGGCCCAGTGACCTTCCCATGTGCTCCTTCGGTGATTACCTATTTAACCCGCTGCTTGATGGTTTCTAACTAGATGTGAACAGCTTTTGTAGAGCAGAAACTAGCATATTTGTCGAATCTTTAGTTCTTCCTTTGGGGCTTTGTGTGGTATATTTTAGCTTAGTAGGTATTTGTGGAAACAAATACTTGAACAAACAAATAATCCAACTCATCCAAGTTAAGACTACAGATTTTATGAGTTGCTTTTTATTTTAAACTTGAATTTTATTACTGGCACCTGTTAATTTTTCATACTTTCATATATATTTGCTGTCTATTTCCGTTTGTCCGCCCCTCCCTTCCTCCCTCCCTTCCTCTCTTCCTCCCTCCCTCCCTCTCTCCCTCCCTCTCTTCCTCCCTCCCTTCCTCCCTCCCTCCCTTCCTTCCTCTTACCAGAGCACTGCTCAGCTCTGGTTTTGGGTGCAGGGGATTGAACTTGGGACTTTGGAGCCTCAGGCATAATAATCTCTTTGCATAACCATTATGTTATCTCTCCCACCCTTTCTGTTCACTTTCAGTGTTAATTTTGTTCTGGCATACATTATTTGCGCTTTATTATTATTGAATTTTACTTTATAACCTGGAGTTTTTATCTTTACCTCAGGTGGAGGATGCGCTGTCTTATCTTGACCAAGTGAAGCTACAATTTGGTAGTCAACCTCAAGTCTACAATGATTTCCTTGACATCATGAAAGAATTTAAATCTCAGAGGTAAAGTCTATATTCTCACCTACTGAAAAATAAAGGACACTCCTTTTTGGGGAGTTAATAATTCTTCTTTTTTTTTCTTCTTCTTTTTTTTTTTTTTCCTCCAGGGTTATTGCTGGGCTCGGTGCCTGCACCATGAATCCACCGCTCCTGGAGGCCATTTTTTCCCCCTTTTTTGTTGCCCTAGTTGTTGCAGCCTCGTTGCGGTTATTATTGCCATTGTTGACATTGCTTTGTTGTTGGATAGGACAGAGAGAAAGGGAGAGAGGAGGGGAAGACAGAGAGAGAGGGGGAGAGAAAGATAGACACCTGCAGACCTGCTTCACCGCCCGTGAAGCGATTCCCCTGCAGGTGGGGAGCCGGGGGCTCGAACCGGGATCCTTACGCCGGTCCCTGCGCTTTGCGCCATGTGCGCTTAACCCACTGCGCCACCGCCCGACCCCCTTCTTTTGTTTTTTTTTTAAAGATTTTTTTTATTAATGAGAAAGATAGGAGGAGAGAGAGAGAAAGAACCAGTTAATCTCTTTGTGCTGCCAGGGATTGAACTTGGGACCTCATGCTAGAGAATCCATTGTACCACCTCCTGGACCACTGAGGAGTTAATTCTCAAGACCATGCTTTTATGTATTTTTTTATTGGTGAAATTTATAGATACTATATACCTTTTTCTCTTTTGGCTTATTTTTCTTTCCATTTTCAAACATTTTATTTATTGATGGGAGAGATAGAGGCTGGAGCACTGCTGAAGTCTGGCCTAGTGGTGCTAAGGACTGAACCTGGGACATTTGGTGCCTCAGTTCAGACACGAAAGTCTTTTTGCAGACCATTATGCTGTCCCTCCAGCCCTGGGCTTATTGTTCTTAACTAAAACTTTTTTATTCTTTCGATCAGATAAATAGACTGGTGATAATTATATGACTTACTCTTTGAATTATTTTAAAAGAACCTTAATACTGGCATGACTCACTTGTCTCATCTGAGTGTCTCAACCTGAACAGTAGAAATACATGATGATTTATATTGGTATACCAAAGTTGCATCTTGCTTGAGAATTATAACTCTTTTTTTAAAAAAATGATTTACCCTGTGATTTAGGTGGTTATTTTTTTTTTTAATAAGAATTTATTTATTCTTTATTCATGAGCAAGATAGGAGAAAAAGAACCAGATATCATTCTTACATGTGTTACCAGGGGTTGAACTCGGGACTTCATGGTTGAGAATCCAATGCTTTATCCACAGTGCCATTTCCCGGACCACGAGAATTATAACTCTAATGATAGAAGACTGTTGTTGCCAGGACTGTATGTTCTGTTTTCAAATTTTGTTTACTCTCACTAATGTGTTTCTCGAGTTTGCTACTTGATTTATTTATTTATTTTTAATCAGCATTGACACTCCAGGAGTGATTAGTCGTGTGTCGCAGCTGTTCAAAGGCCACCCTGACCTGATTATGGGCTTCAATACCTTCTTGCCTCCTGGCTATAAGATTGAGGTGCAAACTAATGACATGGTGAACGTGACAACTCCTGGCCAGGTTCATCAGATCCCTACGCATGGGATACAGCCACAGCCTCAGCCACCACCCCAGCATCCTTCCCAGCCGTCAGCCCAGTCAGCACCAGCTCCTGCCCAGCCAGCTCCTCAGCCCCCACCTGCCAAAGTCAGTAAGGTGAGCTTGTGGGAAACTTCCTGTCCAGCAAGTAGCCTTTCTTGACATTTCTCCTTTATAGGATTCTTAGATATACAAATCATAGTGATGGCTTAAATCAGATGCCTACAAAGATCCTTTTATTCCCAACTTTTGCTTATTGAACTGCGGTGATTTTAGATGTATAGTAGGACCTAGACAGCACAGGCAGCAAAGATAATCTTATAATCAGATCATGCTATTGAAGTTACTCCATTTACTAGGTTTGGTTTCTCAAACTTAGCAGAGGATCCTGGTGGTGGTGACGATAGCTGTCCTTGCTTTAGAACGTAGCCTGACAGGGTAGCTGCTAGTCGCATATAATTAGGTACATTTAAATTAATTAAAAAATAAACTTTGTTTTTCATTTACACCAGCTAAATTTCTTTTTCTTATATTTGATAGGGACAGATTGAAGTTGAGAGGGGAGGGGAAGACAGGGGAAACGACATAGATGTCTGCAGCATTGCTAAACCATTTGTGAAGTGTTTCCCCTGCCGGGTGGGGAGTGAAGGTACTTACACACGATAATGTTTGCATTCTACTGAATGCACCGCCACTCGGCCTTTTGCCCTCTCTTCTTCCTCTTCCTCATTGACCAGAGCACTGCTCAGCTCTGGTTTATGGTGGTGCTGGGTATTGAGCCTGGGACCTTGAAGAAGCCTCGGGCATGACATTCTGTTTGCATGACCATTATGCTACTTCCCTGCCCCTTCCCTTTTCAACATTTTACTTAATTATTTATACAAGGTGGAGTGGAGGGAGGGAAGGAGGGAGTGGAGGGAGCACACATCAGTGGGAGAGAATGAACTAATCAGAGCATCAGCTGACATGGCATGCAGGGGACCAGACTCAGGACCTCACGTTTCGGAATTTCAGCACCCTCCTCACTGTGCCTACTCCTGGGACCACAGCAGCTACATTTCAAATGCTCTTTAGTCTCAGGCAGCTAGCTAGTGACTGGCAGAGAAAAGTGCGAGTAGAGTGTTTCCATCGTCTCAGGGCTCTATTAGTGAGAACTAGGTTAGAAGTTTTTTCTGTATTGTTTCCATAAGCTTGTTCTATGTAGAACAGAGGATTTACAAAAATTCTGTTTGTGGGCAGAGGTAGATTGTATAATGGTTATGCAAAGAGACTCATGCCTGAGGCTTCAAAGTCTCAGGTTCTATCCTCCTCACCACCATCAGCCAGAGCTGAGCGGTGCTCTGGTCAGAAAAAAATGAAAAAATAAAATTCTATTTGTTACTTAATCTTAACAATTTCATTGTAAGTGCTTGCCTTTAGTTGGAGATGTTTTTACTGCTTTTTTCGATTTATTAATGAGAGAGCAGCATAACATCACCCTGGTACATGTGATGCCAGGGCTTGAACTCAGTACCCCATGTTTCAGGGCCTTACCTACTTTGCCACTTTGTGGGCTGCAAAATGTCCTTAGTTTTAGGGTTGTGCTTGGAAGGCCCAAGAGAGAAATATTTGTATTTTTAATGTATGACACCACCTATATATAATTCTACTTCTGCTCAGTGACACAACTTAGGCTAAAATAGTCTCACTGAGTGACTATAAGATAAAAGTTGATTAAAATGTTTGCTTCTGTTTAGCTTGAACTTTCTTGCTTGTGTCAAACCATCTGTGTTCCCTTGGAAAATAAAGACTTTTTCTTTTTAGCCGTCCCAGCTACAAGCACATACTCCAGCCAGTCAGCAGACTCCTCCACTCCCACCATATGCATCCCCTCGCTCTCCACCTGTCCAGCCTCATACACCAGTGACAATCTCATTGGGAACAGGCCCATCTTTGCAGAACAATCAGCCTGTGGAGTTTAATCATGCCATCAACTATGTTAATAAGATTAAGAATAGGTTCCAGGGCCAACCGGATATCTACAAGGCATTTCTGGAGATTTTGCACACATATCAGGTAAGAGGATCTATCTTTTAGCAGGTCACTCTCTGACGGCATCTTGTCTCAGAAGAATGTCAGTAAACTATTATTATGTCCACTTAAAAAATCTAACTTGGGGAGCCGGGCGGTAGTGCAGCGGACTAAGCGCAGGTGGCGCAAATCACAAAGACCGGCATAAGGATCCCTGTTCGAACCCCGGCTCCCCACCTGCAGGGGAGTCGCTTCACAGGCGGTGAAGCAGGTCTGCAGGTGTCTGTCTTTCTCTCCTCCTCTCTGTCTTCCCCTCCCCTCTCCATTTCTCTCTGTCCTATCCAACAATGACAACAACAATAATAATTACAACAATAAAACAAGGGCAACAAAAGGGAATAAATAAATAAAATAAATATAAAAAAATTAAAAAAAAACTAACTTGTCCACTCTTCCAGTCTGTTTATTTATTTATTATTTATTGGATAGAGACAGAAATGGAGAGAGAAGGGAGGGAGGGAGAGGGGAGAGAGAGAGAGAGACCTGCAATACTTACTGCTTCATCACTTCTGAAGTTCACAGGGCGGTGGGGACGTGTTAAATTGGGTCCTTGCAATTCTAGCGCTTGTTCAGTGAGCCACCACCTAGCCCTACCAGGGTGGTTGTTGGGGCTCAGTGCCAGAACTATGAATCCACCACCCCCCCGGGGCTATTTTTTCTTTTCTTTTAATTGGATAAGACAGAAATTGAGAAGGGAGGGACGATAGAGGGAGAGAAAGATAGACATCTGCAGATCTGCTTCAGCAGTTGTGAGTGTCCCCCCTGCAGGAGGGGGAACAGGGGCTTGAACTCTGGTCCTTGCACTTGGTAGTGTGTGAACTTAACTGGGTACACTACTACCTAACACACACAGGCACACACACCCACCTACCCACCCAGTAAATTTACCTGGTAAATTAAGATGTGTCCTATAGTTATGTTCATCTACTACAGAAAAAAATTCTCTTAATATTTTTGTGTTTTACTGGTTGGAAGTTTGCACATCCACATATATACTGCCCTAATTCCCACCCCCCAAGCTCCATAAGTTCTTTATTTATTACTTCAATATATTTATCTTTCTGGGGCCTTTCAAGATTATTACAAAACATTTCAGGTGCTTTTTTCCGTATGCTTTCTATACTGTGTGTGTGTGTGTGTGTGTGTGTGTGTGTGTGTGTGTGTGTGTGTGTGTGTCACTTCTGACCAAGCTGATTGAATGTTCTTTATACAATATAAAACATTGTT
Source organism: Erinaceus europaeus (assembly GCF_950295315.1). Classification (NCBI taxonomy): domain Eukaryota; kingdom Metazoa; phylum Chordata; class Mammalia; order Eulipotyphla; family Erinaceidae; genus Erinaceus; species Erinaceus europaeus. The sequence goes on from NC_080177.1 coordinate 22,849,377, forward strand.
GGGGCTGGGCGGAAGTGCACATGGCATAAAGCACAAGGACCAGAGTAAGGATCCTGGTTCAAGCTTTCTCCCCCCCCCCTTTTTTTTTTCTTACTTATTCTCTTTTGTTGCCCTTGTTTTATTGTTGTAGTTATTGTTGTTGTTATTGATGTTGTCGTTGTTGGATAGGACAGAGAGAAATTGAGAGAGGAGGGGAAGACAGAAGGGGAGAGAAAGACACCTGCAGACCTGCTTCACCACCTGTGAAACAACTCCCCTGCAGGTGGGGAGCTGGGGGCTTGAACCGGGATCCTTACACCGGTCCTTGTGCTTTGCGCCATGTGCGCTTAACCCGCTGCACTACCGCCCGACTCCCCTCTTTTTTTTTTTTTTTTTAATATTTATTCCCTTTTGTTGCCCTTGTTGTTTTTTTATTGCTGTAGTTGTTGTTATTGATGTCATTGTTGTTGGGTAGGACAGAGAGAAATGGAGAGAGGAGGGGAAGACAGAAAGGGAGAGAGAAAAACAGACACCTGCAGACCTGCTTTACCACCTATAAAGTGACTCCCCTGTAGTTGGGGAGCCGGGGGCTTAAACCGGGACCCTAACCCGCGCTTAACCTGCTGCACTACTGCCCGACTCCCTCTCTCCCCGCCCCTCTTGTCTTCCCCTCCTCTCTTGGTTTTTCTCTGCCCTTTCCAACAACAGTAGCAAAAGCAGCAGTAATAATAACGACGGGAGTTGGGCGGTAGCGCAGCGGGGTAAGCGCAGGTGGCTCAAAGTGCAAGGACCAGCGTAAGGATCCCGGTTCAAGCCCCCGGCTCCCCAACCGCAGGGAAGTTGCTTCACAAGCGGTGAAGAGGTCTGCAGGTGTCTATCTTTCTCACCCCCTCCTCTCTCCATTTCTCTTTGTTCTGTCCAACATAGTGTGTTTAAATGTAGCCATAGCCCTCTGCTCCACTGGTGGTAACAAAGCAGTTTGTCTGGCATTTATCAAACAGGATGATGATTTTATTTATTTATAATGAAGTTTATTGCTGAAATTGGTATAAAGAATATATAGTAGGTTTCTGCATGACAGGAAAATTAAAGCCAGAGATCCACCACCAACACCTGTTGCAATAGTTTTAAATAATGATTTTATTTAAATAATATATATATATTTAATTATTTTCTTTTTTATATTTATTTATTACTTTTGTTGCCCTTGTTGTTTTATTGTTGTAGTTGTTATTGTTGTTGTCATTGTTGGATAGGACAGAGAGAAATGGAGAGAGAGGGAGAGAAAGATAGACACCTACAGACCTGCTTCAACACTTGTGAATGACTCTCCTGCAGGTGGGGAGCCAGGGCTTGAACCGGCATTCTTATGTCGGTCCTTGCGCTTTGCGCCACGTGCGCTTAACCCACTGCGCTACAGCCTGACTCCTTAAATAATATTTTTTTATTGTAAAAGTTTTAAAAAGAAATGAGCGGTCAGTAACTACCTTCCATGCCTTTCTCAGTTCGAAAGCTGCAGTCAAAACATGCTAAGAGCACAAACTTCATTCTTAGTGCAACCCAAGTAGGTAACATAGAGTTCCTACTTTACCCTGCAGAAAGTGCAAAATCGAGTCTTTAAAACTGTGGCTTTCAGATATGAGCACTTAGTGCTTCCTGTTTGCAATTTTCTATCAGAAAGAACAGCGGAATGCCAAGGAGGCTGGCGGAAACTACACTCCAGCATTGACTGAGCAGGAGGTGTATGCCCAGGTTGCTCGTCTCTTTAAGAACCAGGAAGATCTATTGTCAGAGTTTGGGCAGTTTTTACCAGATGCCAACAGTTCTGTGGTAAGTTTTATTTAGAAGAACTACACTATTTAGAATGACTGTTTTAAATAATTAAGGGTCGTTTTCTAAATTATACTTATGCCTTGTTAAGAGTATTAATTTCTTTCATATGTCTTAATTAGCTTTTAAGCAAAACAACCGCTGAGAAGGTTGATTCTGTGAGAAATGACCACGGAGGTACTGTGAAGAAGCCCCAGTTAAACAATAAGCCACAGAGGCCCAGTCAGAATGGCTGCCAGATCCGCAGACACTCTGGAACAGGAACCACTCCTCCAGTGAAGGTGAGAACGGCTCACAACTGCTTGTTTTGACTTCAGGAACCACTGTATTGATGGAAAACTCTATAGAGTTTTGTGCGTACTCTGATCCTGAGTGTAGACAGTTGTGTCCTAGATATTCAAATCCTACTGAAAATGCCTCACTTTCCCCCCTTTTTCTCCCAAAGTTTGTTTGTGTCACAGAACCTCAGATGTGCAAAACATGCCTGGTTGAAGAAAGATGTTAAAAAACCACTAGTTCTTTAGATCACTGTGCTTCTTTGAGTTCCAACTTGTCTTCTCTTATATTTGTTCTTGTTAGTTAGCTGTCATCTATTTATTATATTATTCACTTAATTACTTTTGCTGCTCAGGGTTACTTAGACTTTTTAAAATCTTTCCCTTTTGATGTGGTGCCTTAAACGTGCCTTGTGCCAAGAAGATTATTGAAGTTGATACTTACTTCAGAAATAAATTAATGGTCTCTGTGGTCCTCCTGTGAGCAAAGTGTAAGATTTCTGGTATAGAGGCATATCCTGCCTGAGGTTCTTTGCGTTGCCTGATTGGGGTTGAGGGTGGTGGTAAAAAGAAGAAATACCAAAGCATCAGTCTGGCACATGCTAAACCAGGGATTGAACTTGTGCTCTTAGGTCTAATGTTCCAGCCACTGTATCACCCCTCAGGCTGAGGTTTTCCAGACCATATATCTCTATCAACTTCATCTCTAAGTCTGGACTTGGGGCTACAGTGGAGAGAGGTTTAAATTCTGCTGGTAACCTGTTATGTGTTGGTCCTTGGTAGAATAAATGCTATTGGCCTGCCTGTAGGAAACTAAAACTCAACCCCTTTTATATGGTGCAGTGATGGTAGGAACAGTATAGGTGTATTTATTGCATATTACTTCAGTAAAGCAGTATAAACATGGAAGAAATAGGTATTTCTGTAGAATTAAAGAGTAACACAAGATTGGAATTTTCTAATGGTGGAAGGTAATTGGTAAATAAGAGAATATCTACAAATACCGACATGTTCAGTGTTGCTGACACTCTTGGGGGGGGATTTCTATAGTTATTACTGATATTCCCCATCTATAATTTTTTTTTTTTTTTTTTTTTGGCCTCTGGGATTATCACTGGGGCTCAGTGCCTACACTATGAATCCACTGCTCCTGGAGACTATTTTTTTTTTCTTTTTTGTTGCCCTTGTTTTATTGTTGTAGTTAGTAATGTTATTGTTGTCATCGTTGTTGGATAGGACAGAGAGAAATGGAGAGAGGAGGGGAAGACGGGGAGAGAAAGACACCTGCAGACCTGCTTCACCGCCTGTGAAGTGACCCCCCTTGTAGGCGGTGAGCTGGGAGCTCAAACCAGGATTCTTGCACCGGTCCTTTGCACCTTGAGCTATGTGTGTTCAACCCGCTGCGCTACCTCCTGCCCCCCCTGAAGATTTTGTTTTACCCTCTTTCCTCCCAAGATAGAGACGGAGAGAAGGAAAGACACTACAACACTGCTCTGTTGCTTGTGAAGCTTCCCCATGCAGGTGCTGCTCGTATGTGACGGCTCAAACTTGGGTCCTTGTGCACAGTAAAGTGTGTGTGCTCTCCTCGGTTATCTACCTCCTGGCCTCGACGACTGTTTTAAATATTTGCTTTTCAAAGTTTATACTTTAGATTATATTTCACGTCTGTGAACTATGGTAGTTCCATAGGGAGCAAGGATCAGGTCAGCAGATTGGCTTCACACCTGAAGTGGTTTTTTCCCACACCTGATTACTTACAGGTGGAAGTACTATATTTGGGGGGATTAGAACTCACGTTCTACTCTCCTTGGTGGTGAAAGCAGAGGTGATGGCTCCTCAGAGAGTAAACTCTGAGTCAAAGGTAAATATGTTGTTACTTCCAAAGTTTGTGTGTTTCCTCACAGGTAATTGAGAAGTAGCTTTATGGACATGGGTAGGTAGCATAATGTTTATGCAAACAGACTCATGCTTGAGGCTTCAAAGTACCCGGCTCAATCCCCAGCACCACTATAAGCCAGAGCTGAGCAGTGCTCTGATTAAAAGTTAAAAATAAATAAGTAGATTAAAAAAGAGAGAGAAAGAGAGAACTGGCTTTTTAAAAGCAAATTCTTGTTGACATTTATGTCATGGCTTGTTCATTTCTTTGAAAAGAGCAATCGTAAATTGATGTTATTTTTGCTGACAAGATTGTTTCTGTTAGGAAAATAAGCTATGCTTTTTAAATAAAAAAATTTAATTGTAATTTAATAAAAATTTGAAGGTTGCTTTCTGTCTACATAAAGCAACGTGTTTTGGTCTCTTCTGCCTCTAAAATTCAGGTGATAATACGGTAAGATTAGATCCCAAATAAAATTTCTTTGAACTCAATGGGAAGCAGTAAGGACAATGATACAGAAATCACATTTGTAGGAAGACTATTTGGTGAATAGAGTGATCTGTAAGCCTCTCCAAAAAGAAACTTGATCGGCAAACAGCAATAGAGAAAATGGGTTTAAAATGATTCATGGCTTACTTAATTTTCTCATTTGTTGCAAATGATTAGCTAGAAGTGGTTAGTAATAGAATCCACTGAGCATAGATGAAATACAGTGTTTGTATTTTCCCCCTTTTGTAGAAGAAACCCAAATTGCTCAGCCTAAAGGATTCTTCAATGGCAGAAGCCAGCAAGCATGGTGTAGGAACTGAATCATTATTTTTTGATAAGGTAAGTAATGTATATTATTATTTATTATTATTATCAGAACACTGCTCAGCTCTGACTTAAAGTGGTGGGGGGAATTGAACCTGGGACTTGGAAGCATCAGGCATGCAAATCTCCTTATATAACCATTATGTTCTCTTTGCCTTGAGTGTATTGGATTTAATTATTAATGCCAGAAGAAAACCACTTTATCAGCAGGGTTTTGTTTGAGACTTCATGCTGATGAAGACTTTTTTCTTTTTAACTTAGTGTTGTAGGTACTTTATTTATTTCTTTCCTCCTCTCCCTCCTCCTCCTCATTACTTTTAATTTTATAATTTTCTCTTTTGTTGCCCCCCCTTTCATTGCTGTTGTAGTTGTTATTGATGTCGTCATTGTTGGATAGGACAGAGAGAAATGGAGAGAGATGGGGAAGACAGAGAGGGAGAGAGAAAGATAGACACCTGCAGACCTGCTTCACTGCCTGTGAAGTGACTCCCCTGCAGGTGGGGGGCCAGGGGCTCCAACCGGGATCCTTACGCTGGTCCTTGCACTCTGCGCCCAACTTCCTCAATGTACTTATTCTTAAGTATCACAAGCCATATTGTCTCCTTTGACTTTGTGAATATGCACTAAATATAACATTTTCCATGGGAGAAGGGTTTTTTGTTTTTAAATGCATGATAATTCTTTGAAAATTTTGGAGCTCCCTCTTAGAGATTTCTACATTTGTTCAGTGGGGAGTTTTGTTCCTGGCACCAAAGACTTAGAAAGAACCTTGTGGGCTGGGGAGGCAGTATAATGTTTATGCAAAAGAATTTCATGCCTGAGGCTCAGAGGTGCCATGTTCAATCCCTAGCACCACTATAAGCCCCAGCTGATCAGTACTCTGACCTGCCTGCCTCTCTGTCCCTCTCTTTGTATTTCTCTCATTAAAAAATAAATTACTTGGGCAGGGGAGATAGCTTAATTATGCAAAAGACTTCCATGGCTGAGGCTCCAAGCTCCCAGGTTCACTCCCCAGCACCACCATAAGCCAGAGTTAAGCAGTGCTCTGGTATTTCTCTGTGTCTCTCTCATTCAAACAAACAAACAAACAAACAACAACAAAAAGTGCCTTGTAATCTAATTGGTTGTGATACCTATTTGTGGTCATGCATGTAGGGCTCATGGGAATTCTGATTTGTAGTTGCAAAACTTCCCAGGTGATTGTAATGAGCAGTCAATTGATGGTGCATTAGTTTCACACTCTTTCAATGTCTGACATCCTCCTTGGAGTCAACTTGATGAATAGCATGTTCTTTCATTGAGCTAACTGACAGCTGCTGAACTCAGCAGCAGAACCAGGTTGGGTTTATCTGGTGGTGATCTATCCTGTCTTAACACCTTTTGATTTTTGCAGAAGGACAGATGAACTAGTCTGTCCGTGATTGGTGCCTCTTGTTCTCTAAAGTACCTAGAGATATATATATTGAAGTATATATAGATAAACTATTTGGAAGCTGCTTTAGAGTTCAGTGGTAGTTGGAAATGGCTTGTGGTGAAACAAAATTTCTATTGATCTTTGAGCCTGGGTTTGTTGGATTATTCAGGCTACTTTTATGAATGCTTAAAATCTAATAACAGCTGAAAGTAAACATGGTATACAGTACAAAAAGGTATACTGCTTCAGTTTTGGCTTTGAAAGTACATATTCCTAATAATTATGAAAAGTCTATCTGTCTTATGTTCCCGTTTGCTTATATGTTTCTGGTAGTCCAACCCAGGATCCAGTACATGCACAGTATGCAGTCATTGCTGAACTGCATTCCTTCCCTAAATTCTAGTGTCTCTTAAGTCACTTTACTTTTTTTGTTTCCATAAGGTCCGGAAAGCTCTGCGTAGTGCAGAAGCCTATGAAAATTTCCTGCGCTGTCTTGTTATCTTTAACCAGGAAGTGATTTCTCGGGCTGAGCTTGTACAACTAGTCTCTCCTTTCCTAGGGTAAGTGGAGTGAGGGTTGTAACCCTGATGGATGATATAGAGGTGGAATGTTTGTGAAAGTACTTGGAAGGTAAATTTAATTTGAATGCCATGGAGCTATTTGGTTCATTGTCAATACCAAAAGAATCCTTTGAGGGTCTACTATAATTCTGGCGATGAAAAAATGGACAGATGGGCCATTGGCTTAGATTGACCAGTGGTAAATATTTATAGAGACCAGTCTCTTCTGGGTTCTAGAATCTTGGCTATATTTGACCTAAGAATTGTCTGACCACTCAAACAGTAATCTTAACTACTGTGACTGAGTATTTCCTAGCTTCAAAGCACTTACTTTATTCCTACCTTAACTGATTTGAGAGTACTCTTCAAGAATGGGAAGCCAAGTGCTCAGAACTAGTGTTTCAGGAAAAATTGTTTTGATTTCTTTACTTTTTTTAATATTTATTTTCCCTTTTGTTGCCCTTGTTTTTCATTGTTGTAGTTATTATTGTTGTTATTGTACAGGACAGAGAGAAATGTAGAGAGGAGTGGGGAGAGAAAGATAGACACCTGCAGGCCTGCTTCACTGCCTGTGAAGGGACTACCTTGTAGGTGGGGAAGCCAAGGCCTCGTCCTTGCACTTCACCATGTGCGCTTAACCTGCTGCGCTACTGCCCGACTCCCGGAAAAATGGTTAAATTGAAATTATATTGAATTCTTGGTAGCAGGGTTCTGACCCAGCACCAACAGTAGTAGTGATTTCAGGATAACTGTATCATACTTCTCATTGCTCACAGATACTTGGTTTGATTTTATAGGAAATTCCCTGAATTGTTTAATTGGTTTAAAAACTTTCTGGGCTATAAGGAATCTGTACATCTGGAAACTTTTCCAAAGGAACGAGCCACAGAGGGCATTGCCATGGAGATAGATTATGCTTCTTGTAAACGGTTGGGCTCCAGCTATCGAGCCCTACCAAAGAGTTACCAGCAGCCCAAGTGTACAGGGCGGACTCCTCTCTGTAAAGAGGTAAGAATTGCTTTAGTAAGACACAATTCTGCATTCACACCTTTCTCCAGAAGTTAGTGGTAGCTGGGACTGAGGATTTATATGAATGTGCAGGTCAAGAACTTTCTCTTTGTTAAAAAGAAAATGTTTTACTCTTATGTTCAAAACTTTGTCATTACTAATGGCTTTTGTAAACTTGCTAAAGGTGATTTTGTTAACTGCTTTTTCCTTTCTCTAAAGTTTTGTGTCTTACTGAGAATGTTCAATCACCAGAATGCCTTGTCACACTTTTTGATCTCTCTTCTTTAACCCTAAGGTCTTAAATGACACCTGGGTTTCTTTTCCATCGTGGTCTGAGGATTCCACATTTGTTAGTTCCAAGAAGACTCAGTATGAAGAACATATCTATCGTTGTGAAGATGAGCGCTTTGAGGTACAACATTTTATCATTTGAAATTTGGGGAAATGGGAGGTACCTGCCTTCAGTGAGGTTTGGCATTTTAAGATTAAACAAATGTGGTTTGAAAGGTGCTGCAGTGACTGAGTGTTGGAATGATGTGGTTCTTGTGTGCATATGTACTAACGTTTGGTTGGGCTTGTGTGAAGGAATATTTTTTTTTACACATCAAGATACATTAATAATCTTGTTGTGTAGACAATCCCCAACCCGCAGTCACTTGAAAAAACTTGTTTCTTTTTTTTCTTTGATTAGTCATTAAAAAATTGTAGTATTGAGGCATTTTATTATTTTAAAAAGGTATATATATGCATAAACTACTAAGAATTTAAGTTTCATCACACATGTACTTCATTTTTTAGCTTGACCGTCTAGTAAATCTTTAGCTTCATTGATTTTGGCTGCTATATAAAGAGATCCTCCTTTATCTGGGTGATTTAAAAGCATGATTCGACGATGAGCTTCTTATTTTCCTTTTGTTGGCAATATTACTAATATACTAATAACCTAGTATTAGTGCTGCTTCCCGCTTTGTCATTTTGGGTTCAAACCCACCTCTGTAATAGCCACCACTGAAGGCAGATTTCGGTAGACTTTGAAAAACTTGTTTTACTTGAGGCTCCACATGCTTCATGGCTTGCAAATCATAGCGACCTGCAAATCCTGCAGCTGCAATGGTCAGTCCAACTGCCACCACTGTGCTCGCCATGGCTCCAGCTCGGCTGCCCGGCCTCTGCCGACAGCGCGGTTCATCCCAGCCCCGAGCGGCCACACACCTCGTCGGGAAACTAAGAGGCCGCCCACTTGTTTATTTCTTATGCTGCTTGGGCATTGATAATTCACAACCAGTTCTGCTCATCAAAATTATTTGGGAACCCAGGCTTACAGTTCTTGAGCATTGTCAATAACTGAGTGAAGGGAGAGGTCAGAATGGCTTTGTAACCTGAACTAAATGCTCTGGCCTTGAAATAATAAACATTACCTTAACTCACCTGTTCACATGTCATTTGTCAAAACTAGTTACATGATCCTGTCTGATCCCAAGTGAGGCTGCAAGTTCAGTTCAACAGTGAGTTCCTTAAGGGATGATAGTCACTGTTCTTATTACTATTAAATGTTGAACAAGCTGAGTAAATATTTCACATTAACCTAAAAAAATTTATTGGTGAGGCTGGGTTTTCCTCTTGAATAGTTTTTAGTGGCATGTCCTGACTGTAATGTTTGTGACATACATATTATAGTCATTCAGGGAAATTCAGGAGACAGTGTTAACAGCATTGTTGTCTTCTGCGAACTCCCTCTGGTCTGGGATAAGCAGTTCTAAACAGAACACTTTGTAGTGGTAATGGAATAACTTATCACTTACGGAATGTTTGCTGTGTTCCAGGTACTCCACTTTTTGTGAATTATAACATTTAATTCAGAAAACAATCTCTTGAGAGTAGGTTTTTGTTACTTTTATTTTACTGGTAAGGAAATGGTTTACTATGAATAGAGCAGAGCCAGAATCCCAATCTAGGAATTTTGACTTTGCACAATATATTTCTGACCATGACTTTCAAAGGATTTACTTATTTTATTGGTGCCACCGGGTCCGGCTCTCTGGGACTCAGCGTCTACACAGTGAATTCACCAGTCTTGATATCTATGCTTCCCCTCTCCCTTTGACAGAGAAATAGGAGTGAGAGAGAGAAGGGGAAAGAGAGAGATGATACCTATAACACTGCTCCAGTACTTCTGAAGCTCCTCAGCTTCCCCACCCCTTAGGTAGGGACTGGGTACTTGAACCCAGGTCCTTGTGCTTGGTAAAGTGTGCTCTACTGGGTGCGCCACTACCTTATCACAGTTCTAATTTGGTTTGTGTCATACATACTCTTCTTTTTTCTTTAGCTTGATGTAGTTTTAGAGACCAATCTGGCAACAATTCGGGTTCTGGAAGCAATACAGAAGAAGCTTTCTCGCTTGTCAGCTGAGGAGCAAGCCAAATTTCGCTTGGACAACACTCTTGGGGGCACGTCAGAAGTCATCCATCGAAAAGCTCTCCAGAGGATATATGCCGACAAAGCTGCGGATATCATCGATGGGCTGAGGAAGAACCCCTCTATTGCTGTCCCAATTGTCCTTAAAAGGTACCTGAGCAAATATCCCCTTGTACTTGAGTGAGTTCCAGTGTGCTTTCTGTTTGTGTCCCACTAAATATGACTCGTGGAGACCTGTTTATCCCAGGAGGCCCCTTTTCCCCCTCAATTCCAGTTCATGGAAATCAGATGCAGCTAGCAGAGTTCTTGATGGGGCTTTGTGTAACCAGCAGTGAGAACAACCTGAAAAGTCTGTAGTGATGTGTTCTCTGTTTCTGAGAGCTTTCTTTCTTTCTTGAGAATATTTAAAAAGATAAAATGAAAACCACCACCCCCATTTCACTCGGAACTACTAGCATGTTATTTTTACACAGGCTGGGGATTGAATTCAGCTTCTGGCTTGTGTGATGCTGATGAAGTGCATCCTGGGAATTCTCATTTTTGTCTAATGGGACACCCAGCACAATTTCATCTGTGTTAGCTTCCCTAAAACAATTCATGATGACCCTTGTAGTGTTGGGCTGAAACCCAGTGCCTTTTTCTTAATACACATGTTTGCTTTCAATTGTGTTCTCTGCCAGGTGCTATCTCCTGCCCTGGTGTGTTCACTTTTAAATAAGAGACGGTTTTTTTTTTTTTTTTTAAAGATTTTATTTATTTATTTATTAGTGAGAAACATAGGGAGAGAAAGAGCCAGACATCATTCTGGTACATGTGCTGCTGAAGATTGAACTCAGGACCTCACGCTTGAGAGTCCGATGCTATATCCACTGCGCTACCTCCTGGACCACAAGAGACAGTCTTTGTAAAGAACTCAGCCTGCCATTTTCTACCAAGAATGTCTTCTTTCTCTTAAGTAGACTTCATGTTTTGGGCTACTGTTTTGCCCACCTCTGGCCAGGTATTGAGCAGGAATCTAAAGCCAAAGACCTGTGAGTGCCTTCAGCTCCTTGTCAAACTGTCTCCCTTGCTGTCTCTCTTTTTATTTATTTAATTATTATTTTATTTTTAAATTATTTATTTATTAATGAGAAAGATAGGAGGAAAGAAAGAACCAGACATCACTCTGGTACATGTGCTGCCGAGGATTGAATCCAGGATTTCATGTTTGAGAATCCAATGCCATATCCATCACGTCATCTCCTGGACCACTTATTTATTTATTATTTTATTAGTGATTTAATATTGATTTGCAAAATCACATGTCAGCAGGGGCATACTTCAACACCATTCCCACCACCAGAGTCCAGAATCCCCAGTCTCTCCACTGAAGGCCGCCACTGTTCTCCCAAGGTTGCAGACACGGGTTAACTGTCGCCTCTATGACTATCTGTCTAGAGTTTTACATCGTTGCCCTCTTTTCTGAAGTTGCGTTCTCTGTCTCTGTCACCTGGTGAATAGAATTCTTGTCTGCTGCATAGGTCAGAAGTATCCAGACTTTACTGTTCTCCCGATGTGCGCCTCCCAAACCCCCCCCAAGTGCAGGCATGGATTGGTGGCTACATATATACATATATATATAATTTATTTATTCATTTGTTTAATTTATTTTTTTAACCAGAGCACTGTTCAGTTCTGGCTTATGGTGGTGCAGGGGATTGAACCTGGGACTTTGAAACCTCAGACATGAGAGTTTCTTTGTATAACCATTATGTTATCTACACATGCCCGTGGCTGTACCTCTTCTTGCTAGTTAATTTAACTTCTGACTCTGATGTAGGGTATTTTTCAGTTCTAGTGCTCCTCTTCTAGTGAGTCTACTTTAGTCTTCTGTTGTGTGGTGTTAGGATCAGTTTTCACCAGAACTTCCCAAATTGTGTTCAAAGGAACATTACAATGCAAGTTTTCTGCTGTTGGACTTTACACTGGCATAGTAAAGATTCTTAAAAGTAATGCAGTAAAGAGAACATTTAATTTTGTTTTGGAATGAGAGAAGGGGATAGATATTCTGTGGGATGTTTGAGAAATAAGTAATTCTCCCCTTAGCCCCACCCAGGTCTTTGAGCATGTAGATGCTCGGGATTGAACCTGGGACCTCTCCCATTCAAGACCTGAGTACCACCACTGTGATATGTCTCTGGCCCCCAGCTGCTTTTTCATTCAGATAGAGAAGCAGTGAGGGAGAGATGCCATAGCTCTGGAACCACCTCCAGAACCCTAGTGCATGGCAAGACTCTTGTTCTACCCATGAAGTACCTTAGACCTAAAAGTAGCATTTCTTTGGGACAAATTATTTTCTCCAAATAAGTTGAATAAATAATCATGTTACAGAATTTAAAACTGGTTTGAATAACATCCTTGAATTGCCAACATTTTTTTAAATAGACCCAGTTTATCCCTTGACTTTTGAAATAAAGTAAGCCTGACATCTTCCTCACTTCTAAACACTCATAGAGGGCTTACTATTTCCTGATTGGGGGGAGTGTCTTAAATATTTATATCTGCCACCAGGGTTATCAATGGGGCTCCATGTTGACACTACAAATCCACTACTCCCAGCAGCAACACCTCTTTTCTCCTTCCTTCCTTCCTTCCTTCCTTCCTTCCTTCCTTCCTCCCTCCCTCCCTCCCGCCCTTCCTCCCTTCCTCCCCCTCCCTCCTTCTCTCTGTTTCTTTATTGGATAGGACAGAGAAGAATTGAGAGGGGAGAGGGATAGAGACACAACCTACAGACTTAATTGCTCCTGAAACGTCTCCCCTACAGCTGGGAGTGGGGGCTCAAACTCTGGCCTTGTGCATGGTAATATGTGTACTTAAATGTGTGTGCCACTGCCCAGACCCCAATACCTAACTCCCTCCCTCCATCCCTTTGAGGGAGAGAGAACCAGAGTACCACTCAGGCTTATGCACTACCAGGGATTGAATTTAGGACTTCTTGCCTGACGGTCTCTTTATCTGCTGTGCCATTTCCTGTACCCTCTATCAAAAAAAAAAGAAAAAAAAATTTTTTTAGTAGCTACTGTGACAGAGCCAGGGAGTTAATTCTGTTGTTTCTACATCTTGCTAGGTTGAAGATGAAAGAGGAAGAATGGCGAGAGGCTCAGAGAGGCTTTAACAAGGTGTGGAGAGAGCAAAATGAAAAGTACTACTTAAAGTCTTTAGACCACCAGGGAATAAATTTTAAGCAGAATGATACCAAGGTCCTGAGATCTAAGAGCTTACTCAACGAGATTGAGAGTATCTATGATGAGGTAAGTTGGAGTGGAGGCTTCTTGTGTACAGCTTTGAGTCCTAGAAATTACCTTTGTTATAAAAGTGAGACTCCTCAGGGCCTGTTGTTGCTTGCTGCAAAACTATCATAGATTTCTGTTGCAGGGTTCTGCCAATAAAGTTTAAGCCTTACCTTTATACTTAAGCTGTCTTACTGATTTCCCAGTTAACCATTTCTGACCCTATCTATTCCCCTCAAACAGATCCTTGTATTCTCTTACGTACGTCCTCTCAACTTCCCGTAATATGAACACTTTCTATTGATTTGCTCAGACTCTTTCAGATCTTTGTTTATTCAATAGATTACCAGGCTTATATATAGTACTGGGAGCTAGAAGGCAGAGACGAATAAGAAATTGTGCTTTTACGAGTTCACAATTTTGGGGATGGGTAATAACAGTCATATGGTGTGTTTAAGCATTCTTAGAAATAGTATTAGCTTGGATTTAAAAAACAAAAGCTAAAAAATGGCAAACACCTGAAAGGGAAGAGAACAGTAAAATGAGCTTATTATTAACCAAATGCAAACAATCATCCTATTGTCAGTTTTGTTACCTCTGTCACCTTACCTCCCCCACTCCCATCATAATGACTTCTTTTAGTTTTAGACTCAACATTGTCACCTGTAAACACAAGTCCAGAATTTAAAAAGACCATCTTCCAATTCTGTCCCATTGTTCCTAGCAAACAGTACAGAATTTAGAAGTTACAAATACCAAACGACATCTCCCTTATTACCTTTTTTTATTCTTCCAGAGCACTGCTCAGCTCTGGCTTATGGTGGTGCAGGGGATTGAACCTGGGACATTGGAGCCTCAGGCATGAGAATCTCTTTGCATAGCCATTATGCTATCTACCCTTCCTCCCACATTACCTTTTGTTTCTTGGAGGCACAGAAAGTGTTGTTTATGTCACGTCCTAAGGTTTGACTGTGATTAGCAACGTTGGTTATTGCTGTGTAGACTTACAGCACTTGTTCTGTTTGTTTCTGTAGATTTATCACATAATACTTGTGTCTCTTTTCTATCAGAGACAGGAACAGGCTACAGAAGAGAATGCTGGTGTACCTGTTGGCCCACACCTCTCTCTCGCATATGAAGATAAACAGATTCTAGAAGATGCAGCTGCTCTAATTATCCACCACGTGAAGAGACAGACAGGCATTCAGAAAGAGGACAAGTATAAAATCAAGCAAATCATGCATCATTTTATCCCAGATTTGCTCTTTGCTCAAAGAGGAGATCTCTCAGATGTAGAGGAAGAGGAAGAAGAAGAGATGGATGTAGATGAAGCCACAGGGGCAGCTAAGAAGCACAACGGTGTTGGGGGCAGCCCCCCGAAGTCCAAGCTACTGTTTAGTAACACCGCAGCTCAGAAGTTAAGAGGGATGGATGAAGTATACAATCTCTTCTATGTCAATAACAACTGGTATATCTTTATGCGGCTGCACCAGATTCTCTGCTTGAGGCTGTTACGGATTTGCTCACAAGCTGAACGTCAAATTGAAGAAGAAAACCGTGAGAGGGAGTGGGAGCGGGAAGTTCTAGGCATAAAACGAGACAAGAGTGACAGCCCTGCCATCCAGCTGCGTCTTAAAGAACCGAGTGAGTGTTTCTCGGCTGTTGGTTCACAAAGGGTTTGTGGAGTACATCCTTTAGGCTTTAGTTAGTTTTGGGGCTGCTGTCTCTTTTTTTCTTTTTATCATTATATATTTTTTCCTTTCTTTATTAGCGATTGATTATTGATAGATAAAATTATTAGGTCACGGGTATAATTCTACATCATCCCCACCACTAGAGTTCTGTGTCTCTACCCCCTCCATTGGATACTACAGTGGTTCTCCCAAGGTCACCAGTATGGGCTGACCGTATCACTGTAGGTAGGTAGGTAGGTAGGTAGGTAGGTAGATAGATATAGATATATGCCCGTTTTTTATATGGTTCTGCCTTTACCTCCTAAGTCACAACTAACTACTACCTCTGAGTGTGTCATTGTCATTGTTGTGGTCGTGTGTGTGTGTCCTCAGATAAGGGGACTAGTGTCTGACTTCCTCTGGTCTTGGCATAAAAATAAGATTCCTGGTGACAGACACTTGGAGTCCTGGTGGAATTAGGGTTCAGAACCCTCTGGTTTTATTCCTCTCATTTACTCCTCTGGGGTTTTGGATGAAATTTCTATTTTTTTACCAGGACACTGCTCAGCTCTGATTTATGATGGTGTGGGATGGACGAAAACTCTTTTTGGGGTGCAGAAGGTGGGACTTCTACTTTATTTTATTATTAGAGACAGAAATTGAGAGGTGAGAGGGAGAGACTTTCTATAGCTCTACTTCACCCCTTGTGAAGCTTTCCCCCTGCAGTGTGGGACCAGGGGCTTGAAGCCAGGTCCTTGTGTGCTTAACCAGCTGTGTACCATCGCCTTACCCCTGGCAGTGTTTTTTTTTTTAATTGCTTCTCTGCTGGACATGGACATTGGCATACCCCTTGCTTGTTTCTTTCTTTCCCTAATGGGGTAGTGCTCTGGAGAGGTGGGGTTGCAGGACACATTGGTGAGATCATCTGCCCAGGGAGGTCAGGATTGACTTGTAGTAGCAGCTGCAAGTTGGTGTCTGAAAGGCAGTAAGATATAAGGCAGACAAAATGCTGAACAAGCAGAAGTCAAAATGTAGGTGCAGAGCAGAAGAGTATTAGGGATCTTAGGTAGAAAAAGACTAGAAAGTCTATTTCAGGTTTGTTTCTAGGGGCCCATGACTTTAGTACTTTTTGCTTGAGTTTGATAGCTAACATGGAAGGTGGAATAGAAATATTGTCTTGGGAAGATGGTGTCAGAGTTAAGAATAGAACTAGAAAGTTAAACAACAACAATAATAACCACCACAGCAATAAAAAACAAAGGCAACAAAAGGGAAAAATAAAGATAAAATACTAAAAACAAAAAATAAAACACTAGAAAGCTGGATTAGGGCAAAGAGTAGCTCCCAAACACAGAAATACAATTAACTGTTTACCACACTGATCTGACCAAGGGCCCATGTATATTCATATTTAAAGTTTATAGAAAGAGGATTGAAACTGAAGAGATGATGGGAGATAACAGAATACCAGAATTCAATGAAGATAGAGAACTCTGGGAAGAGTTTTAAAGAAGTTGCCATGTCCTTTAATTCTGTGTTGCCTGCTTTTGGATAGCTGCTGAATCCATGAATTAGGTACTTGAATTGTGAGCCCAAAGGGTTTTTTTTTTTTTTTTTTTTTTTACATGTTGCAGCCTATTTCCCTGTGCTCTTGAGGAAATAACCAGTCTGTGGTGTGAATCATCTTTTTGTTTTTTTTCCAAGCTGCTGATTTAAGAAACTGTTGTCTGGCCTTAGCCTTCTATCTGTTTAAAAGCTAGTGACACTAGGAATTGATTCTAAAAGTCTGTCTCTGTCTCAAGCTAGAGTTAATCGAGATAACCTTTTTGATTTCAGTGATGATTCATTTGACTGGGTAGAAATGAGAGAAAATGGCCTAGTACTTGCTTGGCCTCTGACTGAACTAGTTGCAGGTCCACAGAGTTTGCTTGTGATCACACTGAGCCTCACAGAGACATGGTCGACACAAAGTTCTGTGGTTTGCACTTTCCCTTCATGTTCCTACTTTGATTTGCAGCGCTGGAGATCAAATCTACCTCTTTGTGAACGTTATGCAAATGGTCTTTATTTTAATCTGTTAAAAAACAAAGTCCTGCAGTCTACTAGTTGCCAAGCTTCTCATTAATAGGGACAAGGTTCTAGCTGGTAATTGAAATGATTCATACTCAGTAAGTACAGATCATTTAATGCAATTTGTGAAGTAAAATGTTGGGAGTCCATCTTCTTTTAAACAAAGGGACTTTGACAAATGTGGATGACTTCAATATTCATAGAGGATTTAATTTGCACTCCTATTTTACTGTTCTTTAGAGGTTTGCCTGGGCTAGTGTTTGGTTCTAAGTCTGCTCTTCCTGCTTGCTGCTCTCTGCTTTATGCTTCATTGCAATGTTTTATGAGCAAGTGACCCATGTAAGGAATGCTCTTTGCAGGCTTGGAGAGCAGGTTCCTCTTTCAGCAGAGGATTCAACAACTTTTTGTAGGTGACTTCTTCACCGGAATATTTTGCTTTCTTTATGTAGAGAAACCAGCTAGGTTGTAACTAGGAGTCTTCCTAGCACAGTCCCTGAGTGTTAGAAGCTGCTGTTAGAGTTGCAGAATCACACTTTTTAGATGGACAGCACTGGTGAATGGAGCCACGTGTCAGGTTTTATCTGAATTGAGCAGATTGAGTTGTTTTCAATAACTAATTCTTGTTCTTTTAAAAATCTTTTTGTAATTTATTTATTTTGAATAGAGACAGGGAAATTGGGAGGGGGGAGCTCTGCAGCACTTGTTGCTGCCCCCACCCCTGCAGGTGGGGACTAGGGGCTCAGACCTAGGTCCTTGCACACTGTAATTAATGTGTGCGTTCAACCAGTGTGCACCTACTTTTTTAAAAAAACTTTATTTGTTAGAACAGAGAAATTGAAGTGGGGGTTTAGAGAGAGACAAAAAGACACTTGCAGCACCACTTCACCATTTGTGAAGCTTCCCCCTGCAGGTGGGGCCTAGTGGCTTAAACCTGGGTCCTGTGCTTAGTAATACATGCACTTAGCCAAGCACACCACCACCTGGCCCCCCCAATGCTTGTTCTCTGATACTTTTTTGGCCAGCTGTGGGTTTTGCCCCTTCTGACCTTTTCTTTCTTTCTTTCTTTCTTTCTTTCTTTCTTTCTTTCTTTCTTTCTTTCTTTCTTTCTTTCTTTCTTTAATATTTTATTTATTTATTCCCTTTTGTTGCCCTTGTTGTTTTATTATTGTAGTTATTATTGTTGTTGTCGTCGTTGTTGGATAGGACAGAGAGAAACGGCGAGAGGAGGGGAAGACAGAGAGGGGGAGAGAAAGATAGACACCTGCAGACCTGCTTCACCGCCTGTGAAGCGACTCCCCTGCAGGTGGGGAGCCGGGGTTCGAACCAGGATCTTTATGCCGGTCCTTGTGCTATGCGCCACCTGCGCTTAACTCACTTCGCTACAGCCCGACTCCCCTCTTTCTTGTTTTTTTAATATTTATTTATTCCCTTTTGTTGCCCTTGTTTTATTGTTGTAGTTATTATTATTGTTGTTGATGTTGTCATTGTTGGATAGGACAGAGAGAAATGGAGAGAGGTGAGGAAGACAGAGAAGAGAGATAGATACTTGCAGACCTGCTTCAGCGCCTGTGAAGCAACTTCCCTGCAGGGTGGGGAGCCAGGGGCTCGAACCGTGATCCTTACTCGGGTTCTTGTGCTTTGCACCACATGTGCTTAACCCGCTGTGCTACCGCCCGACTCCCCTGACCTTTCCTTCCTTCCTTCCTTCCTTCCTTCCTTCCTTCCTTCCTTCCTTCCTTCCTTTCTTTTTTAATGATTTTATTTATTTATTAATGAGAAATTAGAAGGAGAGAGAAAGAACCAGATATCACTCTGGCACATGTGCTGCCAGGGATCGAACTCAAGACCACATGCTTGAGAGTCCAAAGCCTTATTACTGCGCCACCTCCCGGACCACCTCTGACCTTTTCTTAATAAGGCCTTGCCTATCCCATCTCTCTACAGTGGATGTTGATGTAGAAGATTATTACCCAGCTTTCCTGGACATGGTGCGGAGCCTGTTGGATGGCAACATAGACTCATCACAGTACGAAGATTCATTGAGAGAGATGTTCACCATTCATGCCTACATTGCCTTCACCATGGACAAACTCATCCAGAGCATTGTCAGACAGGTAAGAGTGTTGGAAAGGGTTTGAGGGTGAGCCTAATGTGTATTTCTATTTCTCTTGTTTAAAGTGGGGATATTTCAGCCACACAACTGATTTACTTTGCTCACTGTACCCTCATAATAATGTAAGCTTACTTGAGACCCTATTTCCTCTTTGTTGCTGGCTGCCTGTGCGCTGAGCATTGGTTCTAACCCCAGCTCCAGATCCCTGTCTCTCTGCCCTAGTGACCTAGCTATTGCTTCATCAACCAGAGATGAACTCTCAGTGGGTAACTTTTCCTTTCCTTGAGATGTTGCTATACTCCTTTTTCTTCTTTATTTATTTCTTTTATTTTTTTAAATTTATTTGTTATTGGATGGAAACAGAAATTGAGAGAGAAGGGGGAGATAGAAAGGAAGAGAGACAGAAAGATACCTGCAGACCTGCTTCACCATCTGTGAAGCGACTCCCCTGCAGGTAGGGAGCCAGGGGCTTGAACTGGGATCCTAACTGGTCCTTGCACTTTGCGCCACGTGCGCTTAACCTGCTGTGCTACAGCTCGACTCCATTATTTATTTATTTATTTATTTATTTTATTCCCTTTTATTGCCCTTGTTTTTTTATTGTAGTTATTATTGATGTTGTTATTGATGTCATCGTTGTTGGATAGGACAGAGAGAAATGGAGAGAGGAGGGGGGAAGACAGAGGGGGAAAGAAAGATAGACACCTACAGATCTGCTTCACCGCCTGTGAAGTAACTCCCCTGCAGCTGAGGAGCCGGGGGCTCGAACCAGTATCCCTACACTGGTCCTTGAGGTTTAGCACCACCTGCGCTTAACTGCCCGACTCCCTCTTATTATTTTTTTTTTAATTTGTACTTATTTATTACTGGATAGAGGCAGAGAGAAATTGAGAGGTATGGGGAAATAGGGGAGAGACACGTGCAGCCCTGCTTCACCACTTGTGAAGCTTTCCCCTTGCAGGTGGGGAGCAACAGCTTGAACCCCGGTCCTTGCACTTTGTAATGTGTGCACTTAAGCAGGTGCGCCACCCCCTGGTTCCCCCCCTTTCCCCCCTTTTTATCTTTATTTATTTATTTATTTATTGGGTAGAGACAGCCATAACTTGATGGAGGGGAAGAGACAAAGAGACATCTGCAGCACTGCTTTACCACTCTTGAAGCTTTTCCCCTGCAGGTGGGACCAGGGGCTTGAACTGGGGTCCTTGAGCATTGTAATGTGCACTCATCCTGTTATATCCATGTTCTTCCCTCTTTTAACATCTTTACAGGAAAGGTTTTACTTGACATCCTTCACAATACCCTACCCAACCCACTCTCTGAGATTTCTCTAGATTTATGGTTGACTTTGTGGGATTTTTGTTCCTGTGCAATTGGGAAATTATAAATATGGCTTCCTTTTTCTTTTCTGTATTTTTGCAGGCTAGGGAATAAACCCATTTATATCCTAAAGCTCTCAGTGGCCTTCCTGGACTTTTCAGACATTTAAAAAAAAATTCTGTGTATGGGAGGGAGAGACACCACAACACTTTCTGTGGAGTTCCCTCACTCCCCACCCTGTGCTCTCCATGGTGCTCCCCTGTGGTGCAGCTCAAACCCAGCACCTGTCGGTACATAGTGAGGTCCGAGCTGACTTGGTGAGGGTGAGCTGTCCTCCAGCACCAACATGTTCTTTACAGCATATTTATAGATGGTTTCATAGTACTTGAGATTAAATCTAGGATCTCATGCTTGCCAGTCCTCTTTACAGCAGTGCCACTTCGTCAGCTGTGATTGGGGTTGTACAGTACAGTCGCTGCTCTGAGCTGACTTTTTCAAGGAGGTGGGGGAAGGAGAGAAGGGCCGACCACATGTCTAAGTTCCCTTCCTTTCACCTCTACCTCCACTTGGCGCAGTTACTCTCATGTGGCGGCGAGACTGTAACTGGGGCTGCAGCCATGGTATGGCAGGTGTGCCCTATTTGGTAAATTATCTTTCTAGCCCTCTAAGCATTATTTTAATGGTCACATAGAACCCATTGTCTGCAGTTTGGTTAGCCAGGTCTAGTTGCTGGCCTCTGTCAACCTCAAATCATTTACCTTCTGACCTCACCCTGTCCCTACTTACCTACAAATATACATACTTGTCGCTTGAGTCTTTTTTTAAATGTTAAAAATAAGTAGTTGTCATGGTTACTAGTATTTCAAAAAGTGTAACTTCCTAAAAATAGAGTGGCTTCGTGGTTAGGAGAATTTTAAAGTAAAACAGACAAATTAGTGTTGCAGCTAATGTTTTGCTTTATTTTTATATCTGTCTTTCACATTCTCTTCCATTTTGATGGGTAAAGTATCATTTAAGAGAATTTTTAAAAAATTTTTTTATTAAAGAAAGAATTAGTGAACAAAAACATAAGGTAGGAGGGGTACAACTCCACACAATTCCCACCACCCAATCCCCATAACCCACCCCCTCCCATGGTAGCTTTCCCATTCTCTAGCCCTCTGGGAGCATGGACCCAGGGTCGTTGAGGGTTGCAGAAGGTAGAAGGTCTGGCTTCTGTAATTGCTTCCCCGCTGAACATGGGCGTTGACTGGTCAGTCCATACTCCCAGTCTGCCTCTCTCTTTCCCTAGTAAGGTGTGTCTCTGGGGAAGCTGAGCTCCAGGACACATTGGTGGGGTCTTCAATCCAGGGAAGCCTAGCCAGCATCCTGGTGGCATCTGGAACTGCAAACTCCAGTGTACTTCTGCTTTCAGGTATATATTTTGCAGTAGTTTATGGATACGTGTGCACATAAGCTCTCTCTCACAGAAACTGGTGTATATCTAGGTTATGGGACTTTGTTAGAAAGTGAACTACCTGAGATGAAATTAGAGTGTACTATAAAAGGAAAGGTCTCACCCGAGTAATGAAGCTGAAGGGTTGTCATTCCACACGTGAAGTCTCTGGATACAGTCTGAGGTGAAGCATGTTGAGGTGGCAATCGTTGCTTTGGTTAGGGTTGTGATCGGCGGATGCAATATTATTTGGTTTGGATTGGGAGATGCATACGGGAAAGTGGGCTCTATCCAAGGGTTCCAGGACTGGGGGAAGTAGGGGCTCTATAGTGAAGATGTGAGGTTCCTGCTGTCTTAGGGTTCAAAAAGACAATCGATAGTTAATATTATCATCACATTATTTGTTAATTGGGTTAACTTTGAAAAGTCCCTTTGTTATGGTTTGCTGTACAGTACCCAGTATCTTGTATATAGCTGTGCTATTGGTTAAGAGAATTTTTTAAATTATTTGTTTATAAAATGGAAACACTAACAAGACCATAGGATAAGAGGGGCTATAGTTCCCACCATCAGAGCTCTGTGTCCTATCCCCTCCCCTGATAGCTTTGCTATACTTTATCCCTCTGGGAGTATGGATCCAGCGTCATTTAAGAGAATTTTATTTCACAGAAGTAATCTTGACTTGTGAGGATGGAAACTGAAAGGTTCTCTGTACTGATCAAAATTTAGTAAAAAAAGCTACAAAAGTTACCAGTAGTCAGTTGTGAATGACCAGTGTGGAAAAATGAGTGAACATTATAAGTACTGTAGTTTTGTCAGATGAAATTATCAAGTGTGTTTCATACTTTGTAATAGGCCCCTCTCTTTTATTTATTTAATTTTTGATTTATTAAAAGGAAACACTGTGTAAGTATCCCGATTCGAGACCCCGGCTCCCCACCTGCAGGGAAGTCGCTTCACAAGCGGTGAAGCAGGTCTGCAGGTGTCTTTCTCTCCCCATCTCTTGTCTTTCCCTCCTCTCTCCATTTCTCTCTGTCCTATCTAACAAAGATGACATCTGTAGCAACAATAGTAGTAATTACAACAACAATAAAAACAAGGGCAATAAAAGGGAAAATAAATATTAAAAATTTTTTTAAAAGGAAACATTGACTAAACCATAGGATAAGAGGGGTACAACTTCACACAATTCCCACCACCAGAACTCTGTATCCCACCCCCTCCCCTGATAGCTTTCTTATTCTTTAACCCTCTGGGAGTATATACCCAAGGTCATTGTGGGATGCAGAAGGTGGAAGGTCTGGCTTCTGTAATTGCTTCCCCGCTGAACATGGGCATTGACAGGTCAATCCATACTCCCAGCCCGTTTGTCTTTCCGTAGTAGGGAAGGGCTCTGGGGAATTGAAGCTCCAGGACACATTGGTGGGTTTGTCTGTCCACGGAAGTCTGGTTGGCATCCTGCTAGTATCTGAAACCTGGTGGCTGAAAAGAGAGTTAACATACAAAGCCAAACAAATTGTTGACCCATCATGAACCTAAAGGCTGGAATAGTGCAGATGAAGTGTTGGGGGACCCTCCATTTTGTAGATAGCTAGCAGGCATATTTTAATTATATCCCAAAGAGCCTGTGGCTATACTAGTTTTTTTTTTTTTTTTCCTTGAGCTTGAAATCTGATATGCAGGTGGATCTAAGTTATTGTCCGGGGAGGTGGTGTTATGGCTGGCAGAAGGACCAGAAAGCTGGATCAGGGAAGAGAATGGCTCCTAAATATGGGAAAGGTGTATAAATACTGTCGACTATAAACCCCATCGATTTGATGTGATCTGGGGCCCACATTCAGCTTAGGAGCCTATGTGACCTCTGCATTACTGTAGATCTGAGCTCACATTCTATGGTCATGAGTAGGAATGTTCTAAAACTGCCCCAATATCAGGACCCATCTTCCTCATGTCTAGCATAGAGTATGTTGTCCAGCCTCCCTTCAGAGGGGGCCCACAAAGGGGTCTATTGTGTTGTTCCTGCTAGGAATGACCGGTAACAATGGAGAGAGGGATTTATTTGAGGTTTAGGCCTATCATGTCTGTTTGGGAATCTCAGGACTCCCCGAGTAGGGCCTAGGTCCCTCTCTTCATCTTGATAACACCGTGAAATTTGAAAAACGTGGCAAAATTTTGAATAAGTGGCACAATAACTGAGTTGCCTATGACTTCACTTTGAAATTGGTAATATTTTAATGACCTGGCGTATGGAGCAGTGGGCAGTATATTGTGTGTGTGTGTGTGTCTGTGTCTGTGTCTGTGTCTGTGTCTGTGTGTGTGTGGGAGAGGGAGAGGGAATGGGAATGGATCCCTGAGTTTGATTCCCTGGACTACAGAGTGATGTTTTGGTGTCTTCTCTCTTGTTTGGTCACTCGCTCACTAGCAGATACTCATAAAAAAGTAGAGTTGTGGGAGTCGGGCGGTAGCGTGGTGGGTTAAGCGCAAGTGGCGCAAAGTGCAAGGACCAGCGTAAGGATCCCAGTTCGAGCCCCTTCGTCCCCACCTGCAGGGGAGTCGCTTCACAGGCGGTGAAGCAGGTCTGTAGGTGTCTATATATCTTCTCTCCCTCTGTCTTCCCCATCTCTCTCCATTTCTCTCTGTCCTATCCAACAACGAGGACGTCAATAACAACAACAACAATGATAACTATAGCAATAAAACAAGGGCAACAAAAGGAAATAAATATTTTTTAAAAGCCGTTTTACTCTTTGGGCAGTGACGGATGAAAATGTTGGCTGTTGGTCTCTAAGAAAACAAAATAGTGCTTTAATGTAATTTTCTAAAATTACCAAGCAAAAAGTGAAGGGATTACATTAAAGTATTGGAGCTATCAAAGACTCTGACAGGAAGATATATTTCTTGGTTCACTGATAGCTTTTTGTTTGCCTCCAGCTGCAGCACATCGTGAGTGATGAGATCTGTGTGCAGGTGACTGACCTTTACCTGGCAGAAAACAATAATGGGGCCACTGGAGGCCAGCTGAACACACAGGCATCAAGGAGTCTCCTAGAGTCAACATATCAGCGGAAGGCTGAGCAACTCATGTCTGATGAGAATTGCTTTAAGGTGAGTTTCTCTTGCAGTCAAGGAGTGTGCTGATGACACCTTGAGTTGCTGCTGGCATTGTGGCTACCAGGATTTGGTGCCATTCTAGGATACTGTGACTTAGTGATTCCCATTGTATCTCCTTAGAGTTTCAGTGAGCTCATTGGAGGAAATACAGGTGTGTGGAAAAAATGAAGATATGATTTCTCTTATGCAAAGTGTGCTTTGTTACTTCCATTTCTTAAACTAATTTGGGAGATCGTTCATCTGAGAGAGTGCAGTTGGAATCCAGAAACCCTGTGGAAATGCCGCTGCAGCAGGGAAGCCGCACTGATGGTGGAACAATGCTGTGATTTCCATTTTTGTCTGCCTCTCCCCATGAAGTTAAAAAAAAAAAAAAAGTTTATTTGTGCAACCCGTGTATACATTTATTCCATTATTGCTGTAGAAAATGTAGAGAAAAGAACATTCATTTACAGTCCTTTGCGGAAATAACCACTGACATTTTAAGATTTATACATCTCCTGGAGCATAGTGGCGGTGGGAATTGAACTTGGGACCTCAGATATGTAAGTTCTCTGCTCTGGTGCCCACTATTCTTATAATGAAAGAGGTAATGCTGGGCCAAACTTTTTTTTTTTTTTGCCTCTAGTGTTATCACTAGGGCTTGGTGTCTACACTACAAATCCACTGCTCCAGAGGCCACCCCACCCCCTGTTGTTGTTGTTCTGGACGCCATCTTTTTTCTGTTGTAGTTGTTTTTTCATAGGACAGAGAGAAATTGAGAGAGGAGGGGAAGAAAAAAACACCTACAAAGCTGCTTCACCGTTTGCAAAGCAATCCCCCCTTCAGGTGGAGAGTCAGGGGCTCGAACCAGAATCCTTGCACTGGTCGTTGCACTTTTTAATTTTCCAGTTTTTAATCATTATAGCTAATTTGAAAAGTAGATGATTTGGAAGCAACATCCTATTGTATGAATAGCTGATGGTGTATTTTTCTAGTTCTTAAGCTAACCATAACTTTAAAAAAAAAAAGTTGAAGCAAATAGAAAGATACACAGTGTGTACTGTGGTTGAAGCTTTATAATAATAAATGTGTATAGTTGTGTACTTACTACATAAAAAAGTGCAGGTTCAGATCACTGAGTAATTGGTATAGTAGAGAACTAAGCTAAATAAAAGCTTGACTTCCGTATACTTTACTCTCAGTTATCTGCTTACATGTTGGCTATTTTTTTTAGTTTCCATGGGTATGGGAGATTGCATAATGGTTATGCAAAAAAGACTCAAGCCTGAGACTCTGAGGCTCAGATTCAAAACCCCCCCCCCCCCCCACACACACACACATTATTTGTCTGAGCTGTGTAGTACTATGGTTAAAAAAAAAGTAGAAATAAAAATACTTCTAGATTCTAATCACTTGTACTACTTGCTAGACTTAAAAATCAGAGAACTAGAAGTGAATTTTCTAATGTATTCTGAGATCTAATGTTCTGCAGTAACGGTGACATTCCCATTACACAAGAGATTTGCGAGACTTGTCAGGGTTTAAAAAAAATTATGAATGTTTACTGTAAATTTACTTTGTGTTTGGTTAATAGCACAAAATTGTATTAAATTGTATGGTGAGAATGACTCACCTTATAGGTAAGAGTACATACCAGACAGCCACCACCAGATAGCTCTGTTGGATAGTGTGCTGCTTTGCCAAATAATCCTGCTGCTTAGAACTTGCAAAATCTCTTTGATCACTGGGTAAGAAATCGTGGGATAACTAAAGGCATATTTACAAGGTGAACCAGTTGCCAAATGGAGGTGGTGATGTAGGCAGTCCCTGGTTGTAGAAGTGCTAGAACTAGAATGTAAACCCATGACCAAGGACTGAACGAGACAGCGGATTGGGTGGAGGGTGAACTTTGAGCACAACTGTAAAAACACAGAGATAGTCCTCTCACTGGCATTTTGAAAGATGATTTTTTTTCCCCTTTTTTTAAAAGATTTTTTTATTGGGGAATTAATGTTTTACATTCGACAGTAAATACAATAGTTTGTACATGCAGAACATTTCCCAGTTTTCCATATAACAAACAACCCCCACTAGGTCCCCTGTCATCCTTTTTGGACCTGCATTCTCCCCACTCACCCACCCACCCCCAGAGTCTTTTACTTTGGTGCGATATGAAAGATGATTTTCTTAATAGTAGAACAAATCATGGTTTGGGGTGGGGGGTTGGCACAGTGGATAAAGCATTGGACTCTCAAGCATGAGATCTTGAATTTGATCCCTGGCAGCACATGTACCAGAGTGATGTCTGGTTCTTTCTCTCTCCATCTCTCTGTCTCTCCATCTCTCTCTTCCCCCTCCCCCATCTTTCTCATAAATACATAAAACCTTAAAAACAAAACCAATAGAAACAAGTCTTGATGCTGTAGGCTGTCCTAGATAGGGTGAATGTGGGAAGTCAGCAAATCCACAGGGAGAGTTTTCTTTCATTTTATGCAGCCCAGGGTCTTGTGTGTGTGTGTCGTTCACTTACCTGTGATTTTTTTTTTTTTACATGGGGTGGAGAGTACCAAGAACCACTCCCCATCCACCCAGAATGGGAGCTCCATCTGTTCTGTCCTTGTTGCTTTCATGTAGCGTCAAGGCAGGTGGTCCACCACTGAGCTTCCTTCCTGGTCCCTAGGGGGAATTTAAAAAAATGTTTTGGATGTAAACATGTTTGTGTGTGTTTATATTCTTGTCATATTTTCAATTTTACTAACAGACCAAGAATTACAACTTTTTATTAAAGACTTATTTATTTTCCTGAGAGAGACCAGAGCACTGCTCAATTCTGACATACAGTGGTACAAGGATTTGAACATGGATCCGGATTTTATCTGATGCCCTGGCGCTTAGTTGCTTTAAAAAAAAATTGTTTAAATTTATTTGAGACACACCAGTGTACCATTTTGGTATTCATAGTGTTGAACCACTTCTTTGGCTGTGCGGACAGGAATTTCTAAAGCTTCTCTGGAATAATATTTGGAGGTAGAACAAACTTTAATCCTGTTTGCTTACTGACCAGTTGTGTGATTTTGAGAAATAAGTGCTCTTTAAATCTTTGTTTTTTTCCATGAGTGAACATAAAAGAAGGCTGAGTGATGGAGAAGGTAGCTCAGCTCGTAGAGTGAGCAGCTACTGTGCCTGAGACTCCAAGTTTGATCCCTGGCACTACATGATGTAGCTCCCTCACAGATTTATAGCAGTGCAGGTGTGCTTGTGTGTGTATACACACACATGCGCGCACGCACACACACACACACACACACACACACACACACACACACACACACACACACACAATAAATCATTACAATGAGATCAAGTCATTCTCCAGCTTTTTTCTAAGTCTTGATTTTCTTCATGTGACTTGGATAGGGATTGAGTCTGCATCAAACTGCTAAGATAGAGGTGTTGAGAATCTTGGGGTTCTAAAAAAAAGGTTTGTATGGGGTTCGGGCAGTGGCGCACTGGGTTAAGCGCGAGTGGCGCAAAGCGCAAGGACCGGTGTAAGGATCCCAGTTCGAGCCCCCGGCTCCCCACCTGCAGGGGAGTCGCTTCGCAGGCGGTGAGGCAGGTCTGCAGGTGTCTGTTTTTCTCTTCCCCTCTCTGTCTTCCCCTTCTCTCTCCATTTCTCTCTGTCCTATCCAACAATGAACAACATCAACAATGGCAATAATAATAACCACAATGAGGCTACAACAACAAGGGCAACAAAAGGGGGAAAAATGGCCTCCAGGAGCGGTAGATTCATGGTGCAGGCACTGAGCCCAGCAATAACCTTGGAGGGAAAAAAAAAGGTTTGTGTGCTGATGCCATTTGATAGTTCTTTTATTAAAAACATGACTTTTTAAATTTTTTAAAATTTATTTATTTCCCTTTTGTTGCCCTTGTTTTTTGTTTGTTTGTTTGTTTTGTTTTGTTTTGTTGTTGTAGTTGTTGTTATTGATGTCGCCAGTTGTTGGATAGGACAGAGAGATGGAGAGAGGAGGGGAAGACAGGGGGATAGAAAGATAAGACACCTGCAGACCTGCTTCACCGCTTGTGAAGCGACTCCCCTGCAGGTGGGGAGCCGGGGGCTTGAGCCGGGATACTTATACTGGTCCTTGCGCTTTGTGCCACGTGCGCTTAACCGGTTGTGCTACTGCCCGACTCCCCTACTTTTTTTTTAAAGCCTCTACCAAGGTGTCACTTTTAAATAGAACTTTTAAAATTATACAGATTTTGGCAGGTGCCACAGAAGTTTGGTGGATGATGTGGTGATGTACACTTACTGTGTAGGGGTGTGATATTATAACCCTAAAATCTTAGTTTTGTAAAAGTCTGTTAACCTAGTAGAAAGGTTAAAAAATTGCAGAACTCAGCATTTTCCAGCACTTAAAATCTGACACCATTGTCACACATCACTTCTCATAAGTCAGTTTTCTGTTACTGCACATGCGACACCTTGGTGGGTGGATGATCTCTTTTGTAGTGGAAATGTGGCTACTGCTCTATTGTGTTTGATGTTTCCCACTTTGGTATGAGAAGTTTTTTTTAATGGTGTAGACATGTTAAAGTTATTGTATTATGTACCAGAAATGGGACTGCTAAGTGAAATAGCATTGGCATTTTATTCTGGCTATATATGCCATATTTATATCAGATGAAAAAAAATCATTAAAGTTGATTATTGTTTTAGTTCAAGAAGAAACTTGAAATGGTACTGTTGGCTCTAACATTTATTTTATCTGGTAACAATATTGGCCTTCTAAACCCCCCCCCCCCATTTCCTTCTTAGACTTGTAAATATTTTCCTCACCACTTCACTTACAGCAACATTTTAGAAGTTTATTGTCCCCTCTCTTCCCAACCGTTGAGAAGCTCGATTATAACCTTGGAGAGATGGTTTTTCATTTACACTTAGAATTCTGTTTTGCAGCTTATGTTCATTCAGAGTCAAGGCCAGGTACAGCTGACCATTGAGCTTCTGGACACAGAAGAGGAAAATTCAGATGACCCTGTGGAAGCAGAGGTATGGATGGATAGGTGTATTGTAGAAAGTACCTGCAGAGAGATCTAGTATATCTAGATAAGTCTGTTCAGTCACCGTCTTCTAGAAGCCAGGATATCCTTAGACCTGTGCCAGGGTCAAGGTGTGGCACTTAAGTCACCTGTTCAGGTGAAGAGAAAGACTGCCTGCTGATACACATTTAGTGTTGATGGTCACCACATTTAGCTTTCATCAAAGACATTTCCTCTGAGGAACTTAAGTGATTGGCAGTTTCCTATCTTTTTCTCCTAAAGTATAAAAAGCAACAAATGGGTGGGCCAGGCTTTGGTGCACCTGGTTAAGCGCACACCTTAGAGTGCACAAGGACCCAGGTTCAAGCCCCTGGTTCCCACCTGCAGGGGGAAAGCTTCATGAGTGGTGAAGCAGGGCTGCTCTGTTATCTCTCTGTCTCTCTCCCTCTCTGTCTCCTCCTGCCCTCTCAATTTCTCTCTGTCCCTATTCGATAATAAAGAAATAGAAAAAAAAAGAAAAAGCAACGAAATGTCATGCTATCTGTCCAGTATCATCTTGACTCTGCCATTTTTACTTTGTCCTGGGATAGAGGAAGCCAGGAGTGTTTACCTCTGCTGAATAGACAGTGGAGTGGTAGTCATAGCTGGGTTTAGCAAGTAAGTAGTGAGATAGCTGTAAGTTGCATGTGTGATGTTCAGGGATATGGGCAGGGGGACTTTGTGGCAATACTGGCTTATGGGTACATCTTCAGATGCCTGATAACCACATCTAGTGACTTGCTTTTGAGGTGGTGCCTGAAGGGAGCGGCTCATTTCCAGGGTTCCCTCATTTCTAGGGCCTTACTCTTTCAGTTAGTAACAGAAGTGGTGGGGAATCACAGCAATGGAACTTCCTTCATTATCGTGGGGGCTGGACTCAGACCTGGGTCGTACACATGGCAAAGCAGTGCACTATCCAGGTGAGCTTTTTTCTTGGCCTCAGATAGCCAGAGGATTTTTTTTTTTTTGGCCTGAGATTGGACTCGAGGTCATATATATGTACTTTACCAGTGTGCCCTCCTTTCTCCCATCTCTTTTCCTCCCTTCCTTAACTTTTCTCTCTCTCTCTTTTATTTTTTTTATCTTTATTTATTGGATAGAGATAGCCAGAAATTGAGAGGGAAGGATGTAGACAGAGAGAGAGAGAGAGATAGACACCTGCAACACTGCTTCACCACTTGGAAAACTTTCCCCCTGTAGGTGGGGACTAGGGGTCAAACCTGGGTCCTTGAGCACTGTAACATGTACATTCAACCAGATGCACCAGCACATGGCCCCTCTCCCTCCCTCCCTCCCTTTCATTCTTTATCCATTTCCCTCTGTCCCTTCCCTCCTTCTCCATCCCTCCCTTCCTCCCCTCTCCCCTTCCCATTTTTCCTTCTTCCTCTTCCACCTCCCCTTCTTTCTGGACCATATGCAAAGCACTACTTCACTATCCAAGAGCTCTTTGTTGCTCTCATGTGATGAGAGGGATTGAACCCAGGGCTACCCATGTGCAAGAAAGGTGCTGTACTACTGAGCCACTTCCCTAGACCCAATAGAAAATTTAAAAAGTGTGTCATCAAGTAATAAGTATGTCATTATACCAGGGATGCTTCTGATACTGAAATGACTGGTTTTCAGTTTTAGTTTTAGTCATAGAATCTGCTATATTATCTGAAGATGAAGTTAATTTTTTTCTTTCTTCTTTTTCTTTCCAATTTTCTTTCCCACCTATTTTGTTTATAACCCCAGCGTTGGTCAGACTATGTGGAGCGATACATGAATTCTGATACTACCTCTCCTGAGCTTCGTGAGCATCTGGCACGGAAACCAGTATTTCTCCCAAGGTGGGTGAACGTGAGTCATGTGTCAACAGTACACACACGCACAGTTGAGGAACAGAGTGACTGAATTATTTTCAGACCCTGGGTTTTTACTTAATCTTTGTTTTATCTGCTGTCTACTTATTACTGATTCACAGTATGCTTGGCTGATATACCATGAACTTACTTTAAAGCTAAACCACCAGGGAGGAGAGAATTTTAGAAAATTATTTTAATTTCCCTCTAGATAAGAATATATTTTGGCATCTCTAGTGTTTGGGAACTTACAGAACTCAGTATATAGTCACATTCACGGTGGTTGTTCACTACAGTGGAAAGGTCATTGCAGTCATTCTTTTATATATATATATTTTAAATTTATTTTTCCTTTTTGTTGCCCAACATTGTTGTGGTTATTAATATCATTGTTGTTGGATAGAACAGAGAGAAATAGAGGAGGGGAGGACGGGGGGAGAGAAAGACAACCTGCAGACCTGCTTCACCGCCTGTGAAGGGACTCCCGTGCAGGTGGGGAGCCGGGGGCTCGAACCTGGATCCTTACACTGGTTCTTGTGCTTTGTACCACATGCACTTAACCTGCTACGCCACTGCCCCACTCC
The DNA here is from genome assembly GCF_950295315.1 of Erinaceus europaeus. NCBI lineage: Eukaryota > Metazoa > Chordata > Mammalia > Eulipotyphla > Erinaceidae > Erinaceus > Erinaceus europaeus. The sequence continues at coordinate 22,882,021 of NC_080177.1, forward strand.
CTAGATTTTTTTTTAATTTATTTCTTAATTGGTGAATTAATGTTTTACATTCAACAGTAAATACAATAGTTTGTACATGCATAACATTCCCCAGTTTCCCATTTAACAATACAACCCCCACTATGTCATTTATCATCCTTCATGGACCTGTATTCTCCCCACCCACCCACCCCAGAGTCTTTTACTTTGGTGCAATACACCAACTCCAGTTCAGGTTCTACTTGTGTTTTCCATACTGGACTCTTAAATGCTTCAGGAACGTACATGGCGTGTATATGTAGTGCTATCTACTAGGGAAGCTCATTAGAGATTAAGGGCCATATATATATTTTTAAATATTTATTTATTCCTTTTTGTTGCCCTTGTTTTATTGTTGTACTTATTGATGTCATCATTGTTGGATAGGACAGAGAGAAATGGAGAGTGGATGGGGAAGACGGAGGGGGAGAGAGAGATAGACACCTGCAGACCTGCTTCACTGCCTGTGAAGCTGCTGGGCTAGCTTCGTCGGAGAGATGAGGAACTCGTCGTGGTGTGGTAATACAATTCTTTATTGATGTGGACGCCCCAGAGTAAGGTTTGAGCACAGCGGGGTTAGGCCACACAGAGCTAGCAAAATGGCCACCTCCCGCTATGCATGCCAGCCCATCTCTAGGTTTTCTCCAGGTTAGGACACGAAAGAGAAAGAGTGAAACCAGGAACAGCAGTGGGCTTTATAGGGTAAAAACGGAAGTGACAGGTCGGGAACAGGATTGGCTAGGAAAGGGAGTGGATAAAACAAGGCACTCTGGGAAGGTAGAAGGCTGGGATTAATGTACCCTGCAGGCATGGGTGGGGATCTTTCAGGCAAAACTATGATTATGTAAATAGGCCATAGTATCAAGCAATGTAGGGGAGCTGGTGTAATGCCCAACATCTCCCCCTTTCTTTTTATCTAATGGCCATAATATCAGGAATGCGGGGTGCTTTGTGAGGCAGGGAGTCTGATAGGACAAGGCACACTTTTGGGGTTACTACTATCCCTCCTTGCTCAACCTCTCGGTAAAGAGAGACTAACAGGATTGACACACTCCTCAGGTTCAAGCCCTGCCAAGCTCAACCACATCCTCACAATTTCCCGACATGAAGAGATTCCACTGCAGGTGGGAGCTGGGAGCTCGAACCGGGATCTTTGCACCAGTCCTTGTGCTTTGCGCCATGTGCACTTAAACCCACTATGCTACCGCCCGACTCCCAAGGGCTATAATTTTTATTGGTTATTTTTCTTGGTTCATATAAGTACCTCCTGCCTGGCACACACCCAAATTCCAGACTTCCAGAAGCAGTGTAAGTCTTCAGTGTGAACTGTTATGTCTTCAATAAACAATCTAAGTATTACGAGTTAATATATTCATTTTGAGGGTACTGGAAAGTCTTCACTTTCAATGTTACAGAACCCCACTACTGAATTAAGAAGACTTTTCAAAGGATAATAGTCATCTTTGATCTGTTTTCTTCTGCATAGACCCTCTCAATCCTTCTGACCTTAAATTTATGGGCAAACTGCAATGCTAATGCGGTCATTCTGTGAATGGAACCTGAGATTCAGAAGTAGAAAACTGGTGTACTATAGTAGAATGCTTTTCTTCCTTCCTAAAAGTCTGAAATTGAAATCTTGTGTCTTGTATTTCCAGAAAGGCATTATTCCAGTGTTGTTGGTGTGGAAGGGTTTAAACAAACGGGCTTTGCCAGATTCTCCCACTTGTTGGTTCATTCAGCTGTCTTCACATAGCCGCTCTGGGCCAGGCCCCTCCTTTGACAAAACAGACTTCATTTCCATGCTTATGAGATAGTGCCATGTATTTCTCACCATATTCACAAAGGTGTATAGTCTGTGTTGTAAAGTACATGGCGGAAGAAGGCTCTGTAGGGGAACATATAAATTGATGGAAGATGTTGGAATGTGTGGTAGGACGTTTATTCTAGGACTTCGGTGGTTTTTTGTTTGTTTGTTTGCCTCCAGAGTTATTGCTGGGGCTTGGTGCCTGCACCAGGAATCCACTGCTCCTGGAGGCTAATTTTTTCCCTTTTGTTGCCCTTGTTTTATTGTTGTTGTGGTTATTGTTATTGATGTCATTGTTGGATAGGACAGAGTAATCAAGAGAGAATAGGAAGACAGAGAAGGGGAGAGAAAGACACCTGCATATTTGCTTCACCCCCTGTGTAGCGCCGCCCCCCGCCCGCAGGTGGGGAGCCTAGAGTTTGACCCGGGATCTTTGCGTCAGTCCTTGCGCTTTGCACCATGTGCGTTTAACCCGCTGCACTACTGCTCAGCCCACAGGACTTTGGTTTTAATAATTTGCCTTAGAATTGTTAAATTGAAGGTCTTAGTTTTTGCTCTGGGATCAGTTCACTCTTGGACCCCAAAGTTTAAAAAAATAAATAAATAAAACTGATTGGTGAGAGAGAGAGAGAAAACCAGAAAACACCAGAACATTATTCTGGGATATTTGGTACTACTAATGACCAGCTTTACAGGTCAACTAGTCTCCTGCTCTACCCACTGTGAAAACCCCCAGGATGCACCCCCAAAAGCTTTTGTTTATGTAGATTTTGTCTCAGTTATATTTATTTTATAATAATCTATTGCCATGCATGATGTTTAGTTGAAATAAAATCTAGATTCCATATGTGGGTGGTAAGTACATTCTTGTATTACTGTTTTTACTTTTTAAAATTTTATTACTATTTTTTCTTTTTTTTCTACCAGTGCACTCACTGTTCAGCTCTGGCTTATGGTGGTATGGGAGATTGAACCTGGGATTTGCATAACCATTATGCTACTACCCCTGCCCTCTATTATTTTTAAGATTTATTGATTACATGAGAGACTCACATGAGACAGTAGAGACGAAGCCAGAGCATATTCATGTATATACAGTGCTGGGGCTTATACTAGTAACTTCAGACATACAAGCCCAACATTCTGCCAGTTGAGCTATCTTTCCATTGGCAAAAAGAAGCATTTTCACATCTCTTCATATAACGGTAGCTATTCTTTAGTATAATAACAAAACTCTAAAGATTAATTACAGTATTGTGAGCACGGTCGAGCTTTTCGTACAATTCTGTCAAAATCCGTTGACTTAGCTTGTACTTTGTTTGGCTGGGTTTTTTTAAATGTCTTTTTAGTTTGGGTAGAGACAGAAATTGGTAGGGGGCCAGACGGTTTTGTAGCTGGTTGTGTTCACATACAGTACAGTGCACGAAGACCTGGGTTCAAGCCCTTGGTTCCCACCTTCATGAGTGTTGAAGTAGGGCTGCAGGTGTCTCTGTCTCTCTCCTTCTTCCCCTCTTAATTTCTCTCTGACTATTCAGTAATAAATAAAGTGAAATAAGTAGGCCAGGAAGATCCAGTGCTGCTATTTCTTTCAAAAAAAAAAATAAAAATAGGAAAGAAAGAAATTGGTAGGGAGAGAATGAGCTATATCTGCATAGATGCTTCACCACTCTTGAAGATTCCACCCATCCCCCGGGACTGGGGGCTTTCAACTCAAGCAGGTGTGCCACTACCTGCCCCCCCCCCCCATACTTTATTTACTTGTGTATTTTTTGCCTCCAGGGTTATTGCTGGGGCTCAGTGCCTGCACTATGAATCCACTACTCCTGGGGGCATTTTCCCCCCTTTTGTTGCATTTGTAGTTGTTATTGTCATAGCTGTTGCTGTTGGATAGGACAGAGCGAGATGGGGCAGACAGAGAGGGAGTGAGAAAGATAGACTCCTGCAGACCTGCTTCACTTGCTTGTGAAGCGGCCCCCACCCCACCCCCAAAGGTGGGGAGCCGGGGACTCAAACCGGGATCCTTATCTGGTTCTTGTGCTTTGCTTAACCTGCTCTGCTATCTCGCCTCCCCCAAACTTTATAATTTAAATTAATAATGAGAAGCCAGGGAGTTGGGCGGCAGCACAGTGGGTTAAGCGCAAGGACCAGTGTAAGGATTTCGGTTCGAGCCCCCAGCTCCCCACCTGCAGGGGAGTTGCATCACAGGCGGTGAAGCAGGTCTGCAGGTGTCTATCTTTCTCTCCCTCTCTCTGTCTTCTCTTCCTCTCTCCATTTCTCTCTGTCCTATCTGACGATGACGACGACGACGACAATAATAACTACAACAACAATAAAAACAAGGGCAACAAAAGGGGAAGAAAGAAAAAAAAAAAAAGAATGAGAAGCCAGAGCATCACCCCAGCACATGGCGATGCCCTGGATTGAACTTTGGGTCTCATGTTCACAGGTCAGAACATCACTTTGTACAGTGAATCCTTTTTTTTTATGCATTTGCTAGCTTGAAAATATTGTTATACAGATGTATGAAATATTGCCACCTTTTAATTTTATAATTAAAAATATATCCCTTTTATTCATAATACCAAAACAAATCTTAAGTGTAATGAGTAGCTTAGCTCATAGGTGTCAAAAATAGGTCACTTAAAATTTTGAAATAGAACATAGCACCATGGAGGCCAGGCTCAAACCTGGATCATGCACATGGCAAAGCAGCACACCATCCAAGTAGGCTTATCTCACCAGCCCACCCTGCTTGATTCCTGTTAAGAAATATTAAAGTTAAGGTACATTCCTCTGTAGTAAAGAGTGAGGGAAATTTGTTTGGTAAAGTGAAGAAACATGATGACATTTAACATTAAGGAAAAAAAATTGAGAATGATAGGATATACTCTTACTTAAAAAATTATTGGGGGTCGGGCAGTGGTGCAGCGGGTTTGGGTGCATGTGGCGCAAAGCGCAAGGACTGGCATCAGGATCCGGGTTCGAGCCCCCAGCTCCCCACCTGCAGGGAAGTCACTTCACAGGCGGTGAAGCAGGTCTGCAGGTTTCTTTCTCTCCTCTCTGTCCTCCCCTCTTCCCTCCATTTGTCCTCCTCTCTCTGTCCTATCCAACAACCACAACAATAATAACAATAATAACTACAATAATAAAACAACAAGGGCAACAAAAAGGAATAAATAAATATTTTTTATAAACAAAAATTTAAAAAGTTGGCTACCGTTTGCTTGGAGCTTTCTACTTTTTAGTCTCTATCTCTGTGGTTGGTATGTCCCCCTACCCAATACTTGTCAGCTCTGGCATACTTACTATTTATGTATTGCTACCAGGGCTACCATTACAAATCCACTATTCTCAGTGACCATTTTTTCTTTTTCTATTTTTTTACTAGATAAGATAGAAATTGAGGGAGTCGGGCTGTAGCGCAGCAGGTTAAGCACAAGTGGCACAAAGCTAAAGGACCGGTGTACGGATCCTAGTTTGAGCCCCTGACTCCCCACCTGCAGGGGAGTTGCTTCACAAGCAGGTCTGCAGGTGTCGATCTCCCCCCACCCCCGTCTTTCCCTCCTCTCTCCATTTATCTGTCCTATCCAACAACAATGACATCAATAATAAATACAACAATAAAAAAACAGCAAGGGCAGCAAAAGGAAATAAATATTTTCTAAAAAAAAAAAAACATATAAATTGAGAGGGAAGAGGACATATGGAGATAAACACCTACAGACCTGTTTCACTGTTCGTGAAGCATCCTCCTGCAGGTGGGGAGTAGAGGTTTGAACCTGGGTCCTTAAAGCTTGGTAATATGTGTACTCAACTGGGTGTGCCACCATCAAGTGTGTGTGCCTCCCCCCCCCCCCCCCCTTAAATTTGTATGTAACTGAATTTGTGCTGTGAGGTCAGCAGCGAGGAAAACCAGTAAGTCATGGAACCTGCTCTGGATGCGCTCTGATTTGCAGGGCTTTTCTGCTTTGTAGGAATCTGCGGCGGATCCGAAAATGTCAGCGAGGTCGGGAACAGCAGGAAAAGGAAGGGAAGGAAGGAAACAGCAAGAAAACCATGGAGAATGTGGATAGCCTGGACAAGCTGGAGTGTAGGTTCAAGCTGAATTCCTATAAGATGGTGTATGTGATCAAATCCGAGGACTACATGTATCGGAGGACCGCCTTGCTGCGCGCACATCAGGTGAGAACCAGTCACAGGGACTCTTCCAGGTGTTTCTCTCCCCAAATGCACTTGCCCTTGCCCCAGAGACTTGATGGTTCTCTTCTGGGATTTGAAGATTTTAGAGTAAGACGGTGTACTCTGGTTTGTTAAGGATGCCACAACGAAGTCACAGAGTGTGATTTAGGATATACAAATTTATTCATACAGTTCTGGAGGTAAAGGTGGCACTGAGCACACTTGCTGGGGTTTGTTCAGACCCTCTTTGGGCTGTGAGGGAGAATTTTACTCATATTATCCCTCTCCTAGGTGCTAGTAGTTAATTACTATGAGAAGTCAGAGTGCCATTGTCGTATGCTTTACATTGGTTTGTTCTAGCCCTCCCCCGCCAAGAGAATTGGATGAGTCCTGTTAATTTCGCGGGCCTGCTTGGCCCCGCCCAAAGGAACCCAGAGAGAGGGTTCCTGAGTCTGAGAGTTCCTGAGTTCCTGAGTTCGTGAGTTCGAGAGTTTCAGGGTTACAGAGTAAGAGAGAGTTACACAGTGTGTCAGAGTTTCAGAGGGCTCTCAAGTACGAGAGTTCCAGAGTGCCAGAGTTGGAGAGTTCCTGAGTTCCTGAGTTCGAGAGTTGGAGAGTTCCTGAGTTCAAGAGTGAGAGAGAGTGTTTGTGCCGCCGCAAAGAGACAGCAGAGTTCTGTTTGGTGATTAGTTTGTCTTAGTTTATGAATCGTTGTTCCTGAATAAAGAAATACAGCTTCCCTGCCCAGCCGTTGTCTCCGCGTCTCTGTTCACCACTGCGAAGCTAACTCGGCAAGAGCCTACGAAATTTTAACAACATGCCATGCTGCCATTTATGTTGTTTTATTTGGTTTTGTCTTTGCTGCATTTATGCAGTGTTAATTACCATATCCAGGCCTCACACATGCAAAGCATAAACCTATTATAATTGAGCTCCCTCCCTGGCCCCCAGTCCCATGTTGTGCCACCCTCCCTCCCACCCCTTAAAAGGCGTCAGTTGGCCAGAGAATAGCACAGTGGGTTTATGCAACTTTCATACCTGAGGCACCAAAGGCCACGAGTTTAATCCCCAACACCACCCTAAGCCAGAGCTGAGCAAAGCTCTGGTAAAAATAATAATATTGGACACCAGTTACATTGGATTATGAGTCCACCCTACTCCAGTATGACTTTATATTACATCTGCAGTCACAGAAACTTGGCATAATTGAGGGTAACTGGCTTGTAAACATTGCTTTTGTTGAGGGAGACCTGCTAGGAGGTGACACTTGATAACTAATGACAAGGATCCAGCCTGATGAGGAGTTGGGAGTTGATACTTTCATGGAGCTAGAGGGAGGAAAGGATTTGGTCTGTGAGTTTTGGAAAGCATTGTGGTGGTGACAGAGAGCACACTGCAGTCTCAGGCCATTGATTGAATGATGAAGCACATTGAGATTGATGGATTTGAACTGTTCTGACTGAAATGAGAATGTGTGAGGGAGTTGAAAGGTAGGGACTGCTCAAAGGATTTTTTTTAAACAAAATAAAAAAAATATTATTCATTTTTGTTGCCCTTGTTTTTTTTATTGTTGTAGTTATTATTGTCATTAATGTCGTTGTTGGCTAGTACAGAGAGAAATGGAGAGAGGAGGGGAAGACTGAGAGGGGGAGAGAAAGACACCTGCAGACATGCTTCTTCATTTGTGAAGCGACTCCCCTGCAGGTGGGGAGCCGGGGGCTCAAACCTGGATCCTTATGCTGGTCCTTGCGCTTTGTGCCACGTGCGCTTAACCTGCTGCACTACCGCCTGACTCCCCTTTTTTTTTTTTTTTTTTTTTTTGCCTTCAAGGTTATTGCTGGGGCTTTGTGCCTGCACTACAAATCCACTGCTACTGGCAACCATCTTTTTTCCGTTATTATTGTTGTTGCTGCTGCTGCTGTTGTTGGATAGGACAGAGAGAAATTGAGCTAAGAGGGAAATTAATGGTGTGTCGCTGCCCAGCCCCCTCAAAGGACTGTTCTTGTCTAGATAAGAGGTGATGGGATCCAATGACCGGGGTAACTGAACTGTAGAATTGTAAAAATCAGGCAGTTTGGAAAGAAAACGGTGTGATTTTAGCATTTGTTTTGCTTGGGGACTAAACATGGTATGTTTAGGGGTATATCTGTTTATAATCTGAGGAACACTTCATCTTTGTGTTCCCTACTCTTGCCTTTTTTATGGACACTGATGAATATTTACTGCATGTCTTAGTGGGAGTATAAATCTTCACAGACCTGTGCCCAGCATTCCACTAGACCAAATGGGGTATGGAGTAGGGCAGATAGGAAGTGGAATGACCATTTTGTCTTTCTTAGAGCATTGTTGGCACTAGTTGGCTTGATGGTTTAAAATGCAAATTGGTGCTAGGAGGTGTTCAGCAGTATGGTACAGGGTTTGTGTGTGAGGTCTTAGGCTTATCTCCAGCATTGATTATGCCACAGCAGAGTAGTTCTTTGGCCTCTTCCTCTCAACAGCAAATAGATCTTTTTTTTCTTTAAATGAAGATTGCAAATGAGGAAATACTTTCAAGTTCCTCCAGTGGTACTAATGTATGCTAACACTGAAAAGAGCTGAGCTAGTTTAGTCCAGCTTTTTTGTTGTCCTTTCTCTTGAGGGGGGAGCTTTATGAATTTATCCTATGTGCAGAAGAAAATTTGTTTGCTTTTTATAGCATTCATGTGTTAAGAGACTTGAGCCCACATCTTTCCTTTGCTACTGAAGCAGAAATATAAGCTTTGTATTTGAAGATATTTCTGGTTCTAGTTTCATGGTTTTTACTCTTGTTCTGTTTTACAGTCTCATGAACGTGTAAGCAAGCGGCTACATCAGAGGTTCCAGGCCTGGGTAGATAAATGGACCAAGGAGCATGTGCCCCGTGAAATGGCAGTGGAGACCAGCAAGTGGCTCATGGGTGAAGGGTTGGAGGGCCTTGTGCCCTGCACCACCACCTGTGACACAGAGACCCTACACTTTGTGAGCATTAATAAGTACCGTGTCAAATACGGCACAGTGTTCAAAGCCCCTTAACTGCAGAGCCCAAGGAACTAACTGGAGGGGGGAGTATGTGGGGGCCGTGTGCACTCGCATGCACTGAAGAAACAAGGAAGATGCCTTTCAAGCCTCTCTGGGCCTCTTGGGACATGGCCACCAGATCTGTGTGTGACTTGTGCAACATGGCACCAAAGGAAACATGGATACCATACAGAGCCACAGCTGGAACTTTCCCTGAGGGGGCTTTTGAGTATTAGCTCACTCTGGAGGGGAAGTAAGTTCACGCAAGCACAGAGACATGGGACTTGCTTGTACACACCAGCAGGGCTAAGACTGGAGTCTTCTGGGCCTGACCTCCAATGATGGAAGCAAGATGTCCACACCTTGACTAGACCAGCAAGCATTATGAACGGACTAGGAAAGGATTTAAACTCAAAATGGACTATAACTCTACTCTGATGCTCACTGCTCCTCTCTTCTCCCAAGTGGGGTTGGGGGTGGGGAAGAACTGGAGTTGACTCCCCCACCCCCCAGCCCATGGTCATTCGAGCACATCTAGATCCACCTGTTAGATTTTATCTGGGACTTGCAGTTTGGCTTTGGGATTGATCACCTTGTGGATTTGATTCCTGACAAATCCTTTGCTGAGTACCCTTCCGTACTGTTCTCTGGTTCTCAACTTCAACACGTTCAGATCACTCGTCCTTTTTAGCTCCCGTGGAACTGTTTTGTATCTGCTTCTTTACTAGTCTACCCTAGTGCCATCCACCAGCTTTACTCTGACACACACACACACACACACACACACACAAATTTTAACTTGTTTTTTTTGTAAATAATGTACATACTGTCAATTTTTTATTAAAAGAAATATGCTTTGATGTGCTAGCATAACTGCTCTAGCTTCTTGTGTACCATAGTACTCTGTGGCTTCAGATTTAGTACCTATGAACAGATGTACAAGACATTTATTACACTTTTTACCAAAGGGAGTTACTGTTGTAGTACTTTTGTGTAAAACTTGTCTTTCCCGTTGCCCCAACTTTTTTTTTCCTCTTTTCTCTTTCTTTTTTTCTTTTTTTTTATTTTTGTAAATAAATAAAGCTTGGTTCTTACTTAAGGAATAAACTCTCATCCCAAGTCCCTTGTCCTCACCCAGGAACTATGTAAAGCAGGAATTTCTACTTAAGTTCCTTAACAGTACAAATACGATCTTGCTTTAGCAGTAAAATGTAGTTAACCCAAATCAGAAATTCCAAATTTTAAAAACAGGATACTTATATTTTCATATATTCTCATGCAAATAATTTATATTTTGGTAAATTATCTAGCTTTTATTTCTATTTTCTCTATTCAAAATTAGGCAAGCAGCTTAAACCACAGGACTGTATATAATTTGTGAATGGAGTTGGCAGCAGAAAAAAGTTGACAGCATCCATTAATGTGGACTGCTTTCAATTACACCCATTTAAACTGATAGACATAGAAATATGAATGAATATGTTTCTTTATGTGATCAGCCTACACTTTGAACACAGGTCTGAAGTACCCCTCCCTGGTACTCTGATGGACTTTTATCCAACCACTGCTACCCCAGTCATAGCTATAAAGTAACTCAAGTTTGCTTTAAAATGAAAAATTGCCACCACTGCCAGAATACTACAGGTTTTTTTTAGCTTCTGGACTTAAAAACAAATGGTAGAGGTCTCTGCCTTTAGTTTTTGTTTGGGGGTGAGACAACCAGAGACTGAATCTAAAAGGGTGGTGGCTTGCAGGTGGTGTCTGACTTGGGGCTAGAGCGAGACATACTAAGTAGAAGATATTTAGGTTTTCCTAGCAATGACACAGCTGTTCCCCTGTGCTCGCTCACTCAAGATCAGATGAAGCCCAGGAAGTGGAGCAGTGGGTAAGTCAAGCATGGGGTTTCAGAGTCCATCTCTGCATACTATGTACCAGATGCTCTGGTTCATCTTCTCTGTCAACAAAAAATGTTGGCCTAGAATTATGGCAGGAACTGATGGGGTGGTCCAACCCAGATGGTGCTGAAACCTGCAGCCATGATGGACACATATACAGCTAAAGCTTTCATAAACTTATTCCTCCTTGCCCAGCTTTAAGCTCTAAATAGCCTGTATTACAGCAGTTATTTAAGTCAAGTGGTCTGGGAGGTGGTGCAGTGGTAAAGCTTTGGACTCTCAAACACGAGGTCCTGAGTTCATTCCCCGGCAGCACATGTACCAGAGTGATATCTGGTTCTTTCTCTCTCCCCCTATCTTTCTCATAAATTAAAAAAAAAAATTAAAAAAATAAGTCACATTTACTTAGCCACCTTTTATGTAAGTTGAGGTTTTGTACACTCCAGTTGGTACTTCCATTCTAGTATCAGGGCTGATGCTTTGTATATATTTTTCTTCCCAACAGTCTACAAACAAGGACTCCACAGCAATTTTTTTTTTTTTTTAACCAGAGCACGGCTCACCTCTGCCTTACAGTAGTGTGGGGTATTCAACCTGGGACTTTGGAGCCACAGGCATGAGGTCTCTGCATGACCATTATGCTATCCAAGCTCCCCACCCAGCATTTTTTTTTTTTTTTGCCTCCAGGGTTATTGTTGGGGCTCTGTGCCTGCACTGCGAATCCACGGCTCCAGGAGCCTGTTTTGCCCCTTTTGTTGCCATTGTTTTTTATCGTTATTGCTGCTGTTTGATAGGACAGAGAAATAGAAGAGGGGAAGGCAGAAGGGGGAGAGGAAGACAACTGCAGGCCTGCTCCACTGCTTGTGAGGCAACCCTCTTGCAGGCGGGGAGCTGGAACCGGGATCCTTACGCCCGTCCTTGTGCTTCCTTGCGCTCACGTGTGCTTAACCAGCTACGCTACCGCCCGCCCCCCTCCCCCGCAGTTTTTAAGTGAAAAATGTGCTAGGTTTGGGGGGGGGGGTGACTACTAGAGTTAACGCAAAGATGGGCTTTGGCAGGTGGCTCCCCCCTCCCCAGTTCTGTCCTGTTCGGGGACATTGTCACTTAGTGGAATCTCGAATGCTCCCCCCTCATCTGTCACTTCAAATCTATGTCTCTTCAGGGCTGCTGCTGGCGGGCAGTTGCCAAAGACAAGTGCAGGAAGCCGACAGATGCAGAGCCTTCCCTTAGTACCGTGCCGGCCAGTGTGGCCCGGCCTCGCCACCTGGACTTGCTCCTGCGCTGCGCCCGGCGTGCCCAGCGGTCCGGTGCCTGCCCGACACAAGCGCGTCTCAGATTGCTAAGCGCCACCGAGCCCTTTAGCCCAGCGGCGGCGCGGACCCGGGCTCTCCCGCCCCGCATCCAGGCTTGAGAGCCGCGGTGTTCCAGGAAAAGCCGCCCGCGCCCGCAGGCCCGGCGCACACCGGAACCTTCGGTTGCAGGCCGGGGTCCGCGCCCGGGCCCTTCCGGACAAGGGGAGAGGGCGCGGCGATGGCGGCGGCGATGGCGGCGGCTCCCCTGAAGCACCGGCGCACCACACTGGAGCGGGTGGAGAAGTTCGTGTCGCCGCTCTACTTCACCGATTGTAACCTTCGCGGCAGGTGTGGCCCCTCGCCCTGGGAACCCGCCGGCCGCACTGACGCGCTTGGGCTTCGCCCCTATTCCGGGTGGGGGGACCCAGCGCCGGAAGGAGGCGGGGTTGGAGCGCACGCCCACGACCCTTTCCGACCAGGCTGTTCGGGGACAGCTGCCCGGTGGCCGCGCTGTCCAGCTTCCTGACGCCCGAGCGGCTTCCCTACCAGGAAGCGATCCAGCAGGACTTCCGCCCCGCGCAGGTCGGCGACAGCTTCGGACCCACGTGGGTAACGCCCGGAGGGAGGGCGGGGCCGCAAGCTCGCCTCCCAATCCCGCATCCCCGGGCCCTGACAGCCGCGTGGGGACCCGCACCCTCTGCGGGGAACAGCACCCGGCCTCCCTCTTGCCCTTCTTCCGCCCCCGACACCCCTAAGGGAGGAAGCGCCCCCTTAGAACCCCGGCTCCTGTGCCTCTGCCCTTCACCTTGCAGCTGTCTCTGTTGCTCCCTTGTGAGTCCAAACTGCACACTTTAGGACCCGGCAGATGCCCACCCTTCTTAACTCAAGGAAGCGGGGGGGGGGGGTTTGGGGGGGTGCAGAAGAGCGGCCCCTCCCCTCCCAGGCACTTGCTTTTGCTCTCTTGCAGGTGGTGGACCTGTTGGTTCAGGGTGGAGCTGAGTATCCCAGAGGCGTGGCTGGGGCAGGAAGTTCACCTGCTCTGGGAGAGTGACGGAGAGGGTCTGGTGTGGCGAGATGGGGAGCCTGTCCAGGTGAGGGAGAGAGGGAGAGAGTATGTGTGTGTTGGTGGTGGTGATGGTGGGGGATTGTCAGGATTTCAGGAATATGGACCCTGGTGTTTGGGCACCTGTTTACTTGGAAGTTGAACAGGTGGCTTACTTATCACATCACCTACCAGCCACTTCCCATTTCAAGACTGAAAATAGTCACTTATCTAATGTAGCAATAATACATGCAGCAGCAGATTAGTTTATTAACCCTTTTATTAGGTTCCAGGTACAGTGACTTTGCAGTCCATAAACTTTTAAGGTTTTACCCCCGGACTTAAGTATATGGTAATGTGAGAAAGAGGAGAGAGGGAGGACCAGAGCATAACTCTGGCACATACACTGTCAGTAATTAAGAATATGACTTCATACTTGTGTATCCACACTTTCTCCCCTTTTTGTTGCCCCTTGTTATCATTGTTGTTATTATTATTATTATTGTCGATATTGCTGTCGTTGTTGAATAGGACAGAGGGAAATCGAGAGAGGAGGGGGAGAGAAAGACACCTGCAGACCTGCTTCACCACTTGTGAAGTGACCCCCCTGCAGGTGGGGAGCCGAGACCTCTAACCCGGATCTTTAGGCCGGTCCTTGTGCTTTGCGTCCTGTGGGCTTAACCCACTGTGTTACCAACTGGTGAGTGTACACATTTTTTTTTTATCTGAGGAAATCATATTTATTTATTTTTATTTCTTTATTGGGGAATTAATGTTTTACATTCAACAGTAAATACAGTAGTTTGTACATGTATAACATTCCCCAGTTTCCCATATAACAATACAATCCCTACTAGGTCCTCTGTCATCCTTCTTGGACCTGTATTCTCCCCACCCACGCACCCACCCCAGAGTCTTTTGCTTTCGTGTGAGAGTGCACATTTTTATCACTTCTTTGGCCACTGCTTTTTAGTTCTTTATTATATGTAACACATAACCATTCCAAATAGTATAAAGTACAAGTTGAAGTCCTCTTCCCTTGAACTAAGGAATCTCTCCTTAGCACCCAATCCTCAACCATCAGAGAAAACCACTATTAAATATCTTATTTATGCATCCAATCATATCCATTTTTTAAAAAGCTTTTATTTTATTTTATTTTATTTATTCCCTTTTGTTGCCCTCAATCATATCCATTTTATAAAAAAGAGAAGAGATAGGAAAGAGAATCAGAGCACCACTCTGGGACATAAGGTACTGGGAATTGAATTCGGGACCTCAAGAATCCAGTGCATCATCACTGAGCCACCTCCTGGGTCTCTGACTATATCAGACATAATCTTTATAGTCCTTGTGGTAGGTCTTTATGTCCTTTTATACATTACAAAATTGACATATATAGAGGTGGGTCCACTTGTTCAGGCTCACACAGCTTCCATTCTAGTACACTTAGCTCCTTGTTCTCAGAATTATCACTCTCTCCGTACAGAATGAAGACACACCCCTTCTTCCCTCTCGTCTCTCTCACTTTGCCCCTTCAAGAGCTCAGCAAATGTGTGACGTATCCCTGTTCTGGGCCAAGCTCAGTGATAAACACTGGGGACGTAGTGGGGGAATGAGGCAGATGTGTTCCTGACTTTATAACATTCCCTTAAGATAGTTCAAGGGGGTGAGGCAGTGGTACACTGGTTGGGCATATATATTATAGTGCACAAGGACCCAGGTTTAAGCCCCTAGTTCCCACCTGCAGGGGGAAAGCTTTACAAGTTGTGAAGCAGTATGGCAGGTGCCTCTCTCTCCTTCCCTCCCTCCCTCCCTCCCTCTCTCCCCCTCCCTCTTAATTTCTCTTATTTTCTGTAAAGAAAAAAAAAAAAAAAAGAAGAAGAAGACATAGCTGTTCAGGGATACAGTCACCACTGGAAACTACACCCAGTTCTCCTGACTGCTGCCAGGACCCTTGCCATAAGGCTGATGACCTTTCTGCTGGTACACAGATGCCATCTGGTGGTGATGGCACTGGTTGCCCTTGGTTTGGAATGCCAGCTCCCAGAGGTCCCAGATTCATCGATCTCAGCCTGGGAGAGAGGAGCCAGATGTGGGCACTGGTGGAGGAGCCTGGTCTCTGTCAGCTTTTACTTCATCTCAACTGTGCAGCGGCCTCAGGCCCTGCTTTCACTCCACTCCAAACAGGGTTTGACGAAAGAGGGAGAGAAGACCAGCTATGTCCTGACTGATAAGCTGAGAGAAGAAGACTCCCGGAGGTGAGTGAGTCCCTGTGCTACTGGGGAGGGAGCAGCTGTGGGCAAGGAGGAACAGAGTCCCAGAGTAGCCTAGGAAACACCCCCACCTCTTGCATAACCATCCTCAAATTTCATCATTTATTTTATTAAAAGCAAAAAATTTTTTTTCCTGATGTAAAAATGTTTGCCTTGTGGTGAGGCCAGAAAAGCACAAGGAAGTGAATCACTGCCATTGCTCCACCACCTAAAGATGACCGCTGCTTGACATCTCGGTGATTCTTTCAGACATAATTTTTTTTAAAAAAATTATTTATTTATTATTTTTCCCTTTTGTTGCCCTTGTTGATCATCATTATTGTTATTATTGTTGTTATTGCTGTCGTTGTTGGATAGGACAGAGAGAAATGGAGAGGGGGGAAAACAGAGAGGGGGAGAGAAAGACACTTGCAGACCTGCTTCACCACCTATGAAGCAAACCTCTGCAAGGGGGCAGCTGGAGGCTCGAACCGGGATTCTTACGACAGTCCTTGTGCTTCGTGCCATGTGCACTTAACCCGCTGCACCACCACCCAGCTCCCCAGATGTAATTTTTATAAATCGATCTTGCAATTTCTTTGATATTCTGCATCCTGTATATATTTTTTTCTATTCATATTCTGACGTGGACATTCTGACATGGCACCACTAAAGGCTCTTGACATTATTATTATTGCATTTTACATTTACCCAACACTGTGTCTGATGTTTCCAGACACTGGAGCCAAGATAGTGAGTGGTGTGGTCCTTGACTGCAAAGGGGACTCATACACCCACATAATCACCAATGAGGGCTCAGAATGAGAACAGTCTGTATTCAGTATAGGAAACTTTCCACACTAGGGTTGGGGGTGGGGAGAAGAGGGCCAGGAATGCTTCACCAAGGATGTCATGTTTGCTTTCTGAAGACTGAGGAGGGCAGCCCCATCCCTGCCATGTGTGTCCTGGCCCCCCTCACCCCTGCAGTGTGTGCCCCCCCCAACCCTCGTTAGCTGATTATTTTTGCTTTTCAAGCTCCAATATGGGAGGTTCAAATTTTTTCTTTTTTCTTTTTTTTTCTTTTCTTTTTCTTGTTGCAACTCAGTGCCAGCACTGTGAATCCACTACTCCAGGCAGCCATTTTTCCTTTTATTATTACTCTTTTTTTTAATTGGATAGACAGAGAAATGGAGAGGGGAGGAGGAGGTAGAGAAGGAGAGGGACAGAGAGATACCTGCAGACTTACTTCACTGCTCATGAAGCAGAGGCTCAAACCAGGGTCCTTGCGCATGGTAATATGTGTGCTTAACTGGGTGTGCCACAGCCCAGACCCTGATCCCAATGTTTCAAGGATTCTAAGACCGAGATAGAGCTTTTCCAAGACAGCTTTAAAGATAAAACTATTGTTTAGGCCATTTTTTAGATTTGGCTGCCTATTCTTTCTGACAGAGGTAGAACATCCTTCAGCAGGACTTAGGTTCTGTCTTTTTTTTTTTTTTTCCTTTCCCCACACTGTGGTCCTCCTGATAAAAAAAGCTGAACTAGTGGCCATGGAGGCAAAAGCAAGTTGGATTTGGGTCTTGATTTGAAGCAGTTTTTTAGATTTTCAAGTCATCCCTAATGAGAAAAAGCAAACGCTCCTTTCAACTCTCTGGACTGTGTTTCTATTGTTTCTACCACACACATTTGACTTGCGGCAGCCTTTGGGTGGCACATCCTGGAGACTGATGGGCAGGGGCCTGCTGGATGTTTCCTGGGGGCCTGACCCCCAGCACCCGGAGTCCACTGCTGGCCCCCTCACCTGAGGCTGCCTCTTCACCTCCACAGCCTTACCCTCTATGTGGAAGTAGCCTGCAATGGGCTCCTGGGGGCTGGAAAGGGGAGCATGATCGCAGCCCCTGACCCAGAGAAGATGTTCCAGGTGAACCGGGCTGAGCTGGCTGTGTTCCGCCGGGACGTCCACAAGCTGTTGGTGGATCTGGAGCTGCTGCTAGGCATAGCCAAGGTACGCGGTCCCACACACCAGCCCCTTGGAGCACTGTGCCTGAAGCTCACTGTGGAGCCCCCTCTTGCTTGGGACGTGTATTAAGGGGCAGGTCCTGCTGTAGGGCCTTGGGGAGGACAACCAGCGCAGCTTCCAGGCCCTGTACACAGCCAACCAGATCATCAACATCTGTGACCCTGCTCAGCCGGAAACCTTCCCAGCAGCTCATGCTCTGGCCTCCAGGTTTTTTGACCAACGTGGAGGTGAAAGCCAGCACACCCTGCATGCGGTGGGGCACTGCCACATTGATACAGGTAGGGTGGACACTGCCTAAATGCTCTGTGACCCTCAGCAAGTTCTTGCCTCTCACGTAGTTCAATTTTCCCCTCTGTAAAAAAAAAAAGGCAGGATCTAGACTGTAGGCTCTGTTAGCCTGATGCCCATGTGGCCCCATGCTAGATGCTGTTAAGAGTCACAGAAAGTGCTGGGTGGAACTAGGCAGGCACAGCTGGTACTAAGATAGGGGAGCTGGGGAGCCAAGGGTTGGGAGGATTCAAGAGGAAGAAGTGACCCTTCAGACTGAGTGGAAATAAGTTTGGCAGGAGTATCTGGTCCTCAGAGAGAAACCACCTGGAAGTAGTTGAGATGGGGCTGCAGTTCACGGAGGCCTTTCCTAGGGAGGGTTGGGAGTTCAGTTTTGAATCTGGTGAATTAGCAGTACCTGTGAGGCTTATGGGAAACCTACATAAATTTTTAACAAGTTTTTAACAATACCTTGGGGAAAAGGTATTAATTCTGTTGTAGCTGAGGTTCCTGAGCCACAGAGAAGGGCTTTCTCTGCTGTGCTTAGGTGTGGGTCCCTGGGAATAGGGGATGAGGTGCAGTGAGGAGAGACCCAGCAGGGCCATCTCAGGGAGCCCTCTGTTCTGGGCTGTCCTTTAGTTTGTGTCCCTAGAAGGGAGAGTGGTAACACCCCCCTCCCCCCGCTGCTTTTTCTTTCTTTATTCCCTTTTGTTGCCCATTTTATTGTTACTGTTGTTGATGTTGTTGTTGGATAGGACAGAGAGAAATGGAGAGAGGAGGGGGAGAGAAAGACAGACACCTGCAGACCTACTTCACCGCCTGTGAAGTGACTCCCCTGCAGGTGGGGAACTGGGATCCTTACGCTTTGCACCATGTGCGCTTAACCCACTGCACTACTGTTGGTATGCTTCTAAATTCTGCTTATAAGACCTTCTGTTTTGATCATCATATTAGGTTCACTTGTATTACTTACGATGTGGTCTATTTACATAATCACTGTTTTACCTGGGTCCCGCCCTGCCTGCAGGGTATTGCTTTAATACCCACTGGTTAGATGGAAGCTTTCTATGTTCTGTTCAGGCTCTTTTTTTTGCTCCACCCCCTCTCCTAGTCATTTCCTTTCCCTTGCCACTTCCGTTGAAGAGATGGATAAAAGGCGATGTATCTGATTAATAAACGAGATACTGCTTCCCAGCTCAGCCATGAGTCCCTGGTCGTCTCTCTACCGCCCGTGAAGCTAGCCCAGCCTGGCAAATGGCGCCTTGAACAGGGACTGGCACACTACCACCTGACTCCTTATTTATTTTTATTTATTAGTGATTTATAAAATTACAAGATAACAGGTACAATTTCACACCGTTCCCATCACCAGAGTTCTGTGTCCCCATTCCCTCCACTAGAAACTGCAGTGATTCTCCCAAGGTCACAGATAGGGTTGACTATTATTTCTATATCTATCTGTCTGTCTGTCTGTCTATGTTTTTGCTTGTTTTTTCCCTATGGTCCTGTATTCTGTTCCTTTTTTAGTCACACCTACACCTATTACTACTTCCAAATGTCTTTCCTTTTTTCCTCTTCTCTCTCAGGGTGCTGATGGAATTGGGTTTCAGAGCCGTCTAGTCATCTTCCCCTAACATTTCTCCCTCTCTGGGAGTATGGTCAAAATTTTTTTGGGGTGCAGAAGGTAGGAGTTCTGGCCTCTGTAATTGCTTCTCTGCTGGACGTGGGCATCAGCAGGCTGACCACACCCCCAGCCTCTCTCTGTCTTTCCCTTGTGGGCTAAGGCTTTGGCGAGTTGTGTTTCCTGGACACATTGTTGAGGTCATCTCCTCAAAGAGTTCAGGAAGGACTGGTAATGGCATCTGCAACTTGTTATCTGAAAGGCAGTAAATTACGAAGTAAGACAAAATGTTTAATAAATAGGAACCAGAAAGTAGGATTAGAACAGTTGAGAATAGGGATTTTAAGGTGGAGAAAAGTCTGTTTTAGGTATGTTCCTAGGGACCCATGATTTTTTTTTTCCTCCAGGGTTATTGCTGGGCTCGGTGCCTGCACCATGAATCCACCGCTCCTGGAGGCCATTTTTACCCCCTTTTGTTGCCCTTGTTGTTGTAGCCTCGTTGTGGTCATTATTATTGCCATTGTTGATGTTGTTCATTGTTGGATAGGACAGAGAAAAATGGAGAGAGGAGGAAAGGAGAAGACAGAGAAGGGGAGAGAAAGACACCTGCAGACCTGCTTCACTGCCTGTGAAGTGACTCTCCTGCAGGTGGGGAGCCGGGGACTCGAACCGGGATCCTTACGCCGGTCCCTGCGCTTTGCGCCACATGCACCCAACCCACTGCACCACCGCCCGACCCCTGGGACCCATGATTTTAGTAATTTTTTTTTTTTTTTTTTGGCTTGAGCTTGATAGTTAACATGGTGGTGGACTAAGAATATTATTTGGGGCAGTCGGGTGGTAGCGCAGAGGGTTTAGCGCACATGGCACAAAGTGCAAGGACCGGTGTAAGGATCCTGGTTCGAGTACCTGGCTCCCCACCTGCAGGGGATGAAGAAGCAGGTCTGCAGGTGTCTCTCTTTCTCTCCTCCTCTCTGTCTTCCCCTCCTCTCTCCATCTCTCTGTCCTAACCAACAATGACAACATCAATAACAACAACAAAAGGGAACAAAAGGGAAAATAAATATTTTTTTTAAAAAGAATATTGTTTGGGAAGATGTAGTCAGAATTAAGAATAGAACTAGAAAGCTAGATTAGGGCAGAGAGTAGCTCCCAAACTTGAAGAAAATATATAAATACAATTAACTGTTTACCTCATCAGTCTGACCCAGGGCCCATGTATATTCATATTAGCACAGGAGCCGATAAAACCTCTGTTAGTCTGAGCTCCTAGTCCATAGCCCCAGCTGGGAACATTCTAGGCTGCACTCATTTCAGGACCAGTCTTGGTCGAGTGGCAGAGTAGTTTGGCCCAGCCTACCTTTAGAGAGTGGGGCAGTCTCTACCATTGCTGCTCTGTAGTGAGGGCAAGGTCCTGGAAAGCCCCACACGAGGGCTTATGATAATGTTCTTGAAGGAAGTGACCCATGATGGTGGAGAGAGGGATCTATTAGAGGATCTATGGAGGGAATCCTAGGATTCCCTGAGTAGGGGCCCATATGATAGAGTGGCCTGGTAGTGACCAAAAAGGCCACCATTAAGTGAGCCCTTTTCCAGCTTTTGTAATTCCTTCTTTATCTGATGAGCTTGGATTATCTCCCAGCTGTTAAAATATTGTGTCATTTGTTGTACGTTGCTGCTTCTGACAGGATCCTCTGTCTAGGTGTGTAGGCGTCTAGACCTCAGTGAGGCCTGTGGCCTTCATTCATTGAAAGCTGACCTGTTAGCTCTGCCTATCTCCTTACAATATTTTAAATTAGTTAATTCATTTTAGATAGAGACAGAAATCCAGAGGGAAGGGGGAGATAGGGAGAAAGAGAGGCACCTACAGCACTGCTTTACTGCTCATGAAGCACCCCCCGCAGGATGGGGGACATGAACCTGGGTCCTTGCACATGGTAACATGTGCACTCTACTGGATGCATCACAGCCCGGCCCCTCCTTGAACCTAGAAGGAGTGGTTTGAAGTGGGCTCATGAAGGGTGCTCAGGGCTTTCAGGGAGGAAGGCTAAAGTGAGCCCTAGGAGGCCCAGGGTGCTGTAAGGCGGGGAAGTGGCTTGGGGCATCGGGGAGCTGGAGGGCTTGTTCTCTGTCCCCTCCATCTTCTTTTCCCGGTGTAGCTTGGCTTTGGCCCTTCAAGGAGACAGTGAGGAAATGTGCCCGGAGCTGGGTGACAGCCGTGAACCTCATGGAACGGAACCCTGAGTTCATCTTTGCTTGCTCCCAGGTCAGAGGGACAGCAGTACAGGGCTCGCTGGAGCCCGACAAGTGTCTCAGTCCTGAGGGGTCCCCACCTCTTGCCCACTGCAGCTATCTCAGGGTGGGGGTTCTCGGTTCTCCTGGCACAGCTCAGCCCCCTGTACCACACAGGCACAGCAGCTGGAGTGGGTGAGGAACCACTACCCTGGCCTGTATACTCGGATCCAGGAGTTTTTCCAACGGGGGCAGTTTGTGCCTGTGGGGGGCACCTGGGTGGAGATGGTGAGTTCACTGCACCCCCTTAGCCTCAGGCCACAATCCCCCCACCCCATGGCCCACCCCCTCCTAGGCTTGCTGGCTGTTTGCTGTGTTTCCTTTACACCTTAGCCAGTCCCTAGAATCCCCAGGCTTGGACCCCAAGGGGAGGAGGGTTGCAGGTATGGGGATAGATTACACGGCCTTGTCCTGGGATGTCCATCTGCAGAGGAATGGCTGCACCCATAGTGGGGAGACCGATGCCCCCCGGCTGCACTCCAGCTGCTCCTTGTCCTGTGCTGAGTCCCCCACCTCTTCCCCCAATGCCAGGATGGGAACCTCCCCAGCGGAGAGGCCATGGTGAGGCAGTTCCTGCAGGGCCAGAACTTCTTTCTGCAGGAGTTCGGGGAGATGTGCTCTGAGGTAGGCCGGGTGGACGGGGCTGCAGCACGGCCCTGAGAGGTGAGGGGCCGGGGCCAGGGCTGCTCTATTAAGAAGCCCGGCTCCTGTACCCCAGAACCCCTTTCCCCCCACAGTTTTGGCTGCCAGACACATTTGGCTACTCAGCGCAGCTCCCCCAAATCATGCGCAACTGTGGTATCAAGTACTTCCTGACCCAAAAACTGAGCTGGAACTTGGTGAACTCCTTCCCGGTGAGCAGGCCCCAGGGGTCAGGGTCGTCACTGCCCACTCACTTCTCAAGAGGATTATTGATAGACACCCCCCTCCCCACCCTCTCCAGCCCATGCCTAGATGCTACCCCTGGGTCAGCCTCTCCCAGGTCACACAGTGGGCAGGGCTGAAGGGTCTGGCTCTGCCTCCGTCCTGATGTGGTCTTTTTGCCTCCGTGTTCGCAGCACCACACTTTTTTCTGGGAGGGGCTGGATGGCTCTCGCGTGCTGGCACACTTCCCACCTGGCGACTCTTACGGGATGCAGGGCAGCGTGGAGGAGGTGAGGTGACACCTAGAGGCAGACAGCAGGGCCTGTGGGCAGCTGGCAAGGGCTGGTACCCTGCCCTCAGCTGACCTGTGCTGACCCGCTGACCCGCCCCCACCAATCCAGGTGCTCAAAACCGTGACCAAAAACCAGGACAAAGGGCGGACCAACCACAGCGCCTTCCTCTTCGGCTTTGGAGATGGGGGTGGTGGCCCCACCCAGACCATGCTGGACCGCCTGAAGCGACTGAGCAACACGGATGGGCTGCCCAGGTCAGGCCTGTCCCGCCGGCAATGCCAGCCTCAGCCTCTGCCTGACACTGGACCCAGCCTTCCAGCTGCACCACTGGCTCAACATCTACCTTGGGCATGAGGAGGGATTTGGGAGGCTGAGGGGGAAGCTGAGGTGGGAAGGGCTTCACCCAGAGAGGGAGCTCTTCCGGGCAGTCCAGAAACCAGCATTGCACAGATGGGTGACTCCTTTATCTCGGGAATCCCGGCCATCATGACTTGGTGGGGGGAGGAGCCACGAGGGCCCCTAAGGTTGGAGACTCAGAGTCGCAGTCTCCCCCAGGGTGCAGCTGTCTTCTCCAAAGCAACTCTTCTTGAAGCTGGAGGGCAGCTCGGAGCAGCTGTGCACGTGGGTTGGGGAGCTCTTCCTGGAGCTGCATAACGGCACCTACACCACCCATGCCCAGGTCAGCAGCTGGGTGCCAGGGGTGCCAGAGCACAGCACAGTCAGACCTGGGAGTGAGGACTGTGCTCCAGGGAGGAGCTCTGAGAAGTCAGGAGCGGGCAGGTCAGGAAGGAGGGAGAGAGGAAGGGCATTTGGGATGGGTCACTCCTGAGCAGCTTTATCTAGGCGGCCCAGGGAGCCACAGGGAATCCCAGCGAAGCGCTGGGGGCTGGGGTGGGGGTGGGGGTGGGACAGTGACAGGGAGGTCTTGTGGAGGTGTCCTGGGACAGTGGAGCTGCCGCTACTGATCCCTCTGTCCTGGGCTCAGATCAAAAAGGGCAACCGGGACTGCGAGCGGATCCTGCATGACGTGGAGCTGGTGAGCAGCCTGGCCCTGGCCCGCAGCACCCAATTCCTGTACCCGGCGGCCCAACTGCAGGAGCTGTGGAGGTGAGCCTGGTGACTGCCCCTGCCCATCCCACCACCCCTGCCAGCTCACCCCAGACACCTGCCAGCTTCATCCTCCCCCTCCCTGCACTTGGCCCCTGCAGGCTCCTGCTCTTAAACCAGTTCCACGACGTGGTGACGGGCAGCTGCATCCAGCTGGTGGTCGAGGAGGCCATGGCCCACTATAAAGGTAGGCAGGCAGCATCCCTAGCTCCCCAGAGAGCCAAGTGTCCCCCAAGAGAGGCCATCACAGGCCCCTGCCTACCCGTGACCCGCCACCCTCTCTTTAGACATTCGCTCCCAGGGTGGTGCCCTCCTCAGCGCTGCGGCCACAGCCTTGTGTGCAGGGGAGCCAGGTCCTGGGGGCCTCCTCATCGTCAACACGCTGCCCTGGAAGCGCACGGAAGTGCTGGCCCTGCCCCGACCTGGCGGGTCCCACAGCATAGGTACACTGGGAGAAAGGTTCAAGGCCAGGGAAGTGTTAGGGCTACTCCCTGGGGTCTCTGCCCTGGGCTGCCTGCCGCAAGCTGGAGGGGTTGGTAGATTTGGTGACTCCTCCTCTGCCCTCTGGGCCCACTGCCCTGAGCAAGGCTTCCAGAAGGTCAAGGAGATGACACTGATGCCCTGGCCTTGCCCTCAGCCCTGGTGACAGTGCCCAGCATGGGTTATGCACCTGCTCCCGCGCCCACCTCCCTGCAGCCTCTGCAGCCCCAGCAGCCTGTGTATGTGGTGCAAGAGGTGAGTGCTGGCACATCCTGGTGGGGCATCCGCAGCCCTGACCTCCCTGACCATCCTCACCTTGAGGAGGTCAGCGGTGAGGCCAGGCTGGAGTAGGTGGGGCTGTTGGTGGGGTGGGGTGGGGCTGTGAGGCTCCTTCAGCTCTACCTCAAGGCCTGCTCTCACCAAGACTGATGGCTCTGTGACTCTGGACAATGGCATCATCCGGGTGAAGCTGAACCCTACCGGCTGCCTGACGTCCCTGGTGCTGGTGGCCTCTGGCAGGTGTCAGTCCCCCACTGCCCTCTCCTTGTGCTTAGCAGGGGAACCCTAGGCCCTGCTCCCTAGGCTGAGCCGCCCGCTAGCTGAAGCACTGCCCACAGCACCCTACCAGCTGCCCTTGGCTGGGACCCAGACATGGAGCAGGGGGAAGCGTCCCCCGTCCCCTAGAGCCCTCACCCTCAGGCAGCTAGAGACAGGGGCTGCCCTGTCCTTCCAGGGAGGCCATCGCAGAGGGAGCCGTGGGGAACCAGTTTGTGCTGTTCGATGACGTGCCCCTGTACTGGGATGCATGGGATGTCATGGACTACCACCTAGAGACACGGTGAGGCTGGGCAGGCTTGGGGCAGAGGTCTGGTGGAGCCCTCGTGAGCCTGCCCTAGCTCAGCACTTGTACCCCACCCCCCTCTGCCAGGAAGCCGGTGCCGGGCCAGGCAGGGACACTGGCAGTGGGTGCTGAGGGGGGCTTGCGGGGCAGCGCCTGGTTCCTGCTACAGCTCAGCCCCAACAGCCGGCTCAGCCAGGAGGTGGTGCTAGACGTTGGCTGCCCCTACGTCCGCTTCCACACTGAGGTAGTGGGGACAAGGGGGCTCGCCGGGTGAGTGGTGTCTAGGGGACAAGCCTGGAGCTTGGCCTATGTCTCTTCCCTTGCTTTTCTCCCCCCTGACCCCCCAGGTGCACTGGCATGAGTCCCACAAGTTCTTGAAGGTGGAGTTTCCTGCCCACGTGCGGAGCTCCCAGGCCACCTATGAGGTCCAGTTTGGGCATCTGCAGCGGCCCACCCATAAGAACACCTCTTGGGACTGGGCTCGATATGAGGTCTGACATGGGGTGGGGGGCTGGGGGCTGGGGCTCCCCGGTGGGAGAGACGAGATATGAAATGTCGTTGAGGAGTAGGGACAGCATTTTCTAGTAGTTTTGCTGGTCTCTCTCTCTCTCGAACCAGGGCTTTCACATGTTGCTGTTCTGGCCATTTTTTTCATTCATACAGAGAGGCAGGAAGGGAGAGAGACCAGGGGACCAGAGCTTCCTCTGTTGCCGTAATACTTTTCAAGTGGTCTGGGCTTAAACTCAGGGCACACGCCATGGCCACAGGGGGAGCTGGGGACCTCTCTCTTCAGCCTCATTTGCTGGTTCTAACATGTCCCAGGCACTGTGCGAAGTGGTCTGTTTCCCTTGTTTCTCAGGCCTGCATGGTGGGCAGACACTATCACCCAAGCCACAGATACGAAACCGAGGCTTAGGCAGGCTGGGTGGTGTGCTTGAGGCTGCTGCCTCTGGTGAGAGCTGGAGCCCCAGCCTGAGGTCCCAGAGCTTTTGCTTGCTCTAATGACAGGAGCTCTGCCCTGCAGGTGTGGGCCCACCGCTGGATGGACCTGTCGGAGCACGGCTTCGGGCTGGCCCTGCTCAACGACTGCAAATACGGTGCCTCCGTGCATGGCAGCGTCCTCAGCCTCTCCCTGTGAGTGGGGTCCCTGCTGTGCCTGGGGACAGGGGGCTGGGGACAGGGGCAGCCCGGACAGCTCCCACTCTGTGCATCCCTCCATCTTCTCTACCCCAGCTTGCGGGCACCCAAGGCCCCTGATGCCACAGCTGACATGGGGCGCCATGAGTTCACCTATGCACTGATGCCACACAAGGGTGAGTGCAGGGCACCACATCTCCACTCCAGCTCGGGCAGCCCCTGCCCGAATTCCTACCTGCGCCCCTCTTCGGTCCCTGCCCAGGCTCCTTCCAGGATGCTGGTGTGATCCAAGCTGCCTACAACCTCAACTTCCCCCTGTTGGCACTGCCGGCCCCGGGCCGGGCGCCGGCCACAGCCTGGAGCGCCTTCTCTGTGTCCACATCCGCAGTTGTGCTGGAGACTGTCAAGCAGGCAAAGGACTGGGCGGTCCTGGGGGGTGGGCCCTGCACCAGCTCCCCACACCCGTAGCTTACCTGCCACCACCACCCCTGCAGGCTGAGTCCTGCCCCCAGGGCCGCACGCTTGTCCTGAGGCTGTATGAGGCCCACGGCAGCCACGTGGACTGCTGGCTGCGCACCTCGCTGCTGGTGCAAGAGGCTGTCCTGTGAGTGGGGCTCGGGCAAGGTGAGGGTAGGGAGACAGCCTGCCCTGTGGGGTCCTCACAGACTCTCCTGCTCTCCAGCTGTGACCTCCTGGAGCGGCGGGACTCTGCTGGATACCTGCCCCTTCAGGAAAATGGCCTGAAGCTGACCTTTTCTCCCTTCCAAGTGCGCTCACTCTTGCTGGTGCTGCAGCCCTCACTGAGCTGATCCTGAGGGTGGGGGTACTTTGGGGAGTGACCTGGGGGTGAGGGTAGGTGAACAATAAATCCTTGGCTCAGGAACCTTGCCAACAGCTTCCACTCATTCCCTCAGGAGGGACCCGGAGATGGGTAACTATAAGCTAAGAGACCAGGGAACGGGCAGCTTCCTGCATGCCAGCAGGCAGAGGGCATGGGGAGTGGCCATGCCCATTAGGAGAGGATCTTGACCTATCAGGATGGGGCCTGGACTACAGATGTGTGGGCCAGGGCCCCTGCATTGGCTCTGAGAGGGCTGCCCTCTCACAGCCAGGCCTTGAGGATGGGGCTCAGCTGGCCTTGCTGGGGGGTGGGCTCCTATCCTCAGGCAGGCCCTTCTAACTAGTCCTCTGCAGATATTCTGAAACTAACCCAAGACCAGGCTTACTGATTTTATTTATTTATTTATTTATTTATTTATGTAGAACAGCGTTTTCTATAGGCTTAAAAAATAGGGATGGTGGAGCACAATTAAAAGCATCCTCTTTGCAGGTACCACCACAGGTCTAGGGCAGGTCTGGGACCAGGCTGCAGGAAGTGGTGGATGCAGACTAGGAGAGCCTCCTAAGAGGCCAAGGCCCCCTCAAGCTCCATGGCTGGAGAGGTATCAGCTTTGCTTTTCCGGCCTTTGTGGCGGCGGCCTGTGGGGAGGACAGCCAGGTGGCAGCTCAGTCCCTCCCTTCACCCCTCACTGGCAAGCCCCATAGGTGGTGCTGAGGAAGGCCCACCTGAGGCTGTTGGCCATCCCCTCCTCTTCCCTTCCCTGAGTCTTGGGGGCATTTCTGGGCCCTCTTGAAGGCTGGTCTCCTGGGCTGTGGTTGGCTGAGACGGAAGGCGTCTTCGTGTCTGCCGTGTCCTGAGAGTGGCCTTGTTTGGGGTTGAAGAGTTCTGGGTGGAGGAGACACAGGACCCCAAGATGGAGAGCAGCTCAGAGGCGGGTTAGAGACCCACCTCCCTGCGCTGTGCTAATGCCCAGGAGGCCAGGAGAGGACGCCGTACCTGTACCTCCACTGTGTCCTCGGGACTCAACTGGGCTGCCTTGGGTTTCTTCTTTCGAGACTTGCCCCCTGCAGGATACCAGCACAGGGAGTGAGCAGCCTTTGTCTCCTTTTCTGCGGAACCCCATTCTGGGGTGACTCTTAGTGGAGTGGGGACTTGGATAGAGAAGGGTGCTGTATCCCCTGAGGCAAGCAACCCATTCCACTCCCTTAGCTTAGTATATAAGGAGTGGTTTACCTTTAGGTGCCAGGGGTCCAGGGTCCCCCTAAAATGGAACAAGAATTTAGGAACTATCCTGGGAGGGGGTCATTTTTTGGAGAGGTGGAACACAGACCCATCCTAGATCTGATCCATGTACCTCCTCTCCAAGGAACCTGTCTCTGAGGACCAACCCCCCCCCCCCAACCTGGTCATCGTCAGTACCAGTGCCAGCACCAGCAGGGCTGCCTGACTTCGTTGCTCTGTTAGCCGGAGCCTTGGGGGTCAGTGAGCATAGCATAGGGCAGGCTTAGACACTAGGCCTTAGACTTGGGGGGCCTAGTCAACCCTGGGGTCCCCACCGGGGAGAGTCCAGCTCCTGCCTGGCTATTCCACTAGACCTCTCCAGTACACTGGCTTCCCTGGGGTCCACTGGCCTTGAGGACAGAGCCCGAACCTGGAACCAGATGGTACGGCCGTGCCGGTCACGCAGGGAGCTCATGCCCGGCAGGCTGTAGCACTTCAGCCACGCTCGAAAGGCAGCAAAGTCTTCCTCTCCATCCTCTGGCCCGTAGCCTTTGCCCCCTGTGGGACAGAGGAATCAGGCAGAGGGCGGAGGGCAGACTTAAGCTGGAGGGGGGGAAGTCTGGTTGGACCTGGCCCTGACCACAGCGACATCAACTGCTGGACAAGGTCAGGCTACCAAGGCTCTCCCCCCTCCAGCTATGTGGCCTTGGGCTCGTGTCTCGCCCACTCTGGGCTCCTTCATCCTGGAGTGAAGACTCCTCACCCTGTCTGTCCTGTGGGCAACTTGGAGAAATGGAGGAGGCCCAGACCATGTAGCAGCAATGAGACTCCCAAGCCTCCCTTCTCTAGGTGGGGACCCAGGCCCTGAGGGGAGGGCAGCTGCTGCTTATGCATCTCTGGGCCTCACCCAGCTGGATCACTTCCTTGGGCACAGAGTGGCACAGCTCCAGTAGGTCGGGGTTCTGCAGCCTGGCCCTGACCTTCTGGCTCAGGGTCAGCTCCGGGCTCTGCAGGGGCAGGGGCAGGGTCACTTAGGAGCAGCTTGGCAAAACTGAGAAAAAGCCTCCCCACACACCGCAGAGAAAGGGGTGCTGAGCGGGAACACGGTCCCACCCCCCGTCCCTCACCAGCCTGCGCTGTTGCAGTGCCTCCAGGACTGTGCGAGCCTTTTCAAAGGGGGGTATCTTCAGCCTGCAGGGTGGAGACAGGGTCCCACTGAGCAGTGGCCAAGGTGGGCATGCCCAGCCCGGGGCCCGTGGTCTGCCCACTGACCGGAACAGGATCTCTGCCCGTAGGTAGTTGCCAATGCCATTGAAGAAACGCTGGTCCAAGAGGGCCTCGCAGATGGGCCGGTCAAAGGCCTTGTCCGTCAGGTTTCGTAACACGTTCTCTCTGGAGTGACACAGCTTGAGTCCACCAGCCCCTTTCTGCCCCTTGCCGCTCCCTTCCTTCCACCTGGAGCAGGTGGAACAACTTTGGGGAAGGAAACCGAGTCTAGCTCCCCTTCCCTAACCCAGGGGTATTTGGCAATGGGAATGGAAACTGGTTTTCCTATGTGCAAAATGAAAACAGGATTTGATTTGATTTTTTGGTTGACATCAGGGCTTCACTGCCCCAGATCTACTTTTCCAGATAGAGACAGAAGGAGAGAGGGAAAGACACCATAGCACTGGAAGCTTCCTCGTGGTGGGGTGGGACCCAGGTTGTGCACATAACAGGAAAGGTGCACTATCCAGGTGAGCTGTCTTGCTGACCCAACAATACAGGATTTTAGTTCATAATGCAAACTGGGAAAGGCCAAACTAAGCACTATGTTTAAGGACATACTGAGACTATGTTGTGCACACATCACCAGAGAGCTCCCGGCTCAAGAACACGGGGATGACAGGTCTACAGCTGCACCTGTGGTCCAGGACCCCTATGTGGTGGGGACGTTGTGTGGATCTGGCGGCAGTGAGGGCAGCTCTTGCCAAGCACTGAAGAACTCTTGAGGCGGCAGGGGCTGGCTCTGGGTGGCAGGTGTGTGGGGGTAGGGGAGCCTAAGGCATGGTTAGTGAACACCTTGGTGGTCCCCAGTTGTCCCACTACCAGGAAAGAGAAATACATTTTTCTTTGGGGAAAGGGTCCCAGTAAGACTCAGTGATGGAAACTAAGAACATATAAAATAGTAGTGACCTGCCAGAAGAGTGAAGTGGCAGCAATCTGGAGTCACACCTCACTGGGGAAGCACCTGACCAACCCCAGTGGGCAACCCAGCCTCCCAGGATGCATTGACCCAGCCCACTCTAGGCCTTTACATCTGAGCAGCTAGAATCCTTTTCTTGAGAACCCTGCCAGGCAGGCCTCAGTTCAGTGTCACACCCTGGGGGGAATGGGTTTGCTTAGTGCCACATAATCCCTCCCCAGCAGATCAACCTCTACCCCGTGGACTGCACGAATGTGTCTATTTGAATTCATCTAAATCATTTTCCCCCATTCCACCCCTACCTAAGCTTTATTCTGTGAGAGTAGAGAACACCTCTGTCTTGGTGTCCCCCAGTGCCCAGAATGGCCTGGCACCAAGCAAGTTCCTTTTCAGAGGAAGCTGCTGACACCATGCCATATTCTGTGACCTGCATCGTATCCCAGGCAGGGCTGTCACCACTCCCACAGGCAGGAAGGCACAGGGCACAGAACACTGACCAATGGTTAGGCAGAATGTGTGAGACCACAAAAGCCGAATCAGAAACCAGCCATCATACAGGCCTCTCCTGAATCTTGAAGCAACTCCTTCCAGCTCTGCCTCACCTGTGGTTTTAGATTTAGATGCCCTCCACTTTTCCTCTTCTCCCCTCAGCCCAGCTTTTTTTTTTTTTTTTTTTGGAGCCTCAGGCATGAGAGTCTCTTTGCATAACCATTGTGCAGATACCACCACCCCCAGTTTTTTTTTTTTTTTTTTTTTTTTCTGATTGCTCTAGATTTTTTTCTGATAGAAACAGGCAGAGATGGCAAGATACCTATTGTGGGTACTGGGCTCAAAACTGCCATGTGCATGGCTAAGCTGGCATCCTAGATAAGCTACTTTGCCACCCCAGTGCCCAGCTCTGACACTCTTTTATTCTTTTATTCTCACTGGACTTTTTTTTTTTTTTATTCTCTGCCCTGCCTCTTGGCAGCTCTCTACCCCATCAAGTTTTGGATTTCCATATCCATCAGCTTAGGGATATCCGTATCCATTCCCAGGGGCTGAGGTCCAGAGGAGGCCGGGACTCCTGCCTCCGTGGCCACAAAGGCAGCGACAGAGCCTGCCTGGAGCCCAGGGCCTGTTCTACCGCACCTGGGCCGGCCCTACCTGAACTGCTCATACTCGCGCAAGACACAGGGCCCGCGGCCCGCCTGCCACTGCCCGCTGAGGTCCCAGCGGCCGAAGCGCCGCACGTCCACGAAGCACAGGGCCAGCTGGGGGTCGGGCGGAGCAGTGTAAAAGCGCAGGTGGGCGTGGGGGGGCAGGGCATCGCCAGGCGCCAGCTGGAAGGAGCCAGACATCCCGAACCGGAAGACCAGGGCCAGTGGCTCCTGAGGGGGCTGGGCCCCGGGCAGGGGGCACAGGGTCAGTCGCAGCTCCTTGCCCCGGGAAGCCGCAGAGATGTGGTAGGCGCTGCTCTCAAAGGACACCTCGGGGTTGCGGCTGACAGCTGACTTCTCCACTCGCCCTCCGAACACCAGCCGGGTGCACACCTGGTTCACATACTGACTGGCCAGGTGCAGCTCAGGGCCCTCGGGCATCCTAGGGACAGGACGGAGGGGGGCTAGGGCCCACCTGATCTGGACAGGAAGGAATCCCCATCCTGGTTTGCAGAGGAGTCCCTGGGGTTGGGGAGGCGTGGCCATGCGGGTTTGGTGAGGAAGGCCGTTGTCCTGGCTGTAGCCCAGGGCCCCCACCTCTAGGTGTTTGAGGGCGGGGCGGGGGTGTCGGGCTGTGTTGCACCTTCGAGTAACCTTTGCTGCGTTTAGAATGCAGCCAGCTCCTTCCCTGACTCTCACCTCATTTCTGGGCATCCTGCCATCTCCTTTCCTCCCAGGCGCCCCTCAGTGCTTGCTCCAAGCACACTGTTCCTCTCACTTCTGCTCTGTCCTGCTGTCCCCTCGGTCTGGGGCACTGGGGAGAGGTCCTACCCTACTCCTGCAAGGTACACCCCCCCACCCCATCTTCTTTTCCTCTGCAACCTAACAACTGAAATTGCTGCTCGAGGCCACTCTGCCTCCCTCCCGCCACAGAGGACCCTCCTCTGTGACCACCAGGACTGGACGAGTGGCCCTGACCTGCCGGAAAATGCTGGAGGACAGCCCGCCCCGCCCGGGGCAGGACAGGGTTTCAGTGCAACTGCTGGTCCTCAAGGCGGCGAGGACAACGGGGGTGGTGGGGGGCGCGCCACCCTCCTCCCACCTGGTCACTTCCACCCCACTTTTCTCTCCCCCGGGAAGTCGTGGAGTGGAAATCCAAGGCTTGTGCCGGGTAGAAGGAACCACTTAACTAGGGCAGGCTGCTTCATGAGCCCCACCCTCACCCCGATTTCATCTTAGCGCTGCCCGGGGCTGGCACCCGGAAAAGTTGTGGGGAGATAGGGGATTGCAGGAGAAGGTGATGGTTCCAACGCTGACTTTGCGCGGGGCAGCGTCGGTCCCTGACTGGCTTCCTTCTCTCCTTCCCCGGCGGCGGAAGCTCTATTAGCCCCCGCGCCTCCCGCCCCTCCCGCCCCCTGCCCCGCCGGGTACCTGCGCGCAGCTCCGCCTCCGCCCGCGGCGGCTCCAGGAGGGGGGGGGGGGGCGGGGGCGAGGGGCGCGAGGCACTCTGGGAGCGAGGCGCGGCCGCAGCGCCCCTTGGGAAGTGTAGTCCGCAGCCTGGGGCCGGAACGCGGGGCTGCGACCCGGTGCTGAGGACTCGGCTTAAGGGAGCGGTCGGGGGCGGTCACCCGGCTGGCACCCGGCTGGGCGCGGATGCTCATCTGATGTCCGGGTCGCGCCGGCCTCGGGGTCGGGGGAGCAGGAAACGGCGGAGGCGCCCCCGCAGGTGCGCGCAGGCCCTGGGGACCCCGCTCGGGCGGAACCGAAAACAACCGCCGGGCCTGCGGGAGGCGAGGCGAGGCGAGGCGGCCAGGCAAGGCTCGGACAGCTAGGCCCCTGAGTTCCATGTTTCTGTGTCCTCTGTGATTTATGTCTTCAGGTGTGCTTCCCATGCTGTGATTGCAGAGCAACTCATGCATGCTTTGTTTTGTTGTTCTCTTTTTGCCCGTTTAAATTAAGGTATCATTTACATATACTAAAATGTACCCTTTTTAGAGTTCATGTTTTGCCAGATACATGCATTTAGGTCACTGTGACCGCCATCAACAGAGAATACATTTCCAGCCCTTCCCCAAATGTGTGCACCTGGTATAAAGTCAACACAAAACATTCATAACTGAAGGAAAAACTAAATTTGATTTTGGAGACAGTGAAAATGAAAAGGCAAACATGCTCCTGAGTTCATGGATCCCTGGCTTCTCCCACAGAACTCTATTATACACCTTTGTATTGTTTAAATATTTTATTTTTATTTTTTAATTTATTTTTTTGCCTCCAGGGTTATTGCTGGAGCTCGGTGCCTGCACTACAAATCCACTGCTCCTGGAGGTTATTTTTTACCTCTTTTGTTACTCTTGTTGTTACTGTTATTGCTGTCGCTGTTGTTGGATATGACAGAGAAATCGAGAGGGGGAGAGAAAGACACCTGCAGACGTGCTTCACCAATTATGAAGCGATTCCCCCCCTTGCAGGTGGGGAGCTGGGGGCTCTAACCCGGGTCCTTGTGCTATTATTTTTTAAATAATCTCTGAAAAATTTTATTTTATTTATTTATTTATCTCCGGGGTTATCGCTGAGGCTCAGTGCCTGCACTACAAATCCACTGCTCCTGGAGGCCATTTTCTTTTTTTTTCTTTTTTTTTAATATTTATTTTATTTATTTATTCCCTTTTGTTGCCCTTGTTGTTTTATTGTTGTAGTTATTATTGTTGTTGTCATTGTTGGATAGGACAGAGAGAAATGGAGAGAGGAGGGGAAGACAGAGAGGAGGAGAGAAAGAAAGACACCTGCAGACCTGCTTCACCGCCTGTGAAGGGACTCCCCTACAGGTGGGGAGCCGGGGTTCGAACCGGGATCCTTATGCCGGTCCTTGTGCTTTGGGCCACCTGCGCTTAACCCGCTGCGTTACAGCCCGACTCCCGCTGGAGGCCATTTTCTTCCTTTTGTTGCCCTTGTTGTTTATCGTTATTATTACTGTTGTCATTTGCTGTCGTTGTTGGATAGGACAGAGAAATTAAGAGAGGACGGAAAGACAGAGAGGGGGAGAGAAAGATGCAGACCTGCTTCACCACTTGTGAAGCGACCCCCCCCCCCCCCCCCCGCAGGTGGGGAGCCGGGGGCTCAAACCTGGATCTTTATACTGGTCCTTACACTGGTCTTTGCACTTTGTCCCACTGCACTACTGCCTGGCCCCCTTTATTTTTTTTTTAACCAGAGCACTGCTCAGCTCTGGCTTATGGTGGTGGGGTGGAGGATGAACCTGAGACTTTGGAGCCTCAGGCATGAGAGTCTCTTTTCATAACCATTATGCTATCAACCCCTGCCCTTGTTTAAATACTTTACAAGAGGAGCGGGTTGCATTGGATCGACCTTCTCGTGGTGCATCCCGTGAGTACCCATTCATTGGGGAAACTGACGATCCTTCCTAGCCGACTGAATCCACATGGATTCCAGTCACTTTCAAAGCCAGCAACAAGCAGCTCCTGACAGCTTTGCTATTGACTGGCTACGGAAGAAGGGCAAACGCTAGAAGAAGAAGAACAAGAGGAGCCAGGTGGTTAGAGCACATGTTATAATGCATAAGGTCCCAGGTTCAGTCCCCTAGTCCCCACCTGCAGGGGGAAAGCTTCAGGAGTGGTGAAGCAGGGCTGCAGGTGTCTCTGTCTCTCCCTCTCTATCTCCTCCTCCTCTCTTAATTTCTCTCTGTCTCTGTCCAGCAATAATAATAATAAAAAGAAGCAGTGAAGAAATGCTGCAGGTGTCTCTCCCTCTCTTTCCCTTTCCTCTGAATTTCTCTGTTTCTATGCAATAAATAAATAGATAAAATATTTAAAAGAATCTTATTTAAAAATATCTTATAAGGGGGCCAGGCCATAGCACACAGTGTTAATCACACATGGCACAAAACACAAGGACTAGTGTTAGGATCCCGGTTTGAGCCCCGGCTCTATACCTGCAGGGGGGAGTCGCTTCACAAGTGATGAAGCAGGTCTGCAGGTGTGTATCTTTCTCTCCCCCTCTCTGTTGTTGTATGCTTTACATTGGGTTGTTCTAGATCTCCCCCGCCAAGAGAATTGGATCAGTCCTGTTAGTTTCGTGGGCCGCTTGGCCCCGCCCCTAGGAACCCCACCAGAGTTCCAGAGTTGGAGAGTTACAGAGTTAGAGAGAGTGCTTGCGCCGCCGCAAAGAGACAGCAGAGTTCTGTTTGGTGATTAGTTTGGTTTAGTTTATGAATCGTTGTTCCTGAATAAAGAAATACAGCTTCCCTGCCCAGCCGTGTGTCTCTGGTCGTCTCTGTTACCCGCCCGTGAAGCTAGCCCGGCCGGCAAGAGCCTCCGAACTTTAACAACACTCTGTCTTCCCATCCTCTTTTGATTTCTCTTCTGTTCTATCCAACAATGACAACAATAATAATAACTACAACAATGATAAACAACAAGGACAACAAAAGGGAAAAAACAGTCTCCAGAAGCAGTGGATTTGTAGTGCAGGCACTGAACCCCAGCAATAACCCAGTGTGCTGGGAGATGGTATATTGGCTAAAACATTGGACTTGGAAAGATGAGTCTTGAGTTTGAACTCTGGTTCTGTCATTGATTAAATAAGTACTTTTTTTTTTTTTTTTAACCTGCGGGGTTATTGCTGGGGCTTGGTGCCTGCACTACAAATCCACTGCTCCTGGAGGCTTTTTTTGTTGCCCTTGTTGTAGTTATTGTTACTATTGCTGTTGTTGTTGGATAAGACAGAGAGAAATGGAGAGAGGAGGGGAAGACAGAGAGGAAGAGAGAAAGACAGACACCTGCAGACCTACTTCACCACTTGTGAAGCAACCCCCAGCAGGTGGGGAGCCAGGGTCTTGAACCGGGATCCTTAGACTGGTCCTTGTGCTTCACACCATGTGCACTTAACCTGGTACACTACTGCTGGGCCCCCATAAGTACATCTTTAAAAAAGTAAATATAAGATTGTGTTCCTTGTATACCTTTTTTTTTAAAAAAAAAGATTTTATTTATTAATGAGAAAGATAGGAGACAAAGAGAAAGAGCCAGACATCACTCTGGCACATGTGCTGCTGGGGACTGAACTCAGGACCTCATGCTTGAGAGTCTAATGCTTTATCCACTGCGCCACCTCCTGGATCACCTTGTAAACCTTTTTAAAATGTTGGCATTGGGAGTCGGGCAGTAGCGCAGTGGGTTAAGCACACTTGGCACATAGCCCAAGGACTGGCATAAGGATCTGGGTTCGAGCCCCCGGCTCCCCACCTGCAGGGGTGTCACTTCACAGGCGGTGAAGCAGGTCTGCAGGTGTCTTTCCTCCTCTCTGTCTTCCCCTCCTCTGTCTTTCCCTCCTCTCTCCATTTCTCTCTGTCCTATCTAGCAACGACAACATCAATAACAACAATAATAACTACAACAACAATAAAAAAACAACAGGGGCAACAAAAGGGAAAATAAGTAAATATAATACAAAATAAAATAAATAAAATGTTGGCATTAATCTAGAATCTGTCCTTGGCCCTCACTACACTTGCTGAGATTAATGATGTTTTTAGGGTTCACAACTATACCTTTTGTTATAGATTCTCTGCTGAGCTCAGACCCTTAAGTCTATCCTGGCAGCTCAGACGTGTCACTCTGCATGTAAGAAGGCGCGGAAACCTCCCTCCCTCCCGGGGTTTGCACCCCACTGAGCACCCCATCTGGGAGCCATCCAGACACCTCCCTCCTTAACCCTCCTGCAGTTAGTTCCCAAATGAATCCTCCTACCGTCTGTTGCTCTACTCACCACCCTCCCAATTCAGGCACCCCTACCATCGCCTGGGGGTCCCCTGCCCCAGCCTGGGCTCCCTGTGTCCGTCTTGCTGGGAAGTTTGGATCTTTCCTATTTCCCAGTGTCTCCTCTTCCTCCTCCTTAGTTAATTTGCCCAGAGCACTGCTCAGCTCTGGCTTATGGTGGTGCTGTGGATTGAACTTTGGGCCTCAAACATGGAAAAAAAAAAGTCGGCTCCGGGCAGTAGCATCTTGGGTTTTGTGCACATGGGGCAAGCACCGGTGTAAGGATCTGGGTTTGAGGCCCAGGCTCCCCACCTGCAGGGGGGTCACTTTACAAGTGGCGAAGCAGGGCTACAAGTGTCTCTCTGTCTCTCCCTCTCTGTCACCCCCTACCCTCCCAATTTCTGGCTGTCTCTATCCAATAAATAAATAAAGATTTGAAAAAAAGAAAGAAGAAAAGAAAGTCCTTTTGCACAACCACTATGCCATTCCCAGTCCCACCACCATGCTCTCTTCTTAAAGCCCAAACTCCTTTCTGGTACTTTCAAGACCCATCTAGGTGTGGTCTTTCCTAGGGAAACACAGCCATCCTAGTCTTTTTACTCACCTCTGGTTTATACTTAGACTGAACTGGAATGATTCACTCCTACGGAATCACTCTAATGCTCAGCCAGATTCTTTGAACATGCTGTGTCCTGTCTGAAGACACATCCCTGTGTTCCCCCTTCCCACTGCATGCCTTGCAAGCCCTGCACACAGTCAGTCTGGCGCCAGCCAGCCCTCTCCCCTGTCCTGAGGGGCCCTCACTTGAGTCATCCTCAGGAAGCATTCCTAACACTATACAGTTAGGTCCCTGCCCTGGAAGTCTTTAACAAACACTAGAACAAAAACCCAGTACAAAGGAACCCATTGATGAGCTGATCTTCCTCTTTGTAGTCAAAGACTCTCAATCAGTTGAATGCAATGTGAACTTGAGCCAAGAGTCAGGACAGGACCTGAATGTAGTGGTTCTGTGATGAGGTCACATCTGGAATCTCCCTGTTGTCTGTCAAGGAGGACAGACCAAGGCATGGAGGAGTGACACAGTGACAACCAGACACCAGCCCCCAAAGAAACAACCCAAAGGGTTAGATGAAAAGAAAAAAGTGTGACCTTGCTTGCTTGCCTCAGTGTGTGGGTAACACGTAGTCATGAGAAGTGTTGTCACTGTCGAATTCCTTAGACATTAACTGGAACTTCCTCATCACACATATACAACGCATCAGCCATCTACACATATGCAACGCATCAGCCATCTACACATATGCAACGCATCAGCCATCTACACATATACAACGCATCAGCCATCTACACATAAACAACGCATCAGCCATCTACACATATACAACGCATCAGCCATCTACTGTGACAGCCCACGTGTAGAGCCATTTTCCAGAGCCATCTGAAGGCTGTTCCTGGCTTCAAGACTTCTTTTCAATTCTTTGATAAAGTCACCTCAAAATATAAGTTGTTTGCTTTCAGTTAATAATTGTTGGTTAATTGCTTGTTTGAAATATTTGTTTTATAAATTCTCAATATCAATCTCTTTATTAGATGTGTGATGTGCAAATATCTTCTTCCAGTGTCTTGGTTGCCTTTTTATCATTGGGGCAGTTTCTTTCAATGTATAGAAGCCATTTCATTTGATGTAGTTTCATTTACTTATTCTTTTTATAAATTTTATTTATTTATTAGATAGAGACAGCCAGAAGTTGAGAGGAAGGAAAGACAGGGAGAGAGACAGAGAGATACCTGCAGCCCTGCTTCACCACTTGTGAAGCTTCCCCCTGCAGGTGGGGACCGAGGGCTTGAACCTGGATCTTTGCACACTGTAATGTGAGCACTAACCTGGCCACTGATGATTTTTTCTTTAGCTTTTCAGGATTGTGGGGTTGAGTCTCTGAACATATCTTTGAAGGTAAGGTCCTGGAGCATTATACCTTTGGTTGTTTCTATGGATTTTACAGTTTCTCAGGTCTAGTATTTAAGTCTTTAATCTACTTGAGTTAATTTCAAAATTAAAGGCGTGAAGGACAGCTACCAAATGGCTACACTCATATGTGGAACGTAGGTGACTAAGGCAAATGAACTTGCAAAAACAACACCACCCAAAATAAAACAACAAACAAAAATAAAGAATAAAAAAAGGTTTCCTGGACTTTGTTGTGTGTGTGTGTGTGTGGTGTTTTATATGCACCTTGTGTGGGTGTGAGAATACCCTTGGGGGCCTGGGGTGGCACACTTGGTTGAGCACACATGTTACCGTGTTCAAGGAATTGGGTTCAAGCCCCTGGTCCCCACGGGGGGGGGGGGGGGAGCTTCATGAGTGATGAAGTGGGGCTGCAGGTATAGCTTTTCCCTTTCCGTCTCTCCCTTCTCCTTCAGTTTCTCTTCACCCTATTAAATTCGGAAAAAAATTATGAAGAAAGAAAAACGGGCTGGGTATTGGCACACTCAGTTGAGCACATATAGGACCTGGGTTCAAGCCTGTGGCTCCCAGTTCCAGAAAGCCAGTGTGTGTGAGGGGGGTGGGGCGGTGGGAGGTGAGCTTCACAGCAGTGCTGCAGGTATCTCCACTATTTTCCCTCTTCTCTCTTGATTTCTCTATCCCTACCCAGTAAAGAAATAATACCCCCCTCAAAAAAAAAAGCCACCGGGAGCATTGGATTCATTGTGCAGACACTGACCCCAGCAAGAACCCTGGTGGTAAGAAACGAAAACACTGAAATCTTACAATGTTTTAAAATACTATTAATTTCTTTATTCCCAGTGCACTTACTCAGCTCTGGCTGATGGCAGGGATTGAACCTGTGATCTTGAAACCTCAGGCCTGAAAGTCTTTTTGTATAACCATTATGCTATATCTCTAGCCTAATCCTGTTAGATTCTGTTTAATTACTATTAAATTCTAATAAATAAGTTAACAAACACAAAAACAACTATTATTATTATTTTTAAACTCCCCCCCCCTTCAGGGTTATCTCTAGGGCTTGTCCTGCACTAGGAATCCACTGCTCCTGGAGGCTATTTTTTCCCTTTTGTTGCCCTTGTTGTTTATCGTTGCTATTGTTATTAGTATTGCTGTTGTTATTGTCATTGTTGTTGGATAGGAGAGAAACTGAGAGAGGAGGGGAAGACAGAGGGGGAGAGAAAGACACCTGCAGACCCGCTTCACCGCTTGTGAGGTGACCCCCCCCTGCCGGTGGGGAGCCGGCGGCTCGAACCGGGATCCTTATGCCAGTCCTTGCGCCTTGTGCCAAGCACACTTAACCCACTTCGCTACCGCCCGGCCCCCAACAAACACAAAAACAATTATTTTTATTTTGGTAAGCATGAAGGACCCCAGAGACTTCATCTGGACCCCACGCCCCCGGGGGGGGGCACAGAATGGCCTCTTTACTCTGGGGACACCCAGCACAGACAGGCCCCTGTCGCCTATCACTCTGGCAGCTCCAGAGAGTGGGGCCTCTCCCAGTGTTCAGTCCTCCCCTCTAGTTACGACAGGCTTGTTTTACTGAGAGCAGGGCGCCCTCTGCTGGACACACAGGGAAAGGAACTCCAGAAGTGAAAAGGGTTAACAGGCCAACCCAGTTAGTGACTGACTATGGGCTAAAGGTGGGGCTATTACCTGGAGGACTAGCAAGGAAATTTAAGGTTGACTGAGAGTCTATGATTTTGAAGAGACTACCCCAGTTTATGGTTAGTGATTTCAATGACCTCCAAAGAATTAAGGGGCAACTGCTCCCTCTGGGTGAATTATTCAAGTCTGTATGTGAGCAGAAGCCTCGGGAGGTGCCTGAATATGAATTCACTTTAGAAATCAATCCAGCCGGGTTGTGGCCCACTCGGTTAAGTGCACAGATGTCCCATGTCTCCTCTCAGCCCACACTGCCCCCGCGTCCCTGTTCGGAAAGAACAGTGTCCCACACGCGACGAATGGAGGGACAGGACGAGGGGAGACAGTGAAGGCGGATGCTCTCAGGAAGGGCTGGAGTGGGGCTGGGTGAGATGTGCTGTGACGGCCCAGCACCTGGGTGGGTGCTGCTGGCTGCTCTGCTGTGCTGACCTTTAAAAACATTTTTTTTTTATGGGAGTCGGGTGGTAGCACAGTGGATTAAGCGCAGGTGGCGCCAAGCCCAAGAACCGACACAAGGATCCCGGTTTGAGCCCCCGGGTCCCCACCTACAGGGAGTCGCTTCACAGGCGGTGAAGCAGGTCTGCAGGTGTCTAACTTTCTCTCCCACTCTCTGTCTTCCCCTCCTCTCTCCATTTCTCTCTGTCCTATCTAACAACAATGACATCAATAACTACAATAAAAAAACAAGGACAACAAAAGGGAAAATACACAAATAAATATGAAAAAAATTATTTATTTATTTTTTATTTGATAGGACAGAGAAATTGAAAGGGAAGGAGGAGATAGAAGGTGAGAGAGAAAGAGACACCTACAGACCTGCTGTGCTTCACCACTTGTGAAGCTTGAACCTGGGTCCTTGCACATTGTAACATGTGCTGTGGTGCGGTGGAGTGGAGAGGTTTTGTGTGTGTGTGTGTGTGTGTGTGTGTGTGTGTGCGTGCACGCACACGCAGGCCACAGGGACACCAAGGAGCCTGACTGTGAGGCGTCCATCTTCACACCCCTTCCCCATCTGACATCCCCAGCGCTGCACCAGCTCTAGCGCCCCAGCTCCTTGGGAGCACAAGGCAGCTATCTGCTTGGGTGCTGTGCTGGGTGGCCCTTGCACTCAGTGGCCTGATTCTCAGAGCTTCACCTGGTGTCCCATCAAGTCCTCCTGTGACTGGAAGCCTGCTGACGTGGGGGTAGGGAGCTGGGTACGTGTGTGGGGAGGTAGGCACTTGAAGACACGCCCAGACTATTAGAGCAACTGGAGTGCTCTGGTCGTTCTCACCAGCGCTCTGGCTGAGGTACTGAGCGGCCAGATATCCATTCCCCTGCGTGCAGGAAGACAAGGTCACACCAGGTCTTCAGTCTTTGCAACCATTGTGCATAGATGCTCAGCATTTCCAGAGAGAAATGGAGTCTGGCCAGCTATGTAGCCTGGGCTCTGCGGGACATGCTGAGAGAGAACTGGCCTAATGTCCAAAACCTGGGGAGAAGGTGGGCTTACTTCTTTATCCAGAGCCTCAGCAACTATTAGAAAATATTACAGAGGGAGTCGGGCGGTGGCGCAGTGGGTTAAGCGCAGGTGGCACAAAACACAAGGACCGGCATAAGGATCCCGGTTCGAACCCCGGCTCCCCACCTGTAGGGGAGTTGCTTCACAGGCGGTGAAGCAGGTCTGCAGGTGTCTATCTTTCTCTCCCGCTCTCTATCTTCCCCTCCTCTCTCCATTTCTCTCTGTCCTATCCAACAACAATGACATCAGTAACCAAAACAATGTTAAACAACAAGGGCAACAAAAGGGAAAATAAATTAAAAACAAATTTTAAAAAATCTTAAAAAAAAAAAGGAAATGTTACAGATAGAGCAGCCTGAGATGTGACGCAGTGTGTAGAGCGCCAGGCTGACAAGCATGAGGTCCTGAGTTCAGTCCCTGGCATCACATGTGCCCGAGTGATGCTCTGGTTTGCTAGCTCTCACTGATAAAAGGAAGGTGTTACAGAGTTGGCTGCAGCATCTATGGACAGTTGTGTGTGTTAAGTCTGAAAAACCACAAGCATTTGTTTCCTGTTTAATCTGCTTTCATAGGCATCACAGCAACCCCAGGCTTAGAAGCAGTTTCCTATTTTTTTTTTTTTCCTCTGAGACCATTTTTTCCCCCTCATGCTCTCAGTACATTTACAAACACTGTGATTTCACGCAGCTGTGGCAGAGATTATAATGTTTGCTACCTGCAAAGGATGGGGGGGCAGTATAAAAGTTTTGCTACAAAAGTTTTTTTTTTTTTGCCTCCAGGGTTATTGCTGGGGCTCAGTGCCTGCACCACGATTCCACTGCTCCTGGAGGCCATTTTTTTCCCCTTTGTTGTCCTTGTTGTTTATCGTTTTTGTTGTTGTTGCTATGGTTGTTGTTATTGCTGTCGTTGTTGTTCGATAGGACAGGGAGAGATCCAGAGAGGAGGGGAAGACAGAGAGGGGGAGAGAAAGATAGACACCTGGGAGTCGGGCAGGAGCGCAGTGGGTTAAGCACAAGTGGCGCGAAGCGCAAGGACCGGCTGAAGGATCCTAGTTTGAGCCCCCGGCTCCCCACCTGCAGGGGAGTCGCTTCACAGGCGGTGAAGCAGGTCTGTAGGTATCTCTCTTTCTCTCCCTGTCTCTGTCTTCCCCTCCTCTCTCCATTTCTCTCTGTCCTAACCAACAATGGTGACATCAATAACAACAACAACAACTACAACAACAATAAAACAATGGCAACAAAATGGAAAATAAATTTAAAATAAGATAGACACTTGCAGCTGCTTCACCGCTTGTGAAGCGGCCCCCCCCCCCCCAGGTGGGGAGCCAGGGGCTCAAACCGGGATCCTTACACCCGTCCTTGGGCTTTATGCCATGTGGCAAAAAAAGATTTTTCATATCCGAGGCTCCAAAATCCTAGCTCCAATGCCCTGCATCATTATAAACCAGAGCTGAACAGTGCTCTAATAAAAGAAGAAAAAAAATATAAAAGAAAGGAAACGTTTGCTACTTGACATTTGAAGTGCCAGTTTTTTCGCCTCTGTTCCTTCCCAACTGAAGTGAACATTCCTAGCCCCAGCATGGCATCTCACTCCCCTGTGGACACGCCCCTTCCCTTCCCAGGTAACAGGAGGACTAGTAGCTGCAGGTTCAGGCTTCCAGATGCCATTATGATCCTTTGAACAGGGGCGACTTGCTCATGCATCAAATGTTGAAGAG
Source organism: Erinaceus europaeus (assembly GCF_950295315.1). Taxonomy (NCBI): domain Eukaryota; kingdom Metazoa; phylum Chordata; class Mammalia; order Eulipotyphla; family Erinaceidae; genus Erinaceus; species Erinaceus europaeus. The sequence continues at coordinate 22,926,518 of NC_080177.1, forward strand.
CAGAGCCACTTCTTCTCTGTTGTGGTTCTTAAGAGCCACAGTGACCAGAGGTATCACCCTGAGCAGTGTCAGATGAGTCACCCATGCTGGATACTGATCTTCAAACTTTTGCAAAGTATTTATTTTTTTATTTGATAGAACAGAGAAATTGAAAGGGAAGGGGGAGATAGAGGGTGAGAGAGAAAGAAGACACCTACAGACCTGCTTCAGCACTTGTGAAGCTTGAACCTGGGTCCTTGCGCACTGCAACATGTGCGCTCAACCAAGTGCGCCACCACCTGGCCCCGGACAATGACCTTTAAAGTCATGAGGTAGGTGCGCCGGTGAAATAGCTCACTTGGGTAGTGCGCTGCATTGTCATGTGCACGATGCAGGTTCAAGTCCAGCTCTGACTGCATTGAAGGAGTTGCTGTGGTCTTTGCCTAAAAACCAAATACAGTCATTAGGCCTCCGGCGACGAGAATGGCCAGTGTCCTCCAGGTACTGGTAAAAATGTTCCAGACGCTGCCATCTCACTAGGGGTGTTTCCTAAATGCTTTCCATGGCCTGAGTTCACTCAGTGGAAGGCAGGTCTCTTGGGAGCGTGCGCCATCTGGTGTCTTTATGTGAGATAGCACGTCCCTCTCTGTAATGCTTTACTTTTTTTTCTTTAAATATTATTTATTATTGGATAGAGGCAGAGAGAAATTGAGAGATGAGGAGGAGACACAGAGAGGGAAAGAGACAGAGAGACGCCTGCAGCCCTGCTTTATTTATCACTTGTGAAGCTTTCCCCCTGCAGGTGGCGACCAGGGACTTGAACCTAGGTCCTTGTGCACTGCAATGTGTGTGCTCAACCGGGTGCGCCACTGCTTGACCCCACTTTCTTTTTTTTTTTTGTTTGTTTATTTATTTATTTATTACATGTTTTCCCTTTATTGGGGGATTAATGTTTTACAGTCAACAGTGAATACAATAGTTTGTACATGCGTAACATTTCTCGGTTTTCCACGTAACAATACAACCCCAGCTAGGTCCTCTGCCATCATGTTCCAGGACCTGTACTCTCCTCCCACTCACCCCAGAGTCTTTTGCTTTAGTGCAATATATATATTTTTCTTTTTAATAGTGGATTTTTTGAGACATTATGAAATTCATTCTTTTAGCTGTATTTATTCTGAGCCTGAGACAGCATAATGATTATGCAAAAGGTTTTCATGCCCGAGGTTCTAAGGTCCCAGGTTTAATTCCCACCACCACCATAAGCCAAAGCTCAGCACTGCTCTGTCCCCTGCCCCCCCACCGCGTCTTTCTCTCATTAACATACGATAAATAAAATACTTAAAAAATAAATATTTCTCTTTATTTACTAGATAGAGTGGTCCAGAAGGTGGCACAGTGGGTAGTATTGGAATCTGAAGCAGGACATCCTGAGTTTGATACCTGGCATCACGTGTGCCAGAGTGATGCTCTGGTTCTTGTTCCCTTCCCTCTCCCCCCCTTCCCCCAATAAATAAGGCAGTGACATCTTCTGTGCTCAAGGACATGGGAGTGAAAGTCCACAGTCCCCACCTGGAGGGAGGGATTGTTTTTGTTTTGGCTTAACCAATGAAAAATTTCTCACAATACGTACTTTGAAAGTGTAAGATTATGGAGCTAGCATGCCAGTGTCTATAAAGACTTTCTGTGGCTTTTAGATTACCACCTTCTCACCATGTTACAACATGCCGTAACATTCTAATGCTTTATCCATTGTGCCACCTTCTGGACCATTCTATCTCATATAAAATAAATAAAAAGAAATATATGGGAGTCAGGCGGTAGCACAGCAGGTTAAGTGCAGGTAGTGCAAAGCGCAATTACCAGCATAAGGATCCCGGTTTGAGCCCCGGGGTTCCCACCTGCAGGGGAGTCGCTTCACAGGCAGTGAAGCAGGTCTGCAGGTGTCTCTCTTTCTCTCCCCAACTGTCTTTCCCATCCTCTCTGTCCTATCCAACAATGATGACATCAATAACAACAATAATAACTAGAACAATAAAAAAACAAGGGAAACAAAAGGGAATAAATAAATATTAAAAAAGAAATATATATTTAAAGATTTATTTAGTTATTTATTAATGAGAAAGATATGAGAGAGAGAGAAAGAACCAGGCAGAGTAGATAGCATAATGGTTATACAAAGAAACTCTCATGCCTGAGGCTTCAAGTTCCCAGGTTCAATCCCCTGCACCACCATAATCCAGAGCTGAGCAGTGCTGTGGTTAAACAGACAAACAAACAAACAAACAAAGAGAGAGAGAAAGAACCAGACATCACTTTGGTACATGTGCTGTTGGGGATTGAACTCGGGATGTCATCATGTTTGAGAGTCAAGTACTTTATCCATTGTGCCGCCTCCCAGAACACAAAAAAGTATATATATATATATATTTTTTTTTTTTAAGAAGTATTTTATTTTATTTTATGTTAATGAGGGAGAGACAATTGAACCTGGCACCTCACAACCTCAAGCATGGAAGCCTTTTGTATAATCATTATTCTTTTTTTTTAATGATTTCTTTTTTAAAAAAAAACATATTTATCTATTTATTCCCTTTTGTTGCCCTTAACCTGTTGCGCTACCGCCCAACTCCCTTTTCTTCTTTTTAAATTAGTGATTTACAAGTTTATAAGGTAATAGGGATGTAGTTTTCACACTGCTCCCATCACCACAGTTCTGTGCCCCCCCCGCCCCCCCCCCCGTGATAACCAGCATAGTTCTCCTCAGGTCTTAGATATGGGTTCACTCTCCTCCCACCCAAGTTCATGTGTTTTAATTCTCTATATTCTACATAGAAGTGAAGTCACCTGGTGGTTGTCCTTCATTTACTTTTCTCTTCTTTCTTTCTTTTCTTTTTTTTTTAAAGAAGTGACCTTTCTACTAGGGAAAGAGAGAGGCAGACTGGGAGTATGGACCGACCAGTCAACGCCCATGTTCAGCGGTGAAGCAATTACAGAAGCCAGACCTTCCACCTTCTGCATCCCACAATGACCCTGGGTCCATGCTCCCAGAGGGCTAGAGAATGGGAAAGCTACTGGGGAGGGGATGGGATATGGAGATTGGGCGGTGGGAATTGTGTGGAGTTGTACTCCTCCTACCCTATGGTTTTGTTAATTAATCATTTCTTAAATAAAAAAATTAAAAAAAAGAGGAAAAAAAAATAAAGAAGTGACTTTTAAAATTTTTTAAATTAATTCCCTCTTGTTGCCCTTGTTTTATTGTTGTTCTTGATGGCATTTTTGTTGGATAGGACAGAGAGAAACGGAGAGAGGAGGGGAAGACAGAGAGGGGGAGAGAAAGACAGACACCTGCAGACCTGCTTCACCGCTTATGAAGCGAACCCCCTGCAGGTGGGGAGCTGGGGCTCAAACTGGGATCCCTACACAGGTCCTTGTGCTTTGTGCCACGTGCCCTTAACCTGCTGTGCTACCGCCTGACTCCATTTTCTTACTTGCTTCATTAAGCATAGTCATCCAGTGCCATCCGTTTGATCCCAGAAGACACACAATGTCATCTTTTTTAATCACTGAGCAGTATTCCATTGAGTAAATGCCCTATAACTTTTTCTTTCTTTTCATTTATAAGTCTCAAATGAGTGATTCTTATTTCATTATTTTTAAATTTTTTCCCTTTATTGGGAGATTAATGTTTTACATTTGACAGTAAATACACTAGTTTGCACATGCAGAACATTTCTCAGTTTTCCATATAATAATACAACCCCCACTAGGTCCTCTGTCATCCTTTTCCAAGTATTTCATTCATTTTTTTTTTTTTTTGCCTCCGGGATTTCTTCTTCTAGCGTTTGCCCTTCTTCCGTAGCCAGTCCACAGCATCAGGTTGAGCCTGATGTAAAGTTTCGAGACCTCCGGGATTATTGGTGGGGATCAGTGCCTGCACTATGAATCTTTTGCTCCTGGAGACCATCTATGTTTGTTGTTGCTGTCGTTGTTGTTGAATAGGACAGACAGCAATTGAGCGAGGGGGAAACAGAGGGAGAGAGAAAGACAGACACCTACAGGCCTGCTTCACTGCATGTAAAGCGACACACCCACACCCCGAAAGTGGGCTGCAGGGGCCTGGAACTGAGTTCCTTCTGCCCGTCCTTGTGCTTATTACTATGTGCTCTTAACTCAGTGCACCACCGCCTGGCCCCTTTTATTCATTTTTTTTTTTTTAATCTTTATTGGATAGACAGCTAGAAATCAAGAGGGAAGAGGGTGATAGAGAGGGAGAGAGACGTGTGTTTGTCTGTGTGTATCACAACTTCTTTAACCATTCATTTGCCATTAGACACTTGGGTTGTTTCTGTATATTGGCTACTGTAAATAATGTGGCAATGAACACATATGCTTACGTCTTTTGGGGTTAGTGCTTTTTGGATAGATACCCAGGTAAGGAATTGCTAGATCAGAGGATATGGTGGATCAATTTTCACAGAGGATGGAGCAGTCTTCATTCTCACCAACAGTGTATAAGTTTCTTTTTGCATTTGCCATTTCATATGCTTTCTTCTATTTTGTTTCCTTTTTTGCCACCAGTTATCACTGGGGCTCTGTGCTTTCATAGCTTTACTGCTCCTGGTGGCATTTTTCTTCTTCCTTCTAGAGAGAGTGACAGAGAGAGATAGAGAAGGAGAGAGATGAGAGGAAGGAGAGATACCACACTCCTGCTTGTGAAGGTTCCACCTCTCCAGCCCCCTTCTGTGCTCACATGTGGGGGCCCGGGGCTCAAGCCCAGGTCCTCACACATGGTAACTTGTACGCTCTACAGGCTGAGCCACTTGATGAGCCCCTGCTTCTGGCTTTTTTTTTTTTTTTAATATATTTATTTTCCCTTTTGTTGCCCTTGTTGTTTTTTATTGTTGTTGTAGTCATTATTGTTGTTGTTATTGATGTCATTGTTGTTGCATAGGACAGAGAGAAATGGAGAGAGGAGGGGAAGACAGAGAGGGGGGAGAAAGACACCTGCAGACCTGCTTCACTGCCTGTGAAGCGACTCCCGTACAGGTGGGGAGCCGGGGGCTTGAACCAGGATTGTTAGGCGGGTCCTTGTGCTTTGCGCCACGTGTGTGTAACCTGCTGCACTACCGCCCGACCCCTGCTTCTGGTGTTTTTGATGAAGAGCATCTTCACAGATATGAGGTGGTGTCTCACTGTTGGTTTGATTTGCATTTTCCAGGTAATAAATGATTATAATAATTTTTCATGTATCTTTTAGCCATCTGTTTGTCCTTTATGGTAAAGTGTCTGCACATCTCTTCTTCCTATTTTTTTATGAAGTTATTTATTTATTTATTTATTTGTGAGTTGTTTGAACATATTATTTCTTTTTTTAAAATTTTTATTTATAAAAAGGAAACACTGACAAAACCATAGGATAAGAGAGGTACACTCGGGCGGAGGGTAGATAGCATAATGGTTATGTAAACAGACTCTCATGCCTGAGGCTCCAAAGTCCCAGGTTCAGTCCCCTGTACCACCATAAGCCAGAGCTGAGCAGTGCTCTGGTTAAAAAAAAAAAAATATATATATATATATATATATATATATATATATATATATATACATATAAAAGAAGAGAGGTACACTCCACACAGTTCTCACCACCAGAACTCCGTATCCCATCCCCTCCCCTGGTAGCTTTCCTATTCTTTAACCCTCTGGGAGTATGGACCCGGGGTCATTATGGGAATGCAGAAGGTGGAAGGTCTGACTTCTGTAATTGCTTCCCCACTGAATATGGGTGTTGGCAGGTTGATCCATACTCCCAGCTTGTCTTTCTCTTTCCCTAGCGGGACGGTGGGCGGGGCTCTGGGGAAGTGGGCTCCAGGACACATTGGTGGAGTCGTCTGCCCAGGGAAGTTCGGTTGGCTCCATGGTAGCATCTGGAACCTAGTGGCCTCTCCCTAGAATCCCAGGTTGAAAGCTGCTTTCTTTCGGAACTCACACCAGGTGTTGTCTCCAAGCCGCCAAAAGAGATGCTCATGCCTGAGGCTCTGAAGTCCCAGGCTCAATCCCTCACACCACCCACCATAAACCAGAGCTGAGCAGTGCTCTGGTGTTTCTGTGTCTTTCTCTCGCTGCATCTTTCTCAAAAGTAAAAAAATAAATAAATGTGGTCCGAGAGGTGGAGCAGTGGTAAAGCTTTGGACTCTCAAGCATGAGGTCCCGAGTTTGATCCCTGGCAGCACATGTGCCAGAGTGATGTCTGGTTCTTTCTCTTTCCTCCTATCTTTCTCATAAATAGATACAATCTTTAAAAAAAATAAATAAAATACTTAAAAAGAAAAGAAAAAAATAAGACACTTTCTGGATATTTGATCAACACCATAGTGAACTATAGACAATACTATATTATATAGTTCAAAGTCACTAAAAGACTAGATACTAAATAATGATAAAAAGTCATGATGGGAGCTGGGCAGTAGCTCAGCGGGTTAACACATGGCGCAAAGTGCAAGGGCCAGCGTAAGGATCCCAGTTGGAGCCCCCAGCTCCCCATGTGCAGGGGGCTGCTTCAAAAGCAGTGAAACAGCTCTACAGGTGTGTCTATCTTTCTCTCCTCCTATCTGTCTTCCCCTCCTCTCTCCATTTCTCTCTGTCCTATCCAACAACAACAGCTAAGACAATAACAATAAAAACTATAACAATCGAAACAACAGGACAACAAAATGGGAAAATGGCCTCCAGGAGCAGTGGATTTGTAGTGCAGGCACAGAGCCCCCGTGATAACCCTGGAGGCAAAATAAATAAATAAATAAATACAAAGTCATGATAACTTACTAAAGTTAGGGGCCCCTTGGAACTACTTAAAGTAGACTTCCTAGCTTCTTTCCACACAAGACGGCCCCCCCTCCAATTTCATCTGTTCTATTCCTACCTTTGGGTTCCTGTTTATTAAACAATTTTTCCTCCTTTATATTGTATTGTTTTTCAGTCACCAAGATGCAGACTCTACTATGATGCCATCCTGACTTCTCTGGGCAGACAACCTTACCAATGTGTCTTGGAATCTCGACTCTCCAGAACCCCATTCCACTAGGGGAAGATAGAAACAGCCTGGGGATATGGATCGACCTGCCAATGCCCATGTCCAGAGGAGAAGCAGTTACAGAAGCCAAAACTCCCACCTTCTGCACCCCCGAAATAATTTTGATCCATACTCCCAGTGGGGGAGAAATATTAGGGGGAAGATAACCAGAGGGCTCTGAACTCCAACTCCATCAGGACCCAGAAAGGGAGAAGGAAAAATGGAGGGACATTTGGATGTAGTAATAGGTGTATGTGTGACTTGGAAAGGAAGAGAAGATGGAACCTAAAAAAAAAAAAAAAAAAAGGTAGGGGGCCCGGCGGTGGTGCACCAGGTTAAACGCATTTAGAAGCACAAGGACTGGTGCAAAGATCTTGGTTTGAGCTCCCAGCTCCCCACCTGCAGGGGTGAAGCAGGTGTCTATCTTTCTCTCCTCCTCTCTGCCTTCTCCTCTCAATTTCTCTCTGTCCTATCCAACAACAACAACAACAACAAATGAAAAAGATGGCCATCAGGAGCAGTGGATTCATGGAGCAGGCACCGAGTGAGCCCCAGCGATAACCCTGGAGGAAAAAAAAGGGTAAATCTATACAAATATAGACAGATAGTTGTAGAAATAATAGTCAACCCACATCTACAACCTTGGGAGATCTGATGTAGCTTACAATGGAGGGATTGGTCTTCAAAACTCTGGTGGTGCGAACAGTGTGGAGTTGTATCTGTTATCTTGTAATTTTGTAAATCAATATTAAATCAATAATAAAAGATAAATAAAATAGAATAAAAAAAGAATTTTGCTCCATACTCTTAGAGAGGGATAAAGAATAGGGAAGCTTCCACTGGAGGGGATGGGACACGAACTCTGGTGGTGGGAACTGTATGGAATTGTACCCCTGTTATCTTACAATCTTGTTAATCATTATTAAATCACTAATAACAACTTAAAAAGAGTCACAATGGGGGCTGGGTGGCAGCGCAGCTGGTTAAGCACACATGGCACAAAGCGCAAGGACTGGTGCAAGGATCCCAGTTCGAGCCTCCGACTCCCCACAAGTAGGGGAGTCACTTCACAGGTGGTGAGGCAGGTCTGCAGGTGTCTTTCTCTCCCCCTCTCTGTCTTTCCCTCCTCTCTCCATTTCTCTCTGTCCTATCCAACAACAACAACATCAATAACAAAAACAAAAGCAATGGCAATAAACAACAAGGGCAACAAAAGGGAGTAAATAAATAAAAAATACATAAAGAATATAGGATGGTTAAAAATTCTATGATTTCGAGTAATTAGGGAAGTGGGGCTACGAGCAGCAGCAGATGTGTTTCTCTCCTCTCCTCTCCTCTCCTCCCCTCCCCTCCCCTCCCCTCCCCTCCCCTCCCCTCCCCTCCCCTCCCCTCCCCTCCCCTCCCCTCCCCTCCCCTCCCCTCCCCTCCCCTCCCCTCTCCTCTCCTCTCCTCTCCTCTCCTCTCCTCTCCTCTCCTCTCCTCTCCCAGGTCAACTAGGAATACCAAAAGACACCACCTGGGACCGAAACAAGACAGGACTAGAATGAATTCAGGAACCCACCAAATCACCGGTGAGTGCAAACACGTGTGGCTGGTGGACAGAGAGGTTCCTAGGGAGAGATTAAGTGGCTGGTAACAGTCTGGCAGTTTATCAGTTGAGACACCACCTCCAGTCTGTTTCACCAACAAGGGGACAGCTGAAGCTAGGAGAGGACTCCCCTGAGACTCACCAAGTGCAGCTCTGAGTCTCTATTGCTACTGCTCTCAGAATTTGGAGCAGCGGCAGGGAGGCCCTGTGCTGATGCCAGGGGACAGAGAACAAACCAGGAAACTCAAGAGAAGACCTATACCTCAGTGGCATAGCCAGAGCAGTGGGGCTGTGAAAGTCTCTTTGCATAACTACTGGATTATCTCTACCATGCCCTGCTTTATCTCTTGGTCAGGAGTCAGTGATTAAGCTAAGAAGCCTACTTATAGTTTAAAAGCCCTCAGGCTCCCATAGTTTACAGGGAAGAAAAAGCACAAAAGAGGCTTTTAAACCACTGAGCTCCAACTCAGGGATTAAAATACTATTGAAACAACTGTTAACTTCCACCACTGTGAACCCTTTAATTACCTTACTTAGACACAAATCAATCCAGGCAATAGTGATCAGTAATTTTAAAAGTACTGAGGGACCTCATAATATAATATATATATAAAGTGGTTAAACTAAAAATTCTATAATTTCTTCACAGAATTTAAAGAAGATCAAAGATATTTGTACACCAGTATTCACAACACTTAAGATACAGCAACAAGCTGAGCTAATAAGGCTCTTTATTATTATTATTTTTTCTTTATTGGGGGATTAATGTCTTAGATTTGACAGTGAATACAATAGTTTGTACATGCATAACATTTCTCAATTTTCCACAAAACAATACAACCCCCACTAGGTCTTTTGTCATCCTTTTCCAGGACCTGACCTCTTCCACCTCTACCCACTGCAGAGTCTTTTACTTTGGTGCAATACACCAAATCCAGTTAAGGTTCTACTTATGTTTTCTTTTCTGATCTTGTTTTTTAACTTCTGCCTGAGAGTGAGATCATCCCATATTCATCCTTCTGTTTCTGACTTATTTCACTCAACATGATGTCTTCAAACTCCATATAAGATGGGCTGAAAATGGTTAAGTCACCATTTTTAATAGCTGAGTAGTATTCCATTGTGTATATATACCACAACTTGCCCAGCCACTCGTCTGTTGTTGGACACCTGGGTCGCTTCCAGGTTTTGGCTATTATAAATTGTGCTGCTATGAACATAGGTATATAAAAATCTTTTTGGATGGGTGTGGCTAATAAGGTTCTAATAAAAAAAAAATCCATCATAGCCTTGTGGATTTTCTCTTGTATATAACCTCTGTCTTTTCTCTTACTGCTCTTAAAATGGCTATTTATGGCTTTAGACAATTTATTTGATTCAGGATTAACCAACCTATTCATAGTCCTTTGAGCCTCAAGGATATATATGTATAGTTTTTTTCTTTTCCCAGAACATTTTCATCTACCATCACCTTAAATAGTAGGTATAAAAGTAAGTGAATTGCTGGTTGGGAAATAACATAATGCTTATAGCATTCCATGCCTCTGGCATGATGGCCCCAGGGTCTCCAGCACCATTATAAACCAGAGATGAGCAAGTATTCTGCTAACAATAAAGTCAACATAGAAAAATGGTGAGGGGGGGCCCGGGTGGTGGCGCACCTGATTGAGTGTACATGCTACAGTGCTCAAGGACCCAGGTTTGAGCCCCTGATCCCCTACCTGCATGGGGAAAGCTTTGCGAGTGGTAAAGCCAGGCTGCAGGTGTCTCTCTCTGTCTCTCTCCCTTCCTATCACTCCTTTCCCTCTCAATTTCTGGCTGTCTCTATCTAATAAATAAACAAGTAAGTAAAGATAAAAATATTAAAAATAAAAGAAAAAGGAAATAGGTGAGGGGGGCTGGGCGGTAGTGCAGAGGGTTAAGCGCACATGGTGCAAGGACCAGCACAAGGATCCTGGTTCGAGTCCCTGGTTCTCCACGTGTGAAGGGTTGCTCTACAAGCAGTGAAGCATGTCTGTAAGTGGTTATCTTTCTCTCCTCCTCTCTGTGTTTCCCTCTCTTGATTTCTCTCTGTCCTATCCAAAAATAACAAGGGTTAAAAAAAATGGAGAAATTGGCTTCCAGAAGCACTGAATTTGTAGTGCAGGCACCAAACCTCAGCGATAAACCCTAGAGGCAGAAAAAAAAAAAATGGTGAGACTGCTTTTTTAAAAAAGAAAAAGTTGGGGAGTCGTAGTGTAGTGGGTTAAGTGCACGTGACGCGAAGCGCAAGGACAGCCGTAAGTATCCTGGTTAGAGCCCCTGGCTCCCCACGTGCAGGGGAGTCGCTTCACAAGCAGTGAAGCAGGTCTGCAGGTGTCTATCTTTCTCTCTCCTTCTCTGTCTCCCCTCCTTTCTCGATTGCTCTCTGTCGTGTCCAACGACAGCAACAACAACAATAATAATAACCACAACAATGATAAAATAACAAAGCAACAAAAGGGGAAAAAATGGTCTCCAGGAGCAGTGATTCGTGGTTCAGGCACCGAACTCCGGCAACAATCCTAGAGGCAAAAAAGAGAAAAAGTTGGGAGCTGGGCGGTAGCCGCTAAGCGCAGGTGAAGCAAAGCGCAAGGACCCATGTAAGGATCCCGGTTCGAGCCCCTGGCTCCTCACCTGCAGGGGAGTCACTTCAGAAGCGGTAAAGCAGTTCTGCAGGTGTCTTTCTCTCCCCCTCTCTATCTTCCCCTCCTCTCTCTATTTCTGTCTGTCTTATCCAACAACGACAGCATCAATAACAACAATAATAACTACAATAATAAAACAAGGACAACAAAAGGGAATAAATAAATATAAAAAAACTTAAAAAAAGTTACTGTTGACGGTAAACCATTAAAGAAACCAACAAAGAAAATAAAATAAAAAAGAAAAAGTAAATGCATTACATAATTATCAAACTCACCTAGAAAGAGCAGTATTGGAGATGTTACCAAGAAGTGAATATTGAAGCAAGGGAAAGTTGTTTGAAACCTGAAAATTCTTACTGCAGTTATTTGGAGTGAGAGAAAATTTGAGGTTATATCTTTAAGTACAAAATAGCATGAGGAGGCAGGTGGTGGCATACTTGGTTAAATGCTCACATTATAGTGCCAAAGGACCCAGGTTCAAGCCCTTGGTCCCCACTTGCTGGAGGGAAGCTTCATAAGTGGGGAAGCAGGGCTGCAGGTGTCTTTTTCCCTCTTTCTATTTCTTCCTCCCTTTCAATTTCTCTCTGTCTCTATCCAATAGTAAATAAATACACAAACCAATGAAAAACAAACGAAAACACAAAATAGCATAGGGGGCTAGGCAGCGGCACACCTGGTTAAGCTCACACATTACCATGCACAAGGACCTGGGTTCAAGCCCCTGTTCTCCACTTGCAGAGGGGAAGCTTCATAAGTGGTGAAGCAAGTACTGTAGGTACTTTCTCTGTCTTTCTCCTTATATTCCTCTCCCCTCTCAGTTTCTCTCTGTCCTATTAAATAAAAGAAAAAGGGGAAAAATAGCCCCAGGTTAGACATATTTGTTTTACAGGCACCTAGCCCCAGCAATAAAAAACAAGCAAAGTAGCATGGATTGGTGGCTGCTTCTTCTTCTTCTTCTTCTCCTTCTCCTTCTCCTTCTCCTTCTCCTTCTCCTCCTCCTCCTCCTCCTCCTCCTCCTCCTTCTCCTTCTCCTTCTCCTTCTCCTTCTCCTCCTCCTCCTCCTCCTCCTCCTTCTTCTTCTTCTTTTTATCAATGTGCTTTGAAGGGGGATTTTTTTTTTTTTTTTTTTTTTTTTTTTTTTTTTCAATTTTTATTTTATTTATTTATTCCCTTTTGTTGCCCTTGTTGTAGTTATTATTGTCGTCGTTGTTGGATAGGACAGAGAGAAACGGAGAGAGGAGGGGAAGACAGAGAGTGGGAGAGAAAGATAGACACCTGCAGACCTGCTTCACCTACTGTGAAGGGACTCTCCTGCAGGTGGGGAGCCGGGGTTCGAACCGGGATCCTTATGCCGGTCCTTGTGCTTTGCGCCACCTGCGCTTAACCCGCTGCGCTACAGCCCGACTCCCCTTGAAGGGGGATTTTTTAAAAATTTATTTCTTTATTGGGGAATTAATGTTTTACATTCAACAGTAAATACAATAGTTTGTACATGCATAACACTCCCCAGTTTCCCATTTAACAATATAACCCCCACTATGTCATTTATCATCCTTCATGGACCTGTATTCTCCCCACCCACCCACCCACCCCAGAGTCTTTTACTTGGGTGCAATATGCCAATTCCATTTCAGGTTCTACTTGTGTTTTCTTTTCTGATCTTGTTTTTCAACTTCTGCCTGAGAGTGAGATCATCTCATATTCATCCTTCTGTTTCTGACTTATTTCACTCAACATGATTTTTTCAAGGTCCATCCAAGATCGGCTGAAAACGGTGAAGTCACCATTGTTTACAGCTGAGTAGTATTCCATTGGGTATATATACCACAACTTGCTCAGCCACTCATCTGTAGTTGGACACCTGGGTTGTTTCCAGGTTTTGGCTATTACAAATTGTGCTGCCAAGAACATATGTGTACACAGATCTTTTTGGATGGATGTGTTGGGTTCCTTAGGATATATCCTCAGGAGAGGAATTACAGGATCATAGGGTAGGTCCATTTCTAGCTTTCTGAGAGTTCTCCAGACTGCTCTCCACAGAGGTTGGACCAATTTGCATTCCCACCAGCAGTGTAGGAAGGTTCCTTTGACCCCACACCCTCTCCAGCATTTGCTGCTGTTACCTTTTCTGATGTATGACATTCTCACAGGAGTGAAGTGGTATCTCATTGTTGTCTTTATTTGCATTTCTCTGACAATCAGAGACTTGGAGCATTTTTTCATGTGTTTCTCGGCCTTTTGGATCTCTTCTGTGGTGAATATTCTGTCCAAGTCCTCCTCCCCATTTTTGGATGGGGTTATTTGTTGTCTTGTTGTTGAGTCTGGCAAGCTCTTTATATATGTTGGTTATTAAACTCTTATCTGATGTATGGCATGTAAAGATCTTCTCCCATTCTGAGAGAGGTCTCTTGGTTTGGGTAGTGGTTTCTTTTGCTGTGAAGAAGCCTTTTAATTTGATGTAGTCCCATAGGTTTATGTTTGCCTTACTTAGTCTTCTTTGTAATTGGATTCGTTTCATTGAAAATGTCTTTGAAATTTATGCGGAAAAGAGTGCTGCCAATATTTTCTTCTAAGTATCTGATAGTTTGTGGTCTGACATCCAAGTCCTTGATTGGAATTTACTTTTGTATTTTGGTGAAATACAGTGATTCAGTTTCATTCTTCTGCATGTTTCAACCCATTGTTTCCAACACCCTTTGTTGAAGAGACTCTGTTTTCCCTATGTAATAGTCTGGGCCCCTTTGTCAAAGATTAGATGTCCATAAGTGTGGGCCTCATTTCTGGGCTCTCAATTCTATTCCACTGGTCAGTGTTTCTATTCATGTTCCAGTACCAAGCAGTTTTGATGACAATGGCCCTATAATACAGTTTGAGATCTGGGAGTGTGATGCCTCCGGTTCTGTTCTTTTTTCTCAAGATTGTTTTGGCAATTCTAGGTCTTTTCTGGTTCCAGATAAACATTTGTAGCATTTTTCTATTCTCCTAAAAAATGTGCTTGGGATCTTGATAGGGATAGCATTAAATTTGTAGATGGCTCTGGGTAATATATTTATTTTGATGATGTTAATTCTTCCAACCCATGAACATGGAATATCTTTCCACTTCTTTGTGTCTTTTTCAATTTCTTTGAGTAGTGACTCATAATTTTCAGTATACAAGTCTTTCACTTCTTTGGTTAGGGTTACTCCTAGATATTTTATTGTTTTTGTTGCTATAGTAAAAGGAATTGATATCTGGATTTCAATTTCTTCTAACTTAGTGTTTGCATAGAGGAATGCCACTGACTTTTGAATGTTAATTTTGTAGCCTGACACCTTACTGTATTGCCTGATGATTTCCAAAAGCTTCTTGCTGGATTCCTTAGGTTTTTCCATGTATACTATCATGTCCTCTGCAAATAGGGAGAGTTTGACTTCTTCTCTTCCAATTTGTATGCCTTTAATTCCTTGCTCCTGCCTGATTGCTATGGCAAGAACTTCCAACACTATGTTGAATAGTAATGGTGATAGTACCTGTTCTGAGTGGAAATGCTTCCAGTTTTTCACCATTGAGTATGATGTTGGCTGTAGGTTTGCTATATATAGACTCCACTATCTTCAGGAATTTTCCATCTATTCCCATTTTTTGTAGTGTTTTGATCATAAAGGGATGTTGTATTTTGTCAAAGGCTTTCTCTGCATCTATTGATATGACCATGTGGTTTTTGGTCTTGCTTTTGTTGATGTGGTGGATCACATTGATTGATTTACATATATTAAATCAACCGTGCATGCCTGGGATAAACCCCACTTGGTCATGATGAACAATCTTTTTGATATACTGCTGTATCTGATTGGCTAGAATTTTGTTTAATATTTTTGGATCTATGTTCATCAGAGATATTGGTCTGTAGTTTTCATTTTTGGTTGTGTCCCTGTCTGCTTTTGGTATCAGGGTGATGTTGGCTTCATAGAAGCTGGCAGGGAGTATTCCAGTGTCTTCATTCATCTGGAAGACTTTTTAAAAAATTATTATTATTATTTATTTTCCTTTTTGTTGCCCTTGTCTTTTTGTTGTTGTTGTAGTTATTATTATTGTTGTTATAGATGTCATCTTTGTTGGATAGGACAGAGAGAAATGGAGAGAGGAGGGGAAGAGAGGGGGAGGAGAGAAAGATAGACACCTGCAGACCTGCTTCACCGCCTGTGAAGTGACTCCCCTGCAGGTGGGGAGCCGGGGGGGCTCGAACCGGGATCCTTATTCAGGTCCTTGCGCTTTGCGCCACGTGCGCTTAACCCGCTGTGCCACCGCCCGACTCCCCATCTGGAAGACTTTTAAAAGTAGAGGTATTAGTTCTTCTTTGAAGGTTTTGTAGAATTCATTTGTAAAACCATCTGGTCCAGGACTTTTATTTTTGGGAAGAATTTTGATGACTGTTTCAATTTCATTAGCTGTGATGGGCCTGTTCATGTTATCCACTTCTTCTTTACTTAGTTTTGGAAGTTGGTAGGTATCTAGGAAATTGTTCATTTCTTCCAGGTTCTCTAGCTTGGTGGCATACAGTTGTTCATAGAAGCCTCACATGATATGTTGAATTTCTGCGGTGTCTGTTGTGATATCTCCTCTTTCATTTACTATCCGATTTATTTGGGTTTTCTCCCTTTTTTGTTTTGTGAGTCTGGCTAAAGGTTTGTCGATTTTGTTTACTCTTTCGAAGAACCAACACTTACTTTCATTGATCTTTTGTATGGTTTTCCTATTCTCAATGTTATTTATTTCTGCCCTAACTTTAGTGATTTCTGACCTTCTCGTTGTTTTAGGGTTCCTTTGTTGTTCTTCTTCTAGGTCTTTAAGATGTACAATCAGGCTGTTTATTTGTGCTTTTTCTTGTTTCCTAATGTGTGCTTGTATAGCTATGAACTTCCCTCTTAGGACTGCTTTAGCTGAGCCCCAGATATTTTGATAGCTTGTGTCTTCATTTTCATTGAATTCTCGAAACATTTTGATTTCTTCCTTGATTTCCTCTTTGACCCAGAAGTTGTTAAGAAGTGTACTGTTGAGCTTCCACATTTTGGGACTGTTACTAATCTGTTTGTTACTAATCTGATTGTTAAGTGTTAGTTTAATTTCACTGTGGTCTGAGAAGTTGCTTGGGATGATTTCAATGCTCTTGAATTGGCTGATGCTGTCTTTGTGGCCTAACATATGGTCTATCCTTGAGAATGACCCATGTGGATTTGAGTAAAATGTGTATACCAGTTTCTTGGGATGAATGACTCTGAAAATGTCCAATAGTTCTAGTTTATCTGTCTCTTCATTTAGATCCCTTATGTCTTTATTGATTTTCTGCCTGGATGATCTGTCAAGTTGAGAGAGTGGGGTGTTGAAGTCCCCTACTATGATTGTGTTACTGTTAATATATTTCTGTAGCTCTTTCAGTAGACGTTTGATGTATTTAGACGGCTTCTCATTGGGTGCATAGATGTTAATAATTGTTAAGTCCTCTTGATTGACTGATCCTCTGAGCATTAAGTAGTGTCCATTCCTATCTTTTTTAATCTTATCTATTTTAAAGTCTATCATGTCAGATATGAGAATAGCTGTTACTGCCCTTTTTTGTGGGCCATTGGCTTGTATGATAGTTTTTCATCCTTTCACTTTAAGTCTGTGTTTGTCTTGTTGAGTTAGGTGGGTTTCTTGTAGACAGCATATTATTGGGTTGTGTTTTCTAATCCATCTTCCTACTCTGTGTCTTTTAATAGGTGAATTCAGGCCATTGACATTTATTGATATCAAAGATTGAAGATATTTTAACGCCATTCTTGTAGAGTTTTAGAGTGTTTTGATATATGTCCTATTTGTGGTGGTCTGGTTGTTTACAGGAGACCTTTCAGAACTTCTTTCAGGGAAGGCTTGGTGATGGTTGCTTCCTTCAACTGTTGTTTGTCTGAGAAGGTTTTGATGCCTCCATCTAGTCTGAATGACAGTTTAGCAGGATATAGTATTCTTGGCTGAAAGCCTTTCTCATTGAGCACTCGATAGATATCTTGCCATTCTCTTCTGGCCTGTAGTGTTTGTATGGAGAAGTCTGCTGCTAATCTTATGGGTTTTCCTTTGTAGGTGACTCTTTGTTTTTTTCTTGCAGCATTCAGGATCCTTTCTTTATCCTTATTCCTTTCCATTCTAAGTATGATATGTCTTGGTGTCTTTAGGTCTGGGTTAATTCTGTTTGGGACCCTCTGGGCTTCTTGAATCTTTATGTCTTTGATGTTGTCTAGACTAGTGAAGTTTTCAGCTATTATGGCCTGGAAAATGCTTTCTTCCTCTCCTTCTCTTTCTTCCTCTGTATGCCAATAATGCGTATATTGTTTCTTTTGAAATCATCCCATAGGACTCTGTTGTTGTTTTCAGCATCTCTTAATCTCTTTTTGAGATCTCTTATTTCATTTTAATTTTTTTAAATATTTATTTTATTTATTTATTCCCTTTTGTTGCCCTTGTTGTTTTTTATTGTTGTAGTTATTATTGTTGTTGTCGTTGTTGGATAGGACAGAGAGAAATGGAGAGAGGAGGGGAAGACAGAGAGGAGGAGAGAAAGATAGATACCTGCAGACCTGCTTCACCGCCTGTGAAGCGACTCCCCTGCAGGTGTGGAACCGGAGTTCGAACCGGGATCCTTATGCCGATCCTTGTGCTTTGCGCCACCTGCGCTTAACTCGCTGCGCTGCAGCCTGACTCCCCTCTTACTTCTTTTTTAGTTGTCTCTAATTCATCCTCAATCTTGCTAATTCTGTCTTCAGCCTCATAGATTCTATTCTCTCTGCCCTCTACTGTTTCCTCGAGTTCATCTATTTTGTTGCCCTGTTCTGATACTGTTTAACTTGTTCAGCTAGTTGCATTCTTAGCTCAGCGATTTCAGCTTTCAGCTCTCTAATAACCATGAGATAATTAGTATTTTCTTCCATATTCTCATTTGTTGTTCCTGTATTTCTGATTACAATTCTTTCAAATTCTTTACTCACTCCTGTTATTATTTCCTTAGCTAATGTTTGGATGTTGAACTCGTTGTTTTGTGCTTCGCCCTCTGGAGGACTTTTAGCTGGATTCTTGTCCTGGTTCGAGTCTTCAATATTTTTTCTTGTTCTTTTAACCATTTTATATATTATGTTATGAGTTACCTTTATCAGTAGTTTTCAAATTATTAATCACTATTGCCTGGATTGACTTGTATCTAAATAAGTTAATTAAAGGGTTTACAGTGGTGGAAGTTAACAGTTGTTTCAATCCCTGAGTTGGAGCTCAGTTGTTTAAAAGCCTCTCTTTTTTTTTTTTTTTTCTCCCCTGTAGGCTATGGGAGCCTGAGGGCTTTTAAACTATCAATAGGCTTCTTAGCTTAATCACTGACTCCTGACCAAGAGATAAAGAAGAGTGTCGCAGAGATAATCCAGTGGTTATGCAAAGAGACTTTCACAGCCCCTCAGCTATGCCACCGAGGTATAGGTCTTCTCCTGAGTTTCCTGGTTAGATCTCTGTCCCCTGGTGTCTCTCCCTGTCGCTGCTCCAGATTCTGAGGGCAGTAGCAATGGTGACTCAGAGTTGCACTTGGTGAGTCTCTGGGGAGTCCTCTCCTCCCTTCAGCTGTCCCCTTGTTGGTGGAGCAGACTGGAGGTGGTGTCTCAACTGATAAACTGCTGAACTGTTAGCAGTCACTTAATCTCTCCTTAGGCTCCTCTCTCTTCTCTGTCACCAGCCACATGTGTTTGTACTCACTGGTGATTTACTGGGTTCCTGTGGGCATTCTAGTCCTGTCTTGTTTCAGTCCCGGGTGGTCTCCTTTGGTATTCCTAGTTGATTTGGGAGAGGAGAGGAGAGAAAGCGATCTGGCTTCTTCTTTTTTAATATTTATTTATTTATTTCCTTGTTATTGCCCTTGTTTGATTGTTGTAGTATTATTGTTGTTATTGATGTCATCATTGTTGGATAGGACAGAGAGAAATGGAGAGAGGAGAGGAAGACAGAGAGAAAGGAGGGGAGAGAAAGATAGACACCTGTAGACCTGCTTCACTGCCTGCGAAGCGATTTCCCTGCAGTTGGGGAGCCAGGGGCTCGAACCGGATGCTCAAGCGGGTCCTTGTGCTTTGCGCCATGTGAGCTTAACCCACTGTGCTACCGCCCAACTCCTGATTTGTGGCTTCTTAAGCACTTTGCATTTGTGTGTAGCCTAGGCCAGAGATCCTTCCCACTTTAAGATAAAAATTACTTCGGCTGGAGAGATAGTATAAAGGTTATGTTAAGGGAGTAGGGCAGTAGCACAGCAGGTTAAGTGTACTTGCCTGGAGTAAGAATCCCAGTTCAAGCCCTCGGCTCCCCACCTGCAGGAGAGCCGCTTCACAGGCGGTGAAGCAGGTCTGCAGGTGTCTGACTTTCTCTCTTCCTCTGTCTTCCCCTCCTCTCTCCATTTCTCTCTGTCCTATCCAACAATGACAACATCAACAACAACAACAATAATAACTACAACAATAAAATAATAAGGGCAACAAAAGGGAATAAATATAATAAAAAGGTTATGTAAAAGACTTACATGCCAGAGGCTTCATGCCAGAGGCTTGGATTAATCTCTCTCTCTCTCTCTTTTATATATATATATATATTTCTTTATTCCCTTTTGTTGCCCTTGCTGTTTTATTGTTGTAGTTAGTATTGTTGTTACTGATGTCGTCGTTGTTGGATAGGACAGAAAGAAATGGAGAGAGGAGGGGAAGACAGAGAGGGGGAGAGAAAGACAGACACCTGCAGAACTGCCTCACCGCCTGTGAAGCGACTTCCCTGCAGGTGGGGAGCCGGAGCTCGAACCAGGATCCTTAAGCCGGTCCTTGCACTTAATCCGCTGCGCTACTGCCCGACTCCCACTCTCTCTCTTTTTAAATATTAAAAAAACTTTATTTATTGGATAGAGACAACCCGAAATTGAGAGAGTAGGGGAAGATAGAGAGGGAGAGAGAAAGAGAGACCCCTGCAGCATCTCTTCACCACTCACACAGGGGGTTCAAACCTGGGTCCTTGAGCATTGCACTACATGCACTTAACCCAGTGTGTCACCGCCTGATGCCCCCCCCCCCAAGTTTAATCTTCAGAACCACCATAAAGCATAGCTCAGACAAAAACACAATTTCTTTTCTCCAAAAAAATAGGGTAACCCTGGACTCACCTCCTGTCCCAGCAGACTTTTCTGTTGTCATGAGTTTCTTCCTTCTTCCATTCTCCCTTCCTTCCTTCCTTCCTTCCTTCCTTCCTTCCTTCCTTCCTTCCTTCTTTCTTTCCTTCTCTCTCTCTCTCTCTCTCTTCCTTTCTTTCTGCCTCCAGGGTTATTGCTGGGGCTCGGTGCCTGCACTATGAATCCACTGCTCCTGGTGGCCATTTTTTTCCATTTTGTTGTTGTTGTTATTGCTGTTGTTGTCAGAGAGAAATCAAGAGAGGAAGGGAAGATAGAGAGGGGAAGGGAAAGATATACCTGCAGACCTGCTTCACCGCTTATGAAGCAACCCCTCTGCAGGTGGGGAGCTGGGGCTCGAACTGGGGTCCTTGTGCCAGTCCTTGCTCTTCACACCAGGTGCACTACCAGCTTGGCCCCCACCACAACGAGTTTCTTAAATGTAGAACTGGATATTGTCAAAATAACTGCTATCACATCAGTATGAATTCAGTGCCAGATAATATTCTGTGAACTCTAAACTAAAACTAACTTCTCATATCACTCACTCAGATTGAATTGATTTTTCCAGTTTGTAGATAAAGGACAAAAAGGTTTAAAAGTTTAGTTTCTGCAGTCCAGGAAATGGCACAGTGGATAAAACATTGGACTCTCAAGCAGGAGGTCCTGAGTTCGATCCCCAGCAGCACATGTACCAGAGTGATGTCTGGTTGTTTCTCTCTCTCTCCTATATTTCTCATTAATAAATAAATAAAGTCTTAAAACAAGTTTAGTTCCCTGTCACTTTTAGTTCTCAGTCACTTATGTTCATAGTAGCATTAGTCACAATAGCCAAAAGATGGACTCAACCTAAATACTCATCAATAGATGACTGCATAAAGAATCCATGGGTGTATACTACTCTGCATTCAAAAATATGAAGTCAGGGTTTGGACTTCAACACACTTGGTAGAGTGCACACTTTATCATGCATGAGGACCCGGGTTCAAGTCCCTGTTCCACACTTGCAGGGGTGGGGCAGGTTTCACAAGTGGTGAACTAGTGCTGCAGGCATCTCTCCCATCTTTTCCTCCCTCTCTCCTTCTGTTTCTCACATTCTATCAACAAAAAAGGAAAATTACAAAAAAAACAAAAAAACAAAAGGCCATTGGGAGCAGTGGAGTCACTGTGTAGGCACTGAGCTCCACTGATAACCTTGGAAGGGAGAAAGATGAAACTGTTTTGAATAAATTGGGTGGGATTTGAAGTGATTTATGTTAGATGAAATAAGAAAGTGAATGACAATTAGAAAATGTCCTTACCCATTTATGGACTATTAATCACTAAAGCAAATGAGCTGATAAAAACTAAATCAGGGGGTTGGGTGGTAGCACACCCAGTTGAGTGCACATATTATCACATGCAAAGACCCAGGTTCAAGGCCCTGGTCCCTATCTGCAGGGGGGAAGATTCATAATCGGTGAAGCAGTGCTGCAGATGTCTCTCCCTTTTTATTTCTTCTGATAACATTCTCTCCCCTTTCTTTTATTTGGTAGGACAGAGAAAAATTGAAAGGGGAGGAGGAAATAGCGTTGAGAGAGAGAGAGAGGGGAGAGAGAGAGAGAGAGATGTTGAGAAGAGAGGGAGAAAGCAGCAGCAATGCTTCACCTTTCACAAAGCTTCCTTCTTGCAGGTGGGTATGGGGGCTTGAATCCAAGTCTCTGTGCACAATAATGTGTGTGCTCATCTGGTGTGCCGTCATCTGGTCCTACTTTTTAAATTTCTTTCTTTCTTTCTTTCTTTCTTTCTTTCTTTCTTTCTTTCTTTCTTTCTTTCTTTCTTTCTTTTTTTCTTCCTTCCTTCCTTCCTTTCTTCTTCTTTTTTTTTTTTTTTTTTGCCTCTAGGGTTATTGCTGGGGCTTGGTGCTTGCATTACAAATCCACAGCTCCTGATGGCCGTCCCCCCGCCCCGTTTTATTGGATAGGACAGCAGAAATTGAGAGAGGAGGCGGAGACAGAGAGGGGGTGATAAAGATAGACACCTGTAGACCTACTTAACCGCTTGTGAAGTGAGCCCCCTGCAGGTAGGAAGGCAGGGCTTGAACCCGGATCCTTGCATGGGTCCTTGCGTAACTTAAGCCTGCGCACCACCGCCTGACTCTCCCACTTTTTAATTTTCTGAAAGTGGTCCACAGACCTAAATTGGGAATCGAAGCAACTGGGAATCAGAACACAGACTCTCTAGTCCCCTGATGTGTTATATCAGAGTCTGCACCTAACAAGGTGGAGAGTTCTGGTCTAGAATAGGAGTTCTCAACCTCTCCACTGTCAATACCTGTGCTAGAAAATTCCTTGTAGTGGGGTGGGGAGGGGGGAGGGGGCAGTCTTTTGTATAGTATAGCATCCCTGGTTTTAATCTAAGATGTCTCTGTAGCCCCTGCCAACTTTTCACAAATATTTATACAGATCTGCCAACTATTCTTGAGATGCAACATGTTATGCCTTGTTGAGAAACATTTCCTAGACCATGGAAACTAGGAACAGTTTGTATTCCAATCAAAGTATGTCTCTTGCTCAGTCCATAACTGTGGCCAATCTATCTCTGTGTGAAGCTTTTGTACAGATGTAGAATCAAACTCATTACTGTACCCCCCTCATAATATGGACTTTCATAAAAACGCAAGAGGAACTCCATTTAAGAGTCTAAACTTTGGACATGTGCATAAAGATGTCTCAGTATATCTTATAATTATCAAATGTTTTCTAAATGACAACTCATAACTTTCATTAAAAACATAAAACCTGGGACTGATTAGGTTTTATTGAGCACACACATTACCATGTACAAGGACCCAGGTTCAAGCCCCTGGTCCCCACCTGCAGGGAGGGAGCTTCACAAGGGGTGAAGCAGGTCTGCAGGTGTCTCTCTTTTCTCTCCCCCTTTCTTCTCGCTCTCTCCCTCCAGGGTTATCGCTGGGGCTGAGTGCCTGCACTTCAAATCCACTGCTTCTGGAGGCCATTTTTTTCCATTATTGCTGCTGTTGTTATTGTTGTTTTTGCTGCATAGGACAGAGAGAAATGGAGAGAGGAGGGGAAGACATAGAGGAGGAGAGAAAGGTAGACACCTGCAGACCTGCTTCATTGTTTGTGAAGCGAACCCCCCCTGCAGGTGGGGAGCTGGGGGCTTGAACCTGAATACTTGAGCTTAACCCACTGTGGTACCCTTTCTTACCTTTTCTTACCTTTTTGTCCCCCTTTCTTTCCCTTTCTGTCTCCCCCTCCTTGATTCCTATCTGTCCCTATTAAAAATAAATAAATAGGGAGTCAGGTGGTAGGGCAGCGGGCCATTAAGGATCCCGATTTGAGCCCCCGGCTCCTCACCTACAGGGGAGTCACTTCACAGGTGGTGAAGCAGGTGTCTATCTTTTATCAGGTTTGCAGGTGTCTATCTTTCTCTCCCCCTCTCTGTCTTCCCCTCCTCTTTCCATTTCTCTCTGTCCCATCTAACAACGATGACATCAACAACAACAATAATAACTACAACAACGATAAAAAACAAGGGCAACAAAAAGGGAAAATAAATATAAATAAATAAATAAATAAAATATTAAAAACCATGAAACTCGGGGTGCATCTGGTTCAGCGCACATGTTACAGTGCACAAGGACCGAGGTTCAAGCCTCCAGTCCCCACCTGCAGAGGGAAAGCTTCATGAGTGATGAAGTAGGGTGGAACGTGACTCTGTCTGTCTCCCTCTCTATCTCCCCCTACCCTCTCAGTTTCTGGCTGTCTCTATCCAGTAAGTAAAGACAAAAATAAAAAATAAATTAAATAAAAAGATGAAACCCAAATATGTGAACACTACTATGAAGTAAAGATATAATCTATTATTTTTAAATTAAAAAAATTTAGTGTCACTAGGGTTATCACTGGGGCTTGGTGCTGGTACTATGAATTCACCACTCCCAGTAGATACCTTTTCCTTTTTTTTCCTTTCTCTTTTTATTAGAAAGGACAAAGGGAAATTGAGAAGGGAGAGGGAGATAGGGAGGGAGAGAGAAAGATAGACACCTGTGGACCTGCTTTATCACTAATGAAGTGTCATTGCTACAGGTGGGGAGTTGGGGCTCGAACCTGGGTCCTTGTGTGTAGTTTATCCATCATTATTTTTTTTGTAAAGATTTTTTAAAAATATTTATTCCCTTTTGTCACCCTTTTTGTTTTATTGTAGTTATTATTGTTGTTATTGATGTCGTCGTTGCTGGATAGGATAGAGAGCAATGGAGAGAGGAGGGGCAGACAGAGATGGGGAGAGAAAGATAGACACCTGCAGACCTGCTTCACCGCCTGTGAAGTGACTCCTGTGCAGGTGGGGAGCCAGGTGCTCGAACCAGGATCCTTATGCCAGTCCTTGTGCTTTGTGCCATGTGCGCTTAACCTGCTATGCTACTGCTTGACTCCATTAAAGATTTAAAAAAAATATTTACTTATTCCCTTTTTTGTTGCCCTTGTTTTTTTTTTATTGTTGTAATTATTATTGTTGTTATTGATGTTGTCATTGTTAGATAGGACAGAGAGAAATGGAGAGAGGAGGGGAAGATAGAAAGGGGGAAAGATCTAACAACAGATGAGTGGCTGAGCAAGTTGTGGTATATATACACAATGGAATACTACTCAGCTGTAAAAAATGGTGACTTCACCGTTTTCAGCCGATCTTGGATGGACCTTGAAAAAATCATGTTGAGTGAAATAAGTCAGAAACAGAAGGATGAATATGGGATGATCTCACTCTCAGGCCGAAGTTGAAAAACAAGATTAGAAAAGAAAACACAAGTCGAACCTGAAATGGAATTGGAGTATTACACCAAAGTAAAAGACTCTGCGGTGGGTGGGTGGGTGGGGAGAATACAGGTCCATGAAAGATGATGAATGAAATAGTGGGGGTTGTATTGTTAAATGGGAATCTGGGGAATGTTATGCAGGTACAAACTATTGTATTTACTGTTGAATGTAAAGCATTAATTCCCCAATAAAGAAATAAATTATTAAAAAAAAAAAAAAGAAAAAGGTGGCGGGGGGTGGATGCAGGGAATGATGGATTCATCATGCAGGCACTGAACTCCATGTATAACCCTTGTGGCAATTAAAAAAAAATTGTTTTAACTGAAAAAAAAAAGGGGGAAAGAAAGATAGACACCTGCAGACCTGCTTTATTGCTTGTGAAGCGACTCCCCTGCAGGTGGGGAGCCGGGGGCTTGAACCCAGATCCTTACGCCTGTCTTTACGCTTTGCCCCACATGCACTTAACCTGCTGCGCTACCGCCTGACTCCCCCATCATTTTATTTTAATAGCAAAGGACTATATCTCTCAAACTTAGTGAAAAAGGAACAGTGGGGGGTCGGGAGGTGTCGCATAAAGATCCCCGTTCCAGCCCCCAGCTTCCCACCTGCAGGGGAATCGCTTCACAGGCGGTGAAGCAGGTCTGCAGGTGTCTTTCTCTTGCCTTATCTGTCTTCCATTCCTCTCTCCATTTCTCTCTGTCCTATCCAACAACGAATGACATCAACAAAAACAATAACCACAACAATGCGACAGGCGCTACAGCAGAAGAGCATCAGGAAGGATCAAGGAACTCCGAAGGCGACCAGCTGGTGGGTCAGGAATCAGCGCAGGGGAGAACAGAATACACCACACTCTGTTGGAGGGTGAATCTGAACTCAATTTTTATTCAGCCAGTGAGAACTTATATATCTTTCAGCCTCACATAAACAATATTTGAAACAGAAAGTAAAGCTCATTTCTTGATTAGATGGCCTTGCGGTTTTACAGAAATGTCTTACTTCATGGGGTGATGCATTTCTGAGTAATAGGCTTAGCAGATAGTATTTTGCGTAGAGTTTTAACATATTTCATAAGAGGTGAGTAAGTATTATTAAGAATTTTTCCTAAAACTTTATGTATTTGATGACCCATAACTTTGTCCACCTCATTTCCTGTTCATCTGTATCTAATCTGGGAACAGGGGCTGTTCATCCCCGATTACACAGCATCATTACCATGTACATAATGAAAACAATAATCAGAGTTTCCAATTTAGATCTGCTCAGGATGTCAAGACCCACTCCCAGAATTCTTCCTCCTTGAAGAGAGTTTTCCTGGGTGCTGACTCTGTCAGACCCGTCGTTCTGGAGTTGAGTGGGGCGTGGCAGTTTTCTTTTTACTTTCACTTTACTGTAACCTTTTAGTTTTACACACTCTCAAGTATGATTATCTCTCTTAAAAACTTAACTCAATTTTACTTGACTAGAACTTCTGCTTTTATACAGTTTCACAGTTAGATAAACATTGGTACGAAACAAAAGCAAAAGATAAGTATCGGGGTTTGTAGTTTTGCCTAGACTCATAGTTCCTGCTCTGTACTGTTCATGCAGCACTATTTGTTTTCAGTTCATTTGTTTTTCCCTTGACGTTTGTATAATCAGCTGGCTATCAGTGACTTTATTGTTTGTTCTGCAAATTCTTTTGGCTAGGATTTTTGGAACATGAGTCTTATGAGTGCACGCCTAGTAACAGCTGATGGATCATGACCACATTGTGGATGATTCCTCATCCAAATTCTATAAACAGTTGATATTAATCATGAGAAATGTCACCTATTTTTTAAGCAGGGCTGTGGTCAGTCATGACCGTGGAAGCTATATTTTTGGTTTTATAGGTTTATTATGTTTGTGGGGGGGGGGTGCCATCTTCTAGTCTTAGGGATTTATCATGCATAGGGGCTGCTTCTGGAAATTTACTAGGTTCCCAAGCTACTACAGCTAGCTCAATCATCAGAATCATCAAAACATTCCAACATAGATTCCCTTTGCGGCGTCCTAGCCCATTCCCGGGGATGCAGCTTCCTTGAAGTCTGTCATCCTCTTGGCCATGGCAGCTGACCTTGTCAAGCTCCATGGGGGGTTAAGGCACAGGGCGCCCCACAACAAGGCTACAACAACAAGGGCAACAAAATGGGGAAAAAATGGTCTCCAGGAGCAGTGGATTCATGGTGCAGGAACTGAGCCCCAGCAATAACCCTGGAGGCAAAAAAAAAAAAAAAAAAAAAAAAAAGGAACAGTGATTTTCAGGAGAAACCAGGAGCTGCATTTGAAAGTCATTGCTTTTGAGACCCAAGAGAGCAAGTTAGATTAAGTTTCTTGGATTTAGCTGGGGAGATAGCATGATGTTTATGCAAAAGTCTTTCATACCTGAGGCTCCAAGTTCCAAGTTCAGTCCCTAGCACCACCCTGAGCCAGAACTGAGCAGTGCTCAAATTAAAAAAGTAAAGTTATTTTAAGCTTTTGGTTCCAGATTTGGAGAAATTTTTGGGTACCTCCCCTTCCCTCATTTGAGAAGTTTCTCCCTAGCAGTGGGAACAGACTTTACCCTTTAGCTCTTTTTTTTTTCTCTAGTTCTAGAGGCTTCAGAGCAAATGCATCCTTTAGGCTTTTCTGTGTGAATGCAGAATGCTGTACATATCTGACAACCTTTGGGTAACAGATGGGCACTTCAGTGGCCTCACTTGGAGCCCTGTAAACCTCCTTAGCCTATAGGGTTCCAGTCCCATTCTTACTTCAGCTTCATGCTTCCACCTTCTGCTAACTCCTCCCAATTTGGAGACATTTAAATATATATATTTAATTAAATTAGTTAATTTAATTAAATATATATTTAAATTGAAACAGATGGGGGGAGAAATAAAGAGAGAGAAGGGTACTGCTCAACTCTCCTTTATAATGGTGCTGGGGATTGAACCTGGAACCTTGGAGTCTCAGGCATGGAAGTCTTTTGTAGGGAGTTGGGCGGTAGCATCAGGTTAAGCGCATGTGGTATGAAGTGCAAGGACTGGCATAAGTATCCCAGTTCGAGCTCTCAGCTCCCACCTGCAAGGGAGTCACTTCACAGGCGGTGAAGCAGGTCTGTAGGTATCTATCTTTCTCTCCCCCTCTCAGTCTTCCCCTCCTCTCTCCATTTCTCTCTGTCCTATCTAACAACAATGACATCAATAATAACAACAATAATAACCACAACAGCAATGAAAAACAACAAGGGCAATAAAAGGGAAAATAAATAAATAAATAAGTTTCTTTAAAAAACAAAAAAGAAAGGAAGTCTTTTGCAGACCCATTATGCTGTCTCCCCAGCCCCTGGAGTAATTTTTTTTTAAATCACTTTTTAAAAATTATTTATTTTATTTACTTATTTCCTTTTGTTGCCCTTGTTGTTTATCATTGTTGTTGTTGTTGTTGTTGTTGTTGGATAAGATAGAGAGAAATGGAAAGAGGAGGGGAAGACAGAGGGGGGAGAGAAAGATAGACACCTGCAGACCTGCTTCACCACTTGTGAAGCGACTCCCCTGCAGGTGGGGAGCCGGGGCTTGAACCGGGATCCTTATGCCGGCCGGTCCTTGTGTTTTGTGCCATGTGTGCTTAACCCACTGTGCTACCGCCTGACTCCCCCTGGAGTAATTTTTTTAAGTATGGGTTGTGAAAATTTTAATATTTGACCTTTGGAAGCCCGACTAGTTCATGAAGAGGGAAGAACATACTCTGTATTCTCCTGACTTCTCACCTGGTCCACTGGGAATGATGAATCATGGAGAATAGTTGCCTCTCTGTCCTTATCAGTTCCTCTGGGTGATGGGTGTCCTTGGGGGAATAGAATAACAATGGGAAATGCCTAAGTGAGCGAATGTAATGAGCAGACCCAGCAGTGGCACAGAGCTGCCAATATCTCCATGGCCAGGTTCAGCCTTGATCTGGAGGGGACATGGTCTTTGCAGGTGGATTTCTGAGTCTGGCCCTAGGACTCGCGCTTCACTGTTATTGTCTGCTGTCTTGTCTGAAGACGAAATTCCAGTCTCTACCATCTAGCATCTATCCAGGGGTTCAGATTTCTCCTTCAGGTGAGTCTGAGAGCCCAGTAGGTACTTCAGGAAAGGTTTGGGGAAGCTGAGAACTATTCTGTGGTCACCTGGCAGCCTAAATAGCCTAGCCTAGAGTTCAGAGGTCACTGTGTGTATTCATCTGCTCCAGTGATTCATCTATCCTCAGTGCACTCAGTATGTTAAGACAAGTGTCTGGGACTGGGCAGTGGCATACCCAGTTGAACATACACATTATAGTGCATAGGACCTGGGTTCAAGCCCCTATCCCCACCTGCAGGGGGTAGGAGGAAATTTCACTAACACTGAAACAATGATACAGTTGCCTTTCTTTCTTTTTCTCTATGCATGACTCTCCCATATGATGACCTGGGCCTTGAACTCAGGTCCCCAAATATAGTAAAATGTATACTCTACTGGCTGAGTTATCCTTTGGTCCCCAAATGGATATGATAGTGTGTGTGTGTGTGTGTGTGTGTGTGTGTGTGTGTGTGTGTGTGTGTTTAGATAGAGGCAGAGAGGATGAGAGGCAGAGGGAGAGTGAAAGAGACCATATCATTTCATTCAGTGTCATGTGGGCCAGGTACAATTTTGTTTTTGATGATATTATTTCCAATGAAAGAGAGCAAACTTTATTTATTCACTTTTGTTTAATTTTTTTCTTTATCAGAGGGATTGTTTATAGCCGACAGTAAAATACAGTAGTTGGTCCATGTGTAACATTTCTCAGTTTTCTGCATAAGACTCTAACCCAGCACCTAGGTCCTCCTCTGCTATCATGCTCCAGGACCACTGTTTTTTTTAATATTTCTTTTTTTTAATATTTATTCATTTATTCTCTTTTGTTGCCCTTGTTGTTTTATTGTTGTAGTTATTGATGTCATCATTGTTGGATAGGACAGAGATAAATGGAGAGAGGAGGGGAAGACAGAAAGATAGACACCTGCCACTGCTTGTGAAGTGACTCCCCTGCAGGTGGGGAGCCGGGGGCTCAAAACAGGAACCTTTTGCTGGTCCTTGGGCTTTGCGCCACATGCGCTTAATCCTCTGCGCTACCGCCCGACTCCCCAGGACCACTGTTTTAATCTACTCGATTTGTATTTAACTTGGCTTATTTTCCATGTTCTTTTTTTTTTTTTTTTTTTGCCTCCAGGGTTATCGCTGGGGCTTGGTGCCTGCACTACAAATCCACTGCTTCTGGAGGCTGTTTTCCCCTTTTGTTGCCCTTGTTTATCATTGTTTGTTGTTGTTATTATTGTTGTTGTTGGATAGGACAGAGAGAAATCGAGAGAGGAGAGGAAGACAGAGAGGGGGAGAGAAAGACAGACACCTGCAGACCTGCTTTACCACTTGTGAAGCGACGCCCCTGCAGGTGGGGAGCTGGGGGCTCGAACTGGGATCTTCATACTGGTCCATGTGTGCTTAACTTGCTGTGCTACCACCCAACCCCCTTCCATTTTTTTTTTATCTTAGAAAATTTCACTTTTCTTCAAACATTCTTTACTGAGGCAGTATTGGCTCACAAGCCTATGTGTTTTAGGGTAATCTCTTGCTGATATGGTTTCTAATATGTATATTTTTTCTAAATAAATTCACATTTTCATGAAGCCACAGAAGGGGACAAAGCTGGTGAGGTTCCTGCTCTCCAGAGTCACCCTTTATAGCAGGAGAACAGAGTACCATGCAGTAAGGGTATGTACAACACAATGTCCTTAGGGACAAACCTCATGAAGGGAATGAGGTTTTGTGGTGTGTGCAGGACTTTGCAGAATGTAGTATTTCGTTGACTGTTGGACCACCTACAATGTGTGTAATCCAATACATAGAAATAATTGTGGGATAAATAAGAGCTCAGGGCCTGACACGGATGATGCACGGAGGCAAGAGAAGGAGTGATCAGTGAGGCCTTTGATCTGGGTGAGACCTCAGCCTTCACGCTGGCCTCCTGTGCCCTCGGCCACCTACCTGCTCAGCTGGGCTCTTCGTTCATATTGATCTCCCTGAACCAACAGCAGCTGGTCCCTTTTGTTGTTGTTGCCAGAGTTTCACCGTTCCATTCTGACTTTTTTTCCCCTTTCTTTACTGGGGAATTAATGGTTTAAAATCAACAGTTTGTACATGTGTAACATTTCTCAATTCTTTTTTTTTTAATTTTTATTTATTTATTTATTTATTTTACCAGAGCACTGTTCAGCTCAGGTTTATGGTGATGCGGGACTGAATTTAGGACTTCAGAGCCTCAGGCATGAGAGTCTCTTTTGCATAATGGTGTCTACCTCCATCCCATTTCTCAATTTTCTACATATCAATGCAGCCCTCCTCTAGGTCCTCCTCTGCCATCATGCTCCAGGACTTGAACCCTCCTCCACCCCCCACCCCAGAGTAATTTTTTTTTTTAATTTCTTTATTGGGGGATTAATGTTTTATGTTTGACAGTAAATACAATAGTTTGTGCATAACATTTCTCTGTTTTCCACATAACAATACAACCCCCACTAGGTCCTCTGCCATCCTTTTTGGACCTGTACTCTCTCCCCCACCAGCCCAGAATCTTTTACTGTGGTGTAATACACTTTTTTTTTTTCAGGTGGAGAGGGAGAGAGGGAAAACACTGCAGCACCACGGTCCCCCAGTGTGGTGGGGGCCAGGCTCGGGACTCTTCCCCACGTGACTGGAGGAAGCTTTGCGGCTGTGGTGTCTTTCTCTCCCTTCCTCCCTCTCTCTGTCTCTATCTGAAAACACAGAGCGTTTCATCCAGAGCAGTGAAGCCTCTGAGACAACAACAAAGATTCTCAAAGGAGATGGTGTCATGATGCTGAAAGAGGGGGTGGAATGTGATGAAGTGAATGGGGAGAAAAATACCAAATAGGTCATCCGTTGGGTAAGGCTCCCAGCAGAGGGAATTAGTATGTATGAGGCTCTGAGCATTGAAATAAATTCAAAGTTTGGGAGATCCCTGGAGCAAGTGCAAGTTTGAGTGTAAAACTGGCAGTTCTCACCATGGATAACCATACTCTTCTAGAGACTATGGGATACTTACTGGCTTTATTCTACAGTCGGATAAAGCCGTGTGTGTGTGTGTGTGTGTGTGTGTGTGTGTGTGTGTGTGTGTGTGTGTGTAGGGGGGAATTAGCCAGGAATTTGGATGGTTGGTTATATAATATAGAAAGACCAGTGGCCAGAGGTGTATAAGTTGAGATATCTGGGAAGACAACAAGGAGCTGTGGATATGACTATGAGATCGGGGACAGAGAGTTGGTTAAACAAAGGAGACATTTGAAAGCAAGAAGGAAAATACCAGCCAGCTCTCACTGCCAGCGACTACTACTCATTAACTAACCGGAAGGAGCTGATTAAGGCTTCCACGTATGTGGATTGATTACAACTTCAGCCACTAAGGAGTGTGGATGCCCTCTCTCCACTGTTTTGAGATCATCCACATCTAGAACAGTTCAGTGGACTCTTCAAGCTCAAACTAGTAGATGTAGGTCCAACATAGTAAAAAAAAAAACCAAAAAACTATTACCTAGCTATCTGCCGTCTATCTAATCTTTCTCTCTTTTTCCCTCTTTCTCTAACTTTATCCACCCACTCCCATCCCCTTACCGGTTACTGCTAGGGCTCAATGTTGGTACAACGCCATTGTACCCAGGGGCCATTTTTTATTCTGTCAGTTTTTATTTTTCATTTTTTGGAGGGTGAGGGACAGAGAGAGAAAGAGGGGGAGAGAGGGAAAGGAGAGTCAGAGAGGAAAGGCACCTGGTGGGGGAGATAGCATAATGGTTATGCAAATAGACTTGGTGGGGGAGATAGCATAATGGTTATGCAAATAGACTTTATGCCGAAGGCTCTTAGTTTTCAGGTTCCATCCTCCATTCCACCATAAGTCAGAGTTGAGCACTGCTCCACTGCTTGTGAAATTTCCCCACATGGGTGGGGACCAGAGACTTGAACCCAGGTCCTTGTGCATGGTAATGTGTGTGCTCTACTGGGTGTGCCACTATCCAGCCCCCAAATTTGTTTTCTGTTTATAAAAAAATTTTATATTTCGTCTACCAAATCACCTTTAACAATTTCCCAAATTCTGTGTATTTGGATTTCCTTTTGGGAATAATGGGTTTAATCTCTTGTTCTTTTTTCTTTCTTTCTTTTGGTTTTAAAAATATTTAATTTAATTTATTATTTTAATGAGAAAGTGTAGATACAGAGAGAGAGAGAGACACCAGAACACTGCTCAGTTCTGGCTTATGGTGGGGCTGGGTGTGAACCTGGGACCTCAGAGCCTCAGGCTTGAAAGGCTTTTGCATAACCATTATGTTGTCTCCCCAGCCCTCTTGTTCATTTTTCATTGTTCATTGTTCTATATTTTTCTATATAATGGACCAGATAGCTTGAAATTGTGAAAATACCAGTCCTTCTCTTTTGGATAAATTGATTGCTGCTGCTTTGTTAGTTATCCTGGGCATCATTCTCTCTCTAGCTCACTCTGTTTAGCACATTGGCTTCTGTTTGAACCCATTTTTCTTTCTTTCTTTTTTTTTTTTTTCCTCCTCCAGGGTTATTGCTGGGCTCGGTGCCTGCACCATGAATCCACCGCTCCTGGAGGCCATTTTTCCCCCCTTTTGTTGCCCTTGTTGTAGCTTCGTTGTGGTTATTATTATTACCCTTGTTGACGCAATTCGTTGTTGGATAGGACAGAGAGAAATGGAGAGAGGAGGGGAAGACAGAGAAGGGGAGAGAAAGATAGACACCTGCAGACCTGCTTCACCGCCTGTGAAGCGACTCCCCTGCAAGTGGGGAGCTGGGGGCTCGAACCGGGATCCTTACGCCGGTCCCTGCGCTTTGCACCACATGCGCTTAACCCACTGCGCCACCGCCCGACCCCCTTGAACCCATTTTTCTAAAGCAAGTATCTTTCCAGGGTCTTTGTAGTAGCTGTTCTAATTGATGGCTCCCTTTGGGGATATGTTCTTCTAGAAAACCTCTTTATTCACACCTTCACTTTTGGTCACATCTTTACCAGTTTACTCAAACACCCAATAAAAATGAATACCCACACTCACTCTTTCTTCTTCTTCTTTTCTTTTTTAAAATCTTTATTTATTTGATAGCGACAGCCAGAAATTGAGAGGAAGGGGGAGAAAGAGAGAGAAGGAGACAGAGAGACACCTGCAGCACTGCTTTACCACTTGTGAAGATTTCCTCGCAGATGGGGACCAGGGGCTCAAACCTGGGTCCTTCTGCACTGTAACACGTGCACTCAACCAGGTGTGCCACCACCCTCTTCTTCTTCTCCCCTTCCTTTTTTATTTTAAACATAGTTATGGAGTATATGT
This sequence comes from Erinaceus europaeus, assembly GCF_950295315.1. NCBI lineage: Eukaryota > Metazoa > Chordata > Mammalia > Eulipotyphla > Erinaceidae > Erinaceus > Erinaceus europaeus. The sequence continues at coordinate 22,961,251 of NC_080177.1, forward strand.
TATGCCAGGAACCCAAGCTTCCTTTTAATATTTTATTTATTTTAATGAGTGAGATACAGAGAGAAAGAGAGGAGAAATACCAGAGTACTGTTCAGCTCTGATTTATAGTGGTGCTGAGGACTGAATCTGGAACCTGAGAGCCTCAGGCATGTAAATCTTTTGCATAACTATTATGCTGTTTCCCCCAACCCCCATTATTTCATTTATACATATATTCTTTCTTTTTTTCTTTTTTTCTTTTGCCTCCTTTCTTCTATTTCTTTTTAAAAAATTTTTATTTATTTATTTTCCCTTTTGTTGCCATTGTTGTCTTTTTATTGTTGTTGTAGTTATTATTGTTGTTATTGATGTCGTCGGTGTTGGCTAGGACAGAGAGAAATGGAAAGAGGAGGGGAAGACAGAGAGAGGGAGAGAAAGACAGATACCTGCAGACCTGCTTCACCGCCTGTGAAGCGACTCCCCTGCAGGTGGGGAGCCAGAGGCTGGAACTGGGATCCTTCTGCTGGTCCTTGAGCTTTGCGCCACGTGTACTTAACCCGCTGCGCTACCGCCGACTCCCCTTTCTTCCATTTCATTGGATATGACAGAGAAATTGAGAGAGGAGGGGGAGACAGAGAAAGACACCGGCAGACCTGTTTTGCTGCATGTGAAGCATCTTTCCTGGATGTGGGGAGCTGGGGGCTCAAACCTGGATCCTTGCATGGGTCCTTGTGCTTAGTACTATGTGTGCTTAACCAGGTGTACTGCAGCCTGCCCCCCCACCCCAGTTTTCTTTTTCTTCATAGCATCTGGCACCTCCTGATTTTTATGATTGAAACATTTTATATTGATTCAGCATAATTAACTGCATGGATTTTTTTTATTTTTTTATTTTTTTTATTTTAGGAGGGGTACAACTCCACACAATTCCCACCGCCCAATCTCCATATCCCACCCCTCCCCCGATAGCTTTCCCATTCTCTATCCCTCTGGGAGCATGGACCCAGGGTCATTGAGGGTTGCAGAAGGTAGAAGGTCTGGCTTCTGTAATTGCTTCCCCACTGAACATGGGCGTTGACTGGTCGGTCCATACTCCCAGTCTGCCTCTCTCTTTCCCTAGTAGGATGGGTCTCTGGGGAAGCTGAGCTCCAGGACACATTGGTGGTGTCTTCAATCCAGGGAAGTCTGGCCGGCATCCTGATGACACCTGGAACCTGGTGACTAAAAAGAGAGTTAACATACAAAGCCAAACAAATTGTTGAGCAATCATGGACCCAAAGCTTGGAAAAGTGGAGAGGAAGTATTAGGGAGGTACTCACTGCAAACTCTAGTATACTTCTGCTTTCTTACTTTGGTGCCATACTCCAAACTCAATTTCTGCTTTGCGTTTCTACTTTTTTTTTTTTTTACATGCATAACATTCCCCAGATTCCCATTTAGCAATACAACCCCCACTATTTCATTCATCATTTTTCATGGACCTGTATCCTCCCCACCCACCCACCCACCCCAGAGTCTTTTACTTTGGTGTAATACTCCAATTCCATTTCAGGTTCGACTTGTGTTTTCTTTTCTAATCTTGTTTTTCAACTTCTGCCTGAGAGTGAGATCATGGATTTTTAAGCACTGGGTATGCCTGTTGGATGGCCAGTACTCAATATATAGCTCCAAATACAGGTGCAGTCTTCACAGTGATGGCACAAGGAGTTTGGTGTAAGGTGTGGTGAGTCAGAGGTGATAGAGCTAAGTTTCACCTGAAACCAGCATCCTGAAACCTTATAATGGTATGAACCCCAGGGGCTGGGTGGTGGGCTAACCAGATTGAGCACACTTTACCTAAATGTGAAAGAATCCAGGTTTAAGCCCCCACTCCCCACCTGTGGTAGAAGGGGAGTGGTTGATGCTTTATAAGTGATGAAACAGGTCTGCGGGTGTTTCTTTTTTCGTCTTCCTCTTTATCTCCCCTCCCCTCTCAATGTCTCTCTGTCTTATCAAATAAAATGGAAAGAAAAAAAAAATGGCCACCAGGAGCAGTCACTGAGCCCTTGCAATAATACTGGTGGTAAAAAAGAAAAACAAAATTAAATAAACACACAAAAAACTAATGTTAAGTCAATGGAAAAGATGTATATAATGAGGCTGGGCAGTGACGTTCCCAGTCAGCCCACAGTTTACCATGTTTGAGGACCCTGCCGCAAGCCTTTGATTCCACTTGCAGTGGGGAAGAGTCATGAGTGCAGTGCTGCAAATGTTTCCATTCTCTCTGTCTCTTTCTCCCTTTCTATTCCTTTCAATTGCTCTCCATTTCTGTCAGAAAAAAAGGAGAGAAATGGCCACTGGGAACAGTGGGGTCATTGTGTGGACACTGAGCCCCAGCAATAACCCTGGTGTCAAAAAAGAAAAAGGAAAAAAAATAAAGTGTCTATAATGTGACATCTTGGGGAAAGCCTGAAGTGTGACAGAAATTCCCATTCAGAGATGTTATGGAGGTAGTCCTTTGGCATGAACAAGTTCTGCACAGATTTTACGGATATTAAATTTTGAATATAAAATTAATGCAAAATGTACATGAATATGCCACAAACATATTTATACATTTAAAACATGCAATATACATCCATATTTGTATACATCTTTTATATATATAATGAAAAATCTCAATTACTTTTTAAACAAACAAACAAACTGAATATTGTTTGTTTGTTTTTACCAGAGTACTGCTTAATTCTGGCTCATAGTGGTGTGAGGGGACTGAATTTGAGATCTCAGAATCTCAGGCATGAAAGTTGTTTTGCATAACCATTATGCTGTCTCCAAGCCCCCCCCCCATGTTTCTAAAACTCTTTTTAAAATTTATTTATTTATTTATTTTCCCTTTTGTTGCCCTTGCTGTTTAACATTGTTGTGGTTATTGATGTCGTTGTTGTTGGACAGAACAGAGAGAAATGGAGAGAGGAGGGGAAGACAGAGAGAGGGTGAGAAAGACAGACACCTGCAGACCTGCTTTACCTGCTTGTGAAGCGACTCCCCTGCAGGTGGAGAGCCGGGGGATCCTTAAGCCGGTCCTTGCGCTTTGTGCCACGTGCACTTAACCTGCTGTGCCACCGCCTGGCTCCCTGTTTCTAAAACTCTTTTGACAATAGTTATCATGTTTTTTATTCTCCAGTAGTCTTCTCCACCACATGGAACCAGGGAATGATACACAAATTTCAAACTTTCTTCTGCTGGGATTATCAGAAGACTTAGAACTACAGCCCCTCCTCTTTGGGCTTTTCCTCTCCATGTACCTGACCACAGTGTTTGGAAACCTGTTCATCATCCTGGCAGTCAGCTCCGACACCCAGCTCCACACCCCCATGTACTTCTTCCTGTCCAACCTGTCCTTGGTGGACATTGGGTTCACCTCCACCACCGTCCCCAAGATGCTGCAGAACATCCAGACCCAGAGCAAAGCCATAACCTACGCAGGATGCATCACCCAGAACTATTTTTTCATCCTCTTCGGAGAGCTGGACATCTGCTTCCTGGCTGTGATGGCCTATGACCGCTTTGTGGCCATCTGCCACCCCCTGCACTACCAGGCGACTATGCACCCCCGGCTCTGTGGACTCTTGGTTCTGCTATCATGGCTCATCAGCAGCCTGCATTCCCTGTTAGAGAGCTTACTGTTGCTGCGACTATCTTTCTGTAGGGTATTGGAAATCCCCCACTTTTTCTGTGAGCTTAATCAGATGGTCCAGCTAGCCTGTTCGGACACATTTCTCAATAACATGGTGATGTATTTTGGGACAGGGTTGCTTGGAGGTGGCCCCCTGGCTGCTATCCTCTACTCTTACTCTAAGATTGTCTCCTCCATACGTAAAATCTCGTCAGTTCAGGGCAAGTATAAAGCATTTTCCACCTGTGCATCTCACCTCTCTGTGGTCTCCTTGTTTTACTGTACAGTGCTAGGCGTGTATCTTAGCTCTGCTGTGACTCACAGCTCACGCTCCAGTGGGGTTGCCTCAGTGATGTACACTGTGGTCACCCCCATGCTGAACCCCTTCATCTACAGCCTCAGGAACAAAGACATCAAGAGGGCTCTGAAAAGGGTCCTGGGAATGACAGCTCTAAAGGGTCACTTGTCTGGAAACTGAAGAAGTGCCCATGATAGCGGATTCACAGTCCAGGAGCCAGAAGTTACTATTTGATCAGTTTGTGGAAGTAGTGCTTTCCTCTAATACTCGCTTCTTGGAATTTCCATTTTCTATACAATAAATAGCTTACTCTGTTGACTTTCTTCTTTGTTATGTAGATGTATTTTCCATCTCTCTCTGTTTCTCTCTTTCTGACAACGTGGTTCTTGTGTGGTGATGACAGAAACAGAAAAGATTACTGTCGAAGATTATGTGGTAGGAGGTAATGCCTAAGTGAGTAAAACTGAGAAAGGAACTGGAGTCATGAACAGGTTGCAGTACAATGAGAAGTTATCACGATGTTCCTCAACATCACAGAATTCAAATATTTGCATCTGTTTCTATGGGCGTTATTATAGCAGGTGTTTCTAGCTACCGTGCACTTACTTGAAACTCCTGTCACCCTCTACAGTGATATTCCATGGGCTTATGAAGGCTATGGGAAAATCCTTTGTATATAAGTTATTGGAAAATGACAAATCACTATGATTGAATACATGAAAACAGGTCCATTAGAAAAGCACAGTGTTAAAAGAAATAATTTCATAGTTTGCAAGAAATCTATGTCAAGTATTTAATATAGTAAAGACTAATCTTTATAAAGAGTTTCTCTTTTTTTATTGGGGAGCTAATGATTTACAATATCGTCTTTAACACATCGGCACAGCCTCTCATCTCCCCTTCACTGATATTTAGAAGACACAACAGAATCCCAATGGCCTTTCATCCTGGCCCTTCCTCTCCTTCCCCAGAGTCCTTTGCTTTGGTGCAATACATCACTTCCAGTATGAGTTTTTCTTGTTTCCCCTCTCCTGCCAAACACACTTTTAGTACAAAGACAGAGCCTGCAGAGATTTTTAAATCAGCCATAATAAAGCTGAGATTATAGGGTGAAGAATAAAAGAGGAAGTTACGGGACATATATTCAATGGCATACTATCCTGCAATTAAAAAAAGGGGGGGGGTCGGGCAGTAGTGTAGCGGATTAAGCGCACGTGGTGCAAAGCACAAGGACTGGCATAAGGATCCCGATTTGAGCCCCGGCTCCCCACCTGCAGGGGAGTTGCGTCACAGGCGGTGAAGCAGGTCTGCAGGTGTCTATCTTTCTCTCCCCCGTCTCCCCTTCTCTCTCCATTTCTCTCTGTCCTATCCAACAATGACATCATCAACAATAATAATAACCACAACAAGGCTAAAACAACTAGGGCAACAAAAGGGGAAAAAATGGCCTCCAGGAGCAGTGGATTCATGGTGCAGGCACCTAGCCCTAGCAATAACCCTGGAGGCAAAAAAAAAAAAAAAAAGAAAAAGAAAAAAAAAAAGAAAATGACATTATGTTCTTTGGGACAGACTGGATGGAATTGTAGGCAATTATTTTATTTTTTAAAGTTTCTTTCTTGGGAGATTAATGTTTTATAGTTGACTGTAAATACAATAATTTGTACATACATAACATTTCTCAGTTTTCCACATAAAGAGGCAATTATTTAGTGAAGTAAGTAAGGAGGTGAAATGTTCAGTGAAGTAATCAAGGAGATAAAAGATAATTAGCAGATGGTTTCATTCATATGTAGAATATAGAGAACTGGAACACATGAACTTGCAAAAGAAAAAGTGGTCTCGAAGATTTTTGTGAAAACTGTGGTGGTTAAAGGTTGGGCGGGCAGGCACAGAACATTGGTGGTGAGTGCAGTTTAAACTATACCCACCCCATAATCTTTTTTTTTCTTTATTGAAGGGAGTAATGGTTTACAATTGACAGTAAAATACAGTCCCCATAATCTTATAAACCATTATTAAATCATTCATAAAAATAAGTAGTAAGAAAAAGAAAAAAAAAGAGAAGTTAAGTAGGGGGCCCAATGATGGCACACAAGGTAGAGCACACACATTGCATGTGCAAGGATGAAACTTCTTTCCTCTTTCTCTCCTTCTCTCTCTCTCTCTTTCTTTCCTTCTTTCTATCTTTCTTTCTTTTTGCCTTCATAGTAATCACTGAGACTCAGTGTGTGTGCACTATGAACGCACCGCTCCCGGAAGGCATTTTTCTCCACTTTCTTGTATAGGACAGAGAGAAGTTGAGAGAGGAGGGGGAGGTGAGGAGGGAGGGAGAAAGACAGACATCTTCAGACTTGCTTCTGAGCCTGTGGAGCCACACCCTTGCAGGTGGGTGATGCAAGGATGCAAGTTCAAGCCCTCAGTCCCACCTGCAGAGGAAGAGCTCAGTGAGTGGTGAAGCAGTGCTTCAGTTCTCTGTCTTGCTCTCTCTAGCCTCCTTTCCACTCCATATCTCTGTCTCTATAAACAAAAGAAAAGGAAAAAGCAGAAAAGCAAAGAAATATATATATATGTATATATATATAGTTACAGGGAGTGATAGATTCATAATGCAGGTACTGACCACCAGTGTTAATAATAATAATAGAAGGTTTATGAGGAGTTTTACAGTTAATGGAAGAAGGTAAACAGGTCATAGTGAATGGAGAGGTTATGCGGAGAATGGACAGCATCAACTTTATTTATTTCATTTTTTTCTCTCTGTGATTTTTTATTAGTGGTTTGAAATTTATTTACAAAATTATAGGACAATAATAATTATAATATAATTCCACACTGTTCCTACCACCAGAGTTCTGTGTCTCCAGTCTCTCCATTGGAAACTGCAGTTCTCCCAAGGTCACAGATACTGGTAGGCTATTATTTATTTTTAAAGATTTTAAAAAAGATATTTACTTATTCCCTTTTGTTGCCCTTGTTGTTTTATTGTTGTAGTTATTATTGTTGTTGTTCTTGATGTCGTCGTTGTTGGATAGGACAGAGAGAAATGGAGAGAGGAGGGGAAGACAGAGAGGGGGAGAGAAAGAGAGACACCTGCAGACCTGTTTCACTGCTTGTGAAGTGACTCCCCTGCAGGTGGGAGCTTGAGCCGGAATCCTTACGCCATCCTTGTGCTTTGCGCCACCTGTGCTTAACCCATTGCGCTACCGCCCGACTCCTGGTAGACTATTCTTTCTTTCTTTCTTTCTTTCTTTCTTTCTTTCTTTCTTTCTTTCTTTCTTTCTCTCTCTCTCTCTCTCTTTCTTTCTTTCTTTTCTTTTTTTTAAGAGAGAGCCATAGCATCACTCTGGTACATGGAGTGCTGGGGATCAAACTTGGGACTTTATGCTAGCAGGTCAATATATTTTATGCACTGTACCATTATCAGCATTGCATCATAGGGAAAATTTTTAAAAAGGAAAAAAGAAATAATTTTCTTTCTTTTTAAAAAAGATTTTTAAAATATTTATTTATTTCCTTTTTGTTGCCCTTGTTTTTATTATTGTTGTAGTTGTTGTTGTTGTTGACATCGTTATTGGATAGGACAGAGAGAAATGGAGAGAGGAGGGGAAGACAGAGTGGGGAGAGAAAGAGAGACACTTGCAGATCTGCTTCACCGCTTGTGAAGTGACTTCCCTGCAGGTGGGGAGCCGGGGACTCGAACCAGAATCCTCATCCTTGCGCTTTGTCCACGTGCACTTAACCCGCTGCTCTACCGCCCGACTTCCAGAAATAATTTTCTTGAGAAAGTATTGTGTTGTTGGAAACGTCAGGATACATTTTTGCATAGAAAAACAGAAAAATATGTTGTGACTTTTCTGAACACCCCATTATTTAAGATGGTTGGTCCCACTAAGTCTCAGCACCCTGGCAGCATGATGTGAGAAGACTGTTCTGTGCAGAAGGACCACAGCCGGCCCAGGGCAATGCACAGTGACTGAGTTGCCAGCTGAACTAGCCACTTTCTTTCATGAAACACTATTTCTACTTAAAACAATAAGTTATTCACACATAAATATTCTGTAGACAGTTTTGTGGAAATGAACAAAATAAATTTGTTATTCCAGAGAAGGATTCTGGTCATTGTTGCAGAACAGTCCTTTTTTATTAGTTATTTAATATTGATTTACAAAATTATAAAATGATAAGGATATAATTCCAACAGTTCCCACCACCAGAGTTCTGTGTCCCCATCCCCTCCATTGGAAACTGCAGTAGTTCTCCCAAAGTCACAGATATGGGCTGATTCTCTATCATCTATCTATCTATCTATCTATCTATCTACCTACCTATTTTTTTTTTTGCCCATTTTTTCTTTTTCTTTTTGTTTCATTTTTTTCTATGATCTTGCCTTCACTAATGTTCTAAGTCACCTCTATACTTATTACTACTTCAGAATGTCTTTGCTTTTTTCAAAAAATTTTTAATTATCTTTATTTATTTATTGGATAGAAACAGCTAGAAATTGAGAGGAAGAGGGAGATAGAGAACGAAACAGAGAGACACCTGCAGCGCTGCTTCACCACTGTGAAGCTTTTCCTCTGCAGGTAGCCCCTGCCTTTCCTTTTTCCCTCTTCTCTCTCAGATAAGAGAAACAATGCCTGACTTCCTATGGTGTTTTCCAGATTCACTTCTCTCTCTTTTTTTTTTTTTAATTTTTTTATTATTAAATTTTTTATTTTTGAGAGAGATGCAGAGAGAGTGACACACACAGAAACACCAGAGTACTGCTCAGCTCTGGCTTATGGTGGTGTGGGGGATTGAACCTGGGATTTAGGAGCCTCAGGCATGAGAGTCTGTTTGCATAACCATTATGCTGTCACCCCACCCTGATTCACTTCTCTTTTAGTGATGGTATAAAAGAAGGTTCCTGGGGGAACAGGCAGTAGCACAGCTGGTTAAGCGCACATAGTACGGATCGCAAAGATCGGCATAAGGATCCTATTTCCAGCCCCCGGCTCCCCACCTACAGGGGAGTCACTTCACAATTGGTGAAGCAGGTCTGCAGGATTCTTTCTCTCCCCCCCTCTGTTTTCCCCTCCTCTCTCGATTCCTCTCTGTCCTATCCAATAACAATGATAGCAATAACAGCAACAACAATAATAAGAACAACAATAAACAACAAAGGCAACAAAAGGGAAAAAGTGGCCTCCAGGAGCAGTGGATTTGTAGTGCAGGCACTGAGCCCCAGCGATAACCCTGGAGGCAAAAAAAAAAAAAAATCTTAAAAAAAAAAAAGAAGAAGGCTCCTGGTGACGCTTTGGGTCCTTGTGGAAAGAGAGTACAGAGGCCTATCGTCATCTTCCCCTATCATTTACCCATCTGAGAGTATAGTCCAAAATTCTTTTTGGGGTACAGAAGGTGGGATTTCTGGCTTCTGTAATAGCTTCTCTGCTGGACATGGATATTGGCAGGTCAATCCATACGCACAGCAGGCATCAACATTTAAAAAAATGGTATCTATTTGAACGTGATCTATATTCATTATAAAGAGCCCAATGTAGAAATAGTCTGCAAAACAGTACTTGAGAGACGTTTTGCTGTTCACTGATTTTATGCTCTATAGTTAGAGAAAGTACTTAACACTCCTAAATGAAAGGGTAAAGAGCTTGCTTTTTCATGTATTTACTTTCTGGTGAAAAGAGTTTAAACACTAAACTCTGTGGACATCACTTTACACACTGCTCCAAGGCCCCCGCCAAGTCACTAGCTTCTCTGATTTTCTTTTCTGAAGTGGAGCTCACTGGCACCCTACACTGACCACCCTATGGTCTTTGTAAAAATCAAATCAGAGAATCCCTCTAGGGTAATAATTTTTTAAATTTTATATTTAAAGAAACACTGACATGAGAGCCAGGAGTTTGATGTACTTTATTTTTTCCCCCCTTTTTGTTGCCCCTGTTGCTTATCATCATTATTATTGTTGGATAGGACAGAGAGAAATGGAGAGAGGAGGGGAAGACAGAGAGGGAGACAGAAAGATAGACACCTGCAGATCTGCTTCACCACTCGTGAAGCGACCCCCCTGCAGGTGGGGAGCCAGGGGCTCGAACTGGGATCCTTATGCTGGTCCTTGTGCTTTGCACCATGTGCTTTTAACCTGCTGTGCTACCATCCAGTCCCCATCTAGGGTGATAAATTTAACTTTTGAGACATGAAGAGATCTAATAACATCTATAAATCAGAGACATTTATTAATGAGGCTACAACAGTTCTTTATATTTGTGATGTAAGGCTGGAATTCCTAATTGTGTGGAGACACAATTAGGAATTCTATGTTTTATAATTTAATAATTATTAATTATTAATAATTTTAATTCTATGGTTTATTCTATGGTTATAAAGTTGAATGTGTGTAGTGCTGAAGGTTTGTATCAAAGGATTTGGTCCAGCCTCTTGGTGTAAAGACAACTGACATTTTTGTAGGTATGTATCTTTAATATACTCAGTATTTTAAAGACTCGAAGGGTCTAATATAGATGGTTGCTCAGCCTTGGTTTTTCTGTTAGGTGAGACTAGGTGTGGGGCAGGGAACTCAGAGGTGAGAAGCCTGGAAAGTAGCAGAGTTCATGAGGAAAAACTCACAGCCTGATTTACTTAACTCTAACCAGGCCTACTGGGAGCACACAGTCTCCAGGAAAACTTCTTTCTCTGTCCAGACAGGAGTCCGCAGGGAAATAAATCATCAAGCACTTAGAGGCAGGAGGAGCAAGAGGGAAAACCACCTAATGGGCCGACCTGGGGAGCTGCCAATACCTTCCCTGCTGCAGTCCCTCCTGAATGCAGCCTTAGGGCTGGAGTCAGCCCACTCTTTGCTCTCTTTCTGCTCTCTAGTCTGGAGACCAGCTTCAGTATCACTGACCTGCCTGGAGGATTTCAGGATTTCAGGCTTCCGTACAGGGTGCCCATCTCGGTGAGTCTGAGAGCCCAGGAGATGCCACAGCAGAGGGTCAGAGTGAACGAAAGCCAATCACTGAGAGCACCTACTAGCTTCAAGCCTAGCCCGCAATCTTATCACCTCTTGGGCTGCTGGCTTGCTGACCAATTTATGGGTTAAGAAAGATGCTGCAGGGAGTTCGGCGGTTGCGCAGTGGGTTAAGCGCACGTGGCGCAAAGCACAAGGACTGGCATAAGGATCCCGGTTCCAGCCCCCGGCTCCCCACCTGCAGGGGAGTCGCTTCACAGGCGGTGAAGCAGATCTTCAGGTGTCTTTCTCTCCCCCTCTCTGTCTTCCCCTCCTTTCTCCATTTCTCTCTGTCCTAACAATGACGACATCAATAACAACAACAACAACTACAACAACAATAAAAACATCAAGGGCAACAAAAGGGAAAATAAATAAATATATATAAAAAGGAAAGATGCCGCAAAAAGAAGTGCGCATTGCAGAAGGAGTGCATGAGTGCTTGCTGATGACTAAGTGAAGGAAGCCCAGGCAGAGGAGCAATGGGAGGCACAATGTGCTTTCAGCAATACAAAGATACAGCCAAGGAGTCCTTCAGTCAAGAGTAGTAGGAACTTCAGTAGGAGTAGTAGTCAGGGAGTAGGGAACCAGAGTGTTAGGGGTAGAGGCGCTCTAGTGAATGAAAGAACTGACTTTTAAAACTTTCAGTATGGGAACTATTTAACACAGATTTTATAAAATTAGTGGATTTCAGGGGTCCGTGAGGTAGCACAACAGATTGAAACACTGGATTCTCAAGCAGGAGGTTCTGACATTGATCCCTGATACCCCTTGGGTACTTACTTATTTTTATTAGCGATTTAATATTAACTAACAAAATTCTAAGATAAAAGGTGTGCAACTCCACACGTTCCCACCACTAGAGTTTTTTAATTAAATTTTTAAAAAAATATATTTATTTTCCCCTTTGTTGCCCTTGTTTCTCATTGTTGTTGTAATTATTGATGTCATCGTTGTTGGATAGGACAGAGAGAAATGGAGAGAGGAGGGGAAGACAGAGAGGGGGAGAGAAAGATAGACACTTGCAGACCTGCTTCACCACCTGTGAAGGGACGCCCCTGCAGGTGGGGAGTCAGGGGCTAGAACCAGTATCCTTAAACAGGTCTTTGAGCTTCGCGCCACGTGCACTTAACCCGCTGTGCTACCGCCCGACTCCCCACCACTAGAGTTTTGTGTCCCCATCCCCTCCATTGGAAACTGCAGTACCTCCTAACGTCATGGCTGATTGTATAGCTATCTATCTATGTGTGTGTGTGTGTATATATATACACACACACACACACACATATATATATTTCTTTTTTTTCTTTTGCCTCCAGGGTTATTGCTGGGACTTGGTGCCTGCACCATATATCTACTGCTCCTGGTGGCTAGCCCCCCCCCCCTTTTGTTGCCCTTGTTTAATGTTGTTGTGGTTATTGATGTCATTGTTATGTGTATACATATATGTATATATATATTTCTTTTCTCCCATTAAAAAAATTTTTTTTTAAATTTATTTTATTTATTCCCTTTTGTTGCCCTTGTTGTTTCATTGTTGTAGTTATTATTGTTATTGTCATTGTTGGAGGACAGAGAGAAATGGAGAGATGGAGGGGAAGACAGAGAGGAGGAGAGAAAGATAGACACCTGCAGACCTGCTTCACCGCCTGTGAAGCAACTCCCCTGCAGGTGGGGAGCTGGGGTTCGAACCGGGATCCTTATGCCGGTCCTTGTGCTTTGCGCCACCTGCACTTAACCCGCTGCGCTACAGCCCAACTCCCTCTCCCATTTTTTTCAACGATCCTACCATCACTTCTTTTTTGTATTTTCTCTCCTCTCTTTCTTTCTTTCTTTCTTTCTTTTTTTTTTTTTTTTTTACCAAAGAACTGCTCAGCTCTGGCTTATGGTGGTGTAGGGGATTGAATCTGGGACTTTGGAGCCTCAGGCATGAGCTTCTCTTTGTATAATCATTATACTATCTATCCCCACTCCATCCCCCTCACTTCTTTTCTAAGTCACTCCTACACACACTACTTCTTCTGCATATCCTTCCTTTTTTCCTTTTCTCTCTCAGATAAGAGAAACAGTGACTGGCTTCCTCTAGTGTTTTCCAGAATCTGATGAAAAATGCTTCAATCATGGTGGGATGGGGGTACAGAGCCCTCAGTCCTAAAACATACTTTTCTACTTTCATTTTTTTCTTTAATCAGCATTATTTTGCTACATGTGAATGAGAGACCAAATTCATTTTATTCATGATAGATCACCATCTTTACCAGCTTTTATTCAACAAACCAATGGATTTCAAAGAACTGAAACTCAACCATGTCACATATTAAATAACTACATGTAATGATCTAGTTCTTGATTAATTAAAAAATAGTAACAGAGAAACTACATAATGTCAGGAATTTACCCTAACACTTAACACTATCTACATTTGTCTGTCTTTTCATTTTTTAAATCTTATTTATTTGTTTATTCCTTTTTATTGCCCTTGTTGTTGTTGTTGCATAGGACAGAGAGAAATGGAGAGAAGAGGGGAAGACAGAGAGGGGGAGAGAAAGAGAGACACCTGCAGACCTGCTTCACCGCCTGTGAAGCGACTCCCCTGCAAGTGGGGAGCTGGGGGCCCGAACCAGGATCCTCATGCCGGTCCTTGCACTTTGAGCCACATGTGCTTAACCTGCTGCTCTACCACCCGACACCCTTGTCTATGTCTTTTCTAATCAAATCATTAATCTATGTAGATATTAATACTGACACATACAGGCTATCTTGTATCTGCAGGCTTTCTATGCACCATTAAAGATATGCCAAGACTAGTGAAATAGGCCTCTCAGTGCACAACCCATTTTGAGCCTGGTCCCTACCACACTGAAGGAAGTTTCTGTGCTATGGTCTCTTTAACTTTCTCTCTGCCTCTCTAGTGTTATTTAAACAAGAGCGCGTATGCGTGCACACACACACATGCACAAGCATACTCACATGGTGGGTATTGAAGTCACTACTTAGCCTTATTTTACTAGTTGAGTCAAACATTTTATTTCATAACTTCTCATGTCCTTACATTCATTTTTATAGATGTTCATACATATTCACTGCTCTAAAAATACAAATGTGGACTAAGCAGCTGAAGCCCCTATTAGGTCTTGCATTCTGATGGTGAAATCAGAAACAATAAAATGCATTATTTTTAGAGATGATAAATGCTAGAATTATTGTGGTGATTATTTCTCAAGAGATGCAAAATCATGTTATAAATTTGAAACTAATACAGTGTTTTATATAAATTATACCTAGATAAAATAAACTAAAACAGGAACAACTCACATGAGTATGGTATATTCTTTTTTTTTGCCTCCAGGGTTGTTGCTAGGGCTCCGTGCCTGCACTACAAATCCACTGCTCTTGGAGGCCATTTTTTCCCTTTTGTTGTCCTTGTTGTTTATAACTGTTGCTATTATTATTGTTGTTGTCATTGTTGTTGGATAGGACAGAGAGAAATCGAGAGAGGAGGGGAAGTCAGAGAGGGAGAGAGAAAGACACCTGCAGACCTGCTTCACCGCCTATAAAGCGATCCCCCTTGCAAGTAGGGAGTCATCTAGACACCAAATGCTGAAATGAGTTCTAAGACTGAGCGTTCTAAATTATGACATTCTGACTAGTGGATGAAACCTGCTGTATAGAGATTAGCCTTTGCTCTCTCTCCCTTTCCTTTCAGTCACACCCAGCGGATGGAAGCAGGCAATGAAACAGGCGTCTTAGAATTCCTTCTTCTGGGATTTTCAGAGGAACCCGAACTACAGCCCCTCCTCTTTGGGCTTTTCCTCTCTATGTACCTGACCACAGTGTTTGGAAACCTGCTCATCATCCTGGCCACCATTTCTGACTCCCTGCTCCACACCCCCATGTACTTCTTCCTGTCCAACCTGTCCTTCATAGACATCTGCTTCACCTCCACCACCATCCCCAAGATGCTGCGGAACATCCAGACCCAGAGCAAAGCCATAACCTACACAGGATGCGTCATCCAGATGTATTTTTTCCTGCTCTTTGCAGTTTTGGACATATTTATTCTGACTGCGATGGCCTACGACCGCTTTGTGGCCATCTGCCACCCCCTGCACTACACAGTCATCATGAACCCCCGGCTCTGTGGGCTCATGATTCTCCTGTCCTGGGTCATGAGTGCCCTGAACTCCTTGTTAGAAAACTTACTGCTGTTGCGACTGTCTTTCTGTGCACAGGTGGAGATCCCACACTTCTTCTGTGAATTCAACAAGGTGCTCCAACTGGCCTGTTCTGACACCTTTCCTAATGACATGGTCAAGTATTTTGTAGTTGTCTTGATGGGTGGTGGCCCCTTTGCTGGGATCCTCTATTCTTACTCTAAGATTGTCTCCTCCATACGTAAAATCTCGTCAGTTCAGGGCAAGTATAAAGCATTTTCCACTTGTGCATCTCACCTCTCTGTGGTCTCCTTATTTTTTTGTACGAGCATAGGCGTGTATCTTAGTTCTGCTGTGACTCACAGCTCACGCTCCAGTGGGGTTGCCTCAGTGATGTACACTGTGGTCACCCCCATGCTGAACCCCTTCATCTACAGCCTCAGGAACAAAGACATCAAGAGGGCTCTGAAAGGCTTCTTTGGGATGAGATGTGTAAAAGGGCAATGGTACTAGTGCTGAAGAAATGCCCATGATCGCAAAGCTCAAGATCTATAGTCCAAACTCATCATTCTTAATCAGATAATAGACATATATTGTGCTTCTTTTATTTATTTCCCAACAGTTTCTGTTCTTTGGTGTCTCTGCACAACTGAGTTGTTTGGCTTCACCAATCATTCTTTTTCTGTATGATATCCAACCCCTACATTTTCTTTCTGCTTCTTCTAAATATATTTCCAACCTTTTATCTGAAAATTGTAAAATTGTTATTTATCTCATGGAATTACTTGTGTTTCTGTTAGAATAATACATAGCATCACATGTAGCATGAACTTACTTTTATTAAAAAATGTCAATAAGATATATTACTATAGTTGGGGAAAAAAAACACTTGGCAGCTGAGCCATTTCTTTAATTTACGGTAAAGAAAAATCGAACACCAGAGGTTTCCACCTTCTATGTGCAGGAGATTGGTCTTTCTTTTAAGGCAATATTAGTATAGATATCCACCAGGTTTTAAAATAGGTTGTTGGGTTTTTACTCAGATCTTTAGGGTCCTACTCTCTGACAGAATCTGTTTCCACATTGACTATGATATTATTTAAAAAAGGAATTATCAAATATCCAACTTGCAATATAATTTGCACAGAAAGACAAATGATCTTAAACTCAAAGATAACCTTGAAATAATTTTTACTATTTTTCATTATCTTTAATTATTTGTTAAAGACAGCCAGATATTGAGAAAGAAAAGAGAGATAATGAAAGAAAGACATAGAGACACCTAAAAACCTTCTTCACCACTTAAAGCTTTTTCCCTGGGGCTGGGTGGTGGCGCACCTGGTTGAGCGCACATGGTACAGTGCACAAGGACCCGGTTGGAGCCCCCGGTCCCCACCTGCAGGAAGAGCTTCATGAGTGGTGAAGCAGGGCTGCAGGTGTCTTTCTGTCTCTTTCACTCTCTAACACCCCCTTTCCTGTTGATTTTTGGCTGTCTCTAGCCAATAAATAGATAAAGATAAAAAAGGAGTAATTGGGAGTCGGGCGGTGGCGCAGTGGGTTAAGCGCACGTGGCGCAATGCGCAGGGACCGGCGTAAGGATCCCGGTTCGAGCCCCCGGCTCCTCACCTGCAGGGGAGTCGCTTCACAGGCGGTGAAGCAGGTCTGCAGGTGTCTATCTTTCTCTCCCCCTCTCTCTCTGTCTTCCCCTCGTCTCTCCATTTCTCTCTGTCCTATCCAACAACAAAGCAACATCAACAATGGCAATAATAACCGCAAGGAGGCTGCAACAACTAGGGCAACAAAAAGGGGGAAAAATGGCCTCCAGGAGCGGTGGATTCATGGTGCAGGCACCGAGCCCAGCAATAACCCTGGAGGAAAAAAAAAAAAAGGAGTAATGACTTCATTCACTTAAAAAAAAACCTTTCCCCCTGCAGAGGGGGGACCAAGGGCTTGAACCTGCAACCTTGCATACTGTACTGTGTGCACCTTTTAAAATAAGTTCCTCATTCAAAAACCTCGAATGACAGTAATCAGAAATGCCAGGAAGAGAAGACAGGACCATAGGGGGAAAAAAAGAGCAAATATAGATAGATAGTTATAGAAATAATAGTCGGGGGTCCAGCGGTGACACAGCAGGTTAAGTGCACATGGCACGAAGCTCACAGACTGGCACAGGGATCCGGGTTTGAGCCCCGGCTCCCCACTTGCAGGGAGCTAACTTCATAAGCCGTGAAGCAGGTCTGCAGGTGTCTATCTTTCTCTTCCCCTCTCTGTCTTCCCCTCTCTCGATTTCTCTCTGTCCTATCCAAAAACAATGACAACAATATCAACAACAATAATAACTACAACAAGGATAAACAACAAGTGCAACAAAGGGGGAAAAATAGCCTTCAGGAGCAGTGGATTTGTAGTGCAGGCACTGAGCCCCAGCAATAACCCTGGAGGGAATAAAAAAGAAATAATAGTCAACCCATATCTGTGATCTTGGGAAAACTACTGTGATTTCCAGTGGATGGAGTGGGGACACAGAACTCTGGCGGTGGGAATTGCGTGGAATTATACTCCTGTTATCCAATAATTTAATAGATCAATCTTAAATTACTAATAAATGGAAAAAAAATATTGTTTTCAAATGTTGGAACAAAGACCAAAGAGAAGCACTAGATTATTATCATTGTCCTCAATTTTATTCACCATTACTATTATATGGTAGATATTACTGAGTAACTAGCCACCCTAAATAAAATAGGTTAACGTAGTGCTTCTGGTATTGAATCAGGTGGAGCAGTGTGGAGTGCTCTGAGCTCTGCTGGGCTCCTCATGAGTCTATCACTAGAGGTCAGTCTCTACATTAGAAATCAAAGGTCCAAAGGGCCCATGCCTATTTTTTTCCTGAGCCTGACATCTGATATGCCAGTGGACCTTTGGAATATAACTAAAATAGGCCTACTAACTATCTTCAAACTGGAGACCCCAAATCTTCATCTGCAATATTCCAGCCTTTAGGTTCACAATTAGTCAACAATTTGTTTGGCTTTATATGTTAACTCTTCTTTCCGACCGGACTTCCCTGGCCAGATGACCCAACCAATATGTCCTGGAGCCCCACTTCCCCAGAGCCCTGCCCCACTAGGGAAAGAGGGAGACAGTTTGGGAGTATGGATCGACCTGCCAGCCCCCATGTTCAGTGGGGAAGCAGAAGCCAGAAGTTTTACAGAAGCCAGACCTTCCATATTCTGCACCCCATAATGATCCTGGGTCCATACTCCCAGAGGGATAAAGAATAGGAAAGCTATCAGGGGAGGGGATATGGAGTTCTGGTGCTGGGAATTGTGTGGAGTTGTACCCCTCCTATGGTTTTGTCAGTGTTTCCCTTTCATCAATAAAAATTAAAAAAAAAAAAAGAAATCAAAGGTCCACAATTTTTAAATATTTATTTATTTTCCCTTTTGTTGCCCTTATTTTATATTGTTGTTGTAGTTATTGTTGTTGTTACTGATGTTGTCGTCGTTGGATAGGACAGAGATAAATGGAGAGAGGAGGGGAAGACAGAGAGGGGGGAGAGGAAAACAGACACCTGCAGACCTGCTTCACCGCCTGCAGGTGGGGAGTCGGAGGTTCGAACCTGGATCCTTAAGTCGGTCCTTGTGCTTTGCACCATTGTGCGCTTAACCCCTTGCGCTATTGCCAGACTCCCAGGTCCACAAGTTTTTTTTTTAAATTTATTTCTTTATCGGGGAATTAATGTTTTACATTCAACAGTAAATACAATAGTTTGTACATGCATAACATTCCCCAGTTTCCCATTGAACAATACAACCCACACTATGTCATTTATCATCCTTCAGGTCCACAAGTTTTTAAAAAGACTAGTAATAAATCAAAGATTCATCATGAATCTTGGTGGCTATAGAGCTCTTCAACCATCAACACATTTGTTATCACTTTATTCATTTTTATATTAAGGTCAGTCTAGTCAAGAAAGAGTTTATCAATTGTGAGCTGCCTTAATTTAATAAAATTTCCCTGTTTTTTAAATATTTATTTATTTATTCTCTTTTGTTGTTTTGTGTTGTAGTTATTATTGATGTCGTTGTTGTTGGATAGGACAGAGAGAAATGGAGAGAGGAGGGGAGGACAGAGAGGGGAAGAGAAAGACAGACACCTGCAGACCTGCTTCACCGCCTGTGAAGCGACTCCCCTGCAGGTGGGGAGCCGGGGGCTTGAACAGGAATCCTTCCTCTGATCCTTGTGCTTTGTACCACCCACGCTTAACCTGCTGGATTATTGCCCGACTCCCCCAAATTTCCCTGTTTTCATAGCCATAAATAAGATTTTGATGTTCTATTTTAAAATTTATTTCATTAGTGGATTAAAATTGATTTACAAAATTATGAGATAACAGGGATAATTCCACACTGTTCCCCCCACCAGAATTCTATAGCCCCATCTCTTCCATTGGAAGCTACAGTAGTTCTCCCAGAGTCATAGGTATGGGCTGACCATTATTTATATAACTACCTGTCTATGTTTGTATATATTTGCCCATTCTTTTCTATGGTTCTGCCTTCTCTTCCTTTCTAAGTCACACCTATACCTGTTCCTACTTCTGAATGGCTTTTCTTTTTTTCTCTCTTCTCTCTCCAGGTCCGGATGGAGTTGGAGTTGAGAGCCCTCTGGTTATCTCTCCCTATTATTCTCCCCCACTGGGAGTATGGACCCCAAATTTTTTTTGGGGGGGTGCAAAAGAAGGTGGGAATTCTGACTTCTGTAATTGCTTCTCCACTGGCTGTGGGTGTTGTTAGGTCAACCCATACTCCCAGCCTGTCTCTGAAAGGTGGTAAGATATAAAGCTGAATAAAAATGTTTAATAAACAGGAACCAAAAAGTAGGATTAGAATAGATGAGAATAGGGATTTTAGGGTGGAGAAAAGCTAGGAAGCCTATTTTAGGTATGTTCCTAGGGGTCCATAACTTTAGGAATTTTTGCCTGAGCCTGATAGCTAATTTGCAGATGGACTAAAAATATTGTATGAGAGGGAGTCAGGCAGTAGTGCAGCGGGTTAAGTGCATGTAGCGCAAAGTGCAAGAACCGGCTAAGGATCCCGATTCAAGCCCCTGGCTCCCCACCTACAGGGGCATCGCTTCACAGGCGGTGAAGCAGGTCTGTAGGTGTCTATCTTTCTCTCCCTCTCTCTGTCTTCCCCTCCTCTCTCCATTTCTCTCTGTCCTACCCAACAACGACGACAACAATAATAACTACAACAATAAAACAACTAGGGCAACAAAAGGGAATAAATAAATAAATATTAAATAAATAAAGAAAAAAATATTGTCTGAGAAGACTGTCAGAGTTGGGGAAGGGGCTAGAAACTTGGATTAGGGTAGAAAGTAGCTCCCAAACTTGAAGAAAATCTATTAATAAAATTAACTGTTTACCCCACCTACCTGACCTAAGGCCCATGTATATTCATATTTAGGACAGGAGCCTATGTAACTTCTGAAGCCCTGTCAGTCTGAGCTCACGGTTCATGGTCACAGCTGGGAACATTCTAGGCTGCACTCATCTCAGGACCAGTCTTCCTTGAGCAGCATAGTAGGTAGACCCAGCCTCCCTTCAGAGAGTGGGGCAGTCCTTATCATTGCTACTTTATAGGGAGGAAGTTTTCCTGGAGATGCCCACACGAGAGCTTAGGATGATGTTCCTGATGAAAATGACCAGTGATGGTGAAGAGAAAGAGGTATTTGAGGTCTAGGTTCATCATATCTGTGTGGGAATCCAGGGATTCCCTAAGTAGGGTCCCAGATGATGGAGTGGTTTGGTATTGGCCAAAAATGCCATTATTAAGTGAGCCAGTCTCTTGCCCTTATGTAGCTTTTGTAGTTCTTTCTTTATCTAATGAGCTTAACTTTCTCCCAGTTGTTACAGCGTTGAGTATCAGTTGTTTTATCCAAACCAGTATTAGGTTTATGGAGTCTGCTTTCTTTCTTTCTTTCTCTCTCTTTTTTTTTTTTTTTTTTTACAAATATTTACTTATTCCTTTTTGTTGCCCTTGTTGTTTTTTTATTGTTGTAGTTATTGATGTCGTCGTTGGATAGGACAGAGAGAAATGGAGAGAGGAGGGGAAGACAGAGAAGGGGAGAGAAAGATAGACACCTGCAGACCTGCTTCATCACCTGTGAAGCGACTCCTCTGCAGGTGAGGAGCCGGGGGCTTGAACAAGGATCCTTGCGCCGGTCCTTGCTCTTTGTGCCACATGCGCTTAACCCGCTGCGCTACCACCCAACTCCCTCTCTCTCTCTTTTTTTTTTTAAATTATCTTTATTCACTTATTGGTAAGAGACAGCTAGAAATCAAAGAGGAAGGGGCTGATAGAGAGGGAGAGAAACGGAGAGCGACCTGCAGCACCGCTTAACCACTTGCAAAGCTTTCCCCCTGCGGGTGGGGTTTGGGGCTTCAAACCTGGGTCCTTGTGCATTGTAACGTGTGTGCTCAACCAGGTGTGCCAATACCCAGCCCCGGAGTCTGCTTTCTTTGGGCCTTTCTACTAGGTTGCCAAGCTTATTTGTAAGTCTGATCACTTAGAGAATTTATAATGCCTTTTTTAAAAAAGTCCTTCTACTAGAATCCCAGGTTTATTAGGTCTAAATCTAATCACAGAGGGCTATTAAGCACTTTTACTTTTGAGTTACATGATTTCCCCTTGCTTTATACACTGCACCACCTCCCGGACCACAACAATTGCCCCTTGCTTATGGATGCATGTGCACCTGTACCCAGTACCCTAAGCCCTAGCCTGCATCTAGTATCTGTAAGTTTGTTAGATAATGTGCCATCTGAAATGGAACTAGGCAGTTCCACGTGTTAGGAAAGATCTCACCAGATTAGAGGAGTTGAGAGGTTAAACACAAGTTCTTGTGTTTAATTCTCTAAAAAGGATGTCAGGGGAGGGAATGGGATACAGAGTTCTGATGGTGGGAATTGTGTGGAGTTTTAACCCTCTTATCCTATGGTTTATTGTGGAATATATATATATATATTCTACAATTGAAATCATCCTGCAGTATGGTTTAACATGATCTTAGTGTCAGAGATAACCATTTATTGCATAAGTCATATTTCAAATCACTCAGTTTATTACTATACATAATATGCAAAGTATTTAGTTCATGCTGTACCATCAATTTAATAATACTTATTAAAATGTGAAAGATTGGTATTCCTAAGTGAGGGGGATAATTCACTGTGAAATAGTTACTATATATTTTTTCAGATAGTGACTAGGAGGCAGAGGGAGGGAGGGGAAGAGAGGAAGAGGGAGGAAGGGAGGGAGGGAGGGAGAGAGAGAGAGAGAGAGAGAACACATGATAGCACCAGTTCTGTCTTCAGTGCACTGGGGACCACGCTTAAGCCTGGGTCATACACACAGTTAATAATTTTGTTTGATTATTTAGCACTCTCTCTCTCTCTTTTGAACTGAATTTCAGCTTGACTTTAAACTTGAACTTATGTATTTGTTTGCAAAACATGTGCCTGGCCCTAAGATTGCTACAGTGTTCAGGCTAGTGTTTTAGTACATAAAAATAAAGTTAAGCTTCTATATATTTTATTGTTGCCAAGCTTCCACAGAACATTGTGCAAACTTCAGGTTTCTCCTCTCAAACAAATCTTCAGACGAAAACTAAACTAACCAAAAATGTTCAAGTCAGCAAGTACATAAAAATGCACTAAAGAGAAACCTCAAATAAAGTTTTGTTAAAAAAATATCAAACTTTAGAACTAACCTTTTACAATTGAACTAAGCTGTTGTACCTTTCCTTTCCTCTTTTTAAAAAAATTCCCCCCCTTTTGCTTCCCTTATCGTCATTATTTTTATTATTGTTGTTGTTATTGCTGTCGTTGTTGTTGTATAGGACAGAGAGAAATGGAGAGAAGAGGGGAAGACAGAGAGGGGAAGAGAAAGATAGACACCTGCAGACCTGCTTCACCTTGTTTTTAAAAAAATTTTTTTTAATATTTATTTTATTTATTTATTCCCTTTTGTTGCCCTTGTTGTTTTATTGTTGTAGTTATTATTGTTGTTGTCGTTGTTGGATAGGACAGAGAGAAATGGAGAGAGGAGGGTGCTGGGATAGCCTGAGGGTACTTCTTCCCGAGCTAGTGCTCTCTGGGTTGGAGAGAACTCAACTGGAGCTGATCTAGGCTGCTGCGTGGGAGAGGGATCAGGAACTCGTGCCACACTAACTTCGCAGGAGATACACTCTGGAACTCTTGGAGCCGGAAAGCAATTTCCAAGTGTCTTTAATCAGAAGAGCAGCTGTTTTTATACTCTCCAAGTAGGGTGGAAACAGGATGTGATATAGAGAGGGTGGAGAGAAAAGTGACTGGTGAAAATCAGAGTGTGACAAGGAGGGGGCGGAGCAGGCGAGAATCCTATCACTGAACCACCAATGCCCTGGAGGGAGTGCTTTATGTAAAAGTGATTTATGTAAATAGACCAAAGCTTTGAATGGGATTAAATCTATCCCTATATAGGCATATGGTTAAGCAGAAGCCAGGGGGAGCTGGCATACTATCCAACAGGAGGGGAAGACAGAGAGGAGGAGAGAAAGATAGACACCTGCAGACCTGCTTCACCGCCTGTGAAGCGAATCCCCTGCAGGTGGGGAGCCGGGGTTCAAACCGGGATCCTTATGCCAGTCCTTGTGCTTTGCGCCACCTGTGCTTAACCCGCTTCTTCTTCTTCTAGCGTTTGCCCTTCTTCCGTAGCCAGTCAACCGCGTCAGGTTGAGCCTGATGTGTGCTTGTTGCTGGCTTTGAAAGTGACTGGGATCCATGTGGATTCAGTCGGCTAGGAAGGATCGTCAGTTTCCCCAATAAATGGTTACTCACGGGATGCACCACGAGAAGGTCGATCCAATGCATCCTATGCTGCGCTACAGCCGGACTCCCCCTGCTTCACCTTCTGTGAAGGGAACCCCTTGGCAGGTGGGGAGCCTGGAGCTTGATTGTGATGCGCTTTCTGCCATGCCATGTGAGCTTAACTGACTAAAGACTTCCAACAATAGATCTCCTACTTGGCACGGGGCATTTCAAAGAAAAACAAGGAAGGTAAAAGAGAGAAAGGAACAAGAGGTTGACTCTAGCACAAGTCTAGTCCACTTCCTTGATGGTTGGTCCCCCGGTGGCCGCCAGGGCTGCCTTGGTAAAGTTTGCTGATGATGGGGTTGCACACTCCTTCCAGCTCTTTCTGCCTGTGTTCATACTCTTTTTTTCTCTGCCATCTGGTTTCGATTGAGCCAGCTGATCGATCACCTCCTGACACTTGTTTTTGTCCTGCTTGTATTTTTCTTATAATGCTCATTTTTGTGAAAACTAGTTCATGCTATTTTTAATTTCAGGGAAGCTATCTCCACCACATGGAACCAAGGAATGATACACAAATGACAGAATTTCTTCTTCTGGGTATTATCAAATGAGCCAGAACTGCAGCCTCTCATCTTTGGATTCTTCCTGTCCGTATATTTGATTGCTGTGCTTGGAAACTTAACATCTTGACAGTGAGGGAAGACTCCCAGCTCCACACCCCCACATACTTCTTCCTCTCCAGTCTGTCCTTTGTAGACATCTGTGTCACCTCCACTACCATCCCCAAGATGTTGCAGAACCTTCAGACACATAGCAAAGCCATAACCTATGCAGTTTGTATCACCCAGATGTACTTTTTTTTTTATTTGTTATTGGATAGAGACAGAGAGAAATTGAGAGACTAAGGGGAGATAGAGAGGAAGAGAGACAGAGAGATGCTTTCAGACCTGCTTCACAGCCTTTGAAGTGACTCCCCTACAGGTGGGGAGCTGGGGGCTCTAACCAGGATCCTAACCAGTCCTTGCGCTTGTGCACTTAACCCACTGTGCTACAGCCTGACTCCCTCACCCAGATGTACTTCTACATAATCTTTGGGGGACTGTGATGGCCTATGACTGTTTTGTGGCCATCTGCCACCCCCTGCACTACATGGTCTTCATGAACCCCCGTCTCTATGGGCTGATGATTCTCAGGTCCCAGACTGTGAGTGCCCTGTGTTCCTTGTTACATATCTTAATGGTCTTGAGTCTGTCCTTCTGTAGAATTGTGGAAATCCTGCATTTAAAAAAAATTATTTCTATGTTATAGAATTACATGTTGCCAGGGGTTTGAATCTACACCATTCCCACCACCAGAGTTCTGAATCTTCACTCTCCCCTCTGTAATCCACCACAGTTCCCCTAAAGTTGTAGACATGGGCCAACCATCTTCTCTACAACTATCTGTCCACATTTATACATAATTGTCCCTTCTTTTTTTTTTTTATTCAATCTTCTCTTCCCTTCTAAGCCATTCTGAACATCAGAGCTGCCTCCATATGTCCCTCTCCTTATCCTTCTCTCTCTCTGGGTGCTGATGGAGCTGGAGTGCAGAGTCCTCTTATCTTCATCCTATCACTTCTCCCCTGCTGGGAGTATGGATCAAGGTTGTTTATGGGGAGCAGAAGGTAGTAGTTCTGGCTTCTGTAGCTGCTTCTCCACTGAGCATGGACATTGACAGGTTGATCCATACCCCCAGCCTGTTTCTATCTTTCCTTAGTGGACCAGAGCTCTGGAGATGCGAGGGTCCAGGACACATTGGTGAGGTCATCTGCCCAGAGAAGCTGGGATGGAGTCAGGGTAGCAACTGTAAGTTGGTGTCTGGAAGGTGGCAAAAATATTGAACAAAATTCTAGCCAACTGGATACAGCAGTATATCAAAAAGACTGTTCATCATGACCAAGTGGGGTTTATCCCAGTCATGCAAAGTTTGTTTTATATACATAAATCAATCAATGTGATCCACCACATCAACAAAAGCAAGACCAAAAACCACATGGTCATATCAATAGATGCAGAGAAAGCCTTTCACAAAATCCAACATCCCTTTTTGATCAAAACACTACAAAAAATGGGAATAGATGGAAAATTCCTGAAGATAGTGGAGTCTATATATAGCAAACCTACAGCCAACATCATGCTCAATGGTGAAAAAAACTGGAAGCATTTCCCCTCAGATCAGGTACTAGACAGGGCTGCCCACTATCACCATTACTATTCAACATAGTGTTGGAAGTTCTTGCCATAGCAATCAGGCAGGAGCAAGGAATTAAAGGCATACAGATTGGAAGAGAAGAAGTCAAACTCTCCCTATTTGCAGAGGACATGATAGTATACATGGAAAAACCTAAGGAATCCAGCAAGAAGCTTTTGGAAATCATCAGGCAATACAGTAAGGTGTCAGGCTACAAAATTAACATTCAAAAGTCAGTGGCATTCCTCTATGCAAACACTAAGTTAGAAGAAATTGAGATCCAGAAATCAATTCCTTTTACTATAGCAACAAAAACAATAAAATATCTAGGAGTAACCCTAACCAAAGAAGTGAAAGACTTGTATATTGAAAATTATGAGTCACTACTCAAAGAAATTGAAAAAGACACAAAGAAGTGGAAAGATATTCCATGTTCATGGGTTGGAAGAATTAACATCATCAAAATAAATATATTACCCAGAGCCATCTACAAATTTAATGCTATCCCCATCAAGATCCCAAGCACATTTTTTAGGAGAATAGAAAAATGCTACAAATGTTTATCTGGAACCAGAAAAGACCTAGAATTGCCAAAACAATCTTGAGAAAAAAGAACAGAACCGGAGGCATCACACTCCCAGATCTCAAACTGTATTATAGGGCCATTGTCATCAAAACTGCTTGGTACTGGAACATGAACAGACACACTGACCAGTGGAATAGAATTGAGAGCCCAGAAATGAGGCCCCACACGTATGGACATCTAATCTTTGACAAAGGGGCCCAGACTATTACATGGGGAAAGCAGAGTCTCTTCAACAAATGGTGTTGGAAACAATGGGTTGAAACATGCAGAAGAATGAAACTGAATCACTGTATTTCACCAAATACAAAAGTAAATTCCAAGTGGATCAAGGACTTGGATGTTAGACCACAAACTATCAAATACTTAGAGGAAAATACTGGCAGAACTTTTTTTCCGCATAATTTTAAAGACATTTTCAATGAAACGAATCCAATTACAAGGAAGACTAAGGCAAGTATAAACCTATGGGACTAAATCAAATTAAAAAGCTTCTTCACAGCAAAAGAAACCGCTGCCCAGAGTCCCAGGTTTAATCCCCTGTACCACAATAAGCCAGAGCTGAACAGTGCTCTGGTTAAAAAAAAAAAAAAAAAAAAAAAAAACTGGTAGAAACCACTACCCAAACCAAGGGACCCCTCACAGAATGGGAGAAGATATTTACATGCCATATATCAGAAAAGAGTTTAATAAGCAACATATATAAAGAGCTTGCCAGACTCAACAAATAACCCCATCCAAAAATGGGGGGAGATCATGGACAGAATATTCACCACAGAAGAGATCCAAAAGGCTGAGAAACACATGAAAAAATGTTCCAAGTCTCTGATTGTCAGAGAAATGCAAATCAAGACAACAATGAGATACCACTTCACTCCTGTGAGAATGTCATACATCAGAAAAGGTAACAGCAGCAAATGCTGGAGAGGGTGTGGGGTCAAAGGAACCCTCCTGCACTGTTGGTGGGAATGTCAATTGGTCCAGCCTCAGTGGAGAACAGTCTGGAGAACTCTCAGAAGGCTAGAAATGGACCTACCCTATGACCCTGCAATTCCCCTCCTGGGGATATATCCTAAGGAACCCAACACATCCATCCAAAAAGATCTGTGTACACATATGTTCTTGGCAGCACAATTTGTAATAGCCAAAACCTGGAAGCAACCCAGGTGTCCAACAACAGATGAGTGGCTGAGCAAGTTGTGGTATATATACACAATGGAATACTACTCAGCTGTAAAAAATGGTGACTTCACCGTTTTCAGCCGATCTTGGATGGACCTTGAAAAAATCATGTTGAGTGGAATAAGTCAGAAACAGAAGGATGAATATGGGATGATCTCACTCTCAGGCAGAAGTTGAAAAACAAGATCAGAAAAGAAAACACAAGTAGAACCTGAAATGAAATGGAATTGGCTTATTGCACCAAAGGCCCATACTGTCCAGTGAAGAGGCTGTGCTGCTAGATTTAAACAGAGTCTCAAGCTATTGCTGTGATTGATCTTCCATTTTCTGGCCTGAAAGACATTCAGGGAATGAAGAAGAGATGGCAGTTTCTTGGGGCTCAGTGACCTATGAAGATGTAGCTGTGATACTCATTCAAGAAGAGTGGGCACTATTGAATCCTTCAGAGAAGAAACTCTACAGAGATGTGATGTGTGAAAGCTTCACAAACTTTGTTTCACTAGCTAACTATAATCGCCTTAATTTTTAAACCAGAAGACAAATCACTTTTTGTTCAGCTATGTAAAAATAGAGACACTGTTAAGCGAGCTAGGTTTGACCATGAGTCATGATGGATCAAAAAGTAATCTATTTGTATAACTTCTAATGATTTTATATTTTGTAATTTTAGAAAAGATAAAAGAGATACATTTACAATGAAGCATGATGGACCACCTAAAAAAAAAAAAGAAAAAAGAAAATATGGTGTCTGTATCTCTCTACAATGAAAGTATGTGCATGGCCTTTGTTTAAAGATTAATGTTTCTAGATAATTAATACAATGCAGGATTATTGGAGCAAGCTACTTGGCATGAATATGTCATGAGAAAAAAGTCATAGGGGCTCTGTGGCGCAATGGATAGTGCATTGGACTGCTAGAATAAATATGAGAAAAAAGTCATATTCAAGAAATCTAAGAAGTGCTATGAAAGATATGGAAATGTTAAAGCATCTATGAGCTCAGGTTGGAAGAGATAATTAGAAGGCATGAAAACTGATTAAAGAAAAACTATGTAATAAAATTTTTTTTTAAGGAAACAGGTGGTGGCATACCTGGTTGAGCTCACATGTTACAATGCACAAAGACCTAGGTTTGAGACCCTGGTCCCCACGTGTTGGGGGAAAGCTTTATGAGTGGTGAAGCAGTGCTGCAGGTGTCTCTCTCTTTTCTTCTCTATCTCCTCCTTACTCCTGGATTGCTAGCCAGTAAAATAAATAAATAAATAAATAAATATTAAACAACAAGGGCAACAAAAGGGGAAAAATGGCCCCCAAGACTAGTGGATTCATAGTGCAGGCACTGAGCCCCAGCTATAACCCTGGAAACAAAGTAAATAAATGTTTAAATAAAAAAGAAAATCTATGCATAGCTCATGAAGACCAGAGCATTATAAAGTGAGCTACATAAATGTAGGTGTCTCTCCTCTGTCTCTTCCCCTACCCTCTCAATTTCAGACTGTCTCTATTCAATAAATAAAGATAATCCAAATTAAATAAAGAACTTGCCATATTATTTCAAATTAACATGGAATATCTTTCCACTTCTTTGTGTCTTTTTCAATTTCTTTGAGTAGTGACTCATAATTTTCAATATACAAGTCTTTCACTTCTTTGGTTAGGGTTACTCCTAGATATTTTATTGTTTTTGTTGCTATAGTAAAAGGAATTGATTTCTGGATCTCAATTTCTTCTAACTTAGTGTTTGCATAGAGGAATGCCACTGACTTTTGAATGTTAATTTTGTAGCCTGACACCTTACTGTATTGCCTGATGATTTCCAAAAGCTTCTTGCTGGATTCCTTAGGTTTTTCCATGTATACTATCATGTCCTCTGCAAATAGGGAGAGTTTGACTTCTTCTCTTCCAATCTGTATGCCTTTAATTCCTTGCTCCTGCCTGATTGCTATGGCAAGAACTTCCAACACTATGTTGAATAGTAATGGTGATAGTGGGCAGCCCTGTCTAGTACCTGATCTGAGGGGAAATGCTTCCAGTTTTTTTCACCATTGAGCATGATGTTGGCTGTAGGTTTGCTATATATAGACTCCACTATCTTCAGGAATTTTCCATCTATTCCCATTTTTTGTAGTGTTTTGATCAAAAAGGGATGTTGGATTTTGTGAAAGGCTTTCTCTGCATCTATTGATATGACCATGTGGTTTTTGGTCTTGCTTTTGTTGATGTGGTGGATCACATTGATTGATTTATGTATATAAAACCAACTTTGCATGACTGGGATAAACCCCACTTGGTCATGATGAACAATCTTTTTGATATACTGCTGTATCCGGTTGGCTAAAATTTTGTTCAATATTTTTGCATCTATGTTCATCAGAGATATTGGTCTGTAGTTTTCTTTTTTGGTTGTGTCCCTGTCTGATTTTGGTATCAGGGTGATGTTGGCTTCATAGAAGCTGGCAGGGAGTATTCCAGTGTCTTCAATCTTCTGGAAGACTTTTAAAAGTAGAGGTATTAGTTCTTCTTTGAAGGTTTTGTAGAATTCATTTGTAAAACCATCTGGTCCAGGACTTTTATTTTTGGGAAGATTTTTGATAACTGATTCAATTTCATTAGCTGTGATGGGCCTGTTCATGTTATCCACTTCCTCTTTACTTAGTTTTGGAAGTTGGTAGGTATCTAGGAAATCGTCCATTTCTTCCAGGTTCTCTAGCTTGGTGGCATATAGTTGTTCATAGAAGCCTCTCGCATGATATGTTGAATTTCTGTGGTGTCTGTTGTGATATCTCCTCTTTCATTTACTATCCGATTTATTTGGGTCTTCCCCCTTTTTTGTTTTGTGAGTCTGGCTAAAGGTTTGTCGATTTTGTTTACTCTTTTGAAGAAGCAACATTTACTTTTGTTGATCTTTTTTATGGTTTTCCTATTCTCAATGTTATTTATTTCTGCCCTAACTTTAGTGATTACTGTCCTTCTGGTTGCTTTAGGATTCCTTTGTTGTTCTTCTTCTAGGTCTTTAAGATGTGCAATCAGGCTGTTTATTTGTGCTTTTTCTTGTTTCCTAATGTGTGCTTGTATAGCTATGAACTTCCCTCTTAGGACTGCTTTAGCTGTGTCTCAAATATTTTGATAGCTTGTGTCTTCATTTTCATTGAACTCTCAAAACATTTTGATTTCTTCCTTGATTTCCTCTTTGACCCAGAAGTTGTTAAGAAGTTTACTGTTTAGCTTCCACATTTTGAGACTGTTACTAATCTTTTGTTGATTGTTAAGTGTTAGTTTAATTCCACTGTGGTCTGAGAAGATTCTTGGAATGATTTCAGTGCTTTTGAATTGGCTGATGCTTTCTTTGTGGCCTAACGTATGGTCTATCCTTGAGAATGACCCATGTGGATTTGAGTAAAATGTGTATTCCAGTTTCTTGGGATGAATGACTCTGAAAATGTCCAATAGTTCTAGTTTATATATCTCTTCATTCATAAGCTCCCTTATGTCTTTACTGATTTTCTTCCTGGATGATCTGTCAAGTTGAGAGAGTGGGGTGTTGAAGTCTCCTACTACCCCATTTTCTGAAGGGAGGTTGGGCTAGAATACTCTACCACTAGAGGAAGATAGGTCCGGCAATGGGTGCAGCCTAGAATGTTCCTAGCTATGACCACAGAATGAGAGCTCAGCCCTACAGGGATCCAGAGGTTACACAGGCTCCTGTGTAATATATTCAGCAATATAGGCCCCAGATCAAATTGATGGGGTTTATAATTAATGGTATTTATATACTTTTCCCATGTTTGGGAGCTACTCTCTTCCCTGATACAGGTTTCTAGTCCTATTTTCAACTCTGACATCATCTCCCCAGACAATATCTTTGGCCCACCTGCATGTTAGCTGTTGGGCTCAGGCAAAAATTAGTAAAGTCATGAGCCCCTTGGAATATACCTAAAATAGACCTACTAACTTTTTCCAAAATAGAACCCCCAAATCTCAACTGCTATATTCTTGCCTTTAGGTTCCTAACTATTAAACAATTTTTTCACTTCTATCTTAATGCTTTTTCAGCCACCAAGCTGCAGATACTACCATGCCACTAACCTGACTCCCCTGGGCAGACAACTTCACCAATATACCCTGGAACCCCACCTCTCCAGAGTTCTTGCCCAACTAGGGAAAGATAGAGACAGGCTGGGAGTATGGATTGACCTGCCAATGGCCATGTTCAGTGGAGAAGCAATTATAGAAGTCAGACCTTCCACCTTCTGCACTCCACAATGACCCTGGGTCCATGCTCCCATAGAGAGAAAGAATAGGAACTCTGGTGGTAGGAATTGTGAGTAATTGTATCCCTCTTATCCAATGGTCTTGTCAATCATTAAATCAATCAATAAATTAAAAAAAAGAAAGTCTGGCATCAGAGGAAGAAGGAGTTCAAAGATATAAGAAGGAAGTATTCTAATGAGCAGACATTGACTATCAGAAGAAGAAAAGGGGAGGAAAAAGTTGAAAACTCTGTTTACAGGATCATCAGGCACTGAGAAATCCAAATTTGTAAGTTCTAATCCATGAATTTTCAGGAGGAAAGCAAAGATAGCTCAGGAGTCACTTACCTGAAAATCTTCCATTTCTTTCTCTTCTTCCTAACTTGGGTTTCTTCGTCACACACATTCATCTTGAGAAGTCACCTGTGCATATAAGCTTTAAAAGTATCAGTGTGGTGGGCTGGGGAGGTAGCATAATGATTATGCAAAAGACGTTCCTGCCTGAGGTTCTGAGGTCTCAGGGCCACTCCCTAGCACTGCTATAAACCAGAGCTGAGCAGTGCTCTGGTTAAAAAAAAAGGTCAGCATTGCACAGATGAGAGAAATTTGAAGTGCTAAAAATCCCACCAATCATGCCTCTTACCTCAGGAGAGGTTCAGGAACAATTCACTCATATGGACAACAAACTGATTCCCCCCACACACCTCTTGTCTTTGTTTGCCTTTCTCACAGAGGTCTAGAAATTCTGCTCCAAATGAGAAAGGAGGGGCTGCACTGGCCTCTGTCCTTTCCACACTCACAGAGAGAAGCACAAGTTAACTTCCCCTGGGGCAAAAACTGCACTTGATTCCCCTTAGACTTACCTGAAACTCTTTACTCAAACTTTATAATGGTTATGTAAATGACTGCACTCCTGAGGCTCCCAAGTCCCAGGTGCAATCTTTGGTATCACTATAAATCAGAGCTGAGAAGTGCTCTATAATAGTTTTAAATTTTTTTGAGAATAAATAAAAAAATACTAAAAAGTATTTCCAACAAGACATATAAGCAAAATCTTTAGGAGTGTGGTGGGGTGACAAAGGTTTTGTCATATTGCAAACATTTTCATTAACTCTAGTTGAAAGTAGTTAGAAAACACTGATGTGTGAATTTCTCTTGAAATTTTATTGTGAATATTGATCCCTTGGAGAACTGGGACCTCTTCTCAAAAAATATGATTCTGCACCTTTGCAGGGGGTCAAAACAAAACAAAACAAAACATTTTATCATGTCCCCTGGTGTTGCTGGGGCTTCCTCAGCTCCTAATTAGGAGACAGAGCACACCTGAGCCCTCTGGAGGGGGTGTTGTTTGCATGAGAACTTTTGGAAGGGCAGGCTCAGTGGGCTTGATTCCCAGGAGTGAGACATACTGAAATGGGCAGGATTGTGTCTTAGTTTCTTTTTATTCAGATCACTTTTTTTTTTAGTTTCTTTAAATGTTTTTATTATCCTTATTTATTTATTTATTGGATAGAGACAGCCAGAAATTGAGAGGAGGAGGGGAGATAGTAAGGGAGAGAGACAGAGAGACACCTGTAAACCTGCTTCACCACTTGCAAAGCTTTCCCCCTGAAGCTAGGAACCAGGGGCTTGAACCAGAGTCCTTATGCACTGGAATATGTGCACTCAACCAGGTGCACCACCACCCGGCCCCTCAGATCACTTAAACATTTTTTTTGGTATTATCTTTATTTATTTATTGGATATAGACAGCCAGAATTTGAGAGGGAAGAGAGTGATAAGAGAGGAAGAGAGATAGAGAGGTAGAGAGAGGGGGCCAGGTGGTGGTGCACCTGGTAGAGTGCACATGTTACAATGCACAAGGACCTGGGTTTGAGCCCTTGGTCCCCACCTGCAGGGGGAAAGCTTTGCAAGTGGTGCAGCAGTGCTGCAGGTGTAGAATTCGTTTGTGAAGCCATCTGGTCCAGGACTTTTGTTGTTGGGGAGATTCTTAATAACTGTTTCGACTTATTTGTCTGTGATTGGTATATTTAGGTTTTGTAGTTTTTCTTGGTTCAATTTTGGAAGGGCATATGTTTCTAGGAATTCTTCCATTTCTTCCAGATTTTCTAGCTTGGTGGTGTGTAGTTCTTCACAGAAGTTTCGCATGATTTTCTGGATTTCTGTGGTGTTAGTTGTGATAGCTCCTCTATCGTTTACAATTCTATTAATTTGAGTCTTCTCCCTTTTTTTTAGTGAGTCTGGCTGGGGGTTTGTCAATCTTGTTTAATTTTTCAAAGAACCAGCATTTGGCTTCATTGATCTTTTGTATGGTTCTCTTATTTTCGATGTTGTTTATTTCTGCTCTAATTTTAGTGATTCTGTCCTTCTGGTTGCTTTTGGGTTCCTTTGTTCCTCTTCCTCTAAGTCCTTAAAGTGTGCAGTAAGGTCGTTTATTTGAGCTTTTTCTTGTTTAATGTGTGATTGTATGGCTATGAGTTTCCCTCTCAATACTGCTTTAGCTGTGTCCCAAATATTTTGATAGGTTGTGTCTTCATTTTCATTTGTTTCCAGGAACATTTGAATTTCTTGCTTGAGTGTCTCTCTGACCCAGTGGTTCTTAAGCAGTATGTTGTTTAGTTTCCAAATTCTATGTCTTTTAGTAATTTTCTGTTTGTTAAATGTTAGCTTTACTCCACTGTGGTCTGAGAAGATACTTGGGATGATTTAAATGCTCTTGAATTTGTTGATGCTGTCTTTGTGGCCTAACTTGTGGTCTATTCTTGAGTATGTGTTGTGTGTATTTGAAAAGAATGTGTATTCCAGTTTTTGGGGGTGAAGAACTCTAAAAATGTCCAGGAGGTCTAGTCTGTCCATCTCTTCATTTAATTCTCTTGTTT
Organism: Erinaceus europaeus; assembly: GCF_950295315.1. Taxonomy (NCBI): domain Eukaryota; kingdom Metazoa; phylum Chordata; class Mammalia; order Eulipotyphla; family Erinaceidae; genus Erinaceus; species Erinaceus europaeus. Next base: position 22,996,335 of record NC_080177.1, read on the forward strand.
CTTTGTTGATTCTCTGCTTTGTTGATCTGTCTATGTGAGAGTGGGGTGTTAAAGTCTCCTGCTATTATTGTATTACTATTGGTATATTTTTGTAGTTCTTTCAGTAGGTGTTTGATGTATTTAGATGGTTCTTCATTGGGTGCATAGATGTTAATAATTGTTAAGTTTTCTTGGATGATTGAGCCTCTAATCATTATGTAATGGCCTTGCCTATCTTTTATTAATTTATTTAATTTAAAATTTATTGTGTCAGAGATAAGAATGGTTTTTCCTGCCTTTTTATTGTGGTCCATTAGCCTGTATGATATCTTTCCATCCTTTCACTTTAAGTCTGTGTTTATCTTGTTGGGTCAGATGGGATTCTTGCAAGCAGCATATGGTTGGGTTATGTTTTCTGATCCATCCTCCAACTCTGTGCCTTTTGATGGGTGAGTTTAAGCCATTGACATTTATTGATATTATGGATTTAATGTATTGTAGTGCCATTATTCAACAATTTTTATTTGCTCTGATATATTGTATTATAGTGATGTTCTTGTTTATAAGAGGTCTTTTAGAACCTCTTTCAGGGCAGGCTTGGTGATGGTTGCCTCCTTTAACTGTTGTCTAAGAAGGTTGTGATCCCTCCATCTAGTTTGAATGAAAGTCTAGCAGGATATATTATCCTTGGTTGAAACCTTTTTTCATTCAGGGCTCAATAGATATCTTGCCATTCTCTTCTGGCCTTTAGAGTTTGAGTGGAGAAGTCTGCTGATAGTCTTATGGGTTTTCCTCTATATGTGACTTTCTGTTTTTCTCTTGCAGCCTTTAGGATCCTTTCTTTATCCTTACTTCTTTTCATTGTAACTATGACGTGTCTTGTTGTCTTCAGGTCTGGGTTGATTCTGTTTGAGCCTCTCTGGGTCTCTTGAATCTTAATGTTCTTTCTGTTGTTCAGGTCTGGGAAGTTTTCTTCAATAATTTTCTCTAGAATGTTTACTTCCCTTTCTTCTTGCAGGCCAATTATATGAATGTTACTTCTTTTGAGATCATCCCATATATCTCTGTTGTTGTTTTCAGTGTCTCTCAATCTCTTTTTGAGATATTTTACCTCTTTATTAGTTTTCTCTAGCTCATCCTTTGTCTGGCTAATTCTGTTTTCTGCTTCTGTTAGTCTGCTTTCTCTTCCCTCAGCTTCATTCTTCAGTTCAGCTATTTCAGCTTTCAGATCTCTAATTACCTAGAGGTAGCTAGTATTTTCCCTGAGAGTCTCATCTGTTGTTTCCCTAGTTCTGCTAGCACTTTCCTCCATAGTTGTCTTCATTTCTGTGATCATTAAAATCATTATTGCTTGGATAGTTTCCTTATCTATGGTTACCTCTGACTGATTTGTAGTTTCTTCTGGGCTCTTGTCTCCATTCATTGCAGTAGCAGTTTTATTTGCTCTTGGTTTAACCATTTTTTTATTGATGTGTTTTTTATTTTTATGTTCTGTTGTTCTCCAGTTGTTGTGTTTTGAGTACAAACCACACTATACTAAATACCTTTATAACAAATGCAATCACTAACCTCAGAAATTACAATAGTAACTGAAGCAAGGATTGAAACAGTTTAACCATACCAGTTAGCCAAACAATGCCTACAGTCCAAGAAAAAATAGCAACCAGACCCAATGAAAAAGAAAGAGTAAGGAAAAAAGGGATAGCAAGAATAGACAATTATGCAAATCTTCTGTCCATTGTAAATTCTAGGGGTAGCAAGAGGAGAAAGGGAAATACAGAAGAGACACACACAAAGAGAGTCCACTCTGAGTCAGATTTCTTCCCCAAAATAATTCACAAACAAGTATCAGTGAATTCAGAAAGCCGAAGAAGGAGGAAGGAAGAAAGGAAGACAAGAATGAGAAAAAAAAGAAAGAAAATAGAAAAGAAAAAAAAATAGCAGTGAAAGGAAAGAGTTTTTTTTTTTTTAATTAGCTAGGAGGAGGGAGAAGGGGGAGAGTGGATAGAGGAGGTAGGTAGAGTGAAACAAGTTTCTCTCCCAATGGATAGGACACCCAGTCACCTAGCAATGGAAAATACACTAAGAGTTAATTTTGGTCAACCTGAAGGTGGGGGGTAAAGGGACACACACATATATAATAGTAATAATAAAATAGAACAGAGTAAAGAAACCTAACAGTCAGTCTGCAGCTTGGATGGCTCCAGATTGGCTCTCAGAAAGGAAAAGGGTTGGAATGACATCCCTGGTGAGCCAGGAATCTTGGTAAAGAAAAAAGCCCAGTGGGGAGCCTGCTAGTAGCAGCTCTCCAGGCCTTTGGGTCTGATTATAGGGGGAGGAGAGAGAGGGGTGTGCTTCAGAATTAATTAAAAAATTTCCTTTCTTTTTTCTCTGTTTTCTAACCCAAACTGTGCTATAGTCACCTCCTTGGTGTCACCCTTAGGACCCCTTATTCACTGTCCTTCTGAAGGCCATGTATCCCTACCCTTTCCAGCAATTGTTGTCAGAGCTCATGCCAGTACCTGCTTTCAAGTTGCCATCTTGGCTCCGCCCCTCCTGATTCTTGATCAGCAGTGCTGCAGGTGTATCTTTGTCACTCTCCCTCTTATATTACCCCCTTCCCTCTCAATTTCTAGCTGTCTCTATCCAATAAATAAAGATAAATGAGAGAGAGAGAGAGAGAGAGAGAGACCTACAGCACTGCTTTACCACTTGTGAGGATTTCCCCCTGCAGGTGGAGACTGGGGGGCTTGAACCTGGGTCGCTGTGCATTGTAACATGTGTACTCAACTAGGTATGGCACCTTGGGCTACTAACACTGTTCAGTTCTGGTTCATGGTGGTGCCAGGGATTGAGCCTGTGATGTCTGGTGCCTCAGGCATAAAGATCTGTTGTGTAAACCACTGTGCTATTTTCCCACACCCTGACTATTGTTTTCAAATTTTCTTTGAATCTTTTAAAATAATATTTTCAAGTATTCTCTTTCTTTTTAAAAAAATTTCTTTATTGGGGAATTAATGTTTTACATTCAACAGTAAATACCATAGTTTGTACATGCATAACATTTCCCAGTTTTCCATATAACAATACTACCCCCACTATGTCCTCTGTCATCCTTTTTGGACATGTATTCTCCCCCCCACACCCCAGAGTCTTTTACTTTGGTGCAATACACAAATTCCAGTTCAGGTTCTAGCAAGTATTATTTCACATACCACTGCACTGTAATTTTTAAAGACTTGATAGTAGTTCTAGGCGCATCCAAATTTTAGACTACAATCTTGAGAATCCCATATGCTTCCACTCCTACAATGCAGAGCCTGTCCCATTATTAGCATTCCTTAAGATCTGTTACCATTAATGAATTGGCATTAACATATTCTAACCACCTGTGGGTCTCAACCCAGGTGTAATCAGAAACTAATTTCCTTACTGAGAGGGCAAGGGGAGAACAAGGACTAAGGCAGACCATTCTGTAGTGATAGGAGGCAGTTTTCACAAATAAGGAATCTTCCTGGACTCTTTCTTGGGAGATCATAGGACATGAAAACTTTTCTCAATGCTCACTGTACCTCCCAAGGTACACAGAGGTTTGAAGTGGGTTTAACCTCAAGCATGTTGAATTGGTTTTAGCAACACATTACACTTCTGGGTTATACCCTTGGGTAACTTTCTGCAGGAAAGTTGAGCCTACATTCCCAGGATGGTAGCTGGTCATCTCTATAATAAAAGAATCACTGTGCTGATCTATTTTGGTAGGGAAAACATCATAAAGCTGAGAGAAAAAGGGGGAAAGACAATGCCTACTCTTCCTAATTTTCATATATTTTTTTGAGTGTTTATATGAAAACTAGCTGGACAGTTATTGATTTGTCTACCCCACTCTCTCTTTAAATCTTGCTATAAAGTCTTTTTCAATTGATGTTTTAGTCTAATCAATGATTTATTTTTAACAAGTCAGGTACAATTAAGCATTTTCTTCCTGTCAGTTTTCCAAACCCTGGCAATGCTGACTAATCCATGTGACTCTTGGTTAAGCCAGCATATACATAGCAGGAAGGTACTGGAAGAGTGTTGGCTTCTGATGCTGTGAGGTAGAGCAGCACTGGCATATGACTACATGCTAAAATATGGTACCCAGGGTGAGGGTAGATAATGGTTTTTGCATAATGGTTATGCAAAGAGACTAATGCCTGAGGCTCCAAAGTCCCAGGTTCAATCTCCTGCACCACTATAAGCTAGAGCTGAGCAGGGCTCTGGTAAAAATAAAAAACAATTGGAGTAGGGCCCCAAAGTAAAAACCCTGGGCTGAGGGTGAGGGTGGATGTTTAGCTTCACAGAGTGAGGGGTGAGGGGGGAGGATGGGATAAGACACAGTCTTTTGGTGGTGAAATGGTGTTTATGAACACTCCTATTAATTTATAGTCATATAAATTACTATTTAATTAATATGAGAGGGGAAATTGATTAAATGTCTCAAACTTTTTAAAGCACAGACTGATTCTTTTTAATATATAGGCTGAGTCTTTGATATATTGTCTCTCTCAAAAGAACAGAAGCAACCTGTGGCACAGCTATATATAAATAATGTCAAAGGACATAAATTATGGTGATGTTGTGTATGGTACAGCAAATCCTAACAAAGGGATTTTTCAAAGTTAACCCAATTACCAAATAATGTGATTATAGCAATAACTATGTATTGCCTTCTTAAACCCTAAGACAGCAGGAACCTTCCACTTCCTCTATAGAGCCTATATTTCCCCCAGTCCTGGAACCTCTAGGATGGGGCTCACTTTCCTGCAAGCTTCTCTCAATTCATACCAAATGATGTTGCATCCGCTGATGCCAACCTAATCAATACAATGAGTACCAACTCAGCATGCTTCTTTTCAGACTGTGTCCAGAGTCAGGCGTGGAATGTCAGCCCTTCAGCCTCATTACTCAGGTAAGACCTTTCCTTACATAGGATTCTCTAATTCCATTCCAGGTGGTTCACTTCCTAACAAAGTCTCAAAACCTAGATATAGACCAGGTCCCCTGAGATAGAGCATATGTTCACATGTATCCATAAACTAGGGCAAAATATATACCTGAAAGCAAAAGTACACAATAGTATGCAGTGAGTCAGTATAAAGTTCATAATGAAATAGTGTCTACTTAGACTTAGAAACTCTCCTCACCTACTTTCTATTACACTTCCCTCAGTCACTCCAAAGCTAACCTTATCAAAGTAAGGACTACAAAAGCTGAATAAGGGCAAGAGACTGGCATACTTTAATGATGACTCTTTAGTCACTATCAGGCCACCCCATCAGCTGGTAGCCTATTTGGGGAGTCCTGAGATTCCCAAACAGACATGAAGGGTTTAAACCTCAAATAAATCCCTCTCCTCTATGTTACCAGTCATCTCTATCAGGAACAACAAAATAGACCCCTTTGTGGGCCCCCATAGGACCTTTCCCTCAACTTGGATCAATAATGGTAGAGAATGTTCCATCCTCTGAAGGGGGGTTGGATAACATACTCTATCTACCACCTGAGGAAGATGGGTCCTGAAATTGGTGCAACTTGGAGTGTTCCTACTGATGACCATAGAATGTGAGCTCAGATCTACAGGAATGCAGAGGTCACATAGGCTCCTAAGCTGAATATGGACCTCAGATCACATCAAATTGATGGGGTTTACAGTCAACAATATCTATACACCTTTCCCATATTTGGGAACTACTCTTTTGCCTGATCCAGCTTTCTGGTCCTTTATATAGCCATGACATCATCTCCCAAGACAATAACTTGGATCCACCTGCATTTCAGATTTCAGGATCAGGGGTAAAAGAAACAAAAAACTAGTATATCCACAGGCCCTGTGGAATATAACTAAAATATGACTACTAGCTATCTATAAAATGAAGACCCCCTCCAACTCTTCATCTGTACTACTCCAGCCTTTAAATTCATGATTAGTCAACAACTTGTTTGGCTTTATATGTTAACTCTCTTTTCAGCCACCAGGTTCCAGATGCTAGCATGATGCCAACCAGACTTCCCTGGACAGACAACCCCACCAATATGTCCTGGAGCTTTGATTCCCCAGAACCCTGCCCCACTAGGGAAAGAGAGAAACAGGCTGGGAGTATGGATCGATCTGCCAATGCCCATGTTCAGTGGGTAAGCAATTACAGAAGCCAGACCTTCCACCTTCTACATCCCATAATGACTTTGGATCCATACTCCCAGAGGGATAAAGAATAGGAAAGCTATCAGGGGAGGGAATGGGATACAGAGGTCTGGTTGTGGGAACTGTGTGGAGTTGTACCTCTCTTATCCTATGATTCTGTCAATATTTCTTTTATAAATAAACAAGTAAATAAATTAATTAAATATGGTACCCACAAATGGAAAAACATCAGACTGGGGCCAGGCAGTGGCACTTCTGGTTAAGCTCACACATTACAGTGCACGAGGACCCAGGTACAAGCCCCTGCAGGGGGGAAGGCTTCATGAGTGGTGAAACAGGGCTACAGGGGTCTCTGTAACTCTCCCTTTTTACACCATTCCCCTAAGTTTCTTTCTTTTTTAAAAGATTTTATTTATTTATTAATAAGAAAGATAGGAGAAGAGAGAAAAAGAACCAGACATCACTCTAGTACATGTGCTGTTGGGGATTGAATTCAGGACATCATGCTTGAAAGTCCGATGCTTTATTCACTGTGCCATCTTCCGGACTGCATCCCCTAAGTTTCTCTCTGTCCTATCAAGGAAAAAAAGAAAGAAAGAAGGAAAGAAAGAAAGAGAAAAACATCAAACTGCTACCACTCCTAGTGAGTCATCTGGGTTCCAGAAGGCCCCATGAACACCCAGGACCATTTCTTACCTAAACACAAGCAACAAGTGAAGGTTTAGCCCTATGAAAACAGGGCAAACTTTGGTGTTTTCCTAGGTTATATATCAGGCAATATCAGATTCTGGGACCTGCTCAAGTGAGCTATGTCACTACTCCTTCAAATTTTGAAATTTGATTCTAAAAAGAAAGGCATCTTTACACTTGATGGAGATAATAGAATTGACTCAAGCACAGGAGTTTGCCAAATCAGTAAATGCTCTGCAGACCTACCCTATATAAGCTGGGGTATCTCTGCTGGTGCCTTCAGTCAGGCAGTTTTCGGCCAGAAATGCATAAGCCAGAAATTGGGACTTTCCTGACTAATGTACAAGGCCAAATGTTAACTGCCAGAACCATACTGTAGGTCTCAAATTGGCCATTTAACAATTTGATTTAATTCACAGGGATAAACTTGAAGTGGAAATGCATATCAATGTTATCAATGCACAGGAGCCTGTGTAACCTCTGAGTCCTGTCAGTCAGCTGAGCTCACAGTTTATGGTCACAGCTGAGAATATTCTAGGCTGCTCTCATTTCAGGACCAGTCTTCTTTGAGTGGCAGAATAGGCTGAGCCAGCCACCCTTTGGAGAGTGAAGCAGTTTCAGGACATATAGAAAGTTGATGGTTAAGTATCCTTCAGGACATATAGAAAGTCTGGCACCTAAAAACCACCTAAAGATAGAGAGGCAAGAAGTGTTCTATGAAGGGGGCCAGGTGGTAGCACACTGGGTTAAGTGCACAAGGACTGATGCAAGGATCCTGGTTTGAACCCCTGGCTCCCCAACTGCAGGGGGATCACCTCACAAATGGTGAAGCAGGTCTGCAGGTATCTATCTTTCTCTACCTCCTTTCTGCCTTCCCCTCCTCTCTTGATCTCTTTCTGTTCTATCCAGTAACAACAAAACCAGAAAAAATGGCTACCAGGAGCAACGGATTCTTAGTGCTGGCCCTGAGCCCCAGCGAAAACTCTGGTGGGGTAAAGAAAAAAAAGTGGTCCGGGAGGTGGCACAGTGGATAAAGCACTGGATTCTCAACCATGAGGTCCTGAGTTCAGCCCCTGGCAGCAGTGTACCAGAGTAATGTCTGGTTCTTCTTCTCTCTGCCCATCTTTCTCATGAATAATAAATTCTTAAAAAAAAAAAAAGATAATGAGTCTGCCTAGCTGTTTAGTGTGGGAGACTTAAAAAGAATTTTTTTACATTGTGCCAATACCTCTCAAGCCCCTGGGTCCTGCAATGGGCACGTGATGGCACCCAAATACTCCAGTCTCCCTGGTATGGATTGTCAGCTCACAGACTAAGGGACACTGGGAGGCTGTCCCCGCATCCCATCCTAGTTATTCGGCTATCTGGGCTGTGGTGTAAGTCTAGGTAGACTGCCGGGACCCCACCCCCAAGAAACAGCTTGGGTACAGGAGGGTGAGTGAGTCTCAGATGTCAGATGCTCCCAACTGAGCTGTCCATTCAGGTCTCAGGGAGGAGGATCAGAGTTTTATGTGGTCTGAAGAGCCCAGTGTTTACTCCATTAGTTGTGCTGTGGGGTGACTGGAGGGGACAATGTGTCTTTTGGTCGGTGTGGGCACCACAACCTTGGTCAAGGATATCGCAGTGCCCTGGGAGAGAAGGAGGAAACTTCCTCCTCTCTGGAACCCAGACTGAGTCCACATCTAGGAAGGGCAGTGTGGAGTCCAGATGGGCTCACTGTTCTGAAGAACATGAGGAGGCATCTCTGGAGAGTCTGAGGTTTAGTCCAGGCAAGTTTTAGATGAACTGTCTTTGAAACACATATTTTGCTGAACATAAAACCTAGTGGCAGGAGGTCATGTCCTGTGTTCTGGGCTGCAGCCTTCTCTCAGGCTCCACCCAATAGCCCGAGCCTTGGGCCAAAGAACTAGCTCATGGGTGGGGTGCCTGCATAGCATCCCAGCTCCAGCCTAGTACCTCATGGGAGGTTCCATAGCAATGGAGGAGGATTTGATACTCAGGAATACCCTGCCCTTTCACCCACTGGTAACTCAACAAAAAATATGACTCAGAGCAGTGAAAACCTGCATGTGTGAAATCCATTTCAATAATATATCTATATCATCTACATCTATATCTATTCATCTGTCTACTGAAACCACTGACTGCCATCCTTCTGGTACCCTGTGAGCTCAGTCATTGGGAGCATTGCCTGGGATGGGAACGCATCCCCTTTTCTGCTCCCTGACAAATCTGATGACTCCACCCTATGCCAAGTAGCTATTCGTCTTCTGCAATGGGCCTGGAGTAGGAGGCTCCCAGTTCCTGACACTGAGAAGACAGGTGCCCTATCTGGTCTCTACTTTAGGTATGTGGGTGCCAGCATGAGAGACACTGGTAAATCCTGTCTGCAGGACTTGGAGAATCAGAGTGAGAGATGTGGTGACCCCAGGGGATGGAGCTACCTGCCTGCCTGGTCTCTCTCCATGTGCTGTGCTGCAGTGATAATGCACCTCACTTTGGGTGCAGGAGACACCCCACACCTGCTCTTCATTGACAACATGGAGTTCTCCTCTTGCCTGAGGCATTTCCCCTCCTCAGAGATTTCCATATGGATGCTGTGGGCTCCAGAAATTTAGTCAGCTGGGACTCCTTAGGGCTCTGAGCATTAGACTCAGAATCTCTTCATTTTCATAATTAGAGATTAAGCACTCCTCTGCATACATATATGGTAAGATGCTTAATATTTGTAAATCTGCACTTCCATATTCACAGAATTGTTTGATTCCATTCCAGAGACCCATGCATGCGTACCTTCACATGCTCCTGGGCCAGTGGTTTCAGGTATAAGTGAGAGAGAGCAGTCATAAACATCTCAGAAGTGCTCTACCACTCATCAAGCTTCCCCACTCTATTTATGCTGTCCCCCTAGGTATTTTGACTAGAATCAGGGACTGACAGGTGACAAGGTGTCCCTACTCAATAGAGTGGACTATCTTCTGACTGTAAAGACTTCTTTATAAGAGTTTTCAGTAGCCAGAAAGACTTTTCTGTCAGATGCTGAGAGAGAGTTCAGGATATAGCAGCCATTCCAAACCACCTTCTCCTGAGCTCTCCTCTTACATGGATGCTTCACTCTGGATGGCTAGAATAGAGTGAAACATGGGACGTATGGAGACATCATGGAAGGATGGTCATTGCTGACTTCAAATGGAGTGACTGAATATCAGGCTATTTCCTTTGAGATAACCACATCTTCCTTAGTGATGGAAGATGGTTTGATGCCAATGGGACGAGCAGTCATCTTGGAGTAGGAGAGCAATGCACATCTTAACATATAATTTATGAGGGAAGTGTATGAAGGGTAACTCAAGTATATCTGATACTTTTTTAAAAATCATTTGAGCTTCTAAATATTGTGTGTAAATGAGAAAATCCACATTTTTCCATTGTCATAAGGTAAACACAAACTCAAAATAAACATTTAAGTTGTGAGAACCGTGCAAGTACAACCTCACACTCAATGCTATTGTAATTATTGTTTCCGGGGGCCAGGTGGTATGGTGTCAAGCATTAAGAATTCCAGTTGGAGCCCTTGGCTCCCCACCTGCAGTGGGGCTGCTTCACAGGCAGCAAAGCAGATCTGCAGGTGTCTATCTTTCTCTCCCCCTCTCTCTCTTCCCCTCCTCTCTCCATTTCTCTCTGTCCTATCCACCAACAATGGCAGCAATAACAACAATAATAATGACAACAACAATAAACAACAAAGGCAACAAAAGGGGGGAAAAGCCTCTAGGAGCAGTGGATTTGTAGTGTAGGCACTAAGCCCCAGCAATAACCCTGGAGGCAAAAAAACAAAAAAAAACCACACACACCAAAAAAAGCCCTATTGTTTCCAACAATCCTCTGTCCTCATAGATGAGAAGACACACAACAGGGTTATGAAATAACTTGTAAACTTGTACCATGAAAATGGGTTGACTGGGTAGAAAGATGCACTGTGTGACTAGGGGGCTGTTCTCAGGTTTTCAGTAGAGAAGAAATATTCCTCTACATATGTAATTTATGGCTAATTATTAATTTTGTGGTCACTAAGGCCTTGCACATTTGCCATTTTATCATCTGGAATGAATTTTAAGAAGGTGCAGAAAGAGAGGGAGACACCATAGTACTGATCTTTCCCCAGTACCACAGTTCTCCGATTTGGAAGATCAAGAATTGAACTTAGGTCACATACATAGCATTACCAGTGCCCCAGTAAGTGAACTATCTCATCAGCTGCAAGTGGACTTTATCCTGATTGCATTCTATTTATATCCTGGTGATAGATATATTACTATGTGTAGACAACATCTCTTAATTATTGAGTATCTATTGGACAGAAGAATGATGCAATATATGTGCCTACTCCACGTACATGCCCCAAACCAACTTCGTTACTCATAACTCTATGCTTCACTTGAGTGAAATGATATTATTAAAGTGAATAATTTGTGAATTTCATGGGTGATATGAATGTAATGAAAAGAAACCAAAGATGTTTTCCTTAACTGAATAGGCACAAGATGAAATACACTTAACAAAAATGTGGTATTTATGTTGTATCACTTTAATAATGAATTTATCTACCATTATATTTAACAACATCCCAACATCAAATCACAGAGTAGGACATAAAAGCAATATTGTTAGCACTAGGAGGAGCTAAAACATGTAACTGGCATAAAATATAGAATTTACATGGAAAGATTCACCAACTAGGAATTAAATGAATTGGAATAATAACTTTCAATATAAAATACACACAGAGGAGTAAAGTGTTGTGCAAATATCCATTTGATAGCAAATTACTATCTGAAATTAACTCTTTGTATCAATTATTCCTTTTCCTGCTTTATTTTGAGAAGCCACACTTATCCATTAATATTTTATTTACCAATAATATTTAGCTTAAAAATATTCACATTGAATTCAAAATATATACTCCAGCCTCAAGGCAAATATTTCCTGTTAATCGGGTAAGGATACACGCAGTGAAAAAAATAAGGCTGTGATTCTACTATTGACTAAGTTTTATGGAAATATAATTTCTAATAATGTGAATTTCAAACAGTTTTTATAACAATGAGATTTGATATCATTGATTGATGAATAATAGAGTAATGAAAGACAACAGAAGCAAATGAAGTCATTAAAAATACTAACCATGGATTATAGAGTATCCACTAATGCCTGGATGGGCATCATGGGAAGGGAAGTAATGGCAGACCAGCAGAAACCTGTTTAATTTACATATTAGAATCTGTAGCTGAGTGCTTGTAGGATTTTTTTTTTAATTCTATAGGAGTTTTCTCAGGAGGACTATAGAAAAGTGACACAGGAGATGTTACCATTTAAAAAATTTATCTCAAGTAAATTGCTGGGACATTTATTTTAATTATATTGTTAAACTGAGTCTTCAAGACATAAGCTTGTGAACCTACTAGAGAAAGTGGTTATTATCATGTGAGAACCATACCAAGATAGCTGGCTACACAACCTTATGCCAAGCAATGGTACCATGAGTAGTCGAACTAACATCACAAAGATACTTCTATAAATTTAAAATACCCATACAACTTACAAAAATGCAAGAAAGATGTTAAAATGGATGATATGGGGAATTTCTCACAGTTCTTATTATTATTACTAATTTACAAAATTAGTTATTTTTGTGCTCTTGAGAAAGATGCTTATCCCTCAATTACCAAATAGTATGCCACACGATCTGTTGGCTGTATATTTAAAATGAGGAAGGATAGATTTCACATTATGGGTGGATCATTATTCATTACATGTCAGTTGTTAAAATAAGACAAATTTAGCACTGTGATATAGTCAAAGTGAATAAGAATTTCTATTTATATGAACATACTCCAATGTTTTACTGTCAGAATCAATAATCTACTTATGAAATAAATTAAGATAGTTTATACTTAGCTTCCCCCCTACTCTCCCCCCCCCACTATCTGGGTTATCTCCGAGTCTGGGTGCTTATATTATGAATCCACTCTTCATGTGGGATATATATATATATATATATACACACACACAGAGAGGTAAATTGAGAAGTGGAGAGATAAAGGGAGGGAGGAAGACAGATGCAGCACTACTTCACTGCTTTTGAAATCCATTAAGGTGTGGAATGAAAATTGTACCAGGATCTATGTTTTTAACCAGGCATATCACAGCTCAGTTCTCTCTTCTCCTTTTAATGAAAGACATGATGCCTCGAACACAATTTTCTTGATAATACCCAAGTTTTACCTCAAATAACATCTCCATTTAAAAATTTCAGACATTGTATATTATAATGTAATTAATCTACTAACCTGTAGATGTCCAGCTTAATAGAGAATTTTCAGTCAGTTCTTGGAAGTAATATTAGCCCCATGATTAGATGTACAGACAGGAGAAGTTAGTATATAGTGATTTTAGAGTTGTATTACATTAATGGCATTTCCTTTTAGGAAAGCTCATATAGGGTTGTTACCAAAAATGGGCACTCTGGAAAACCTATACCTGTCTGAACATCCATTCCATTGATCCTCTAAAGAATGCTAAATTATCTCTATTTTATCTTTGGCTTGTGCATTATAGTAAATGTATACATACACACATAATGATTTAGAGTAATAGCTGGACAGTGGTTTATTTACTCTTCTAAAATTTGAATCTATATTTACTAATGTAGTTTTAAAAATTATTTCAAGCAAATAATTTTCATTTAATACTTGTGGTGATGCCTTCATTAAAATATCAATTTTTGAAAAATTTGTCCAAGTCATTTAGTATTTGTGCCTTTTAAAAAGTACATATACTCTGTGGTGGAATACTAGTTCTATATGAACACATCTCAACATTTTAATGTTTTGTAAAATTTTTGTTTCTCTTAAGAATGAGCCCTGATGTTAAGGGTTTAGTAGCTGCTGACACATTATTTACAATTGAAATATCCTCTTATATATTCTCTGAAATTGAATAAGATTTGAATTTCTCTAATCATGTTATGCTAATATACACAGCACATTACTGTGTTTTCTTCTCAGCATGTGTTTTCTGATGCTTACAAAGATTTGATTTTGTGGCAAAGATTTGGCCACATTTCTGACATTTGTAAAGTTTCTCCCCAGAGTAAACTTTCTGATGCCGTGTAAGGTCTGATTTCTGACTAAATCCTTTGTCACAATTGTCACATTTGTAAGGTCTCTCCCCAGAGTGAATTATCTGATGTCGAGTAAGAGCTGATTTCTGACTAAATCCTTTGTCACAATTGTCACATTTGTAAGGTATCTCCCCAGAATGAATTCTCTGATGTCGAGTAAGAGCTGATCTCTGATTAAATGCTGTGCCACATTTGTCACATTTGTAAGGTCTCTCCCCAGAGTGAATTCTCTGATGTCGAGTAAGATCTGATTTCTGACTAAATTCTTTGTCACATTTGCCACATTTGTAAGGTCTCTCCCCAGAGTGAATTCTCTGATGTCAAGTAAGAGCTGATTTCTTATTAAATGCTTTGCCACATTCTTCACATTTGTAAGTTCTCTCCCCAAAATGAATTCCTTGATGTCGAATAAGAAATAATTTAAGATTAAATTCTTTGCCACATTTTTCACATTTGTAAGATCTTGTCCCAAAATGAATTCTCGGATGTTCAGTAAGGACTGATTGGTTGTTAAAAGTTTTACAACATTTTAGACATTTGAAAGGCTTCTTACATCTGTGATTTTTCTGGTGCTTTTTAAATGTTGATTTGTGTTTAAAGGCTATGCTACGCTTCCTATATTTGTATGATTTTTTCCTGAATATGAATTCTCTGATGTTGAAGTAGTTCTGAATTCTCGGTAATGGTTTTGCAGCATATTTTGCATTTATAAAGTTTATATACATCTTTCATTCTATTACATTGAACACATGTAAAAGAATGATCATTTTTACTATTTACTGAAGAGGAATGGTCCATTTTCCAATGATGTTTTCAGATATATTTATATGTTTCTGTAATCCAAAATTATCTTTGGGTATTTGAGGACTCATCAATGTAATTTTTGTGGATGGCTCTGAGGGATCTTCATGGATGGTGGCATCATACTGTGGGTTCTCTTCACTCTCATTCTTTCCAACTTAGAAAGCAAAGGATAAAGTATGAAAGAGGCATCAATTCTTTAGAATAAGGAAACATAATTTCTGTAACAAGCACCATAATATTACTAACTCTTCTTTATATACTATGAAAACATCCAATTATTAGCTTACTTGTTAACCACAAGAATGAGAAAAGTGTTTGATGGCAATATTAATAGAAATACAAAACAACAGATGAGAGAAAGCAGGAATCATCTTGAAGTAATTAATGGCTAAAAACTTAAATAGCTGAGTTAAGAGCCCAACTACCTGAGAGAGGTAAAATAGCTAAACTAAGGAATAGAGCTCAGGGAAGTAAGAACAGAACAGCTTACATCAAGAACAGAATTGGCAAGTTTAAGAATGAAGTAGAGACACTGAAAACAACACCAGCAACCTGTGGAATGTCATCAAAAGAAGAAATATACATATAATTGGTTAGCAAGGGGAAGAAAGCATACTAATGAGATCATAGCAAATACTTTCCTGTACTAAGCAACAGGAGAAACATGGTCTAAGAATCAATCTCAGAGTCTCATATAGAGTTGACCCATATCTACATATACCAACACATATTATAATAACAATGGCAAAAAGTAAAAAAGTATTAGGAAGGCTGCAAGAGGAAAATCTAAAAGTCAATACAAAGAAGAACCCTTAAGATTATCAGCATATTTCTCCACAGAAACACAGAAAGCCAGAAGGAAGTAATGTTGAGTGCTCAATGAAAAAGGCTTTCACCCAAGAAAATTCTACATGGCCACGGTCATTTATATAAAATGAAAAGATAAATACCTCAGAAAAACAAAAGCTGAAGAAATCAATATTCAGCAAGCATGCTCTACAGGAAGTTCTAAAGTCTAGAGTCTTCTTGAATAACCACTGTTGGCAGAAATGCAAATTGGTGCAGTCTCTTTGGAAGACTGTATGGAAAGTCTTTAAGTAAAAAATGGGGTTACTTTATGATCCAGCAATACCACTTATTAGGCATTTGTCCAAAGGATACTCAGACACTAAGTCAAAGGGACATATGCATATTCATAGCTACATTATTTGCAAAAGTCAAACAGTGTAGGCAGCATATGTGTCCAGAAGCAGATGACTAGCTAAAGAAATGATGGGATATATACCCTATGGAATTATACTCTGTAACAAAATAGATGATACTGTATCCTTTGGGACAAAACTGATGGAACTATAGGTGATTATGCTTCACAAGATAAAAATAACTATTGGATGGTTTAACTCACTTTCAAAAATACAGAAACAAAACCAGAATTAAATGAACTGTCTTTAAGACTTTATGAAGGGCACCAAAATAAAAACCCTGTTGTGAGGGGTAGACATGCAGCTTCCTGGGCTAGTGGGGGGTGGGAGTGGGTGGGAAGGATGGGTCACAGTCTTTTGGTGGTGGGAATGGTGTTTATGTACACTCCTAGTAAAATGTAGCCATATAAATCACTAGTTAATTAATATGAGGGGGAAAATTAATTGTATGTCTTGAAGTTTTTTAAAACACAGACTAAGTCTTTTTAATATATAGGCTGTGTATTTGATATGCGGACTCTCTCAAAAGCCTAGACCAAGTAGATCAGAAGCATCCAATAGCACAGCTATATACAAGATACTGGGTACTGTATAGCAAACCCTAACAAAAGGACTTTTCAAAGTTAACCCAATTACCAAATAATGTGATGATAACATTAACTATCGATTGTCTTTTGGAACCCTAAGACAGAAGGAACCTCACATCTCCACTATAGAGCCTCTACTTCCCCCAGTCCTGGAACCCTTGGATAGGGCCCACTTTCCCGTATGCCTCTCCCAGTCCATGTCAAATAATGTTGCATCTGCTGATCGAAACCTAATCAACACAACGATTGCCACCTCAGCATGCTTCACTTCAGACTATGTTCAGAGACTTCACATGTGGAATGACAACCCTTCAGCTTCGTTACTTGGGTGAGACCTTTCCTTTCATAGTATATTCTAATTCCATCCCAGGTGGTTCACTTTCTGGATAGATATGTTGTGTTCCTTAGGATATATCCCCAGGAGAGGAATTGCAGGATCATAGGGTAGTCTATCATGTCAGATATGAGAATAGCTGTTCCTGCCCTTTTTTGTGGGCCATTGGCTTGAATGATAGTTTTCCATCCTTTCACTTTAAGTCTGTGTTTGTCTTGTTGCGTTAGGTGAGTTTCCTGTAGACAACATATTGTTGGGTTGTGTTTTTTGATCCATCTTCCTACTCTGTGTCTTTTAATAGGTGAATTCAGGCCATTGACATTTATTGATATCAAAGATTGAAGATATTTTAACACCATTCTTGTAGAGTTTTAGAGTGTTTTGATATGTGTTCTATTTGTGGTGGTCTGGTTGTTTATAGGAAACCTTTCAGAACTTCTTTCAAGGCAGGCTTGGTGATGGTTGCTTCCTTCAACTGTTGCTTGTCTGAGAAGGTTTTGATGCTTCCATCTAGTCTGAATGACAATCTAGCAGGATATAGTATTCTTGGCTGAAAGCCTTTCTCATTGAGCACTCGATAGATATCTTGCCATTCTCTTCTGGCCTGTAGTGTTTGTATGGAGAAGTCTGCTGCTAATCTTATGGGTTTTCCTTTGTAGGTGACTCTTTGTTTTTCTCTTGCAGCCTTGAGGATCCTTTCTTTATCCTTATTCCTTTCCAATCTAAGTATGACATGTCTTGGTGTCTTTAGGTCTGGGTTAATTCTGTTTGGGACCCTCTGGGCTTCTTGAATCTTTATGTCTTTGATGTTGTCTAGACTAGAGAAATTTTCAGCTATTATGGCCTGGAGAACGCTTTCTTCCTCCCCTTCTCTTTCTTCCTCTGGTAAGCCAATAATGCGTATATTGTTTCTTTTGAAGTCATCCCATAGGACTCTGTTGTTGTTTTCAGCATCTCTTAATCTCTTTTTGAGATCTCTTACTTCTTCTTTAGTTGTCTCTAATTCATCCTCAATCTTGCTAATTCTGTCTTCAGCCTCATTGATTCTATTCTCTCTGCCCTCTACTGCTTTCTGGAGTTCATCTATTTTGTTGCCCTGCTCTGATACTGTTTTAGCTTGTTCAGCTAGTTGCCTTCTTAGCTCAGCAATTTCAGCTTTCAGCTCTCTAATAACCATGAGATTATTAGAATTTTCTTCCATATTCTCATTTGTTGTTCCTGCATTTCTGATTACAATTTTTTCAAATTCTTTACTCACTCCTGTTATTATTTCCTTAGCTAATGTTTGGATGTTGAACTCGTTGTTTTGTGCTTCGCCCTCTGGAGGACTTTTAGCTGGACTCTTGTCCTGGTTCGAGTCTCCATTATTTTTTCTTGTTGTTTTAACCATTTTATATAAGTTAACAGTTTTTTCAATCCCTGAGTTGGAGTTCAGTGGTGTAAAAGCCTTTTTTTTTTCCCCTGTAGGCTATGGTAGCCTGAGGGCTTTTAAACTATCAATAGGCTTCTTGGCTTAATCAATGACTCCTGACCAAGAGATAAAGCAGGGTGTGGCAGAGATAATCCAGTGGTTATGCAAAGAGACTTTCACAGCCCTTCAGCTATGCCACCGAGGTATAGGTCTTCTCCTGAGTTTCCCGGTTAGATCTCTGTGCCCTGGTGTCCCTCCCTGTTGCTGCTCCAGATTCTGAGGGTAGTAGCAATGGAGACTCAGAGTTGTACTTGGTGAGTCTCTGGGGAGTCCTTTCCTCCCTTCAGCTGTCCCTTTGTTGGTGGAGCAGACTGGAGATGGTGTCTCCACTGACAGACTGTCGAACTGTTAGCAGTCACTTAATCTCTCCTTAGGCCCCTCTCTCCTCTCTGTCACCAGCCACGCGTGTTTGTACTCACGGGTGATTTACTGGGTTTCTGTGGTCATTCTAGTCCTGTCTTGTTTCGGTCCGGGTGGTCTCCTTTGGTATTCCTAGTTGATCCGGGAGAGGAGAGGAGAGGAGAGAAAGCGATCTGCTGCTCGTAGCTCCGCCTCCGGAAGTCGAATCCCCAGGTGGTTCACTTTCTAACAAAGTCCCAAAACCTAGATATACACCAGTTTCTGTGAGAGAGCATAAGTTCACACCACGTATCCATAAACTACTGCAAAATATATACCTGAAAGCAGAAGTACACTAGAGTTTGCAGTGAGTACCCCCCTAACACTTCCTCTCCACTATTCCAAGCTTTGGGTCCATGATTGCTCAACAATTTGTTTGGCTTTGTATGTTAACTCTCTTTTCAGTCACCAGGTTCCAGATGTCATCAGGATGCCGGCCAGGCTTCCCTGGACTGAAGACCCCACCAATGTGTCCTGGAGCTCTGCTTCCCCAGAGACCCACCCTACTAGGGAAAGAGAGAGGCCGACTGGGAGTATGGACCGACCAGTCAACGTCCATGTTCAGCAGGGAAGCAATTACAGAAGCCAGACCTTCCACCTTCTGCAACCCACAACGATCCTGGGTCCATGCTCCCAGAGGGCTAGAGAATGGGAAAGCTATCAGGGGAGGGGATGGGATATGGAGATTGGGTGGTGGGAATTGTGTGGAGTTGTACCCCTCCTACCCTATGGTTTTGTTAATTTATCCTTTCTTAAATAAATTTAAAAAAAGACTATGAGAACTATGGGGCTTATTGTTGGGAGGGTGGCACGAAACATTGCTAGTGGGTGTTATCTGCTACTATACCATATAATCTGGCAAATTTGTAAACCACTGTGAATTACAAATAAAAAATGGCTAAATAAGGACATTATATATATATATATATATATATATATATATTCCCAAAGATATATATTTTTTTCCTAAAGTATGTTTTACAAAAATGTGTTGGATAATAACTTATCCATGAATTACAAAACATTGTATGGACCAAAGATCCCTATAGGATGCAGAAGGTGGGAGGTCTGGCTTCTGTAACTGCTTCTCTGCTGGACATGGGCATTGGCAAGTTGATCCATACCTCCAGCTTGTTTCTATCTTTCTCTAGTGGGATAAAGCTCTGGGGAGGTGGGGTACTAGGACACACTGGTGAGGTCATCTGACTGAGAAGTCAGGCTGGCATCATGGTAGTATCTCAACTTGGTGGCTGAAAAGTCTTAAGATATAAAACAGAACGATATCTTTAATAGTCAGGAACCTAAAGGTAGAAGTATAGCAGATGAAATTTGGGGTCTTCATGTTGGAAGAAGCTAGGAAGTATATTTTAGGTATATTCCAAGGAGCCTGTAACTTTACTAATTTCTGCCTGAGCCTGACAGCTAACATGCAGGTGGGCTAGGAGTATTGTCTGGGAAGATGGTGTCAGAGTTGAACATGGGACTAGAAAGCTGGATAAAGGGAGCGAGTAGCTCCCAAATATGGTAAAAGTATGTAACCCCTATCAATCTGATCTCAAACCCATGTCTATGCAGTTAGCACAGGAGCCTGTGTGACCTCTGCATCCCTGTATGCTCAAATTCCAGGGTCACAGCTAGGAATATTCTAAGCTGCTCTCATTCCAGGACCAGGCTTCCTCGAGTTTGGAGAGTGGAAAAAATTCTACCATTGTTATTCTATATTGAGGGCAAAGTACTGTAGTGGCCCACAGGAGAATTTATGATATTGTTCCTGATAGAGGTGATCAGTGATGTTGGAGAGAGGGATCTGTTATAGGTCTAGTCCTATCATATCTATGTAGGAATCCCAGGATTCCATAATTAAGGCCCCAGATGAAGGAGTGGTCTGATAGAGACCAAAAGAGCCATCATTATAGTGTGTGTGTCTCTTGCCTTTATCCTGCTTTGGTAGTCCTTACTTTATCTGACATGGTTAGACTTTGATTGATGGAAGTAGGGAGAAATAGGAAGCAGGTGAGGAGGATATCTAGGTCTATGTAGAAACTATTTGACTTGGTACTATATGGTGTCTTTTTTAGTTTTATCTACTTGCTTGCTGCATTTACTGAGTCACTGCAAATTATTGTGCACTTTTGCTTTGAAGTATATATTTTCCCCTAACTAATGGATACATGTGCACATGTGTTCTATCTCATGGGCCCTGGTCTGTATCTAGATTCTGAGGCTTTGTTAGGAAGTGCACCAGCTAAAATGGAGTTATGAAGTTCTATGAACTAGGAAAGGTCTCACTAGAGTAATGAGTCTGAAGGGTTGACATCCCACATGTGTCATATATGGACACAGTCTGAAGTGAAATATGTTGAGGTGGTACTGGTTGCATTGACTTGGTTGATCTGATACAGCAGATGCAGTATCAAATGGTCTGGGTCAAGAGAAGCATAAAGGAAAATGAGCCAAGCCCCAGAGGTTCCAGGACTGGGAGAAACATGGGTTTTATAGAGAAGGAGGAAGGTTTCTTTCTGTCTTAGAGTCTAAGAAGGCAATAGATAGTTATTATTATAACCAAGTTATTTGGGAATTTGGTTTTTTTTTTTTTTGGAAACCCCATGGTTAGGATTTACTGTACTATATAATACCTTACCTTTTAGGGACTTAAGCCACTCTTAGTGATAGCTTGTGCCATATTGGCAGCTCTGCAGTGGAGCACATTTTCAGAGGCAGGAAGGTGGGGAATTTCTGGGCACTTATCCTGTGAACTCAGGGAATAACCTAGCAGAAACTGAAGTCCTGTAATGAGCAGAAGCAAAATGGTAAAGAGTCAACCTGAACCTGAACATCATTTATCAATAATTAGCCTAAATGTGAGTGGCTTAAATTTACCAAAGTATTTCAGAGTGAATGAATAGATTAAAAAGAAATATCTGTCTATTCTATGTCTCCAGGAAACCACCATCCAAAAGAAAGACAAACAGAAGCTCTAGGTGACAGTCTGGAAAAAGGTATTCCAAGTGAATAATCAGAAAAAGGGACAGGGGCAGCTATTCTGCTCACACATAAAATAAAATGTCAGGCAAAGAAGGTGATAAGAGACAGGTATATATACTAGATATTGTTTGTAGCATCAATCCAAAAGAAGCCATAACTCTCATCAATATATATACTCCCAGTATGTGTGCACCCAACTTTGTAAAACAAGAACTTATTGACCTCTAGGGAGATATCAACAGTAACACAATAATACCAGCAGAATTTAACACTGCTCACATCAAGAGACAGATCATTAGGACTAAAAATCAACAAGTATGGGATGGTGGGAACACAGAACTCTGGTGTTGGGTGTGGTGTGGAACTATACCCTATAATCCTACTATCTTTAAACATACCTAGAAAGAGAGAAAGAAGAGAACAGAGGAAGAAAGAAAGGAAGAAGGAAAGAGAGAGAGAGAGAGAGAGAGAGAAAGAAAGAAAGAAAGAAAGATAGAAAGACGCACCTGGTTGAGCACACATATTACAATGTGCAAGGACCTGGGTTCGAGCCCCTGGTCCCCACCTTCGGGGGGAAAGCTTCATGAGTGGTGAAGAAGGGCTGCAGGTGTCTCTCTGTTTCTCTCCCTCTCTGTCACCCCCTTTCTTCTTTATTTCTGGCTGTCTCTATGCAATAAAGATTAAAAAATTATATGACCAAAAAAATGAAAGAAAGAAGGAAAGAAAGAAAAAAGAGAAATTTTAATCTGTTCTCCAAAGCAGAAAATGACTATGACAAAAGAAAACTGTAGATTTATGTCCTTTATAGACACTTATGCAAAGATCCTCAAAAATGTTTGGCAAATCAAATTCAAAAACATATTAAAAGGATAATTCCTCTAGACCAAGTGGGATTCATTCCTGAGAAGCAGAGATAATATCCACAAGATAGACATTGTAATGTACAACACAAACTAAAAAAAAAAGATGAGTCATATGATCATATCAGTTGTTGATGAAAAAGCATTCAACAAGATCCAACACCCATTTATCATAACAATACTTTAAATTGATAATAGAAGTAAGATTCCTCAGCATATTAAAGACTATAAATGATAAACTTATGGTTAAGATCATACTCAGTGCAGAAAACTTTCTCCTTAAAATCTGGAACTCAATAGAGATTTCCAGTCTCACCACTTCTAGCATATTATCTGCTAGTTATAAAACATTGGTATATTTTGTAACTTCATGAGAATTTGTGAGTCTCAATGACAAATTTTATAGAGATCAAAGCTAAAATTAAAAATACTGAACTCAGTTTTAAAAGTCATAGGACTCCTTAATTCCATTTCAGATGGTTCACTTCCTAACAAAGCCCCAAAACCTAGATATAGACTAGGTACCATGAGAGGGCAAATGTACACATGTATCCATAAATTAGGGCAAAATGTATACCTTAAAGCGAAAGTGCATAATAGTTTTCAGTGAGTCAATAAATGAAGCAAGCAAAGTGGAAAGACCTAAAAAGATACTGTAAAGTACCTAATGAAATAGTTTCTACTTAGACCTAGATACCCTCCTCACCTACTTTCTATTACACTTCCCTCAGTCACTCCAAAGCTAACCTTATCAAAGTAAGGACTACAAAAGTTGAATAAGGGCAAGAGACTGGCATACTTTAATGATGACTCTTTAGTCACTACCAGGCCACCCCATCATCTGGGGTCCTAGTCGAGGAGTCCTGGGATTCCCATACAGACATGATGAGCCTAGACCTCAAATAGATCCCTCTCCACTATCTCTGGTCATCTCCATCAGGAACAACACATTGGACCCCTTTGGGGAGCCCCCATAGGATCTTGCCCTCAATGTGGATCAACAAAGGTAGTGAATGTTCCATCCTCTGAAGGGGGGTTGGATAACATACTCTATCTACCACCTGAGGAAGATGGGTCCTGAAATTGGTGCAATTTGGAGTGTTCCTACTGATAACCACAGAATGCGAGTTTGGGCCTACAGGGATGTAGAGGTTACATAGGCTACTATGCTGAATATAGCCCCAGATCAAATTGATGGGGTTTACAGTCAACAATATTTATACACTTTTCCCATATTTGGGAGCTACTCTCTTTCCTGATCCAGCTTTCGAGCCCTTTTTCCAGCCATGACATCATCTCCTCAGACACTAACTTGGGTCCATCTGCATGTCAGATGTCAGGATCAGGCAAAAACTAATAAAGTCATGGGCCCTTTGGAATATACCTAAAGTAGATCTACTAGCTGTTTCCAAAACAGAGACCCCAAATATTCCTCTGCAATATTCCAGCCTTTAGGTCTATGACTAATGAACAGTTTGTTTGGTTTTATATGTTAACTCTTTTTTCAGCCACCAGGTTCCAGATGCTACCATGATGCCAACTGGACTTCCCAGGACAGACGACCCCACCAATTTGTCCTAGAGCTCCACTTCCTCAGAGCCCCGACTCACTGGGGAGGGAGAGAGACAGGCTAGGAGTATGGATCGACCTGTCAATGCCCATGTTCAGTGGGGAAGCAATTACAGAAGCCAGACCTTCTACCTTCTGCATCCCATAATGGCCCTGGGTCCATATTCCCAGAGGGTTAAAGAATAGGAAAGCTATCAGGGGATGGGATGGGACACGGAGTTCTGGTGGTGAGAATTGTACCCCTCTTATCCTATGGTCTTGTTTCCATTTAATAAATAAATAAATAAATATATAAATTTGAGGTAATGGTGATTTTACCATTTTCAGCCCATCTTGGATGGAGCTTGAAGGAATCATATTAAGTAAGGTAAGTCAGAAAGAAGGATGAATTTGGGATGATCTCACTCATAGAAGTTGAAAACAAGAACAGAAGGGAAAACACAAAGCATAACTAGGACTGGAGTTTGTGTATGATACAAAAGTAAGAGACTCTGGGGGAAGGGAAAGTTCAGGTACTGGAACTAGATATCATGGCTGAGGAGGATCAAGTGAGGGTTGATCTGTTATGTGAAAAACTGAGAAATGTTCCGCATGTACCAACTATTGCATTTTACTGTTGACTGTAAACCATTAATCCCCCAATAAAGAAACTTAAAAATTGTTCATACTGCTATATAAAAATAAATATTTCAGATTAAAAACAGTACAATTTAGGTATCACATGATGAAATGATTGTGAAACTCAACAATAAATGCTTGCTAAACTATGTTTCCCTAAATTGTCTTGGTTAACATCTTATGCTCTAGTTACAAATTACTTGTATATTCAAGCAGCTTCATCAGAACTTGTGAATCTGAAATCACAAATGTTTTATAGATCAAATCTAAAATTGAATACATCAGACCCACTTTTTGGAAGTTTATCCTAATGAAAATAAATAAATGAATATATACATATGTAAATAAATAAGAACAGAACATGAAAAAGGAACAGGAAGATTAATTTGGGGCAGACTTCATTCTGTGAAGAGAAGACCTGTGGTTTAACAATACCTAAATATTTAATAAACCAATGTGTTGAAGGAGAGCTTCCACACTCATTCTATGTGCTGACTCTGGTGACTTTAACTAGTGGCACCTTCTCAGTGTTTACACCTTCCTGATTACAACGATGCCATCTCCATCTCAGTCTTTTTCCCTTTTAAAAGAAAGCCATGGGCAACAACGTCTAGGAGATAATAAACAATTACAAAATTCGTGAAAAGACAGCAGTATTACTAATAGATTTTGTGCTCATTTAAACACCAGGTTTAAAATACTGGTGTTGGCAGATAGGTCACCCAACAGAGTTTACCATCTTCCAAGTCCTGGAGTTGAGACTCAGCACCCTTTGATGAGTCTTCTAGAGGTGGCTCTTGGGGAGCTTCATGGGTGATGGAGTTGTGCTGATGGACCTCTCTATTCTCATTCTCTCCATCTCAGAAAACAAAGAAAAAAGTCTTAAAGCTGGTGTTCAATCCTTTAGAATAAGGAAACCCATCACTTCTATAATAAATACAAGCTGTATAAAGTAAACATTTGGAGTTATATTAGAGCAAAATTCAGTTACATAAAGTCAAAATAGAACATAAACGTGCAGCCCAGAATGTGGTACACTGGGTCAAGCATCAGACTCTGAAGCATGAGTTCACAAGTTAGATCCCAGAGTGGTACTCTAGTTTTCTATCTTGTGAGTGAATTAATGAATTAATTAATATTTTTACTTTTTGATTTAACACAAGTTCCTCATAAATGTGCATAGCTTTTTTCTAGACCTTGAGACAACAGATACTCAGGAACGTTACACAGATTTTCACATTCAAAGGGATGCCACAGAATGTCACTGGATTGGAAAGGGAATCCTTAGAGGCCCGGGAGGAGACACAGTGGGTAGGTGCCTGCATGGCATCCTTTGTCTGATTTCCATATGCCTGTGTCACAGTGATGCTGTGATTCTGCCCCTCACCTCATTAGTAAGTATATAATTCATTTTTTTTCAAGAAAGAGAATTTATGTGTCAGAAGAGGAAGATAAATATTGAGCAGAGATTTATTTCAATTATGGGAAGATTCATCATACAACATAATTTCAAAATTTCCTAAAACCACATGTATTGGTGCAAAACTTCCAGGCCATATTCTAAGCTCTGTCTGTTGATCTTTACCTGCACTCTGAGGTTCATTTATCACCAACTTCTTAGGTGCTGGGTTCTTTTTCCTCATATTGATGGGATCCTTATTTTACTACAAGATGATGTCCAGGTCTAGGCAGAGAAGGTGAGATTTGCTAATTAGAACAATACATATAAGATTTGGGTTTCCTCCAGTATTGTGCTCCAAAGTGAGAACATTGTAGCGGTCCAGGTATCAATTTCTTTGACTTCACTTCTGTGGTTGCACTTTTCCCATGTTTGAACATTTAATTTCTCAGACCCTGATTTTACTACTAATTACAAGACAATCAAAAGTACCTGTACTATGAGGTTAATTTATCAACATCTTCCTAAATTAGGGATTCTGTCTCCTCATACCTCTGGGCTCATTTTACTTCTAGAAGCTGTCAAGATCTAGACAGATAAGGCAAAATCTGTTAATTATAATAAGAAATCTGTTAATTATAATAAGAATAAATATAAAATTTGGATTTCCAAACCAGTATGGTACTCAGAGGTGAGACAATTGTAGAAAGTTCAGATATTCATTATTTCTATTTCATTTTTATGTTTATAGCTTTCTCATGTTATCAACATTTAAAATTTTCAGATCCTGATTTTACTACTAATTACTGCCAAATCAAAAGAAATAGTGGAATTAGAATTTAAATTTTGTAAATAGCACTTAGTATTAGTAGAACCTTGAATTTCCATCAATATGGAGCAAGAAATGCAGATGACCTAGAGAAAGGGAAAGATTGAACTCAGGATCAGAGATGCTTTGACTGAATGTCTCCCAGTGCATTCTCCCAGGGCTTAAACTTGGGAACTACTTGGGAGCATCACAACTCTGGGAAAATCTCCAGTTCTATGCTGTCAACTTGAAATGAAAATAGTAGCAGTGGAATTGCCTAGCACATGACTATGTTTGATTCAGAAATGCCATGATGAAACCTCATGAAGCACTCTTTATACCTAAAATCCCTCCATAAATTTTAAAATAATATTTATTTCATTACTTTTGATAAAATTTTGGGAGAGAATGGAGTGATAGGGAAAGGGAAAGAGAGACAGACACCTGAAGCAGTGTATCATCATTTGTGAAGCTTCACCTCCTGTTGACTGGGAGACTCCATTCTTTTCCTCTTATTTTTTATTTTTTGTAAAGACAGAGAAATTGAGAGGGAAATGGGATACAGAGAGAGAGAAACATACACACAGACCGGAAGCACTGCTTTACTACTTGTGAATCTTCCCCCTTACAGATGGGAACTGGGGACTTGAACTTGGGTCCTTATGCACGCTACTATTTGTACTCAACCTGGTGTGCTACAGCCTGGCTCCTGCACATTATTTTCTTGATTCAGGGGTTGATTATGCACTTTATTATGCAAATAAAAGCTTATGGTCATTTACTATTAAAGAAAGAAAACCACGAAACTCATTGAATTAAGAGTTCTGGAGGGATGTACAGGAGTAGATAAGCATAATGGTTATGCAAAAGAGACTCTCATGCCTAAGGCTCCAAAGCCCCAGATTCCCCACCCCCCTCCTGCACCACCATAAACCAGAGCTGAACAGTCCTCTGGTTTAAAAAAAAAAAAAAGAATTCTGAAGGGGCCAGGGTGGTGGTACACCTGGTTGAGTGTAAATGTTAGAATGTACAAGGGCTGGGGTTTGAGCCCTGGTCCCCACCTGCAAAAGGAAAGCTTTACAAGTGGTGAAGTTGTACAGCAGGTGTCTGTTTCTTTTCCTCTCTATCTCCCTCTTTGCTCTTGATTTCTGGCTCTATCCAATAAATAAAGGATAATAAAATTAAAAAAAAAAAGAATTCTGGAGCAAATATTATAACCCAAGGAAGCCAGGCTGCTGTAGTTCTTCATCAAAGTGCAAATTGCAAACCCTGCCTGAGGTATTCCTCAGTCCTCCAGAGACTATGATAGGCATATATCTAAATTAAAAACACATTAGCCAATTGCTCTCATATTGACTACAAAATTTGACCCCAAATAAAGAGAGCTAAAATATCTGGTTCATAGGGGTCAGGTAGTGGCTCATGAAGTAGAGCATCTATTACCATGCACAAGGACCTCTGTCTGAGCCCCCATTACCACAAGTGCAACCCTGCAGGAGAGAAGGTACAGAAACAGTAGAGTGGTGTGTGGTCTATTATCTATCTATCTATCTATCTATCTATCTATCTATCTATCTATCTATCTATCTATCATCTATCAATCTGTCAACTATCTACCTATATATATCATCTATTTTTCTATTTATCTATCTATCTCATTTATTTTTCTATCATCTGTCAATAATCTATACCTACCTATCAATAATTATCTCTCTACCTATCAATAATCTCTATCACCTAGCTCTCCCTCTCCCTAACACTGTTCTCACCCTCTATAAAAAA
Source organism: Erinaceus europaeus (assembly GCF_950295315.1). Classification (NCBI taxonomy): domain Eukaryota; kingdom Metazoa; phylum Chordata; class Mammalia; order Eulipotyphla; family Erinaceidae; genus Erinaceus; species Erinaceus europaeus. Next base: position 23,025,186 of record NC_080177.1, read on the forward strand.
ATATACCCAGAGGGCCAGGTGGTGGCACACCTGGTTGAGCGCACGTTACAGTGCACAAGGACCCAGGTTCAAGCCCCTGGTCCCCACCTGTAGGGGGAAAGCTTCATAAGTGGTGAAGCAGGACTGCAGGTGTCTCTCTTTCTCTCTCCCCTTCCCTCTCAATTTCTGGCTGTCTCTATCCAATAAATAATAAATAAAGATAATAAAAATACCCAATAGGATCTAACTCAGGAAAGAAGCTGAATTATATAAAATATATCTTTGTTATAGTCTATAACATATGCTTTTACTCAAATAAATCATGGTAACATAATCCATCAGAATATTGTATATATTGCAGTTTTGGTCTGATAATGGTTAACCATTGATGCCACTTTTGGGAGATTTATTGACATAGCATAGGATAACTTGTATTTTCAGTGGAAAATGATGGTACAGAGTTTCATTTCACATATTAACATGCAACAAATACACTAGGATGTTGTGAAAAGCTTATTGTACTTCAGGTGTTCTGGAGTGGCATCTATAATCTCATTATCAAATTTCTTTTCTCTAATTACTGGATAGTTGTCATATTTTTTCTCTCTCTTTTTTTTATTTAAGAAAGAAGACATTAACAAAACCATAGAATAAGAGGGGTACAATTCCGCACAATTCCCATAACCCGATCCCCACATCCCACCCCCTCCCCTGATAGCCTTCCCATTCTCTATCTCTCTGGGAGTATGGATCCAGGGTCGTTGTGGGTTGCAGAGGGTGGAAGGTCTGGCTTCTGTGATTGCTTCCCTGCTGAACTTGGATGTTGACTGGTAGATCCATACTCCCAGTCTGTCTCTCTCTTTCCCTAGTAGGGTGGGGCTCTGAGAAAGTGGGTAGATCAAGAGCAAATAAAACTGCTAATTCAATGAATGAAGACAAGAGCCTAGAAGAAACTACAAATCATCCAGAAGTAACCATAGATAAGAAAAGCATGCAAGCAATAATAAATGTATTAATCACAGAAATGAAAACAACTTTGGAGGAAAGGAATAGCAGTATTAGGGAACAACAGATGAGACCCTCAAGGAAAATACTAACTATCTTGAGGTAATTAGAGAACTGAAGGCTGAAATAGCTGTAATGAAGAAAGCAGCCAAGGGAAGGGAAAGCAGACTAGCAGAAGCAGAAAACAGAATTAGCCAGACAGAGGATGAGTTAGAGAAAACTAAGAAAGAGATAAACTATCTCAAAAAGAGATTGAGAGACACTGAAAACAACATAGACATATGGGATGATCTCAAAAGAAGTAACATTCGTATAATTGGCCTGCCAGAGGAAGAAAGAGAGGAAGGGGAAGCAAGCATTCTAGAGGAAATTATAGAAGAAAACTTCCCAGACCGGAACAACAGAAAGGACATTAAGATCCAAGAGGCTCAGAGAGTCCCAAACAGAATCAACCCAGACCTGAAGACACCAAGACACATCATAGTCACAATGAAAAGAAGTAAGAATAAAGAAAGGATCCTAAAGGCTGCAAGAGAAAAACAAAAAAATCACATACAGTGGAAAACCTATAAGACTATCAGCAGACTTCTCTACCCAAACTCTAAAGGCCAGAAGAGAATGGCAAGATATCTATTGAGCCCTGAATGAAAAACAGTTTCAGCCAAGGATAACATATCCCGCTAGACTTTCAAACTAGATGGAGTCTTCAAAACCTTCTCAGACAAACAACAGTTAAAGGAGGCAACTATCACCAAACCGGCCCTGAAAGAGGTTCTAAAAGACCTCTTATAAACAAGAACATCACTATAATACTTGCAACATATCAAATAAAAACTTGTTGAACAATTGCACTACAACACATTAAATCCATAATATCAGTAAATGTCAGTGGCTTAAACTCACCCATCAAAAGGCACAGAGTGGGAGGATGGATCTCTCTCTTTAAAAAGAGTATACATATTTGTTTAGCAAAAAGGCCAAAAAATTAGGAAAGGACTTATACTTGACTTTGTTATTAAAGACATTATAGAATAGCCTTTATAATTAAGAATTTATTTACTATCTATCCTAGTATATTTTAAGATATGGAAGTATAACACACATATCCAATGTATGGTAGCAAAATATTAATCTTTCTCTTAGCTTCATCACTTGACCACTAAATGGAGTAGTTGGCTTTTTCCTGTATAGCTGTAAACTACTCATTACCCCCAAAGGACATACAGGTCAATATACAGATGCAATTCCTGAATATTCATATCAACCTTTTGTCCTGGAAACAACAATAATGGGACAAACTTAGGAAGATAAATAATCAGAATGGACTAATGATGCTAATATTTTATGCACACAGACATACAAAATAGGAGGCATTTATTTCTTATTTCTGAATTTATAGTTTAAAGTCAGTTTGTGATAACATCCACTCTATGCAATGTAAGTGTAGAAAATTGTTCTATCATTGAAAGATTAGTTTAAAAATGTGTGACAGTGGTCCGGGAGGTGGCGTAGTGGATAGAGCATTGGACTCAAAAAATGTGTGACAGTGGTCCGGGAGGTGGCGTAGTGGATAGAGCATTGGACTCTCAAGCATGAGGTCCTGAGTTTGATCCCCAGCAGCACATGTACCAGAGTGATGCCTGGTTCTTTCTCTCCTCCTATCTTTCTCATTAATAAATAAATAAAATGTTTAAAAAAACATGTGACATATGAATAGTTACTTGTGTTTTTAAACAGAAATGAAGGAATGCTATCCATTATAATTAATAGCTATAGTTTGAGTCATTATTCCTGAAAAACAATTTTTGTTCTTTATATGTGTAGTTATAGCACTGTTTTATAAATTTATGACATATCATGCAGTGATGATTTAATTCTTGTCCTTCCTTTTCTTAATAAGAAATGATGAAGAGCATTAAAAAGAATTAATTGGGATAGAATTCATGATACTGAGGTGTGATTGATGAAGACTTACACTTGGGAAAAGTCATGGTCTCCTAGGGATTCGTAGTGCTGGCACTGAGCCCCAGCAATAACCCTGGTTAATAAAACTACTTAATGACAAAAAAAAAAGATATGACCTTTCATTTTCCATTGAAAATGGAGGTCCAGGAGGCAGTACAATGGTTGTGTTAAATGCTTCCATGTCTGAGTCTCTAAAGTCATAGTTTCAAATCCTAGCACCATCATAAGATAAAGTTGTCCAGTGTAATACCATTTTGCTTTCTGTATCTGTCTCAGTAAAAAGAAATACAAGACTTTAAGAAAATAAAAAAGTGCAATGAAAGAAGAATTGAGACTAGAGGGTAGTTCATACATTAAATATAATGGATTATGTATGTATACCAGTCTATGGATTATGTATGTATACCAGTCTATAAATTACTGCAAATTTTATTTATAACTAAAATTAAGTGCAGAAATCTGGCAGATAGGAGCTTAACCAAGTTGACAACAAAAATCAACATCAGCTGTAATAAAACAAATAGATAATAGGTGTCTGAGATGTAGAACCACACACTACTTCCATTGTGTCCTGGAAACTTTTGGGTAAAAGTCAAGGTAAAATAAACAGAATTAAAATGTAATTATGCCGCAGCTTTAAGCAAAATCAGTCATATAGTCTTAAAATGCTTTCTAGTCTCTAGCAATTGACATAAAAGTGTTTCCTTAATAACAGTCTACTTATCCTTTCTAATTATCTTTTTTCAGAACACTTTAGATTTTCTCAGGCTTTAATGTCATTTTGTTTCAAATTGTTAACTCTCTTTCCTCAGACAGGTTTGATATACCATACACAGGGATTTAAAAATCATTTTATCTGTCTTCTCTGCATCTAGTTCAGATGCTTTTGTATCATGAATGGACTATGAAATCAAATTTTAGGCCCCTATTCATATTAAGTGTCCTTAATGGCATATAAGGAGTTTGGAATCAGAGAATGGAAGGCAGCCTAAGAGACAGGAAAAAAGTGAGTGACTTTCCCACCTGCAGGCGGGAAGCCTCACGAGTGGTGGAGCAGTGTTGGGGGTGTCTCTGTCTCTCTCCCTGTCTATCTCCCCTCTCCTCTCTATTTATAGCTGTCTCTATCCAAAAAGTAAAAAATAATAAAAAAAAAAAACTTTGAAAAAAAAAAGAAGTGAGTGACTTTGACCATTACAAGATAAATAGGAAGAAAAAAGTGGAAAATGCACTCCTTTGGCAGGATGTTGTTAAAGTTTCGGAGGCTCCAGCCTAGCAAGGGCCAAACCATTTCTCTCAGAGGTAGGGGGAAGGGGACCAAACCAACATGAAGAATACCAACAGTAGGATGATCAAAAATTAAGACACAAAAGATCATACACTCTAAGATCATGGTATATTGAGGACATTGCCATCATGGCTCCTTCATCTGCTTTTGCCATACACACAAGTGAAAGTACCTTGCCATCCCGAAATTGCACCAGTCTTCTTTTATCTTAGGAGTGATTCAGGAACATTCCACTTCCACTGGAAAAAACTGAATTTTTCTACTTGACTAGGTGTGCCTTTCTCTCACAAAGAAGTCTAGAGGTTCTGCTCCAGATGAGAAAGGCAGACTGCACTGGCCTATCCTTTCCACACTCACATAGAGCAGACAGGTTACCTTACCTTGGGACAAAGGCTGCACTAACTGAGAAACTACCCAGGAGCCTTTATGCTTAGTTGCTTAATGTTTCCTTCACTTTAGAATCACCTAGATCATATTATATTGATAGCCCATATTTTCAATGAGACCAATAGTCAGAATCTGTGGGGAGGGCCCAGAGTATTTATATTAAAAGAAATTTTTTTTGGTGGTTTAAATAGAAATATTTTATTGTCTCAGGATTTTCAAGGACCAGCAATCCAGGATTGCCTTAGTTCAAGGTCTCACAAGCTTGCAGTCAACATGTTGACTTGGCATGTCTTTATTTAGACACTTTGCTGGGGGAAGAATCAGTCTCCAAGCTCCTCCTAGTTTCTGACAAAAGTCACCTTCTTGAAGACTCATTTTTCACTAGCTTTCAGCTGGAGGTCATACTTAACTTATGTCAAGGTCATCACACTTTCCACCCTAGGAGCCCTAAATAGCCAACTGTATAGATATCTGCTTTGTCAAGGCCAAAAGGGACATTTTATGTTACAACCTGCTGAAATGGACTCTCTAGAATGTAAGAAATATGAAATGTGGAGCTAGGCGGTGGCACACCTGTTTGAGTGCACATGTTATAATGTGCAAAGACCTGAGTTCAAGCCCCTGGTTCCCACCTACAGGTGGAAAGCTTCATGAGTGGTGAATCAGGGCTGCATGTGTCTTTCTTTTTCTCTATTCTACCCTTCCCTCTTGATTTCAGTAACAACAATAGTAACTACGACAACAATAAAAAACAACAAAGGCAACAAAAGGGAAAACAAATATAAAAAAATTTAAAAAAGAAAAAAAATAAGTTGAAAACAAACTCTTGACAGGATCATCAGAAATAGAGAAGTAAAAGTCTGCCAGTTCTAAATCTATGACATTTCCAGAGGAAGTTGAAACAACCCAGATTCATCAGTAGTCACTTACTTGAAAATCTTCTTTTTCCACTTCTTCCAAAACTGGGTTTCTTTCTAAAGCAAGATTATCTTCAGGTATCACACCTGCATGGTGAGTATAATTCTTATGAATTATTAGCATGGGCCCTTCATCCTCCCAGACGATAGACAATGGAACCTTGTAATGCTCAAAATTACATTCTGTCATGTCTACGGAGTCACTACTCATGGCTAACGTTTCTTGAAAGAGTGAGAGAGGAAAGCAGAAAGAAAGAGGGAAATAAAACACAGCACTGAAACTTCCTTTAATGTAGTAGAGGCAAGGCTCAAACCAAGATCATGCTCTTGTAAAGCAAAGCATATCCGAGGGAGATATTTTGCTGCATGACTGCCTTTTATATTAAGACAGTGAGAAAAAAAATTTACTTATACATTGACAAAATAATGAATTGTCCATTTCCTCTTTGCATATATCTTTTATTTACCACTGTCTAAATGAGAAATATAGGTTGCAGCAATCTGCCCTTACTACACTCACAGAAAGCAGAATAGGCCACTTATCCTTGGACTGAAGGCTGCAGTAGTCTAGTGATTTACCCAGAAGGCCTTGTGATTACTGCTTAAATCCACTTAAAATCACCTGGAACTTTCATTCAGCCAGCATATTCCCAATTACAAACAATTGAGCAGAATGGGCAAGAGGGCACAAAGGTGATACTAAAGATCCAAACATTCCATTGATGCTAATTGAAATCATTTGGGAAGTATTGAGCTCTATCTAAATAGTTGTAAATATTAAATGCAAATACAAATACCATAGAATAAAGAAAAAATGGGATTTTTTAAAAAAATTCTAAAATGGGAATTAAAACTCTAAAATGGGAATTCCACAGTTTTGTAGAGAGGCATTCAAGGTCCTTCTATTGTATTGTCTTGTGCTATTTGTGCTTCCCTGGATTCCTACGTATTACTTTAAGACAGGCAGACTCTATCTGAGTCTTTTGCTGTGGTATTTCTTGCATGAGAACTTATGGAAGGGTAGGCTCAGTGGATCTAATTCTTAGGTGTGATTCTCTTCTTGAATGAGAACTTTTTGACCCATTGTCTAGTGTTCATGGGCAAAGAGAAGGCGAATAATGGGGATAACACCGAGACCTCATGGTTTAGAAGATGATCTCGCTTAAGAACTAGCTTCCAAATTATCCTGAGTCCTCACTTCTGTTCGCAGGTAGCCTAAATATTTATATGCCATCATGGATGTGACTACCTTTGTTCCCCACTATAGGAGGCCCTCAGCAAAGATGTTTGTATCACAGAGCTGTTGAAAATGAACCAAAGGCATCAATCTCCTCTGTGAGGTGATTCATGCCTAGGACCTTGGCTACCAAACCATAACAGGAGAAAACAATTTTCAAGAATGAGCACTCAGGATTGGCAATCCCACTCCCCACCACTGGTGTATGATGCTGGCCCTGCTACCAAGATGAGAATACACTCTGTAGATGATTCCCTTCACTGACCTTAACCAAAGATTGAGTGAGAGCTGAGTTTAAATGTCTGTCAGCAAAATGGGTCAGTAGAGTAGTTTGAAAATGAGAAGACTAAATGTGAGAGAAAGTATCACAACTTTTTTTCAGTCTTACACGATCAGGAGAAGTGCTTACTAGCACTTCTAATGCTAGTAAGCATTATATTATACCATGCATTATCAAGCAGTATGTTACGGTCTGTCGAGGGACACACAGTATTTATTCTGAGCAGGACACAGGGGTAGTGGGAGCTGGAAGGAGGGGGGGGGCACTGATGGTAAGGCAGAGGCATATCTTTATTCTGGGTGGGAGGATGAGCTGAATTCTCTTCTGTTCAGTCCTTTCAGTGCAACTCAGCTAGGCTCTTCTTGGCTTCCTCTGGTCAGTTCTCAGGGCAGCAGCCTCCTCATCTGCAGTTCTCTCCCAGGTGGCTCCCTCAGACCTCAGCTGCAGGGCCTTTTCAGAAGCTCTGCATCTTGTCAGCTGCTTGCTAGATCAGCAGTGCTGGTCATTTCTCAGGGCAGCAGCCGATGCTCTTCCCTGGGTCAGCATCCCTACATCTCACTCTAGCACTACCCCTCTTGAGGTCCTCTCTAAAGTCTCCTAAAGTCCTCTAGCTTCTAGAATCTATCAAAAGTCCCCCTCACATCTACTTTGCTTCTCTAGGGGCTTCTCTATGCCCCTTTATATACATATGGGAAAAATAACAGAGGCAATTATCCAGCAACTACAGTCGGAAGACTACAAGTGGGAGGTATATACACGTGCAGCATTGGGCATGGCCCCAAGGCCACAGAACATGGTTACTACCTGGTTACCTACCCAAGCACCTGCTTTTCCAGGCAAAAAAAATCCTGATGGTCTGAGGCAGGAAGGACTAAGTTAATATTTCTAACAGTCCACCCTTTCAGGGCTTTCTGTCTTACAATCTACACATTAAAACTTCCTCAAGGGACCTTTGCGAGAAATCTTGAAGCTTGTACTTGAATTCCACAACAATAAAATAGGTTGCAACAGTAAATCTCTAATAGGCAAAGTACCCCATAAAGTCATCTACCATTACTGGAGGGGATCCCCAGCAAGGCATAGCACATCACCCATCTCCTGCCACATTAACATTAACACCACCCAGTGGATAAAGCATTGGATTCTCAGCCATGAGGTTCCAAGTTCAATCCCCAGCAGCACATGTACCAAAGTAATGTCTGGTTCTTTATCTTTCTCCTATCTCTCTCATGAATAAATAAATAAATAAATAAATAAATAAATTCATTTTAAAAAAAAGTGCACCAAACCATAAAGTACCCCCAAGGCATGGGGATGACAACATTGACTTATTTTATTTTATTTTTTTTAAAATTTTTTTTTATTAAAGAAAGGATTAATTAACAAAACCATAGGGTAGGAGGGGTACAACTCCACACAATTCCCACCGCCCAATCTCCATATCCCACCCCCTCCCCCGATAGCTTTCCCATTCTCTATCCCTCTGGGAGCATGGACCCAGGGTCATTGAGGGTTGCAGAAGGTAGAAGGTCTGGCTTCTGTAATTGCTTCCTCGCTGAACATGGGCGTTGACTGGTCGGTCCATACTCCCAGTCTGCCTCACTCTTTCCCTAGTAGGATGGGTCTCTGGGGAAGCTGAGCTCCAGGACACATTGGTGGTGTCTTCAATCCAGGGAAGTCTGGCCGGCATCCTGATGACACCTGGAACCTGGTGACTGAAAAGAGAGTTAACATACAAAGCCAAACAAATTGTTGAGCAATCATGGACCCAAAGCTTGGAAAAGTGGAGAGGAAGTATTAGGGAGGTACTCACTGCAAACTCTAGTATACTTCTGCTTTCTTACTTTGGTGCCATACTCCAAACTCAGTCAATTTCTGCTTTGCGTTTCTACTTCTTTTTTTTTTTTTTACATGCATAACATTCCCCAGATTCCCATTTAGCAATACCACCCCACTATTTCATTCATCATTTTTCATGGACCTGTATTCTCCCCACCCACCCTCCCACCCCAGAGTCTTTTACTTTGGTGTAATACTCCAATTCCATTTCAGGTTTGACTTGTGTTTTCTTTTCTAATCTTGTTTTTCAACTTCGGCCTGAGAGTGAGATCATCCCATATTCATCTTTCTGTTTCTGACTTATTTCACTCAACATGATTTTTTCAAGGTCCATCCAAGATCGGCTGAAAACGGTGAAGTCACCATTTTTTACAGCTGAGTAGTATTCCATTGTGTATATATACCACAACTTGCTCAGCCACTCATCTGTTGTTGGACACCTGGGTTGTTTCCAGGTTTTGGCTATTACAAATTGTGCTGCCAAGAACATATGTGTACACAGATCTTTTTGGATGGATGTGTTGGGTTCCTTAGGATATATCCCCAGGAGGGGAATTGCAGGATCATAGGGTAGGTCCATTTCTAGCCTTCTGAGAGTTCTCCAGACTGTTCTCCACAGAGGTTGGACCAATTGACATTCCCACCAGCAGTGCAGGAGGGTTCCTTTGACCCCACACCCTCTCCAGCATTTGCTGCTGTTACCTTTTCTGATGTGTGACATTCTCACAGGAGTGAAGTGATATCTCATTGTTGTCTTGATTTGCATTTCTCTGACAATCAGAGACTTGGAGCATTTTTTCATGTGTTTCTCGGCCTTTTGGATCTCTTCTGTGGTGAATATTCTGTCCAATTCCTCCCCCCATTTTTGGATGGGGTTATTTGTTGTCTTGTTGTTGAGTCTGGTAAGCTCTTTATATATGTTGGTTATTAAACTCTTATCTGATGTATGGCATGTAAAGATCTTCTCCCATTCTGTGAGGGGTCTCTTGATTTGGGTAGTGGTTTCTTTTGCTGTGAAGAAGCTTTTTAATTTGATGTAGTCCCATAGGTTTATACTTGCCTTAGTCTTCCTTGTAATTGGATTCGTTTCATTGAAAATGTCTTTAAAATTTATGCGGAAAAAAGTTCTTCCAATATTTTCCTCTAAGTATCTGATAGTTTCTGGTCTAACATCCAAGTCCTTGATCCACTTGGAATTTACTTTTGTATTTGGTGAAATACAGTGATTCAGCTTCATTCTTCTGCATGTTTCAACCCATTGTTTCCAACACCATTTGTTGAAGAGACTCTGCTTCCCCCATATAATAGTCTGGGCCCCTTTGTCAAAGATTAGATTTCCATAGGTGTGGGGCCTCATTTCTGGGCTCTCAATTCTATTCCACTGGTCAGTGTGTCTGTTCATGTTCCAGTACCAAGCAGTTTTGATGACAATGGCCCTATAATATAGTTTGAGATCTGGCAGTGTGATGCCTCCGGTTCTGTTCTTTTTTCTCAAGATTGTTTTGGCAATTCTAGGTCTTTTCTGGTTCCAGATAAACATTTGTAGCATTTGTTCTATTCTCCTAAAAAATGTGCTTGGGATCTTGATGGGGATAGCATTAAATTTATAGATGGCTCTGGGTAATATATTCATTTTGATGATGTTAATTCTTCCAACCCATGAGCATGGAATATCTTTCCACTTCTTTGTGTCTTTTTCAATTTCTTTGAGTAGTGACTCATAATTTTCAGTATACAAGTCTTTCACTTCTTTGGTTAGGTTTATTCCTAGATATTTTATTGTTTTTGTTGCTATAGAAAAAGGAACTGATTTCTGGATTTCAATTTCTTCTAACTTAGTGTTTGCATAGAGGAATGCCACTGACTTTTGAATGTTAATTTTATAGCCTGACACAGTACTGTATTGCCTGATGATTTCCAAAAGCTTCTTGCTAGATTCCTTAGGTTTTTCCATGTATACTATCATGTCATCTGCAAATAAGGAGAGTTTGACTTCTTCTCTTCCAATCTGTATTCCTTTAATTCCTTGCTCCTGCCTGATTGCTATGGCAAGAACTTCCAACACTATGTTGAATAGTAATGGTGATAGTGGGCAGCCCTGTCTAGTACCTGATCTGAGTGGAAATGCTTCCAGTTTTTCACCATTGAGTATGATGTTGGCTGTAGGTTTGCTATATATAGACTCCACTATCTTCAGGAATTTCCCATCTATTCCTATTTTTTGTAGTGTTTTGATCATAAAGGGATGTTGTATTTTGTCAAAGGCTTTCTCTGCATCTATTGATATGACCATGTGGTTTTTGGTCCTGCTTTTGTTGATGTGGTGGATCACATTGATTGATTTACGTATATTAAACCAACCTTGCATGCCTGGGATAAACCCCACTTGGTCATGATGAACAATCTTTATGATATACTGCTGTATCCGGTTGGCTAGAATTTTGTTCAATATTTTCGCATCTATGTTCATCAGAGATATTGGTCTGTAGTTTTCTTTTTTGGTTGTGTCCCTGTCTGCTTTTGGTATCAGGGTGATGTTGGCTTCATAGAAGCTGGCAGGGAGTATTCCAGTGTCTTCAATCTTCTGGAAGACTTTTAAAAGTAGAGGTATTAGTTCTTCTTTGAAAGTTTTGTAGAATTCATTTGTAAAGCCATCTGGTCCAGGACTTTTATTTTTGGGAAGATTTTTGATAACTGTTTCAATTTCATTAGCTGTGATGGGCCTGTTCATGTTATCCACTTCCTCTTTACTTAGTTTTGGAAGTTGGTAGGTATCTAGGAAATCATTCATTTCTTCCAGGTTCTCTAGCTTGGTGGCATATAGTTGTTCATAGAAGCCTCGCATGATATGTTGAATTTCTGCAGTGTCTGTTGTGATATCTCCTCTTTCATTTACTATCCGATTTATTTGGGTCTTCTCCCTTTTTTGTTTTGTGAGTCTGGCTAAAGGTTTGTCGATTTTGTTTACTCTTTCGAAGAACCAACATTTACTTTCATTGATCTTTTTTATGGTTTTCCTATTCTCAATGTTATTTATTTCTGCCCTAACTTTAGTAATTTCTGTCCTTCTGGTTGCTTTAGGGTTCCTTTGTTGTTCTTCTTCTAGGTCTTTAAGATGTGCAATCAGGCTGTTTATTTGTGCCTTTTCTTGTTTCCTAATGTGTGCTTGTATAGCTATGAACTTCCCTCTTAGGACTGCTTTAGCTGTGTCCCAAATATTTTGATAGCTTGTGTCTTCATTTTCATTGAACTCTCGAAACATTTTGATTTCTTCCTTGATTTCCTCTTTGACCCAGAAGTTGTTAAGAAGTGTACTGTTGAGCTTCCACATTTTGGTACTGTTACTAATCTTTTGTTGATTGTTAAGTGTTAGTTTAATTCCACTGTGGTCTGAGAAGATGCTTGGGATGATTTCAGTGCTCTTGAATAGGCTGATGCTGTCTTTGTGGCCTAACATATGGTCTATCCTTGAGAATGATCCATGTGGATTTGAGTAAAATGTGTATTCCAGTTTCTTGGGATGAATGACTCTGAAAATGTCCAATAGTTCTAGTTTATCTATCTCTTCATTTAGCTCCCTTATGTCTTTACTGATTTTCTTCCTGGATGATCTGTCAAGTTGAGAGAGTGGGGTGTTGAAGTCCCCTACTATGATTGTGTTACTGTTAATATATTGCTGTAGCTCTTTCAGTAGAAGTTTGATGTATTTAGATGGCTTCTCATTGGGTGCATATATATTAATAATTGTTAAGTCCTCTTGATTGACTGATCCTCTGAGCATTAAGTAGTGTCCATTCCTATCTTTTTTAATCTTATCTATTTTAAAGTCTATCATGTCAGATATGAGAATAGCTGTTCCTGCCCTTTTTTGTGGGCCATTGGCTTGAATGATAGTTTTCCATCCTTTCACTTTAAGTCTGTGTTTGTCTTGTTGCGTTAGGTGAGTTTCCTGTAGACAACATATTGTTGGGTTGTGTTTTCTGATCCATCTTCCTACTCTGTGTCTTTTAATAGGTGAATTCAGGCCATTCACATTTATTGATATCAAAGATTGAAGATATTTTAACGCCATTCTTGTAGAGTTTTAGAGTGTTTTGATATATGTTCTATTTGTGGTGGTCTGGTTGTTTATAGGAAACCTTTCAGAACTTCATTCAAGGCAGGCTTGGTGATGGTTGCTTCCTTCAATTGTTGCTTGTCTGAGAAGGTTCTGATGCTTCCATCTAGTCTGAATGTCAATCTAGCAGGATATAGTATTCTTGGCTGAAAGCCTTTCTCATTGAGCACTCGATAGATATCTTGCCATTCTCTTCTGGCCTGTAGTGTTTGTATGGAGAAGTCTGCTGCTAATCTTATGGGTTTTCCTTTGTAGGTGACTCTTTGTTTTTCTCTTGCAGCCTTGAGGATCCTTTCTTTATCCTTATTCCTTTCCAATCTAAGTATGACATGTCTTGGTGTCTTTAGGTCTGGATTAATTCTGTTTGGGACCCTCTGGGCTTCTTGAATCTTTATGTCTTTGGTGTTGTCTAGACTAGAGAAATTTTCAGCTATTATGGCCTGGAGAACGCTTTCTTCCTCCCCTTCTCTTTCTTCCTCTGGTAAGCCAATAATGCGTATATTGTTTCTTTTGAAGTCATCCCATAGGACTCTGTTGTTGTTTTCAGCATCTCTTAATCTCTTTTTGAGATCTCTTACTTCTTTTTTAGTTGTCTCTAATTCATCCTCAATCTTGCTAATTCTGTCTTCAGCCTCATTGATTCTATTCTCTCTGCCCTCTACTGCTTTCTGGAGTTCATCTATTTTGTTGCCCTGCTCTGATACTGTTTTAGCTTGTTCAGCTAGTTGCCTTCTTAGCTCAGCAATTTCAGCTTTCAGCTCTCTAATAACCATGCGATTATTAGAATTTTCTTCCATATTCTCATTTGTTGTTCCTGCAGTTCTGATTACAATTTTTTCAAATTCTTTACTCACTCCTGTTATTATTTCCTTAGCTAATGTTTGCATGTTGAACTCGTTGTTTTGTGCTTCGCCCTCTGGAGGACTTTTAGCTGGACTCTTGTCCTGGTTCGAGTCTCCATTATTTTTTCTTGTTGTTTTAACCATTTTATATAAGTTAACAGTTTTTTCAATCCCTGAGTTGGAGTTTAGTGGTGTAAAAGCCTTTTTTTTTTCCCCTGTAGGCTATGGTAGCCTGAGGGCTTTTAAACTATCAATAGGCTTCTTGGCTTAATCAATGACTCCTGACCAAGAGATAAAGCAGGGTGTGGCAGAGATAATCCAGTGGTTATGCAAAGAGACTTTCACAGCCCTTCAGCTATGCCACCGAGGTATAGGTCTTCTCCTGAGTTTCCCGGTTAGATCTCTGTGCCCTGGTGTCCCTCCCTGTTACTGCTCCAGATTCTGAGGGTAGTAGCAATGGAGACTCAGAGTTGTATTTGGTGAGTCTCTGGGGAGTCCTTTCCTCCCTTCAGCTGTCCCCTTGTTGGTGGAGCAGACTGGAGGTGGTGTCTCCACTGACAAACTGTCGAACTGTTAGCAGTCACTTAATCTCTCCTTAGGCCCCTCTCTCCTCTCTGTCACCAGCCATGCGTGTTTGTACTCACGGGTGATTTACTGGGTTTCTGTGGTCATTCTAGTCCTGTCTTGTTTCGGTCCGGGTGGTCTCCTTTGGTATTCCTAGTTGATCCAGGAGAGGAGAGGAGAGGAGAGAAAGCGATCTGCTGCTCGTAGCTCCGCCTCCGGAACTCAACATTGACTTATTTACAGAGGTCACACTCATAATTTTTGCACACAACCCCAGGGTAAAACCCACCCCCAAAATTCTCTACTATTTTCTGATGCTTCAGTGAAGTGCAAAAATTATTTCAATAAAGTATGAAATAAGACATTTTAAACAAATATCACCTTTTATCTGTCAGCTGTTTTGTGTCCTCATCAGGAGGCAGAAGCTCACTACTTACTCAGTCCTTCACCTGTGTGAAGCTCATCTCCCAAGATGCCTAAGGTACTTAACAACAGAAGCCGTACAGTCATAAGAGGAAGTTTGGGGCTGGGGATGTGGTTCAGAGGCAGAGTGCATGCTTCACATATATGAGGCATTGGTTTAAATCCCTGGCACCAAAAATCAATCACTCAATACACAAAGAACCTTAACATAAAGAGTGTTAAGCCATGAAAAGAGAGTAAATATGAAGACATTAAAAAAAACTCTCCCCATGTTCAGCTGGGAAGCAATTACAGAAGCCAGACCTTCCACCTTCTGCATCCCATGATGACCTTGGGTCCATACTCCCAGAGGGATAAAGAATGGGAAAGCTATCAGGGGAGGGGAGGGGATATGGAGATCTGGTGGTGGGAATTGTGTGGAGTTGTACCCCCTCTAACCCTATGGTTTTGTTAATGTCTCCTTTTTTAAATTAAAAAAAAACTCTCAAAGGTTCCCTAAGTTTGAGTAAGAGGACTCAGGAAGGATAGTTTGGAATGGAAGCCCTGTCTTCAAGATGGGATTCAGACCTTATTAGAGAAGAGATCGCTGCAGTCCATGGGTGGCAGAAAAAATTGTCAATGAAAGATCTGCTCCAAATTTGCCTAAAGAGCAGAGAAAGGTGTTCAAGAGTACAGGTAAACCATAGCTGGTGAGAGACACTTAACACCATTTCAGTATTTGGTTTAAAGAATGTGGGATGCTTTTCAGGAATGTAGTCACCAGGCCCAAGTCATGGCAACAACATCACCAGAGAACTGCCCTGAACTTATGGAGATTGTACCATAGGATGTTCCCATATACTGGCAATACATATCATGCAACAGGAGCAGGAGACAGCAAAAAACAGCACTGTTGACCAGGATAGAGAAGCTCCTGCTTCTGAGCTTTCTCTCCTAGCAAGCCTTTTCATGGGCTAAGAGCCTAGTGGAAAGTGAGTGTGGCCCATCATCCCCAAGTGGGTTCTGGGTACTAAGTACGGAGATACTAGGCAAAACATTGGTAAGTGGCACAAACCAGGTACCATAACAACAGGTATCAATCATAACAACAGGAATTAGCATGATTTTTTTGTAAAGGTCCTGGTATTAAAAGACTATAAACTCTGAAGTCACATAATCTCTGTCAAAACTACTCAGTTCTGCAAATGCTACATGGGCACCAGTATAAACAGTATGTAAACAAATGAGCACTGTGGTGAGCCAATAAAACTTGATTTTAAAATTCCTAGAGTATGTGTCCCACAGGAATGAGTTAACTCTGGACTTACCAAAGTGAATAATCTATGTTCTCTGAATAAGATTATGTTGAAAAAAAGGAATGAGCATATGTATATATAACTGAGGAATTTAAATAGAGATAATAGTTACTATTATAGTTTGTATTTCTTGTATTTCCAGACTGAGCAAGAACTATGAAATGAATGCCTGTATCCTCATCCTACCACAAAATTCACAGACTGAAGTTTTAATATTCTGATGGTTTAGTGGCTTTGTAAAAAGATCTGCTTGTTCTGAAAAAATAGAGGGGATAAGAGCATATAGAGA
The DNA here is from genome assembly GCF_950295315.1 of Erinaceus europaeus. Lineage (NCBI taxonomy): Eukaryota > Metazoa > Chordata > Mammalia > Eulipotyphla > Erinaceidae > Erinaceus > Erinaceus europaeus. The sequence continues at coordinate 23,041,610 of NC_080177.1, forward strand.
TAAGAACACTACTCTGCTCTGGCATCAGAGTATACATAGGTGAAATGTGCATCCTCTGAGGTCTCAGGCATGTAGGTTATGTTCTCAAACAGACTGAGCTATTTTCTTGATCATGGAGATGGATGATCTGAAAGATAACTTGACCATGAAGCACAACAAGCACATCCTGTATACTTGCTGGCACTCTAGGTCTTTGTTGCATTGATTGTAATGTCAGATTATTGAGCTTTATTTTATTCTCTATGGAATCAAAATTGCCACCCTCAAAAAAATTCTCTTTGGAATAAGTAGGGAGTCGGGCGGTAGAGTAGCAGGTTAAGTGCAGGCGGAGCAAAGCACATAGAATAAGTATCTTTGGAGTGACTTGAATGCTGAGTGGCTTGAATAAGTATCAGTGATATGGAATAAGTATCATTGGAGTGACTTGAATGCTGAGTGGCTTGAATAAGTATCAGTGATATGGAATAAGTATCATTGGAGTGACCTGAATGCTGAGTGGCTTGAATAAGTATCAATGATATGGAATAAGTATCATTGGAGTGACCTGAATGCTGAGTGGCTTGAATAAGTATCAATGATATGGAATAAGTATCATTGGAGTGACCTGAATGCTGAGTGTCTTGAATAAGTATCAATGATATGGAATAAGTATCATTGGAGTGACCTGAATGCTGAGTGGCTTGAATAAGTATCAATGATATGGAATAAGTATCATTGGAGTGACCTGAATGCTGAGTGGCTTGAATAAGTATCAATGATATGGAATAAGTATCATTGGAGTGACTTGAATGCTGAGTGGCTTTTACCATTTTTCTTTTCTTTCTTTTCTAATCAGAACAGTGCTCAGCTCTGGCTTAAAGTAGTGCATGGAATCCCAGAGCCTCAGACATGAATCTTTTTCATAACCACTTTGTTATCCAGTACTCCTAGCTACCTTTTTATTGGAGACATTTAAATGTGTAGAGAGCATCTCACAAAGCAAGATTTAGACTAGAATATAGCTATTAATGCTATGTTGTTCTTCCCACTGCTGAAATCAAAGTGCTTTGCTACACCTGTTTGGTTGATTCTATAGCAACCAGGGAATCTTGGTCTTATACATACTGATGAATGAAAGAAGGAAAGAGAGATAGAGATAGAGAGAAAAAAAATTAGAGAGCTCTCTCCCTCAGTGAGAGTATCTTCGTGTCACTAACCTCTTTAAATCCTGCTTGGCAACTTAATTTCTTTTAATTAAAATCCAACCTCTTTAAATTTAGCTTCTTTTAAATCCTATATAGCAATTTAATTTCTTAAATCTAGGGGAAAAGGCCGCTAATTAAATCTGCATAATCTCTAGGCACACAATTCCTGTGTCTCCCCATTAAGACCTTCCATGACTGATTTCTTCCCTAAACATTATTTGCCTTTAATTGAATTAATTTAATCCACTTTAAGTTATTCAGTTTGCCTAATTTCTCCTGATGTTTTATATCAAGGAGCAATTAATGCTATTATTCACATTTATTAATTTTTGTTTCTCCATCTGATATAAATTTGATTACTTTCCAGCCTCAAGTGTTGTTAAAATTTTCGGGCTCTTGCTGGGCGGTTTAGCTTCACGGCGGGTAACAGAGACGCGGAGACAACGGCTGGGCAGGGAAGCTGTATTTCTTTATTCAGGAACAAAGATTCACAAACAAAGACAAACTAATCACCAAACAGAACTCTGCTGTCTCTTTGCGGCGGCGGCGCAAGCACTCTCTCTTACTCTCGAACTCAGGAACCGTCTCTTACTCTGGAACTCAGGAACCCAGGAACTCTGGAACTCTGTCTCTCTGGCACTCTCTCTTACTCTGTAACCCTGAAACTCTCGAACTCAGGAACTCTCGAACTCTCGTACTCTGAAACTCTGGAACTCTCTTACTCTCAACTCAGGAACCCTCTCCCGGGGTTCCTTCGGGGCGGGGCCAAGCGGGCCCACGAAATTAGCAGGCCTGATCCAATTCTCTTGGCGGGGGGAGGGCTAGAACAAGCCAATGTAAAGCATACGACACTCAAGGAAACTGAAGGGGAAGCACTTACTGTCCCTTGAAAGATCAGTGTTGGATGTAAACATGAACTGTAGGGGCTGGAAACTAGCTGCACATAGTAGAACACACATGTGTGAGACCCTCAAATTAAATCTCCAGGTATCACTAGCAGAGAAGCTTCACAAGTGATGGAGTATTTCTGCCAGTGTCTCTGGTATCTTTTTTTAAAAAAATAAATAAATATTTAAAAAAAAGAGTCACACAAGTGTGTGGTCTGGGAGGTGGTACAGTGGATAAAGCATTGGACTCTCAAGCATCTCTCATATCCTTATTTCTCTCTCTCTCTCTCTCTCTCTCTCTCTCTCCCTCACTAGTTACCAAACAAAACCTAATGCTAGCAGGGGGAGGAGAATTATAATTTTTTTAAATTTTATTTATAAAAAGGAAATACTGACAAAAACCATAAGATAAGAGGAGTACAACTCCACACGATTCCCACCACCAGAACTCTGTATCCCATCCCCTCCCCTGATAGTTTTCCTATTCTTTATCCCTCTGGGAGTGTGCACCCCAACTGCAGGGGGGTCACTTCACAAGTGGTGAAGCAGGTCTGCAGGTGTCTATGTTTCTCTTCCCCCTCTCTACCTCCCCCTCCCCCTCAATTTCTCTCTTATCCAACAAAAGAATAAAGGGGGGATGGGCACCAGGAGCAGTGGATTAGCCCTAGTGATAGCCCTGCAGGCAAAAAAAATTTTTTTTTTCAAGCAGTGAATTGTAGTGTATAATCCACTCCTGATCACTTCCCAGCCTTACAGATAAAGACATTTGCTGACATAGTATAATTTTCTTTTTTTAAATTTCTTTATTGAGGAATTCATGTTTTACATTCGATAGTAAAGACATAGCATAATTTTCAAGAAATTGTCTAATGACCAAGAATAAGTTATAGGAAACATTATGCTTTAGTATACTGCCATTTGTGAGGTTCCGCCCCCATTTCCTTAATTGTTTCATAAGCATGACAGAGAGCTTAAGAGAAGTAGCATAAAACTCTGGTATGTACAGTGTAAGGGACTAAAACTGGAGCACTCTACCATGAGCTACCTGTGTGGCCACACCTTTTATGTTTTTAAATGAAGGAGAAAATATATTCATATTTGCCCGCATTAACAAATTCTATGTGAAGAGATTCTAGGAGTGGATAACAGCAAGAGAAAATTAAATACACAGGCTTTCACCATATTTTTATATTTTTAGTCTCTTGAACCATATACATGCTTTATAGCCCCTTCAGCAGTTTCCAAAATTAGAATTTGATTTATGTTAAATTTTATATTAAATAAACAGATCTGGGTAGTTCAGTAGTAGAATACATGATTTATATGCCTAAGGTCACAGGCACTTATGTCTCTGGGATAATACTGTATTCTTCAATTTCAACTAATATGAGTGAATTCTGTTAAAACTCTAACAATTTTATCTAGAGGAAATCAGGGCAATGCCTTAAGAGATTTGGATAATGTGCTCTATTGGGAAGCCATGATGTTTATTTCAGAAATTAATATTAAATTGTGACTATGCAGAGAGTTATCTAGATAACTAGGAATATGGCTTATTATGAGTGCAAAATCCCTAAAGGCAAACTGGCTACAAAAATTGAAGATCATTTCATATTCATAGTCAAAGTCATGTGACATTTCAAAGCCATCCTCGTGAAATGCTTAGCTAAAACCTTAACAAAACTATAGTTTAATATTATTTATAGTTATACAATGAGAAAACTAAATATGGAGAAATAACCACACCTCTTTTCAGAACTACTGACAGAGGTGATTACTAGTGATGTCATACCAAGTGTTCACAAATAGTATGTTATGGTCTATCAACTGCAAACTTGAATAAGGTATGTATGAATAGTTAGTTTATGACAGGATAATCCTTTATTCATTAATCATCTGTGTTAAAAATTATAAGTGACTCAGTTGTAATAAGTGTAAGTTTACATATTGAGGATTTTTATTTATTTATTTAAAATATTTATTTATTCCCCTTTGTTGCCCTTGTTTTATTGTTGTAGTTATTGTTGTTGATGTTGTCGTTATGGATAGGACAGAGAAATGAAGAGAGTAGGGGAAGACAGAGAAGGCCAGAGAAAGATAGACACCTGCAGACCTGCTTCACCGCCTGTAAAGCGATGCCCCTGCAGGTGGAGAGCTGGGGGCTTGAACTGGGATCCTTCTGCCGGCCCTTGCGCTTTGCACCATGTGCGCTTAACCCGCTGCCCTACCGACAACTCCCACATATTGAAAATTTAGAATGTAAAAATTCATTGCATGAACCTTCTTATAATACATATAACGGGTGTTTGAAAAGTATGCCAGTTTACCTGGGGCAATTATATGAGTGTTGTGATTTCCATAACACACATTATGTGGCTATACAACAATTTGTACTTTCTTTTAAAATTTTTTTTTAAAATATTTATTTATTTATTTATTTATTTATTTTCCCTTTTGTTGCCCTTGTTGTTTAACATTGTTGTGGTTATTATTGTTGTTACTGATGTTTTCGTTGTTGGATAGGACAGAGAGAAATGGAGAGAGGAGGGGAAGATAGAGAGGGGGAGAGAAAGACAGACACCTGCAGACCTGCTTCACCGCTTGTGAAACGACTCCCCTGCAGGTGGGGATCCGGGGGCTCAAACTGGGATCCTTAAGCTGATCCTTGCACATTGTGCCACATACATTTAACCTGCTGAGCCACTGCCTGACTCCCATCAATTTGTACTTTCAATTAACTATAGCTTACTTGTGAAAAAAATTCGATAATGTCTAATCTAATTTTACCAAACAATGAGATAATTATTACATATATTAGGCAAAATACTTCAGGATTTTAATTAATGGTCAATATATTTTCTTAATGAAGGATTGATATAACTAATAAAATTCAGAATATTCATCTGACTTTAATGCAAAAAGTGATGCTCTAAATACTTATTTTTTGCTGATATAACTATTGTAAGTTTACCACATCATACTTCCATTTAGATTGCCTTAATATGTTGGAATTAATTACCTGTGGAAAGTGGATATAAACAAATTCCAGCTACTTCAATTGTTTGAGGAAGCAACATACATTGGTAAATAAAGACATAATGTGATATGATTTTTTCTTTTTTTATATTTATCTATTTATTTATTTTCCCTTTTGTTGCCCTTGTTGTTTAACATTGTTGTGGTTATTGATGTCGTTGTTGGATAGGACAGAGAGAAATGGAGAGAGGAGGGGAAGACAGAGAGGGGGAGAGAAAGATAAACACCTGCAGACCTGCTTCACCGCCTGTGAAGCGACTCCCTTGCAGGTGGGGAGCCAGGGGCTCGAACAGGGATCTTTATGCCGGTCCTTGCACTTTGCACCACGTGCGCTTAACCCGCTGCGCCACCGCCTGACTCCCATGTGATATGATTTTAAAGATGAATTGCATTAATAGCATTTCTTTTTCAAATAAACAAATAGGGTTGTTATAAAAATGTATAGAGTGAAAAAAATTATATTTGTCCAAGTATATGTTCCCATGATTCTAGCATAGTAAGAGTTTTGACTTTGGTGTACATGTGTGTGTGTACACTTGTGCACATGCACATATATGTTATTAACATCAGTTCAAAAATTCACTACATATGGGTATGATTAGACTTGATTTTCCAATACTCTGGATTAAATTTTATATTAATTTTGATGATTTCACCAGTATGAATTTTTGTACAATTTTGAACGGTTAATTCATTGAAGAAATAAAAAGAGAACTTAAAAACTACCTGTAAAACAATAAGAAAAATGACAACAGAAGCTACCAGACTTTATTCAAAGGAGGTCTCGAAACTTTACATCAGGCTCAACCTGACGCTGTTGACTGGCTACGGAAGAATGGCAAATGCTAGAAGAAGAAGAATGGTATATAGCAAAAGAAGTCTTATGGGAGAAGTTTATAGCAATACAGGCCCACATAACAAAAAGTGAAGATTTCTCAAGCAAGCTATCTAACATCACAACTGAACCAACTAGGAAAGGAGCAGCAAAGAGACCCAAAAGCCAACAGTAGAAGGGAAATAGTCAAAATCAGAGCAAAACTAATAAAATAGAAACCAAAAAGATGATTCAAAAGATTAATGAAACCAAGAGCTGTTTTTTTTTTAAATATTTATTTTATTTATTTATTCCCTTTTGTTGCCCTTGTTGTTTTATTGTTGTTGTCGTTGGATAGGACAGAGAGAAATGGAGAGAGGAGGGGAAGACAGAGAGGAGGAGAGAAAGACACCTGCAGACCTGCTTCACTGCCTGTGAAGCGACTCCCCTGCAGGTGGGGAGCCGGGGTTCGAACCGGGATCCTTATGCCGGTCCTTGTGCTTTGCGCCACCTGCGCTTAACCCGCTGCGCTACAGCCCGACTCCCCCAAGAGCTGTTTTTTTAAAGGATAAATAAAATAGGTAAACCACTGGCCAGATACCAAAAAAAAAAAGAGAGAGAGAGAAAGAGAGGAAGACCCAGTTTGAGCCCCCCAACTCCTCACCTGCAGGGGAGTCGCTTCACAAGCGGTGAAGCAGGTCTGCAGGTGTCTATCTTTCTCTCCCCCTCTCTGTCTTCCCCTCCTCTCTCCATTTCTCTCTGTCCTATCCAACAACGAATTGCGTCAACAAGGGCAATAATAATAACCACAACGAAGCTACAAGGGCAACAAAAGGGAATAAATAATAATAAATTTAAAAAAAAAAGAAAACGAGGGAGGAAGGAGAGAGCTTCGGTAAAAGTAGTGGGAATGAAAGAGGTGAAATCACAACTGAGGATGGGGAGATATAAAGAATCACAGAAGGACACTATGAATACCTCTGTGCAGATAAATTAGACAAGCTAGATAAATGGATTAATTCCTAAAATTGTACCACCTATCAAGCTTAACCCACAGGTATTCAGCAGCTCAAAACAGGCCAATCAGTAATATATACATTGAATCAGTAATCAAAAAATCTCCTCAAGAATAAAAATTCAGGTCCAGATGGTTTTATCAATGAAGGCACTAACACTAATTCTCCTCAAACTATTTCAGAAAATTGAAGGGGAGAAACCACTCCTGAACACAGTCTATGAGACTAAAACCACATTAATCCCTAACATATGAAAGGACTTGACCAGAAAAGAAAACTATAAAACTCTATTCTTGATGTACACTGATGCAAAGATTCTAAAAAAAAAAAAAAAAAAACCAACCAAACAAACAAAAAAAAAAACAACTTGGAAAATTGAATTCAACAATATATCAAGAGAATAACTCACCAAGACCAAGTGGGAAGGGCAGGTGTGTGACACACTTGGTCAGGTGCACAAAAGACTCAATTTCAAGCCCCTAGTCCTCACCTACAGGGAGAAATATTCACAAGTAGTGAAGCAGGGCTGTAGATGTCTCTCTGCCTCTTTCTTTTCAATCCTACCTCCCCCTCAATTTCTCTCTATCTCTATTCAATAATAAGTAAATAAAAATATTTTTTTAAAATGACCAAGTGGAGGTCATTCCTGCAAAGCAGGGATGGTTCAGCATTCACAAATCAGTCGATGTAATCTACCATATCAAAAAAAATAATAACAACCACAGATGAATGCTTTTAAGTTTAGTAATATAGATAACATAAAATTAAATTATTATGTGCACTAGTAGTTACATAAGTCTACCGCTTTTTAGGATTAGGTTTCAATGAAATTGTTTATCATTATTTGTGCTGCACTCTGTTTTTATCAATGTGTAACAATTGGAATTGTATTAATATGATCATTATTCTCTTTTCCTGAAATAATAATAATAAATATAATAATAAAGAAAACAATGAACTTGCTATGACAAGAAGCTAATGTAAATTCTAAGGTGTCATTTATTAAAAACTATACTTACATAACCTGCTCTCATAATATATCTTATTATGTACATTATAAGTTACATATATATTAACACATTGAGCTTTTCAATGGTAAATGTGAAGAGAATCTCATAGATAGTAGTTTCAGTTAAACATGTTGGCATATACACCTCTATGTATAAATATCTCCAATTCTCTTTTTTATGATAACTAAAATTCACTAAACTTATAGGAAATCTCAAGAGTGAATCTCAACAGGTAGTAAATTAGCATCATTTGTTAGCAAAGTAACAAAACAATATCAAGTTCCTGACAGAGGGGCACACTATCATAGGTGTGAAATTATAGGCAAAAATCAGCAAATTTCATTGAAACCTAAAAGCATTCATTTAATAAAGTAGGCTACTTGTCTTCTAGTTTTTCTTCATTTTGAAAATGTCTTACATCTCTACCATTACTGCCACTCTGTTTAAAATTAAGCACTATATATCTGCACAGTAAGGATGGTACATACATAGGCAAAGGTTGTATTTTTCCATTTCACTGACACCAATATAGGCAGTTTAGATACCATGCCTTCCCACCATGAGCTGTCACAAAGAAAATATTCTTAATTATAACAGGTTCATGGTAGTCATCCTTCATGCTAAGTAGAAAATCACGCATCTGTGTAGAGATGCATGATGGAAGAGATGGAAGAGAGTTGAAATATACAGAGGTAGTTTAACAAACAGACACTAAAAATAAAAGGGGGAAAATAAAACAAAAACAAACTCTCTTGGCAGAATCATTAGAAATGTAGAAGTAGGGGGTTGGGGGGTGGTGCAGTGGGTTAAGCACATGTGGCGCAAAGCGCAGGGACCGGCGTAAGGATCCTGTTTCGAGCCCCCAGCTCCCCACCTGCAGGGGAGTCGCTTCACAGGTGGTGAAGCAGGTCTACAGGTGTCTATCTTTCTCTCCCCCTCTCTGTCTTCCCCTCCTCTCTCCATTTCTCTCTGTCCTGTCCAACAATGAACAACATCAACAATGACAATAATAATAACCACAATGAGGCTACAACAACAAGGACAACAAAAAGGGGGGAAATGGCCTCCAGGAGTGGTGGATTCAATGTGCAGGCACTGAGCCCAGCAATAACCCTGGAAGGAAAAAAAAAAAAAGAAATGGAGAAGTAGTTTGGAATCAGCAGATGCATTATCATTTGGTATGAATTGAGAGAAGCATGCAGGAATGTGAGCCCCACCCTAGAGTTTCTAGGACTTGGGGAAATATGGGCTTTATAGAGGAAGCAGGAGGTTCCTGCTGTCTTAGGGTTTAAGAAGGCAATAGATAGTTACGGCTTTAATCAAATTATTTGGCATTTGGGTTAACTTTGAAAATTCTATTGTTAAAATTTGGGGTATCATACATGACATCACCACAATTTATGTCCTTTGACATTATTTTTATATAGCTGTGTCTTATAAAGTAACACCACCAATCATCTCCCTGGTTCTAAGCTTTTAAAAGAGTCAACATTTCAAAGAACAAGTAATTATTATAAATGTATTAATAATTTGAGGGCTTTTAAACTATCAATAGGCTTCAGCTTAATCACTGACTCCTGACCAAGAGATAAAGCAGGGTGTGGCAGAGATAATCCAGTGGTTATGCAAAGAGACTTTCACAGCCCCTCAGCTATGCCACCGAGGTATAGGTCATCTCCTGAGTTTCCTGGTTAGATCTCTGTCCCCTGGTGTCCCTCCCTGTCACTGCTCCAGATTCTGAGGGTAGTAGCAATGGAGACTCAAGAGTTGCACTTGGTGAGTCTCTGGGGAGTCCTCTCCTCCCTTCAGCTGTCCCTTTGTTGGTGGAGCAGACTGTAGGTGGTGTCTCAACTGATAAATTGCTGGACTGTTAGCAGTCACTTAATCTCTCCTTACACTCCTCTCTCCTCTCTGTCACCAGCCACGCATGTTTGTACTCACTGGTGATTTAGTGGGTTCCTGTGGTCATTCTAGTCCTGTCTTGTTTCAGTCCCGGGTGGTCTCCTTTGGTATTCCTACTTCATAAATGTATTAATAATTTGAGACCACTGTTAAAATTCAGTCTGATTCTGGGGCCCTACTTGGGGAGTCCTGAGATTCCCAAACAGACATGATGGGCTTCGACCTCAAATAAATCCCTCTCTCCATTGTTACCGGTCATCTCTATCAGCAACAACAAAATAGACCCCTTTGTGGGCCCCCATAGCACCTTGCCCTCAACTTGGATCAACAACGGTAGACAATGTTGTCCATCCTCCAAAGGGAGGATACACAATATACTCTATGCTACACATGAGGAAGATGTGGTGCTTTGGAGATCCTTAGAAATTACTATTACTTGTGGTCCAGGAGGTGGCGCAGTGGCTAAGGCACTAGACTCTCAAGCATGAGGTCCTGAGTTCAATCCCTGGCAGCACATGTACCAGAGTGATGTCTGGTTCTTTCTCTCTCTCCCCTATCTTTCTCATAAATAAATAAATAATCTTTAAAAAAAAAGAAATTACTATTACTCAATTTAAATTAAAATGAATAGGCTTTATTAAGACCATGGGAGTTTTAATAAGAGAACCTGGGGAATGTTCCAAGAGATTTGGAGACTGTATTCACATTGGATGCTGGGAATTTATTTAAAGACCTTATGTTAAACTGTGACTCTACAGGTAATTATCTAGGTAATGTGCTAGGAAGAGGAGCTATATCAGGTAAAGTCCCATACAGACACACTATCACACTTTTGTATTGTTATTAACATCAGACAGCCTCTTATGGTGGTGGTGGGGCTTGAACATGTGACCTTTGGTGCCTAAAACATGACTATTTAAAAAATAACTTATTGGGTAGAGATAGCCAGAAATTGAGAGGAAGAAGATGATAGGGAGAGATGTAGAGAGACACCTACAACACTGCTTCACCACTCATGAAACTTTATTCCAGCAGGTGGGGACTGAAGAGTTCAACCCAGGTCCTTTCACACTCTAATATGAGTGCCTAATCAGGTGCACCACCACCCCAGCCCTGACATGAGACTCTTTGCATAACCATGTTATCTCTTCAGCTCCCAGACATACTATCTATATAAAATAGATGACAAATCAATTCATGGACTATTTAGCCAAAATCTTGACAATACTCCTATAATTTTAAACACCATAGTAATAAAAATGAGGAAATGAAATATAGGGGATACTATTGAAACCCTCTTAGTCTTAGTTTACCAGGAGAAATGATTACCAGTGATTACCACACATTACCAAGCAGTATGTTGTGGTCTGTTACATGAAAACATGAACAATTATGGAAGGTTGTTGTTTATAGCAGGATAGTACTTTATTAATTACATATCAGAGTTAAAACATAAATCGCTCAGTTTTAATAACAATTTTACATACTGTACTTATAGCATAAAAATCATCACACGAACATTCTCAAAATAAAGATAGCAGGTATTTTAAAAGCATCCCAGTTTACTTGATGCAATGACATGACAGTTCTGAGTGCCATGTTTTTCAAAACATACATTATTAAGTTTGGATATATAATAATCAATATTTTATGGTAGTTATGACTATAGCTTATTTGTAAAGATTTTCAATATGTCTTTTGCAATGTTACCACTATTTAGACTCATGTTTTGTCTTACTAGCAAAATACTTCAGCATTTTAATATTCAACATACTTTTCTAAATAAGAGATTTAAATGAGTTTTAAAAATTCAGAATGTTTCTCTATTTAAGGCAATGAATGATATTCTAAGCATTTCTTATTGGTAACACTCTAATGTACCCAAATATCAGTTATATTGTTTTCATGTATTATTAGCCATCTAGTGTAAGCAGGTATAAATACAAACTAATTTAGTTCTTTGAGAGAGCAACACTCCACAATGTGTTTTCTATAAAAATTGTGGAGTACAGACATAAGGTGAATTGAGTTTAGAGATGAAGTACATTAATGGCATTTCTGTTACAAATAGGCAAATGGATTGTTTTAAAAGTACAGAAGGAAAATTATAGTTGTACAAACATATTTCCTTGAACCTCTGACATATTAATAACAGTTTTAAATTTGGCTTAACTAGAAAATATAAATATAATAAAGTGTTATTTGACTTCTGATATACTAAAAAAATCCAATAAATTATAAAATTAGGCTGAATTTAAAACTTTTTTCCCAATATTTTGAATTAAGATATTTAAATACCAGGTGTTCATGACTTACTCTGTAAATGAATTTGAAGTAAAAAAAATTGTGTAAGGAATTTAAAAGGAGGCTAGGTATCTTTAGAAATATATCCATTTAAATGAAAAAAACCCTATATTTTAACTATATTTTCTATTTTTGAATTTATGCAATTTTATACAGGTAATTCAACTTTACTACATTTGTTTGACTTAAATTCTCTAATTTTTCCTGCTGTGTAACTATATATATATATATATATATATATATATATATATATATATATCAGTTAAAAGCTTTGAATATTAATTTATATTTGTAAGGTTTCCTTCAAGAATAGATTTTCATATTTAATAAGATGTAAATGTGACTTAAAGAGTTCCATGGTCCTTATATTTGTAAGGTTTCTATTCTATGTGAGTTCTCTAATGCTGACTTAAATGTGAATTGCACGAATAGTATACCACATTCTCCAAATTGGTAAGCTTTCTATTTGCTTTAAATTCTGTGATGTTTAGAAAGGTCTGATATCTACTTAATGCCTTTTCCACATTGTTTACATATATAAAGAGTCTCTCCAGTATGAATTCTCTGATTAGGACTAAGGTGCCTGGTCTGCTTAAATGTTTTTCCATACACCTTACATTTGTAAGATCTCTCTCTAGTATGTACTCTGGTGTGGAGTGAGGTATGAGACCCAGTAAAAAGCTTTACCACACTATTTTTATTTGTAAGGTTTCTCTCTAGTCAGTATGTATTCTCTGATGTCAGGTCAGGTCAAACCAACATGTAAAGGCTTTTCCACATCCTTTACTTTTGTCAGGTTTCTCTACAGTATGTATTTTCTGATGTCGAACCAGGTAAAACATCCTTGCAAAGGCTTTTCCACATACTTTACATTGGTAAGATTTCTCTCCTGTATGTATTCTTTGATGTTGAATCAGACCAAACTTCCATGCAAAGGCTTTTTCACATTCTTTACATTGGTAAGGTTTCTCTCTAGTATGTATTCTTTGATGTCGAATCAGGCCAAACTTCCATGCAAAGGCTTTTTCACATTCTTTACATTGGTAAGGTTTCTCTCCAGTATGGTTTCTCTTATGTTTAGCCAGGCCAGAATGCCATCTAAAGACTTTTCCACATTCTTTACATTGGTAAGTTTTCTCTCCAGTATGTTTTCTCTGATGTACAGTAAGGCTTGATTGACACTTAAAAATTTTACCACATTCATTACATTTATGAGAATTTTCTCCAATAGGAACTCTCTGGTTTTGAATAAATGTTGGAAACTTCTCATGTTGATCAGATAGAAGATATTTTTCCTCATCACTACTACTCTGAATCTCGGGAACATTAAGGTTAAACTCTAATAACACATCACCTGTGAAATGTTTAGAATGATCATAAGCAGTTTGCACAAGTTTATTTTCCTGAAGCTGCAAATTTTCATTTAAAAAATATGCAAGATTAGATTCTTTTTGTGTGTTGTTGCTTGTAAAAACAAATTGTCCACAACCAACAGGCTCCATGTAGGTATTTTCTGGGGGTGATTTATACATATGATCCTCACCTGCATTATGAATTGTCTTATGTGTAAATGTTCCATTTTGGTATTTTCCATCATAATAGCAATTCTGCCATTCATGCCACCCCTCATATGTCCTGTCTTTTAGTAAATTTAAGTTCTCATGGCTATCATATCCTCTAAGTGGTACTTCAGGGATAGAGCCTGTTGTTTTTTGTAGTTGTAACAAGATATTGGTATCATAAGGAGACTATCTGAAAAGCATTAAGTAAAAAACATTAGCTTACTTATAGCAAGTAGGTTAAAAAAATCAATATTACAGACATTGTACCTTATCCTATGGTTTTTGCCAGTGTTTACTTTTTATAAATAAAAATTTTAAAACCTTAACTAAATCTGACACTGAATTTAATTTGATAATTGAATTATAAAATTAAAAATACAGGTCAACAAAAGGCATTTCAAACATTGAAAATACATTTAGAGAGGATAACTCATTTCAACTATATAGTTAAGGGGAAAATGTAAAATAGTACCACAGTAAGATGCCACCACATACACATTTGTCTACATCCAGAAGATTGAAAGTGACAAGTGTTAGTTATTATGTGGAGAAATGAGAATTCTGATTTCCTATTGTAGGTAATGCAATTTTTTTTTAGCCCCTATGTAATGTTTTGGTATCTTTATTATTGTATAAAGACAGAGGGAAATGAAGAGGAAATAGAGACAGTGGTTGAGGTGATGGTGCAGTAGATAAAGCACTGGACTCTCAAGGGTGAGAGATCCCAAGTTTAGTCCCCAGTAGCACATGTACCAAAATGGTTTCTTTCTCTCTCTTCCTATCTTTCTCATTAGTAAATGAAATCAGAGAGAGAGAAAGAATCAGAGAGAGACACTTGAACTTCAACACTTATAGAGCTTTCCCCCTGCAGGTGGGGACCAGAGGCTTAAACCTAGGTCCTTGTGTACTATAATGTGTACCTTTAACCAGATGCATCAACACCTGGCCTCACCCCTCTGTGAAATAGTATGGTGATGTCATTTAAAAAATTAAAAATAAAAGCCTTACAGTGTTGCAGTATGACTCATGGTACATAGAGATGTGAAAACACGAATTTAAATGGACTCAAGCACATCTCTATCCATCACACACCATAATATCCAAAATATTGAATCACCCTAAATGCCTATGAACAGAAAAGTAGATAAAGCATTTGTGAAACAAACACAATAGAATACTACCATGGTATTTTAAAAAGGTGTTGTCGAATCTTTTGGACACAATATGAATACAACTGCAGGTAGTGCTACTAACTGAAATTAGTAATTTGAAATAACTACTGAATGATTTCACAAATATGTTTCTTCTTTATTGCGGTGATTAATGGTTTAAAGTTGACAGTAAAATATAGTAGTATACATGTGTAACATTTCTCAGTTTTCTATGTAATAATCTAGCCCTCTCTAGGTCCTCCTATGTTACCATGCTTCAGGAAATGAAACCTCCATCTCTACACCAGAGTCTTTTACTTGGGAGCAATACACCAACTCCAGTCCAAGATCTACTTTGTGTTTTCCCTTCTGTTCTTATTTTTCAACTTCTGTCCACATCCCCTATTTACCCGTCTCTTTCTGGCTTCTCTCACTTAGCATGATTTCCTTCATCCAAGATGAAGTTAAGGTGAATTCACCATTTTAATAACTGAGTAAATATATATATTCACCATTTTAAATAGCTGAGTATATATATATGCATATATATATATTCAACTAATAAATATGTAAGTTATAAGTAAATAAGTGAACTTAAAAAATAAGAACTAGATTTAGAGTGTCTCAACTCTGAAACTTTGTTAGTTATCAAAAGAAATATGAAGGAGACTCATGGGTAAAACTGAGTGCCTCAGTTTTATATTAACAAGAAAATATGATTAGTGGGCTAGGGAACCCTATTTTCATTAATATTTGTGGAAATTTGCTCCTAAATCAGGCCAGGAGACAATGGAGTAGTATATTCAAGAATTTAAAGACTATGACTGCCAAATAATCATGTATTCCCTGAAAATTATCATTTAAATATAAAAAAATAACCAAAATAGTACTAGACATACAAAAGCTAAAGGATTTTAACATTGCCAGAACTGTCTTGCAAAAGGTACTGAAAGGAATGGCACAGAGGAAGAAACAAACATTTAAATCTCAGCAAGATAATACATAGTAAAACAGACCCAGACACATAATCTATGGTTCAAGCCCCCAAGTCCCCACTGCAGAGTGAAAGCTTTACAAGTGGTGAAGCAGTGCTGCAATTATTCCCCCCTCCCCTCTCTCTCTCTCTCTTCCTGCCCTCTTGATTTCTGGATGTCTATATACAATACCTAAGGATAAAAAAGTTAAAAATAAATAAAATTAGAGAGTATATTTTAAGAGAAAGCATTTATAAAGACAGAAGAAACTTTTTTACTATTAATATATTTATCCTCATGTTAACAAAAGTTATAGGTGGTGAGTTCGGGAAACAGCTCACACAGTAGAGTGTGTGCCTTACCAAGTTCACCACTCTAGATGTGAGGTCCTGCACTTACTGATGTGAATCCCATGGGTAGCACTGGGGGAGCTCCATGGGTGGTACAAAGGTGCTAAAGTGTCTCTCTGCTATCTGCTTCTCAAAAACTAAAAGGAAAAAACTTAAAAGTGGCCATCAATTGGTTAGAATATAAACCTTACCTCCTTAGAGTTCAAGAAGACAATGGTTAGTTATTGTTGAACCCTATCTTGAACCCTAAGACAGTAGGAACCTCACATTTCCACTATAGAGCCTATATTTCCCCCAGTCCTGGAACCTTAGGGTGGGGC
Source organism: Erinaceus europaeus (assembly GCF_950295315.1). NCBI lineage: Eukaryota > Metazoa > Chordata > Mammalia > Eulipotyphla > Erinaceidae > Erinaceus > Erinaceus europaeus. Next base: position 23,058,120 of record NC_080177.1, read on the forward strand.
CCACTTTCCTGCATGCATCTCTCAATTCAAATCAAATAATACTGCATCTGCAGATAGCTGATGCTGAGGAATTATTCTGATGCAGTCTCTGCCCCCAGGTTTTACCACGCCCTGCGAAATCCTAGCAGTGCCCCCTTCAACCAAGCCTGCCCCCACACATCACCCCTGATTGTTGCCCAATTAAAGCTCTCTCACTTCCCCCCCCCCTCGGTTCTCTCTGGGCTCTCTCAGTGCCCTCTTTCTCTCTTGCCCGGTGGTGAGGTAGTGGGGAACGGCCATTTTTGGCTGACTCCACATGGCCTGAGCCACCCCCCCATCCAATAATAAAGATTTGTGTACCCCACTACCCCACTTGCTCCGGACCTCCTCTCTCTTCTCCGTGGCGCAGCCCAACACCTGGCCCCAACTGACACCTGGCGTCCATCGTGTTCCGCACTCACGCCCCGCTGGGTGGCCCGGTCTGAGGTCCTCAAAAGCTGCCCAGACACAGGTAAGTGGCATCCGCCTGCCTCTGTGGCCCCGCATTTCCCCCCACCATGGGACTTTTTTCGTTTTATGAGGAGGTGTCCCAGACATTATATCCTTCTCTCCTGGGACAGGTTCTCAATCTCAGAGACGCTTTAATTTTCGCTACACCATGGGTTTTCATGGCTATATTTGCTACTTACAAGATATGTACAAGGTGTTCTGCCACAAAGGTAAGTGACCTTGAGGCTGAGATATGAGAGTTGAAGCATATGTGCGCAAAACTTAAATGCCTTAAGGGATCAGCAGTTAGCCCCACGTGTTTGGCCGCTCCTCCTTTGACCCCGCCCCCAGCTGACCCTGTTGCCCCGGTTCCGGCTTCCGCTTCTCTAAACCCTCCTCCTGATGCCCCGGTTCCGACTTCCGTTTCTTTGAATCCTCCCCCTGCTGACACCTCATCATTAAGAGACCCCGTGGCTTCCTCTCCTTCGACTCCTCCCCCTTCTGACACCTCATCATTAAGAGACCTTGTGGCTGAGATACGAGAGTTAAAGGATATTTTTTCAGCATTTAAAGACCTTAAACCATTTGCAGTCCGCCCCAAGAGCTCCGTCCCCATAGATACGTATTAGTTTCCCTTGCAGCCACCACGGCAGCTTCCATGGCACCTTCCACTTCTGTAGCTCTCTCCCCCGCATCATCAAACCAAGTCCACACCTTCCCTGTAAATGTGGCCCCAACTAGACAAAACCCTCAGGTGTGGCATCCATACTCCTCTAAAGTACCCAGAGAACTCAGGCAAGCCATGAAGAAGGACGGAATTCATGCGCCATGGACCAAGTCCATTTTAAGGAGTTTTTACCAGCACCTTAACACCCCCCAGGACTGGAAAGACCTGGCTTGTGCTGCACTCCCAGACCCCCTCTACCTGCAATGGAAGGCATGCTTCCGTGATGAATGCTCTAGACAATCGCAGGAAAATAGTAACAAACAGATAGAATGGAATTTTGATGCTTTGCTTGGAGCAGGAGTGTTTGAATCTGGAACTCAGCAGGCAGAAGCCAGGTTTCCAACTGGTTATTTTGAACAGGTACACATCTGTGCAACACAAGCATGGGAAAGGGTAACCCCAACCAATGTAGACTCGTCAGTTCCCATTAACTCTCTTCACCAAGGCACTGATGAATCATTAGCGAACTTTATCTCAAGGGTGAGGGCATCCTTAGAGAGAAATATTTATAATCCTGAAGTCAAACTCTCTACTCCTGCACTCTATTGTCTGGGATGGCATGATACCACAATTCTGTCAGGCATGCCTTAATCTTAAACACCTACATACAGATAATTGGATTCTAGCGACACAGGAACTTACATCAAGCTCTTATGGGGCACCCGCTACGACATAGGTTTATGCAGTTACCCCACGTAATCAGAACAGGGCCTGCTTTCAGTGCGGTCGCCAAGGGCATTGGCATAACCAATGTCCAGATAAACTGCGACCGCGCCTCCAGTCAGGGCAACCCCGCCTCCAGTTAGAGCAACCCCGCCTCCAGTCAGGGCAACCCGCCTCCAGTCAGGACAACCCCACCTTCAGTCAGGGAGCCAGAAGCCACGAACAATTTGTCCCAGATGTCGTAGAGAGTATCATTGGAAGAGAGATTGTTGGTCGAAATTTCATAAAGATGGTATGCCCCTGAATGGTACAAATTCGGGGCCTGAGATTTTGTGGACCACTCCTGTTTTAGAATGAGGTCACCCTACTATGACAGTAAAGATTGGCAACATTCCTTTTAAATTTTTGATTGACACGGGGGCATAAAAGATAATTTTAAGGCAAGCAGAGGTTCCCCAAAATTGGGAACTCCTCCCCGGACCCAGTATACATGGAGTAGGAGGGGTGACCCCATCATTTCTCACACGAGATTCGCTCATGTGGGAAGACCTGGAAGGTTCTACCGGACACTTCCGCCCTTTGGTAGCTGATATTAGCACCAACCTACTGGGCAGGGATCTTCTGGAATGTCTTGATGTTAGGATATCCACAGTGCCTCTGCCACTGTTCGTAAGCAAACTCCCCGCTTAGACTGGATTTCTAATGAGCCTGTCTGGTTGGAACAGTGGCCTTTACCTAGGGATAAACTAGAAATTTTAAAGGAGCTTGTCTAAGAGCAGTTATCCTTGGGACACATTCATCATTCTCGAAGCCCATGGAATACTCCTGTCTTTGTGATTAAAAAGCGCTCAGGAAAATGGTGCCTCCTCCAAGATCTCTGTACGGTAAATAAAACCATGCAGGTCTGGGGCTCCCCCCAAAGGGGTTTGCCTTTTGCTTCTGCAATTCCCACAGGAATTCCAATCATAGCTATTGATATACAAGATTGTTTTTTCTCTATTCCCTTGCATCCGCAAGATTGTAAACACTTTGCCTTCTCTGTTCCTCCTATTAATAACACCAGCCCTGCTGATAGATTTGAATGGGTGGTGCTGCCCCAGGGTATGGCCAATAGTCCTACAATTTATCAGGAGGCTGTTAAATCTGCCCTTTTCCCATATATTCATAAGGGCCTTAATGTTTTTCATTACACAGATGATATATTAATATGGGGAAAATCAGATACAGATCTCTATGCCTTACGTGATTTTCTCATTCCTGCATTAAAGAAAATCAGCCTTAATGTAGCTCCTGAGGAGATACAGCTAATTCCTCCAATATCTTTCTTAGGTTCAGAGATTTCTCTAATGTAAATTTGTCCCTTAAAACCTAATGTCACTTTTCCTTCTAAACTTACTCTTGCTTCTTTACAAAGTTTTCTTGGAAATTTAAATTGGCTTAGGCAGTATCTCTATCTGCCTACAAGCTGCCTCCAACCACTATTTGACCTGTTAAAAGGAAACAAACAGCCCTCCTCTAAACGTAAGTTAACTCCCAAGGCCTCCTTAGCACTGGAAAGGGTTAACCAGGCCCTCCAGGACATGCACCTTGTTCGACTCTCTCCCTCCTCTCCGGTAAACCTTCTAATCTTCAACTCCACCCCCACAGTAGTGGGGGCATTGTGGCAAGACCATGGGGTTCTCGAGTGGCTTCACACGTCAGTAGGCAGAGCTCCAAGACTCCTCACTGAGATAGATGCATTAGCATTCATGGTTCGCCAAGGGAGAAATAGGTCTGTGCAGGTCTTAGGGAAAGAACCAGATTTAATTATTATGCCCTTTTCTCTCACAGATACAGAGTGGCTCATACGCCATCATTCCCGCTTTGCCATAAGCTTCGTGGGGTTTCCAGGACAAATAGATAACCATTTTCCTTCTAATAAATTGATAGCTTCTTTACCTCTTTTGCCTCTACTAGCACCTAAACTTTTCTCTCGGGATCCCATTCCCTCTGCTTCTACAGTCTACACTGATGGTGGAAAAAGGGGAGCTGCTGCCCTTATATATTACCCAGACAAACAATCTCCTAAACCTCTCTTTACTGAGATTCCTGAGAATTCCCCTCAGTACAAAGAATTTTATGCTGTTTTCCTTGCATTAAAAGCTGTACCAGAATCCTTCAACCTTTTTTCTGACAGTGTGTATACTGTTAACTTACTTCCATGGCTTGCTCATTCTTATGTGAAAATTGATGACAACCCACTTTCCCCTCTCTTGATTCAAATTGCCTCTATGCTCTGTTCTCGAACCCAACCACTGTATATTCAACACCTTTGTTCCCACAGCCCTCTCCCTGGTTCCCTGTCTGAAGGAATGCTGCAGCTGACCACCTTGCCTCCACAGGAACTTTCCCAGTCTCTGTCTCTGATCCTGCTGATTTCCATTCTCTAACCCATGTTATTCTTGAGAGCTTGTTTGGAGGTTCTAGCAGGGGAGCGCAGCTACTCGTATACCCTCGACCGAAGACCGGTCCGTCTCTATTCGGGGAAGGCCGTCCTCTTCAACCGAGCACGCAGCTTCGGGAGGGACGCACATGGAGCGGTGAGGGAGGAAGGGGACACCCGCCTAGCCAGCCAGATCAGCCGAATCAACCCTGGCGATCAATGGGGTGACAGATGTCGCAGCCAGATCGCCCTCACATCCACCCATGTTATTCTTAAAGGACTTCGAGCTCGATTTCCTGATGTTTCTTTACCACAGTTAAAACATATCCTTGCCACATGTTCTTCCTGTGCAAGTCTTATAAAATCACCTGCTATTCAGACTCTTGGGGTTAACCCCCGTGTCTTAAAAGCTAATGCTATTTGGCAAATCGATGTCACCCACATACCAAACTTTGGCAAACAAAAATATGTGTTTGTCTCAATTGATAACTTTTCTAAATTTATGTGGGCAACAGCTCAGATGGGAGAAAGCTCTAAAAAGCTTGTAAGCCATATGCTCTCTTGTTTTGCCATTATGGGTGTGCCATTTTTTCTGAAAACAGACAATGGGACTATGTTTACCAGCAAACAATTTAAACATTTTTGTTCCCTCTGGAATATTATTCATACCATGGGCATTCCCTACAATCCACAGGGACAAGGCATTGTCGAGAGGGCCCATCAAATGCTTAAGGCTCAATTAAATAAAGATAAAGGTGGAACATATCCTCCCAATATCCAGCTAGCAAAAGCCTTAACTACATTAAATCTCTTTAATATTTACAATAATTCGGACTTACCTCCTATTATTCTTCACTGGCAAACACCATCTACCCTCCCATCTATTAAGGTCAAATGGAAAGACCCACTCGATAAAATTTGGAAAGGGCCTGACCCCCTATTGACCATGGGAAGGGGTTTCGCATGCGTTTTCCCTCAAAATTATTCTAAACCTGTCTGGGTTCCTGCCTGCCATGTCCGACAATACCTGCAGGATGGCGCTGTTATCCCTGAAGAACAAGAAATACTACAAGAGGACTAGATGCAGGATACATCCCAGGACCCATAATACGACATGGCAGAACCTACAAAATCTGGATCACAGAGACCTCTCTCCTACACTTTCCCTGAATGTCTTATGCTATAACTGGCCAGTTGTGTTTTGTGAGTGAGTGTGTTGAATGACCAAAAGAAAATTTTTTTTGCATTACCCATCTGCTCAGAGTACTCTAAAAGGTATTGACTTTATATAAAAATGCTGGAGTTAGCTAAAGTTTCTGGAGATGTCCAGAAAGACTCCAAAATTTTTGTTTTTCTCCCTCCTTTCATTTTTATATATAGTTTTGGTATATATGTAAGTGTTTAGTCTTAAACTGTGTGACTAATAACAGATATAAACTTGTTTTTAAAATGATATGTTTTTATAACAAAGGTTTTTTTTTCTTTCCTCCAGTGTGTTATAACTAAATGTTTATGGGTATGTCTCAAGTTTGGTAACACTAACTTAATGGTCAAAAGTGTAACCTTACAGCTACATTATTACCAGGCAAGGTAAAAATTAATTTGCTAAGGTAACTAACTATTTAAGGTAAAAGTCTAAATGTTTAATGTGACAATACATTGCCAAAATTAAAATATAAATTCTCTATACAGGACACTTTTGGAGGGCCCCAAAAAGTGCCCTGTAAACTATCTTGTGGAAATTAATCCACAACAGATCTGGCATCAATCTGGCACTGTAAATGTTAAAATCATTGTCACGAAAGTGCGTTAACTCTCTAGTAATTTGAGTCTATTTATAATCCAAAGTAAAAATAGTTAAAATTCAAAATACATATTTTAACTAAAATTGGTCTCAAGATCCTGTTGTAGAGACTGCTACAGGAGGTCACATTAGGTGACCTTTAAATAAAATCATAAAGATATTTAAACCAAGTATAATCATCGAGGTATCAACTATAGTAAACCTCTAACTTGTTACAAGTTCAAATTAACCACGAGAAGCAGATTGTTTGTGTTTCTTTCACAAGAATCCCGGGAAAAACCATCTGAACCCCTGCACACCCTGACGTCACCCACTAGATGGCACGACTACAGTGGCATACCCCCCGAAACCCTAGATGTCACTTAACACGATCTGAAGAACCTGATACACAGACTCCAAGGACAGAACTTTCTTAATGCCTGCTTGCCGTTCCTGCCTCTGATTTGCCTGTCACATGTTGGTGGTCCCAGCTAGCTATCTACAGAAAAGCAGAATTCCAGCAGCTGACCTTCCTCATGCAGCATTTCATCCCCTGCCATTTCTTCCCCTAGCCGTCCACTTTGGACTGAGACTTGTATCGGACTTGTTGGCATACCCTATAGACACTTTACACAATTTTAAAGCAGCTTATTTCCCTTCACTCTGCTGAATTTTCATAGACTGATCCTGAGTAGTTCATAGACTTTACAGACTGTTGCCTTGAGGACTATACAGTGCCAAATAGCCCCTCTGTTTGGTGGGTCATGCCCTCCCGCCTCCTCCTCATTATGTACCCTTGCCCCTCCCCCCCAAAACAGGGAACGTTCCTTTACATACCAGTCCCTCCCTTGACATCACACTGGCTTTTACTACACCCCTACCTGTCCCTTCCTGTTTTGTTATATCATGTAGGTTTATGCCCAAAAGGTTTCTTCTCACCCCTACACCACTATTCCTCTGTCATAGATAGTCTTTTACAGACTTTGAACCATCTTATGCGATGACTAGATAGAAAGATAAAAAAAGATGTAGATATTGTGAGGAGATGGTTGAGCAGGCTGCACTTAAACCTATGAGATAAGTCCCTCCAGGTAAGTCTCTCTCTCTAAAGAGGGGTTGAACACAGGGGGACACATAAACCTCACAAGGTTGGCAGCCATTTAAGCCTTCCCTCCTTCACAGAAAGTCCTACATCTTCCCACCTGAGCACAGCATTCCTTAAAAACATTTAAGCCTGCTCCATTCCATATTTCTTTACTGTGTCCATTTAGATATAAAGGGAAAGGAGGAGAGGATGCTGAGGAATTATTCTGATGCAGTCTCTGCCCCCAGGTTTTACCAGGCCCCGTGAAATCCTAGAAGTGCCCCCTTCAACCAATCCTGCCCCCACACGTCACCCCTGGTTGTTGCCCAATAAAAGCTCTCTCACTCCCCCCCCCCCCGGCTCTCATTGGGCTCTCTCAGCACCCTCTCTCTCTCTCTTGCTCTCTCTCGCCCAGTGGTGAGGTAGTGGGGATGGCCATTGTCAGCTGACTCCACATGGCCTGAGCCACCCCCCCATCCAATAATAAAGATTTGTGTACCCCACTACCCCACTTGCTCCGGACCTCCTCTCTCTCTCTTCTCCATGGTGCAGCTCGACACCTGGCCCCAACCGACAGATAGCAACCTATTCAATACAACGAGTGCCACCCCAACATGCTTCACTTCAACTGTGTCCAGAGACTTCAGGTGTGGAATGACAACCCTCCAGCTTCATCACTCGGGTGAGACCTTTCCTTTCACAGTATTCTCTAATTACATTCCAGGTGGTCCACTCACCAATAAAGTCCCCAAACCTAGATATAGTCCAGGTCCCCTGAGATAGAGCATATGTTCACAGTGCCCATAAACCAGGGTAAAATAAATACCTGAAAGCAGAAGTACACAAGAGTCTGTAGTCCCAACACAAGTGTCCCAACACTTCATCTGCACTATTCCAGCCTTTAGGTACATGATTCTTCCACAATTTGTTTGGCTTTGTATGTTAACTCTCTTTTCAGCCACCAGGTTCTGGATGCCAGCATGATCCTGACCAGACTTCCCTAGACAGACAACCCCACCAATGTGTCCTGGAGCTCTGCTTCCCCAGACACCCACCCTACTAGGGAAAGAGAGAGGCAAACTAGGAGTATGGATCAACCAGTCAACGCCCACGTTCAGCGGGGAAGCAATTACAGAAGCCAGACCTTCCACCTTCTGCAACTCACAATGACCCTGGGTCCATACTCCCAGAGAGACAGAGAATGGGAAAGCTATCAGGGAAGGGGATGGGATATGGAGATCGGTTGTGAGAATTATGTGGACCTGTACCTCTCTTATCCTATGGTTTTGTTAATGTCTCCTTTCTTAAAAAAAAAAAGTGAAATACAAAAAAAAAAGGAAAAACAAAGAAAAAAAAACCTTACCTCTTTAATATAAAAAAATAAGATAATAATTATGGTGTCAGTGCTATGTAAAATAAATATTTGGGATAATAACAGTCCTAATTCAGATACATGAGAAAAGTGGATGAAAAACAAACTATATTTCTTACTAAAATGTATGCAATTCATACATTTTATTCAAATGTATGAAGCAATAGAGTGGGGCCTGAGTAGGGGTACACCTGGTAGAGTTGACATGTTACAATGTGCAAGGACTTGGATTTAAGACCCCAGGTCCCCACCTGCAGGAAGAAAGCTTCATGAGTGATGAATCAGTGTTGAATCAGTGATGAATCTCTCTCCCTATCTCCTCCTGTGTTTTTGTCTCCAACCAAAAAAAAATAAAATAAAATAAATATTTTTAAAAGAAACAACACATTAATAGACATGGGTAATTGGTGTAATCTAACACATACACACATATATTCAATCAATGCAATTGATTTTTAAATTTTACTTATTTACTGACAGAGACAAAGAAAATGAGAAAGGAGGTAGAGGAAGAGAAAGAGACAGAGAGAACCCTGCAGCCTTACTTCACCACTCATGAAGATTTCCCCCTTTAGGTGGGAACAGGAGCTTGAACCTAGGTCCTCACACACTCTAATGTGTGCACTTAACCAGGTAAGTGTCACAGCCTGGCCCCTTAAATAAGCACTTTCTATCATAACTTGTAATAAAAGCCACTGATAATTTTTACATAGATTTGGTTTAGAAGTTAAAATACACAGAACAAATATTTGTGAAGTTTTATACAAAAAAAGAATCATTAAATGGTAGCTTAAAATATGGAAACAGCATTCCAGATGCCATCATGATGCCGACTAGACTGCCCTGGACAGACAACCTCACCAATGTGTCCTGGAGCTCCACTCCCCCAGAGCCCCACCCTACTAGGGAAAGAGAGAGGCAGGCTGGGAGTATGGACCAACCTGACAATGCCCATGTTCAGCGGGGAAGCAATTACAGAAGCCAGACCTTCCACCTTCTGCATCGCACAATGACTTTGGGTCCATACTCTCAGAGGGATAAAGAATAGGAAAGCTATGAGGGGAGGGAATGGGATATGGAGACCTGGTGGTGGGAACTGTGTGGATTTGTATCCCTCTTGTTCTATAGTTTTGTTAATGTCTTCCTTTTTAAAATAAATAAATAGATTTAAATATATATGGAAACAGAATCTGTGGAGATGGGTCACTGTTAGAAAACGCAATTTACTACCCAAGGCTCTGGGATATAGCCATAGCACCATATGAGATTAGTGTGGAATCGATTTCTTTTCAGTGTCCCTTCCCTCACACTCTAGAAATCTAAAAAAAAAAAAACCAAAAAAAAAAAAAAAACCAAAGAAATAGAAGAGAAGATATTTGATGGTAATATGCATGTTTAAAACCTAAACTTCAGGGGGCCAGGTGGTGGTACGCCAGGTTATGCATACAGAGTATGAAGCACTAGGATCCATGCAAGGATCCCAGTTTGACCCACCAGCTCCCTACCTGCAGGGGGATCGCGTCACAAGTGGTGAAGCAAGTCTGCAGGTGTCTATCTTTCTCTCTCCCTCTCTATCTTCCCCTCACCTCTCAATTTCTCTCTGTCATATCCAATGGGAAAAAATGGCCACCTGGAGCAGTGGACTCAATGCAGGCACTGAGCCCCAGCTATAACCTTAGAGGCAAAAAATAAAAATAAATAAAATTAAAAAATAAAACGTGGGCTTCACTAAGTTGTTGATGCTAATATGATGCCATCCTGAGTTCCCTGGGAAGATGACCTCAACAGTGTATTCCAAAATCTCACTTCCCCAGAGCCCTACACCACTAAGGGAAAAGACAGAAACAGACTGGGAGTATGGAATGACATGCCAACACCATGCCCTGTGGAGAAGGAATTACAGCCTTATACCTTCTGCACCTCATAAAGAATTTTGGTCCATACTCCCAGAAAGGGATAAAGAATAGGGGAACATCTGATGAAGGGGATGGGACATAGAACTCTAGTGATAGGAATTGTATGGAATTGTGTGCTTATTATCTTATAATGATTAGAGGATTAATCATTATTAAATCACTAATAAATTGTTTTTTAACAACCTAGTCTTCAACTCTTAAATGGACAGTGATTTAAATAATTAAGTAGATTTTATAAAATACAGTAACAATGTAACATTATCCTCTGGTAGTACAAAACCTACATTCTACCCTGGTGTTAATTTTAAATTTATATGAGTCAAGAGACATATTAAATTATTTTACCTTTGAGCAATCATGACATATAAAAATATAGTTTGTTCATTTGTAGAAAGAAAAGGAGAAGAAATTTTTGAAATAAAACATAGGAATGAAATTTGAGCTTAGGATGATTGTTATGTTCTGATAAAATAATTAAGTCTGATAATAGAGGGGCCATTTTGAAAGTCCCTGATGTTTGGAAATCACAAAGGAGTCTCCAGTTTTAAGGAGATTCTACACAATTCCAGTCTCTTCACCACTTTCCTCACACTTCTGACTTAAGAACACAAAAAACAAAAATGGTTTCACATGAATTCTTCAGAAATGTGCAGACTTTTCTAGACCTTGAGAACAGTAGAACAATAATAGGATTTAGGCTCTCACAGTCCAGGAGAAGACTTTGGTTTTACCGTCAGTGCCACAGAAATTCACCAAATTTGAAATAAAATTCTTAGATGGATAGAAAGGTAAGTATTGGACAAGAGATGCCTTTCTGTGATGTCAAGATAAATGATGAATAGAAATGCTGAACTTCCGGGATTGGGCGGTAGTGCAGTGGGTTAAATGCATGTGGCGGCGAAGTGCAAGGACTGGCATAAGGTTCCTAGTTTGAGGCCCTGGCTCCCCACCTGCAGGGGAGTCGCTTCACAGGTGGTGAAGCAGGTCTGCAGGTGTCTATCTTTCTCTCCCCCTGTCTTCCCCTCCTCTCTCCATTTCTCTCTGTCCTATCCAACAACGATGACATCAATAACAACAACAATAGCTACAACAACAATAAACAAGGGAAACAAAAGGGGAAAAATTAGCCTCCAGGAGCAGTGAATTTTTAGTGCAGACACCAAGCCCCAGCACTAACTCTGGAGGAAAATAAATAAATAAATAAACTCTCCCAGATCACAAACCTTGGATCAGAGCCTCTAAACCACACTCTATGGCCTGACTTTGTTGACCTCGTCCTATTTAATCTGTGTCCTTCACATCCACCTTTCTGGTGATGGAAACTATCCCTTCTCCTCATTCGCTGGGCCTCCAGAAAGTGTTTCAAGTCTGATTTACATCTAGTAATACCTGTTTATTCAAAAATGTAATGGAGTCTAGGTGGTGGTACACCAGTTAGAGTGTACCTATTGCTATGTACAAGAACATGGGTTTAGGCTGAGCAAGTTGGTGGTTTATATACACAATAGAATACTACTCAGCTATTAAAAATAGTGACGTCACCGTTTTCAGCCCATCTTGGATGGAGCTTGAAGAAATCATGTTAAGTGAAATAAGTCAGAAACAAAAGGATGAATATGAGATGATCTCACTCTCAGGCAGAAGTTGAAAACAAGATTGGAAGAGAAAACACAATTAGAACCTGAAATGGAGTTGGTGTATTGCACCAAAGTAAAAGACTCTGGGGTGGGTGGGTAGAAGAATACAGGTCCTGGAAAAGGATGACAGAGGACCTAGTGTAAGTTTTACTGTTATGTGGAAAACAGAAATGGTATGCATGTACAAACTACTGTATTCACTGTCGATTGTAAAAATCCCCCAATAAAGAAATTTTTTAAAATCCTATTTCTTCCAAAGAAAAAATAAAGTCTAAAAAAAAAAAAAAAAAAAAAAGAACAGGTTTAAGCCCTAGTCTCTGTTTGCAGAGTAGAAGCTTCACAAGTGATGAAGCAGTGCTAGTTGTGTGTTTCTTTTTCTCTCCTTCTCCATTGCCACCTTCCCTCTCAATTTCTCTCTATCCTAGCAAAAGAAGAGGATAAAAGGGGTAGACACAGGGAATGGTAGATTCATCATGCAGATACAGAATCTCTGCAACAACCCTTGTGGAAACACAAGGAAAGGAAAGGGAGAAATAAAGAAAGAAAGAAAGAAAGAAAGAAAGAAAGAAAGAAAGAAAGAAAGAAAGAAAGGAAGGAAGGAGGGAAAGGGGGAAAAGGAACATAAGATTTGGTGAATATTCTCAAATTCCAACCCAGTATTGTGCAGCTTCAATACACTACTCAGCACTTCAAATTCTCAGAACAAACCAAAATAAGTGGGTGGAAATAGTGTTTTAAACAGTTGGTGTTATGTGGAAAGCTGGGAAATGTTATGCATGTACAAACTACCTGTGTTTTAAAAAATATTTTATTTATTTATTTATTTATTTTCCCTGTTGCCCTTGTTTATTGTTATTGATATCATCATTGTTAGAGAGGACAGAGAGAAATGGGGAGAGGAGGGGAAGACAGAGGGGTGAGAGAAAGATAGCCACCTGCAAACCTGCTTCACCACCTGTGAAGAAACAACCCATGTTTTGCTGTTGATGGTAAACATTAATCCCCCAATAAAGAAACTAAAAAAAAAGTTTGAAAATGTCATTTATTTTTATTATTATAGCCCCTAAGATTTCCACTAATCTAGAGTAAAACATGCAGGGTATCTGAAGAAAACGAGAGGTTCAAATTTGATGAGAAGTTCACTCACCTGGTAGGGCACTTGCCTTGCTGTGCACATTGCCTGGATTCCAGCTCTGGTACCACATGAGAGTATTCTGACTGTGGGGGAAGCTCCAGTGCTGAAAACAAGAACATAAGAACTAAGAAAGTAAAATTTGTAAACAATGCATGTATAACCATAAACATATGAAAAGTAACAGGATAGAAAATTGAGATTTAGTTGGTATGGGAGGTAGCATAATGGATAAAACATGGACTCTCAAGCATGAGGTCCCAAATTCAATCCTTGGCAGCACATGTACTAGAGTGGTACCTGGTTCTCTCTTTCCGATCTTTCTCATTAATAAAGACCTTATTTAAAAGAGAGAGAGAGAAAGAAAACAGATTTAAATAAAAGTAAGATTACTTCAGGTTTATGTCATGGATGATACTACTTGGGTGCTTTAAGCACACCAATTAAACAAACACAATGATAATAAATACTACGGTTCTGAACATTTCTCTCTGAAAATGTTTACTTGGGCAGGAGTAGATAGCATAATGGTTATGCAAAGAGACTCATGCCTGAGGCTAAAGTCCCAGGTTCAATCCCCTGCACCACCATAAGCTAGAGCTGAGCAGTTAAAAAAAAAAAAGAAAGAAAGAAAAGAAAATGTTTGTTCCTTATTTGTGCTGCACTCTATTTTATCAATGTATAACAATTGGACATATATTAAAAATATGATTCATGTTCTTTTTCTGAATAAAGAAGAGAATGGACACAGAATTACAGTAATCAAAAGGAAACTCAGACCACTCAGGTCTTATTTATCTCATATATTTAAGACTTGGTTTTTCATTGGAAAATACAAACATACATATGGAGACAGCATAATGGTTCTGCAAAAGACTTATGTTGGAAGGTTATGTTCTAAGGTCCCAGGTTCAATCCCCAGGACTACCATAAGACAGAGCTGAGTAGTACTCTGGTGTTTCTATCTATTTATCCATCTGTCTATGTTTTTCTCTCTGGATCTCTCTCATAAAAAATAAATGAGCAACAGTTTGTTCTGCTTTATATACTAACTCTTGTTTTCCAGTCACCAGGTATCATGATGCCAACCCGAATTTGCTGGGCAGATGACCCCACCAATGTGTCCTGGAACCCCATCTCCCCAGATTCCTACCCCACTAGGGAAAGAGAGAGGCAGGCTGGGAGTATGGATCGACCTGAAACACCCATGTTCATCAGGGAAGCAATTACAGAAGCCAGACCTCCCACTTTCTGCACCCCATAATGGTCCTGGGTCCAAACTCCCAGAGGGATAAAGAATAGAAAAGCTATCAAGGGAGGGGATGGGATACAGAGTTCTGGTGGTGGAAATTTTGTGGAATTGTACCCCTCTTATCCTATGGTCTTTTCAATATTTCCATTTTATAAACAAAACTTTAAAAACAAATAAATATGAATAAAATATTTTTAAAGGAAGTCAGAGAAGGGAGTTTCTATTAAACATGGTGGTTTACATACATCTGCATATAGATTCCTCCAAATCCTTTTATAACGATAACCAAAAGTGATCAACCTTTGAGTAAAGAAACCTGGAAGAGAGACTCTAATTAAGCAAACTGATAGCAAAATTAGCATTCTCTATTAACAAAGCATTATCAGGTGCCTGACGGGCAAAGGGACACATTATCACAACCGTGGAAAAAAAAAAACTCTTGAAAGGATCATCAGTAAGAGAAGTAAGAGTTTGTCAGTTCTAAATCCATATATTTCAGGAAGAAAGCGGAGACAGCCCAGATTCACCAGCAGTCACTTACTGTAACACCTTCCATTTTCTCTACTTCTTCCTCTTAAATTGGTGTTCTTTCTAAATATCTTCAGGAATCACATCTGCAAATTGAGAATAATATTCATAAACATCAACATGGCCCCTTCACCAGCTCCTCACACACCCATACATCACAGAACCTTAAAATGCTCAAATTCCATACTATCTTTTTAAAAAAGTCATTGCCAGGAGCTAAAAATTAAAGGTTGACTTTCTGAATGAAAGAGTGAGGCAGGCTCTCCTCTCCTCTCCCAGATCAACCAGGAATACCAAAGGAGACCAGCCGGGACCGAAACAAGACAGGACTAGAATGACTACAGGAACGCACTAAATCACCACTGAGTACAAACATGTGTGGCTGGTGACAGAGAAGAGTGTAGGGAGAGATTAAGTGACTGCTAACAGTCCAGCAATTTATCAGTTGAGACACCACCTACAGTCTGCTCCACCAACAAGGAGACAGCTGAAGGGAGGAAAGGAGACTCACCAAGTGCAACTCTTGAGTCTCCATTGCTACTGCCCTCAGAATCTGGAGCAGCAACAGGGAGGGACACAAGGGTACAGAGATCTAACCGGGAAACTCAGGAGAAGACCTATACCTCGGTGGCATAGCTGAGGGGCTGTGAAAGTCTCTTTGCATAACCACTGGATTATCTCTGCCACACCCTGCTTTATCTCTTGGTCAGGAGTCAGTGATTAAGCTAAGAAGCCTATTGATAGCTTAAAAGCCCTCAGGCTCCCATAGCCTACAGGGAAGGAAAAAAAAAGGCTTTTAAACCACTGAGCTCCAACTCAGGGATTAAAATACTATTGAATCAACTGTTAACTTGCACCACTGTGAACCCTTTAATTAACTTACTTAGACACAAGTCAATCTAGGCAATAGTGATCAGTAATTTGAAAAGTACTGAGAGAGGGAACTCATAACATAATATATAAAATGGTTAAAACAACAAGAAGAAATATTGGAGAAACTAACCAGGACAACAGTCCAGCTAAAAGCCCCCCAGAGGGTGAAGAACAAAATAACGAGTTCAACATCCAAACACTAGCTAAGGAAATAATAACAGGAGTGAGTAAAGAATTTGAAAAAATTGTAATCAGAAATGCAGGAACAACAAATGAGAATATGGAAGAAAATACTAATTATCTCATGGTTATTAGAGAGCTGAAAGCTGAAATAGCTGAGCTAAGAATGCAACTAGCTGAACAAGCTAAAAGTGTATTAGAACGGGGCAACAATGAGATACCACTTCACTCCTGTGAGAATGTCATACATCAGAAAAGGTAACAGCAGCAAATGCTGGAGAGGGTTTGGGGTCACCTACACTGCTGGTGGGAATGTCAATTGGTCCAACCTCTGTGGAGAACAGTCTGGAGAACTCTCAGAAGGCTAGAAATGGACCTACCCTATGACCGTGCAATTCCTCTCCTGGGGATATATCCTAAGGAACCCAACACATCCATCCAAAAAGATATGTGTACACATATGTTCTTGGCAGCACAATTTGTAATAGCCAAAACCTGGAAGCAACCCAGGTGTCCAACAACAGATGAGTGGCTGAGCAAGTTGTGGTGTATATATACACAATGGAATACTACTCAGCTGTAAAAAATGGTGACTTCACCGTTTTCAGCCCATCTTGGATGGACCTTGGAAAAATCATGTTGAGTGAAATAAGTCAGAAACAGAAGGATGAATATGGGATGATCTCACTTCAGGCAGAAGTTGAAAAACAAGACCAGAAAAGAAAACACAAGTAGGGGAGTCGGGCTGTAGTGCAGCGGGCTAAGCGCAGGTGGCGCAAAGCACAAAGACCGGCATAAGGATCCCGGTTCGAACCCCGGCTCCCCACCTGCAGGGGAGTCGCTTCACAGGCGGTGAAGCAGGTGTCTATCTTTCTCTCCTCCTCTCTGTCTTCCCCTCCTCTCTCCATTTCTCTCTGTCCTATCCAACAACAACAACAATAATAACTACAACAATAAAACAACAAGGGAAACAAAAGGGAAAAAATAAATAAAATAAATATAAAAATATATAAAAAATATTTTAAAAAAAGAAGAAAACACAAGTAGAACCTGAAATGGAATTGGCATATCACATCAAAGTAAAAGTCACTGGGGTGGGTGGGTGGGGAGAATACAGCTCCATGAATGATGATAGAGGACATAGTGGGGGTTGTATTGTTAAATGGGAAACTGGGGAATGTTATGCATGTACAAACTATTGTATTTACTGTTGAATGTAAAACATTAATTTCCCAATAAAGAAATAAAAGAAAAAAATTTAAAAAAAGAAAAAAAAGAAGGCATAGAGGAAGAAATGGAAAAGAAACACATTAATTGAAAATTCATTCGATGTAGTGGGGACTAAACAAGGCTCAAGCCTAGATCATGCACATGGCAAAGCATTGCCTTCTCCAAGTGAGCTGTTTTGACCCTGCTCTCTAAGATCATCTGGAAAAAGTTACTTCTACATAAACAAAAAGTTGAATTGTTCCTTTCCTCTCTTCATATACCTTTATCTACCATAGTTAGGAATAAGAAATCTGGGTAGCAGAAGTCTGCCCTTATGAAACTCACACAGAGAAGAAGAGATCACTTCTTGGATTAAAAGCTCCACTGAGGAGTTAGGCAGGTGTCTTTATGCTTACTGCTGGACTCCTCTTAGAGTCACCTGGAGTTTTTATTCCCAATTAGGTAATTAAGGGTTATGGGGGAGGATGCAGAAGCACATACGCAGGTGATGCTATAGAACCAACCATTCGTTGATCTTAATTGAAATCAAATGAAAAACTTTGAGCTCTGCATTCTCTGAATTTCCTTTGAATATTAAATGTGAAAACTGACTCCTTGGCAAATGGGACCCCATCTAAAACATGGGATTCTAGAGCTCTGCAGAGAGGCATTTGCAGTCATTTTATTGTGACTCTTGTGCTTTTGATGCTTCCCTGGGCTCCTACCTAGTACTCTAAGTTAGGCAGACCCACCTGAGACTTGTAAGTGGTGGGATTGCTTACATGGGAATTTCTGGAATGCAAACTCAGTGGGTCTGATTTTTAGGGGTGATACTCTTCCCAAATTGGAAATGATCAGGACATTGCCTAGTGCTCATGAGAAAGGGGAGGTGGATAATGAGAATTTCACAGTGGCATCAGGGTTTGGAAAGTGCCCTGAAAACCACTCTCTCAATTACCCTGAGGCATCGCCTCTGCTCACAGAAAGCTTAAATGTTTATGGCAAATCTGGAGTGTGTCCTTTACAATGGGAGACCCTAAGCAAAGGTGTTTGTAACAGGTTTTAGAAAATGAAGCAGACACAAAAATCCTCTCTGTGAGATGACTCATGCCTGCGGCCTTGACTACCAAAACAATGAGAGCAGAGGACAAGAGTCAATGCTGGGCACTCAGGGTTGACAAACCCTCTTTCTGCACTGAATTACCATGCTGGATCTGCTACCAAGCAGTTCTTTGTTCAGTTCTTCAATAAATAAAATAAAACTGGGTATCTGATGACCCCCTTCACTGATCTTAACCAAAGACTGAGTGAAAGCTGTGTAGAAATGCCTGTCAGGAATATGTGTCCCTAAATAGTATGCTGATTTAACACAATGATCACAAACTATTTCAGGAACTGTTTAATAGTTTATATACTTTGGATAACACAGTCAAGTACTTTGGGAATATGTTTCCAATTAACCTAAATGTTTCTAGAATTGAGAAGGGAAATAATTCTTTAACTTTGATCTCAACACAACAAACTAGAGAGAAATGAAGAGCATCCCAGTGGGCTGGGTCATTATTGCCCACAATAGGTAACTTTATAGATAAAAAGAAAAACCAAGAGAACCTTTCTCTTATACAGAGTTCAAAAACGTGTGTAAATAAAGTAGACATTCTTGGAGACACACTATAAAAATCACTGCCTTAAAGTGATTCACAAGGAGAAAGAAGCTCAGCCTGTATCATTGAATGGGCAAATTCCAATGAAATTAAAATATAGTTCTATTGGGTTGAAGGCAATTCCCAGTTCTACTAAGGGTGTGGAGAAAGAAATGCTTTAGACAAGGTAAGTATCTCAATTATAAGAGGAGGAGGAGGAGCAGGAGAAGGGAAAGAAGCAGCAGCAACAGGAAGTTGTTTTTGGAAAGCAAGTTGGCCATTTATATCACAAACTTAAATATATAAACTTGAATATGTAAGTACTCATGAACAGGGCCAGGGACTACCACACATGGTTGAAAACCAATGTTACAGTGCAAAAGGACCCAGGATCAAGCCCCTGGCCCTCACCAGCTGAACATCTACTCTCACCCTCCATCTAGAGACTTCCTTTGGTGCCCTACTCCAAATTCAGTCAAATCCTGCTTTGAGTTTCCCTTTCTGTTCTTCTTTCTCAACTTCTGTTGATGAATGGGGTCATCCCATACTTGTCTTTGTCTTTCTGACTTATCTCACTTAACATAATTCCTTCTAGCTCCATTCAAGATGGGTGAGAGAAGGTGGATTCATTGTTCTTAGAGGCTGCATAGTATTCCATTGTGTATATATAACACAGCTTGCTCAGCCATTCATCTGTTGTTGGGCACCTGGGTTGCTACCAGGTTTTAACTATTATGAATTGTGCTGCTATGAACATAGGTGTACACATATCTTTTTGGTTGGGCATTATGGAATCCTTGGGGTATATCCCTAGGAGAGGAATTACTGGGTCATATGGAAGGTCCATGTCTATCCTTGTGAGAGTTCTCCAGACTGCTCTCCACAGAGGTTGGACAAATTTACATTCCCACCAGCAGTGCTGAAGGGTTCCTTTATCCTCACAGCCTCTCCAGCATTTGTTAGTTTGTTCTTTTTGATGTATGCCATTCACAGAGGGGTGAGGTGGTATCTCAATGTTGTCTTTATTTGCATTTCTGACAATCTGTGACCTGGAGCAATTTTTTCAAGTGCTTGTTAGCCTTTTGGATCTCTTCTGTAGTGAATGTTCTGTTCATATCTTCTGCCCATTTTTGGATGGGGTCATTTGCTCTTTTGTTGCTAAGTTTGTTGAGCTCTTTGTATATTTTGGTTATTAGTCTCTTGTCTGATGTATGGCATGTGAAGATCTTCTCCCATTCTGTGAGGGGTCTCTTTGTTTTGCAAGATGGTTTTTTTTGACTGTGCAGAAGCTTCTCAATTTGATGTAGTCCCATTGATTTGTTTCTGTTTTAGTCTTCCTTGCAATTGGGTTTGTATCATCAAAGATGTTGTTGAGGTTTAGGTGGGAAAATGTTCCACCAATGTTTTCCTCTAAGTATTTGACAGTTTCTGGTCTAACATCCAGGTCCTTGATCCATTTGGAGTTGACTTTTGTTTCTGGTGAGACAAAGTGGTTCAGTTTCATTCTTCTGCATGTTTCAACCTAGTTTTCCCAACACCATTTATTGAAGAGAGCCTCCTTCCTCCATTTAATACTTTGGGCCCCCCTGTCAAAGATTAGATGTCCATAGGTGTGGGAGTTTAGTTCTGGGATTTCAATTCTGTTCCACTGGTCTGTGTGCCTATTTTTGTTCCAGTACCAGGCTGTTTTGATGATGATGATGGCCTTACAGTATAGTTTGAGATCTGGGAGTGTGATGCCTCTGTTTCTGTTTCTTTTCCTCAAGATAGTTTTAGTGATTCTAGGTGTTTTCTGGTTCAGATAAATGATTGTAATTTTTGTTCTATTCTCTTAAAGAAGCTTGGTGGAACTTTGATGGGTATCGCATTAAGTTTGTACATGGCTCTGGGGAGAATATTCATTTTGATTATATTAATTCTTCCAATCCATGAGCATGGGATATCTTTCCATTTCTTGGTATCATTTTCTATTTCCTTGAATAGTGACTCATAGTTTTCAGTATTCAAGTCTTTCACTTCTTTGGTCAGGTTTATTCCTAGGTATAAAATAAAATATTTTTTAAATAGTCTTGAACCCTACAAAAGCTGGATAAGGGCAAGAGACCACATATTTTAATGATAGCTCTTTTGGTCACTACCAGCCCACCTCATCATACAGAGCCCTAGACATGGAATCCTGGGATCCCACATTGACATGATAGGCCTACAACCTCTAACAAATCCCTCTCTCCACTGTCAGTGATCATCTCCATTAGGAACAACATAGTGGACACTCTTGTGGGCCTCTCTAGGAACTTGCCATCAATGTGGGTCAACAATGATAGAGACTGCCCCATCCTCTAAAGGGAGGTTGGGTCAATATATTCTGCCATTTGAAGAAAATGGATTCTGCAATGAATGCAGCCTAGAATGTTCCTAGCTATGACCACAGAATGCAAGCTCAGATTCGACTTCCAGAGGCAGAGCTACGAGCAGCAGATCACTTTCTCTCCTCTGCTCTCCTCTCCTCTCCTCTCCTCTCCTCTCCTCTCCTCTCCTCTCCTCTCCTCTCACGGATAAACTAGGAATACCAAAGGAGACCACCCGAGACCAAAACAATACAAGACTAGAATGACCACAGGAACCCAGTAAATCACCGGTGAATACAAACACGTGTGGCTGGTGACAGAGAGGAGAGAGGAGCCTAAGGAGAGATTAAGTGACTGCTAACAGTTCAGCAGTTTCTCAGTTGAGACACCACCTACAGTCTGCTCCACCAACAAGGGGACAACTGAAGGGAGGAGAGGACTCCCCAGAGACTCACCAAGTGCAACTCTGAGTCTCCATTGCTACTACCCTCAGAATGGAGCAGCGACACGGAGGGACACCAGGGGACAGAGATCTAACCGGGAAACTCGAGAAGACCTATACCTCAGTGGCATAGCTGAGGGGTGGTGAAAGTCTCCTTGCATAACCACTGGATTATCTCTGCCACACCCTGCTTTATCTCTTGGTCAGGAGTCAGTGATTAAGCTAAGAAGCCTATTGATAATTTAAAAGCCCTCAGACTCCCATAGCCTACAGGGAAGAAAAAAAAAAAGAGGCTTTTAAACCACTGAGCTCCAACTCAGGGATTGAATCAACTGTTAACTTGCACCACTGTGAACCCTTTAATAAACTTACTTAGACACAAGTCAATCCAGGCAATAGTGATCAATAATTTGAAAGGTACTGATAAAGGGAACTCATAACATAATATATAAAATGGTTAAAACAACAAGAAAAAATATTGGAGAATCGAACCAGGACAAGAGTCCAGCTAAAAGTCCTCCAGAGGGTGAAGAACAAAATAACGAGTTCAACATCCAAACATTAGCTAAGGAAATAATAACAGGAGTGAGTAAAGAATTTGAAAAAATTGTAATCAGAAATGCAGGAACAACAAATGGGAATATGGAAGAAAATACTAATTATCTCATGGTTATTAGAGAGCTGAAAGCTGAAATCACTGAGCTAAGAATGCAACTAGCTGAACAAGCTAAAACAGTATCAGAGCAGGGCCACAAAATAGATGAACTCCAGAAAGCAGTAGAGGGCAGAGAGAATAGAATCTATGAGGCTGAAGACAGAATTAGCAAGATTGAGGACAAATTAGAGACAACTAAAAAAGAAGTAAGAGATCTCAAAAGATTAAGAGATGCTGAAAACAACAACAGAGTCCTACGGGATGACTTCAAAAGAAACAATATACGCATTATTGGCTTACCAGAGTAAGAAAGAGAAGGAGAGGAAGAAAGCATTTTCCAGGCCATAATTGCTGAAAACTTCCCTAGTCTAGACAACATCAAAGACATAAAGATTCAAGAAGCCCAGAGGGTCCCAAACAGAACTAACCCAGATCTAAAGACACCAAGACATATCATACTTAGAATGGAAAGGAATAAGGATAAAGAAAGGATCCTCAAGGCTGCAAGAGAAAAACAAAGAGTCACCTACAAAGGAAAACCCATAAGATTAGCAGCAGACTTCTCCATACAAACACTACAGGCCAGAAGAGAATGGCAAGATACTATCGAGTGCTCAATGAGAAAGGCTTTCAGCAAAGAATACTATATCCTGCTAAACTATCATTCAGACTAGATGGAGGCATCAAAACCTTCTCAGACAAGCAACAGTTGAAGGAAGCAACCATCACCAAGCCTGCCCTGAAAGAAGTTCTGAAAGGTCTCCGATAAACAACCAGACCACCACAAATAGGACATATATCAAAACACTCTAAAACTCTACAAGAATGGCATTAAAATATCTTCAATCTTTGATATCAATAAATGTCAATGGCCTGAATTCACCTATTAAAAGACACAGAGTAGGAAGATGGATCAGAAAATTTAACCCAACAATATGCTGTCTACAAGAAAACCACCTAACTCAACAAGACAAACACAGACTTAAAGTGAAAGGATGGAAAACTATCATACAAGCCAATGGCCCACAAAAAAGGGCAGGAACAGCTATTCTCATATCTGACATGATAGACTTTAAAATAGATAAGATTAAAAGAGATAGGAATGGACACTACTTAATGCTCAGAGGATCAGTCAATCAAGAGGACTTAACAATTATTAACATCTATGTACCCAATGAGAAGCCATCTAAATACATCAAACTTCTACTGAAAGAGCTACAGCAATAAATTAACAGTAACACAATCATAGTAGGGGACTTCAACACCCAACTCTCTCAACTTGACAGATCATCCAGGAAGAAAATCAATAAAGACATAAGGTAGCTAAATGAAGAGATAGATAAACTAGAACTATTGGACATTTTCAGAGTCATTCATCCCAAGAAACTGGAATACACATTTTACTCAAATCCACATGGGTCATTCTCAAGGATAGACCATATGTTAGGCCACAAAGACAGCATCAGCCAATTCAAGAGCATTGAAATCATCCCAAGCATCTTCTCAGACCACAGTGGAATTAAACTAACACTTAACAATCAACAAAAGATTAGTAACAGTGCCAAAATGTGGAAGCTCAACAGTACACTTCTTAACAACTTCTGGGTCAAAGAGGAAATCAAGGAAGAAATCAAAATGTTTCGAGAATTCAATGAAAATGAAGACACGAGCTATCAAAATATTTGGGACATAGCTAAAGCAGTCGTAAGAGGGAAGTTCATAGCTATACAAGCACACATTAGGAAACAAGAAAAAGCACAAATAAACAGCCTGATTGCACATCTTAAAGACCTAGAAGAAGAACAACAAAGGAACACTAAAGAAACCAGAAGGACAGTAATCACTAAAGTTAGGGCAGAAATAAATAACATTGAGAATAGGAAAACCAAACAAAAGATCAACGAAAGTAAATGTTGCTTCTTCAAGAGTAAACAAAATCGACAAGCCTTTAGCCAGACTCACAAAACAAAAAAGGGAGAAGACCCAAATAAATTGGATAGTAAATGAAAGAGGAGATATCACAACAGACACCGCAGAAATTCAACATATCATGCGAGGCTTCTATGAACAACTATATGCCACCAAGCTAGAGAACCTGGAAGAAATGGACGATTTCCTAGATACCTACCAACTTCCAAAACTAAGTAAAGAGGAAGTGGATAACATGAACAGGCCCATCACAGCTAATGAAATTGAAACAGTTTTCAAAAATCTCCCCAAAAATAAATGTCCTGGAACAGATGGTTTTACAAATGAATTCTACAAAACCTTCAAAGAAGAAGTAATACCTCTACTTTTAAAAGTTTTCCAGAAGATTGAAGACACTGGAATACTCCCTGCCAGCTTCTATGAAGCCAACATCACCATGATACCAAAAGCAGACAGGGACACAACCAAAAAAGAAAACTACAGACCAATATCTCTGATGAACATAGATGCGAAAATATTGAACAAAATTCTAGCCAATCGAATACAGCAGTATATCAAAAAGATTGTTCATCATGACCAAGTGGGGTTTATCCCAGGCATGCAAGGTTGGTTTAATATACGTAAATCAATCAATGTGATCCACCACATCAACAAAAGCAAGATCAAAAGCCACATGGTCATATCAATAGATGCAGAGAAAGCCTTTGACAAAATACAACATCCCTTTATGATCAAAACACTACAAAAAATGGGAATAGATGGAAAATTCCTGAAGATAGTGGAGTCTATATATAGCAAACCTACAGCCAACATCATACTCAATGGTGAAAAACTGGAAGCATTTCCACTCAGATCAGGTACTAGACAGGGCTGCCCACTATCACCATTACTATTCAACATAGTGTTGGAAGTTCTTGCCATAGCAAACAGGCAGGAGCAAGGAATTAAAGGGATACAGACTGGGAGAGAAGAAGTCAAACTCTCCTTATTTGCAGAGGACATGATAGTATACATGGAAAAACCTAAGGAATCCAGCAAGAAGCTTTTAGAAATCATTAGGCAATACAGTAAGGTGTCAGGCTATAAAATTAACATTCAAAAGTCAGTGGCATTCCTCTATGCAAACACTAAGTTAGAAGAAATTGAGATCCAGAAATCAATTCCTTTTACCATAGCAACAAAAACAATAAAATATCTAGGAGTAAACCTAACCAAAGAAGTGGAAGACTTATATACTGAAAATTATGAGTCACTACTTAAAGAAATTGAAAAAGACACAAAGAAGTGGAAAGATATTCCATGTTCATGGGTTGGTAGAATTAACATCATCAAAATGAATATATTACCCAGATCCATCTACAGATTTAATGCTATCCCCATCAAGATCCTAAACACATTTTTTAGGAGAATAGAAAAAATGCTACAAATGTTTATCTGGAACCAGAAAAGACCTAGAATTGCCAAAACAATCTTGAGAAAAAAGAACAGAACTGGAGGCATCACACTCCCAGATCTCAAACTGTATTATAGGGCCATTGTTATCAAAACTGCTTGGTACTGGAACATGAATAGACACACTGACCAGTGGAATAGAATTGAGAGCCCAGAAATGAGGCCCCACACGTATGGACATCTAATCTTTGACAAAGGGGCCCAGACTATTACATGGGGAAAGCAGAATCTCTTCAACAAAATGGTGTTGGAAACAATGGTTTGAAACATGCAGAAGAATGAAACTGAATCACTGTATTTCACCAATTACAAAAGTAAATTCCAAGTGGATCAAGGACTTGTATGTTAGACCACAAACTATCAAATACTTAGAGGAAAATATTGGCAGAACTCTTTTCCACATAAACTTTAAAGACATTTTCAATGAAACGAATCCAATTATAAAGAAGACTAAGGCAAGTATAAACCTATGGGACTACATCAAATTAAAAAGCTTCTTCACAGCAAAAGAAACCACTACCCAAACCAAGAGACCCCTCACAGAATGGGAGATCTTTATATGCCAATCATCAGATAAGAGTTTAATAACCAACATATATAAAGAGTTTGCCAGACTCAACAACAAGACAACAAATAACCCCGTCCAAAAATGGGGGGGAGGACTTGGACAGAATATTCACCACAGAAGAGATCCAGAAGGCCGAGAAACACATGAAAAAATGCTCCAAGTCTCTGATTGTCAGAGAAATGCAAATAAAGACAACAATGAGATATCACTTCACTCCTGTGAGAATGTCATACATCAGAAAAAGTAACAGCAGCAAATGCTGGAAAGGGTGTGGGGTCAAAGGAACCCTCCTGCACTGTTGGGAATGTCAATTGGTCCAACCTCTGTGGAGAACAGTCTGGAGAACTCTCAGAAGGCTAGAAATGGACCTACCCTATGACCCTGCAATTCCTCTCCTGGGGATATATCCTAAGGAACCCAACACATCAATCCAAAAAGATCTATGTACACATATGTTCTTGGCAGCAGAATTTGTAATAGCCAAAACCTGGAAGCAACCCAGGTGTCTAACAACAGATGAGTGGCTGAGCAAGTTGTGGTCTATATACACAATGGAACACTAAGCTGTAAAAAATGGTGACTTCACCGTTTTCAGATGATCTTGGATGGACCTTGAAAAAATCATGTTGAGTGAAATAAGTCAGAAACAGAAGGATAAATATGGGATGTGTTGGTATCTTCTAATTCTGCTCTTAAAACCCCTTCTGTTTCATTCGGTCTAAATCCCCCTGCTTAACACTGCATTCTATTTACATAACCACTGTATTCTATTTACATAACCACTGCCATCTATTTACATAAATCACTTTTACATTTACATAAAGCACCACCTTCCCTCCAGGGCATTGGTGGTTTAGTGGTAGAATTCTCACCTGCTCCACCCCCTCTCCTTGTCACACCCTGATCCTCTTCTTGTCACACCCTGATTTTCACCAGTCACTTTTCTCTCCACCCTCTCTGCATCACATCCTGTTCACACCCTACTTGGGAAATATATATAAAGACAACATTGTTCATTTTAGTTGGTTGTTAGTTTAGTCTAGCTTGGTATAGATTGCACTGCATCCTGCATGAATAAAGAGATACTGCGTACAGCTCAACCATGAGTCCCTGGTCGTCTGTCTCCCATCAGTGAAGCTCAGCCCAACATATGGTGCCTGAACAGGGACTGAAATAAGCCCTGAAACATGGACCGGCATCAACGTGAGACCTAACCCACCCATCGCCCAGATAAGTAAACTTGGCTACCCATCCACCATGGGTTGCCTTTCTACTTATGAAGAGGTTTGCCAAAGCCTCTACTGTTTCATTATGAGACAGTTTCTCTGTATCTGGAGCATTTTACTCTGGGCCACACTTCAGTTCCCTGACCGGGAACTTTGGTTTCTTATGACCGGGATCATAGAGCTTGGGAGATGCACAGAGATTTCTCCTTGGACTTTCTGGATTCCCTCTCTCATGTTTCCCGAGGAAAAGGACTACATTTTGCTCCAGGCCACAATTTGGTTCTTTATGACCATGATCATAGACCTTGGGATGTGCACGGAGATTTCCACTGGGACTTTCTGGACTTCTTCTCACATGTTTCCCATGGAGAAGGACTACTCTAATTTGAAGAGCATTCTCCAGTACCGTGGCAGTCCCCAGGAATGGAGACATGTGGTTAATTCTACTCTCCTGATTGGATTCTATCTTCAATGGGAAGACACTTTTAAAAATGGGTGCCTGAAACAATCCAGCAGGAACAGTCAGAAGCACCCTAAATGGAATTTCGAGGAGCTTTTTGGACTAGAATGCCCTCTGGGGACTCTTGATGCTACATGGTGAGATCTGTTTCATAAGAGAGTGATTTGAATGACTGAATCTTTGTTTGACACTGACTTAAAAAAAAAAAGCTGGACGCAGCCATGATTTCTAGAGACATCCAGAAACAATCCAAAAAATTGTTTTTTCCCTCCTTTGATTTCTCTTTTAAGTCTTGACATGAATCTGAAACGTTTAATCCTGAAAACTGTATGAATTATGGGTGGGGCAGATAGTGCAATGATTATGTTAATTATTCTCATGCCTAAGGCTTCTACCGTGGTTCTTCTGTTTACCTTTCCACATTTTATTGAGTTTAAACCGTTTAAACAACCTTAAAATCATACTAGAAAGGACTTCCAATTATAATGGAGTTAACAATTATAGTAAACTTCTAATCTGCTACAAGTTTTGTTTGACAAGTAAGTGAATTTCAGCTTTCAAGTCTTCACATGAAAAAGCATCTACTCAAATGAAAATTTCTGGAAATGCATTTGGACCCCTGTTCTCTGACATCGTCCACAAGATGGAATGACTACATCGCACCCCCGGAAACCAATGATGTGACCTGGCACGACCTGAAGAAACAGATTCACAGACTCCAAAGCTCACTCTCTACAGAAAAGCAGAATTCTGGTGGCCGACATTCCCCATCGAGAGAGATATGCAGCGTTTCATCCCTTGGCATTTTCTTCTGTGGTCATCTACTTTGAACTGACACTTCCATTGGACTTACTGGTACACGTTGCTGTGTTTCTCAAAGACTAACTTCAGCCAGAGCCTTGGGACTTTATAGGCCATGTCTCCTCGCCTGCAGGCTCTGTCTCCAGAGTCAGAAAACTCCTCCTCCTTATTAGGTTATGTCCACAGAGGCAGGAAACGCCCTTTGAGGCAAGAGATGCCCACAGAGGCATGAAGTGCCCCCAGAGGCAATTGATACCCCCAGAGGCAAGAAATGCCCTTTCGCCTGCTAGGTCTTGCCCTTTGAGGCAGAAAATAACCCCTCAGGTCTCCCCTAGGCATCACACTGGTTATTGCTGCTCGCCTATTTTGTTTTCCATGTCTTATGCCAGTTCTTTTGAAAATGCCTGTTTGATATAGGTTTCTGTTCACCCCTACACTGCTAGTCCCCTGACAGAGATGAAGCCTTTTACAGACATTGACCCGTTATATATGACCATAAAGTTAGAGAGAGATGTTGGGGAATTGTGAGGATGTGGTTGAGCTTGGAAGGGCTTGAGCTTGAGGGGTCAATCCTGTTAGTCTCTCTCTCCACGGAGAGGTTGAGCAAGGAGGGACAGTAGAACCCCAAAAAGGTGTGCCTATTATCAGTCTCCCTGCCTCACAAAGTGCCCCGCAATCCCGATACTATGGCCATTAGTTAAAAAGAAAGGGGGAATTGTTGGTATCTTCTAATTCTGCTCTTAAAACCCCTTCTGTTTCATTTGGTTTAAATCCCCCCTGCTTAACACTGCATTCTATTTACATAACCACTGTATTCTATTTACATAACCACTGCCATCTATTTACATAAATCACTTTTACATTTACATAAAGCACCACCTTCCCTCCAGGGCATTGGTGGTTTAGTGGTAGAATTCTCACCTGCTCCACCCCCTCTCCTTGTCACACCCTGATCCTCTCCTTATCACACCCTGATTTTCACCAGTCACTTTTCTCTCCACCCTCTCTGCATCACATCCTGTTCACACCCTACTTGGGAAGTATATATAAAGACAACATTGTTCATTTTAGTTGGTTGTTAGTTAAGTCTAGCTTGGTATAGATTGCACTGCGTCCTGCATGAATAAAGAGATACTGCGTACAGCTCAACCATGAGTCCCTGGTCGTCTGTCTCCCATCAGTGAAGCTCAGCCCGACAGGATGATCTCACTCTCAGGCAGAAGTTGAAAAACAAGATCAGAAAAGAAAACACAAGTAGAACCTGAAATGGAATTGGCGTATTGCACCAAAGTAAAAGACTCTGGGGTGGGTGGGTGGGGAGAATACAGGTCCATGAAGGATGATAAATGACATAGTGGGGGTTGTATTGTTAAATGGGAAACTGGGGAATGTTGTGCATGTACAAATTATTGTATTTACTGTTGAATGTAAAACATTAATTCCCCCCCCCAAAAAAAAAAGAATGCAAGCTCAGACAAAGATTCAGAGGTTACACAGGAACCTGTGTTGAATATGGGCCCCAGACCAGATTGATGGGGGTTACAGTTAGCAGTATTTATATCCTTTTCCCATATTTGGAAGCTACTCTCTTCCCTGATCCAGCTTTCTAGTGCTATTTCCAATTCTGACACCATCTCCTCAGACATTTCCTTTCGCCCACCTGCATGTTAACTGTTGCACTCAGACAAAAATTAGTAAAGTCATGGGCTTCTTGGAATATACCTAAAATAGACCTACTAGATTTTTCCAAAATGGAGACCCCAAATCTCATCTGCTATATTCTTGCCTTTAGGTTCCTGATTATTTAACAAATTGTTCTGCTTTATATCTTAATGTCTTTTCAGCCACCAAGTTCCAGATGCTACCATGATGCCAACCTGACTTCCCTGGGCAGCTGACTCCACCAATGTGTCCGGGAACCCCACCTCTCCAGAGCCCTTGTCCTACTAGGGAAAGAGAGAAACAGAGAAGCAATTACAGACGCCAGACTTTCCACCTTCTGCACCCCATGATGATCCTAGTTCCATACTCCCAGAGGGATAAAGAATAGGAAAACTTCCAATGGAGGGAATGAGATATGGAACTCTGGTGGTAGAAATTTGTGGAATTGTTCCCCTCTTATCCTATGATATTATCAATCATTATTGAATCAATAAAAAAAATTTTTTTAGTCTTGAACCAATGATCCTGCTTGTACAAATTTGACCTAAATAATTAGGTATACAGAACAGTGTACTTGAAAGATCATGTCACGATTATTTGTTATATGACCTTCTTTATACTAAAATGTCCAGTGGTCAAGAAAAATATCTGCAGTAAGAATGGTGAAATGTTTTGCAAGCATTACTACATAGAGCACTAAGTGTCATAAGAAAAGTGTCAAAGAATCCTTGGTATTTAAAAATCATATTTAGTCGGGCAGTGGCACACTTGGTTAAGCGCACATAGTATGAAGTGCAAGGACCCAAGCAAGGATCTCAGTTTGAGCCCCTAGCTCCCCACCTACATGGGGGATGCTTCACAAGTGAAGGAGTTAGTCTGTAGGTGTCCACCTTTCTCTCTCCCTCTCTATCTCCCCCTCCTTTCTCAATTCTTTTCTGTCTTATCCAATAAAATGGAAAAAAAATTGGCTGCCAGGAGCAGTGGATTCATAGTGCAGGCACCAAGCCTCAGTGATAACCCTGGAGGCAAAAAAAAAAGTCATATTTAAATAAAATAACATCTTGATAGAAAAAGTACATCACAAATCATCCATGCAGATACTCAGGGACTGGGTAGGCTTCTTGCAAGAGTCAACCCAAAGCCAAGAGCCCAGGAGTCTGTTTTAAATATGTTCAGTATATGAAGGAGAAGGTATACACAACATGCTTAGCTTGGGATAGAAAGAATATACTTGGCTTTTTTCTTTGTTTGCATGTTTTGCATTTTTAGGGTGAATATTACACTATCCAGTTTTAGTACTATGAGTTATTCCATGTAAATTAACACAAGGGGGGGTTGTGATAAATCAGGCAAATCAAGCAAGGATTAGAGTTCTGAGTAGTTTGTAGAGAAGAACAATTAAGGCAGAGAAACAGGAGCTGCCTGGCCCAGCAGGTACACATCTAAATCCTTAGTCTTTAATCGAGAGGCTGTTTCCATTTTTAAAGCCACTGTCAACAGGATAAATTAGGAGCCTTCTCATAATAAATACTGATTTTTCACCTTCTGCTGAGGAAAAATGAGACTTGACTACAAAGGTCCAGAGGGTAGTAACTGATTAGAAAGTGGTTCCCCACTAGAGTATGATGCAGTCCCCACTCTCCTTAAGGGTTCTCGCACTGAGGCTAAAGCCAACTGCCTTTGTTGTCACGCTTTCACACATATTTATCTAAGACTGATTCATTTTTAAAGAAAGCAAGACCAGAGCACTGATCCAACATATGCAGTGCTAAGGATCAAACTTGGGCCCTTTCCACAGACAACTTCTGTACTCTGCTGAGCCATCTCCCTAGCCTCCAGTGCTTCTTTCTTATTTTGTTTTCTAATTTTTTAATTATCTTTATTTACTTATTGAATAGAGACAGCCAGAAATCAAGGGGGAAGAGGATGATATATATATATATATGTATGTATGTATGTATGTATATATATGGAGAGAGAAAGACAGAGAGAGACAGAGAGACATCTGCAGCTCTGCCTCACCACTTGCAAAGCTTTCCCCCTGCAGGTGGGGACTGGGGGCCTGAACCCGGGTCTTTGAGCACTATAATGTACGCTCAACCAGGTGCACTACCACCTGCTCCCGATGTTTTTCTTTCTAACAGTTTTTTACTGCTTAAACTCAGACCTGGTGGTGGTATGTCTCAGCCATCAGTCTTCCAATTTGGTGCCAGCTGTCCCTGAGCCCTGCTTTTCAGTCCTGGTAATCCCTCCTTCCCTTTCCACCAACAAGCCACACATGTCTGTACTCACCTATGATTAGGTGATTTTCTTTTCTTCTTCTCCTTCTCCTCCTCCTCCTCCTTCTTCAAGTTGTTTCTTTAATGCAGACCCAAAAGTGGAGCACCTCAACTGCCAATCTCCATTTGACACCAGCCATCCCTGGGTATGGCTTTTCAGTCCCGAGAATCTCTCCCTCAGTCCCTTTTCAGGCCATGAGCCACATGTTTGTATTCATCTATGGCTTGGTAAGTTTCTGAAGAAGTCCTGGTTGTATTTTGTTGAGTTTTAGGATGATTTTCATTGTTTTTCCTATTTTACCAGGGAGAGCAAAAATGAGTCTGCTGTTACTCCATAGCCATGCCTCTGGAAGTCAATGTTACTTCTTTATATGCTATACCAAGCATTACATGTATTCATCATTAACATCTGATCACACACACAACCTTAGAAATATTTTCTCAACTTGTCATTTACTTTTTATTTATTGGAGAAATTGAGATGGAATTTTATTTATTGGAGAAATTGAGATGGAAGAGATGATAGATTCGATAGATATGTAGATAGGTAGATAGATGATAGATAGATAGATACATAGATAGATAGATAGATAGATAGGCAGACATACAGATGATAGACAGCCCTGCAGTACTTTCTTACCTTTCAAAAAGCTCTTCCCACCTCCACAGGTAGGGACTGAAGGCTTGAACCCAGATCCTCACACATTGTAACTTGCACTCAACAGGGTACGCCACCACCTAGCCCTCTTGTCATTTAATTCATAGGATTTTGGCTTCTTTTTTTGTTTTAAAGAATGTATTTATTTATTAATGAGAAAGATAGGTGGAGAGAGAGGAAGACCAGACATAACTGTTATATGTGCTGCCAGGAACTGAACTCAGGACTTCATGCTTGAGAGTCCAATGCTTTATCCACTGTGCCACCTCCTGGAACACTAGGATTTGGGTTTCTTAATGTGATGCAATTGGTCAATTATTTTCTTTATAGTTGTTGCTTTTGATGTTTCTGTTGTAAATAAACATGAATATTTATTTGAAATAAAGAGTTTATGGCTGAGTCTCAGCCCGGCTGCACATAGTAATCTCCCAGGGAGACTAACTCATGCCCAGGCCACACACAGACCAGTGACACTCACACCTCCACTCCCCACCCCTATGCAGTCCTGGTAGCCTGCTGTGTAGCTGAGGTAAGAGCACCCATTTTAGACAAAAGAAAAGTAAAGGACCCTAGACATGAGGTGAAAAAGAAAAGCGGGAGACGGAGCTACAGAGTAGCAGCAGCTGCCTTTCTCTCTTCTCAAAAAGCAAGAGAGACTGAGCAGCAGCAAGGGCTGGCACCTGGAGGCAGGCTGGCTGCTCACCCAGTCTCCCCTGATCAGCTGTGCCCCCTTTACTAGCAGCACCACCTCTGACTGCTCTCATCAGTGAAGCAGGTATGTTGTCTTCCTCAGAGGACTGTAATGAGGACCAACAAGGCCCAGGAAGGTCATATTTGGCTCACAGTAAGGTCTTGTAAATGCAGCAGTTCTGAGTGCTGCACCCCGTTCTGCAGAGGACTGAGTAGGAAGCAGGGGCCAGTAGCTGCTTATGATCTGCACATACTTTATACTTGATACCACAGTCTCATTTTGTCCTCACAACAAAACTGCTAGGAAAGTTCTAGAAAGAGATGATGGGTTCATTGCCTGAACCATAAATGATTTTCTGTATACAAAAGGTTTGTGATTTCATTTCTGTTGAATCTCCTTTTACTAACAGGTTCTGCTAGTAATTCGCCAGTGATGTGTCCTGTCTCCTTTTGGCTTTCGTTTTGTTTATATGTTTGCTGAAAATAGAAGGTTTAATTTTACTTCACCAGAGTGGGAGAGATGATTGGGCATCACTTTGACAGATGCAGTGCTTAGGCATCAAACCCAGTTCTTCATGCTTGCAGGTTCAGTACTGAACTTCCCTGTCATCCCCTGGGCTGACTCTCTCCATCTCTCTCTCTCTCTCTCTCTCTCTCTCTCTCTCTCTCCTCTCCTCTCTCTTTCTCCTCTCTCTCTCTTCTCTCCTCTTTTCTCCCTCTCTTCTCTCTTCTCTCTCTCTCTCCTTGTTCTTCTCTGACACTTCCTCCTTGATCCACTTTGATTCTTTACTACCTAAAATATAAACAGGAAAAACAGAGCCCACAGAAAATACTCTTGATGTCCTGTCCCACTGACTGAACAGAAAGCTAACTTAATGAGTGAGGACCCAGGAAAGTATCTAGGTTGGGAAAGTGAGAGTCTGTCACCCATATGGACTGTGGCTAAGGGAATTCCAGGCAGGTGGCCCCCCCAGGTGGACCCCTCCAGTTGAGCTCCCCCAGGTGAATACATCCAGCTGAACTCTCCCAAGTGGGCCTGAATTCCACTTAGGAAGCCCAGGTGGGATGCCTGGGGTGGGAGGGTCTCTCCCTTTTCATTCTCCCACCCTTTCCTCCCACCCCTCCACCTGAGCCTGAGGCAGCTAGTGGGGAGGAGTGGGAGTCGCATACTATGAGCAGAGAGGAGGAGATGGTGGCAGCAGAATCTGGCCTCTGGCCTTAGCTGTGTCCTGTACCTGGGACAAGTCCCTTCCCTCTAGAGCCCTCCTCCTTCTCTTCATCTTTTAAATGGAAATGTTAACCCCCTGGCCTCTTTTTCTGTCATTAGTGGAGTTTTATGAAGACTGTAGGTCACCAGGTGCAAGTTCCTATTTCTGGACAAAGAGGATACACATTCAGGAAAGAGTGATCCCAGAGGGCACAGATCTTCTCAATTCCCCACAGCCAGAGCAATCATAGAAGACAGGTCTACAGGGTTGTCACTAGAACTCGGTGCCTGCAAGATGACTCCACCAGTCCCAGCAACATATTTCTTTCTTTTTTCCTTTTCTGCCTTCAGGGTGATCACTGGGGCTTGGTGCCTGCACTGTGTGGCTTTTTTTTTTTTTTTTTGGCTAGGACAGAGAAATTGAGGGGGGGTAAGATAAGGAGAGAGAAGCAGAGACACCTGAAGACCTGCTTCACCACTTGTGAAACAACCCCACAGCAGGTGTGAGTCCTTGTGCTTCGTACTTTGTGTGCTTAATCCAGTGCGCCACAGCCTGGGCCCCCAACTTTTTTCTTTTCTTCCCTCCCCATTTTCCCCCAATAAAGACAGAGGGGAACAGAGAAGAAAGTGGGGGAGAAAGAAAGACACCTGCAGCATGGCTCCAACTCTCATGATGCCTCCCCCTGCAGGTAGGAACAGGGGATTGAATCTAGGCCCTAGCTCATGGTGGTATGTGAGCTTTACTGGGTGCACCACAGCCTGCCCCCATCGCACTCATTGGCTTGTAACCCCAGGGAATGGTCCCAATGCCGTATACTTGTATGATACTAGTGAGTGGCTTCCCTTGCCCAATTTTCTATTTATTTAAGATTTGTGTGAGGGTCTGAGAAATAGCTCCCCTAATAGAGCACCCTCCTTTCCATGTGGGAGGCTCCAGGTTTGAACCCTCACACCACACTCAACGGGACACTGCAGCAGAAAAGGAAGTTCCACAGTGGGTATAGTCTCTCTCTCTCTCCGTGTGTGTGTGTGTGTGTGTGTGTGTGTGTGTGTTCGTCTTTCACTGCTGGGGCTTCATTGCTCCAGGAGGATGAAGAAGGAGAGGGAGAGGGAGAGGGAGAGGGAGAGGGAGAGGGAGAGGGAGAGGGAGAGGGAGAGGGAGAGGGAGAGGGAGAGGGAGAGGAAGAAGAGGAAGGGGAAGAAGAGGAAGAGGAAGAAGAGGAAGAGGAAGAGGAAGAGGAAGAAGAAGAGGAAGAGGAAGAGGAAGAAGAAGAGGAAGAGGAAGAGGAAGAGGAAGAAGAAGAAGAGGAAGAAGAGGAAGAGGAAGAAGAGGAAGAGGAAGAAGAAGAGGAAGAGGAAGAAGAGGAAGAGGAAGAAGAAGAGGAAGAAGAGGAAGAGGAAGAAGAAGAGGAAGAGGAAGAAGAAGAGGAAGAGGAAGAAGAAGAGGAAGAGGAAGAAGAAGAAGAGGAAGAAGGAGAAAGAAGAAGAAGGAAGAAGAAGGAGGAGGAGGAGGAAGAAGAAGAAGGAAGAAGAAGGAGGAAGAAGAAGAAGAAGGAAGAAGAAGGAGGAAGAAGAAGAAGAAGAAGGAAGAAGAAGAAGGAAGAAGAAGAAGGAAGAAGAAGAAGAAGGAAGAAGAAGAAGGAAGAAGAAGAAGGAGGAGGAAGAAGAAGAAGAAGGAGGAAGAAGAAGAAGGAGGAAGAAGAAGAAGGAAGAAGAAGAAGGAAGAAGAAGAAGAAGAGGAGGAAGAAGAGGAAGAAGAAGAAGGAGGGGAGGAGGAGGAGCAGGGGAGGAGGAAGAGGACCATGAGGACAAGAAGGCTGGTGTGGGTCAAGCTTCTCCACTACACATGCTCTTGGTGCTGGGCCTTTCCTCTTAGAGACCAAGCTTGAGTGACCTGTGGGGTCACAAGCAGCCCTGAATTCTACCTGGGCCCCAGCTCTCCTGCTCACCCCTCCAGCCTGATCTCCATTTCTGCAGGCTCACCTCCCCCCCCACCCCTGGGACCTCCACTCATGCTGCTTCCTCTGCTGGCATGCTCTCTGGTCCCCCCTCCCAGCCTGGACAGCTCCTGTTCTGCCTGAGAGCCTGTTGTATGCCACTTCCTCGATGGAGCTGTCCACAACCCTCTATCTGAGCCTCTTCCTTTAACTGCACTCAGAGCTATGAGACTCAGTCGGGAAGGGTGACTCAGCTTCAGCTGTGTTGCTAAGAGCCCTTAGCACACAGGTAGCCTAGATATCAGAGAATGAGCTCCAATGATGCTGAAAGCTTGCTGTGCCAGGCACACACTGGACAGCAGAAGCACAGGAGGGATCCACTGCCACCACTGTGAGAGGTCAGCTTGCACCACAAGAGGCCTACAGAGCCCTTCCCTTCCCATGGGGGGCCTGGAGTACAGAGCCGGCCTTCCCCAGGCCCAGCTCCAGTTTTCCCAGACCCTTTCCCAGATCCAGGAGGATGGGTCTAGAGGAGATCAAGCCTGTCTCTGACCTGTGCCAGTTCACCCCTCCTTGGGCAACCTGGTGGTCCCCCGCTCCCAGGAGATCACCATATGGATGCCGATTGACATAGCTCACGATATCCCAGAACTCCTGGGCTCGGTTGATCCTCCAGCCTCAGCCTCCTGAGTAGCTACGACTGCAAGCATGCACCAGCATGCCCAATGCAAGTCTAGAGCCCCACAGATCATGCCTATGGTCTGCTCTCCAACCTCCTTCCAAACAAGTGAGACCAATTCATCATTGAAGTGTAATTTTAAACACATGAAGAAGAAGAAAGGGAAGATGAATTCTGAAACAAAGTGTTTTTCCATATAAAACTCCATTTTCTCATCAAACACTGGGTCACTTCTTTAAACTGCACAGCAGAGATGAAGGCATTCATCACCTGGGGGGGGAGGGCTAAATGAATGAGGAAGAAACACTAAAAGAAGTTTCTCTCTCCCTTTTTAAAAGAATGTATTTATTTACTCATGAAAAAGATAGGAGAGAGAGAGAAAGAACCAGACATCACTCTGGCACATGTGCTACCGGGGACTGAACTCAGGACCTCACGCTTGAGAATCCAATGCTTTATCCACTGTGCCACCTCCTGGACCACTAAAAGAAGTTTCTTTTTTTTATTTTTTTATATTTATTTTATTTATTTATTCCCTTTTGTTGCCTTTTTTTTATTGTTGTAGTTATTATTGTTGTTGTCGTTGTTGGATAGGACAGAGAGAAATGGAGAAACACAGATAGGGAGTCAGGCTGTAGTGCAGCGGGTTAAGCGCAGGTGGCGCAAAGCACAAGGACCAGCATAAGGATCCCGGTTGGAACCCCGGCTCCCCACCTGCAGGGGAGTCACTTCACAGGCGGTGAAGCAGGTCTGCAGGTGTCTATCTTTCTCTCCTCCTCTCTGTCTTCCCCTCCTCTCTCCATTTCTCTCTGTCCTACCCAACAACAACAACAATAATAACTACAACAATAAAACAACAAGGGCAACAAAAGGGAATAAATAAATAAAATAAATATTAAAAAAAAAGAAAAGAAAAGAAACACAGAAGGCAGCCCTGAATTCTACTTTGACCCCAGCTCTCCTGCTCACCCCTCCAGACTGAGCTCCATTCCTTCTTTCTCTGGCAGCATAGAATTAATAAAATGCACTGAGACAGCAATTGGTTTACAGTGGAGAGCAAAGGAGAGCAATCCGGGAGACAAGGCAGTGATGGCCTGTGTGTTCACAGACTCCAGAAACCTGAGGGTAAGGGAACCGGTGACACAGCAGAGAACCCTGTGGCCTCTGCACAGGGCTGTGTGTCTAGCATCTCAACTAACCCTGCAGTCCCTAACTATGTAAGCCACTCTCTGTTCTACTATTAAGTGTTGCCTCCACGTCCAGCGCGGAGTAATGTTCAATGATAATCCTGAGAGAAGGGATGAGAGATGGGTGGGGTAGGGAGGTCTTGTGCCAGAGACACAAGCAAGTTTATTTCTGAGCTTCTGATATTTATACTAAAAGCAGGCAGTTACAGAGTCTTACACATTAGCATTATTCATATGGAGAAAGGTCATACAGTGATTGTGGATAGTTACAGAAACAATAATACAGGGAAGAGGTTACAGACTTTATTTTGTCTTACTGGACTTGCCTAGGGTCACTCTGCTCTGCTAAACTCAGCAGAGCCTAAACAAGAAAGTGGCTGCCCGCCATTAAGCACACACCAAACAGCCAAGCATAATCTCTATCGGGGAGCGGCAGAGTACAGCCAAGGGTCACAGTGTTCCCGTGTAAGTCCCCTTGGCTATCCCCCTTCTCGGGGGGCCTGAGGGATTTACCCTGAATGCTGCTCCCAACATTAAGGAAACTTCATCTCAAGGGAGCAAGTTCCTGCCTCACCCACGCAGCTAGTACAAGACAAATTCAGGACTTAAACCCAGATGTTGTGCTTCCTAGTTTCCCCACCAGGTGGCTCCATTTTTAATTAATTAATTAATTAATTAATTAATTTTACAGTACCATTGTTAACACTGGGGCGTGAATTCTCATCTCTCCATAAAAGGTGTGTGCAAATCACAAAGCTCCATTGGGCAGACTTATCTGGACAGTTTAGTAGCCAGAGACACACACACCACCTCCAAGGCACCAGTCCCAGGAAGAGGACCCCTGCAAAGGGTGTTTTCTTTAACTGAACTGAGCTTGTGAGTGTGTAGCAGAACCCGCCCCACCCCCGAATGCTGGTGTTTCACAGAAGCCGGCTGCCCTCACTCTGAGAAGTAGAATCATTATTTCCAAAGCATGTCTCTCCAGGGGGAAAATCCCCATTCTTTTTGCCAGACCTGCACACACTGTGTCTGTCTCAACTCCTTCGTAGCACACACTGAAGTCTGACAAGGAAACTCTCAGCAGGATCCAGTTTGGCAAAGTTTATCCCCACCAGTAAAGAATGATGGTGGACTGTCTGTCCCCTCCCTCATTCTAGACTTGCTGCCTCTGCTCATGCATCCCAAGACCCTTTGTTAGTATTGATATTGGGTAGTAGCACACCTGGTTGAGCACACATGTTACAATGTGCAAAGACCTGGGTTCAAGCCCCTGGTACCCACCAGCAGGGGGAAAGCATCTCAGGAAAGCTTCTTGTGTGGTGAAGCAGGGTTAAAGGTCTCTATCTCTCTCCCTCTCTGTCTTCCCTCTCTTTCTCAATTTCTGGTTGTCTCTATCTAATCAATAAAGATAATTTAAAGAAATCTTTTTTTTTAAGTTACTCAGGTCTCAGACTGCAGTTGGCTCCGGACAGACTTAGTCCCCAGCAGCTGCAACCGTTTCCTTCCACAAAATGGACTCTTCCAGCCAGTGTGTGAATCAGCACCACCAATTACTTGGTTTTTAGCAGACAGCAATTAAACAGATGCCACCAGACAAAACTATCAAGGACAAACATGTTCTGTCCCATTCAAAGCCTTTCACTTTTGTGAGGGGACCGATCATCATCCATTGGTCCAACAGGCATGGATACCCTATAATCTTACAACCTTGTAACCTACTATTAATGACCAAAAAATGAAAAATAATAATAACCACCACCACCCCTCATAGACTTCTGACCTGTTTCCATAAAACACCTTTACATTAAGCAAAATCTTACCACATAAATATTTCCTATGAGACAGGCACTTGGCAAGGTGACTATCCTAGTGCTTATCATGGACACACATTTGACATCCTCATTTTGTTTTACCAAATGAAGTCACTGGGACACTGAGGAGTTCAGGGTCCTGCTCAGGGTTTCATACCCTCCTCCCACTCTCCCTCCTGCAAGCACCTGACCTGATTCAAAGCTAACTCATTCCCACCATGAGGCCAAAGCCACTGAGCCTAATAGCCATTTCCGGCATTG
This sequence comes from Erinaceus europaeus, assembly GCF_950295315.1. Taxonomy (NCBI): domain Eukaryota; kingdom Metazoa; phylum Chordata; class Mammalia; order Eulipotyphla; family Erinaceidae; genus Erinaceus; species Erinaceus europaeus. The sequence goes on from NC_080177.1 coordinate 23,099,261, forward strand.
ACCCACCCTGATGTGATTGTCACAGACATCCTAGGAGCCCAGAGACTTGTTCTAGACATCACATAATGTAGGTCTCCTTCTGAGCCTTCCTCAGCTTAGCCACAGCAAAGCCAGAAACCCTTTGCTAGTCTCTCTCTGTCTCTGTCTCTCTCCCACAAATAATAACTAATTAAATAATCTCTTTAAAGAGAATCTTAGAAAATAACCTGAAGCAACCATGCTGTCAGAGGAGGATCAAAATACAAGAAGCTTGATGATAAAGAACATAACTATCAACTAACATAACCAAATTCAAGACTAGCACCTAAAGAACAGAAAAATTTCCAACCCTTTGAGAAGGAGGTAGTGGGTCCCTCATACACACTGAAGCTCTTAGTATCTTGATTGAGGACTTCCCAGGCTCCAGAGTACTAAGAGGAAAGAGTGTGTTGCCTACAGTGAATATAAGAAGCAGACCATTTAAAAATTATTTCAGTTGGGAGAGGGAGATAGCATAATGGTAATTCAAAAGCCTTTCATGCCTGAGGCTCTGAAGTCCCAGGTTCAATCCTCAGCATCACCATAATCCAGAGCTGAACAGCATTCTGGTAAATAAAAGAAAATAATTCCATGTAAAAAATGGTGACTTCACCGTTTTCAGCCGATCTTGGATGGACCTTGAAAAAATCATGTTGAGTGAAATAAGTCAGAAACTGAAGGATGAATATGGGATGATCTCACTCTCAGGCCGAAGTTGAAAAACAAGATTAGAAAAGAAAACACAAGTCGAACCTGAAATGGAATTGGAGTATTACACCAAAGTAAAAGACTCTGGGGTGGGTGGGTTGGTGGGGAGAATACAGGTCCGTGAAAGATGATGAATGACATAGTGGGGGGTTGTATTGTTAAATGGGAATCTGGGGAATGTTATGCATGTACAAACTATTGTATTTACTGTTGAATGTAAAACATTAATTCCCCAATAAAGAAATAAATTATTTTAAAAAAAAGAAAATAATTCCAGTTTCTGATTTAGTCACAACATTAGGATTGCATTGCTTTAGAACAACAGCTAGGTTTCAGGTGTGGTCTTTGCAACCAAACACATAAATAGCAGAAGGTTGCAAAGGTAGGTGTGCCGTGTCCTCCTTTATTTCCACTCTTATGAGTAGTCTACATCTTCCACATTGGGAAAGTATTCATTGTTTTAAAGGCCACTGTGGGGGAGTCTGGCGGTAGTGCAGCGGGTTAAGCGCACATGGCATGAAGCACAAGGACCGGCTTAAGGATCCAGGTTTTCAAGCCCACTGCTCCCCACCTGCAGGGGAGTCACTTCATAGGCGGTGAAGCAGGTCTGCAGGTGGCTATCTTTCTCTCCCCCTCTTTGTCTTCCCCTCCTCTCTCCATTTCTCTGTCCTACCTAACAATGATGACAATAATAATAACTACTACAACAACAATGATAAAAAAACAAGGGCAACAAAAGGGAAAATAAAAAAAATTAAAGGCCACTGTGTATGCAGCAGTGGAGGTAGAGCGAGGACACAGCAATAATCAGGCATAGAAGGAGTGGAGACCAAACCTGGAGCCTCATATATGTAGTTTTCTCTGCACTACGGTGCCACCTCCCCAGCTGTTCTGTTTCTTTTCGATGAACTTGCCTTTATATTTAATAATATCTAAAGAATATAGTTTCATTTTACAAAGTTTTTCCCCCAAGATGCATTCTACTCTGTATCCACAAGATGGCAACACAATACCACAATACACATAGAGTAGTTTCACAAGCCTTCCCCTCCAAATGTTTCTTGCTCAGTTGTTCATTTTTCTATGAGCTATCAAACCAGTAGACTTGAACATTTTTTTTAAAACTTTCCTTCATCTCAAGAGACAGAGAGTGGCTGGTAAAATAGCTCAACCAGAAGAGCAGGGCTTGAATGTCTGATGGTCCAGGTTTCTATCCTCACTGCTACAGGTGCTTCAGTGGTACTCTGACCTCTCTCCCTCTGCCTCTCCCTCTGCCTCTCCCTTTGCCTCTCCCTCTGCCTCTGCCTCTGCCTCTGCCTCTCCCTCTCCCTCTCCCTCTCCCTCTCCCTCTCCCTCTCCCTCTCCCTCTGCCTCTCCCTCTCCCTACCCCTCTCCCTCTCCCTCTTCATCTCCCTCTCCCTCTCAGAATAAGTAAACACACTTAAGTAAAAAGAGGGAACACGGTGGAGGTACAGTCAATGGTAGTGCTGTAGATTGAACTGGGGAAATCGTGTTAACAAGTCAACAGCTCTTCTAGGCTACCCACCACTCATTCTTGCAAAAAGCTTCAAAGGACAATCATGCTGGGGTTGTGGGGTCAGGGGTGGGAGACCCTACTGGCAAGTGTGATCCCTATCCAGGGACCCATTATCTGCAGACCTATACCTGCAGTTGTCTTAACTTCACCCTCTCTCATACAGATTTAGAATCTGAGTGGGAAAGCTTTGTGAGTGGTGAAGCAGTGTTGCAGGTGTCCTTCTGTCTTTCTCCCTATCTCCCCCTTCCCTCTCGATTTCTGGCTGTTTCTATCCAATAAATAAATAAAGATAATAAAAAAAATTTTGGAATCTGACTTAATTTTGAAAGAAGAAAGAGAAAGAGGAAGGAGAGATAGAGGGAGAGAAAGAGGGAAATTGAGAAACAGGCTAGAGGAGTTGTTCACAAGGCCTAGCTAAATAGAGGCCCAGAGTGAGATTCATGACAAAGCCATAAGCCTGGCTGGGCTTTGTTCTCTCTCTGAGTCTCTCTCTCAATAGATAAATATGTACATGGGACTGGGTGGTGGCGCACCTGGTTGAGCGCACATGTTAGAGTGCACAAGGACCCGGGTTTGAGCCCCTGGTCCCTAGCTGCAGGGGGAAAGCTTCATGAGTGGTGAAGCAGGGCTGCAGGTGTCTCTCTGTCTCTCTCTATCACTCCCCTCTCAATTTCTGGATCTCTCTATCCATAAATAAATAAAGATAACAAAAAATTTTAAAGATAAATATGTACATAATCTATATTTGAAGTAACCATGCTGATCAGGGTCAAAAGACTAGAGATTCATATGCTTAAGAGTAGCTTCATAGGGAGTTGGGCAGTAGTGCAGTGGGTTAAGCGCATGTGGCGCAAAGCACAAGGACTGGCATGAGGATCCCGGTTCGAGCCCCCGGATCCCCACCTGCAGGGGAGTCGATTCACAGGTGGTGAAACAGGTCTGCAGGTGTCTATCTTTCTCTCCCTCTCTCTGTCTTCCCCTCCTCTCTCCATTTCTCTCTGTTCTATAATGACAACATCATCAATAACAATAATAACTACAACAATAAAACAACAAGGGCAACACATAAAAATATTTTAAAAAAAGAAGCTGCCGCTTCTGGCAGACATAAAAAAATGCTTTAAAAAAGTAGTTTGATAATAAAGAAAGAACTGAAAACAATTGGCATAGCCAGTGCAATGGTCACATCCCAGGAACTTTACCATGTGTAAGGGAGGACCTGGATTCTGTATCATGCACTGTATCTTACAGTGCAGGTAAGTTTCATGAGTGGTGAAGCAGTACTGTGATATATCTCTCTCTCTCTCTCTCCTACTTGGATAAAAGAAAAATGAAAGGGGCCCACCTCCTTGGGCTAAGCACACATGGCACGAAGCGCTAGGACTGGTGTAAGGATCCCAGTTCGAAACCCCGCTCCCCACCTGCAGAGAAGTCACTTCACAAACAGTGATGCAGGTCTGCAGGTGTCTGTCTTTCTCTCCCCTTCTCTGTCTTCCCCTTCTCTCTCCATTTCTCTCTGTCCTATTCAACAACAACAATAACAACGACAACAAAATGGAAAAAAATGGCCACCAGGAGCAGTGGGTTCATAGTGTAGTCACTGAGCCCCAGTGATAATGCTGAAGGCAGAAATAAAAAAATTAAAAAGGAAGGAAGAAAAAAATTAAAATTAAGACAAAGAATCCATTGGAAACTGTTGCAGTCCTAACTTCCAGTCCCTCAGAGTGTGACTAATTGGGGCTTTAAAGAGGTAGTTAAGTTAAAGTAGGAAGGATCATGAGGTGGGTCTTAACCCAATATGACTGACCTCATAAGAAGAGATTAGGACACAGAACACACAGAGAAACAACAGTGAAGTGGCCATCTGCAAGCCAGAAAGACCACAGAAGAAACCAACCCTGCTTACATAGTCATCTTAGACTTGAAGCTTCCATTGCTGATAATACATTTCTGTTATTTAAGACACATAGCCAGTAATGTTTTCAAACATCAACCCTAGAATTAATACAGGGCGGGGGAGATAACATAATGGTTATGCAAACAGACTCACATGACTGAGGCTCCAAAGTCCCAGTTTCAATCCTCCGCACCACCATAAACCAGAGCTGAGCAGTGCTCTGGTGTTTCTCTCTGTGTATGTCTCTCTCTGCATATCTCTTGAAAAGAAAAGAAAAGAAAAGAAAAGAAAAAAGAAAATTGATACAATCCAGAAAGGAAGTCTGACTCAGAGAGGTTAAAGAAAGGGCTTACTGGAAAATGGGTTGTAAGTAGTAGTTACTACTGGATTACATTCTTCCTAGTGCTCATGTGTCCCATTTAGTAACTCATGTAGCTCATCTGACTCTTTCCTAATTGGCCTCCTTGATGGTTTGGTCTTAGTATTTCAGCTACCACACAAGGAAGCACCTGTCTGATCCTCCTCGTATTCCTGGACCTCCTAGCTAAATTGGTGTGTGTGTGTGTGTGTGTGTGTGTGTGTGTGTGTGTGTGTGCAATGATTAATTCTAATTCTTCACTTTTTGTTCTTCTTGTGTGACTGATTAATGCTTTTACTAGATTTAAAATAAAATGAGTCTGGTAGCAAATTCCAGATCCCCAAGAGATAATGCAAAAGGGGGCCAACACTTCCACAAATGGATTATGACTCATATATATTTTTAAGGTGTGTGTGTGTGTGTGTGTGTGTGTTGACAGATGGGAGATGGAGGTGGAAGAGGCCAGAGGGAATAGGAACTGAACCTTCAAAGTGCCCCTGGCCAAAAAAAAAAAAAAAAAAAGATGAAAAGGATTTGAAGTCAGTGGAAGACAACCCACCAGGAGAAGTCAAAAGACTGGAAACAAGTCTAGTTCCTTGATAATAACCCACTATTTAAGTAGAGCCCCAAACAAGTCACAGACATAACTGCCCAAGACAGTACCCCCACCATCCATGTGTGGTCATATTCAACACAGGCACACTTCTCTAGTATCATACAGAACTGTCCTGGATGGGATGAGGCCTGGCCCTCCTAGAGTGTGAGGACAGACAGCCCATCAGATTAACTAGAATATTCCCTCTAGAGGGTTGGGCGGTTGCACAGCGGGTTAAGTCCACATGGTGCAAAGCACAAGGACTGGCATAAGGTTCCCAGTTTGAGCCCCTGTCTCCCCACTTGCAGGGGGGTCGCTTCACAGGTGGTGAAGCAGGTCTGCAGGTGTCTATCTTTCTCTCCCCCTCTCTGTCTTCCCCTCCTCCATTTCTCTCTGTCCTATCCAACAACAATGACAGCTATAACAACAGTAACAACAATGAGGGTGACAACAAGGGCAACAATATGGGAAAACAATAGCTTCCAGGAGCAGTGGATTTGTATTGCAGGCACCAAGCCCCAGCAATAACCCTGAAGGCAAAAGGAAGAAGCAGGAGGAGGAGGAGGAGGAGGAGGAGGAGGAGGAGGAGGAGGAGGAGGAGGAGGAGGAGGAGAATATTCCCTTTAGAATTCTCTGCTGATGAAGCAGCATTGCTAAATGCAGATTGTCCTTTCCTGCCCCATGGGACAGCTCTCCAACACAAGCATTGACTGTTTAAGCCACTGAACTCAGAAGACTCACTAAAGTGGCTTCGTGCTTCAGACTATTTTTTAAAAATTTTTATTAGTGATTTAATAACGACTGACAAAATTGTAGGATCACAGGGGTATAATTCCATACAGTTCCCACCACCAGAGTTCTGTGTCCCATCCCCTCCTTTGGAAACTTCCCTATTCCTTTTTTTTTTTTTTTAATTTCTTTCTTAGGGAATTCATGTTTTACATTTGACAGTAAACTTCCCTATTCTTTATCCCTCTGGGAGTATAGACAAAATTTTTTTATGGGGTACAGAGGGTGGGAGGTCTGGCTTCTGTAATTGCTTCTCTGCTGGACATGGATGTTGGCAGGTTGATCCATACCCCTAGCCTGGCTTCAAAGTATTTTGACAAGGCCAGTTTCGTGGTGTATATAGCAGGCAAAATAGCATGACTTAGATCCATCCCCTTCAACTATGCTTTCACCAAGAAATGCTGCTAGTTACCAGGCCCTAAGCAATTCCCTCTACATCTTTTCTTTTTCTTTTCTTTCTTTTCCCTTTTTTTTTTTTTTTTTGCCACTACAGTTATCACTGGAGCTCTGCGTTTCCATCACTCCCAGCAGGCATTTTTTTATTTACTTTCTAACTGATAGAGGATGAAAGACAGCAAGAGAAAACTGCAAGTTGCTTTTCACCATTCATGAAGCATCCTGAAGGCACTCTCATGGGGGGACCGAGGATTTGAACCTGGGTTGTGATGCATGGCAGCATGTGTGCTCTCCTAGGTTAGTCACCACCTGGCACCTAAGCCTCCTACATCTTACAAGTTCCTACCACTTATATATCAAGCTAGAACCCAGCTCGTGGTCTTTAAATAACTGTTTTTCTACAAGTAATTTTTTAAAAAAATATTTTATTTATTTATTAATGAGAAAGATAGGAGGAGAGAGAGAAAGAACCAGACATCACTCTGGTACATGTGCTGCCAGGGATTGAACCCAGGACTTCTGATGCTTTATCCACTGTGCCACCTCCCGGACCACAAGTAATTTTTTTTCTATCCTTTTTTCACCTGTATTATCTAGTTCCTCACTCTGATTAACATATATTATCTCAATAAAGTATATAATAAAACAGTTTACTTTTAACAAATATTACCTCTTGTTGGCCGGTTTGTCCTCATCAGGAAGTAGAAATTCACTTCTTAATCAGTCCTCCACCTGTGTGAAGCTCATCGCCCAAGATGCCTAAGGTACTTAACAACAGAAGCCGCAGTCATGAGAGGAAGTTTGGGGGTGAGGATGTGGTTCAGAATGCATGCTTCACATGGGTGAGGCCCTAGGTTTAATCCTTGGCCCCCAAAATCAATCACTCAATAGACAAGGAAGCTTAGTACAGATCATGTTAAGCCATGAAAGGAGAGCAAATATGAAGGCATAAAGAAAATGTTCATGAGTTCCTAAGGCTAAGTGAGAGGACTCAGGAAGGACAACTTGGAAGGAGACCCCTGTCTTCAAGACTGGGATTCAGATCCTATCTGTCACATTGTCCCTGGGGCCAGTGATGCAGGGTACCTAAAAGATTACTTAGGGGGGCCAGGCGGTAGCGCAGCAGGTTAAGCGCATGTGGTGCAAAGCCCAAGGACCGGAGTAACGATCCCAGTTCAAGCCTTCAGCTCCCCACCTGTAGGGGAGTCACCTCACAGGTGGTGAAGCAGATCTGCAGGTGTCTATCTTTCTCTTCCCCTCTCTGTCTTCCCCTCCTCTCTCCATTTCTCTGTCCTATACAACAACGAACATCAACAACAACAATAATAACCACAACAAGGCTACAACAACAAGGCCAACAAAAGGGGGGAAATGGCCTCCAGGAGCAATGGATTCATGGTGCAGGCACTGAGCCCCAGCAGTAACCCTGGAGGCAAAAAAAAATTACTTAGAGAGGCAAATTAATTGTTCTAAGAGAGCCTGGAGGTGACTCTATTGAACATGCAACTCTATAAGAGGGGGAATGAACTATGAAGCACGCCCTGAGGTCCAGAGTCTTTTTATTATCAAGTTTTACAATAGATCATGAATTCCAAATTTCAAAGAAGCTGATTCAGCAGGAAGCAGAACAGGCAGTATTATGTGGGTAAACAGTTTTAGGATTTGGAGGGCAGTAATTGAGTCTATAAATACATTCTAAATCTAAACTCAGCATCTAAATGACTACCTGTCTCAGGAAGTTACTGATTCTTTTCCCATTTGCTTCTATCCACTGCACCATCTCTCTGACTGCTACCATCTCTTATTGACAATGCATTGATGAAACTTTTTTTTTGCATATAGTTTCCAGTTCTGACAACACACCTGGAAGGTAGCTATTATTGTCCCTAGTCAATGACACAGATGACATTTATATATAAGACATTATCTATCTTCGAAGCAAGCAATTTAGTGGGATTATTTAATTTTTATTAGCAGTTTGATAATTGTTTAGGGTGGGGGAGGCAGCATAATGGATACACATACAGGACTTTCATGCCTGAGGCTCTAATGTCTCAGGTTCAATGTTCAATGCCCACACACCACCATAAACCAGAGATGAACAGTGCTCTGATAAAATAACTATAATAATATTACTAATCACAGGACTATGAGATTACAGGGGTATAGTTCTACTCCAAGCCCACCACCAAAATGCTATGCCTCCACCCTCACCGAATGATAACCACCATAGTTCTCACAAAGTCCTAGAGATGGGTTTCTTACTTTTTGTAATCTTTTGTTTGCAAGTTCATGACTTTCAGTTCTCCACATCCCATGTATGAGTGAAACCACCTTTTACCTTCTTACATTCTTCACTAAGCATACTCACTTCCTATTACATCTGTTTTGTCCTGAAGGACACAATATCATCCTTAAATTAAATACCAGTATTCCATTGAGTATATGTTCCATAACTTTTTAAAAACTTATTATTTTTTCTTTTTTGTTGCTCTTGCTATTTATTATTGTTGTTATTGTTGTTGTTGTTATTGCTGTCGTTGTTGGATAGGACAGAGAGAAATGGAGAGAGGAGGAGAAGACAGAGAGGGGGAGAGAAAGACCTGCGTTACCACCTGTGAAGCGACCCCCCTACAGGTGGGGAGCCAGGGGCTCAAACTGGGATCCTTAGCCGGTCCTTGTGCTTTGTGCCATATGCGCTTAACCCGCTGTGCTATTGCCTGGCTCCCGTTCCATAATTTCTTTATCCAGTCTTCTGTCAGTAGGCAGAGTTTGCTTCCACTCCTTGGCTATTGTGAGTAGTACAGCTACAGACATAGAAGTACATATGTCCATTTACATTAGTATTTTTATGTTCTTTGGATATACGCCTTAAGAGTGGTATTGATGGGTCATAAGGTTTTTCCATTTTTATTTTAAAACTCTCCATACATAATGAGATTATTTCATTTATTTTTTTGTCGTCACTGGAACTTTACTCCTCTGGGTTGCCTTTGTCAAAGAGAGAGAGACAGAAACAGTGTCCTCCAGAAGTTTCCTCCAGTCCTGTAAACTCTTCCCACATAGTGTACTCAGTGCTCAAACCTAGGCTTAGTAAGTAGCAAAGGTAGTACCCTCCAAAACGAGCTATCTCCCTAGCTCCCAAATTTAATGAGATTATTTGTGAGAAGGAGGTAAGTGAGGTTTAGAAAAGGCGATTTACCTGCCCTACTCATCTCCATCTGAAACGACATCTCACCAGATTCTCAGCATCTGTAGAAATGCAGCAATGAAGGGGTGGGTGGTGGCACACCCGGTTAAGCACACATAGTACTAGCTTTGAGTCCCCGGCTTCTCACCTACAGCAGGGATACTTTACAAGCAGAGAAATAGGCCTGGAGGTGTCTATCTTTCTCTCTCCCTCTCTATCTCCCTATCCCCTCAACTTCTCTCTGTCCTAGCAAATAAAATAGGAAAAGAAAAAGAAAGCAAAAAAGGAAAAAATGACCAGAAAAAAAAAGTGATCCAGTTGGTGGCATGTGGATAAAATATTGGACTCTCAAGCGAGTTCACTTCACAGCAGCACACGTACCAGAGTGATACCTGGTTCTTTCTCTCTCTCTGCCTATCATTCCTCATGAATAAATATATAAAATCTTAAAACAAATAATGAAAGGGAAAAGGAGGAAGAAAAAAAGAAATGCAACACATGGGGCCCAATTCAGGAACAGACAGAACCAAGTTCAAATCCCAGCCTCCTCTCTTACTAGACATTTTACCAAGTGCTCCTTCTCTCTTTTTTGTTGAAAATAATTCATGACTTTCTGCATATCTGGACACTTCTGTGGTTCAAGTTACAAATCTGTGTGAGCATCCTTGGAAGGTTGAGACAGAGCCTTCCTAAAGGCAATGTCTCCCTCTGGAGCAGTGGTCGAACAGGTTTGCCAGTAGTCGTCTTTAAAATGGTTAGGGTTTGCTGCAAAGTGGCTCAACAACAGAGTGCATGCCTTGCATGAGGAGGGGGGCTAGGTTTGATCCCTAGCATGGCATTAAAAAGGCTGAGTAGGGAGTCAGGCGGTAGTGCAGTGGGTTAAGTGCACGTGGCATGAAACTCAAGGACCGGCTTAAGGATCCCAGTTCTAGCCCCTGGCTCCCCACCTGCAGGGGAGTTGCTTCACAGGCGGTGAAGCAGGTCTGCAGGTGTCTATCTTTCTTTCCCCCTCTCTGTCTTCCCCTCCTCTTTCCATTTCTCTTAGTCCTATCCAACAATGGTATCAATAACAACTATTACAACAATAAAACAAGGGCAACAAAAGGGAATAAGTAAATATTAAAAATTATTTTAAGTAAATAAATAAAAAGGTTGAGTAGTGCTCTGGTCTCTTGCTCACACAACTAACAACAACAACAAAAAGTCAGAGTTTACCAAGGTTAGGGTCATTCAGTGGGACACGCATGCATTATGTGTGCAATATCTGTCCGGGCCACCTCTCCACTACTCCATGGGATGTACCTTGTAAACAAGCCCCTTTGTTTTTGCCAGCACCTATGAAACTGGCTAACTAATGTGTTTGCATGGGGGATGGCTCACTGAATAGAGTACACACATTACCACAGCAAGAACCTGGATTCGAGTCCCTGGCCACCAGGTGAGGGCACCTACGGGGGGTGGGGGCTGGACTTCACAAGTATAGCATGTTCTGCAGTATTCTTCACCTCTTGCATTTTATCTGTCTTTCTCCCCTGCTCTCCCTCCGTCTCCATCTGTTTTTTAAGTAAATTTTAAAAATACTTATTTATTTTCCCTTTTGTTGCCCTTGTTGTTTTATTGTTGTAGTAGTTATTATTGTTGTTATTGATGTCAGCTTTGTTAGATAGGACAGAGAGAAATAGAGGAGGGGAAGACAGAGAGGGGGAGAGAAAGATAGACACCTGCAGACCTGCTTCACTGCTTGTGAAGAGACTCCCCTGAAGGTGGGGATCCATCTTATTTTTATCTGAAATAGAAAGAAAAAAAAGTCTCCAGGAGCAGTGGACTGCCTCATGCAGGCACTGAATCCCAGTGATAACCCTGGTGACCAAGAAAAAAAAAGTTAAAACCTCAAGCCCTTCACAACCAACTGTTATTACCCTCATTCAAGTGTCAGAAGAGTGGAAAACTCACTTTCTCACCACCCATGGCTCTCCAGCCTCCTCCACTTTACAGCAGCCCAGAGTGCAATACTGAAACTGTTTTTCCTGGTATAGCCAAAGATCCTCTCTCTGTTAGTATTAGTGGGTATTTGCTTCCAAGCAAAATCTGTGACCTTAATGCTAGGGATATATACTCCCTCTTAAGTGCTCCACTGTTAGCTTCCACAAAGCACCCACCTTCTTGTCTACTCTCACTAGTCTCCTTTACAAATTCCTGTTTCTCCTAACAGCACTGCAGGGCTCAACCTACCTCCTTCATTTCTCTGCCCACCCTCCCTGGGGGATCTTGCTCACACTGTTCCTTTCTCTCTCTCTATCTCTATCCCATTTCTTTACTGGTTTACAGTCAAAAGTAAAACACAATAGTTTGTTTATGCATAACATTTCCACATAACAATACAGCCCCACTAGGTCCCCCCTTTTTATTTTTTTTTCTTATCCACAGTACTACTCAGCTTTAGTTTATGATGATGATGCTGCTGCAGGGGATTAAGCCTGAGACCTCAGAGCCTGAGAGATGAAAGGTTTTTGTTGTTGTTGTTATTTGCATAACCACTATGCTATCTCCCCCCAGCCCTGCTCACATTGTTGGTGTAGGAACCCTATATACGAGGATGATGCCCGATAGCCTGGTTCCTCTCTCAGTCTCTGATGGAACTTGCCCAGCTACCTGATGGGTAGTTACACCTCTAACTAATGTATATCCTAAAGGGCCCTCCCATCCCTGTTCCACACCACCTAACCCTCCCTCTTGTATCCACTTTCTGCGCTATACCCAGCTGCCTGCCTCACTGTGCCAAGGAGTTAGCCTTAACTTTTCACTGTTTCTCACGCCCTGCAATCAGTTGTCTGTGAGCTATCTTCTTTCACACTATTTCAGAAATGCCCCCCCCCCCAGTCCCTTCTATTGGACCTACTGTTACTGTTGTGTCCCCTCAGGTTGCAAGTGTTTCTGACTCAGGTGACTGCAGTATCCAGGTAACTGGGTTCCTGCTTCTTTCTGACCTTCCTAAAGGCCTCACCCATCAGAATCATGTTCCTAAAATAGAAGCCCTTGTCACTTTCTCCTCATTGCCTAACTGGGATGTTAACAGTCACTAACACAGTTCACCAAGCTCCTTCCTCAAGTACTCTTCCCTCTGTTAGGTGGCTACTACCACTTTGGCGGGGGGGAGTTGTGACCAGGGAGACGGTGTCCAAATAATGCTCCTAAAATGGCATTGTCTTCATGTGTGCAGTACTTGGAACCAGGGAGGTCTAAAATGTTGCATTAAATAATAGTCATATATCTCCTGCCTGCCTCAAACCTGTCTTAATGTTCTTAGCCTTTCTTGAAAAATGAAATCTGCCACCTGAGAGGTGGCACAGTGGATAAAGTGCTAGACTCTCAAGCATGGATACCAAGCTTGATCCCTAGTACTGCAAGTGCCAGAATGATGCTCTGGCTTTCTTCCCCCCTCTCGTAAATAAATATTTTAATGAAATCATGGGCCAAGGAGATAGCACGGTTACACAATAAACTTTCATCTGTGAGTCGGAGGTCCCAGGATCAATTCTCGGTGCCACCATAGGCCACAGCTGAGCAGTGCTCTGGTTAAAAGGGATATGAGATCACAGTTTGAATCCAAACTCATATTTATTCACTATCCAGGTTGCTTGCTTCTCGGGGTTCTGTTGAGAAACAATCCGAGATAGTCCTTCATTTTACCCAGTTTAGGTGTTGAAAGAGCATAATATACTTACTATCTGGACACACACATATGTAACAGTTTTATTTTTCAAAAACATGTTTTTTTGTCTGCCCTTTAAGCAAACAAACCAGCACCGTGAATGTCCACCAGGAGGCGCCAAGCGCACCGAGAGAACCGGAGAGGCGGCGATGGATGCAGCAGTGATGCAGCCCGGCTTTCTTTTTCAAGAGTCAGTGTGAGGGGAAGGGAGCGGGGCTGCGTTATTTTAGGGAGACCTTGTCGCACTCCCCCTCCCGCGTGTCGGTGTGTGCGGGGGGGCCCCATGGAGAAACGCTGGCGGCGGCGGCCAGGGAGCCCATCGCGACTGCAGGCGGCGGTAACCCGAGCCCGCGGGCGCGGGGACTGAGCGGCGAACAAAAGCCCTGGGCGCGGGGCCTCAGTGCGGGGCGCGCGGTGAGTGAGCTAGCGCGGGGCTCGAAAGCTGCGAGCGGTAGCGCGCCGGGCTCGCTAGGATGCGCTGGGAGTGGGGTGCGGGGCCTTGGAAGGCGGCCGGAGGCAGGTGTCAGCGCCCAGACGCGGCAGGCTGGTGCCTGCAGCACCTTCAGGCTGGGCGATCGGGTGTACCCCGCAGGCCCCCGGGCGCCTTCTCCATCTGCAGCATTCGGCGGGAGGGTGGGGGGCAGGGGAGGCGGGCACTGTGACTGTAAGCCCTGCCCCAGAGGCAGCCGCCGGAATCGATCGCCCCTCGGGGGAGGCCTTTTGGGAACGAGGCGTATCTCTCCGGAGGTCCTTCCGTCATTCTCGGACCCCGTGCCTGGGTCTCCGCGGAGGGGAAACCCACCCAAAACTTCCCCCACGGGCAGCCGGGGTCCTCGCAGCTATGCATATGCACTTTGGGGATAAAATAGGCCTTTAATTTTTTTGGGTTCCTGCATCCCGGGTCGACCCCCGCCTGAGTTACAGACAAATACGCTAATCCGCCTGGAATCCTCCCGGTCCAGCAGCTGCTGCACCTTGGTCTTTTCATTTTAATTTGCAGCGGGAAGGGATGCAACCGGCGGGGAGCTTCACCACAGGCCTCCGTCCTGCACACGGCGGGTGGGAGAAACTGGGGGGGGCTGTTCTCTGAGCAGCGATACCATCACCCTCAAACCACCCGCCCTTCCCTGCCCTGGATTTTCCGGGCATCTGTATTACATTCCTCTGGACCTCTGAGTCTTAATCCCAAAATGGATTAAGATGGGGGGGGGTATGGATAGGAAGGGAGACGAGCTCGCAAATGCATTCTTCGATGTCCCTCCCTTGTCATCCGCAGAGACGCCACGAAAGGACAGGGCTCAACCATGGTGGACCCTGTGCCTCCGGAGGAAAAGGCAGAAGCGGAGCCCGGGGACGCGGGAGGGGATGCAGATGCCACATCGGTGCCCCCGGGTGCCCAGCAGCCCGCCGCCTCCTCGGCCTCGGCGGCGTCACACAAAGCGGACGAGCAGACGGGCGTGGCGGAAGGCGGCCGGCGGGAGCAGTCCCCGATGCTGCACCTCGACCTCTTCAACTTCGACTGCCCGGAGGCCGAAGGCAGCCGCTACGTGCTGACCAGCCCCCGGTCGCTGGAAGCCTGCGCCCGCTGCGCCGTCAAACCCGTGGAGCTGCTGCCGCGCGCACTGGCCGACCTGGTGCGCGAGGCCCCGGGCCGCTCCATGCGCGTGGCCACCGGCCTGTACGAGGCCTACGAGGCAGAGCGGCGAGCCAAGCTGCAGCAGTGTAGAGCCGAGCGTGAGCGCATAGTGCGCGAGGAGAAGCGGCGCCTCTTCACGCCGCTGGGCCCCGCCGCCTCGGCCCCCAGCGCGGGCAGCAGCAGCAGCTGCAGCAGCGCCAGCCTCCCCGCCTCGCCCGCGCCTCGCACACCCCGCAAGGCCTCCTCCAACCCTTCCCCGGCGCGGACCCAGCCTCCGCCCCCGGCTTCGCGCGCAGGACGGAAGAGCCACTCCCTGGACTCGCTGTCCCGCCGGCGGGAGGGCGCGCTCAGCTCCGAGTCCGGCGCGTCGTCGTCGTCCTACAGCGGGGAGAGCCTGCGGGAACTGCGCTGGTCGTCGCGGAGCTCGGCCAGAAACAGCTACCCGGCCTGTTCGGCGTCCTCGGCCCCCAACCCTCTGGGCCGCCCATCCGCCTTGGCCCTGGTGCCCATCACCGGCCGCAGCTTCAGCCTGGGCGACCTGAGCCACTCACCGCAGACCGCGCAGCACGTGGAGCGCATAGTGCGCCAAGTGCGCGCCGAGCGGGGCCTGCGCGGGGTACCCGAGCGCGACCGGAAGATCGCGGCGCTGATGCTGGCGCGCCACCAGGAGGAGCGCCTGCTGCTGGAGCAGCGCGCCGCTGCGCACGGCCAGTGGGAGCAGCAGCGGGTGCGCGCCGAGCAGCGGCGGGAGCGCGAGGAGCGCGAGAAGCAGCGCGCGCTGGAGCGGGGCCGCCGGGCCTGGGCGTCGCAGGTGGAGGAGCGGCGGGGCCGCCGGGGCCGCGAGGAGCGCGAGGCGGCGCAGCTTAGGCAGCGGCAGTGTGAACGCAGCGAGGAGCGGCGGCGGGGGCTGGCCGAGCGCCAGGGCGTGCTGCGGCGCGAGCGGGCGGAGCGCGTGGCCCAGGAGGACCGGCTGCGCAAGCTGCAGCAGGAGCAGAACCTGAAGCAGCGCCAGGAAGGCCTGCAGGAGGGGCGCGAGCGGGCGGAACAGGCCCGCAGGGAGCGCGCCCAGCGCGCCGCCCGCACCAAGCAGTGCCAGGAGGGCCAGCTGCAGCGCGAGAAGCGGGAGCTGAGCCGGGCGGAGCGGGCGCGCCACGAGGCGCTGCTGCAAGGCCGGGTGCGGCAGGAACGCGCGGACCGAGAGGGCCTCCGGAGCTCGCTGGAGGCCAGCCTGGGCCGCGCACAGGAGAACTACGAGCAGTTGGTGGAGCAGCGTGCCCGAGAGCTGCGGCAGCGAGCCAGGCGGGAGGAGCTGCAGGGCCGGCGGGCCAAGGAGGCCGCGGAACGCAAAGGCCGAGAACACCAGGAGCATCTGGAAGCGCTGGCGCGGGCTGGGGAGCGACGACTACAGCACGCGATGCAAGCAGCAGAGGAGGCCGTGCAGCAGAAGGCGCGGCGGGTGGGCCAGAACCGCTTGGAGAAGGAGCGGACCCAGCGCGCCAACAAAGAGAAGGTGGACCGAGATGAAGACAGCCGTCGGAAGGAGCTGCTCCAAGCCATCGGGCGCAAGCTGGAACGCAGCGAGCAGCTGTCCCGGGAGCGCCGCAGCGCCCTGGAAAGTGCACGCTCCACTGCCCGTGCCTCCTTCCACGTGCGCGAGAAGGTCCGCGAGGAGACCAACAAGCGCTCCTTCGACCGCATGGTGCGCGAGGCCCAGCTGCACGCCAGCCTGGACCGCAAGTAACCGCAGACCTGCCTGACTGCCACACACAGCCCCTTAGAGCCTCTGCTGAGCCCCTGGGAGTGCCCAGCCCACGCGGCGCACTGGACCTCGCCAGGCTTTTGACCAGTAAGGGCAGGCTTGTGAACCTTATCATCGGTCTGCACCATTGTTTCTTAAAACTGGCTTCATCATCTGGGATGACTTAGCACAAGCTTTGGCCACATCCGCCCTTGGTGGTTTTCTCACAGGCCCCTGTTAGGCTAAGTGTTTTAGGAATTAGAAACAGCTGGGGAAAGGAAGAGTTGGGATTAGGGAGAGGTCCTTCCCCCCATCCCCAACCACCACCCTCTTCCAGGAGAGACAGAGATGACTGACCCCTGCTGCCGCAGCTGCCCCAAACACCTTTCACATAGTGTGTCTGGGGAAACCTGTGACTACTGCAGCTGAGCGGCTCCCTGCCTCACTCCTACCTTTCAAACTAGAACACGTTGCACAAAGCTTGGAAGCTCGGGAAAAGAAAGCACAACTCTAAAAGTATTAGGCCACAACCAAGTGACCCAAAAGCCTATTGGTACTTGTGTCTTTAACTTTTAATCTGCTGTATGAGCAAATTCTAGTCCTGGTTCTAAAAGTTTCCAGTTGATTTCCCCTCTCCACCACATCCCCAGGATTTTTAGGTAGACAATCATCTACAAGTATTGCTCAGTCACTGTCTTTTTCTCTTTCTCTCCTTGTTCACCCAAGTGACAAAGAAAATCAATTGGTTTGATGATGTTGAAATGGGAACCTCCAACCCCAGGGAAAACAAGTTCCTTAGGCAGCAGTGCTCCCACCCTATGAAGCATTTCTTGCAGGGTAGTTTGCAGGAGAAGTTTGTCTGAGCTGTCCCCCTCAGTGTAGAGCCCACTCCTGAAAGACAGTAGCCATGCCTTAAGGAGCATGTAGCTACCTTATATGCCTGCCCGGGCTACTCCTGCCTAAATCTACAGCCCTCCACATGCCCATACCCCAAGGGCAGGCATTCCAGAGAGTATACAGGAAAGGGTTCTGTCCTCTGCCAAGGAGTCATTTCTGGAGTTCTGAGGGCAATTCACTATGGTTGGTGGAAGACAATTGCCTCCTGCTGTTGAGAATTGTGCTCACTGCTGCTGGTGTTTTGTTGTCTTCTCTTCCCACAGTGATAAAAATGAAACTCTCCGCCCGGCCCCCAGGCACCTCCTTAAATGTCTGGTTCCTTCTCACCTATAAACATTGAATGAGTTTTCTGGTGCCTCCCCTCTACCTTTGGCCAGATGAGGCCATCAGTCCTTTTCTGCTGGGACCTCAATGTCTCCCAGATCCAAAGGCCAGCTTCAGTATTATTTGTTGGTTTTCTTTGTGCCTTTTGTGACCAGGAATTAAGAGGTAGAAGGGCTGTGATTGACTGAGTTTGCTTCTGGGAATATGTACTCCCAGCCTTGGAAGGAACAGAGCATCACAGACAGATGGTCATACAGCTTCTCCCTAGAGGACCATTTTCCTTAAAAGTGCTTGTAAGACCAGGTCACTCCCAGGCTCAAAGAGTCCAGCTGAGTTGTCTTCAGGCATCCTTAAACCCTAAGAGTTCATCCCTTCCATGAAGCTCAAATCCGCCCTTCTCCACACCCATCCACTGACTCTGCCTCCATCGTGTGAGAAGTAAAGCATTACACTCTACATTAAATCAAGATCAGGACATTTAAGTTACCAAAAACAATCACAGTAAAGAACAGTAATAGTAGACATATGTCATGTATAGTCTGCTGGGCAGAATTATTCCTGAAATGCCTAGTGTATCAAACACACACAAGCAGTCCCCCTTCCCATAACATGTCAGCAAAAGTATTGTGTGAAGAAAGTAGTACTTCAGTGTTACACTTCAGACATTGTGAATCCAAGAAAGAAGCTGTTTTCTTTTTCTTAAATGGATGAGTTTTTCCCTCAGATTCTCCTGGAAGCAACAAAACTGTCAGTAAGTTGTGATGATTGACATTGTGAGTCAGGATCATTTAACGGGAAAAAAATGATCAACAACAGCAACAGTTAATACAATACTGGCTCTTATCTTGTAGTTCCTAGAGAACTTTTGGAACCTTAATAGAAAGTTCCACCTAAAGCCACTTATTTACAAAGCAGGTGCATTCATTTGAGAAAGACAGAACCTAGTTTTTGGGAAAGGCACTGAAAGGTAGGTAGGTTATCTGACCTGGCCCTTTATTCAGTTTGTTTGTGAATTACTGAGTGGCTTTGGGTAGGTTACCTCTCTGTGCCTTGGTTTGCCTGCCGGTAAGGTGGGAATTATAATCTCTGCTCTCCCTCTCACACAGACACTGTGAGAATCAACACGGTGCTCTTAGTTTTACGACTTTGGAACTGCAGGTACAATCAGTATAAAGAGAAAGGATTACTAGGGCTGTATTCTGCCTGGAGAATATAGTGCACCTCATGACCTAGTGCAGGAAGGAATGATCTGCAAAAAGGACATTGTTGGTGAAAGTGTCATAAAGATCTACATCAAACTAGAGGTTTACATTTAGAGAAAAGCACTGTGTAGTGGCAAACACTTTCAGAGTATTCTTTTTTTAAAAAAAGAAGACAGTCATATGTCTAAGTAGAAGTTAAGCAAAAACAGAAACCAAACCTAGTAGGGAATGGTTCTTCCCAATTTCAAGCCATTCTCTAGAATACAGACCCATTTCTATGAATATATGCTAGGATAAGAGGTCATGTTGCTCTCTCAGGAGGACCAATCTTTAGGATCTCTTGTCAGGACCTTTATCTATATTCTCTGCCGTGATGTTAGCAAGGAAAAGGTATTTCTTATTCTTAAATGCAACAAGAAAAAAAATCACAGGGTATTGGAAGTGGGAATGATGGGCGGACAATGGCTTATGCCTTCAATGTGACTATTTGAAGAAAGAAAAAAAAAAGCCCAGAATATGCCTCAGAGCACCAGGCTGGGAGATTTCTTGTCATCCAGGAAAGGGGAGCCTTGATGTGACCTCAGACCATTGCATTTGAACCCTTGGAACATCCCCTGACTCAGAAAAGAGAGAACATGATGTAGGATGAGGAGCCTTGAGCAGGGCTGGAGACAAACTCTCATGCATTACCAAGAAAACAAGCAGGATAAAACTAGTTGTCATGGAATCTTGGGTGAAGCTGCTCTAGTGATCTTGAGTAGTGGTCCATGTCTACACCACACCTGGGCAGGAAGATGGAAGCCTCCCTTTGAAGCACACAGACTGGGAGTTACCAGTGGGAACGACCACCAGAATTTGCCAAGAATGAAGAGTCTTCGGGTTAGTAAAAGCATGTTCATGACATTCTGTAAAGCACACCCTTTATCATTACCTCTACTTCTAGAAGGCTGTTGAAACAGAGGTGTCACCGATAATATATAAGGCCTGTACCTTGTTTACCACTGAGTACCCTATTTCCCATGATGTAGCCCCTTCCCTATGTTAAGCACATAAATACCAGATGGGTGGATGGATGGATGGTAGGTAGATGAATGGTAACCAGAGGAAATCTCTGTAGAATGTATTAGGTGGGCAGGCCCCCATTCACTTAACACATTTGTTCCGATTACTATGCACCAGCTGGTGCTGGGAAGAAAGGGTCTTTCTGACCATTGACCCTAGGGGCCTTTTACCCTTTGGTGTCATGCACAGACACCCTTATTTCCTCCCTTGGAATTAGCTACCTTCCCACTCTGGCATTCATGCACAGGCTGACCTAAAGCTTCCTCAAGCACTAACTTTAAGCCTTTGCATTTTTCCTGGGGCACACATCACCTACCACCCACACCCATCCCCCTACACACACACACACACACACACACACACACACACACCACCATCATCATCATCTTTTTATATTTTATTTTCCCTTTTGTTGCCTTTGTTGTTTTATTGTTGCAGTTATTATTATTGTTATTTATGTCATCATTGTTAGATAGGACAGAGAGAAATGGAGAGAGGAGGGGAAGACAGAGAGAGGGAGAGAAAGATAGACACCTGCAGACCTGCTTCACTGCTTGTGAAGCGACTTCCCTGGAGGTGGGGAGCCAGGCTCGAACTGGGATCCTGATGCCAGTCCTTGCACTTCGCAACACATGCGCTTAACCCGCTGCGCTACTGCCTGACTCCCCCCATCATCATCTCTTAATTGCTGTTGCTTTCTTTCTCCCAGAGGAGCCTTGATTAATCAGGTCAAATTTATCATAAGGTTGAATATTTAGTCTGCTTTAAATTACAGTAAAAAAAAAAAAAAAAAAGAAAGAAAGAAAGAAAGAAAGAAAAAAAGAAAAGAGTGATTAATTACCTTCAAGGGCATTAGCTACTCTGCCTTTCACAGAGGCAGTGTAAATAAAGATCTGAGATCTAGAGACTTGAGCCTCAAGCCATGCAGAGTCCCAGATCACCAAAACAGGGTGCTAGCTCTATCACTGGACTGTTCTTTTTTTAAAAAAAAACCTTTTTTTATTTGTGATTAATAGTTTGTTTACAAGATTATAAGATTACAGGGTCTAGTTCTGTACCCACCACCAAAATCTGGTGCCCCTCATTCCCAATAATAACCGCTGTAGTTCTCACAAAGTCTTAAAAGACTATTTATTTCCTCTGTGTCTGTTTATTTGGGGTTTTGCTTGTTTTTGCAAGTTCATGTATTTCCATTCTCTAGATTCCACATATGAGTGAAACATCTGGTAGTTGTCTTTCATCTCTTATTTTGCTAAGCATAATCACCTCTAGTACCACCCATTTTGTTCCAAAGGATACAATATCATCTTTTTTATTGCAGAATAGTATTCCATGGAGTATGTATCATTGGACTGTTCTTGTTGAGATAAGAGACTCGACATTTCAGAGAAAATTATGGGTGTAAAAAAGAGATTCCTGATCAATACTCAGTTGATGAGACAGTTGAGTGCATGTTCTATCCTGTGTCTACAAGCTTTCAAGTGGTTGAGATCACTCATAGGTCACTATGTAGACTAGCCTTTACTCCACTCTAAGACTGCATCTCTGCCCCCAAAAGTTCCCGGGAAATGTTTGGCAGGGTAACATAAGGATACTGAAAAGAGACTTTCAGCACCTCAACCAATAGTGCTCAGTTCTTGAAAGATGCTTCAGGTCTTATGTGCAGCACATCTGGTTTGTAGTGTCTGATGTGGCACCAAGTAGTGCTACACTTCACCTTATGCTTTGGCTACATGTCTCTTGAGAGAAGGATATCTCTTCTGCTATGTATGTGTATGTGCTCTGTAAATTGAGCTCTGCTCCTCTCTCCTCTCTCCCAGTCCCACTCGCACCCCTCATGCCCTAGCCCTTTGCTGCTGCTTTGGCTTCATGTGTCTGGTTGAGGGCTGAGAGTAGAAATAGCAGATGTGAGGATACAGAAGGAGGGAATGGTTCATTTTTTTTTTTTTTTTTTTTACAAACTCCTATAAGAATTACAAAATCGTTACTTTCCTGCCCATCACATAGTATGGCACCCATGAGCACAAAAAGCCAGCCCCAAATGATTTTCAAATTAGATGCCATGTTCAAGTCTTCACGCCTTTTTCTCCACTGGGATAGTATTGAGGGCATGTTTTTGCTTTAGGCACTTGTACAACTCTCAGACCTGTCAGAAAGATGATCTCTATCTGCTCCTGTGTTTGAGTCTGTATGCAGATGTGCACACACACACACACACACACACACACACACACACCACATTCCCACCCTTCCCAGCATCAGCATTCTTACAGAGGGAGGGAATCTGTAGCTGTTTTATTCTTCCAGGGATGAGGAAGTTTTGGGAAACCTGAGCTGCCCCTTGGTAGGGTCTGTTGATTCCACTTACTTACTTCCAGCCTCAAGGTCACTTCAGGCTCTGGACTGTAATCCCGGTGTCCATAATTTCTGAAACCCTCACTGAGCCACCAGGATAAGGAAGGATTCGCTTGTTGCCACAATGCTGCTTCATCCTACTTAGGGTGTGAAACTAACTGGTAAATGGAATGTGGATACAGAACATCTCCATGTGACAAGAATGACTGATATTAGCACAGTTTAAAAACACAGTCCCTCATGGATGATGTATCTCCAAGACAGAGTTTCACAAAGGTCCAAAGTGTCTTGACTGACTCAAAGGATTACTGTTCCACATGTCCTGCCTATCTCCTGTAACGTGAGGACATGAGAGCTTACTTGTAGGCGGTTGTTAAATTTGAGTTAGTGTTTGGAAAGTAGCATCTTCACTGGAAACACAGCCCTCAATTTGTGAATATGGTTGTTCTGGACCTGGTAAGGTAGTAAGAGAAGGAATAGGGTAGGTTCAACTTCAATCAGGTGGCATTATCAGATACCAGGTTTGGATGGCAGCCTTCACAGCTATGCCACTTGCTGTGCAGCTGGTGGCCTCTGGAAACAGGGTTTCCCAGGTAATGTGTAGTCATCTGGGTTGGGGAGGGGGGTGGGGGACAGGGAAAAAGTGATTACCTTGTTTACCAAATGTTTGGCAATAAAATTGTCATCTGATAATTTTTGAGATGTTAGGATTCCTTTGTGATGGCTAAAATGACAGATATACTCATATGCATATATTTTTCTGAGAGGAAAGAGAGTGGGCTTCTTTCCTCTTGAGACCCAAGTTCAATGGCAGTATCCTCCAGTAGGACCAGGCAAGAGAGTCTGTGGGAGAGCCACTGCTCTGAGGCACTGCAGGTGTGGTAGAGCCTAGAAAGAAATGTAGACTTCAAGGGGAGTTGGGCAGTAGCACAGCGGGTTAAGCATACATGGCACAAAGCGCAAGGACTGGAGTGAAGATCCCGGTTCAAGTCCCCGACTACCCACCTGCAGGGGAGTCACTTCACAGGCAGTGAAACAGGTCTGCAAGTGTCTATCTTTTCTCCTGATCTCTGTCTTCCCCTCCTCTCTCTATTTATCTCTATCCTATCTAACAACAATGACGTCAATAATAACTACAACAATAAAAAACAACAAAGGCAACAAAAGGGAAAACGAATACAAAAATTTTTAAAAGAAATGTAGACTTCAGACAACCTCAACCAGTGTGTCCTGGAACCTCACCTCTGAAGAGCCCAGACCCACTAGGGAGAGATAGAAACAGGCTGGGGATATGGATTAACCTGTCACTGCCCATGTCCAGCAGAGAAGTATTTACAGAAGCAAGACCTCCCATCTTCTGTGCCCCATAAAGATCTTTGGTCCATACTCCCACAGAAATGAAAAATAGGAAAGCTTCCTATGGAGGGGAGGGGGTTGGGAATTCTGGTGGTGACAGTTGTATGGAATTATACCCCTCTTATCCCACAATCTTGTCGATCATTATTAAATCACTAATAAAATGAAAGAAAGAGAGAAAGAAATGTAGGCTGCCCAGTCATCTGAGTAAAAAGTGGGTCTGGGACAAACCCAGCCTGGATGAGCACAGATGAGCTCACTGTAGGAACAGAGAGATGTGTGTAGTTTAACATCGCTTTCAACAGATGAATTGTATCTTTTTTTTTTTTTTTTAGTACAGGAGCACTGCTCAGCTCTGGCTTATGGTGGTGTGGGGGGACTAAACCTGGGACTTTAGAGCTCACCTGTCCTAAATTTCTTTTCCTAATATTTATTTATAATGAGAGAGAGAGGGAGAGAGAACTAGAACTAGAGCTTCACTCTGGCACATGCGATGCCATGGATCGCTTGAGAGGCCAATGTTTTATCCACTGTGCCACCTCCTGGGTCACAATAAATGTATTTCTTCTATTTTTTAACATTTAATATTATTTATTATTGGATAGAGACAGAGAGAAATTGATAGGGGTGGGGAGAGAGAGAAAGTGACAAAGAGACTTCTGCAGCCCTGCTTCAGCTCACGAAGCTTTCCCCTGCAGGTGGGGTCCAGGGGCTTGAACCTGGGACTTTGTGCACTATAATTTTTATGCTTAACCAGCTGTGCCACTGCCTGGGCCCAATAAATGTCTTGTCTGTCTGTCTTCCTTCTCTTCTCCTTCTCTCTCTCTCTCTCTCTTTCTCTCTCTCTTTTTTTCTCCCTTCCTTTCATTTTCAACCAAAGTTCATCTCTGGTTTTTGGTGGTACTAGGGATGAACCTGGGACTTCTGAGCCTCAGGCATGAGAATCTCTTTGTATATACAATATGCTATCTACCCCCACAATAAATGTATGAGAAACTTCAAAGAATGTCCCTGCCTCTTCTCCTACACTCTGGCCCTGCAGACAGCTGCAGAACTGGTTGGTAGAAGTCCTAAATCATAGTAATGCACAGAGGTGCTAAGCAGGTCAGTGCCGGCTCTTCCTGTACAGCAGGAAGTGGACTGTGAGAATTCACCACTGGGATGGGGGCCTGCAGTTGGTGCCAACTACACATATGCCCTGGGTCTTGCCTATAGTGGCTGTGATAGTTATAACTGGCTGCCCATTCATATATAATAAAATGTTTGTTTGCATAATCATGTGAACTCTTGGATTTGGATGAGCCTATCTGGTAGTTCCCCTGATTCTTTCCTATAAAGGATGATTCCAAAGGTGAACTTAACTTCACTTGTATACACACCTGACATTTACTAGAATGGCCTTTTCTGCCTTTTGAGGTTTGTAACAAAGGACTTATTAGGAGCAAAGTGATTTGTTTGATATGGGCCAGCCTGTCTCTGGTCACACCACCTTGAGTATGCCCGATCTCACCTGATATGGGCTACCAAAAAAAAAAAAAAAAACACCTCTGGCCTTGAATTTCATAATCTGCCAAGTTGGGTCAAGAATCCTGCACAAGTTCCTACCCTCCTGTAGCCACTCAGGGAAGTAACCCAAGAGACAGAGAGGAAGGGAAGTGAGTTTCTTTGGGGAGGAAAGAGCTGGCTTATGGAAAGGCTAGTAAGATAACTAAAAAGCATCATTATGTTCAAGAAAGAAAAAAATGAAGTGAGAGTATAGAGAGGTAAAGAATAAATAAGGGGGTGCTGGGGAATGAAGCCAGAGACAGAATAATTCAGGCATGACTGATGGATCTTGTGAATCTAAGTATAAGTAAATTAGCCAGTGCTTCAACAGAAAAATAAGAGACTCAGCACAGGAGTCATCTTTAAGCAGCCAAAGCTAGATCCAGAGAGGAGAAAAGGGGGCTTGCTGCCTTAGCAGCTGATGGTTACTGTTTAGACACCCAGCTCAAAATGCTTATAGTATGGCTATGTCAGAGCTCCATAGAAAAAAGGAGGCAAGCTGTATCTAAGGGGCTTTCCAAATGTTGCCAAAACTTCTAGCAAAAAGAATGTACAAGTTTTGAAAACAGACAATTCCTTGTACTTGTGAATAAGCCAGCCA
Source organism: Erinaceus europaeus (assembly GCF_950295315.1). Taxonomy (NCBI): domain Eukaryota; kingdom Metazoa; phylum Chordata; class Mammalia; order Eulipotyphla; family Erinaceidae; genus Erinaceus; species Erinaceus europaeus. The sequence goes on from NC_080177.1 coordinate 23,125,177, forward strand.
ATGAATGAATCCTCAGGATACACCAGAAGGTACTTTTTTTTTTTTCCAATTAGCAACAATTGTGCTTCAGATAAACCACACTGATTAAGATACTGTCACTGCTCAAAGGCAGAAGGTGGTTTATTTTTTGCTTGTTTTTGCTTTGGTTTTTGTTTCTGCCACCAGATTGACCACAGAGCTTGGTACAGAACTTGGTGCCTGCACAGTGACCCCACCAGTCCTGGCGGTCACTAGAGAGAAGAGAAAGAGAGAGGGAGAGAGAAACAAAGACACCTGCAGCACTGCTTCACCACTTGAGAAGCTCCTCCCACCCCCTGCAGGTGGGGACTAGAGGTTGGAGCACAGGTCCTCAAGTAGGGTGACACATATGCTCTACTGTGTCTGCCACCTCTCAGCCCCTCGGGGGCAGCTTTGAGGTGCCTCTTCTCTGTGGACTCTGTACCTTCTACCTCCAGTGACAGAAAGTGTCCAGAGTTCAAGGGGAAGGCACTATAGTGCCTTGTAATTTTGTATCATGACTGACAGCAGCTGCATCCTTCTGGAACGTGAACACTTTAAATGTTAAAGAGTGCTGGGGTTTAAAGTTTTTTAGAAGGTAATTGATTATATTTATGGGACAAGAAAAATCTATTACCGATTTTTTTTGTTGTTGTTGTTCACCAGAGCACTGCTCAGCTCTGACTTATAGTGGTATAGGACTCTGGAACCTCAGGCATGAGAGTCTCTTTGCATAACCAATGTGCTATCTCCCTTGCCCCCCAGATTTTCTTTAATGTTCTTAATATTGAATCCTAACTGAGGAAATTGTTTTTCTTTTGTTATCACATTATTGGGGGTTAATGGTTTCCAGTATAGCTGTTGACACATGGGCAGAATTTCTCATCTTGCTGCTATAGCTCTGTAACCCCACTGTAGTCCTTTTACACCGTCATGCACTCATGCGAAAAACATGTTGGTGCTGGGGATGGAATCTGTCCTCTGGGGTCTCAGGCATGCAAGTCTAGTGCAATACTGTTGCACAGGCCAGCACCCTCCACAAGTCCTGATATGAGATTGTTAACATTCAACTACATTTTTTACCCACAAAGGGGCAAACAGAAGAGTGACTGGTGCTCTAGTTGGGTTGTGTAAAGACCCTGCAGGGACTGTGGGTGACCCCAGGAGGCAGATGTCCAAGCAGCTCATCAATGGAACAGGTAGAGAGGTCAAGGACAACCTGCTGGGAAGTGAAAGTGAGCTGCCTGGCTGTTTCCCTAGAATCTGCAAGCTTTTCTGCAGAGGCTGTAGCCTTCTTTGTGGTACACAAACCTGGGAGTCCTGCAGCAAGCAAACTCATCAGCATGCCACTGCCTGTCCAGAATACCAAGTGTCTCCACCCTCCAAGAGTCCTTTCTTTCCCTCCATTGTAGCTTTGCTGCAAGTCCACTTGCTCCCAGGTGGCAGAAATATGCCCACCATCCAATGTTTTGTTTCTGAAACCTTCTCCATGACAACCCAGGGCCAAGGGCAGGCTGCCAGCCAGAGCCAGCCAGAGCCAGCCAGAGCCAGCCAGAGCCAGCCAGAGCCAGCCAGAGCAGGGCCCTGGGAGCACACAACTCCGGGCAGCTGGAGATGCCAAGCTCCTGGCTTAGCCCAGCTGTACACTGTAGGTTCACATACTTTTAAATCTGGGGAAGCAGAGAGCACATGTGCCCCACAGTGATAACTCATAAACCTTGATTTAGGGAAGCTTGGATTACCTTCCTTTTTGACAACTTTTCTGCTGTAAGACAAAAGGAGAAATTATGGGGATTCAGCAGAGGACCCAGGTTGTATGATGGGCTGCCAGGACTTGGCGACTGGCTGACTCTTTCTCCACCTCTGGTGTTATCCAGATGGTGCATCTCACAGAAGTCACCTCCTTCCAGAAGCCCAGCCCCAACCCTAGCTGCTCTCACAGTAGCCAGGGCGTAGGAACCAGGATCTCTATCTGCCCTCAGTGACATTACACTTTGGGGAGGATCCTGGGTACAGCAGAGGACAGAGGGTCATCAGAAAAGTTCTAAAGGAGTAAGAAGGCCAAAGGGGTAAAGTGTGTTGGACAAAAGGGCTACTGGGTGGGGAGACAGGCCAACTGTGCCACTGCAGCCCCAGGCCACAGTAAGAGCCACTGTCTGCAAGTGGAATCCCAAAGGAGGGTCTGGCCTGAGAGAAGGAAACACTAATGAAATGCAGCGGTGTCTAACCGCTGCCAAGACCCATGCTCTCAAGAAACATCTTCAAGGAAAGGCTGGCCAGGGGCCAGGGCCCAGCTTTCAGAGCCAGTTGCCAGGGCACTGGTCCAGTGGGCAGTGTGTAGTTCCAGCTACAGAACAACCAGGGAAACCCACAACTGCCCACCCCATATTTATAAATAGACCCCCTGGTTTCACATATATATAAATGGAAAACAAATGATTACAAAGTTTTCACAACTTTTCCAATTAATTCATTATCTCGATTCCCTCCCATTTCCCCTTTATCAAGAGATTCTATCCCCTCACACACAGGATTTCAAGGCAGAAATAGTCTTGTGTGGGTTAACTCCTGCTATCCCCATAGACCTAGTGGGGCGGGGTGGTGGTGGCGATTGCATTGGTGCACTTAGTAGAGCACATATGTTACCATGAGCGACGAACTAGATTCAAGCTGCCAGTCCCCGCCTGCAGGGGGAGCTTCAAGAGCAGTGAAGCAGTGCTCCAAGTGTTGCTCTCTCCCCTCTCTTTCCCACTCCCTCAATTTATTACTGTCTCTATCAATTTTTTTTTAATTTAAGTAAAGAAAGGGAAAGGGTGAAAGAGGGAGGACTAAGAGGAGCAGTAGATTTGTGGTGCAGTTATGGGCCCACTGATAATCCCAGTGGCAATAAAAAGAATAGTAATAGAAAAGAAAAAGAGGGGCCAGGTGTTGGTGCACCCAGTTGAGTGCACATGTTACCAAATGGCCTGGGTTCAAGCCCCCCATCCCCACCTGCAGGAGGAAAGCTTCAAGAACAGTGATGCAGTGCTTCAGCTCTCTCCCCCCCCCAAAAAAAATCTCTCTTTCCTATTGAATAAAAAGAAAAAGAAGGGAGCAGGAGTCGGGTGGTAGCACAGCAGGTTAAGCGCAGGTAGTGCAAAGCTCAAGGACCGGAGTAAGGATCCTGGTTTGAGGCCCCGGCTCCCCACCTTCTGGGGAGTCACTTCACAGGCAGTGAAGCAGGTCTGCAGGTGTCTATCTTTCTCTCCCCCTCTCTGTCTTCCCCTCCTCTCTCCATTTCTCTCTGTCTTATCTGACAACGATGATGACATCAATAACTACAATAAAAAAAAAGGGGAGTTGGGCGGTAGTGCAGTGGGTTGAGCGCAGGTGGTGCAAAGCTCAAGGACCAGAGTAAGGATCCCGGTTTGAGCTCCCGGCTCCCCACCTGTAGGGGAGTCGCTTCACAGGCGGTGAAGCAGGTTTGCAGGTGTCTATCTTTCTCTCCCCCTCTCTGTCTTCCCCTCCTCTCTCCATTTCTCTCTGTCCTATCCAACAACGATGACATCAGTAACAACAACAATAATAGCTACCACAACAATAAAACACAAGGGCAAAAAAGGGGAAAATAAATATAAAAAAACAATAAAGGAAACAAAAAAAGGGAATAAATAAATATTTTTTTAAAAAATAAAGGAAGGGGCTGGGGAGATAGCATAATGCTTATGCAAACAACTATCATGCCTGAGGCTCTGAAGTCCCAGGTTCAATTCCCAGTACCACCATCAGCCACAGCTGAGCAGTGCTCTGTATTATTGTCTGTTTTACTCTCTCATTTAAAAAAGAAAGAAAGATAGGAATAAAGAAAGGAAGGAAGGAAAGGAAAAGGAGTGGGGGAATAAAAAGAAACATTCTCTGGGTGTGAATGTGGGGTGGAGTTCTCATGCTAACAGGGGCCTAAGGAAATACACTCTCATGACCTGAAACCCAAAACCAGTCTGTGCTTTGCCCACAGCCAGCAAGCCCCCTGGGAAGTGCTATCTGCTCTGTCGTGTGTGTAACCTAGAGTTCAGGGTGATCAGGGCTTCATCCACTCTAGACCCAGGGGCTCCCTTCACAGCGTCTCTCTCTACACTGTGCTTGTTCAAATGCCTCATGACTCTGGGACCCGGGGCTGTGTGGCTTCTGACGATGTGCTTTACCTTCATGGATGTCAGGTGTGTTCATGAATTCTTTCACCACCCCCAGCTTTACAACCTTGAAGAAGAAACAATCACTCTGAAAACTGCAACAGATTTCATCTATGAATAATTCAGTAAGGCTCAGGACTCTGGGGAAGTGTTTGGTTTCTGATGCTTCTTAACCTACAGGAGACAGGAGAGAGCACACCACAGGGTAGTCTCTGCTCAGGCTTCTGTGAGTGCATGGGAGGAAGGAGGGAGGGAAATGGGAGGGACAAAGAGAGGGAGAAAGAGAAGGGAAGGATAAGTCAGAATAGAAGAGATCTCCTTCAAGCAGTCTCAGAAGTGTCCGAGAACATTAGTTCACACTGGGTAACAGTCCCTGGAGAAAGCCACAGTTAGATCCAGGGTGCCATCTCAGCTGGCAGGCTATGTAACCCCTCTTCCCCAGGGCAGTTGCAGTAGCATCAGAACTAAGTGTGGATCTCACGCTCCTGGAAACCAAGTCAGAACCTGGAGCAAGTGTACAAAGCTCCTTTCTGAATGCCCCTAGCTATGAGACAGTCACCCCTCTCGGCTTGTCACTGTCTGAAGACTAAAGGACATAAAAAGAGAGAGACAGGGACTTGGGTCCAAAGACTGAGTTGAGCCTCAGTTCCACCTTGTGGGTTGCTGACAAGGACAGGAGGATGGAATCTGGCCACAGACCCTATAAGTCACCAATTCTATCCCTTCACAGGACAGGCAAGTGCCAGCTCTTTGCTACTGAAGCTTATATGCCTCCAATGAACCAGAATAGACCACACAAGGGACTATTAAATGTAGACTGGGGACTCTCTTAAGGAGGTTTTTGTTTTTGTTTTGCCACCAGTTATTACTGGTGCTTGGCGCCTACACACAGATTCACTGCTCCCAGGCAGCCATTTTTCTCCTTCTTTCTCTATTCTTTAAATATTTTATCTTATCTTACTTATTAATTTTAAGAGACAGAAACTGAGATGAGAGAGGGGGAAAGACACCTGTAGCACTGCTTCACTTCTTGTGAGACTTCCCTCACCCACATGTGGGGACTAAAGGTTTGAGCCTGGGTCCCAGTGCACTGTAACATGTGCACTCTATTGGTTGCACCACCACCCAGTCCCTTCCTTTCTCTCTCTCTCTTTCTCTCTCTCTCTCTCCCTCTCTCTTACTTCTTTCTCTCTTATTGATAGAGACATAAATTAAGCAGAAGGAGAGAGAAATACTTGAAGCACCGCTTCACTACTCATGAAGCTTGCCCCTGCAGGTAGAGACTGGGGATTTGAACCCAGGTCTTTGAGCATAGTAATGTGGCTGCTCTAGTGGGCACACTGCCACCCAGCCCCAAGGAACTTATTTTTCTTTTTTTCCTCAAGCCCCAAACTACTTACTTCTCCTGTAATAAGGAAAGGTGAGTCCCAGTAAAAGCACGCTAGAGAAATGTGAACATGAGTTTCTGCCCGAGATTCCACACAGTTCACTCCTAGGCTTGGAGAAAAGCCCAAGGAGGCACCGTGCCCACCATGGAAACCTAGGACTCTACCTCCTTCTTGAGGTTCGCAGTCCTCCTGGCTTCACCCTCTTCCTCAGGGCTGGGAGAAGAGCGTGGGCTGGGAAGGCAGAGTGAGACTGAACGCAGCACTCTCTTACCTCTGCTTCTTCATCAGTGGAAACTGCTGAAGCCTGAGCCCTGCTTCTTCCTGGGGAGACGAGAGGGTAAACTGAGATAGTGGGGGTGGAAGTGGGTCATTAATAGCAAGGAGTCTCACAGGAGAGGCCGGTGCTGTTGGGACTGCCTGTCCCTGCTTCCGTCAGCCCACCCTGGGCAGGAGATGGATGGTGATACATTCTGGCCATGGCCGGCTCTGGGAGGACATGCTGGGTACCAAGTATGGTGTCTGAGGGTCAGGAGAACAATACTGTGTGTGAGAGAGTAGGGTGCTTGTGGATGGTGGAGCAGGGTTGTCTCTCGTCTGTGTGTGTCTGTCTCTCCCTCTTTTCTTTTTATTTTATTTTTTTATGAGCTTATTTATTGGATAGAAACAGACAGAAATCAAGAGGAAGGGGGAGATAGGGGGGAGAGAGAGAGAGAGAGACAGAGAGACACATGCAGCCCTGCTTCACCACTCATGAAGCTTTCCCCCTGTAGGTGGAGACTGTGGGCTTGAATCCAGTTCCTTGCACACCATAATTTGTGTGCTTAACTAGGTGCACCACCACCAAGCCCCTCTCCCTCTTATCTGTCTCATTCAAAAGAAAAAAAAATTAATGTGCAAATTGGTCCAGGAAGCGTACCGGTGGTGGTATCACATATGCATGAAGCCCTAGGTTCATTCCCAAGCACTGCATAAAAGAGGGAGGGAGGGAAGGAAGGAAAAAGGGAGGGAAGGAAAGAAGGAAGAAGAGAGAGAGAGAGAGAGAGAGAGAGAGAGGGAGGAATCTCTGCCTGCAAATTCCCAAAATGCTTGCTGGAATTGAAGCCAACGCTTGAGCTGCCCTGAGCAGGAGGTGATGGCAGGGTCTTCAGTTTTCTTGCACAAAAGCAGCTGTATGTGGTCAGCACAGGTGCTCGCAGAATCCTGTGGCCACCTCCAGTCAGGTGCCCGCCATTCTCCACACCATAGTGGAGTCACCTGCCAACCAGGTCAGTCCTTGACCATGTAGGTCCAGGAACCCGTTCAGAAACCTACCCACCATGGCAAAGAGGGTCCCAGCAACTGTACCTAAATAACAATGATTTATTTTCTTTTCCCATTTTATTTTATTTATTTTTCTTTCTTTATTTACTTATTTTCCCTTTTGTTGTCCTTGTTGGTTTTTTTTATTGCTGTTGTAGTTATTGTTGTTGTGATGATGTCATCATTGTTAGGACAGAGAGAAATGGAGAGAGAAGAGGAAGACAGAGAGGGAGAGAGAAAGACAGACACCTGCAGACCTGCTTCACTGCTTATGAAGCAACTCCCCTGCAGGTGGGGAGCTGGCTCGAACTGGGATCCTTACACCGGTCCTTGCACTTTGTGCCACCTTCCCTTAACCCACTGCGCTACCACTCGACTCCCTATTTTATTTTATTTTATTTATTTTTCACCACAGCTCTGGCATCTGGTGGTGTTGGGAACTCAATCTGGGAGCTCTGAAGCAGGAATGAAAGTCTGTTACTTAAGCCACTGTGCTATTTCCCCTCTAGCACTCCAATACTTTTTCTGCAATGGGTAACACCCCTTCATTCACACAGGTCACAGGACCTTCTGCTATGGCACAAGTCCTCTCAGGGTTTCCTGTGAAGAGAACGGAACCAGGGGACACTGCTCAGCCTCAGGGGGTGTTGGCTATTGCTTCCTCCTAAGTGTCTCCCATGGGAAGGGAAAAATAGCTCACTTGGACAATGTGATGCCTTGCCTTGTACACAACCCAGGTACAAACCTGACCCCTCCCCCCAACACTGCATTGAAGAAAGCTCTGGTGCTGTGGTCTCTCTCACTTTCTGCCTCTCTGCCTTCTCTGTCTCTATCTCAAAATAATAATAATAAATCATTACCTTTCATACCATCTCATCCAGAGCCTCTCTCTCCCCTTCCTCTCTTGCAGTGTCTTTGAGCCCTGAAAAATATTTTTTAAATATATTTTTAAAGGGGCAGGGATAGATAGCATAATGCCTGACTCTCATGCCTGAGGCTCCAAAGTCCCAGCTTCAATCCGTCGCACCACCATAAGCCAGAGCAGTGCTCTAGTAAAAAGTAAGTTTAAAAAAAAAGAGAAGAAGTAGAAAAAAAAAAAAGAAGTTTGTTTGTGTCACATGATTGAGTGCAGATGTTACCACACCAAAACCTCAGTCTCAAACCCCAGGTCTCCACCTGCAGGGGAAAAGCTTCACAAGCGGTGAAGCAGTGCTACAGGTGTCTCTCGGTCTCTCTCCCTCTTGATTTCTGTCTCTGTCCAATCAATACATGAATAAAACATTTAAAAAATATTTTTAAAAGTCTTTATTTGTAAACACCAGTACTATTTTTTTCCCCAACCAGGATGATTGCTGGGATATTTTGCCTGCATGACTAGTTCCACCACTCCTAGCAACTATTTTTTCCTTTTTTCTTTTTACTTGATAGGATAGAGAGAAATGAGTAGGTAGGGGGAGATCGAGAGGGAGTGATAAAGAGAGACACCTGCAGCACTGCGTCACTGCTAGTGATGCCTCCCCCCTGCATGGTGAGCATGGGCTTGAACCCGGGTCTCTGGGCATGGTAAACGATTGTCCATTCAACTTGGTGCCCCACCACCCATCCTTTTCCCCTCCCACCCCCGCCTTTATTTGGACTGGTATTTACTTTTATGACTGCTTTTTGCCTCTTTTTGTGGGTCCTCCATGAACTGTTTTGCCAAGAAAATGCATAAGTCAGACCGTGGCTCCCCAGGTACCTTCCTAACATGACTTACAGAGAGCCACGTCTGCAAGAACCTCCCCACCCACCCCTGCCTCCAGAATCATGGAGTTCAGTCTGTGATTGACTGTGCTGTGGTCACAGTCCAGAGGTCCAGCTACCCTTTCAGAGTGACACCTTCCCTCCACAGCCAGCACACAGTCTGTTGGGCCCTGATTCTCAACATTTCCAAGCCTGTACCCACCCCCAAAGATCCCACCAGGTGTTACTGCCTTGGTCTGAACTGCAATGATGGCTTATTATTGTGAACGCTACCAGAGCATTGGATGTGTGTTCAAACTCTGCTATACTGGGCCACATGCCAACATCTTACCCCCTTTCTCTGGAGAACACTTCTCCTAACCCTACCTACTCAGGAACCTTGTTTTGGGGGGTGATCTCTTTAAAAGAATCTTTTCGGGTCTAGGCGGTAGTGCCAACAGGTTAAATACATATGGCACAAAGCACAAGGACCTGTGAAAGGATCCCAGTTTGAGTCCCTGGCTCCCCACCTGTAAGGAAATCACTTCACAAGCGGTGAAGCAGGTCTGCAGGTGTCTATCTTTCTCTCCCCCTCTCTGCTTTCCCCTCTTCTCTCCATTTCTCTCTGTCCTATCCAACAACAGCAGTAATAACAACAACAATAAAAACAACAAGGGCAACAAAAGGGAAAAAATTAGCCTCCAGGAGCAGTGGATCTGTAGTGCAAGCACCAAGCCCCAGCAATAACCCTGGATGGAAAAAAAAAAAAAATCTCACTTGTTTTAGAGAAAAACCAATTTTTTTAAAAAATTACAACCCCCCACTAGGTCCTCTGTCATCCTTTTCCAGTACCTATACTCCCCCCAGCCCGCATCCACTCCAGAGTCTTTTACTTTAGTGCAATACACCAACTCCAGTCTAGGTTCTGATTATTGTTTTCTCTTCTGATGAGAAAACCAATTCTACCAGCTGTTGTGAATACCAGGCTCCACCAGGCTCCACTGAGCAACGTCTGATGATGTCTGTGTGTGGGTGGAAGGCAGTGCAAGAGGCAGCTTTCCCTTTTTTCTTTTCTTTTTTTTTTTTTTATTGGAGAGATTAACGGTTTACAATTGACAGTAAAACACAGTAATTTGCACATGTGTAGCATTTCTCAGTTTTCCACCTTTCCACTCAACCCCCATTAGGTCCTTCTCTACCATCATGTTCCAGGACCTGAACCCTCCCCTCACCCCAGAGTCTTTTACTTTGGTGCAACACACCAATTCCAGTCCAAGGAGAGGCAGCCTCTCAAGGGAAATAATCAGCACAACGTTCACTAGGGAGAGTCAGGGAGGGTTTGTTGCTGTTGCATTCTAATTCTGTTTGCAAATCTGAGGGTAGATCTTGGTTGTAGAGGTAACACCTCAACAAGAAGGTCACTACAGCTACTGAAGGAGCTGGGTGGCTTTGCAATGGGAATGTGGGGGTTGGGGGGCTGTGAGGGGAGGGGAGGTTGTCCAGCACACCCTGGCTGAAGTGCATTGTAAGGAGGAAGAGGAGGAGAGGATGTAGCACCAAGTCTCCAGGGCTCAGCCTCCATGATCCAGAATCTTCCCTAGGCCCCTTCACGGCTGCCATCTCCCTCAGGAGACAGAGGCTGGGATGCAGTCGCTGACTCTGTCCTTGGTGTTGGGAGCACTGGTGGGGTATCTCTGGGAGTGATTCTATTAGTCACTATGAGGCTTTCAAAGCTTTGTTTCTGCTGCGAGTGAGAAATCGACTCCCGTGCACTGTCAACATTGTGAATCACGAAAAGAGAGGGAAGATTGCTCCATGTGTGGGGAGCTGGGTAGGCTGGCTAATGCTCCTCTGGCCTGAAGAAGTGAAAAGTCAAAGTCCTGAGGCTGCGCAGTGGCGCACCTGGTTAAGGACACACATTGCCATGGCCTAGGACCCGGGTTCAAGCTATGCTCCCCACCTGCAGGGTAGGGGAAAGTACTGCAGGTGTCTGTCTCTTTATTTCTTTTCCACCCTTCTTAATTTCTCTGTTCTATCAATTAAGGGGGGGGGAAACTGGCCACCGGAAGCAGAGGACTTGTCATGCAGGCACCAAGCCCCAGCCATAACCCATCAGGCAATAGGGAGGTGGGATGGGGAGAGAAGGTCCTGAGGCTCGACCAACAGCTTTCATGGAGACCCTGCCCACCCAGGGACCCACAGGGAGGGAACATCAAGTAACCCCTCATGGGAGTATCAATGGCAGGAAGGGAAAGCTTCCAGGCACTGTCCTACAGCTCCCCCACAAGCGGAGATCACAGGCCAGAGACCTCTATCCTCAGTACAGGTGTTACAGCTCCAAGATGTTTCAGCTCTAGAGTGCAGCAGATCTAATGGACGAGTCTGAGACGAGACCACGTGGAGGACAGGAAGGTACTTTATTACACTGGAGAAATCCAGTGGACTTCTGCCACACTAGACTGTCAACCTGATATGGAAAGCTGCTTCTAATACCCTTCAAGTCGGGCCAGCGTGTGCTGATTGGTTACAGGACGGTTCTGGAAAAGGTACATTTTGATTGGTTACAAGGTGCGCTCAGGTACAAGGGTAATTATGAATGGAATGGTCACATTGTGAGTCATCAGGGTACAAGTAAAAGAAGGATGAGGTGGATTGGTTACATTGTATGCCCAATCTGGATGCCAAGGTACAAGTGAGTACAAAATGAAAGATACAATTTGGTTGGCTATATTCTGTGTAATGAAAGGTTCAACCTGATTGGTTACATTTCTAGTCCCCTAGGTTTGCTGAAATATGGGTACTGCAAACCGGCCTGTCTGTCCATTGTGGAATTGGGGAACTTTTTATTCCAATCTCAGATTGTACACTAACTTTCTGTAAAGGACAAAGGTTTGGAGACATTAGAAAGCAGGTGTCTGTCTTTCTTCCCCACTCTGTATCACCCCTCCCCTTTCAATTTCTCTCTGTTCTGTTAAATAAAAATAGAAGGGGGTAGTGGGGGGGAAATGGCCTCTAGGAACAGTGGATTCATAGTGCAGGCAACAAGCCCCAGTGATAACCCTGGAGGCAAAAAACAAAACAAAACAAAAACTTTTGTGCTTGGGGCTGGCAAAATGGCTCACCTGGGTAGTGAGTTGCTTTGCTATATGTATGACCCAGGTTCAAGCCTGGGTCCAACCACTTTGAAGGAGCCTGCAGTAATGTGGTCTGTCTCTCTTGCCTCTATTAGAAATATAAATTTAAAAATTTCATTCTTGAGACTTTGAGACCCCAACTTCAGCCCATGACACCACCATAAGCCAGAGCTGAACACTACTCTGGGGGGAAAAGTCTTAGAGGATATAGTAGCAACTGAACCTTGTAAGGAGCTTAACAATGGTGAGATAGGAAGCCTGAGCCTAGGAACCTGTAGGGTCTGGCATCTAGTTAGCTAGCTCTCCTGTCTCCCCTTCATAACTCTGGTTTTGAACATACTGACCTTGTCTCAGTCTCTTGGAGACTCCTGTTGTTGGGGTGAGCCTTCTCCCACTCTGATGATCCCATCTTACTGCTTTGAGTAATAGTATTCTCACTTGACCTCTCCCTCCCAGACCCCTCTCCCAACCCCAGGTTTATCTGGTCACTGCCTTACCAGATACAGCCACTTGGGCATCTAGCAGACATCTCAAACTCAAAATATTCAAAACAGGAGCAACTAATCCTTCTCCTGTAACCTGTTCCACCTGCCACCTTCTTTCTCCAGCTCAGTCAGTGTCAACTCCCTCCTCCATTGCCCAAGCCAATATCTTGGGGTCATCTTGACTCCTCTCTCTTCTCTCACTCATTTTCCAGCTTGTTACGAAACAAAAATTGTGGGTTTTGCCTTCCAAAAATATACAGAACCTGACCCCCTTCTCACTATCACTATACATATCAACATATCAAGCCATTATCATTTATTTATTTACTTATTTGTCACCAGTAACTGGAGGTGGAAAGATCAGGTAGGAGGAAATGTCGCCAGCCCTGTGGACTGCATGGCAGTATGATTTCATCCCATGTGCTCTGTGAGAGACCTTACAGGCTGGAGCATGCATCTTTGTTAACCCACAACAGGCGTGCACACGTTATTTGTCACTGGGACTTGGTTTCTGTATAACTTTACTACTCCCAGTAGCCATATGTCCATCCTTTAGACAGGATAAGGGCGAGGTGGGGGTGAGAGAAGGGGTGAGAGAGAGGAGAGAGGAGAAGGAGAAGGAAGAGGAGGAGGAGCCTCAGCCCACCCCCAGACATACATAATTCAACTAATCCCTCAGCCCAGATCAGGATGACTCAAACAAAGGCACATCTCAGAAATGTTGTGAGCTTAGTGCCAAACCACCCAAATACAGTGAATATCACTGTAAAGTGAGCCACACAAATGTGTGAGCTTTCCAGTGCGCTTGTGCTCTATTTACACCACACGGGGTCTACTGCGACTGCTGTTATAGCACCATGTCTACAAGATCTGTACATCTGCAGTGATTTTTAAAACAATTTATTGCTAAAAAGCGTTCACCATCATCTGAGCCCAAATTTGATTTATTCAGTGTTGCTCCAAACCTTTAATAATATATAAAGAAAAATAAATTAAAAATAAAGAAGCCTCAGTATCTGCAAAGCACAATAAGAGGAAGTATAATACAATGAGTTATTCCTGTTGGTGGCTCAGCCTTTCTTTGGCTCTCAGCGAGAGAGGGACTTATCTGCAGGCGGATATCACTGAAGACTTTCTATTTCCTACCTTTTCCTTAAGGCCTGCCCAACAGGCTGTTGCCATGAGAACTGCTGCTGACCCAGCCTTGGGAAACTGCTGGAGAGAGAGAGAGAGAGAGAGAGAGAGGCTGCTGGAGAGAGAGAGAGAGAGAGAGAGAGAGAGAGGCTGCTGGAGAGAGAGAAAGAGAGAGAGAGAGAGAGGCTGCTGGAGAGATAGAGAGAGAGGCTGCTGGAGAGAGAGAGACTGCTGGAGAGAGAGAGAGGCTGCTGGAGAGAGAGAGAGAGAGAGAGAGAGGCTGCTGGAGAGAGAGAGAGAGAGAAAGAGGGAGAGAGAGAGAGAGAATATGAATGGGGCAGAAGGGTGAACTACCACCACTCACAACAGCCTAGCCCATCATGCAATAACCCTGCAGAGGACATCTCTCCCTCTCCTTCTCCCTCCCCCTCTCCTTCTCCTTCTTCCTCTCTCTCTCCTCTCCGCATATTCTTCCCACCCCACTCTGTACTGGGGGAGGGCCTGGGCACTGGCAGATGTGAATTCTCCCAGCTCCTCTTGCTACAGCGATTCAATCAAGTGGTGGGCACGTGACCTGAGCTGCAGAACTCATTCATTCCCTGGATGAATACAGGGAAGCTCAAGAAAGGCGCTGCTCTCTCTTTCCTTTGTGGTGCCAAGCTGGGGCTGTCAATGATTAAATCCTCTTCCAGACATTTGCAGTGGGTAAGCAAGGCCGACACTCACAGAGAAACAAAGACAGGCAGAGAGAGAGAGCCAGGGTCCCAGCAGGGAGAGTCCCCCAAGTCTTGTTTGTTGCAGCTAATGCTTTGGTTCAGAGTCCTTCCCAGCCTCTTAAGGCTCCAAGGACTAGAGAATAGAAATGTCCTGATAGCCTTCCCTACTTCCACATGAATTCCTTTCTTTTACCTCCCTCTACCTCTTTGGCCCCATCAGAAGAAATCTCTTCCCCTTTCCCATGTCTTAATTTGAATAAAGCTAAAACAGAGCGAGTGCTTCTTGTTCCAGTCTCTTTTCCTTCTGGGAACTGTTAAAGGGGCAAGTGGAAACAGAGAAGTCTTCCAAGGCCTTAGGTTCAGGAATATGTCGTCCAGCTAAGTACTGACCCCACTTGGCCCTGCTTAGCTTCTGAGCTCAGATGAGATTGGGTGCATTCAGGTGGCATAGCTGTAGGCTGAGTTCAGAAATATTTAACAGGAGACAGGCAGTGGCAGAAATGGCTTTTGTGGAAGAGATGGAACAAGTCTGTAGCTGTGTGTATGTGCGTATGTGTGCAGAAGAGAGAATAAGTGACTGAAACAAGTGACTGAAAATGTCAGATGAAGGGCCAGCACACGGTAGAGCATGCATACACAGTACCTTGTGTAAGGACTTGAGTTTGAGTCCTAAGCCACTGCATGGCAGTGCCTGCAGGCAACAAGTCTCACAAGCTGTGGAGTGGTGTCAAAGTGTCTCTCTAAATCTGACCTTCTCTCTGTGTCTCTCTTTCATTTCTCTCTGCCTCTCATCCTCTATCTAGAGGAAAGAAAAGAAAGAAAAAAGTGGCTATTAGGAGTGGTGGAGTCATACAGGTACTGACCTTGAGCAATCACCCTGATGACAAAAGAAAGATAGGAAGATCAATCCAGGACTGGGGAGACAGCATAATGGTTCTGCAAAAAACTTTCATGCCTGAGGCTCTGAGGTCCCACGTTCAATCCCCAGCACCACAAGCTAGAGCTGAGCAGTGCTCTGCTATCTTTATCTCTGTCTTGCTCTATACATTACACTCATTAAAATAAAATAAATGAAATATTTTTTAAAATATTTACATACTTTTCCCATACTGGAGAGCTACTTTCTTCCCTGATCCAGCTTTCTAGTACTATTTCCACTTCTTTCAGCATCTCCCCAGACAACTCCTTTCGCCCACCTGCATGCTAACTGTTGGGCTCAGACAAAAATTAGTAAAGTCATGGGCTTCTTGGAATATACCTAAAATATGCCTGCTAGCTTTTTCCAAAATGGAGACCCCCAAATCTCATCTGCTATATTCTTGCCTTTAGGTTCATAATTATTTGTTCATATTATTTTTGTTCTGTTTTGTATCTTAATGCCTTTTCAGCTACCAAGTTCCAGATGCTACCATGATGCCAACCTGACTTCCCAGGGCAACAAACACCACCAATGTGTCCTGGAGCCCCGCCTCCCCAGAGCCCCGCCCCACTAGGGAAAAAGAGAGACAGGCTGGGAGTATGGATCAACCTGCCTGTGCCCATGTTCTGCGGGGAAGCAATTTTTGAAGCCAGACCTTCCACCTTCTGCTCCCTATAATGATCCTGGGTCCATGCTCCCAGAGGGATAAAGGATAGCAAAGCAGGAGTCGGGTGGTAGCGCAGTAGGTTAAGAGCACGTTGCGCAAGGACCTGCGTAAGGATCCGGGTTGCAGAGCCCCCTGGCTCTCCACCTGCAGGGGAGTCGCTTCACAGGCTGTGAAGTGGTCTACAGGTGTCTTATCTTTCTCTCCCCTTCTGTCTTCCCCTCCTCTCTTCATTTCTCTCTGTCCTATCTAACAACGACGACATCAATAACAACAACAATAATTACAACAACAATAAAAAACAAGGGCAACAAAAGGGAAAATAAATATAAAATAAAATAAAATAATAGGAAAGCTTTCAAGAGAGGGTATAGGATACAGAATTCTGGTGGTAGGAACTGTGTGGAATTGTACCCCTCTTATTCTAAGGTCTTGTCAATATTTCCATTTTATAAATAAAAAACAAATACATAGGGAGTCCCGCGGTAGCGCAGCAGGTTAAGTGCAGGTGGCGCAAAGTGAAAGGACTGCTTAAGGATCGAGCCCTCAGGATCCCCACTTGCAGGGGAGTCACTTCACAGGTGGTGAAGCAGGTCTGCAGGTGTCTATCTTTCTCTCCCCCTCTTTGTCTTCCCCTCCTCTCTCCATCTCTCTCTGTCCTATCCAACAACAACAACATCAATAATAACTATAACAATAAAACAAGGACAACAAAACGGAATAAATAAATAAATTAAAATGGTAAAAAAAATACATAATAAAAAATAACAAAGAAAGGTCCAATCAGGTGGCGTAAGCGTGCATAGTTCCACCTTCTCGGGTCCCTTCTAAATGCAAAAGCTGTGTGCTCATTGCCAACACAATCATGTGTTTGTATAAAGCTTTACAAGTCACAAAGTCCTTGCCACTTCAGCTCTCTGGATCCTCTCAGCAATCTATAAAACAGCATACACAGGCTTTTGCAACTGAGGAATCCAATACCCAGAGACATCATAGAGCTTGCAGCTGGCAAAACCCAGGGCTCCTGGTGGCCTCTGCATCGTTCCCCTATTCTAGATCCTGGAGGCTAGAGTTCTGTATGCCAAGCAAACCAGTCCCCTCTTGCCCCTCTTAGTAGCTAGAGAGGTTAGTGATGGGGTTTTGCAGGCATTCTTGGAATCTCTTCTGTCCCAGAATATCTTGTGTAGAGATTACTTTTTGTGAAGAATAGTGGTTTATTAGATTGCAAGATTACACGGCATAGTTCCACACTGCACCCACCACCACACTTCTTTTTTTTTGTTTTTGTTTTTTGTTTTTCAACTTCGGCTTGAGAGTGAGATCATCCCATATTCATCCTTCTGTTTCTGACTTATTTCACTCAACATGATTTTTTCAAGGTCCATCCAAGATCAGCTGAAAACGGTGAAGTCATCATTTTTTACAGCTGAGTAGTATTCCATTGTGTATATATACCACAACTTGCTCAGCCACTCCTCTGTTGTTGGACACCTGGGTTGCTTCCAGGTTTTGGCTATTACAAATTGTGCTGCCAAGAACATATGTGTACACAGATCTTTTTGGATGGATGTGTTGGGTTCACCACCACACTTCTGTGGCTCCCACCCTCCCAGTCTTGGAGATTCACGAGGTAGCAAAACCATCACAGGTTCTATCAACCCCATCACCCCTGTAAGTAGCCTCCATCTATTACAACTGCCTTACCCATGGGGCTATTATTCAATGTGTGAGGGGCCTGATATTCACCATCACAGGCCTCAAGAGACTGTAGCAGGATGAGTACTTTATGTTGCTGATACCTTTTCTTTGGAGAGGCTCTGGGCTGCTGGAACTTTCCTCTGCCTCCAGTGTTGCTTGCAGCACTTGCAGTGAGCTGCTCCCCCGCATCCTTACAGGTCCTTTTTCCTGAAAGCTCAGCCAGACTACATTTCCCAGAACCTCTCAGGGGTGACTCACGTGACTGAGTTTCAGCCAATTAAAAGAATAGAGTTGGATCTCGACCACTTACTCCATAATAGAAAAGTTACTTTAGGCATGACTGAAGGTGACACCCAGGCTCAGCCTTGGAAATCTCGAACTGATTGTGGGGTGAGGTGGGTGAATGACATGTAAAAACTTTACAGTAAACCTCTACAAACAACCAGAGTTCTGTTGCTGCTCCACGCTGGCTTGAGTTGGTGCTGCAAATTGAATCCGGGAAGTCAGAGCTTTAGACACTAACACCTTTTTGCATAACCATTATGCTATCCCCACAGTCAGTGATGTACTTTAAAAAAAAAACTTTATTTGGGAGTCAGGCGGTAGCGCAGCCGGTTAAGTGTACATGGCGCAATGAGCAAGGACTGGCCTAAGGATCCCAGTTCAAGCCCCTGGGTCCCCAGGCGGTGAAGCAGGTCTGCAGGTGTCTATCTTTCTCTCCTCCCCTCTGTCTTCCCCTCCTCTCTCCATTTCTCTCTGTCCTATCCAACAACGATGGCTACAACAACAATGAAAAACAAGGGCAACAAAAAGAAAATAAATATATTTTTTTAAAAACTTTATTCATTTAATCTGATAGAACAGAGAGAAATTGAGAGGGGCGAAGGAGAGAGGGAAAGAAGGACAGAGAGACACCAAACTCGGGAGTAAATCCCCATTCAACTCAATCATGGCTATCACACTTCTCCCTCTCCCTCTCCCTCATTGTATGCCTGTGCTTACACTAATACTCATCTTTTCATCTGCAGCTTCTTTGCAGAAACATTCTCAAATCACACAGTTTCTAGAAGTGATTTTAGTTAAGACTAGATCATGGAGTAGGGAGACCCATGAGACCCAGGGAGACCCTGGTGAGCTACCTCACCAGGCCCTGAACATGACAGCCTGTGAAGGCCCAACTTCTACGCATTGTGGAGCTCAGAATTTCTCCCTCGGTGTCTGTGACTCAGCACCACTGGTATCTGGAGAGAGTGCCAGTGTCAATCCATATATTGAGAAGAAAAACTTCATTTTATTTTTCTTTTTTTGACAAAGAACCTCATTCGAAAATAAGCTCTGTGTCTTCCCTGTGCTGCAAATGGCATATCATGTGTGCATCCTAGGAACTTGCACCCCTCTTTGGAGGCCATGGACTGACACCCCCAACATCTACTCCAGTGACCTAGATGGGTAGCGTCCTTGCTTAGTATGGTCACGTGCAGGAAATTGCCTTTGAGGAGGGTGTGGGTCTGTGGTTTAGGGGAGGGATGGTGTGTCCAAGTATATGTGCTTTGACTACAAAAAAAAAAAAAAAAAAAAAAAGATTAGAAAAATGTTGTGATCCGTTTCTTAGAAAGGTGACTGTTCTTCCTATTAAACTTCTCCAGGCTGAGAAGTCCTGTGACCAGGACTGAATTGGAGAATTCTGAGAGCATCTCATTACACACTCTCATTTTACAAAGGAGAAGTCAGAAGACTGACTCTCTGGATCAATCACTAGCTCTGTAGACCTGCCCAGGCTTCTGGATCCCCAGCCCAGGCCTTCCAGTGACTGTGTCCACCCAGAGAAGACAATTCTGTTCCAGAGGACAAGGGACTGGGGAGGAAGTGAGGGAGGAGGAGGCAAGGACCATCAGCCTGAAAGTGCTTGGAGGCCTGGGTGGTTTGTAAAGTCATTAAATGAGTTGCTCCTTCCCTCAGGCCATGCTCCAGCAACTTACCAGACTTTCAGAAAAGGACCATTCTCAGGAGATCGTCAGTCACCAAGCAGCCAAGTTAATCCCTTAGGAGTCCACAGTGGAAAAAATCTGAGTAGAGATTTATGGGACCCGGGGACATACAGGGACTCAATATAATTGGTGAAAGGAAGAAACAAATAATAATTTGCCTATATTACATAATATGTCCAGTCTGACACACGTTAATATATAAATGGTCATGTGCTAGAATTTTCCTAGCTGAGTCTTTGTTTACAAAGTCGCATAACCTCTCTGGGCTTCATTTTTCTTTAAATCAAGGAGAGAGATGTTGTGTACACACAAAAAAAAAAGAAGAAAAGAAACAAATCAATACACGGTATATAATGCACTATTTCAAAAGATTTATTTAATTGTTCTTTTTTCTTTTATGAGTGAAAGATAAACCAGAGCCCTGCTCAGCTCTGGCATGTGTGGCATTATTCAGGGTTGAACTTGGGGCCTCTGAGTTCTCAGGTATGCAAGCAAGTCCTGTTCTCTCATACTGAACTACAGTCCTGCCTTATTATACACTCTGAGTGAAAGATAGATGAAGCGTATTTTTTTAACGATGTATTTGTTATGAAAGAATGAGAGAGGGAAGAATAGACTGGAACACTGCTCAACACTGGCATAAGGAGGCGTGGGGATTGGACATTTGACCTCTGGGTTCTCGGTATGCTAGTTGGTGCTTAGACCCTAAAACAGGGCTTTTTGTTTCATTCCCTTAAAGGAAGGAAGAACAAGGAGATTCAGCATCAATAATGCAGAATCTCAGTGGTGCCATAAAGCTTTCTTGCAGAATCCAGTGGCCCAGCTCAGCTAGTGCTGCCATCTGCTGGAGAGAAGACGGAAATGACTGACAACCACCAAAGAGCCCTTAACAATAAGCCATCCATCACGTGATGCTTATTATCTGAACAGGAGACGCTTCCAGACTCAGAGCTCAAGCAACAATGACTATCACATCCTTTAAGACAGACAGACAGACCCTCCTTATTGGTCAACAAATTGTAAGAAAAATAAATAAATGAATAAACAAATAAACTGATCAGTTTTCCTCTTTAAAAGTGACAAGCTATATTAGTCAGCCTTCAAAAGGAAGGATTTTTTTTTCACTGTATCACTACTCAGATCTGGCTTATATTGGTGTTGGGGATTGACTGTGGGACTTCTGAGGCTCAGGCATTAACATCTTTAGCATAACCATTATGCTGTCTCCCCAGCATAACATTCTCATATCAGCAGTAACATGCATGAGCTTTGAGCATATCATGTTAGGTGAAATAAGCCAAATGCACAAAAGACCAGCACTATATGACTCCTCTTCTGTGAGGTTCATAACAGTCAAATTCATAAAGAAAATATGGAGCCAGAGGGGAAAGTAAGGAGTTATTTAGCGGCAGATTCAGAGTTCAGCTTCACAAATTGAGAGAATTCTGGAGATGGGTTGCACAATCTCGTTACTGCACTTACAAGTAGTTGAGGTGAGGGCAGAAGAGATTGCACAATGGTTATGTAAGCAGACTCTCATGCCTGAAGCTCTGAGGTGCCAGGTTCAATCTCCCAAATACCATAAGCCAGAGTTGAGCAGTGCTCTGATAAAATAAAGAACTGGCTGCTCTCTCTTTTTTTTTAAAAAAGGTTTAAGTGGTCACTCTTATGTTTTGTATTTTTTTTAATTTTATTTATTTTATTTATTTATTCCCTTTTGTTGCCCTTGTTGTTTTTTTATTGTTGTAGTTATTATTGTTGTTGTCGTTGTTGGATAGGACAGAGAGAAATGGAGAGAGGAGGGGAAGACAGAGAGGAGGAGAGAAAGATAGACACCTGCAGACCTGCTTCACCGTCTGTGAAGCGACTCCCCTGCAGGTGGGGAGCCGGGGTTCGAACCGGGATCCTTATGCCGGTCCTTGTGCTTTGCGCCACCTGCGCTTAACCGGCTGCGCTACAGCCTGACTCCCCATGTTTTGTATTTTACCACAATAAAAACAGCAAGTGACAGGGGTTGGGCGGTACCCTACCAGGTTAAGCACACATAGTGCAAAGTGCTAGAATTTGTGCAAGGATCCCAGTTCACCTGCATGGGGGGGGGGGGGGGTTGCTTCACAAGTGGTGAAGCAGGTCTGCAGGTGTCTTTCTCTCCCCCACTTTGTCTTCCCCACCTCTTTCAATTTCTCTCTGTCCTATCCAACAACAGCAATAACAACAATGGAAAAAATGGCTGTCGGGAACAGTAGATTCATAGTGCAGGCACCTAGCCCCAGAGAAGAGCCTGGAGGGGAAAAAAAAACAAAAAAACCCAGCAAGTAGCAGGGATAAATACATGGTAAGCACTTGATTCCCTGCAATAGAATCATAAATGTTTATTAAATGAAGAAGGGGAAAACCCATGCTAGCAGATAGTTAGATACCACAGTGGACATGAGAAGCTGCCATGGTCTTTTTCTTGCGGTGACAAATTGGTTTTCTTTCTTGTTCTTATCTCACCCCTCAAATCTTCTCATTCTTTCTTAGGGTTAATCAGTATCAAGTAGGTGAAACTGACCTGAGGTACTGGACTACATACCGTGACTACATTTCCTAAAAACATGTTAATGCAGTGGCACTGCCTTCACCTATGCAAATCACAAAGCTGTGTAAAATATGCATTTGACAGTCATGGACTGTAGGGGTGGGCTAAGCAGCACTATGACTGCTGGGAGGTTTGTCCTGACGCACTGTCTAGACCTGTCCTCTGAGACCATCTCTCCTTTCCCCACCTGGGATTGGAGTGAGGGGAGATGGGAGATAAGATCTTTTCTCTCTTGCCTTGCCTTTAAGATATCTGTGCTCTGGAGCCAGGTGGTGGCGCACCTGGTTAAGCGAACACATTACAACGCACAAGGACCCAGCTAAAGCCCCTGGTCCCCACCAGCAAGGCGGAAGCTTCACAAGTGGTGAAGCAGAGCTACAGATGTCTCTCTGTATCTTTCTCTTACTGTCTCCTGCTCTCCTAAATTTCTTTCTCCATCCAATAATAAATAAATAAATAAATATATATATATATTTTAAATATTTTATTTATTTATTCCCTTTTGTTGCCCTTGGTGTTTTATTGTTGTAGTTATTATTGTTGTTGGATAGGACAGAGAGAAATGGAGAGAGGAGGGGAAGACAGAGAGGAGGAGAGAAAGATAGACACCTGCAGACCTGCTTCACTGCCTATGAAGCGACTCCCCTGCAGGTGGGGAGCCAGGGGCTCGAACTGGGATCCTTATGCCGGTCCTTGTGCTTTGCGCCACCTGCGCTTAACCCGCTGCGCTACAGCCCGACTCCCAAATAAAAATATTTTAACTCCTTAAAAAAAGATATTTGGGGGCCGGGTGGTGGCGTACCTGGTTGAGCGCATTTTACAATGCACAAGGACCTGGGTTCAAGCCCCTGGTCTCCAACTGCAGGGGGGAAAGCTTCACAAGTGGTGAAGCAGGGCTACAGGTATCTCTCTGTCTCTCCACATCTCTATCAACCCTCCCCTCTTGATTTTTGATGGTCTCTATTCAATAAATAAATAATAAAAATAAACTTAAAATATATATTATTTGTGCTTTCCAGGTTATCATTCCAGGAAATAGGGATGATAGATGACTATGGCCTTTGAGGTAATTCTTCCCATGCTATGGGAAAATCAAATTGCTAATTTATTTGAGTCTCCCAACTAGAAATTTAGAAAACTTACTTGAAGAATATTATCTTTTTTTTTCCCAACCTGAACTCACAAATCAGCATAAACATTTTAGGCATTTGGTTTAAGACAAAAAAAAAAAAGTAGAAGGGGTCATGCAGTAGAGTTCCAGTAGAACATGCAGATTACAGTGCACAAGGACCACGGCTCAAGGTCCCAGTCCCCACTGGCAGGGTGGGAAGCTTCACACACGTGAAGAAGCAGAGCCACAGAGCTCCCTGTCCTGTCCTCATCTCACTCCAGCCTTGTTTCCCTCTCAATTTCTCTCTGCCTCCAAAAACAAATCAACCAATTTTTTTGCCCTGGTTGTTTTTATTGTTGTTGATGTCATTGTTAGATAGGACAGAGAGAATGGAGAGAGGAGGGGAAGACAGAGATGGGGAGAGAAAGATAGACACCTGCAGACCTGCTTCACCGCCCGTGAAGCGACTCCCCTGCAGGTCGGGAGCCAGGGCTCGAACCGGGATCCTTACGCCCATCCTTGCGCTTTGTGCCATGTGCGCTTAACCTGCTGCGCTACCGCCCAACTCCCTTCAAATATTTTAAAAGAGAAAAAGGTGGTAGATAGCAGGTAATTATCCTGAGAAATGTTACGCATATACAAACTATTGTATTTACTGTCAAATGTAAAACATTAATCCCCAATAAAGAAAAAAAAAACAGGTAGTTATCTTTAACCAAAAAAAAAAAGATGTTTGTTTCCTACTTGGGAAGGGTGGAACCATATAGAATGTTTTATTTTCCAAGCAGCTAGACTTACTTAGCTGTCTTTACATTTACAAGAATGTTTGCCTTCTGAATGGCTACATAAATATTCTTCAACTTAAAAAACAAATAGGTATTTGTGCTTAGAGCTATTGGGGTTCAGGGGCCAGATGGTGGCACATCTGGTTAAGCACACACACACACTACAGGGCACAAGGAACTTGGGTTTAAGCTCCTGGTCCCCACCTGCAGAGGGAGAAGCTTGTGGTGAAGCAGGGCTGCAGGTATCTATCTTTCTCTCCCCCTCTCTGTCTTCCCCTCCTCTCTCCATTTCTCTGTCCTATCCAACAACAATGACAATAATAACTACAACAATAAAACAACAAGGGCAACAAAAGGGAATTAATTAATTAATTAAAAAAAAAACCCAGTCCCCACCTACGAGGTGCAAGCTTCACGAGTGGTAAAGCAGTGACGCAGGTGTCTTTCTCTTTCCCAACCTCTCTCTCCTCTCTCAGTATCTTTCTGTCTCTATTAGAAAGAAGAATGAGGAGGAGGAGGAGAAAAAGGGAGGAGGAGAAGAAAAGATTTATTTCTTTATTAATAGGACAGAGAACCAGAGCACCACTCTGGCACATGTGATATTGGGTATCAAATTCATGACCTCATGCCTGGGAGTTGGATGTTTTTAGTCACTATGCCATCTTTCAAATTACTAAAGGATTTCAAATAGTGACAACAAAAGCCATAGACAGGAAGCAACAAACCTGAGACCTGAGTTTCCACCGTGGAATCCTCCCTTCCCACACACCTCTGCGTGTCTTCTCCACCTTCTGCATCAGCAGGCAGAGAGAGAGCTTTGTCACTACTCCTTGTGGTGAGGGACATGCGGTTTTTGTTTGGATAGCAGAGGCAGGAGCTTATTCACTGCAAGACTTCAGCCCCAAGGCAGGTGTCAGATCCCTTGGGAGAGCAAGACAGGTGGCAAGGAGAGCACGGGTCTCATACCCCTGTCAGCTGACTGCAACTGCCTGGAAACCTCTTGCAATTCCTGAGAAGGTGCCTAGAAGCAGCACTGACTCACCCCAACTTCCATGCCTGGTCATCAAGTCTCACCCTGAGGCATGGCCAGAAGGATACACAGAATGCTGTGTATTTGTGGGTATAGTGACTTAGTTTTCCTTTCCTTTCTTTTTTTTTTCCCCCCAAACTGCAAATGGGGTTATTGCTGGGGATGGATACCAGCACTACAAATCCACTATTCCTGGAGACCCTTTCTTCTCTTTCCTTCTCTCTCTCTCTCTCTTTCTATTTTACTTGATAGGACAGAGAAACTGACACAGAGAGAAGACACCTGCAGACCAGCTATGCCATTTGCGAAACATCCCCCTATTCTCGCAGTGGGGAGCCAGGCCTCAAACCCAGGTCCTTGTGCATGGTAACACGTGTGCTCAACCAGGTGTGCCACCACCCGTCTCCCTTGACTTAGATTATTAAGCCCCCAAGGCAAGCAGGGAGGTGTGTTAGCAGTAGCACACAGGACTTGCACTGTGACTAGATTTTGTCCCAGTGCCTCATATACTGGAATGAAGTGGTGATTTCATTTATCTCTGAAAAAAGAAAACAGGCACCTGGTTGAGAGTATATATTGCCACGCACAAGGTTACCCAGGTTCAAGCCCCTGACCCTGACCTGCAGCAGGGAAGCTTCAGGAAAGCTAAAACAGTGCTGCAGGTGTCTCTTTCTCTCCCCCTCTCTGTCTTTCCTCTTGATTTCTCTCTATCTCAACCCAATAAATTAAAAAGTACTTTGAAAATAAATAATTGAGGGACATGGAAGTATATAGAAAATGTAGCTAGACTATCAATAAGACTCTGTGATAATTATGTTGGTTACCCTGAGGGAGTTGTTGGGGGGGGACAAAGAAGTATGGTGGGTGTGGACTATATCCCTATAACTTTGTGATCACGTAAACCATTATCAAATCACTAATAAAGTAAGTTAAAAATTAAAATGAGGGGCTGGGTGGTGGTGCACCTGGTTGAGTGTACATGTTACAGTGCACAAGGACCCAGGTTTGAGCCCCCGGTCCCCACCTGCAGGGGGAAAGCTTTGTGAGTGTTGAAGCAGTGCTGCAGGTATCTCTCTCCCTCTCTATCACCCTCTTGGTTTCTTGCTATCTCTATCCAATAAATAAAGATAATAATAAAAAAACATTAAAAAGAATTAACATGCATTAAGACTCATTCCAGCTAGATGAAGTCTGACTCAACCTGAGCTGGATCCTTGAAGCTCAAACACATTTCTGTCTGGCTCCAAACTCCACTCAGACTGCCCCTGAGCACACACAGCTACCTAGGCCATGGCCCATTCAGGAAGGTAGGAGGTGGGGGACAAGGATGGCATTCCAGCCCAGAGAAGTCCAGCATCAGATCCTTCCTGGGAGCTGAGAGCTTGGGACTTGGTGAGAACCCAGCTCTTGCCTCATTCATCAGTGTCTCCCCGGGGGAAAGATCCATAGCCAGAACACACCACAGAGCTGTCATCCAAACTGGACCGAACATGACAGCCACGGGGTGGGGATGGGGGAGAGGGGATTCTAACTTTAGTTCCAGGTAACAAAACGAGCCAGGATAGTCCTGAACAGGATGGCAGGTTATTCAAGATCCAGGAAGAAACCCACCAAGGATGAAAACCCAGTCATCACCGCGGCTCGCTCTCCTCTATGTGATCACGACACCAGAGCGTAAACCTGTGCACACGATAGCCAGTGAGATTGTACACTTCTGCTGGGGATGCTGAAACTAGCCAGCTGCAAGGAGAGGGCCTCCCCCCAGGCCCCCGCTCTGTCCCTTTGGTGAAAGCTCAAGGCAGAAGAAGATCCCACTGACTGTCCTTGTTGTCAGGGTGAGAACACGGATTTTTAAATTAACTATCCAAAAAAAGTAATTAATTAATTAATTAACTATCCCAGGAGGTGCAGTTGTAGAAAATAACTCTCTTATGCAGAGAAACTGTCCACAACAGGGTTCAAGTAGGCTACAGTGTAATTCCAAAACAGGCCTGCAGGGGGCAACATCTCTCTAGCAACAACCACACCACAAATGATTCTGCAGGTCACCTAGAAAATTGGTCAGGGGAATACTGATTCAATTTTGTTTTTAATCAGATCAATATATTTATAACAAGCAATGTCCACCACTACATAGTTTCATCTAAATACACTGCCATACACACACACACACACACACACACACACACACACACGGCCAGGAACGCGATGAAGTTTTAGCAAATAAATATAATCTATTCAGACCTGTCTGAAGCACAGCAAACCCAGGGTAAAATGCAAGGAAAGGAAATAAAGGGTTGGTGAATGTGCACAGAAAATCATTCATTTCAGATTACTAGGTTTCCTAGGGAAGAATACTGAATTTAAAAATTCCCAAAAGCTTTTTCTCCCAGAGTAAACTATTAGGAGTTTGATGTGGAAGAAGGAGGAGGAGGAAGAGAGGGAGGGACAGGAGAGAGAGCGAGAGAGAGAAAAGGAAGAAAGGAGAGAGGAGGAGAAGAAGAATCAGAAGGAGGGAGTTGGGCTGTAGCGCAGCGGGTTAAGCGCAGGTGGCGCAAAGCACAAGGACCGGCATAAGGATCCCGGTTCGAGCCCCTGGCTCCCCACCTGCAGGGGTGTCGCTTCACAGGCGGTGAAGCAGGTCTGCAGGTGTCTATCTTTCTCTCCTCCTCTCTGTCTTCCCCTCCTCTCTCCATTTCTCTCTGTCCTATCCAACAACGACAACAACAATAATAACTACAACAATAAAACAACAAGGGCAACAAAAGGGAATAAATAAATAAAATAAATATTAAAAAAAAGAAGAAGAATCAGAAGGAGGAGGAGGAGATGGGAAAGGAGGAAGAAATCAAGCAGTGATCTTGGGTTCAGAGCTTCCTGATGTCAAAATCCATCCTATACACACGGTAGAGAAATGAGTTCCAGCTTTGTGCCTGCTTCCACTGTTTAAAGTGTTTCCATTTAGACTCATCCCTTTCAGACGTGCAGGTTTTGACGTCCCCTCTGGCCTCAGCCCCTCCTGGACAGCAGATTGGCTGAAGTTCACCCGCCACTGACAAGGGGCTGCGGAGATGAGCCTCTCCAGGCAGGCTGAGCAGGGAGCAGGGCGCTGGCCCTACACACTGTAAGACAGCAACAATCCTCTCCTCCCAGAGCTGGCTGCAGGCCTCTGGGCCTTGCCCCACAGTCATCTCTCTAGCTCTCTGGTTTTCCAAGCAGCCGTGAATCAGCACCTTTAATGTCACCAGTGTCCCTGAGCACCCTGATCTCAAAGGCCCCCTTTTCTGGAGAGGCCTTCAGCCTCCAGCAGCTCTGGAGGGTGGACCTAGATGGAGAAGAGCAGGGAAGACTGTCTACTTAGAGGTGGCAGACACAGTCCTCACCAGGAGGGTGGTGGGCTTCCACAAGGGCAGCAGACAGGTGTTTTAGCTACACACCCCACTTCACCACCCCCAGGACACTCAGTCAGCCAGTGAGGCTACTGGCTTCATCAGGGGCCCCTGGGAGCTCCCCCTCTTCCAGAGATCATAGGCACATTGCTTCACTCCATAAAACCTCTGTAGGGAGAGAAGGTGGCTGGGCAGGGAACATCTGTGGTCCCACAGATCAGCAAGGCTGCCAGAGCCAGAGGCAACCATCACGAGCAGCCAGCATCCGAGCTCAGAAAGGCAGCTTCACGAGCCCACAAGAGCTGTGCGAGGCCCTTCCTTCCCTGGCCCGCACTAGTCACAGTGAATCTTCACTGAAGGCTGCCCAGGACTCTCAGAAGCAATGGGGGGGCTAGGATGTCCAGGGAAGCAAATGGCAAGGTGGGGAGGGGCTTTATATACAGGCACCGGGGGGTTAGGAGGAAAGGCGGCAGAGTCACAGAGAATGGCTGTGGACCCTGCCATTCCCCAACCAAAAATAAGCTCCACATACAACCTGGTCCCTTCCATCTCATGGTGACAGACAGGCAGCACCTAACTGGGGCCTGCATGGACCTGGGGCAGACCAGGCGGAAGGGCTGGGGCTGGGTGTGTGAGGTGATGAAAGTGGTATCTGTCTTTTGAGGGTGAGGCCTGCCCCCCCAGAAGAGAGTGAAGCTGGGCCAAAGCGTCAGGCCTCCCCCCTGCAATGGTCCTGCCCTTCCCCTCCCCACAAGGGAAAGAGTCCAGAGGAGGCAGTGTGTGTGTGTGTGTGGGGGGGGGGGTACCCATCACTTCCCGCCCCGGGGAAGCGCCGAAGAGGGTCCAGGCTGGGTGGCCATGATGTGGTAGATGGATTCCCGGAAGCGCTGGTCTCGGCTGAGCCTCTTGGCCACTTCCTTCAGCTCCTCCATGTTGTTGGCGTCCAATTGGGAGGTCATGAAGGACTGGGAGGGCTTCACTGGGGAGACAGCAGTCCAACCAGCCTGGGGACAGCCCTCCTTCCCAGCCGGAGCCCACCTCCTTCACTCCCCATCCTACAAGCCACTCAACTTTTCCCTGCCCACCCCCCTCATTTTTTAGATAGAGGCAGAGAGCCAGAGAGAGAAAAGGACCACAGCACTAAAACTTCCTTCAACACTGTGGAGGCTGGGCTCAAACCTGGGCCATGCACTTGGCCAAGTGTATTATCCCAGTGAGCTTCTGGGCGGGGGCAGTGGCATGCCCACTAAAGCACACACAGCACCATGCACACGGACCTGAGATCAAGCCCCTGGCTCCCACCTGCAGGGAGGAGCTTCGCAAACAATGAAGCAGTGCTGCAGTGTTGGCTTTTCTCTCTCTCTCTCTCTCTCTCTCTCCTTCTTCTTCTCTTTTCTTTCTCTTTATTTATTTTTTTTGCCTCCAGGGTTATTGCTGGGGCTCGGTGCCTGCACCAGGAATCCACAGCTCCTGGAGGCCATTTTTTCCTCCATTTGTTGCCCTTGTTGTTGTAGCCTTGTTGTGGTTATTATTGTTATTATTGATGTCGTTCGTTGTTGGATAGGACAGAGAGAAATGGAGAGAAGAGGGGAAGACAGAGAGGGGGAGAGAAAGATAGACACCTGCAGACCTGCTTCACCACCTGTAAAGTGACTCCCCTGCAGGTGGGAAGCCAGGGGTCCGAACTGAGATCCTTGCGCTTTACGCCATGTGCGCTTAATATGCTGCGCCACGGCCCAAGCCCCTCTTTATAATTTCTTAATTACCTTTATTTTTCAGAGACACTCACAAATTGAGAGTGAAGGGGGTGATAGAGAGGGACAGACACAGAGCGACACCTGCAACACTGTCTCACCATTCACAAAGCTTTCCCCCTGCAGGTGGGGACCAGGGGCTCGAACCCAGATCCTTGTACATTGAAACATGTGCACTCAACCAGGTGCACCACCCCCCGGCCCTCTCCCTCTCTATCTCTCCTATACTATCAATTTCTCTGTGACTCTAACAAAAAGAAAAAGAAAAAAAGTCCCAGTGAGCTATTTCAACACACCTCCCTCCATCTCTTAACCCCTGCCTGGGCCTCTCATAATCCTAGAGAAGCCCAATTTGCCACTTGCCAAATGAGAAGTTACCCATTTACCCAAGGCTGACAGAACTCAGGGGTCTCACTGTCCAGCCTCAGAGCTGGGCCAGCCCTTCTCGCTCCCCCGTCCCCACCCCAGTCCCAGCCCTCTACCTGCCTCGCCCCCACCCATCCCAACCCAGGGCACCCGGCAGCCTCACTCACTGTCGTTCCAGGAGGTGCTGGAGCGGCGGCGGTGGAAACGGCAGCTCTTGATGCGACGTGTGGCGGCCTTGTGGATGTACACGGAGTTCTTCATGATGACCGGCATCTTGGCCTCCAGCTCCGCGTTCCGGATGCACTCCTCGAAGAACCCTGCGGCCAGGGTGCCACCGCAGCCTTTGCCCCTGCTCACCCCGGCCCTCCCGGGGGTGGGAAATGGGGTGGGGGCGGGAAGGAATGGACCAAGCCCGGACCCGATCAAAAGGGCAG
The DNA here is from genome assembly GCF_950295315.1 of Erinaceus europaeus. Taxonomy (NCBI): domain Eukaryota; kingdom Metazoa; phylum Chordata; class Mammalia; order Eulipotyphla; family Erinaceidae; genus Erinaceus; species Erinaceus europaeus. The sequence goes on from NC_080177.1 coordinate 23,155,940, forward strand.
AAGTGCACACATTGCCCCACACCCTCAGCCCAGATCCGACACGCAGGAGTCTGGAGAAGAAACTCCATCATCGTCATCATCATCTATGCCTAACTACGTCTAATGTACACAAGGCCTGTGTGGGACCCCAGCTCTGCTCTGCACCCCATGGGGCCTGGACTCAGCTCTAGGGCCACCCCCACGTACCAGAGGTCGCGGCTTACGTTTCAGGTGGCTCACGTCGGCCCGCATCCTCTCCTCCTTCTCCTTGTTCCGCACCCTGGAGTTGAGCCCTTGCTCCAGGCTGCGCAACGCCCCCTCAGCCTCCCGTAGACGCCGCTCCAGGTCCATGCGGACCTTCACCTCGGCCTGAGCGGGTGGTGGTGGGAGGCAAGAAAGACCTAAGTGGAATACTACTCAGCTATAAAGAATGAGTAATTCAAACTGCTTCACCTCATCTTGGATGGAGCTTGAAGGAATCATGTGAGGTGAGATCAGCCAGAAAGAGAAGGCTGAATATGGGGTGATCTCACTCATAGAAGTTGAGAAATGGGAGTCCGGCGGTAGGACTGGCACAAGGATCCCGGCTGGAGCCCCTGACTCCCCACTTGCAGGGGATTCGCTTCATAGGCGGTGAAGTGGGTCTGCAGGTGACTATCTTTCTCTCTTCCTCTTTGTCTTCCCCTCCTCCCTCCATTTCTCTCTGTCCTAACAACGACAGCATCAATAACAACAATAATAACTACAAAAACAATTTTAAAAAAAAGAAGTTGAGTAAAAAGAACAGAAAGGGAAACACAAAGCAGAACTTAGTCTGGAGTTGGTGTATTGCACAAAGTAAAGGACTCTAGTGTGTGTGTGTGTGTGTGTGTGTGTGAGGGGGGTATTCAGGTCCTGGTGCGTGATGTTGGAGGAGGACCTAGGCTGGGGTGAGAGTGTTTTACAGAAAACAAACTTTACACATGTACCAACCACTGTATTAACTATAAAACACTAATCCCCCAATAAAAATATTTTTAAAAAGGACATAAGAAGGGAGTCGGGCAGCAGCACAGTGTTTAAATAAATGCACGTGGCGCAAAGCGCAAGGACTGGCATAAGGATCCCGGTTTGAGCCCCCGCTCCCCACCTACAGGGGAGTTACTTCACAGGCGGTGAAGCAGGTCTGCAGGTGTCTGTCTTTCCCCCTCTCTGTCTTCTCCTCCTCCTTCCATTTCTCTCTGTCCTATCCAACAACACCAACAATAAAAACAACAAGGACAACAAAAAGGAAATAAATATTTTTTAAAAAAGACATAGGACCCCCCGGGGGCAGCTCCCCGCTGCCCCCCCCCCCCCCCCCCCCGCCAGCTCAAGTGAGCCTCCCTCTTCTGGGCTGAGTGCCTCAAAGACCAGGACTCAGTCCCTGCACCCCTGCAGTGTGTCTACTGAGCGTGCTGCCTGGCTGGGTGGTTTGGCAGAGGAACTTGAGGCAGCTGCCTGTAAGGGGCAAGGGTGTGTGGGAGTCTCCACTGACCAGTTCCCCCCCACCACCAGCACCTTGAGCTCCCGCTCTGCCTGCTGCTTCTCCGCAGTCAGCTCCTGCAGTGAGTTCTGCAGCGCCTGGGACTGGCTGGAGTAGAACTCCCGTTCCTCCTCCAGGGCCCTCGAGCGCTCCTCGTTCTCCTTCATCCTGACAGGCAGAAGAGGCACTCCTCACTCGGGGTTCACTTGCCTGGGTGGATCGGGGTCCTAGTGGGAAGGCAACCCACCAGAGAGACCCGACAGGAGAAGCCGCAAGACCCAGGCTTCCTGAGCCCCAGCGCTGCCTGGGTCCCGACACCCAGGTGATATGAATGAGGGGTGTCGTAGTCAATGGTCAGTTGTGGACTGCGACCTGGAAAGCAGGGTCCCCAGGGCTGGGTCTATGTTTACCTGGTGGAATGCCCGTATTACCATGCTCAAGGACCCAGGTTCAAACCCCTGGTCCCCACCTGCAAGGGAGAAGCTTCATGACCGGCAAAGCAGTACTACAGGTGTCTCTCTTTCTCTACCTCTATCTCCTTTCCCTCTCAATTTCTCTCTATGCCCAAAATAAAAGAAATACATTACAAAACAAAATGCCACAAGCTCTCCAAGGCTCAGCATACTTCCTTACAGAGGGCCTGAGTAACTCCTATCAAGCAATAGCATAGAGGCCAAATGGCTTTCAACAGTGATTTTTTTTTTTTAACCAGAGCACTGCTCAGCTCTGGCTTATGGTGGTGCGGGGGTTTGAACCTGGGACTTTGAAGCCTCAGGCATGAGAGTGTCTTTGCATAACCATCATGCTATTTTCCCCGCCCAGTAGTGAAAGTTCTCATCCCATTTTCCTGATGGGGAAACTGAGTCCTGGTGAAAAGGAAGTGGCCTCTCTGGCCGAACCCAAGAGCCAGAGAGCCCATGTGTCCAGTGTGAGGAGCGTCACTGACCAGCACCACCGCCCTCGAAGCCACCCATGGGCTCAGGGGCCCCACACCCCCTACCGTTTCTCTGCCAGGAGCTTCTCCTCCAGGAGCTGCTGCATCTTCTCCTCAATCCGCCTGAGGTTACTGTGGAGACCCCCAGTGGGCGAGGGCTGCTCCTGCTGGTCAGCCGGTGTCTGCAGCTGGTTCTCATTCTCCTCCAGCATCTCCAGGGTTTTTTTCTTCTCAATCGAGAGCTCCTGGCATGAAGGGAGGGAAGGAAGAGGAAGAGGCTGGAATCCATTCTCCCCATAAGGTGGAGGGTTAACCGAGATCTCACAAGGAGGCCAGTTGACTCCTCCAACAGAGACCAGAGAAGTCCAGTGTGGGGTGGGGAAGATAACATAGTGGTTATGCAAAAACTGAGGTTCCAAAGTCCCAAGTTTAATCCCACACACACACACTACAGGAAGCCAGAGCTGAGTGATGACTGTTTTAAAAATAACTTTAAAAGCCAGGAGATTGTACGCCCTGTTGAGCTCACATATTACCAAGTGCAAGGACCCAGGCTGGATCCAGCCCTCCACTCCATTCCCCACGCGCAGTGGGGAGCTTCACAAGTGGTGAAACAAGGCTGCAGGTGTCTCTTCCTCTCTCCTTCTCTATCTCCCCCTCCCTTCTCAATTTCTCTCTGTCCTATCAAATGAATAGGGAAAAAAAAGGAGAGAAAGGTAAAAAGAAAAAGAAAAAATAGCTACCAAGAGCAGTGGGTTCATAGTGCTGGCACCAAGTCCCAGCAATAACCCTGGTGGTAACTTAAAAATAATTATAATAGAGGGCCAGGTGGTGGCACACCTGGTTGAGTGCACATGCTACAATGCACAAGGACCCCGGTTCAAGCCTCTGGTCTCCACCTGCAGGGGGCGGAGCTTCATGAGTGGTGAAGCAGTGTAGCAAGTGTCTCTCTGTCTCTCTCCCTCTCTATACCCCCCTTCCTCTCAATTTCTGGCTGTCTCTATCCAATAAATAAAGATAATAAAAAATTAAAATACCTTAAAAATAATAATAATAGGGAGTCGGGCAGTAGCGCAGTGGGTTAAGCGCACATGACGCAAAGCACAAGACCCGGTGTAAGGATCCCAGTTCGAGCCCCCCGGCTCCCCACCAGTAGGGTAGTCGCTTCACAGGCGGTGAAGCAGGTCTGCAGGTGTGTGTCTTTCTCTCCCCCTCTCTGTCTTCCCCTCCTATCTCCATTTCTCTGTCTTATCCAACGACAGCAACAACAACAACAATAATAACCACAAGGCTAAAACAACAAGGGCAACAAAAGGGGAAAAAATGGTCTCCAGGAGCAGTGGATTCATGGTGCAGGTACCGAGCCCTGGCAATAACCCTGGAGGCAAAATAATAATGATGATGATGATGATAATAATAATACTTTAAAAATAAGTCCATGGTGGCATCCTGCAGAGAAAGCATCTACTCCAAGCAGAACCAAGGACATTGTGAGGTCCTTCTTCCACTTAGGTGAAGGGCTATGTTGAGCCCATATGAAACTCAGCCAACGAGAACAAGCTCAGGGTCTGGGCAGTGTGTGCCTGGTAGAATACACACATAACCATGAGCAAGTCCCCAAGCCCCACCTGCAAGAAGGAAGTTTCACAAGCAGTGAAGCAGAGCCACAGGCCTCTTTCTTCCCTCTCCTTTTCATTTCCTTTTGTTGCCCTTCTTGTTTATCATTGTTGCTATTCTTATTGTTGTTGTTATTGCTGTCTGTGCTGTTGGATAGGACAGAGAGAAATGGAGAGAGGAGGGGAAGACAGAGAGGGGGAGAGAAAGACAGACGCCTGCAGACCTGCTTCACCACTTGTGAAGCGACTCCCCTGCAGGTGGGGAGCCGGGGGCTCGAACCAGGATCCTTGAGCTTTGCGCCATGTGCACTTAACCCGCTGCACTACCGCCCGGCACCCTCCTCTCCTTTTCTTTTCTCTCCTTCCCTTCCTCCCTGTCTCACACTTGACTCAATTTCTATCTATTTTTATCCAAAAAAGAAAGAAAGAAGAAACAGGTTTCCTGGGGTAGTGGACTCATTATGCAGGCACTGAGCCCCACCAATAACCCTGGTGGCAATTAACAAAAAAAGAAAAAAAAGATAGGGGGCTGGTGATTATGCAAAAGACTCATGTCTGAGGCTCTGAGATCCTAGGTTCAATCCCCAGCCCCACCATAAGCCAGAGCTCAGCAGTGTTCTGGTCATCCTCTCTATCTTTGTGTATCTTCCTTATTAAAACAAAGTAAACAAAATATAAGGGGGGAGATAGAACAAAAGAAAGGAAAAAAAGGAGAGGAAAAAAAGAAAGAGAGAATGAATGAATTCTGAAGTTAAGAACCACTTTCCATGGTGAGAAATGAGGTAAGACAGGAAAGGCACCACATGCCAAGTTCCAGTTAGTGCTGACAGAACAGAAATGCTTACAGTCTGCAAGGCAGTTGGTGAATTTGGTCAACTTCTGACATGCCTGGCTCACTCATGCTTTAAGAGACCATGAGACACAGTCTAGGAAAGCTCCTGAGTGGCCCAGAAAGTGGTACAGTGGATAAAGCACTGGACTCTCAAGCATGAGGTCGTGAGTTCAATCCCCAGCAGCGTATGTACCAGAGTGATATCTGGTTATCTCTCTCTCTCCCTATCTTTCTCATGAATAATAAAAAAAAAATCTTTAAAAAAGAAAAAAGAAAGAAAGAAATACAACTGAGTGTGACCCAACAGGTGTCTCAAGTCCCATGGAAACCCAGGGCTCAGAGTAGGCACCTGCCCAGAGGCTCAGGACAACTGACTATGCTGTGACGTTTGAACTGACCGTAAAAGAACACAGGCTCTCAGGTGGAAGGATCCTCTGTGTAGAAGGATCAGAATGGGGAGGGAAGAGCCTGGCTGCCCCTGGGCTCCTAAGCTCAGTGATTAGAGCCGGGGCTAAGTGGTCTCTGTGCAGGTGGTGGAGGGACACCTGAGGGAGCGTGAATGGGAGGAAGATAGACACAGACTTTGCACTTGCATGCCAGGCTGGGGAGTTTGCACTTTGTTCTTGACACATGCCATTCCTCCCAGCATCTGTGGCATCACAGGAGCATATGTGGCATGACAGTTGATCTGGCATTTGGTTTCCTTCTGTGCTCAGTTTCACCCAGGAGCAGCTAAGAGAACAAGCTGCCTGAAGGAAGCAGTGGGTTGTCCCACTGCCCACCATAATCAACCTTTCACCTGGTACGAAAACACCAGCCCCAGGGCCAGGTGGCGGCGCACCTGACTAAGTGCACACAGTATAGTACACAAGGACCCAGGTTTGAGCCCCTGGTCCCCACCTGCAGGGGGAAAACTTCACGAGAGGTGAAGCAGGGCTGCAGGTGTCTCTCTGTCTCTCTCCCTGTCTATCTCCCCTTCCCCTCTCAATTTCTCTCTGTCTCTATCCAATAGTAAAAATAATAATAGATTTTATTAACATCATTATCCTTTTAACAAAAATAAATAAATAAAAATACCAGCCCCACAGTGAGTTTTGAGGCCAAGGTCAAAGCAAGACCAGAGCTGAGTTTGCTCTTCCAGGTCTTGCTCTGGATTTCAAGTTCCAGCAGGAGTGCCCAGCCACCTGCACAGACCCTTTAGATCAGCGCCCTTGTTGTCCTTGTCTTATTACCATTAACCTTTTGGGAAACTGGTATTCCATGGCACCACCAGTTAGCCTGCCTCCCAGCCACTGAGCCCTCACCTCCAGCGTCTGCTGCAAAGATTCTGTGAAGTGCTTCAGCTCTTTTTTCTCTTGTTCCACACCTTTGAGGCATCTTGCAGTCAGTTCAAGTTCCCTGTGGGCACAGAGGGTTGTTACAGTGGGGCCTACCTGTTGGTATGCTTCTAATTCTGCTTCTAAAAACCTCTTCTGTTTCATTTGGTTTAATCCCCCCTGCTTAACACTGTATTCTGTTTACATAAACCACTGTTAACTAAGCATCACCCTCCCTCCAGGGCATTGGTTGTTCAGTGGTAGAATTCTCACCTGCTCCGCCCCCTCTCCTTGTCACACCCTGATTTGCACCAGTCACTTTTCCCTCCACCCTCTCTACATCACATCATATCCTGTTTACAGCCTACTTGGAAAAAAAAAAAATATATATATATATATATATATATATGGACAGGATTGTGATTTTAGTTTAGTTAGTTTTAGTTTAGATGGCTTAGATTGTGCTGCGTTCTGCATGAATAAAGACTGATCTGTGTACCACTCAGCCATGAGTCCCTGGTCATCTGTCTCCACCCGCAAAGCTAGTCTGGTACCCACCCCTCCCAATGCCCTCTGTAGACTGACATGTTTCTGTTTCACTCCCCAGTGGAACCTAGAGTCCTTGGAAGTCCCAGCCCCTCTGCATGGCTTGGGCATTGTCAGGACACCCTAGCCACGTGGGACTGTCAGCTGGGAGAGAGTCAGAATCACCCCATAGGTAGAGAGAGACAGAGACAGAGAGAAATGAAGGTAGGAAGAAGAACTAGAGAAACAAAGGGAGAGAGACAACCAGGGACTCATGGCTGAGCTGGGAATGCAGTTCAATCTTTATTGACGAGTGGGGATGCAGTTCAACAATATAATCTCTATTCATTAGAAAATCCTGTCCTTTTATATCTCCTGAGGCGGAAGTGTCAGGAAGAGGAAGTAAAAAAGGAAAAGAGAAGGAAAAAATGCAGGAACCAATGAAAACAATGATTATGTAAATAGACCACAGTGTTAAGCAATACAAGTGAACCTAACGTGATGATCAAAACAGAAGGTCTTATAAGCAGAATTTAGAAGCATACCAACATCCCACCCAACCTCACTTATCTAGAACCCACGTGCATTTTTCCAGAGAACATGACTGAGGTGACAGACTCCTTGCCGCCTTCTTCACAAGCCTCAGCCACCTCAGGTCTCTCTGTCTGGATTTGCCTCCTGCTTTGGAATACATTTTCTCCTCCTGCACAATTTTCCAATCTAGCCCAGCCTTCAGGACCCAGATCAGTCCAACCTTTGTTCAAGCCCATGAAGCTCATGGATATATCTTTGTTCCTGTAAGCAGGGGCCTGTAGGCTCATTCCTGGCATCTGGTTATATGGATTCCCTATGTTGATGGTCCCTGGGTGTGAGTCTATATTTCCCAACCAGATTGTAGGACCAAGATTCAGGTCCCTAGTCCCTACCTGCAATGAGGAAGCTTCATGAGCAGTGAAGTCATGCTGCAGGTATATCTTTCTCTCTTCCTTTCTCTCTTTTTAATATTTTTATTTATTTATTACTGGATAGAAGGGACAGAAAGAAATTTAGAGGGGGAGATAGAGAGGGAAAGAGACAGAGAGACACCTGCAGTCCTGCTTAACCACTGATGAGGCTTTCCCCCTGCAGGCGGGGACCAGAGGCTTGAACCTGGGTCCTTGAGCACTGTAGTGTGTGCGCTTAACCAGGTGCGCCACTGACTGGCCCCATCTTTCTTCCTCTCTATCTTCGTCTCTCCTCTCAACTTCTCTCTGTCCTATCAAATAAAAATAACTTTTAGAAAGAAAAAAATAAATTTAAAAGGTGCTTACTGCATAAAGAAAAAAGGGGACAGGCAGTAGCACGCCCTATTAAGTGTGCATATTATCATGAACCAGGACTTAGGGGGACAGTGGGTCCTACTTGCAGGAGATTCCTTTTTTTTTTTTTTCCTCCAGGGTTATCACTGGGTCTCAGTGCCTTCACTATTAATCCGCTCCTCTTACAGGCCATTTTTTCCACTTTGTTACCCTTGTTATTAATGCTGTTATAGCTGTTGCTATTGGATAGGACAGACAGAAATTGAGAGAGATGGGGAAGACAGAGAGAGGGAGAGAAAGATAGACACCTACAGACCTGCTTCACTGCTTGTGAAGTGACCCCTCTGCAGGTGGGGAACTGGGGGCTCAAACCAGAATCCTTACACCCATCCTTGTGCTTCGTGCCATGTGCGCTTAACCTGCTGCGCTACTGCCGGGCCCCTGGATATTCCATTTCTAACAGGTGACTATAACATGCAACTGGGTATGCTAACCATACATGGGACTAAAGATCCCAAGTGACAGCACTAGGCAGAATGTGAAAGGACTGGGCAGGATAGACAGGGAGAAGACAGGGAATGTTAGGGGCCTTGGTCAATGACACCTCCTGACCAGCTCAGTCTTGTCTGCCCCTGGTTGGGAAAGGAAGCCTTGGTGGATGCTGGATGCTTTGGGGTGGGGGTGGGGGTGGGAGGGGCAGCTCTCTGCACCTGTCCATACTTCATGCTCAGTAGGCAGAAAGGGCTGTTGGTATCAGGTCTACATCTCCTTCTGGACACACCTCAAGCCCCAGAGCATTGGGAAGCGAGACCCAGACCAAGTCATCAGTCAGGGAGGATCTTCTGGGAAAAGACCTCTAAGGTTTGACCTGGAACTGGGTTCAGTGTGCCCTGACTGGGTTGCAGCTCCCTCCTCCCACCCCCCTGGACCCCGACACTACCTCCTTTTTTTTTTTTTAAGATTTTATTCATTTATGAGAAAGACAGGAGGAGACAGAAATAACCAGACATCACTCTGGCACATGTGCTGCTGGGGATCGAACTCGGGACCTCATGCTTGAGAGTCCAAAGCTTTATCACTGCGCCACCTCCCGAACCCCGACACTACCTCTTGATCTGCTCTTGCTCCATCCTCAGCTCCTGCACCACCTCTTCAAACTGCTGCTTCTCGGCCTCCAGCACCTGGTTCAGGCGCTCAAGCTCCTGAAGAGAATCAGAGAGGAAGAAAAGAGTCAAGAGCAACAGAGAGCCTCGGAGGTCAGGAACCCCCACTCCAACCCAGGGCCCCAGTGGGATTCAGCACTTTCTGGGACACATATTGGCCCAGACTTGAAATTAAGTCCTTGAGGACCCTTGACAAATTCAATGTTATAGTCTTAGTGAAAACAAACCTGATGCGTGGGGCCCACTTAAACCACATTTGGCAACTGGGGAGAAAGCATAGTAATGGTGGAGAAGAACTTTCATGCTTAAGGTTCCAAAGTCCCATGTTTAATTCCCAGGACCATCATAAGCTTTTTTTTTCCCCCCACCATCAGAGCTTCATCCCTCTGGGATGACTTTCAGACAGAGACAAAGAGCCAAAGAATAGTGCTCAAGGAACACTCCCAGGTTCAATCTCCCTCACCACCATAAGTCAGAACTGAGTAGTGCTCGGTAAAAACAAAACCAACATATATATGGCCTTTTTACTAATGAAAATTTGGGGAACAGACTTTATCTTAATCTTACAATTGATTGGCACCTGCTGTCAGGTTTTTTTTTTTTCTTCCTTCCCCTCCCTCCATTTTTTTCTCCTTTTCCTCTGGAGCACCACTTCCCTGAGCTGAGAAGGAAAGATACCACAATACTTATGCCTTCTCTCATATAGCAGGGGCTAGGCTCAAACCTGGGCTGTGCAGATTGTAAAGCTATTTTTGCCGGCCCTTTGATTTTTTTCTATCTTTTAATTGTTATATATGTACATATATTAAACATTGTAGGGTTCTACCAAACATTCAGTTTCATGGCCTCCTGTTTTCTTTTTGCTAGTCTTTCAGTAACATTGTACCTGCAGCAATTTTCCATGTCATTCAACACTCTTTGAAAATACCAGTTTTAATGACTGTTCACTGATTCATCACATGAGATGCTTCATTTAACTCACTTTCTACCTTTAAACACCTGAGCTGTCTTCACTATTAAAAAATATGCCTGGGAGTTGGATGGTAGCACAACAGGTTAAGCACAGGCGGCGCAAAGCACAAGGACCAGAGTAAGCATCCTGGTTCCAGCCCCGGCTCCCCACCTGCAGGGGAGTCTCTTCATAGGCGGTGAAGCAGGTCTGCAGGTATCTGTCTTTCTCTCCCCCTCTCTGTCTTCCCCTCCTCTCTCCATTTCTCTCTGTTCTATCCAACAAAACTACACCAATAACAACAACAATAATAACAATAATGCTCATTTCTTTCCCTACTTTCATTTCTTATGTAACTTTTTTTTTTCTTTTCTTGGTAGCACTGGGACTTTGAGCATATGTAATCCCAGTGCTCCCAAGCTTTTTTATTTTAGACAGAGATGCAGAGGGGGACAGGTGGTGGTGTGTTCAGTTGAGTGCACAAGGACTCAGGTTCAAGTTCCTGGTCCCCATCTGTATCAGGGAAGCTTCATGAGTTGTAAAGCAATGCTGTAGGTATCTCTCCTTTTCTCTTTCCCTCTCTCTCCCTTCCATCTTAATTGTCTCTATCAAAAACAAAATAAAAAAAGAAAAAAGAAAACAGAGAGAGAGAAGAAAAGAAGAGGGAAAAGGAGGAAGGAGAAAGAGGAGAAGAAAATGGCCACCAGGAGTAGATTTATTATGTAGGGGCTGAGCCTACATAATAAAAATTATTAGTTAAAATTATATTAGTAGTTAAAATTTTATATATATATATATATATTCATAATAATGAGGAGAAGGGAAAAGGGAAGAAGGACTGACAGCCTTTGTGGGGTAGGAAAGGTTCAGTCAAATCCTTTTCTTGAAGTGGGAGGTTCTTTTTTTTTTTAAAAAAAAAAGAACATTCTCTTTGTTAAATATTTATTTCCCCTTTTGTTGCTTTTATTGTTGTTGTAGTTATTGTTGTTGTTATTGATGTTGTCATTGTTAGATAGAACAGAGAGAAATAGAGGAGAGGAAGACAGAGAGGGGGAGAGAAAGAGAGACACCTGCAGGCCTGCTTTACCACTTGTAAAGCGACCCCCCTGCAGATGGGGAGCCGGGGGCTCCAACTGGGATCCTTTGGTTCTTGCACTTTGCGCCAAGTGTGCTTGACCCGCTGTGCTACTGCCCAACTCCCAGGAGGTTCTTTCTAACCCCGAGTCAGCATTCAGACTAGACGCTTGGGGGAGACAAGAGCCCTGCCTGAATGACTCTGGGATTGTTCACTTTCTGTGTGCCCATCCAAGAAGACTTCAATCACATAGTTCAGCCAGAAGGACAAAAGAGAGGGCAGACGAAAAGCTCACTTGGATAGTGCATTTCTTTGTGACCCAGGTTCAAGTCCAGCACACTGCATTGAAGAAAGCTTTGATGCTGTGATCTCAAAAGTCTGGCTCTCTCTCTCTCTCCCCTCCCTCTGCCCTGCCTCTCTCTCTCCCCATGTCTGGGTATGTGTCTATCTTACTACGATAAGCCAGACTGAGCAGTGCTCTGGTGGAGGTGGGGGGGGGGGGAAGAGGCAGGTTGCTCTTCCGGGGACAAGAGAGACAAGGTCACAGAGAGTCAGGGACCCCCAACATCCCAGCCCACTGGCTCCCCTGCACTCTGCTCATGGCCCCAGGCCTTTCTGCCATGTAGCAGGTGGCATCAGCACACAGGGAGAACACCTCAGCTATGGCCGTGCCAGTGTGCTGAGTGCTGCTCTGCCCTCTCCTCCACAGAGCTTTCTTTCACCCAGGGGCCAGGTAGGCACAGCCATCAATGCTCATCTCAGCATGAGACAGAGAACCTGGGTGGAGAATTCGACTTCCGGAGGCGGAGCTACGAGCAGCAGATCTCTTTCTCTCCTCTCCTCTCCTCTCCTCTCCCGGATCAACTAGGAATACCAAAAGAGACCACCCGGGACCGAAACAAGACAGGACTAGAATGACCACAGGAACCCAGTAAATCACCCGTGAGTACAAACACGCATGGCTGGTGACAGAGAGGAGAGAGGAGCCTAAGGAGAGATTAAGTGACTGCTAACAGTTCAACAGTTTATCAGTGGAGACACCACCTCCAGTCTGCTCCACCAACAAGGGGACAGCTGGAGGGAGGAAAGGACTCCCCAGAGACTCACCAAGTGCAACTCTGAGTCTCCATTGCTACTACCCTCAGAATCTGGAGCAGCAACAGGGAGGGACACCAGGGGACAGAGATCTAACCAGGAAACTCAGGAGAAGACCTATACCTTGGTGGCATAGCTGAGGGGCTGTGAAAGTCTCTTTGCATAACCACTGGATTATCTCTGCCACACCCTGCTTTATCTCTTGGTCAGGAGTCAGTGATTAAGCCAAGAAGCCTATTGATAGTTTAAAAGCCCTCAGGCTCCCATAGCCTACAGGGAAGAAAAACAAAGAGGCTTTTACACCACTGAGCTCCAACTCAGGGATTGAAAAAACTGTTAACTTCCACCATGGTAAACCCTTTAATTAAATTACTTAGACCCAAGTCAATCCAGGCAATAGTGATCAATAATTTGAAAAGTACTAATAAAGGGAACTCATAACATAATATATAAAATGGTTAAAACAACAAGAAAAAATATTGGAGACTCGAACCAGGACAAGAGTCCAGCTAAAAGTCCTCCAGAGGGTGAAGCATAAAACAACGAGTTCAACATCCAAACATTAGCTAAGGAAATAATAACAGGAGTGAGTAAAGAATTTGAAAAAATTGTAATCAGAAATGCAGGAACAACAAATGAGAATATGGAAGAAAATTCTAATAATCTCATGGTTATTAGAGAGCTGAAAGCTGAAATCTCTGAGCTAAGAAAGCAACTAGCTGAACAAGCTAAAATAGTATCAGAGCAGGGCAACAAAATAGATGAACTCCAGAAAGCAGTAGAGGGCAGAGAGAATAGAATCTATGAGGCTGAAGACAGAATTAGCAAGATTGAGGATGAATTAGAGACAACTAAAAAAGAAGTAAGAGATCTCAAAAAGAGATTAAGAGATGCTGAAAACAACAACAGAGTCCTATGGGATGACTTCAAAAGAAACAATATACGCATTATTGGCTTACCAGAGGAAGAAAGAGAAGGAGAGGAAGAAAGCATTCTCCAGGCCATAATAGCTGAAAATTTCTCTAGTCTAGACAACACCAAAGACATAAAGATTCAAGAAGCCCAGAGGGTCCCAAACAGAATTAACCCAGACCTAAAGACACCAAGACATGTCATACTTAGAATGGAAAGGAATAAGGATAAAGAAAGGATCCTGAAGGCTGCAAGAGAAAAACAAAGAGTCACCTACAAAGGAAAACCCATAAGATTAGCAGCAGACTTCTCCATACAAACACTACAGGCCAGAAGAGAATGGCAAGATACTATCGAGTGCTCAATGAGAAAGGCTTTCAGCCAAGAATACTATATCCTGCTAGACTGTCATTCAGACTAGATGGAAGCATCAAAACCTTCTCAGAAAAGCAACAGTTGAAGGAATCAACCATCACCAAGCCTGCCCTGAAAGAAGTTCTGAAAGGTCTCCTATAAACAACCACAAATAGGACATATATCAAAACACTCTAAAACTCTACAAGAGTGGCGTTAAAATATCTTCAATCTTTGATATCAATAAATGTCAATGGCCTGAATTCACCTATTAAAAGACACAGAGTAGGAAGATGGATCAGAAAACATAACCCAACAATATGTTGTCTACAGGAAACTCACCTAACTCAACAAGATAAACACAGACTTAAAGTGAAAGGATGGAAAACTATCATACAAGCCAATGGCCCACAAAAAAGGGCAGGAACAGCTATTCTCATATCTGACATGATAGACTTTAAAATAGATAAGATTAAAAAAGATAGGAATGGACACTACTTAATGCTCAGAGGATCAGTCAATCAAGAGGACTTAACAATGCCACCCGGTCCCAGGCATGAAAGTCTTTTGCATAGATACCCATGATGCTGTTTTCCTGGCCCGAGTCATTCTTTAGGCCAGGCTGCCTCTTAGAGACTCTAGAATCTCCCGTATCAACACTGGACCATCATCCCAAACGTCTCTCCATGCCCAAGGCACACACAGCTACCACAGAGACCTGGGGTGGAGACAGGAACAGAGCAGGGGACAGGTAGACCCCTGACACAGAAAAGACTAGAGAGAGTGACTCGGTGTACTCTGCTCCTGGTCCAGAGCACGAGGCAGACCCGGAAATGCTAACCTGGGCTGTGCTGCTCCTTGCTGCCTGTCCACAGCAGCCTTCCGTCATGGCACGTGCAGAGGGGCACTCACTCTCTGTACCAGCAAACCAGGGAGTTAGCAGCCCACAGGCCTCCCCCCTCCAGCACACTGCAGCTTTAAGCAAGCCCAGTGAGCATGGGGTCCAGGTTGTCCTCATTTCCTGGCTGCAGACCTACATAGAGTGTCTAAATTTTCCTCTGGATCACTGATGCCCCAGATTTAGCCTCTCTGATGGATACAATCTGTTTCTCTTTCTCTCCCTGCCAGTGACTATGTCCATCAATCCATCTCAACCCCTGGCTTTCTGTTGTTGACCACCACCACCACCACCCTGGAAGTTTCTTTTCTCTTTTCTCTCTCTCTTTCTTCCTCCATTCCTTTATTTATGTATGTATTTATTTATCCCCTCCAGAGGTAGAGAGAGAAAGTGAAAAAAAATCACAACACCAAAGCTTCCTTCAACGCAATGGGGTCCAAACTCAAACCTGGGCAACACACATAGCAAAGCTTCACACTATCCAAGTGAGCTCTCTCACCAGCCCCAGAAGCTTCATTTCTTCAAGTGTACAGTATAGAGAAAATACCGGGGACTGAGCAGTAGCACAGCAAAGCGCAAGGACTGGCTCAAGGATCCCGGTTCAAGCCCCTGGCTCCCCACCTGCAGGGGGGTCGCTTCACAAGTGGTGAAACAGGTCTGCAGATGTCTATCTTTTTCTCCCTCTCTCTGTCTTCCCCATCTCTCTTGATTTCTCTCTGTACTATCCAGCAACAACAACAGCATTAACAACAATAACAATTACAACAAGGGCAACAAGGGGCCCGGGTGGTGACACACCTGGTTGAGCGCACATGTTACAATGCACGAGGACTCAGGTTTGAGCCCCCAGTCCTCACCTGCAGGGGGAAAGCTTTGCAAGCGGTGAAGCAGGTTTGCAGGTGTCTCTCTGTCTCTCTCCCTATCACCCCCTTTCCTCTCAATTTCTGGCTGTCTCTATCCAATAAATAAAGATAATAAATTAAAAAAAAAACAAGGGCAACAAAATGGGGAAAAAATAGCCTCCAGAAGCAGTGGACTCATAGTGCAGGCACCCAGCCCCAGTGATAACCCTCGAGGCAAAAAGGCAAAAAAAAAAGGACTTGGGATGTAGGGCACAGTTGAGAGCCTGGCGGAATGGAGCCTGAATGTGCTGTGTACAGAAGATTCACACCATCACTCTGCCAGTCCTCACATCTGGACATCCTAATATAAACCCTCAACAGGACTGGGCTTTGACCTTTATTTCCTAAACACTATCCCCTCCTCTTGTTAGTCACACACATACACCCCTGCCCCGGATGTGTCCTTCCAAGTTGTTGGATTAACATCTTCATGGTCATTTACAGAACCTGGTTCCTTTTGTGGTACCAGAGATAAGAAATGAAAAAAAAGGGGTCGGGCAGTGGGGCAGTGGGTTAAGCTCATGTGGTGCAAAGCGCAAGGACTGGTGTAAGGATCCCAGTTCGAGCCCCCGGCTCCCCACCTGCAGGGGAGTCGCTTCACAGGTGATGGAGCAGGTCTACAGGTATCTATCTATCTCTCCCCCTCTCTGTCTTCCCCTCCTCTCTCCATTTCTCTCTGTCCTATCCAACAACGAACAACATCAACAATGGTAATAATAATAACCACAACGAGGCTACAACAACAAGGGCAACAAAAGGGGGAAAAATGGCCTCCAGGAGTGGTGGATTCATGGTACAGGCACCGAGCCCAGCAATAACCCTGGAGAAAAAAAAAAAGAAAAGAAAAGAAAAGAAAAACAAACAAACCTACTACGAACGCTTTTCAGCTGTCTGCTTTGCTTTGTTCTGTTTCAGCTGTCGGCTGTTGACTGGCTACGGAAGAAGGGCAAACGCTAGAAGAAGAAGCTGTTGGCAGAATGCTTCTGGGATCCAGTTGAAAGGACAAATGACCTGCTAACATTGGGATCAGGAAGTGGCACAGAGGAAGGAGTGGTAGACTCTCAAGCATGAGGTCCCAGGTTCAATCCTCAGCACTGCATGTGCCAGAGTAATACTCTAGTTTTCTCTCTTCTTGCTTCTCTCTCAAAAAAAAAATTTTTTTTTTTTTTTTTTGCTTCCAAGGTTATCACTGGGGCTTGGTGCTTGCATTTCGAATCCACTGCTCCTGGAAACCATTTTCTCCATTTTTTGTTGTTGTTGGATAGGACAGAGAGAAATGGAGAGAGGAGGGGAAGACAGAGAGGGGGAGAGAAAGACAGACACCTGCAGACCTGCTTCATCGCCTGTGAAGTGATCCCCCTGCACGTCGGGAGCCAGGGGCTTGAACCGGGATCCTTATACCGGTCCTTGCGCTTTGCACGATGAGCTGTTAACCCACTGTACTACTGCCTGACCACCCCCACCAGGTTTTTTTTTTTTTTAAGTATTTCTGACATCATTATAGAAGAAGAAAAATGAAGGTAGATTAATTTAGAGAATTACAATCAGGTCAAATGGGGTTAAGTAATGGTGCACCCCATAGAGTACACACGTTACTGCATGCTAGGACCCAGGTTCAAACACCAGGTTCCCACCTGCAAGGGTGGGGGGCAGAGGGAAGGAAGCTTCACGAGCAGTGGAGCAGTGGTACTGGTCTCTCTCTCTCTCTCCCTCCCTCCTCTCCTCCCTTCCCTGTTTCTCTGTCTCTATTAAGAGAACAAAAAATTAAAGAGTCAACAGGAATATTGGAATCATCATGTAGGCACTGAACCCTGGCAATAACCCTGGTGACAAAAAACCAAAATAAAGCAGGGGAGCTGGGCGGTAGTGCAGAGGGTTAAACACACATGGCTCGAAGCACAAGGACTGGTGTAAGGATCCTGGTTCGAGCCCACAGCTCCCCACCTGCAGGGGGAGGGGGTCGCTTCAGAAGCGGTGAAGAAAGTCTGTCTTTCTCTCCCTCCTCTGTCTTCCCCTCCTCTCTCCATTTCTTTCTGTCCTATCCAACAACAATGACAACAATAATAACAACAACAACCATAAACAACAAGGGCAACAAAAGGGAAAAAAATCGCCTCTAGGAGCAGTGGATTCATAATGTAGGCACCAAACCCCAAAGATAGCCCTGGAAGCAAAAATAAAATAAAATAAAATAAAATAAAATAAAATAAAATAAAATAAAATAAAATAAAATAAAATAAAACAACTCAGATAAAATGTAAAATAACGAAAGTCAGCAATGGTCACTCATGAATCACGTTTGCAAATATTTGTTCCACCTGCAGGGGGTTCGCTTCCCACCTGCAGGGGGTTTGCTTCACAGGCAGTAAAGCAGATCTTTCTCTCCCACTCTCTGTCTTCCCTTCCTCTCTCCATTTCTCTCTATCCTATCCAATAATGACAGCAATAACAGCAATAATAATAACAAGAATGACAATAAACAACAAGGGCAACAAAAGGGAAAAATTACAAAATAAATAAAAAATAAAAAAACAACAACAAATATTTGTCAAGCATTCAATCTGGGGCAGGGGTGGGCCAGACCCTGGGGATCTTGGGTGTCAATGGGATTGAAGCTCCTTGCCTGTCAGACTTGCCTCAGAGCCCAGTTCAGGACACCTGAAGAGGGTGGGGAATCAACCAGGGTCAAGTACCAGGGCTGACGCTGAGCCGAGGCTGCTGGCTCCAGTCCCTTGCCTTGCCTGGGAGAAGACAAAGGCAAGGAAGCAGGCGAAGAGACGGAGACACACTCAGTCCCTCCCTTGCAGCCTTCTCTGACAGGTCTCTCTGCAGTCTGCTCCCAGGCAGTTCATGTGCAGAATGGGCCTGTAATTAACCCCACGACTGAGATACTAACAAGTACAGATAACCGTCAAGTGCCAAATACTTTATATGCAACATCTCATATCTCATACCCTGATACGGGTCGGGTCATATCATCACCCCCATGTTTCAGGAGGGGTGATGATATGACCTACTGATGTTCAGGGGTGTTAGGCAGATTGTCCAAGGTCATGCAGCTAGAAGTGGTAATGGTAATGGTCAAATGCAAACATGAGTAGCCATGCTCCAGCATCTACAGCTATAAGCACGGCCCTACCCTGCCCTTGAGGGGGTGAAGGTGACTCCCTAGAGCAGACAAGGCCCGCTGCTGTGTGGAGTTTCCAAATGAAGAGGATTTCAATGGCTCTCCACCCTCAACTGACCCCTCCCCTCCAGGTTGCCTCCGGCCAACGTTCAGTGCCTGAGAATGTGTACTGTTGGCATCAGAACAATAAAAGGGAAACCCCGGGGCCGGGTGGTCGTGCACCTGGTTGAGCGCATATGTTACAGTGCCCAAGGAGCCAGCTTCGAGTCCCTGGTCCCTACCTGCAGGGGGAAAGCTTCACAAGTGGTGAAGCAGGGCTGCAGGTATCTCTCTGTCTCTCTCCAACTCCCTTCCCTCTCAATTTCTGGCTGTGTCTATCCAACAAATAAATAAAGATTAAGAAAATATATATATAAAAAGAAACTCTGAGATCATCATGGAGGACAATCATTCCAATGGCACCATCAGCTCCTCTGAGCCTCCCCCAGAATATCACCAGTGACAGAAAGTTCCTGACCTCTGGCACAGCTCATAATGGTGTTTGAATGGCTGTTCTGCTGGAAGATGATCATCTGCCCTTTCTGCTTTGTCCCTCAGGGGATTGGCCAAGAGAGATCCATTTCTTGACAAGAAGCTACAGTCAATCTCAAGCACTGTCATCTCATTGGCCTCCCTGCTCTGTCTGTCTGGTTTCCCAGCAAGATCCCGTACACCCTGCTCCTCTCATGCACCCTAGTGTCAGAAACTTGGCTGTTGAGGGGCCCACCAAACAGGAAGCAGGGTGCCTCCTCCTGTGCCTACCTCCCTCTGCTCCCTCTGCAGGCAGAGTTCTTCTGTCTCCTCCATCAGCTTGTCTGTTAAAACAAGCAGGCAGGGGTCAGAGATCTGGGGCTGGATGCAGTAATCCCCAGCTTCTCCCAAGGAGCAGGTCAGCCAGGGGGTAGGGCAGCTCCTGGAGACAGAAGCTGCCACACTGCCCTGAGTTGTTCACCTCCCGCCCCCACCCCCACCATTCTTGTGTAATCCCCCAGACAATGAGGGGTTTATGCACCCCTGGGATTGCTGTCAGCCTCTGAACTGGTATCTGGCTAGTGGGGAAGGGTGGGATCCTGGGGGTGAAGCTGGTATCTGGTGCAGGCAGAGGAAAGCCTGGGCTGAGGACCCAGTAATTTAAGGAGGCAGCAGGAGGCAGGGTTCCAGGCAAAGAACAGATGCTCAGACTCACTTCTTCTCCAAAGTGAGTGTGTTCACCAGTCAGTCAGGGGATACAAGGATGTGGAACTCTATGGTCAGACTTAAAGTGGTCACAGGGTAGTAGCTGGGGTTGGGTCCAGAATCTGTGGGCCTGAGGCAGGGTAACAACCTCAGTTTCATTCATGAGGTCTCTCCTGTGTGCCCCACAAGTTCTTAAAGACATTTACTCCTTTCACCTGATGCTCACAAAAGCGAGAAACCTTCACTGTCACTTTTTGAAGAAATGGACACTCTGTGAGGCTGCAGTGCCTACAGACACACAAGGCTGACAGATAAGTGGCAGAGCCAGGCTGGAAGCCAGGCTCCTAACCACCAGGCTCTCCTGCTTCTTCCCAGTTGGTCAAAGGCATGCTTATTGCACCAGGAAGCCCTCCTTGCTCCAAGCCCGGGACACCCAGCCTCCAGTCTAATCCTCCAGCCAACCTAAATACTCCTGCTTCTCCTTGGCCAGCTGCAGCCCCTGGGCCTCCAGGCTTTTGATCATGGCTTCTCCCAGCTGGGCATTCTTCCAAGTCCTGGGGAGGAAGAACAGATGGATCAGAGGAAGGAACAGAAAATAGTTCGCACGGAAAGGAAGAGGAGAAGGGGGGGAAGGTGTGCTTCATGCTGGTCCCCCTTGGCTCCTGCAGAAACCTGAGGCCATGGGCACACCGCCAGCATCGATCAGTTATGGCCCCTGGCAGCTAGCCCAGGCTGCAAAGTGGGCCACTGTGGGCACTGTCAGAGCAAGGGAGAGATTGCTTCCCGGACTCCTGTCTACACCCCAGAAGGCCTCCACCTGAGGCACAGACTGTACTTTGTCAAACTGAAAAGCACGATCCAGATCAAAGAGGTGGGCATTGGGTTTGGGGTGTGTGTCTGCATACAAATGGACTGTGGTGGGTTGGAGGCTTCTGGAGTCTGGACCTGACGGTGCAAAGCACTATCCCTGGTCCATGATGGGATGAATTATGGAACCGGGTGTGAGAAGTGACCAGATCCCACTAGTGATGCTGGATTCACTCCCAGAGGTTGGAGACCAATGGTGTCTTGTCTGCCACCTGTGACTTGAGACAAACAAAGCTTACTCTGCTCAAAGCTCTGAAACCTTGCCCACCCACACCAACTCCCACAGCCCTGTCCTCAGAGAGGACCAGAAATGTTCTTCCCTGCCTTAGTCCCTCCTGAGACTGCCAGTAGAAAGGTGCTGAGAGGTCAGGGTGGGGTCTCCAGTTCCCTCCCCTCCATGTCTGCACCCAAGCCATCCCATCCTGCCCAAAAGCACTTACACCTTCCCAGACTCCTGCAGCATCTCCAGCCACTGGGTCTGCTCAAACTCGGACTCAGCAGCCAATAAGATGTTTCCCTGCCAGGGAGAGGACCCCAGTGTTCTGGCTGTGCTCTCACCCACACCCTGAAGTCTGGCTGCTCCTCTCCCACCAGGCCATCCCAGAGGCTGACCCTAGGGAGCCCGGGGTGGCAAAGAAGTTGGCCTGGCCCCACTGAGTCCCAGCCAGGGAGACAGCATGACTCACGTGGAAGTCCTGATGGGAGATCTTCATGGCGTAGGGCATGCTGGGCTCTTCCTTGGCCTCCACCAGGCAGCCCCCCAGAGGAATGACACCCTGAGAAAGAAACAGGACAGGACACCCCCACCCCACCAGCAAGGGCCACTCAGGGTCTCTGGGAGTCCTTAATACAAGCCAAGCCCTGCCAGGAACACCCAACTGCCAGGTAGCCAGAAGAGACCCTCAGAGAAAAGGAAAGGCCAGCATAGGCTGGGGGATTGAAGAGTGGGGGCTTGGCTAAGGGTGGGGAAACTGGTTATCTTATGCTTCAAGAAGAACTTGTTGTGGTCTGAGAGGTGGCACAGTGGATAAAGCCTTGGACTCTCAAGCATGAGGTCCTGAGTTCGATTCCTGGCAGCACATGTACCAGAGTGATGTCTGGTTCTTTCTCACACATTCTTCTCCTATCCCTCTCATTAATAAATATTTTTTTAAATATTAAAAAAGAAGAAGAACTTGTTCTCCAGACTGTGCTGGACCAAACAAGGCAATCCCCCGTCCTCCCGGGTTGCCACCACCTGCTGTCCCCGACAAAGCGTCCCCTCCCTGTGATCCCTCAGACTCACCTTAGGATGTATGTTGAAGTATTTATTGGTTTCAAAGCTCTTTTTCTCACTCTCAGAGTAGTAAAGAAGAAAACTTTCTTTGATGATGAAAAACCTACAGCAGAGGAAGGGATGGTAGAAGAAGACTTATCAGAAAAGAAGGGGTGAAGTTTCTTGGGTCAGCAAGAGCTCCCATGAGAGCCTTAACTGCACTGGGAGCCCATAGACACACCGGCTCAGAATCCCACTAACACATTTGGGCCCAGGCCTCAGCAGCCCAACACTGGCATCTGTGGGCACCTGAAGTGAGAAAATCATCACCAGCTCCCAGGTCTGGCTCCCCCAGCCTCCAACCAACACCCTTGGCACAAGAGTCTTCGGTCCCTTCTAGGACTGTCAGCCGCTCATAGTCATTATGGCATAATGATTAGCAAAGCAGCAATATGGCACAATGGTTATGTAAACAGACTCTGGTGCCTGAGGCTCCAAGGTCCCAGGTTCAGTCCCCCACACTACCATAAGCCAAAGCTGCTCTGGTGTATACACACACACACACACACACACACACACACTCACTCACTCACTCCACGATGGGTCTCCTGACAAATGATCCTGAGAGCCACCCATGGAACAGAATGGGGCACCAGGTGTGTGTGGCCAGGCCTGCAGCCTGCATGCTATACCAGGATTCCCTTCTGTCTCAATCTGCTCAACACCCTCCTTCTAGAACTCAGGTCTAACTCCAGACTTCTGGAGACACTCACTAGACTACTGATCAGAGCTGACTAGGACCAAAGACCCAGAACAAGATGATGATTTGGTTACGGGTGAAATATATTGAGGGAAATCTGGAAATGTATGCTTCCAACAACAACAACAACAACAAAATCTTGTAAATCTGGTGTATTGCACCAAAGTAAAAGACTCTGGGGTGGTGTGGGGAGGGTTCAGGTCCTGGAACATGAAGGCAGAGGACCTAATGGGAGTTGTATTGTTATGTGAAGAACTGGGAAATGTTATGCATGTACAAACTATTGTATTTTACTGTTGACCATAAACCATTAATCCCCCAATAAAGAATTTTTTAAAAAAATCTTGTAAATCATTATTTCTTCAATTAAGTGATACTGAAGTTGAAAAGAAAAGGATTAAGTTAATGGAATAAAATTTTTTAAATTGGTCGAATCTTTAAAGAGGCCCCAAGGTTATTCTGCTCATGTTTTCCTCATATACATACTCTTTAGGCAAAGTCATGTGATTTGAGTCAATTATTTATATCTCTAGATTTCCATCTATTCATTCACAAAAAGAAGATGCTAATCCCACTTTGTAAAATTACTGTGAAGATTAAATGAAATAACATCAATTAAAGGATTATCCAAGAATGGAGTTAGAAACATGTTATTATTAATAAAAATAACAACTATTCATGGCATCTTTTTTTTTCCTCCTGGATTACTGATAGGGCTTGATGCTGGCACGAAGAATTCACAGCTCCTGATGGCCATTCCCCCCCATTTTATTGGCTAGGACAGAGAGAGATTGAGAGAGGAAGGTGAGATAGAGAGGGAGGGAGATAGACACCTGCAGACCTGCCTCGCCACTTGAGAAGCTTTCCCCCTGCAGGTAGAGAGTGGGGGCTTGAACTTGGATCTAGGCAGGTCCTTGTACATAATAATACTATGTATACTTAACAGGGTGCACCGCCACCTGGCCCCCCTCATAATATTCTTTACGAAAGAAGGAGGAGGGCGTAGACAGCATAATGGTTATGCAAACATACTCTAATGCCTAAGGCTCCAAAGTCCTAAATTCAATCCCCTGCACCACCATAAACTAGAGCTGAGCAGTGCTCTGGTAAAAAGTAAAAAGTAAGAAAGAAAAGGAAAAAAAAAAAAAAGGAGGTGGAGGAGACACCAAGCCCTCTCTAGGTGGCAATGCGAGTTCTTCAACGCTCTGAGGCGCAGGGGCATCCAGACAGGCAGACTCCTTTCCCCAGAGCCCCGCCTGAAGCCACTGCTATAATGATGGGGTGCGGCTGCAGGAAGCAGGAGTCAGCTCACGGCATCCAACAGTGATGGATGGCCTGTGACTCGACATCAGGACAGTGGAACCTTCAGACCATGAAAATCATCAGTGCTACAAAACAGTGTTCCACCCTCTACATGCACAAAAAACACCCCCACCACTGCACTGGTTAAACATGTCCTGTTATGTGAGACTTGCAAAGTGACTGGTGGGCACCAACCAGCCACTGAGGCATTCAGCCTGTGAATTTCTGAAGGTCCCACCACCAAGTGATTGATCTTTCCTGAGGTCACAGCTGCTGTTGTGGGGTCCCTGGGACTGCTGCCAGCTGCCCCAAGGAAGTAGTGCCTCCAGTTTTTGTCCTTTGGTGTGAGCTTCACCACCACCCCCTTTTTTTTTTTTGCACAAACCTTCTGGCCTACCCATCAGGATACCAAATGCAGCTATGTAGAACTTGGAGGTGACAGCCTATTAATGCTAAGGTTTCCATCCTCACCTCCACCCCATCCCCTGCCATCTTCCCCAAGTGAAGAAAGCACTTGTGTGGTGGTGCATCTTATCACGTTACCCCATGCAAGGACCCATGTTTGAGACTCCTCTCCCCACCTGCAGGGGAGGAGCTTCACAAGCAGTACAGCAGGTCTGCAGATGTCTCTCTCTCTCTCCTCCCCATCTCCCTCTCTCCCCTCAATTTCTCTCTGTCCTATCCCATTAAAAATTAGAAAGAGGGAGCCAGGCAGTAGTGCAGTGAGTTAGGCTCACCTGGCGCAAAGTGCAAGGACCAGAGTAAGGATCCTGGTTCGAGCCCCCGGCTCCCCACCTGCAGGGGAGTCGCTTCACAGGTGGTGAAGCAGGTCTGCAGGTGTCCATCTTTCTCTCCCCCTCTCTGTCTTCCCCTCCTCTCTCCATTTCTCTCTGTCCTATCCAACAACAATGACATCGATAACAACAATAATAACTACAATAAAACAAGAACAACAAAAGGGAACAAATAAATATAAATTTTAAAAAAAATTAGAAAGAAGAAAAAGGGGGGAAATGACTGGTGGGAGTGGTGGATTCATAGTGCCAGCACCAAACCCAGCAATAACCCTGGTGGCAAAAACAGAAAACAAATAAAACAAGAGAAAGCATATGAACGTCACCTTCTGCAGAATGGCAGGGACCTCGTAGGCCTTCCAGCCCCTGACCCGTGACCATTCTCCTCTTTCCCACTGTGCCTGCCCTTCAATGTCTGCCCCAGGGAAGCCCTGAGCTCACTGTCCCTGCTGCCCTCTCGTGCACATGCTCCTGCATAGGACAGTCCTGACCTCCCTAGAATGTTCTCCCCTCTTGCTCTTCTTCAGGCTGAGCCCTTCCCACCCTTGATGAGCAACCCAGCCCACTCTGCTATCCCAGCATCTCCTGCACTTGGGGCCCTGCACCACAGCCAGTCTGCTGTACTCCGTCTGTCCTGGGGGGTTCTAGGCAGTGTACCCCCTCAATCCCATGAGCCAAGGGAAATGTCCCCTGCCTGTTTCGAGCAGTTAAGAGCACGCATGGGCATTGGCATCTGTCATGCCATAGCCAAGGGACCCTGAGCAGATTAGGTTGCCTCTCTGAGCTTCAGTTTATCTTCCTATAGAATGGGGGAAGGGGAGATAACAGCTATCTCTAGTTACTGTGAGAATCAAATGAGACTGGGACCGGGTGGTGGTGCACCTTTTTGAGTGTACATGTTACAGTACTCAAGGTCCCAGGTTCAAGCCCCTGGTCCCCACCTGCAAGGGGAAAGCTTTGAGAGTGGTGAAGCAGGGCTGTAGGTATCACTCTCTCTCTCTCCCTTCCTAACACCCCTCCTTCCCTCGAAATTTCTCTGTCTCTATCCAATAAATATATAAAGATTAAAAAATTTTTTTGTTTAATGAGACTATGATTTCCAGAATTGCAGAGGGACCTGTGTCTTGGCTGAGTGTCATGTCTAAATTTGCCCTCCCAACCCCCCACACACAAGTGTGTGAAAGGGAGCAGAGGATCTCCTGCTCCCCTTTCAATAGCTTCCAAAATGCTGCTATGGATCAAATGTGTCCCCAAAAATTCAAATACTGAAATACTAACTCCCAATATCACTATGGTGATCGTGGTTAAGAAGTTAAAAGAGTAGGACCCTAATCCAAAAGGACCATAGCCTTACAAGAAGAGGAGTGAAAGCCAGGGAGATAGCACAGTCTCTCTGAGCACCAAATTGCATGCGTGAGGCCCCAAGTTCAGTGCCCGGCACCGCCACATGCCAGAACTGAGCAGAGTTCTGGTCTCTCTTCCTCTTCTTTCATCCCCTCTTTTACTATAAAATAAGTGTAAGAGCAAAGGCCTTTCTCTGTCTCTCTTCTTTGCCCTTCTTCTTTCCACAGTGAGAAGGCAGATGTCTGCAAGCCGGGAAGAGAGCCCCATCAAAACCGCCACCATGATCTCAGACTTCCGAACAACAGAGCTACAAAAAAGACATTTCTATTGTTTAATCATCCAGTCTAAGAGCTTTTGTTACGACACTTTGGGTTTTTTTTTAATATTTATTTATTTTTCCCCCTTTTTTGTTGTTGCCCTTGTTGTTTTTCATTGTTGTAGTAGTTATTATTATTGTTACTGATGTCATTGTCATTGTTAGATAGGACAGAGCGAAATGGAGTGAGGAGGGGAAGACAGAGAGGAAGACAGAAAGATAGACACCTGCAGACCTGCTTCATTGTTTGTGAAGCGACTCCCCTGCAGGTGGGGAGCCAGGGGCTGGAATCGGGATCCTTACGCAGGTCCTTGTGCTTTGCTCCACGTACGCTTAACCCGCTGTGCTACTGCCCGACTCCCTGTTATGACACTTTGATCAGATTAAGACATACCTTCTTGCTCTCCTGATGCTTTGGAAGCCACTCCACACTGAGGACTAAGCACTGTCAGGGTTTAGAGGGCTGGAGGGTGCAGATCATCTGGGGTCATGTGAATAGAGAAAGAACATGGGCGCAGGGGCAAACAATTCCCATCTGTCCAACTCCGACAAGCCTCCAGCCCTGCTGAGCCTCCCTTTCCAAGCTCCCTAGACAATGCAAGTGCAAACACTGGTCTCTGGGGGCTGCTGAGAAGATGCATTTATTGATTCAACAAATAACTGCTGAGTTTTTACTTTGCACCAGGGATAGACTCGTGGACTGCATAGGTGCCCCTGCTGGCAGCCACACTGAGTGAGTGAATGTGTTATAAGGCAAAGGGAGGGCATCAGGAAGCAGATGCTGGTGAACACTGGGGAGGAAGATAAAGCCAGATACCAGTCAGGCCAGGGAGATATGGAGTCAGGAGGTCCTGGTTAAAATGCTGACACTTTTAAGATTCTTTATTATTTATTTATTTCCTTTTTGTTGCCCTTATTGTTTTTATTGTTGTTGTAGTTATGATTGTTGTTGTTACTGATATTGTCATTGTTGGATCAGACAGAGAGAAATGGAGAGAAGAGGGGAAGACAACAGAGGGGGAGAGAAAGACTGACACCTTCAGACCTGCTTCACCACCTGTGAAGCGAGCCCCCAGCTCTCCACCTGCAGGGATCCTTCAGCCGGTCCTTGCATTTTGCACCATGTTTGCTTAACCTGCAGCGCTACCGCCGCCGGACTCCCAATAATTTATTATTTAAAGAAGTATTTATTTAGGGCAGGGGAGATGGCATAATGGTTATGGCTCCACACTCCCAAATTCAATCCTCCCCTATCACCACCAGACACCAGAACTGAGAAATGCTCTATGGGGGGGGGGGGGAACAAGTATATATATATGTGTGTGTGTGTGTGTGTGTGTGTTTATAAAGGATAGAGAGAACCACTCTGGCACATGCAATTCAAGGGATCAGACTCAGGACCCTAGGCATCAGGGTCCAACACTTAGTCCACTGCACCACCTCCCAGGTCATAAAATAGTGACATTGGAGGAGTAATCATTCCAGGCAGAGGAACTACAGGTGCAAAGGTCCTGGTGGAAGTGGCCCAACTTTAGAAGGAAGAACTGCAGCAGAGAGGTAGACAGCAGCTGCGACAGAGGGAACCAGGCAGACAGCAGCTGGGCTACACCAAATAAAGGCTGTGGGCTACCATGATTGGAATCAGGGTCAAATTAGTGTTTTCTTATCTCAATTTATGTCAAGCAGATACCTCTGCTAATGCTTTTAACACTGTCATTCCCTCAGGCAAGTGCGGTCTGCATCTACAAGGGCAGAGAAGCAGAAAGGTGATGTGACTCACTGGGAGTCACTGCTGGGGCTGAGTGTCTTTCTCTGAGTAAGACAAACGTTAGAGAGTCCGGAGCAGAGCAACATGATCTGATTCCCACTGTCAAAGTTCTACCCAGTTGCCATGTTGAGAAGGGACTGTCAAGGTCAAAGGCAGGGGTATTTCAGGAGCTCTTTCCACAGCCCTTGGGGAGGAAGGATCTAGTGGGTGAAGACATAAAGTCTGGGGGCTGGTTGGTCACACACCTGGTTAAGTGCACATGTTGCCATGCTCAAGGATGCAGGTTCAAGTCCCTGGTCCCTCCTTGCAGGGGGCAAGCTTCACAAGTGGTAAAGCAGGGCTGCAGGTGTCACTCTATCTCTCTCCTTTGTCTCCCTTCCTTCTCAATTTTCACTATGTCCTATCAAATGAAATAAATAGTTAAAAATACTTTTTAAAAAGATATATAAAGTCCATAGCATTTGCCTGGCACAAATGTGCCCAAATGTCACAACCTTTCTCCTTTTACCCTCTGGAAGAGGACATAGAAAAAGGCAGGAAAGACAGAAGTCAAAAGAAGGTTTTGAGGGACTGGGGACAGTGCCCCTGGCAGAGCATACATGTTACCACATTCAAGGGCCTGGGTTCAAGCCCTTATTTCCACCTGCAGGGGGATAGCTTCATGAGCAGTGAAACAGTGCTGCAGGTGTCTGTGTCTCTCCTTATCTCCCCCTTCCCTCTTGATTTCTCTTTTTATGCAATAAATTATATGTTTATATATATATATGTAGGCTTTGTGTGACCTAGGAAGTGGTGCAGTAGATAAAGTGCTGGATTCTCAGGGGCCAGGTGGTAGTGTAGCAGGTTAAGCGCACATGGCTCAAAGTGCAAGGACCAGCGAACGGATCCCAGTTTGAGCCCCCCACTCCCCACCTGCAGGGGGGGTCACTTCACAGGCAGTGAAGCAGGTCTGCTGGTGTCTGTCTTTATCTCCCCCTCTCTGCCTTCCCTTCCGCTCTCGACTTCTCTCTGTCCTATACAACAACAACAACGATAGTAAATGCAATAAAAGGGGAAAAATAGCCTCTGGGAGCAGTGTATTTGTAGTGCAGTACAAAAAAAAAAAAAGCTGGATTCAAGTGTGAGGTTCTGAGTTTTGATCCCTGGCATATGTCAGAGTGCACTCTGGTTCTCTCTTCCTTTCTCTCATAAATAAACAAATAAAGCAGGTTTTGCTCCAAACCAGTTAGACTTCAGCAGGATGCCCATGCACCACAGGCCCCACCCCACCCCCAAGACCCTCCAGGCAGTATGTGCCAAGTGTGGTGTGATTCCAATGTCCTCAGCTTTGTCTGGGTGGGAGTGGCAGTTCAAAGGAAGTGAGCTCACACAGACCTGGGTTGGGGGGCATAGGGGAGGGAACGCTCCTCAGCTGGCAGGAATGAGGCACCTCTGGCAAGCACACTCCTAGGATCCAAAGGTCTGGTTTTGCTTATATGCCTATCTGGGTGACCCACTGCTCCAGCTAACAGCTTCACTGCTTCTCAGCAAGTGGGGGCCCCTGGATCCAAAACCAAAGAACAGTCTCTTCTCAACCTTCCCTTTAAAAGTCCCTTGGGGGGGAAAAAACACAACAACTCTCATGCCCGAGGCTCTAATGTTACAGGTTCAATCTCCTGCACCACCACAAGTCAAGAGGTGAGCAGAGCTTGACTATCTTTCTCTTTGTATCTCTCTTTCATTCATTAAAGTAAAACAAAGGGAGTCGGGTGGTAGCGCAGCAGGTTAAGCGCAGGTGGCGCAAAGCACAGGACCGGCATAAGGATCTCGGTTCGAGCCCCCGGCTCCCCACCTGCAGGGGAGTCACTTCACAGGCAGTGAAGGATGTCTGTAGATATCTATCTTTCTCTCCCCCTCTCTCCCCTCCCCATCTCTCTCCATTTCTCTCTGTCCTATCCAACAACGATGACATTGATAACAACAATAACTACAACAATAACACAACAAGAGCAACAAAAATAAATAAATAAATAAATAAATAAATATTAGGAAAAAAGTCTTTTATAAAAATTTTAAAAATAAAGTAAAACAAATAAAATGCACTTTTAAAAGAAACACATAAGTACATCACAAAGTCCCCTGGCTCCAGAGGCTCTCATTAGGTCTGTAAGCCAGGGATCACCTCCTGTAAGGCCCCACAGGCCTATGCAGGGTATTTGCCTCTAGTCCTGAGTGCCCCATATGTATCAGAGTACTTGATCTACGCAACAAACCTGGAAGGTAGGGCTTTCTGTTCCCATTTTACAGAGGAGGAAATTGAGGCTCAAGCGGAAGTGATATGTGTAAGGTCACAGCCAGGGGAGAGGCAGAGCTGGGTCCAGAACTCACAGAAAGCCCCGTTCTGACTCCTCGTACCACACTGACTCAGGAGCTACTTCTTAATTTGTGTCAGCCCCTGGGCATTAATGAACAGGGTAGGGACAGCAGATGACAAGGCTGAGGTAGCTGAGGGTCAGAGCTCTGCCACTTACCAGCGATGTGATGAGAGCAAGTCACCTGCTCTCTCTAAGCCTTAACTTGAGGATGATACGTTTCCTAGGGTTGTCAGGATAATTAAATGAGTGTATTCACACAAAGACTTAGAATAACATGCAACATGATATTCAATAAATGTTTACTTCTAGTATTATTCTTTATTATTAGTAGACTCAGTGTCTCCTGTAGTCTCCCCAACTCTTTTCCTCTTTTTAAAATGTTTTTTAAAAAATAGGGGTTTGGGCGGTAGCACAGCAGGCTAAGTACACACGGCACAGAGCACAAAGACCGGTGTAAGGATCCTGGTTCAAGCCCACAGCTCCCCACCTACAGGGGGGATCACTTCACAAGCAGTGAAGCAGGTCTGCAGGTGTCTATCTTTCTCTTCTCTATTTTTCTCTGTCCTACCCAACAACATCAATGGCAACAATAACAATAATGACAACAACAAAGACAACAAAATGGGATAAAATGGCCTCCAGGAGCAGTGGATTTGTGGCGTAGGCACCAAGCCCCAGCAATAACCCTGGAGGCAAAAAATAATAATAATAATAAGAGATTTTTTTATTATCTTAATGTATTGGATAGAGATAGCCAGAAATTGAGAGGAAAGAGGGTGATAGAAAGGCACAGAGACAGAGAGACCCCTGCAGCCCTGCTTCACCGCTCACAAAGCTTTCCCCCTGCAGGTGGGAACAAGGGCTAGAACCAGGGTCCTTGCGCGCTGTAACGTGTGCTCAGCTAGGTGCGCCACCACCTGCTCCCTTTAAAATATTTTTATTAGTAACTAAGTAACGGTTCGCAAGATTATAAGATAACAGAGATACAATTCACACCACACCCACCACCAGAGTGGTGTGCCTCCCCCACCCCATGCCCATCTCCCACAGCCCCAGTCTTCACAAACTAGTAGAGATACTCTGGCTACTTCTTCTTTTGCTGTTGTTTTGCAAGTCTGTGTGTTCCCATTCTCTATATTCCACAAATGAACAAAACCATCTGGCAGTTTTGTCTTTCACCTCCCCATTTAATTCTGTTAACATAATCACTTCCAGTTCCATCCATTTTGTTCCAATGGGTCCAGTATCATTTTTCAAATGGCTGACTAGTATTACCCCATAACATCTTTTATCTAGTTGCCTGTCGATGAACATCTCAGCTGCTACCACTCGTCAGCTATGTGAGTAATGCAGCTATAAGCACAGGAGGGCATGTGTCCATTTGCATTAGTATATTCTTGTTCTTTGTAAATTTAATTTATTTATAAAATAAAAAAGAGAATATATCAACAAAACCATAGAATAAGAGGGGGTGAAATTTCACACATTTCCCACCACCAAAGTGCCATATCTTGTGCCCTCCATTGGAAATTTCCTATTCTTTATTTCACTGGGTTGTTATGGGGGTGCAGAAGGTGGGAGGTCTGGCTTCTACAATTGCTTCTCCACTGAACATGGGCATTGACAGGCTGATCCATACTCACAGCCTGTCCCTATCTTTCCCTACTGTTATTTGGATAAATACCATAAATACCATAAATACCCATGCTCCCAGTGGCAGGAGCTCTTGCTTCTAGGCCAGCTGACCAACTCCCTGCAGCTGCCCCTCCCTTCTGTCAGAAGTCTGTCTAGGGTCACCCTCCGTCCTGGGAACAGATCTTTCCAATCTTAAACCTCAGGACAGAGGGTCCTAACCAGGAGCTATTCACCCTAGGGGGCTACAGTGGAGTCCAGGGAGCATGTGTGAGGTACGGGGTCTGCATCAACTCTGGTCATCTTCACTCCCTCTTAATGATGTTTTTGCAACTTCTAGATTAAGGAGTATTTACAAAGTGCCAAGACGTGCTACAAAGTGCTCTACTATCTGGGTCTTATCTAAATCTCTGAAAACTAAACAAACCACCACCAACAACAACAACCAAAAAAAGGTGGGGGCGGGGGTAGATCATGGTGCACCTGGTTAAGTGCACACACTACAGTGCACAAGGACCAGGATTCAGACCCTGGTTCCCACCGGCAGGAGGAAATCTTCACAAATAGTTAAGCAAGACTGCAAAGTATCTGTCTCTTTCCCTGTCTCTCCTCTCCTCTCTCAATTTCTCTGTTTCTATCCAATAATAAACAAACAAACAAATAAATAAGATTTAAAAATAAATTTACAAAAGGAGATTATTTGCTTTTCCTTTTTTTGGTAAGGAAACGGAGGCACAGAAGTTATGCAAGTAATAAGTGGCAAACTTGAAATTTGCTCAACTGATAACAAAGTTCATGGCCTCAACTGCGTGTTCTACAGTACCCTCCAAATAACTACAGCTGTCCCCTTTCATCTCTGCACCTGGCCCTCCTCACTGTACGTGGCCCTTCTCATCACTTCTGGAACTAGTTTCTGCAAAGGACAGCAAGCTCCTGGTCAGCTCAGGCCAGAAAGCATTAGCAAGTCACTTGTTATTCTCTGCCCTCTCAACAACAACTGTGGTTGTTATTGTTGTCATTGCTGTTTTTGTTGTTGGACAGGACAGGAAAGAAGGTGTACAAGTCAGCAATTTAAAATGCGGCTGTGAGTGGGGCAACAGCAGAATGGCTATGCAAAAGATCATGCCTGAGGCTCTGAAGTCCCAAATTCAATCCCCAGACCACCATAAACCAGAACTGAGTAGTGCTCTGATAAAATATTTTTTAAAAAATTGTTATATATTATTTATTTATTGGATAGTCAGAAATCAAGAGGGAAGAGGGAGAAAGAGCCAGAGAGACACCTGCAGCACTGCTTCACCAGTTGCAAAGCTTTCCGCCCTGCAGGTGAGGACTGGAAACTGAAACTCTGGTTCTTGTGCATTGTAACATGTACGCTCAACCAGGTGGTAACCCACCCAGCCCTTGGTAAAAAGGTAATTTAAAAGTAACTGATAAGGCCAGAAGATAGCTCAGCCAGGAGAACTCACACTCTTTTCCTACCCATGCTCCAGTGGCAGGAGCTCTTGCTTCCAGGCCAGCTGAGCAACTCCCTGCAGCTGCCCTTCCCTTCTGTCAGAAGTCTGTCCAGGGTCACCCTCCATCCTGGGCACCTGAGGTCTGGAGTTTGAGCCCCCAGTGCCAAGTGAAAGCACTGTGCATGACACCAGGGGAAGCTTCACGAACCATGGGGCTGCGGTGTGGTTGCTCTTCCTCTTTCTCCTTCTCTCTGAAATTAAGAAGGAAAAATGGGGAGTCGGGTGGTAGCACAGCAGGTTAAGTGCAGGTGGCACAAAGCACAAGGACCGGCATAAGAATCCTGGTTCCCCGCCAGCGGGGAAGTCGCTTCACAAGTGGTGAAGCAGGTCTGCAGGTGTCTATTCTCTCCTCCTCTCTCGATTTCTCTCTGCCCTATCCAACAACGACATCAATAATAACAACAACAATAACTGTAACAATAAAACAAGGGCAACAAAAGGGAAATAAATAAATATTTTTAAAAAAAATTTTAAGGGAGTCGGGCGGTAGCGCAGTGGGTTAAGCGCAGGTGACGCAAAGCGCAAGGACCAGCGTAAGGATCCGGGTTCCAGCCTCCGGCTCCCCACCTGCAGGGGAGTCGCTTCACAGGTGGTGAAGCAGGTCTGCAGCTGTCTATCTTTCTCTCCCCCCTCTGTCTTCCCCTCCTCTCTCCATTTCTCTCTGTCCTATCCAGTAACAACCACATCAATAACAACGACAATAATAACTACAACAACAATAAAAAAAGACAAGGGCAACAAAAGGGAAAATAAATAAATAAAATTAAAAAAAAAAATTTTTTTTAAGAAGGGGATTCGGGCTGTAGCGCAGCAGGTTAAGCGCAGGTGGTACAAAGCACAAGGACCGGCATAAGGATCCCGGTTCAAGCCCTGGCTCCCCACCTGCAGGGGAGTTGCTTCACAAGCGGTGAAACAGGTCTGCAGGTGTCTGTCTTTCTCTCCCCATCTCTGTCTTCCCCTCCTCTCTCCATTTCTCTTTGTCTTATCCAACAACAATGACATCAATAACAATAATAATAACTACAACAATAAAAAAAAGAAGAGAATCACTTTAAAAAAAAAGAAGGAAAAATGAAGAGTCTTTTGGGAGTTGTGGAACCACATAGGTGATGTTATACAATAAAATAAATAAAAGCTGTCTCTCTCAGCCTCCTCCCTGCTGCCAAACACTGTTAGAGTGGCAATATTATGGGTTACTCAATGAGTTCTCACATGAGCCAGATGAGGTAAGTGGAGCACAGAGACGTTAAATAATATGGCCCAGATCACACAGCTGGTAAGTAGGGAAGCTGGAATAATTATTAAAGTACCAGGGCACTTAGCCTGTGACAGTGTAAAGCACCAGGGATTCTGTGGCACTAAATCTGTGTGAGATACAGAAGACGACAGACAGGGAGGAACGAAGGGGAGGAGAAGGTGACAGCTGAGAAGGGTTCTGAAGAAAGAACATGAGTGTCTTAGGAATGAGGAAGGAGGCAGCAAAGACACACTGCAGACAGGAGAAGCAGAAGTGTGTTCACGGTTATCGAAATAATGTGTCTGCTGTGATTGGCAGGTAGGTACAAAAGGGCAGGGGAATGGCACTCCCATGTGGGAGTGGGGGTGGTTAAATGGTGAGCTGGGGTTAAAGAGAGAAGCAGAGGAGGTGTGTGTAGTCCTGTGAGAAAGCTGGACTTTTTTTTTTTTTTGCAGAGGAGAGAAGCTAGTAGGTTTCACACAGGGCTCTTGTCAGGCGGTGGTGCACTTGGTTGAGTGCACGTTACCATGCACAAAGGACCCAGGTTCAAGCTCCCCAGTCCCCACCTGCAAGCAAGGAGAAGTTTTGGGAGCAGTGAAGCATTGGTCCAGGTGACTCTTTCCCCTTCTCTCCCACTTCCCTCTTGATTTTTCTGCCTCTACCAATCAATGACTAAATAACTAAATAAACACAACCTGTAGAGGGGCTCCCAGCCAAAGGGGATACTATTTATTGGTGGTAGTCCTTAGCCCTCTTTCTTTCTTTCTTTCTTTCTTTTTTTTTGCCTACAGGGTTATCACTGGGGCTCAGTGTGGGCCCTGGGGTGCATTGGATCGACCTTCCCGTGGTGCATCCCGTGAGTACCCATTCATTGGGGAAACTGACGATCCTTCCTAGCCGACTGAATCCACATGGATCCCAGTCACTTTCAAAGCCAGCAACAAGCAGCTCCTGCCAGCTTTCAAGCTGTTGGTCCTGCTCTTCGAGTCCTCCAACTTAATGTTGAGGGGCTGTCCTTTGCCAAACGCGTTCTTATTGGTCAATTGGCGATACAGCATCAGGCAGATGTTATTTGCCTACAAGAAACACATATAGCAGTCAATGAAGCTGCTCAATTCATCATCAGTGGATTCGATTTAATATGCTATAATCTCCATCCTAAACACGGCCTTGCCATCTACGCTAAATCGAGTCTTGCGGAAGTTTACCATACGGCCTCTTCGACCTTCTACTACGACTCCATTACTATTGGAACTATTCAGCTCGTCAACGTATATAAGCCTCCCAGTGCCTCATGGGATAATGAGGTCCTGCCTAGCGCGAATCACTCAGCCGTTTACGTTGGAGACTTTAATAGTCATCACCAAGACTGGGGATATTCCTCCACTCGTGCTGATGGCTCTATCTTAGCCGACTGGGCTTCAGCGAATGACCTCTCCCTATTATACGATCCCAAACAGCCAGGCTCTTTTCACAGTGCTAGATGGAATAAAGACTCGTCACCTGACCTGTGCTGGATTAGCACAGTCAACGGCCAAGCCTTTCCTGCTACGAGACAAGTTCTAAAGATCTTCCCGCACAGTCATCACCGCCCAGCTATCATCCACATTGTATTGGTATGCATGAGACCCCTTCTGTTTCATTTGGTTTAAATCCCCCTGCTTAACACTATTCTATTTACATAACCACTTCATTCTATTTATATAACCGCTGTTAACAAGCACCTCCCTCCAGGGCATTGGTTCAATCCCCACTGTTTCATGATATGTTTTTGCTCCACCCCCCCTCCTTGTCACACCCTGATCCTCTCCTTGTCACACTCTGATTGTCACCAGTCACTTTTCTCTCCACCCTCTCTATGTCACACCCTGTTTCCACCCTACTTGGCAAGTATATATAAAGACAGCATTGTGAGTTTTAGAGTACTGTACCTTGAGTTTAGCTTAGCTCATCTTAGATTGGGCTGCGTCCTGCATGAATAAAGAGATACTGCCTACAGCTCAACCATGAGTCCCTGGTCATCTGTTACCCGCCCGTGAAGCCAGCCCAGCAAAAACAACCTAACCCGTCGAAAACAACATATGGCGCCCGAACAGGGACTGAAATAAGCCCTGAAACTTGGACCGGCATCAACGTGGGACCCTACCCACCCATCCTCCAGATAAGTAAACTTGGCTACCCGTCCACCATGGGTTGCCTTTCTACTTATGAAGAGGTTTGCCAAAGCCTCTACTGTTTCATCATGAGACAGTCTGTCTCTGGAACATTTTACTCTGGGCCACATTTTGGTGCCCTGACCGGGAACTTTGGTTTCTTATGACCGGGATCATAGAGCTTGGGAGATGCATGGAGATTTCTCCTTGGACTTTCTGGATTCCCTCTCTCATGTTTCCCGAGGAAAAGGACTACATTTCGCTCCAGGCCATAATTTCGTTCTTTATGACCGTGATCGTAGACCTTAGGACATGCATGGGGATTTCCCCTGGGACTTTCTGGACTTCTTCTCGCATGTTTCCCATGGAGAAGGACTACTCTAATTTGAAGAACATTCTCGAGTACCCTGGCAGTTCCCAAGTATGGAGACACGTGGTTAGTTCTACTCTCCTGATTGGATTCTTTCTTCGATGGGAAGACGCTTTTAAAAATGGGTGCCTGAAGCAATCCAGCAGGAACAGTCAGAAACACCCTAAATGGAATTTCGAGGACCTTTTTGGACTAGGTCGCCCTCCGGGGATTCTTAATCCTACATGGTGAGATCTTGATAATCTGGTTCAAGTTGCGTTTCATAAGAGAATGATTTGAATGACTGAATTTTTGTTTGACATTGACTTAAAAAAAAAAATGCTGGACGCAGCCATGATTTCTAGAGACATCCAGAAACAATGCAAAAAGTTGTTTTTTTCCTCCTTTGATTTCTCTTTTACGTCTTGACATGAATCTGAAACGTTTAATCCTGAAAACTATATGAGTTATGGGTGGGGCAGATAGTGCAATGATTATGTTAATTATTCTCATGCCTGAGGCTTTTAACCGTGGTTCTTCTGTTTACCTTTCCACATTTTATTGAGTTTAAACTGTTTAAACAACCTTAAAATCATACTAGAAAGGACTTCCAATTATAATGGAGTTATCAATTATAGTAAACTTCTAATCTGCTACAAGTTTTGTTTGACAAGTAAGTGAATTTCAGCTGTCAAAGTCTTCACATGAAAAAGCATCTACTCAAATAGAATTCCTGGAAATCCATTTGGATCCTGTTCTCTGACATCGCCCCCGGAAACCAATGATGAGACCTGGCACGACCTGAAGAAACAGATTCACAGACTCCAAAGATCACTCTCTACAGAAAAGCAGAATTCTGATGGCCGACATTCCCCATTGAGACATTCCCCATTGTGCAGCGTTTCATCCTCTGGCATTTTCTTCTGTGGTCAGCTACTTTGGACTGACACCTCCATCGGACTTACTGGTACACGCTGCTGTGTTTCTCAAAGACTAACTTCAGCCAATTGCCTTGAGACTTTATAGACCATGTTCCCTCGCCTGCAGGCTCTGTCACAGAGGCAGAAAACTCCCCCTCCTTATTAGGTTATGCCCACAGAGGCATGAAGCACCCCAAGAGGCAAGAGATGCCCACAGAGGCAGGAAACGCCCTTTGAGGCAAGAGATGCCCCCAGAGGCATGAAGCGTTCCCAGAGGCAAGAAATGCCCTTTCGCCTGCTAGACCTTGCCCTTTGAGGCAAGAAAAGCTCCCCTTGGCATCACACTGGTTATTGCTGTTCGCCTATTTTGTTTTCCATGTCTTATGCCAGTTCTTTTGAAAACGCCTGTACGATATACGTTTCTGTTCACCCCACAATGGCCATTAGTTAAAAAGAAAGGGGGAATTGTTGGTATGCATGAGACCCCTTCTGTTTCATTTGGTTTAAATCCCCCCTGCTTAACACTATTCTATTTACATAACCACTTCATTCTATTTATATAACCGCTGTTAACAAGCACCTCCCTCCAGGGCATTGGTTCAATCCCCACTTTTTCATGATATGTTTTTGCTCCACCCCCCTCCTTGTCACACCCTGATCCTCTCCTTGTCACACTCTGATTGTCACCAGTCACTTTTCTCTCCACCCTCTCTATGTCACACCCTGTTTCCACCCTACTTGGCAAGTATATATAAAGACAGCATTGTGAGTTTTAGAGTACTGTACCTTGAGTTTAGCTTAGCTCATCTTAGATTGGGCTGCGTCCTGCATGAATAAAGAGATACTGCCTACAGCTCAACCATGAGTCCCTGGTCATCTGTTACCCGCCCGTGAAGCCAGCCCGGCAAAAACAACATAACCCGTCGAAAACAACAACATTGGTCTCCAGCTCCCACTGATTCTGTGCTCGGAGAAACTAAGATGGAACTTTCGGAAAGCAAAATGGAGTCTGTTCAGTGATCTTACCAACAAATCTATTCCTGCAATTCCAATTAACTCTATCCCCTCTGAAGATTCCTACAGGCACTTCCGCCAAGCCATCTTCAAAGCAGCTTCCCAAGCCATTCCTCGTGGGAGACGTGCTAACTATACGCCTTGTCTTGATGCTGAATGCGAGCAACTACTAAAGCAGTATGATGAGTCGGGCGACCCAGATGTGGCCGACCATCTCATTGCCTCCCTGGATGCAGCACGCCAAGCCCGCTGGCAACAACTCACGGAAAGTCTGAACTTCACCCACTCAAGTAGGAAGGCCTGGAAGCTTCTTCATAGTCTGGGTGCCGGTAGCCAACCCTCTCCCGTCTCCCATCCTCCCGTATCTCCAAACTCAGTGGCCAGTCACCTAACTCAAGTTGGACGTGCTAAGATGGACCCAGTCTGGAAAAGAGAAATTTCCCATGAGTGGTCATCCCACTTCCGTTTATCTTGTCCATCTCCAAAACTCTCTCCCTTTACACTGTCTGAACTGGAAGACGCTTTGAAGAGGGTTAAATCGGAAACGGCTGCTGGCTATGATAACATCACCCCAGAACTCATTCTTAACTTGGGCCCCGCAGCAAAGAAGTGGCTCACTACATTCCTGTCCCACATCTTGGAATCTGAATCTATGCCCAAAATTTGGTGTCGTGCCAAGATAATAGCAGTTTTGAAACCAAAGAAAGACCCAACACTGGCCGCCAGCTATAGACCAATTTCTCTCCTCTCCGTGTGTTACAAACTCTTTGAGAGGCTGCTTCTGTCACGTATTTCTCCTCTTACAGAGAAATTCCTATCACCCGCCCAAGCTGGTTTCCGCCCAGGAAGATCTACCTGCGAACAAGCCCTGGCCCTCTCCTCTCAACTTACATTGAAAATAGATTCCAGAAGAATTTAAAGACGGGTGCTGTCTTTGTTGATCTCACAGCAGCCTATGACACGGTCTGGCACCGTGGTCTCCTAGTCAAGATCTCAAGATGCCTGCCTCCATGGGTGGCCAACACTATATCGTTTCTTCTCCAAAACAGAAGATTCCGGGTGCATCTGGGTGACAAGTCTAGCAGATGGAGACTTGTCTCAAGTGGCCTCCCCCAGGGCTCTGTTCTGGCTCCTACGCTATTTAATATTTACATCAATGACCTCCCAGAAACTTCTTCAAGGAATTTCATCTACGCCAATGATATCTGCTGTGCAACTCAGGCATCCAAGTTTGACATCCTCGAGGAAACACGAAAGACATGTCTCTGATATCTGATTACTGTAAAAAATGGCGACTAATCCCTAGCACTGCAAAAACGGTATCATCTGTTTTCCATCTACACCATGCCTCGGCCTCGCGTGAGCTTAATGTGCAGCTTGACGATACGAGAATCCAGCATGAAGCCCAGCCAGTCTATCTTGGCGTTACTCTCGATCGCACCCTGTCATTTCACGAACATCTCATAAAAACTGCAGCAAAGGTGGGCGAGAGGAATAACATCATTGCAAGACTGGCCAGCTCCTCATGGGGTGCGAGCGCTTCCACACTACGATCATCATCTCTGGCATTATGCTATTCCACTGCAGAATACTGTGCCCCAGTATGGTTCCGTAGCCCCCATGTCCACTTGGTCGATTCCAAATTATATTCCTCCATGAGGATAATTTCTGGAACCATCCGTTCCACCCCGGTTCCATGGCTGCCAGTTCTTAGCAACATCGCCCCACCAGATATTTGTCGGGATGCGGCATCATCTAAGTTCATTTCCCACATCTACGATCGACCGGACCTGCCAATATACGCGGATATCTTCGCCCACCCTGTCCAACTCTTGACGTCTCATCATCCAATCTGGTCCCCTACACCTACACTGAACTTCTCTGTTCCAATCTCTTGGAAACAGAGTTGGCAGTCAGCTGAGGTAAAGAACAAACACCTCATCACAGACCCCTGCAAGCGTCAACCCGGCTTTGACCTAGCACGTTATGCTTGGGCCCTCCTCAATCGCTATCGAACAGGCCATGGCCGGTGCGCCGCTATGTTCCATCGCTGGGGAGCCAGAGACGACCCGAACTGCCCCTGCAGCTACAGACAGACTATGACCCACATAGTCAACGACTGCCACCTCTCCAGATTCAAAGGAGGTCTCGAAACTTTACATCAGGCTCAACCTGACGCTGTTGACTGGCTACGGAAGAAGGGCAAACGCTAGAAGAAGTGTGGGCCCTATGAATCTACTGCTACTGGCAGCCGCTTTTTCCGTTTTATTGGACAGGACAATGAGAAATTGAGAGGGGGTGGGGAGATAGAGAGAGAGACACCTGCAAACCTGCTTTGTCACTTGTGAACCTTTCCCCCTGCAGATGGGGATCAGGGGCTAGAACCCAGATCCTTGCACTTAGTCCTATGTATGCTTAACTGGGTGTGCCACCGCCTGGGCCACATGGTTGTTAGCTTTTACTACATTTACTGTTCACAAAGCCAGCAGAATCTATTGAATGATTAGAGCAGGGCAGGGGAGGGAGGGTAGGATTCGGGGGTAGAGTCCGGGAATAATGCCAGGAGCAAGACTGCAGCCTAACGAAGTGACGGGGTGGCCACACAAGCCTGCCAACATGACCCAGGGAAACCAGGAGAGATGTTCCCAAGTTTC
Source organism: Erinaceus europaeus (assembly GCF_950295315.1). Classification (NCBI taxonomy): domain Eukaryota; kingdom Metazoa; phylum Chordata; class Mammalia; order Eulipotyphla; family Erinaceidae; genus Erinaceus; species Erinaceus europaeus. The sequence continues at coordinate 23,197,870 of NC_080177.1, forward strand.
GCCTCCACCATGGCTTCCCCTCCTCAGAGCTCTGTTCAGAGCAGGGGTCAGCCAGAACTGGCTGGCCTCATAGTGCATCCAAACCAACTGAGGAGAGCATCCACAGGCACCTGCTATGTCAGTGAGTCTGTTAAGGTGTAGTGCATCTGCTCTGTGGAGCTCTGATGTTTGGGAGCAGGGATTATATTTGAGGAGGTGGGGGTTAATGTTGGATTGAATCCCTGAGGGCAGTGAGAATGGAAGGTGAGAAAGTGCAGGGGAGAGAAGATGCAGGGAAGGTGGAAGTATCTGGATCTTAGAGCGTCAGAGACAGTGGCAAGCAACCTGAGTCTGATGGTGGCGAGATGGGATGCCTAGAAAGCTGAGGAGGCCCTGAAACTGACACCCAGGCTGAGGTGCTGTACTTCCGTGTGCCCCCCAGCCTCCCAAGCTTACCAAGCACCCCCTCAGCATGGCCCACCAGCTCACGGATGCCCGGGAGGGAGGGGCATCTAGGTAGTAAGGGGGAAGGACTGAGGACCAGACTGAGCCGAACTCCATACCACCTGTGTAACAAGGGCGGACCACATACTGTGGACACATCCAGAGTGTCTTGGGGATTAACAAGCACCAAGGGGAGTGGGCTTCTCTCACTCGACAGTGCATATGTGCCTCCCCCATAGACTCCTTTCTGCAGCAAGGAGTACACCCAACAGTTGACCTTCTCACCATAAGTACAAACTTCTACTTTGTCTTAATTAATTAATTAATTGTTGCCTCCAAGGTTATCGATGGGGCTCGGAGCCTGCACTATGAATCCACTGCTCCTGGAGGCCATTTTTCCCATTTTTATTGCCCTTGTTGTAGCCATCGTTGTTGGATAGGACAGAGAGAAATGGAGAGAGGAGGGGAAGACAGAGAGGAGGAGAGAAAGACAGACACCTGCAGACCTGCTTCACCGCCTGTGAGGCGACCCCCCTGCAGGTAGGGAGCGAGGGGGGGAGGGAGGCTCGAACCGGGATCCTTGCGCTGGTCTTTGTGCTTCGCACCATGTGCGCTTAACCAGCTGTGCCACCACCTGGCCCCTAATAATTTATCTTTAAAATATTTGTATTGATTATTGGATGAAGACAGAAATTGAGAGGGAGAGATAAACAAAGAGACAGAGAGACACCAGTAACCCTGCTTCAGCATTCGTGAAGCTGTCCCCCTGCAAGTGGGGATCAGGGATTTGAACCTGGGTCCTTGAGCACTGCAATGTGTGTGCTTAAACAGGTGTACCACTACTGGACCCCCCTGAACTTCTAAAATAGAGCTAACATGCCCCCAGGACCCCTTTAAACCAGGACACTTCTCAGTTCTGGCTTATGGTGGTGCCAGAGAATGAACCTGACATTTCTGGTGCCTTGGGCGTGAAAGCCTGTAGCACCTGTGGCTGGTGCTCTCTCTCCCCACTGCTCCCCACCCCTGCCCCAGTCTCTCTTACCCCTAAGCCCTTCAGACACAGAGAGTAGGTATGTGGGGTCAGAGCCTAAGAAGGACAGCTTCTCAGACATGGGAATGGTGCTGGCCCGTGTGTGCTCCTCTAATGGTTCTGGAAGTGCCCTTCCTGCATGTGTCACTCATCTGGAATCAGATCTGATGAGAGATGGCAGGTCAGCGGGAACCCTGCCCCTGAAGCATGCAAGTGAGTGCTGACAAGTGAGAGTTGGTGCAGAGACTGGCAAGTTAAAGGGAGGTCTTCAAACAACATATAATGGCCAGCTTCACAATACATGCAGAGGCACCGGGCCAGGTGAGGGGGTCTTTGAGCAGCACTCCATGACTCTCCTTGTGGACTCCTGGGAAGGAGTCAAAGAAGGTCTACAGTGATCTGTGGACTGAAAATTGACAACCACAATTTGATCCATTCACGTTTTGGGTTTTTTTGTTTGTTTTGTTTTGTTTTTTTAATATTTATTTATTCCCTTTTGTTGCCCTTGTTTTATATTGCTGTAGTTATTATTGCTGTTGTATTTATGTCATTGTTATTGCTTTATTGTTGTTATTGATGTTGTCATTGTTGGACAGGACAGACAGAAATGGAGGGGGGGAGACAGAGAGGGGAAGAGAAAGATAGACACCTGCAGACCTGCTTCACCACCTGTGAAGCAACTCCCCTGCAGGTGGGGATCCAGGGGACTCGAACCAGGATCCTTCAGCCAGTCCTTGTTCTTTGCACCAGCTGTGCTTAACCCACTGTGCTACCACCCAACTCCTGGTTTTGTTTTCTACCCACTGCTCAGCTATGACTTATAGTAGTGCTGAGAATTGAACCTGGAACCTTGGAGCCTTAGGCATGAGAGTCTTTTGCATCACTATTATACTATCTTCCTCCACGCATCCCTACTGTGTAGCTGAGAGACACTGGTCAGACAGCTGGGAGAGTGTTACAGTGTGGGCCCTGGCAAAAGATGGAATCCAGAGCTCCCGTCTATAGGTCTCTCTCTCCACTACAGCACAGCTGCGCCTAGAAGGAACCTTTTCCTATTGCTACAGCTTGGACAGAAGGAAACTGAGCTGTCTGCAGGCCAGACAGGGAGAGACACCACAGCACCAAAGCTTCCCCCAGTACCACTTCACACCCACTGTGGTGCCAGAGCTTAAACCATGGCAAGGTGGGTGCCCTACCCAGTGAGGGATCCTTCTGACTCTTGAGACTTGTTTTTAAGATTTATTTATTTATTTAGATCACTTTACTGCTCCAGGCTGACTTTTCTTTAGATAGAAAGACAGAGAGGGGCCAGGTGGTGGTGCACCTGGTTAAACATGTTCAAGACCCCGGTCTCCACTTGCAGGGGGAAAGCTTCATGAGCGGTGGAGCAGGGCTGCAGGTGTCTCTCTATCTCCTCACCCTCTCTTGATTTCTCTGTCTCTATTGAAATAAATAAAGCACTTTTTTGGGGGGGGATTCGACTTCCGGAGGCGGAGCTACGAGCAGCAGATCGCTTTCTCTCCTCTCCTCTCCTCTCCTCTCCTCTCCTCTCCTCTCCTCTCCTCTCCTCTCCTCTCCTCTCTTCTCCTCTCCCGGATCAACTAGGAATACCAAAGGAGACCACCCGGACCGAAACAAGACAGGACTAGAATGACCACAGGAACCCAGTAAATCACTCGTGAGTACAAACACGCGTGGCTGGTGACAGAGAGGAGAGAGGAGCCTAAGGAGAGATTAAGTGACTGATAACAGTTCAACAGTTTATCTGTTGAGACACCACCTCCAGTCTGCTCCACAACAAGGGGACAGCTGAAGGGAGGAAAGGACTCCCCAGAGACTCACCAAGTGCAACTCTGAGTCTCCATTGCTACTACCCTCAGAATCTGGAGCAGCAACAGGGAGGGAAACCAGGGGACAGAGATCTAACCGGGAAACTCAGGAGAAGACCTATACCTTGGTGGCATAGCTGAGGGGCTGTGAAAGTCTCTTTGCATAACCACTGGATTATCTCTGCCACACCCTGCTTTATCTCTTGGTCAGGAGTCAGTGATTAAGCTAAGAAGTCTATTGATAGTTTAAAAGCCCTCAGGCTCCCATAGCCTACAGGGAAGAAAAACAGAGGCTTTTACACCACTGAGCTCCAACTCAGGGATTGAAAAAACTGTTAACTTCCACCACGGTAAACCCTTTAATTAAATTACTTAGACACAAGTCAATCCAGGCAATAGTGATCAATAATTTGAAAAGTACTGATAAAGGGAACTCATAACATAATATATAAAATGGTTGAAATAAATAAGTCACTTTTTTTAAAAGAGAGAACCAGGAATCACTGTGCACATGAGGTGCTAGGGATCAAACCTGGGACCTTATGTTTGAGAGGCTAACACTTTATCCACTGTGCCAACTCCCAGATTTCTTTATAGTTATTTTTTTAGAAATACTTATTTCACAAGGAAGAGAAAGAACAAAAGCATCACTCTAACACACACTATGCTGGGGGTCAAGCTCAGAACTTCATGCTTGAATGTGCAGAATCCCATCTTTTGGGTCCTGAGACTCATTTTCTTCGTTGTTGCTAGGGCTTTATCACTCTTGGCTGACTTTCTTTTTTAAACCACAGCACTGCTCAGCCTTGACTTATGGTGGTGCTGGGGATTGAACTTGGGACCTCAAGAGTCTCAGACAAAAAAGTCTTTTTGCATAATGATTGTGCTATCTCTCCAACCAGAGACTCGTTTTTAACCATGAAATCAAGCTGTAAAGACAGCTCCTTGAGAGTGGAGGTCAGATGAAAGCATAGCTTGTTTGCACCATTAGCTCAGCTAACTTTGGTAAACTGGATCCGGGATTCTCATCACATGGACCCAATGAAGTCTGGATTCACGATCTTTATTTCATTTCACCAAGTCACAAGGCTGAGTGAGGCCGAGGCTGAGATGTTACTCCTTCATCCTAGTCTCTGTGCTGTGGGGTCTTTGTCAACAGCACCCTTGGCTGCTCCCAGACTAAAAAGGGACGAGGACACAGCCACCAGCCTCACCTCTCTCTCTCTCCTGACCGCTTCTAGTGCTCCCTCTTGTAGATCACAGGAAGTCAAAGCAGAGCCATTAGCTCAAGGGCACCTCCCCACCCCAGTGAGGGCAGGGCTGGTCCAGCAGGAGCGGGTGACCGCACAAACCCCTGAGCAGAGGAGGCTTTCTAGAACCAAGACTGCAGCCGGCCCCATCCTGCCCATTGGTTATTTATGAAGCCTCACAGGAGTCTCTCCAGTCCCCCTCCCCTCCACTGCCCCAGAGGGGCATCGATTGCCTTAATGGCCAGGCTCTGCAGCAGCCAACCAAGACTGCCCCCTCCCCAAACCTTCCTGTGGCCCGCTCATTAGCAGAGTTCCAGGCTCCACTTAAGAAACCGGGAAGTGGGGCCCAGGGCTTCCTGCCTGGAAGTGAGAGGGGGGCTAAGTTTAGCATCCTGCCACCGAACCCCCAACACTCCCTGGCTGGCTCTGTCACTGTCAAGGCTGAGTCATGCATGCGTGCGTGCGTGCGTGCGTGCGTGCGTGCATGTGTGTGTCTTGTGTATTTCCTTTTTTAAAAATTTTTATTACCTTTATTTATTTATTGGATAGAGATAGCCAGAAATTGAGAGGAAGGGGGAGATAGAGACAAAAACAGAGAGACACCTGTAGCCCTGCATCGCCACTCATGAAGCTTTCCCCCTGCACATGGGGACTGGGGGTTTGAACCCAGGTCCTGGTACATTATAACCTGTGCTCAAACAGGTCCACTACCAGCTGGCCCCGGTGTTGTGTATTTCTAGAACTTTGAATGTTGGCAGAGGCCTAGAGTGGACTGTTCTTTCCTGAGCCCCAATGCAGGAAGATTCTGCACAGTGGCAGCTTCAGAATGCCTAGAAAAAGGGACTAGAGATAACGGTTTTCTTAGAAAGGAGGATGGGGGACTTGAAGCTGCTTACAGACCATGGACCCTCTTGTGACTCAGCACATGCTTTGTTTTGTTGCCCCAGGGTTTTGTGTCTGCAAGATTTCACCACCCCAGGTGGTGAAAATCTTTTCTACTTTTAGAGAGGAAAGCAGAACAGGAGAGAGACACAGAGAGAAGACAAAACACCACAGCACGGCTCCACCATTCATGAAGCTTTCCCTGTGTGCAGAGCTCGCATGTGGTTCCAAGATTCGGACCCCAGTCCTCACATGGTGAAGTGTGCGCTCTACAGAGTGAGCTATCTTCTGCCCCGGGGTTGTTGTTTTACGGTTTGTTTTTAGATAGAGCCAGAGAAGCAGAGAGAGTGAAAGAGACCACAGCACTGAAACTTCCTTCAGTGGAGGGGGTGGTGGTGGAGAGGGCTGCGCTAAAACCTGGATCTGACACGGCATTGTCCTGTCCAGGTGAGCTAATTCGCTGACCCCAGAGGGCACTGCTAAACTTCTCTAAGTTTCCACCGGCTCCTCCGCTGTGTCGTGAGCTTCACAACCTTGTGGGAGTGGAATCAGGTCCCCAGAACTGTGGGTCAGAGGGGTCAGGGGACATCCCCTGAGGGCTGGGGGGTCACACTCTGTTGGCATTTATTAGGAATGTGTGCAGTCAGGTGAAGAGGACTGGCAGGAGAAGCCCTAGAGGAGGAGATCCAGACAGAAACCTATAGGACAGCAGCCAGGCCCAGTGGAGGGCTGGCTGCTTGAAGCAGCTGCGGAGAGGGGACCGCAATTCTGCTAATGGTGCTTGAGTCTTCTCACCCCCACTGTGCCCTGCCAGACACAAGGTTGTCCCATCCCCAGCTGCAGCTCAGATAGCACTGCCCCCACCCCCACCCCCCTCACCCCTCCGACAAGATATCTCCCTGCCACTCATTCAGGGAGCAAAGATCAGTTCAACTTGAAGGAACCTAATGAGCCTACAGCCCATCAAACCCAGAATAAAGGCTGGGAGACCAGCCATGCAAAACAAGAAACAATGTTGGCAACGCCATTTGCTCCCTGGTCTCACAGAAACCTCCTATGATTCATCAAAATAGGACATTAGAACCGACCACCATCACACTGCTGATAGGTGGGCCTGGGAACAGGTGAGGTCCCACCTGCTCAGGGACAGACTCAGCATGGGGTGGAAAGGGGTCTCCATGTACCCCTAGTTGCCTGGGCAGGGTCACACGTCCAGCAAGGGGCTTGAGAGGGTTAGGGGTCTGAGCTCAACAGGCCATTCCAACAGCAAATTTCAGACCTGAGGTTAGTCTGGGGGTGCAAATGACCTGAAGGTGGCTCAGGGCACCTAAGGACAGAAGGGGGCCCACCCCCTACCAGACACATCTATAAAAGTGGCAGCAGCTACTGAGGTCCAGGAAGAGGCCTCTGAGTTCGGGATGAGGAGTGGATGCTGTTTCTCTCTTATTTTATTTGATAAGATGACTGATCAGCTCTGGCTTCTGGTGGGGAATTGAACCTGGGACACTTTGGAGCCTCAGGCATGAGAGTGTCTTTGCATAACCACTAAGCTATCTACCTCCACCCCTGTTTCTTTTTTCTGAGGGAGATGAGGGAAAAAAAAAGGAAAGACATCTGGAAGTATTAACAGATGTAGGGGTGACTGAGAAAGGAATTGAAGGCAGAACCATTGCAGAATGGGCAAAAAAAAAAAAGTAGATAAGTTATAGAATCAGCCCATATTGGTGATATTGGGAAAAAAAACTACTACAGTTTCCAGTGGAAGGGATGGGGGACACAGAACTTTGGTGGTGGGAGCCAGGTGGGATTATTACCTTACAGTTTTGTGAATTTAAATCACAAATAAAAAAATAAAATAAAGAATGGGTGCTAAAAAATTAGGCTAGGACTGTCCCACCACTCTCTCTACAAGAGGTAGTCTTTCCACAGAGAGAGTGACACCCCTTGGCCTGCGCCCCATCTCCAGTCCCTCCTCTCCCAGAAGCACTGGAATCCCTGCTCCTTAGGCCCAGCTTTTTATTTTTTTCTTTAAATAATTGTACCTTTTAATTTTTATTTAATTTTTTTTTCCAGAGCACTGACCATCTCTGGCTATGGTGCTGTGGTAGAATGAACCTGAGACTTCAGAGTCTCAGACATAACAATCCCCTCTCTATATATCTCTATCTCTCTCTCTCTCTCTTGCCTCCAGGGTTATCACTGGGGCTCAGTGGAGGCAGTACCAATCCACAGCTCCTAACAGCCATTTCCCCCCATTTTTACTGGATAGGACGGAGAGAAAGTGAAAGAGGAGGGAGAGATAGAGAGAAAGATAGACACCCGCAGACCTGCTTCACAGCTTGTGAAGCATCTCCTTGAAGGTGGGGAGCTAGGGGGCTCAAACCTGGATTCCTGCATTCCTTGCCCGCCCCTCCACACATGAGAGTCTCTTTACATAACCATTATGCTATCTACCCCGCCCTTTTTTTTTCCCTTTCCTTCCTTTTATTTGATAGGACAGAGAGAAATCAAGAGGGAAGGGAGAGATAGAGAGATGCCTGCAGCTCTGCTTCAATGCTCCCTAAGTTTTCCCCCTACAGATGAGGACCCAAAGCTTGAACCTGGGTCCTTGCTCATGGTAACATATGTACTCAACTGGGTGCTGTCACCGCCCCAAGTCCTGGCCCAGATCTTTTAAGAGTCAGTCTCAAAGGACAGTTGAAGGGCCACTCCACTAGAAGTGGGCACAGATCCCCCTGGCCTTTCCTCCCTCCCAGGCCAAGCTGACCTAATATAACTGGCAGGAGAAAGTCTGGGGGCTGGGGTGGGGAGGGGGGAAGCTGGAGGAGAGAAAGGTCTAACCCCACCTGATCCAGCTGGACTCCTACCAGCTGTGCTATCTCTGCAGCCCACCCCCAACACTCCACTCTTGGTGAACAGAGAGTTCAAACACCCCCACCCTGTCCTTGTCCCAGCTCCATCAGCAAGCACCCCAGTACACGAGGGGCACTGCACCCTGCACCTTCAGGAAAACTGATCTGCTACCAGGTCAAGGTCACAGAGGGATAGGGGGCTGGGTGGTGATGGGGGGGGCTGGCTGGTGACTAGGGGGGCTGGCTGGTGACTGAGGGACTAGGTGGTGAACTGGGAGGGCTGGGTGGTGACTGAGGGACTAGGTGGTGAATTGGGGGGGCTGCATGGTGATGGGGCTGGGTGGTGACTGGGGGGCTGGGTGGTAACTGGGTGGGCTGGGTGGTGAATTGGGAGACTAGGTGGTGACTGGAGGTCTGGGTGGTGAATTGGGGGGTCTGAGTGGTGACTGGGAGGCTGGGTGGTGAACTGGGGGACTGGGTGGTGAATTGGAGGGCTGGGTGGTGAATTAGGGGTCTGGGTGGTGAATTGAGGGGGCTGGATGGTGAATTGGGCAGGGAGCTGGGTGGTGAGTGGGGGGCTGAGTGGTGAATTGGGGGGCGCTGGGTGGTGACTAGGGAGGAGACTGGCGAGTCCCGAGGCCCCGGCTTCCTCCCCAGCCGGCCGGCCCGGGCAGGTACACTCACCGCCGGGACCACTTGGCCGACGGCCTCCCGAAGGGCCGCTTCCACAGCACCCCGTACAGCTGCACTTTGGTGCTGATGTCCAGCGCGTCCGAGTCCGCCTGCTCCAGCGACGGCGACGGTGACACCGAGTTGGACTTGGACGTGAACATCCTGCCCCGGCCGCCGGGCGAGCGTTGCAAGCGCCGAGGGGCCGCGTCCCAGGTCCCAGCCGCCGAGTCTGAGCTGCGGCTGCCAACACTGTTCTAGCGCAGCCCCGGTGCCCTGCGCCCGGCAGGGATTAGGGCGGGGAATCCTCGGCAGCCCCGCCCCCGTCCCCCCCTTCCCAGTCTTGGCGACCCGGATTGGCTGCGGGCGGGTGAGCGCGCGCTGCGAGGACCAATCAGGGCGGTGCCGGCTGGAAGGCTGAGCTCCTTGCGCTTCTGAGAACCTTTCAGGGATCCGGACGGTGACCCAGGGCTAAGCCCTGCGGCAGCACCGCCCGCGGCCCGCCCTGCGCGCCTCCACCGATCGCGCCCCTAGCCCTGCACATTCCGACGACCGCTCCCAGCCCTGGGCGCCCCATCACCCACGTCCCCAGCCCTGGGCGCCCCATCACCCGCATCCACGCAACCCCGGGGTCCCTTGTCTGTCTCCAGCAGCACTTGCTTGGGAACCCCGACTGCATCTGCTGCGTTCACTCGCTCAGACTCCCACTCGCTCCCAGGAGGGTAGGGGAGAGCTGAAGTAAGGGGGCAGTATCAGAAACCCAACCAGGCTTAGAGCCCCAACTCGGGGCTTGCGTTGCTCCACCAAACTTCAGGGATGCCTGCTTTTCTTAACTGAGAGGAGGAGGCACCTGCACAAATCCTCAGGCAAGTGGGCTCTGCCTGGAGCACCCTCCCTGGAAGAGGAGGCTCCATGAGTGCTGTAGGCCGCTCCCCACTTCCACCTCTACTCCTCAAGGAGGCTGTCACTTTGCAGCGCCTAGTAGCCTCCTCATTAGATTAGATTTCTCCTCCCAGAATTTGGCTTTCTGCGCTCATTGTTGTTCCCAGTCTGCAGTTCAAGTCCGTAATTGATTTGTGCCCCTTGCACTTCTGCTCTTCCTGATGGTTCTGGGTATCCTGTCACTTTCCAGAACAGGCAGACGGCTGACTGGTCCCTAGGGACGTTCAAGGAAAGGCACTGACTCAGAAAAGGTGTGTTCTCCATGGGAGCAGCCCGCTCAAGCCTCTGTAGCCTCCCTTCCTCCCAGGATGAGGAGTCCAAAACCACCTCCAGGTGACCAGGACTCACCTGTGCCCCTGAGAAAAACACTCCCCACAGGGTCCCTGATTCCTATGTAAGTCAGACTGGAAGAAAAGCTTGGACATGGGTAGTCTGGGAGCCAACTCACTTTATATATACTTCACTGATTTTCCCAAGTACAAAAAGGGAGTTGCAATTTCATTTCTTTGTCTCCTTTTCTTTTTTTAATTTTTTACTTTTTAAATATTATTTATTTATAATCTGATAGAGACAGAGATGGAAAAAGGAGAGGGAGAGATACAGAGACCAGGGTCTTGAGGCTGGGTCCTCATGCACTATAATATGTACGCTTAACCAGGTGTGCCACCGCCTGGCACCTTTTCTATTTTTTTTTTTTTAATAATCAGAGCACTGTTCAGCTTTAGCTTATGATATCACCAGGGATGGACCTGAGACCTCAGAGCCTCAGGTATGATAGACTTTTGCTTTACCATTATGTTATCTCCCTAACTAGAGTTATAGTTTAGTTACTGATACAAAGTACCCAAATTAAGTTTTGTTTGTTTGTTTGCCTCCATGGTTATCACTGGGGCTCAGTGCCTGTACTATGAATCCACTGTTCCTAGAGACCATTTTTCCCATTTTGTTGCCCTTGTTGTTGTGCTTATTGTAGCTGTTATTATTCTCATAGCTGTTGTTGTTATTGGATAGGACAGAAAGAAATCGAGAAAGGAGGGGAAGACAGAGAGAAAGAGAGAAAGCTACCTGCAGACCTGCTTCACAGCTTGTGAAGCAACCTCCCTGCAAGTGGGGAGCTGGGGGCTTGAACTGGGATCCTTACATCCGCCCTTGCGCTTTGTGCCATGTGCGCTTAACCCACTGCACTACTGCCCAGCTCCCCAAATTAAGTTTTTAAAGATTTAGTTGCAGGGTGGGAGACAACATAGTGGTTTTGCAAAGAGACTCTCATGCCAGAGCCTCCAAAGTCCTACACCATCATAAACCAGAGCTGAGACGTGCTCTGGTAAAAAAAAATAAATAAAAATGGAAAGTCAACGGTAGTGCAGCGGGTTAAGTGCAAGTGACCTGAAGCAAGGACCGGCCTGTAAGGATCCTGGTTGGAGCCCTGGCTCCCCACCTGCAGGGGAGTCGCTTCATAAGCAGTGAAGCAGGTCTGCAGGTATCTATCTTTCTCTCCCCCTCTCTGTCTTCCTCTCCTCTCTCCATTTCTCTCTGTCCTATCCAACAATGACAATATCAATAACAACTACAATAATAACTACAACAATAAAACAATAAGGACAACAAAAGGGAATAAATAAAATTTAAAAAAACTTAAAAAAAAAGATTTAGTTGACACTGGGGTTATCACCAGGGCTTAGTGACTGCACAACTCCACTGCTCCCAACTGTCCTTTTTTTTCTTCTTAATAGCTAAGTGAGAGACAGAGAAGGAGAGACACTGTACCACTACGCGTTAAGCTCTCCCCTGCTGGCTCTCTGATATGGTGACCATGTACTCAAACCTGGGTCCTTGTGCATGGTAGCATGCATGCTCTACCAGGTGAGCCCCCTGTCAGCCCCCAAATTTATTTTTATGAAAGAGACATGGCAGCACTGGGGACGGAACCTAGGTCTTCAGATATGCATGTCATGTGCTCTAACACACTGAGCTGTCTCTCACCACCACCCAGGGCCCAAACACTCAAGTCTTAAAATGTTTATTTGCTGTATGTATACAGGGAGTAACCACCACTCAAAGCAAGAGGTGGAAGATTTCCAGCACTCAGAAAATTCTCTCATGTTACTGCCTAGTCAGCTCTAAATCTCCCACCTCATCTCAGGAAAACTACTTTCTGACTCTTAACATTTACAAGTGCTTGTGAAATTTTCAATTTTAATTCTCCAGAGTCATGGTCCCCTGTTGTCCTTTGCTTAGCTTGCTTTGATTCCTTGTAGGTGTTTAAATTTGAGACCTTCATGGGACACCCCCACAGGCCTTCCCATGACTAGCATGTTATGTATGAGTCTAGTTAAGAAGGGACCTCACTGGAGTCGGGCAGTAGTGCAGTGGGTTTAGCGCACGTGGCACAAAGCGCAAGGACCGGCATAAGGATCCCGGTTCGAGCCCCCCAGCTCCCCACCTGCAGGGGAGTCACTTCACAGGTGATGAAGCAGGTCTACAGGTGTCTATCTTTCTCTCCCCCTCTGTCTTCCCCTCCTCTCTCCATTTCTCTCTGTCCTATCCAACAACAGTGACAGCAATAACAATAATAATAACTACAACAACAATGAAAAACAAGGGCAACAAAAGGGAAAACAAATAAATATTAAAAAAAAATTAAAACAAGGGACCTCACAAAGGGCTCCACACCTTGCCAGCTCTCAAGGTCCCAAACTCAAGCAGCACTCTGTTGCGTACTGTCAACAGGGACCCACCTGAATTCCCTTGTGTGCCCTCTCATGTGCCCCTGTAGAACATCCTTGGCTCATCCTTAAGTTAGGACCCAAGGGCTGTATTCCCACCCCCCGGCCCCCGTGGGAGGAGACAGAACTAGGAAATTAAGGGGCCGGGTGGTAGTGCACCTAGTTAAGTGCACACATTACAGTGTGTAAGTTCCTGGGTTCAGACCCCCAGTCTTCCACCTGCACAGGGAAAGCTTCATAAGTAGTGAATCAGTGCTGCAGGTGTCTCCTATCTCTCTCTCTATCCTCCTTCTCTCTAAATTTCTCTCTGTCCTTCAAATTAAATTAAATTAAAAAACTAGCAAGTTGAGGAGAACCCATGCATGGTGTACAAGGTAGACATTCCATACTTTCTCCCCCCTTGGGGGGAAAGAGTATTTATTTATTTTTGCTAGAGTCAGAGAGGGAGAGAGTGCAAAAGACCACAGTATACAAGTTTCCTTTAATGCAATGGGGCCTAGGCTCAAACCTGGGTCTAGCACACGGCAAAGCAGTGCACTATCCAAATGAGCTATTTCGCCAGCCTTTGAAGAGGGAGGGATAGTTTTGACACATGTTCAAATGTATGGAAAACTCCTCCTTTAGGTCTGCTTTTTCCCAGATCAAAGCTAGAAAGCCTGTGTCAGAAGCTGGCAGTGTGCAGTTGGCACCATGTTGTTATCAAGGCTGGGGGGGGGGGGCGGAGGGCAGAACTTTGAGTTGCCAGTGACAAATAGCAGGAAAGAGAGTGTGTGCAGGCTTAAGGGAAGGTGGTGCCACAAGCACCGAGCTGGCTTTGGGGATGAACTGTGGCTGCAGACCTATGATCCCAGCACAGTAAGCAGCATTTGCACTGGTGGCAGTGGCAGCCACAGAGTGGAGGGTGCCACAGGACAGCCCATCAGTGGCAACGGTAGTGGCTGTTTCTTCAACAGGGTTTTGGGTAGCACTCCCGTAAGCTTTGCCTCAGATCAGGTCTGGTTCTACAAGCTTGCCAATATTCATTTAATACATTCAAGCCTTTTTCTACTTAATCAGGTCAACACCAGCTTTGGCTGCTTGTGATGAAGGCTCGGGAGCCATGGGGGGAGAGGAGATGTCAGGGGATGGGAGAGTGGGGGAGCAAATTAAGAAAAAACAGCATCCTAGAACCTATCAGTCTCAAGGAAGTCCTTCCTGAGACAGGCTGAGGAGCCCAGATGGTTCCTGGGGGAAATGTGGTTTCTTCAACGGAAGAGAAGTAGAGCACAAATTTCTTTGATGGTAAGGAGAAACCAACTCTCTGGTGGGGTGGGGTGGGGGTAGATAGCATAATGGTTGTGCAAACAGACTCTCATGCCTGAGGCTCCAAAGTCCCAGATTCAATCCCCTGCACCACCAGAGCTGAGCAGTGCTCTGGTAAAAAAACAAAATCAAACAAACAAAATAAAAAGAGAAGAAAATAAAGAGAAATAAACTCTGTTCATTTCCTCTGCATATAGGACCTCTGAAGAGAACTTAGCTAACTGGTTATGGGCTGGGTGAAAAGAGCCACTTGAAGATGCTGTGACTTCAGGTTAACTCAACTAGCTAGCCTAGTTCATTGTCAAGTCAGTCTTGAGAAAAGCCTGTTCAGTTTCTCCTTTTCTTTTCTTTCTTTCTTTCAAATTATCTTCGTTTATTTATTGGATAGAGACAGTCAGAAATCAAGAGGGTAGGGGAAGATAGGGAGACAGAGAGACACCTGCAGCCCTCCTTCACCACTTGTGAAACTTCCTCCCCTACAGGTGAGAATAGGGGCTTGAACCCGGGATCTTGCACACTGAAATGTGTGTGCTTAACAGGTGTGCTACCACCTGGCCCCTTTTCTTTTTTAATTTTTATTTATAAAATGGAAATACTGACAAGACCATAGGATAAAAGGGGTACAATTCCACACAATTCTCACCACCAGAACTCCATATCCAATCCCCACCCCTGATAGCTTTCCTCTTCTTCATTCCTCTGGAAGTATGGACCCAGGATCATCATGGGTGCAGAAGGTGGAAGGTCTGGCTTCTGCAATTGCTTTCTGCTGAAAATGGGCATTGACAGGTCGAGCCATACTCCCAGCCTGTCTCTCTCTTTCCCTAGTGGGGCAGGGGTCTGGGAAGGCGGGGCTCCAAGACACATGGTGAGGTTGTCTGCCCAGCGAAGTCAGGTTGGCATCATAAAAGCATCTGGAATCTGGTGGCTGAAAAAGAGTTATTATATGGGAGTCAGGCAGTAGTGCAGTGGGTTAAGTGCAGGTGGCACAAAGCACAAGGGCCAGGATAAGGATCCTGGTTGGAGTCCCTGGCTCCCCACCTGCAGGGCAGTCGTTTCACAAGCGATGAAGCAAGTCTGCAGGTGTCTGTCTTTCTCTCCCCTTCTCTATCTTCTCCTCTCTCTATTTCTCTCTGTTGTATCCAGCAACGATGACATCAATAACAACAATAACTACAACAATAAAACAATAAGGGCAACAAAAGGAAATGAATAGTAATTTTTAAAAAGTTAAGATATAAACCAGAACTAATTGTTGACTAATCATGAACCTAAAGAAATGAATATTGCTGTTTTTGGAAAAAGCTAGTAGGTCTATTTTAGGTATAGTCCAAGGGGGCCCATGACCCTACTAGTTTTGGCCTGAGCTTGACATCTAATATGCAGGTGACCTAAATTATTATCTGAAGAGATGGTGTGATAGTTGGAAAAAGGACTGGAAAGCTGGGTCAGGGCAGAGAGTTGCTCCTAAATATGGGAAAAGTATATAAATATTGTTAACTGTAAACCCCATCGATTTGGTCTGGGGTGCATATTCAGCACAGGAGCCTGTGTAACCTCTGCATCCCTGTAGGTCTGAGCTCGCATTCTGTGGTCACGGCTAGGAACATTCCAGGATGCACTGATTTCAGGACCCCTCATCCTCAGGTGATAGGTAGAGTATGTTGTCCAACCTTCTTTTCTCCCCTCCCCTCCTCTCCTCTCCCCTCCCCCTTTTTTTCTTTTCTGTAATGAAACCTTCCTTATTTATTTATTTATTGCCTCCATGGCTATAGCTGGGGCTCAGTGCCAGCACTATGAATCCATTGCTCCTGGTGTCCTTTTTTTTTCTCTCTCTCTCCTAATTTTTTCTTTGATAGGACAGAGAGAAATTGAGAGAGGAGGGAGTGATAGAGAGGAAGAGAGAAAGATAGACACCTGAAGACCTGCTTTGCTGCTTGTGAAGTGTCCCTCCTGCAGGTGGGGAGCCAGGGGTTCGAATCTGGATCCTTGTGTGTGTCTTTGCACTTAGTGCTATGTGCGTTTAAATGGGTATACCACTACCTGGCCCCTCCTTACTTATTTTTGTACCAGAGCCTCAAACACAATCCTACGGCCTCAAACACAATCCTAATTTTTTTGAAATTTCAGATAGAGCACTGGCAAAATAGCTGATTTGAGTAGTGCTCTGTTTTGCCATGTTTGAGCCCAGTCCCCACCAAACTGGAGGAAACTTTGGTGATGTGCTCTCACTCTCTGCCTCAGATCTAGAGAGGGGACCGTGAGAGACAGCATAATAGTTATGCAAAAATGACTTTCATATGTGAGGCTCCAAGGTCCCAAGTTCAGCTCTCAGCACCACAGTTGGTCAGAAAAACAATTTTCTGGTAAAAAAAAAAAATTGTGAGGTGGGTGGGGGAGGGGCTCAGGGAGAGGACACTGCTTAGCTATCTGTGGAGCTTCTCTCTGTGCCTTGGGGCTCCCATGGGGTAAAGGGACTTTAGCTCAGGACCTCAAGCATGATAAGGCATGCCCTGCAGAGTGAGCTATCTTTCATAGCTGTGGGAGAGCTGGGGGCCTGACAGTTCTGAAGGAGACAAATCTAATTGGAAGGCTAGCCCAGTATTTCAGACCAAATGTGGGTGGATCAGGGCTCCCAATCATGCCAGAACTGAGGCCAGTCAGTAAGGCAGAAACTCAGGGTCGAGAGAGCTCAGCATACAAGTGAAGGCATATATAACTGTTTTCCAGATGAAAAAAAAAAGGACTAAAAGGGAGTCGGGCGGTAGCGCAGCAGGTTAAGCACACATGGCGTGAAGCATAAGGACCGGCATGAGGATCCTGGTTTGAGCCCCCAGCTTCCCACCTGTAGGAGAGTGCTTCACAGGCGGTGAAGCAGGTCTGCAGGTGTCTCTCTTTCTCTCCCCCTCTGTTTCCCATCCTCTCTCCATTTCTTTGTCCTATCCAACAATGACAACATCAATAACAGCAATAACTACAACAACAAAACCAACAAGGGCAAAAAAAAGGAAAAAAAAATTCAGGGGCCAGGCGGCGGCGCACCTAGTTAAGTGCACGTATTACAGTGCACAAGGGCCTGGGTTCAAGCCCCTGGTCCTGCAGGGAGGAAGCTTTGCAAGTGGTGAAGCAGGGCTACAGGTATCTCTCTCCCTCCCTATCCCTCCCCTATCAATTCCTCTCTGTCTCTATCCAGTAATAAATAAATCAAAATATTTTTAAAAAGAAATTCAAAATAGTTATCTAGTGGGCATAGTTCAGGGAGAGAGCACCAGATTATAAAAAAGTTTTCCTGGGTCATGACAGGCTCTATGTGCTGAATGAGGGAATGCTGGTGGGCTTTTGTTGTGATTGAATTGTATGAGGTGTGTGTGTATCGGGTATTAAATCCGTATCAGATAATGGCTTGAAAATATTTTCTTCCACTGTGTAGGTTGCCTTTTCTTTGTACCGAGCATTTCCTTTACTATACAAAAGACATAAATGTTGCATGAATTTGCATATTGTTGTAGAAGGCAGGATTTGCTTTTAATGGCTGAATAACATTTTGCTACCTATAGATACACTTTTTTTTTTTAAAACCACTGATCCATCAATGAACACTTAGGTTGTTTCCAAATTTGGCTACTCATCTGCAGTTTTGCTTTTCACTATTTCAGTTACCTGTGGTCAACCAGTCCAAGATCATGACATGAGGGACCAGAAGACAGCTCACCAGGTAGGGAGGGTGTGTGCCTTGCCACACATGTGATCCTGGTACGAACCCTAGCACCATATGGGAGAGAAACAGCACTGGCGGGGGTGGGGGAGCTCTAGTGCTATAGTCTCTGATATAAAGAGAATTAAAAAGGTCAGAAGTGGTGAAGTTGTCCTGGCATGGCAAATTAAAAAAAAAAACAATTTTGAAAGGGCTGGGGAGACAGTACAGGACTTGGATATGAGAGGTCACTGGTAATATAGTTTTTGAAAGAATAAACTTTATTCTAGTGTAATTGTATTTTATTATTAGTTATTGCTACCAATCTTTTATGGTGTCTAGTTTGTTAATTTTATTGTAGTGACATTTGTATAGGAAAAACATCATACGCAATGTTCAGTGCTGTGGTTTCAGATATCCATGGAGGGTCCTAAGAACTTATTTCATTCTTCAAGATAGTGATTTCATTTCTTCCAAAAATTATCTAGAAGCAGAATTATTGGATCATATTGTAGTCTTATTTTTAACTTTTTGAGGAACCTCAAGATTTTTTCTGTAATAGCTGTACCAATTCACATCCCCCCAGCAGTGCACAAGTTCCCTTTTTCTCTGCACTCTTGCCAATACTTATATATATTTGGCAATAATTATTCTAATAGCTGTGAGGTGACATAGCATTGTGTTTTTTTTTTTTTTTTTTTTTTTTACCAGAGCATTGGCTCAGCTAAGGCTTATGGTGGTGTGGGGGATTGAACCTGGGACCTTTGAGCCTCAGGTATGGGAGACGATTTGTATAGCCATTATGCTATCTCCCCCGCCTTATACCTTCTTTAGTAGTAATGTCTATCCAGAATCTTTGCCTATTTTCTGATTGAGTTATTGAGCTTTTGTTATCGAGTTATGAGGTCATGTCTGTGTGTGCATGTGTCCGTCCACACATGGTGTTCTGGATGATAAGCCCTTATCAGATGCATGGCCTGCAAATATCTCCGATCTGTAGATTGTCTTGTCTTTTTTTTTTTTTAATTTATTTATTCCCTTTTGTTGCCCTTGTTGTTTTATTTTTGTAGTTATTATACCTGTTGTTGTTATTGATGTCATCCTTGTTAGGACAGAGAGAAATGGAGAGAGGAGAGGAAGACAGAGAGGTGAGAGAAAGCTAAGACACTTGCAAACCTGCTTCACCACCTGTGAAGCGATTCCCCTGCAGGTGGGGAGCCGGGAGCTCAAACCGGGATCCTTACACCAGTTCTTGCGCTTTGCGCCACGTGTGCTTAACCCGCTGCGCTACCGCCCGACCCCCATATCGCCTTTCATTGCATGGATTACATCCTTTGCCATACAGAAGAGCACACACTTTTCATTGCTTTCACCTGTAGTCTACAGGCTCACATTGGCTGTTATTTGAAGCAAGTGTTAGCATGGCCACTTTATGTGACTAGCTCATGCCAGTTAAATGTGTGAGTACTAATGTTGATCCAGATCTCTGATGGTATGTTACAAGAGTCTGATGGTGACACATTTGGCACATTACAGTACTCAAGGACCTGGGTTCAATCCCCTGGTTCCTACCTGCAAGGACAGAGTTTCAAGAGTGACAAAGCAGTGGTACAGGTGTTTCTCTCATGGGGGGTATAGCATAATGGTTATGCAAACAGACTCTCATGCCTGAGGCTCCAAAGTTCCATGTTCAATTCCCAGCACCACCATAAGCCAGAGCTGAGCAGTGCTATGGTTAAAAAAAATTTTTTTTAATTAAAAAACAAACAAGTGTTTCTGTCTCTCCCTCATCCCTCAATTTGTCTCTATACATACTAAATAAGTGTTGGGTGGGGGAAAAAAAAAGTATGTTAGGCACAATATCTTACTTCAGTCTCTGAAAGGAAGCAATGAAAAATGGTCACCTGGAGGGACACAACCAAAAAAGAAAACTACAGACCAATATCTCTGATGAACATAGATGCGAAAAAATTGAACAAAATTCTAGCCAACCGGATACAGCAGTATATCAAAAAGATTGTTCAAAAAAAAAAAAAGATTGTTCATCATGACCAAGTGGGGTTTATCCCAGGCATGCAAGGTTGGTTTAATATACATAAATCAATCAATGTGATCCACCACATCAACAAAAGCAAGACCAAAAACCACATGGTCATATCAATAGATGCAGAGAAAGCCTTTGACAAAATACAACATCCCTTTTTGATCAAAACACTACAAAAAATGGGAATAGATGGAAAATTCCTGAAGATAGTGGAGTCTATATATAGCAAACCTATAGCCAACATCATAATCAATGGTGAAAAACTGGAAGCATTTCCACTCAGATCAGGTACTAGACAGGGCTGCCCACTATCACCATTACTATTCAACATAGTGTTGGAAGTTCTTGCCATAGCAATCAGGCAGGAGCAAGGAATTAAAGGCATACAGATTGGAAGAGAAGAAGTCAAACTCTCCTTATTTGCAGATGACATGATAGTATACATGGAAAAACCTAAGGAATTCAGCAAGAAGCTTTTGGAAATCATCAGGCAATACAGTAAGGTGTCAGGCTATAAAATTAACATTCAAAAGTCAGTGGCATTCCTCTATGCAAACACTAAGTTAGAAGAAATTGAAATCCAGAAATCAGTTCCTTTTTCTATAGCAACAAAAACAATAAAATATCTAGGAGTAAACCTAACCAAAGAAGTGAAAGACTTGTATACTGAAAATTATGAGTCACTACTCAAAGAAATTGAAAAAGACACAAAGAAGTGGAAAGATATTCCATGTTCATGGGTTGGAAGAATTAACATCATCAAAATGAATATATTACCCAGAGCCATCTACAAATTTAATGCTATCCCCATCAAGATCCCAAGCACATTTTTTAGGAGAATAGAACAAATGCTACAAATGTTTATCTGGAACCAGAAAAGACCTAGAATTGCCAAAACAATCTTGAGAAAAAAGAACAGAACATCACACTCCCAGATCTCAAGCTGTATTATAGGGCCATTGTCATCAAAACTGCTTGGTACTGGAACATGAACAGACACACTGACCAGTGGAATAGAATTGAGAGCCCAGAAATGAGGCCCCACACGTATGGACATCTAATCTTTGACAAAGGGGCCCAGACTATTACATGGGGAAAGCAGAGTCTCTTCAACAAATGGTGTTGGAAACAATGGGTTGAAACATGCAGAAGAATGAAACTGAATCACTGTATTTCACCAAATACAAAAGTAAATTCCAAGTGGATCAAGGACTTGGATGTTAGGCTAGAAACTATCAGATACTTAGAGGAAAATATTGGCAGAACTTTTTTCCGCATAAATTTCAAAGACATTTTCAATGAAACGAATCCAATTACAAGGAAGACTAAGGCAAGTATAAACCTATGGGACTACATCAAATTAAAAAGCTTCTTCACAGCAAAAGAAACCACTACCCAAGCCAAGAGACCCCTCACAGAATGGGAGAAGATCTTTACATGCCATACATCAGATAAGAGTTTAATAACCAACATACATGAAGAGCCTGCCAGACTCAACAACAAGACAACAAATAACCCCATCCAAAAATGGGGGGAGGACTTGGACAGAATATTCACCACAGAAGAGATCCAAAAGGCCGAGAAACACATGAAAAAATGCTCCAAGTCTCTGATTGTCAGAGAAATGCAAATCAAGACAACAATGAGATATCACTTCACTCCTGTGAGAATGTCATACATCAGAAAAGGAAACAGCAGCAAATGCTGGAGAGGGTGTGGGGTCAAAGGAACCCTCCTACACTGCTGGTGGGAATGTCAATTGGTCTAACCTCTGTGGAGAAAAGTCTGGAGAACTCTCAGAAGGCTAGAAATGGACCTACCCTATGACCCTGCAATTCCTCTCCTGGGGATATATCCTAAGGAACCCAACACATCCATCCAAAAAGATCTGTGTACACATATGTTCTTGGCAGCACAATTTGTAATAGCCAAAACCTGGAAACAACCCAGGTGTCCAACAACAGATGAGTGGCTGAGCAAGTTGTGGTATATATACACAATGGAATACTACTCAGCTGTAAAAAATGGTGACTTCACCGTTTTCAGCCGATCTTGGATGGACCTTGAAAAAATCATGTTGAGTGAAATAAGTCAGAAACAGAAGGATGAATATGGGATGATCTCACCAGGATTAGAAAAGAAAACACAAGTCGAACCTGAAATGGAATTGGAGTATTACACCAAAGTAAAAGACTCTGGGGTGGGTGGGTGGGTGGGGAGAATACAGGTCCATGAAAAATGATGAATGAAATAGTGGGTATGTATTGTTAAATGGGAATCTGGGGAATGTTATGCATGTAAAAAAAAAAAAAGAAGTAGAAACGCAAAGCAGAAATTGACTGAGTTTGGAGTATGGCACCAAAGTAAGAAAGCAGAAGTACACTAGAGTTTGCAGTGAGTACCTCCCTAATACTTCCTCTCCACTTTTCCAAGCTTTGGGTCCATGATTGCTCAACAATTTGTTTGGCTTTGTATGTTAACTCTCTTTTCAGTCACCAGGTTCCAGGTGTCATCAGGATGCCGGCCAGACTTCCCTGGATTGAAGACCCCACCAATATGTCCTGGAGCTCAGCTTCCCCAGAGACCCACCCTACTAGGGAAAGAGAGAGGCAGACTGGGAGTATGGACCGACCAGTCAACGCCCATGTTCAGCGGGGAAGCAATTACAGAAGCCAGACCTTCTACCTTCTGCAACCCACAATGACCCTGGGTCCATGCTCCCAGAGGGATAGAGAATGGGAAAGCTATCGGGGGAGGGGGTGGGATATGGAGATTGGGCGGTGGGAATTGTGTGGAGTTGTACCCCTCCTACCCTATGGTTTTGTTAATTAATCCTTTCTTAAATAAAAAAAAATTAAAAATAAAATAAAATACATTTAAAAAAAAAAAGAAAAGAAAACACAAGTCGAACCTGAAATGGAATTGGAGTATTACACCAAAGTAAAAGACTCTGGGGTGGGTGGATGGGTGGGGAGAATACAGGTCCATGAAAGATGACGAATGACATAGTGGGGGTTGTATTGTTAAATGGGAATCTGGGGAATGTTATGCATGTACAAACTATTGTATTTACTGTTGAATGTAAAACATTAATTCCCCAATAAAGAAATAAAAAAAAAAAGAAATGGGGGAAAAAATAAATAAATAAATTATGGGTACAAAAAAAAAAAAAGTCCCCAGGGGCCGGCAGTGGTGCACCTGGTTAAGTGCACACACTATCGTGTGCAAGGTCCCGGATTCAAGCCCCAGTTCCCCACCTGCGGGGGGGGGGGGGGGGGGGGCGGGCGGGCAGGAAGCTTCATGAGTGGTGAAGCAGGGCTGTAGGCATCTCAATGTCTCTCTCCCTATCTCCCCCTTCCCTCTCGATTTCTTGCTGTCTCTATCCAATAAATAAAGATAAAAAAATTAAAATAATAAAGTTCCCAGCAACCTGGTCAAGTGTCTCTTCCCATTCTGCCACGTCAACTCTCACTTCTGTCCCTGATCTCCCTGAAGACAGACAAGCCATGCCTTTCCCACACGTTTCACTTAAGCTGGTGAAGAACTCAGCATGCCCTGAAATACACACACACACACACACACACACACACACACACACACACACACACACACACACACACACACACACACACTGAATGTTAGTCTGGACCCTGCACAAGTCTCCCTACAGGACCAAGAGGCCGAAGAGCAGTAAGATTTGTGCTCCAGTCCAGGCACTGCAGGCAACATCAAATCTCTTCTGCAGAACCTTTCCTTCCTCCAGCCCCAGTCCCATCATTCAGACTCCTGTCTTGAATTTCACAAGTGGATGGCACCAATCTAGCTGAAACAATACCCACATTTGGTTCCTGTGGCCTGTTGCCTATCCTCCCCTGTTGGGAACATGTGTAAGCCTGATAGAGCTTAGGGAGAACCACCCCCATCTTTGGATGGAGGTCTGAGAAGATAACCTCTTGGTAAGTCTCTCTCAACCGAGGTGAGCATAAGGGGGGAAACTCAGACTTGGCTCTTTCCTTCTTGACTCTCAAGAGTCAAGAAGGAAAGGCCCATAGATACCCCAGTACTTTCCTCCATTAACCACAGGCCACATGGCTGCAGATTCACTTATTCAAAGTCACCTTCTGATCACAGAAGTACACACCTTATCACACACTTCATCACACACCTCAGACCCCAGACAAGAGAAATTCCAAACTATATGGCCTTTTGATATTCATCTTCTCTCTGTCTCACCCTACGAGTTTAACCCCTATGCTTCTTTCAAATACCTTTGGTGGATAATTAAGTTGCTTGTGTCATGGAAAATAACTGTTTTGTATCTCATCAATTCCTGTCATACCAGCCCCCTACCTTGGGGGCATGCTGTTAAGAAACCTGTAATTTCTGTCATATTTCAACAATAATTACCTTCATTGCTTTTCTATTTAACTCATGTCAATTTTGCTAATAAACGGACTCTAGGATTCTGGGACTCAAAGGACTCAGATTCTAGATTCACGCTAAGAATCCCCTGGTGTCTTTTACTTCGTGTCACCCGTCGTGAGCGAGAAAACCAGCCCGTTACCTTTCCCCTGGAGGCCACTCTGCCGGAGAAGGAGAGACACCCCGAAACTCCCCATCTAGCATGATCTTCTTGCCTGGTCCAGAGCTTTTCCTTTATGTGTTTGTGTCCAGACTGTGGGCTCCCTAGAAAGGTCTAAGGCATAGAGTAAGGATTTAACAAATGCCTATAAGACTGAATTTGTCTTCACTTTTCCCCTTCACAGTTAAGGGATTGCAGTTCCTTGCTTGCAATACAATGGAGAAGCTCTCAACTTTCCCTTGTCTACAACGCAGACTTGGTGGCTGAGTATGTATGTGGAAATCATCTTTAGTTGATAGGCTTGTCCTCTGCTTCCAGGGTTACATCCAGACTCTGCCATTAACGCTGTAAACTAAGGACAGCCCCTAAATTTCTCTGGGGCTTCCACAGGGACCCATTCAAGTGATCCTGCACCTTCAGTATGACCCTCCTGGTTCACTATCATCCAGATCATATCAGGGCCCAAAGCTGATTATATGAGCCTTCTATCTAAAACCTTTTACTGGATTCCCATGTACTTGACTCAGTTTGTAACTCCTGACCTAATCTGGTCCTAATCCGCTGCTGGGACTCACCTGCCTTTCCTCCTTCAGATGCTCTGCTCCAGCCACACAGGTTCTAATATTCTGAAGCCACTATATTCTTTTACATCTTTTTTTTTAACCTCACAAGTGGTGAAGCAGGTCTGCAGGTGTCTGTCTTCCTCTCACCTCCTTCTCAATTTCTCTATCCTGTCTAATAAAATAGAAAAGACAAATAGCCATAGGAAGCAGTGGATTCGTAGTGCCGTCACCAAGTCCCAGCAATAACCCTGGTGGCAACTAAAAAAAGAGAGAGAGAGAAGTCACTTAAATTCAGATATTGAACTTTTTATAAAGTCTTTGTATTTCTCTGTTAGTTGTTCCTAGTGTCTATATCTCAAGTAGCAACTCTGCCTTTTGAAATGAATTAGCTGGTTGGGGTCTGTTTCCTGCTTTTCTTTTCCTGGAGGTACACATCTACTGCAATATACGGTATTTGTTAACAACAAAGGCAATGCAAAGAAACTCACACAGTGAATATCTTCTGGGGCAGGTGGTACATTGAATCTTTTTTTTTAATTAAGATTTTATTTACTTATTCATGAAGAATGACAGGTGAGGAGAAAGAACCAGATAACACCCTGGTACGTGTGGTGCTGAGGACTGAATTTGTGACCTCCTGCTTGACAGTCCAGTGCTTTATCTGCTGCGCCACCTTGTGGGCCACTCATCGAGTCTTTAATCACCTCTCTTCCTTTACTCCCCTTTTTTCCTAAAAGATAGTCATATGGTAGATACATGCTTCCACTATCATCCAGGTTTTTGACTCCTTTTCTGATGTCCAAAGGTAGGTTGTGAAACAAAAACAAAACAAAACTGTTAAATGGGTAAATAATGAACCACCACACAAGGTATGCACTAGGAAAAATTTAATATCATAAACCAAATCAAAAAACAGAAAGAAAAAAAACATACCCTTTTTAGCCATTCACAATCAAAGTGGAACGAGACAAAATTATAAGGCAGCCATCCATGGAATGATTTCATGTTTACAAAGGATTCAGGAAAGGGAGTATTTAAAACCACTGTTTAGGCAACTGAGCCAGGGAAATTGCACTGTAACACCCCGTAAGATTTCCAAGTTGGTTAGAAGATGCTTTCGGCTGAGTATAGAGAATTCCTAGAGTTTGTCTAGTCCTTTCCTGTTGGCCATAAACTTCCCTCAGGTCTCCCGTGGTGAATCCAGATGTCCCAGGTAGAAAGGGGCAACATCAGCACTGGTCTAATTTCTTTTTTCTTTTTCATTTTCTTTTTGTTACCCTTGTTTTATTATTGTTGTAGTTGTTGCTGTTATTGATATTGTTGCTGTTGGATAGGACAGAGAGAAATGGAGCGAGGAGAGGAAGACAGAGGGGGGAGAGAAAGTTAGACACCTGCAGACCTGCTTCACCACCTGTGAAGTGACTCCCCTGCAGGTGGGGACTGGTCTAATTTCATAGTTACCTCCACAGTGTCTGAGCAATGCAGGCCATTAGGTATGGAGCAGAAACCTTCTAATGCAAGAAGAGGGTCCTCTATAGAGTAGCTACAGAGGGCTCTCTCACCTTGCACAGCAGCAATTCTGGATAAACCGGGGCACTATTTTCAGTCTCCCAAGAGACCCAGGGGCCCCACATGTAGGGAGGTTCTTCGGTGGCTTGTGCCACTGACACAGTCCCCATGTTCAATATCTACCTACCATGTGTCTGAAGGGGGCCTGATGCACTCTTTATGTTGCTGTGCCCTCCTAATTATAATCCTCAGAGAGACACAGAGAGAGAGAAAACAGGCAGTGACACTTGGGATGAGGTCAGTAAAAAAAAAAAAAAAAAAAAAAATATATATATATATATATATATATATATTTCCACCTTTCTACAGAAAACAAAACAACAACAAAAGAAACCCAACCATACCAAATAATCACCTCTCATTTTTCTAATAATTCAAAATATAGACAATGGGCTGACTTGGCTTTTTTGAATAGGTTAATAAAAAGATGAAAGATAGTTTCATTTACAACTCTCTCTATTCCAGCACATACCCTCTACCTAAATAAGGAACTTGTGTAACATGCACAGAAAGGCTGTCAGAACTGAAACATTGCTGCTTTGGGGAGATAAGGACAGTAAACAATTTACTGGGGTGGAGGGGAAATAGCACAATGGTTATGCAAGACTTTCATGCCTAAGGCTCCAATGTCTCAAGTTCAATCCCCTGCATCACCGTAAGCACAGAGCTTAACAGTACTCTGGTTAAAAAATAGTAACAGTAATTTTAAAATTACTAGGGAATCAAGTGAGGGAAGTCAGTAGTAAATTTATGTTCATTTGCCATTTAAGAGAACTTAGAATCTGAAGAAAGTCTACCCCTACCCAGGAAAGGGAGTCACAACTTTGGTTGTGAAGGACGATGTTTTTCATCATCAATTGCATCTCTTTGGTAGCCAATAAATCTATCTGTAATCATGGCAACAACTTGAGTATTGTCTAGGTTTTCAACATGTGAGAGCATTAAGGCAACTAACTACATCTAAGGAGGAGGCAGGTTTGAACGGGAGGACTATGCTGAGATGTGCCAGTAAGAAATCGCCCGTGTGGCTTCCACTAGGACAAGGTGTCCTACACGAGCAAGTTCTCTCCCCGTGAAGGAGGCCTCTGTCATACTTCTTGGTCCTCAGCTGCTGAAGATGTATTTGAGCCCTATGAGGTTAATATGGCTATTTCTGCCTGCTGACCAGAAGATAAATCATTCCTGAGGCAGCAGCTTTAAAATCTGGGAAAGCATATAGCTTTGAGAGCTGACAGGTCTTACAGGTTGCTTGTTAATGGGACATGTAGAGGGGAAGGCAAATATGGAAGCTAGATGATTTGATCCTTGCCAGAGTTCAAAGCCCTACACAGCAAGATATTCTAGCCAAACTCTTAAGCTTGATGGCAAGGCACGGCTGAAAGAGGCGTTGGCCAACATAACACATTTCTGATCATTGCACACAGTAATATGATAGAAAGTGCTACTATCCAAACGAGACACTAAAATGTGCTCTTTATTTAACAAGATTAAGTTTCCAAGGAGAATCAAGGCAACTGTGTCATTCTGAAGGACCAGATGAAACCCCATTAAGTTAGAGTTGTTATCAGGAAAATCTCTTAGACTTTCCATATTGTATCTTCTGTTTATTTAATATTGTATGCCATGGTTGCCAGCCACTGTATGAAACCATATCCTATTTATGTTACTTTGGTCTACAGCCAGAAGAGTACTTGCAAGTTCTATTTCCATAGCTGTTGACCAAGTGATAAATCTAAAAAGGAAATAAAGAAATCAGATGCATGCTGGCTTGTAAGTCATAGAAAATGCTTTTGCTAATTCTTAAATTCACTACCCCAAAGCAGATAATCCTGTTTTCCTCTTGAAGTATTTGAAAGGATACAGAAAGTCAAAATAAATTAATAATATAACATTATATACTTATTTGATAACACAAAAGTTTACAGGGATTTTTGGCAAATATGGAAAAATTATCCCAGATTGTTAAACACTTTAGCTATTTCAATTATTTAAATTACTAGAATATCAGTGATTGTGTCATCTCACATATGAGGAAGTGACATTTTAAGGGTTTAACAAAGCTGCATTTGACACGAAGGTAACTTCATTGAAGGGAATAAAAAACGGAGACAATAGGTTAATCATCATTATCGTCATCATCACAGTTCAAGAAGTGGTTGTCCTGATGAGAACTCAACTTACACAAGTATTAACATTGCCACCAGCAAAAGCAGCATATTGTAGGAAGGAAGGGCTGGAGGAAAAAGGTAGGAGAAAATCATGGAAAAGACAAGAGGTAAAACATGATATCAATAAGCATTAAATCAATAGGCAAACAAGTTTCATCTGTGATAACCTGACTCACTTTACTGCGACAAGTGTTTATTTATGTGTCTCTGACCTAGCTCTCCCCCTGGAAACCAAGAATTGTTAGAGAGACTGCTGGTCTACTAAGATAAACAGTGAAATGGAAAAAAAAAAAGAATAACACAGATTTTTTTTTTTTTCTTTTTCTTGTTTCTGACCAGAGCACTGCTCAGCTCTGTTTCATGGTGGTGCTGGGGACTGAACCTGAGACCTGAGTCTCAGGCATGACTGTCTTTTGCATAATCACTATGCTGTTTCTCTGGCCCCACAACACAGATTTCCATAATCTTAGTTTTAAAAAAGGTTACTACAAAAATGTTGGTAGTTATTCAAATTCACTTAAAATTTAACACTTCTTACTTTCCCAAGATACTTTGCGATCTGACAGTTCCTAAAGGAAAGCCTAGGCCTGAAATTAATCAAACTTGGCTCCTATATAAGGACGGGTTGGAGGCAGGACTTTCCTGCAAAGGAGAACTTGAAAAGAAATACTACAAAATACTAGCAGCCTCTTGAGCAATGAGTTCACCTCTGTTGTTCCATGTAGTGGAACGGCTGGCTCTCTCTCAAGAGAGACACGTGCAAAAGAAGGTGTATACATCTCTTGAGACACATTCCCTTTTTAATGGATCTCTCTCAAGTGTAAAGTAAGCTGTCAATGTGTGACTTGCCATCACTTTTCTGACTCTTGCCTCAAATTCACTATACTTGCCTTTAGCATCTGAGACAGTGGGCATGACAGCCTTCTATCAAGGCATGCGGCGTAGATGCTAAAGCACCAATCTTACATGGTAGGAACCACGTTAAAAATTATTGGGTCAAGTGGCAGAGTCTCTCTAACTAAGAAAGATTTAGCTGAATACTGTACTTCTGTCATAATCACTACGGTATGAAGTTATTCGTTCTTTCTTAAAAACTAAATTCCATCTTCCCTGAGAATAGGGTGAAGAGAAACATCAAAACTCTGAATGCCAAGGACCATTTAAAAGACAACACAATGGATGTCCAAATGGATCCTATCATGTGTTGTTTGATTCTAAATGCTTTCCATTGCTCCAGATTTTAGTCTCACCTCCCTCCGGGCACTAGGAATACAGGTGGAGATGGGCAAGGCGAGACGAGAGACTGAGGAAGTGAGCAATTGTCAGGTCCGACTTTTCTCACTGGATGGCAAGCAGTCAAAGAGGCTGGAATCCCAATATTTAGTGCTGGTGTCCCACTGACAGAATAAGTGGAATGAGACAACCTAGGACCAGGGCTGCCACCTCCAAGCGGCTGAGGCCTTTCCCTCCAGCAGGGTCAGTTTTGTGGCTGTGCCCTATTCCGCCCACCTCAGGGAGGACGTGTACTGTGGCAACATACAGAAATGTCCCAGCAGAGAAAAGCATGGCCACTCCAGTGGCATTGACTTCTGAAAGGGCTTCTTTACTGCTCTGCAAGTTGAGAGAGAAGAAGAAAAAGTCAAATAATGTTCAGGGTCAGAAAGAAGTTTCAATAAAAAGCATTCACTAGGGAGTTGGGTGGTAGCGCAGCAGTTTAAGTGCAGGTGGCACAAAGCGCAAGGACCGGCATAAGGATCCTGGTTCGAACGCCTGGCTCCCCCACCTGCAGGGGAATCGTTTCACAGGCAGTGAAGCAGGTGTGCAAGTATCTATCTTTCTCTCCCCCTCTCTGTCTTCCCCTCCTCTCTCCATTTCTCTCTGTCCTATCCAACAACGACAACATCAATAACAATAGTAATAACTACAACAATAAAACAAGGGCAACAAAAGGGAATAAATAAATAAATATTAAAAAAAGACAGCATTCACTATTCACAACTCGCTAAGACACTGGGGAACTCTTTATTTTTTTTAGATTATTTATTATTGGGTAGAGACAGAGAGAAGTTGAGAGAGGGAGGAGACAGAGACACCTGTAGCACTACTTCATCTCTTGTGAAGCTTTCCCCTTGCAAGTGGGGAACAGGGGCATGAACCCAGGTCCTTGGGCACTGTAATGTGAGTGCTTAACCAGGTGCGCCACCACCTAGCTCCGGTACTGGGGAAGTCTTAAGAGCAGAGAATTTATTCCAATTTATGAGATTCTCCCAAATAAGGATTTAAGATCATTAGAAACTGGGGCCAGGTGGTAGTACACCTAGTTGAGCAAACAAGTTACTATGTCTGAGGACCTGAGTTCAAGTCCCCAGTCCCCACCTGCTGTGGGGGACCTTAATAAGTGGCTAA
This sequence comes from Erinaceus europaeus, assembly GCF_950295315.1. Lineage (NCBI taxonomy): Eukaryota > Metazoa > Chordata > Mammalia > Eulipotyphla > Erinaceidae > Erinaceus > Erinaceus europaeus. Next base: position 23,228,801 of record NC_080177.1, read on the forward strand.
GCAGGACAGATCTCTCTCTCTGTGTGTGTGTGTGTGAATAACAAAGAAAAAAGGGGGGAAGTATACAATTGGTTTTTTTAAAAAAAAATTTATTATCCCTATTTATTTGATATAGACAGCCAGATATCAAGAGAGGAGGGGAAGATAGAGAGGAAGAGAAACAGAGACACCTGCAGCACTGCTTCACCACTCATGAAACTTTCCCCCTGCAGGTGGGGACTGGGGGCTTGAACCTGGGTCCTTATACATTACAATACATGCGCTCAACCAGGTGTGCCACCACCTGGCCCCTACAACTGTTTTTTCAAACAAACTTCAAACCTGGTTTGGCCTGTATTATTATTATTTTTAATTAATTTATTTATTATTTATTCCCTTTTGTTGCCATTGTTGTAGTTATGATTGATGTCGTTCCTGTTGCATAGGACAGAGAGAAATTGAGAGAGGAGGGGAAGACAGAGAGGGGGAGAGAAAGATAGACACCTGCAGACCTGCTTCACCGCTTGTGAAGCGACTCCTCTGAAGGTGGGGAGCTGGGGGAACTTGAACCAGGATTCTTATACTGGTCCTTGCGCTTTGCACCACCTGTGCTTAACCTGCTGCGCTACCGCCCAACTCCCTGGCCTGTATTATCCTTAAGATGGAATAGGATTACAAATGCAGACATTAAAGTTCACATATTTACTCACTTAATCTACCAGAACCTAACAAAAATTTCCTGTACACTTGGTTCTAGGCTGATGCTCGAGATGCACTGGTAGTCATGATGCAGTACCTACTCTCACAGTTAGAACAGATTTTATAAACTCATCCAGATTATTTCCAAAATTTTTTTATTAAAAAAAACAGAGCCGTGAACTAAGATAATTAATTAAAAATTTGAGAAAAGCACATTCAGAAATGTAATATCATGCTACCAGCATTATTGGTACCTTGTCAAAAGTTCTAAAAATTTATATTGAGCAACAATGTAGTATGTAGTGTTATCTTTATTTATTTATTGAATAGAGACAGCCAGAAAGCAAGAAGGAAGCAAGGGATAGAGGAGACAGAGAGACACTGCTTCACCATTTGCAAAGCTTTCCCACTGCAGGTGGGGACCAGGGGGCTCAAACTCAGGTCCTTGTGCCTTGTAACATGAGTGGTCAACCAGGTGCGCCACCACCCGGCCCCATGCAACAATGCAGTTTTTAAAATGAACAAATATCAGGGCATAGGGGAGGGATCAGGTCTTAGAATGTGATGGCAGAAGAGGACCTAGAGGGGGTTGAATTGTTATGTGGAAAACTGAGAAATGTTACACACATACAAACTACTGTATTTTACTGTTGGCTATAAACCATTAATCACCCCCAATAAAGAAATAAATTAAATTAAATAAAAAAAAACAAAACAAAAAACAAGTATGGCACAGGGTAGATAGCATAATGGTTATGCAAACAGACTCTTATGCCTGAGGCTCCAAAGTCGCAGGTTCAATCCCCTGTCACTATACGCCAGAGCTGAACAGTGTTCTGGTTAAAACAACAACAACAACAAAGTAAAAGTAAAATGAGCAAATATGTTACTCACTGACTGAAAGATAAGGCTCTTCAGGTATCAGATGGGGTTTATAGCAATCCACGTGCTAATAATGCAGCTTAATAAATCCCTTACTAGCAGGAACTGATCTACTTTTGAACCACAGCATTACTCCTTTTAGAAGAAGTTTACTGTTTCAAATATGAACTGGATGATGCTCAGAAGAACCAGACTTCAAAGAGATTATGGGATAAAGCACTTCCCATGAACTAGATCAGAGTTAGTTTGCTTCTAAGATCTTCCTCCAATTGTCTGCAAACTGGCAATTGTGTAAAATTGGGAATGGTTTTTGCTAAGAACTGCAGTCCTTGGGCAGGGATTTGGGCAGATAGCACAATGGTTATGCAGAAAGACTCTCATGCCTGACGCTCTGAAGTCCCAGGCTCAATCTCCTGCACCACCATCAGCCAGAGCTGAGCAGTGCTCTGGTGAGAAAAAAAAAAAGAATTGTAGTCCTCTTAGGCAGAATTAAAAGATATGATATGGTGGTCCGGGAGGTGGTGTAGTGGATAAGGCATTGGACTCTCAAGCATGAGGTCCTAAATTCAATCCCCAGCAGCACATGTACCAGAGTAATGTCTGGTTCTTTCTCTCTCTCTCCTATCATTTCTCATGAATCAATAAGTAAAATATACAATCCAACCTGAAGAGTGGGGAAGGCTATGAGCTGACAAATGACATATACCACTGCAAATCTCAAGCTATGCTCAGTGCAATGATAAAGAACTGGATATCTGGCAATGGAAATGTAGAGGAATAGAAAATAATATCAAAATTTGGAGATAACATCTCTGTTAACATTTTATATGCATTCGAGTTGATTTTTTCACCCATTTAAACTATGTGAAAATATCCCATATACAAATGGTATATCATATACTTTTAAATTTATAATATGCACATACACCTCCATAGATAGGTATATATATTACCGACAATAATACATTCCAGATAATACTTTTACAATAATACTTTTCCCCTAGTTTATCTCATACTTCTGAAATCATAATGTTCATTGTGTTGGCATAATAAAATGTGTTGTGTTATTCTCCAAAAAAAAGAACTGGATATTTAGGAGGCCAGGTGGTGGTGTACCTGGTTGAGCGCACACACTATCATGCACAAGGGCCCAAGTTTAAGCCCCAGTCTGCACCTGCAGGGGAAGCTTCATGAGCCACGAAGCAGTGCTGTAGGTGCCTCTCTCTTTCTCCATCTCTGTCACTCTTTCCCCTTTCAGTTTCTCTGTTCTATCAAGATAATTGGATATTTCATATTCAGCAACATGAAAGTTGAGAACAGTAGAATCTGATCAGTCTTAGTGTGATACAGACAGCTTTGTACATGTCCTCCTAAAGACTCCTCAATGGTTTTGTTATTCTTGGTCATATGCCTACTTAGACATTATGTACTATTAAGATTTATTATATACCTATCAAATAAAATTGGTATCTCTGGCTAGGTCTAAGCTATATACCATTATTACTTTAAAAATTTTTTACTTTTTATTGCCATCAGTGTTATCATGCAGTGACAAATCTACTGCTCCTGGCTGCCCTCCCCCCCCGCCTTTCTTGCCTCTCCTTTTTTTTTTTCCTTCTTTCTTTTTAATAGAGACAGAGAAATCGAGAAGGGGGAGATAGAGAAGGAGAGATTAAGGGAGATAGCTGCAGTACTGCTCCTCTACTCCTGAAGCTCCCCGCTTAGGTGGGGGCTGGGGCCTTATCCCAGGTCTTCATACACAGTACTCTGTGTACACTCCACCAGGCATGTAATTGCCCAACTCTCAAGGCATATACTTTAAAGGTAAAGTACAACCACGTACTTGTGCAATTTTGGGAACTGATGTAGAGAGAGATTAGAATTAAATAAGGAAATGCTCTAATTTATAATGAGGATAGACTGACTTCAAATGAAAACATTCACTCTGTATGGACTGTCAGTCCTCATTTTATCTGTAATTTGAAGGAGCAATTTAATTGAAAATTCAACATAAGAGACAACAAATTCGAACAGATCACAAAAGAATCAGACAACTGTCTGGAGGAGGTAGGAATAACTCAGACTTACCTTACTTAGTCCCAAATACGTCATCATGGACATAGCTGGTGCTGCCAATGCGAAGACCAGTAAGTGCTTTCTGATGCGGTTCCGCTCCAGGCCAGCGTGCATTAAGAAAGACACCAACCCAAAAGCCGCTGGTGCCTGTAAAAGAATTAGTCCTAATTACTAACCTACAAGTATGAATTTCTTCTATATTACAAGTATATGTGGATGGAGGGTAGACAGACTCATATGCCTCAGGCTCCAAGGTGCCAGGTTCAATCCCCTGCACCACCATCAGCCAGAGCTAAACAGTTCTGGCAAAAAAAAAAAAAAAGTATGTATATGTCACTTAACTGACTTCTTATGCATAAAAAGAGAAACAGAGAGGAATAGAGACAGAGAGACACCTGCAGCACTGCTTCACCACTCACGAAGCTTTCCCTCTATAGGTGTGGAGGGGGTACAAGTACCTTCTAAGAATTTTATGTTCTAAGTGCAAGGACTAGAGTAAGGATCCTGGTTCGAGGGGGGTTGCCCACCTGCAGGGGAGTCGCTTCATAGGTGGTGAAGCAAGTCTGCAGGTGTCTATCCTTCTCTCCCCCTCTCGGTTTTCCCCTCCTCTCTCCATTTCTCTCTGTCCTATCTAACAACGACGACATCAATAACGACAACTACAACAACAATAAAAAACAAGGGCAACAAAAGGGAAAATAAATACAATAATAATAATAAATAATTTTATGTTCTAAGCTAGGAATACATATGTGTATGTGTGTGCGTGTGTCTTAAACAGTAGGGGAAAAGAAATGGTTTAGAAAAAAGTATAAGCTGTGGTCCGGGAGGTGGTGCAGTGATAAAGCATTGGACTCTCAAGCATGAGGTCCTGAGTTCAATTCCCGGCAGCACATGTACCAGAGTGATGTCTGGCTCTTCCTCTCTCCTCCTGTGTTTCTCATTAATAAATAAATTAATTAATTAATAAATAAAATCTTTTTTAAAAGTATGAGCTAATGAAGTAAAATATAAACACAAATTACTATGAAATATATTGGGTTGTCAGCAAAGTCATGACATTTTTTTCTAGGTTTTTCAAAAATCGTTTATTTATATAAAGAATGAATGTCAGTGATATATTGCCCATTTGGCTTGATAACCTTTTGTCATCTTTTGGTGAACTTCATAATTTCCCATTCATAAAAGGACCTGTCTTTATCCGTGCAAAACTGATTAAGATGCTGATTTATAGCCTCATCTGAATTGAATGTTATTCCATGCAAGGAGTACTGATGAGAGCCAAAACAGTGTTAGTCTGATGGTGCAAGGTCAGCCGAATTAGAAGGGGAGAGACATACACATGCAGCTCTAATTCACCGTTTGTGAAGCTCCCTTCCCCCTACAGGTGGAGACTGAGGGCTTGAACCTGGGTCTTTGTGCATTATAAGGTATGCACTCAGCTAGATGCACCACTGCCCACCCCTGTGAAGTGCCAATTAATTCTGATGGGTAATCAAACTTGCGTGTGGTCTCACATTATTGCGATGCAACACAACTCCTTTACGATTAACAAGTTCTGGATGTTTCTGGATGATGGATTTATTCAAATTGTCCAATTGCCAACAGTATACACTTGAATTGTTTGGTTCTCTAGTAGGAGCTCAAAAACAGGCCACCTTTAAAATCCCACCACACTGAGAGCATGAATTTCCTTTGATGGATGTCTGCTTTCGATGTCATTTGAGGCGAATCATCCTGTCAGGACCAAGACCATTTTGCACACCACGTTATTGTAAACAATCCACTTCTCATCACCAGTGATCAGTTGCTTCAAAAAAGGATCTCTTTCTTCTCATCTAATGAGTGCATTGCAGATACTTATATGCACTGTCAAATGAACTTCTTTGAGCTCATGAGGGACTCAAGTATCAAGCTTGCTTACATATCGCAGCTTCTTCAGGTGGTCGTGAACGCTTGCAAGATAGATGTTCAGTGTTGCTGCAATCTCTCAAGACATGTAACATGGGTTTAACCTGGTCAATGCCTTAATTTTCTCGTCATCAACCTCTCTGAGCCTGCCTGACTGAGAAGCCTTGTTGAGATCAAAATCGCCAGCACGGAATCCCATAGACTACTGCTGACACTGACACTCTGGTAGAACACTGTCACCATAAACTTCAAGCAACTAGCTTCACCTGAGTTCTTCCTTTTAGGGAAGCAAAACATTAAGATATGGCGAAATGCAAAGTATGGTCCTCTATCTTCAATTTGTTATAAAATCTCCAAATCTCAACCAAATCACTCAATTCCCACCCCTCTCCACCTCACGGTTATCACTGGGGCTCAGTGCCTGCACTACATATCCACTAATCCTGGAGGCTATTTTTTTCCTTTTGCTGCCCTTGTTGTTTATTGTTGGTGTTGGATAAGAGAGAGAAATCTAGAGAGGAGCAGAAGACAGAGAGGGGGAGAGAAAGATAGATACCTACAGACCTGCTTCACCGCTTGTGAGGCAAACCCCCACAGGTGGGGAGCCGAAGGCTCCAACTGGGATCCTTGCGCCAGTCCTTGCACTTCACGCCCTGCGCACTTAACCTCTGTGCTACCGCCCAGCCCTTTTATTTATTTATTTTTTTTAGCGAAGCTAGAACTGTCACCTGTCAAATGACATGCAATTAACATATTGAGTTGTAGGAAAAGTCATGGTGCATTTTTGCAGAGAAAAATAGGTCATGACTTTTCCAACAACCCAATAGCAATCTTTAAAGAACTTAATACTTACTACAGATGACTATAAAAAATTTTCAAGGGGCTGGGAGGTGGCTCATCTGGCTGAGTGTACATGTTACAGTGCACAAGGACATGGGTTCAAGCGCCTAGTCCTCACTTGCAGGAGGAGAGCTTTATGAACACTGAAGCAGTGTAGCAGCTGTTTCGCTCTCCTTTTCTTTCTTTCTTTTTTAAATTTTTATTTATAGAATGGAAACACTGACAAGACCATAGGATAAGAGAGGTACAACTCCACATAACTCCCACCACCAGAACTCCGTATCCCATTCCCTCCCGATAGCTTTCCTATTCTTTTTTTTTTTTTTTAAGAAAGGAGACATTAACAAAACCATAGAATAAGAGGGGTCGCTCTCCTTTTCTACCTCTTCCTTCCCTCAATTTCTCTGTTCTATCCAAAATAAATAAATAAAACCTCATTGAATGAATTCTTCAAAACAAAAGCAACTTGGTGTACTGCACCAAAGTAAAGTACTCTGGGTGTGTGTGTGTGTGTGTGTGTGTGTGTGTCTGCTCTGATCCTGAAACATGATGGCAGAGGAGGGCGGAGTGGGAGTGGAGAACTAGACTCTTATATGGAAAACTGAGAAATGCCACACATGTACCAACTACTGTATTTTACTGTCAACTGTAAGCCATTAAATCTCCCCAATAAAGAAAAATGAATCCACCATCAACATTCACAAGCGTATCCATGGAGCGGGCTTCAGGAAGTATGCACCTCTGGGGGGGTGGTAGTGCACTTGGTTAAGCACATAGTATGAAGTGGCAAGACTGGCTCAAGGATCCTGATTCAAGCCCCTGGCTCCTCACCTGCAGGGGGATCGCTTCACAAGTGGCAAAGCAGGTCTGCAGGTGTCTCTCTCTCTCTCTCTCTCTCTCTCTCTCTCTCTCTCTCCCTTTCTTCCCTCCTCTCTCAATTTCTCTCTGTCCTATACAATAAAATGGAAAAAATGGTGGCCAGGAGCAGTGGATTCATAGTGTAGGCGCTGAGGCCCAGCAATAACCCTGGAGGCAAAGCAAAACAAAAGCAACACCTCTAGCACTCAGAGATCTGGAAATTTGCCATAAGGTAGATGAGCACTCCAGCCGTGCACACTGACACCAGGCTCAGTAAAGCTGTCTGCACCAAAGGAAAAAGGACTGTCCCATACATTTACATGTCCAGAAAATATAATGAGAATGAAGGTTCACTAAACAAGCTCTACACACTGGGTTACCTATATCCCCATCACTGCTTTAAAAAATCTACGGATAATCAATGTGGTTGAGAACTAAATACTAAATGTCAAATATGATTATAGCACCACATGTAAATAAATAAAACTTTCCCTTTCAGAAAAATGTTAATGACCAAAGAAAAAAGTTTTGATATGGATACAGCCAACATCGTCTTACACCATCTGACTTACCTTATGTAGCATTATCGCCACAAACACAATTAACTGAACACTTGTCTGTGAAGTAGAGGCTGCTGCTCCCAAAGCAACACCGTCAGCTGAATTTGGAAAAAGTGAAATGTAAGATACTATAGATGACAACAACTATAACAATTTGGTGATTGAGACTACGAATTTTAAGAATCAAGTAGAATTCAATTTAATTTCTGGGATGTTTAGTATTTCTTCTTTTTAAAGAAAGATGGAGTTAAATATATATATTTACTTATTTATTAATCAGAGAGACAGAGAACCAAAGCATCACTCTGGCATACGCAATGCTGGGGATGGAACTCAGAACCTCATGCTTATAAGTCCAGTATTCTACTTGCTGGGCCACCTCCCAGGCTGCTGTTAGCCTTTTTGAATCCAAGAATTCTCATCTCTAATATGAATTCAACAGTGTATGTATTCTTTGGGTTTTCATGATGGCTACACAGGGCTTAGCACCAGGCCCAGGACATTAAATATGTCAGCTGTTGTTATGGGAAAAGTATAATGTTCACAAATTCATTGATTAGTAGCCCAGAAGGTAGAATGTTGGGCATGTATGCATATGAGGTCCTGAGCTCAATCTCTAGCATCTTACATGCCGGACTGATGAGCTCGCTCTCTTTCTAGGCTCCTTCTCTCAAAATACATAATCTTTTAAAAAAATTCATTAAATTGGGGAGTCGGGCTGTAGTGCAGCGGGCTAAGCGCAGGTGGCGCAAAGCACAAGGACCGGCATAAGGATCCCTGTTCGAACCCCGGCTCCCCACCTGCAGGGGAGTCGCTTCACAGGCGGTGAAGCAGGTCTGCAGGTGTCTGTCTTTCTCTCCTCCTCTCTGTCTTCCCCTCCCTCTCTCCATTTCTCTCTGTCCTATCCAACAACGACAACAACAATAATAACTACAACAATAAAACAAGGGCAACAAAAGGGAATCAATAAATAAAATAAATATTTAAAAAAATTCATTAAATTGTAGTAGCAGAAAAATATCAAAGGAAGTACCTCTGAATTTTTTAAATGAAAAAAAATAATAGACCTCAGAGATGATTCATCATAGAGTAAATATTGGCTAAATGGATTTTTGTTGTTGTTAGAAAAGCATGATATAAGGGGCCAGGTGGTGGTGCACCTGGTTGATCGCACACATCACGGTGCGAAAAGACCCAGGTTCAAGCCCTTTGTCCCTACCTGCAGGGGGAAAACTTTACAAGAGGAAGCAGGGCTGCAGGTGTCTATCTCCTCCTCTCCTTTCAATTTCTCAGACTCTATCCAATATTAAATAAACGATTCTTAAAAAAAGAAAAAAGGATGATATATATCTTGGTTAAGAATTAGGGAGATCTAAGTAACGATGTGCTACCTTCTATGCTACTGATAGAATCCCACTACTAGAAAAGTCATGATATGTTTTTCTTTTTCTTAAAGATTTTTAAAAAATATTTTTTTTATTTATTCCTTTTGTTGCCCTTGTTGTGTTTTATTGTTGTAGTTATTATTGATGTCATTGTTGTATAGGACAGAGAAAAATGGAGAGAGGAGGGGAAGACAGAGAGGGGGAGAGAAAGATAGACACCTGCAGACCTGCTTCACTGCTTGTGAAGCGACTCCCCCACAGGTGGGGAGCTGGGGCTCGAACCGGTATCCTTCTGCTGGTGCTTGCACTTTGTGCCATGTGCACTTAACCCTCTGTGCTACCGCCCAACTCCCTTCTTAAAAGATTTTTTAAACTTTATTTAATTTGATAGGACAGAGAAATAGCGAGAGGGAAGTGGGAGAGAGAGACAAATAGGTCCAGCCCTGCTTCACCACTTGTTAAGCTTACCTTCTGTAGGTGGGTCCTTGCACGTGGTGACATGTGTGCTTAGCCAGGTGTGCCACCACCCAGCCCCTCTGTTTTTCTATGCACAAATATGTCCTGACTTTTCTTCCCAACAACCCAATAATAGAAGGCCTAGTTTGGGGTTGTGATTAAGGCATGCCCAGTCAGCAGTGCCGAGACTTTTGCACTCTACAGCCTAATGCGATGCTTCAGAAATATACCGGACATAAAGTAGAAGAGTGCAAAGGTTCTTTTTCAGATGAAATTCTAGGGCAGAGGTTATCAAAGTGTCTAAAAGAACAGAAAGAACATAGTTTAAACTTTACTATAGGTCATTTGGTCTCTTGTAATGATTTGACTCTGAGCTTGAAGAGATAACATAAATGTGATACAAAAGACTTTCATGCCTTAGGCTCTAAGGGCCCAGGTTCAATTCCTAGCACCACCATGAGCCAGAGCTGAGCAGTGGCACACCTGGCTGAGTGCACACGCTGCAGTATGCAAGGGTTTAGGTCTGAGGCCCTAGCCCCTGCCTGCAGGGGGGAAGCTTCACTAGTGATGAAGCAGTGCTGTAGATGCCTCTCTTCTTCTCCCTCATCTCTTCCTCCCTCTCAATTTCTCTGTCCTAATAAAGAAAGAAATTTATTTAAAAATAAATGAAATAAGGGGCCGGGTGGTGGCACACCTGGTTGAGTGCACGTGTTACAATGCACAAGGACCCAGGTTCAAGCCCCTAATCCCCACCTGCAGGGGGCAAGCTTCACAAGTAGTGAAGTAGTGCAGCAGGTGTCTCTCTGCCTCCCTCCCTCTCTACTTCACCGTCCCTTCTCAATTGCTGGCAGTCTCTATCCAACAAAGAAAAAAAAATGAAGTAAATAAAGTATACAACTGCTTGACTTTGCTACTACTATAAAAAAGCAACCAAGGGGCCGGGGCCGGGTAGTAGCGCAGTGGGTTAAACGCACATGGTGTAAAGCACAAGGACTGGCTCCCCATCTGGGGGGCGGGGGGGGGGGAGTCGCTTCACAGGCGGTGAAGCAGGTCTGCAGGTGTCTATCTTTCTCTCCTCCTCTCTGCCTTCCCCTCCTCTCTCCATTTCTCTCTGTCCTATCCAACAAAGGCAGCAGCAGTGGCAACAATAACAACAACAATACTATAGACATACGTGCATCGTTGTATGTAAATAGAAACATAAGAAACATTCTTAGCCTGCCAATTCCTGAAAGAGTATAGCAGTGTTTGGCACTGCATGAGTCCATTAAATAACTTTTTCCCAGAAAGGCCAGTCCAGCCTCCAATCACATGAGTGCCCCCTGTAATATAAACAACTAAACCTTTGTCCTTGCAACAAAAAGAAAGGAGTTCTGCTGCCGGTCAATCCTACCTGCTGCATGAACGACCAAACCCAGAGTGGTGGTGATTTTCGAAGTGCTAGACCTTGCTGCTTCTGGATCTGAAGTGAAGATAAGAAAGGCCGTCAGTCAGTCATTAAGCAAAGTGAGACATAAACTGTTGGGACATTTATCTGGAGGTGGAAAGAGTATGTGAGAGCCCCTAAATTAGTAGATTATTACTATGCTCACCACTTGTCTTTTCTCTTCTGCTTCAAACATGTAGATTTTTTTTTTGCCTCCAGGGTTATTGTTGGGGCTTGGTGCCTGCACTATGAATCCATTGCTCCGGGAGGTCATTTTCCCCATTTTTTTCCCCTTTATTGGAGGATTAATGCTTTACATTTGACAGTGAATATAGTAGTTTGTACATACATAAAATTTCTCAGTTTTCCACATAACAATACAACCCCCCACTAGGTCCTGTCATCCTTTTCCAGGACCTGTACTCTTCTCCCCACCCCCGTCCCTGCACCCACCCCAGAGTCTTTTACTTTGGTGCAATACACCACATTTTCCCTATTTTTGTTGTCCTTGTTCAAGCATGTAGATGTTTTCCCTGTCCTGAGAGGTGTGAGCATGTCTTCACCTAATCCAGTCTTCCCTAAACAATGTATAAACCCCTGTAGTGCTCACCCCTTAATAAACCTTTATCTCTCCATAGAAAAGGTTCTGTGCCTCTGCTCACCTCTCCAAACCAATCTATCACTGTCTACCAGTCCCACTTCCCCAGCCTCTTGCAACTTTACCTTTATTGAACTCAAAATGCCTATCACAGGGCTGAGGAGATGGCATAATCATTATGCAAAAAGTTCCCAAGGCTGGGGGGGTGGGGCGGTAGCGCGGTGGGTTAAGTGCACATGGCGCAAAGGACAAGAACTGGCTGTGAAGCGGGTCTGCAGGTGTCTGTCTTTCTCTCCCCTTCTGTCTTCCCCTCCTCTCTTCATTTCTCTCTGTCCTATCCAACAATGACGACATCAATAACAAGAACATTAATAACCACAACAATGATAAAACAACAAGGACAACAAAAGGGGGAAAATAAAAAACCTCCAGGAGCGGTGGATTCATGGTGCAGGCACTGAGCCCCAGCGATAACCCTGGAGGGAAAAAAAAAAAATTCCCAAGGCTAAGGCTCTAAAATGTCTGTGACATTTGCCCTTCTCCATTTTACTGCCTCCATCCTAACCTAAACATTCTTCAAGTCAAATCTAAATTAGCTATCTGCAAGAATCAAACTGGTTTCCCCTCAGCGATAATGCCCCCATCTAACTCACATTCATTGTCTACCCTTACAGAATCTTCCTTCAAAAACGCCACCGTCCTGATGTGTCTCAACTAGTTGAGACTCTGCTTTTTTTTTTTTTTGCCTCCAGGGTTATTGCTTGGGCTTAGTGCTGCTGGCACTAATATTCAATGCTCCTGGCGGCTGCTTTTTACATCTTATTGGGTAGGACAGAGAAATCGAGGGGGGGAGTGGAGGCAGAGGGGGGAGAGGAAGATAGACAACTATAGGTCTGCTTCACCACTTGTGAAGAGATCCTCTCTGCAGATGGGGAGCAGGGGGGACAGAACCGGGATCCCTGCATGGGTCCTTGTGCTTTGTACTATGTGTGCTTAACCCAATACATCAGCACCCGGCCCCCAATTCTGCTACTTACTCATTTCAGTCGAAACTGCTCTAGTAAGTAGGTTATTAAGCCCTTTATCAACTGGTATCATCTTAGTCCTCACAATTTAGTCCAGTTAAACCAGTTTCTCTGACATTCTGTAGCAGAACATTCTCATTCTTGTATGTACTGAATTTCTCAGGTTGACAATTTAGCACCTAGAAACTGTTCAGATCTAATTCTAGAACCAAAAACTAATTCCATCTGAAAACAATGCTCTCTAGAGTTTTTTTTAATTTTAAAAAATATTTATTTATTTTCCCTTTTGTTGCCCTTGTTTTTCATCGTTGTTGTAGTTATTATTATTGTTGTTGTTACTGATGTTGTTACTAGATAGGGCAGAAAGAAATGGAGAGAGGAGGGGAAGACAGAGAGGGGGAGAGAAAGACAGACCGCTCTCTAGAGTTTTATAAAGTATCTATGCTACTTCAATTTTTTTCCTACATCACTACCTTAGATGTATAAAATGGTTCTTGTTTAACTATGTCTGATATTAAGAAAGTCTTAACTTAAGAAAGTCATATAAATCTGACTATAAAGTCAGACTTGATTTCCATGTTTTAAAGAATATGGTTGCTTAATATATCCTTGCTGGACAATGAAAAAAAGTATTTATCTGTAATCACATGAACTTAACTACTACTATAGAAAATGTTCAAACAAGTAAGTAATGCCAAAGCAATGTAAAGTAAAAAGATGGAGCTACTATAATGCTAGATGCACTCAGCACACAGAAGCAACGGTTTACAGAAAGAGTATATGCCAAGTAAAGTAGCATGTTATTTTTTTACAAATAAAGTTTATCTCCTCATTAAAACACCTTAAGGTAAAACTGTACATTGTAATCTTACAATCTTGTAACAAGCTATTAATAACAAATAAAAACCTGTAAAGAAAGGACAGCAGAGCCCCAAATCTCTCAAACAGCTATTTCAGCATCACCCCAATTTAGGAAAAACAGTCACAGTATACCATGCAACAAGTTCGTTTGGCTTTTCTTTACACATTTTTGTGGTCTAGACTTAAGTAGAATCTTAAATAAAAATGACAGACTTTAAAAGAAAGTATTTATGTCTGGAGGAAAAGACTATTCCAGTATAAATCTAAGAAATGAGCTAGATTTTACTGACAGTTAAAAAGGCATAAGGGGCCAGGTGGTGGTGCACTTGGTGAAGCACACACATTATAGTGTGCAAGGACTCAGGTTCAAGCCCCTGGTCTCCACCTGCAGGAGGAAACCTTCACAAGCGGTGAAGCAGGGCTGCAGATGTCTCTATGTCTCTCTCCCTTTCTATCTCCCCCTTCCTTCTCAATTTCTCTGTATCTATCTGATAATAAATAAATAAATAAAGGCATAAAATCTTGCAGACAATAGGTAAAATCAGGTCACTGGATACCAAGAAACTGCTACAAAGTGACCTCAAAGACAAAAGAAGGAAAAATAAAGGAACACAGTGCGTTCCATTCTTTCTATAGGACTGTAGGTCATTAATGGGCTTACAAATGCATTTCAAATAAATACTCACGGGGGTCGTGCGGTAGCGCAGCGGGTTAAGCACATGTGGCGCAAAGTGCAAGGATTGGCGGAAGGATCCCAGTTTGAGCCCCCAGCTCCCCACCTGCATGGGGGTTGCTCCACAGGTGGTGAAGCAGGTCTCTCCCCCTCTGTCTTCCCCATCTCTCTCCATTTCTCTCTGTCCTATCCAACAACGACGCCATCAATAACAACAATAACTACAACAATAAAACAAGGGCAACAAAAGGGAATAAATAAATAAATATTATTAACAACAACAATAATAACCACAACAAGGCTACAACAACAAGGGCAACAAAAGGGGGAAAAGATGGCCTCCAGGAACAGTGGATTCATGGTGCAGGCACTGAGCCCCAGCAATAATCCTGGAGGCAAAAAAAAAAAAAAAAGATACTGACAAGAATGACAAGAGAAATGTCACCAAGGACACCGTAAAGCAAAGATGTGATGCAGCTGCACAGGAGACTTCTCACTGCTATTTGGAACAAAGCAAATGAATAAAACCATTTATCCTAAATCAATTTTCCAGGATAGGGCTTTGCTAGTGAAAACAAAAAGCCTCATGCTGTCTGGATAATGCATTGCTTTGCTATGTGCATGACTCAGGTCTGAACCCAGCCCATACTGGTCAAAAAACTGGAAAAAAAAATAGTAAATTGCAAGGAAATTAAAAATCTTTCCAGACTAGTGATGCTTTTCATTTTGTCTAATCCCACATTTTCTTCCTTCTCCGAGTCACAGCATAACGTATGCATGATTTCATCACCTGGGAACTTTTCCATCTGGAGATGGAACAGCACCAGAGGTTCTCCCAGTCCACAGTACCTCCCAGGGGAAGCCAGAGCTTGAGCCCAGGCCACACGCAAGCTAAGGCATGTAGCCTACCCACTGAGCTGTCTCTCTGGTCCATTCTTCACCCCCCTAGACCCCCCCAACTTTTTAATTAGTGATTTAGCAGTTGTTTTAATAAATTATAAGGCTTTATACCTATATGTGTTGGTGTGTATAAGTCACCACACCTGGGGAGTCGGGCGGTAGCTCAGTAGGTTAAGTGCAGGTGACACAAAGCGCAAGGACCAGAGGAAAGATCCTGGTTCCAGCCCCTGGCTCCCCACCTGCAGGGGAGTCGCTTCACAAGTGGTGAAGCAGGTCTACAGGTGTCTATCTCTCCCTCTCTGTCTTCCCCTCCTTTCTCCATTTTTCTCTGTCCTAACAATGACATCAATAACAACAAAAGGGAAAATAAATATAAAAAAAGTCACTACACCTTCACACTATTTTTTAAGTAGTGATCTCCATTTATAAAACATTTCTGAGTTTAAGGTTATTTGTTAACAGACTGCTTTGATAGGAGCTTACTCTGCCAGGTAAAAGTGAAACCCAGACATCAGTTTAGATCATCTGGTCAAGGTATTGCCCAATTTCTTCATTTAGTTCACTGCTTTGCCCTTGCAGCTAGTAAGTAAATCCAAGTAGACACTCTTGACTTAGTATTTATGATCCTTACCTGAGCTGACTTTTACTATGAAGGTTGCAGAAACCGTGATTTCCCGGTTCTAGCCCTCTATTCACAGCTGCCAGCTGGCAGTGAGCAGCGTGCTGTTGTAAGCAAGTGCCCTACATTCTCCATCTCCTGACCTACCTGACTGCCTTTCTAGGTTCGCCCAGTGCTGTTTTTCCAAGGTTTACACTTCACTGCTGTTCTTAGTTATTTTGGTATGCAAACTGCCCCAGATCTGAACAGTGGGAACTCCTTCAAGCTGTTTCCTATATCCTGTGACATATTTTCATCTTCCTTTATCTTTTGATCATGAAATGTCCCAGGCTCACTGTGTATTTACTCTGCGGGTCCTGGAATCAGCCATTTCTCTCAAGCACGCTGGTATGCTCACTGCTGGTGAACAGCCTCTATACTCCCAGGTCCCGGCTGCAGACAGAGCAGACGTGTACATAAATGTCTATGTATATACATACACGCACCCACAGATGTTTTAGAAATCATCAATTCAACAGCTACAATTTCTTTTTTTCTTTTCGCAGGAACACTGATTTTGACTCATCCCTGGAGGGTTCTTTCTCACCTTTCCAGCATTTCATATTTGTATTCAGCCGTCCCAGAACTGGTTTTGCATTTAACACTATTAAAAATGAAACCTGGGAGTCAGGCGGTAGCACAGCAAGTTAAGCGCAGGTGGCACAAAGCGCAAGGACTGGTGCAAGGATCCCAGTTTGAGCTCCCGGGCTCCCCACCTGCTGGGGAGTCGCTTCACAGGCGGTGAAGCAGGTCTGCAGGTGTCTTTCTCTCCCCATCTATCTTCCCCTCTTCTCCCCATTACTTTCTGTTCTATCCAACAACAGTGACATCAATAACAATAATAACTACAACAATAAAACAAGGGCAACAAAAGGGAATAAATAAATATTAAAAAAATTAAAAAAGAAATGAAACCTACTGGCCAGGGGAAATAGCTCAGCTGGTAGAAGAAAACACTCGTGGGGGCGGGTGGTAGCACAGTGGGTTAAGAGCACATGATGCGAAGCACATGGACCTGGAAAGATCCTGGTTCAAGCCCCTGGCTCCCCACCTGCGGGGGGGGGGGGTTGCTTCACAAGTGGTGAAGCAGGTCTGCAGGTGTCTATCTTTCTCTCCCCCTCCTCTCTCCATTTCTCTCAGCCCTACCCAACAATAACGACAGCTATAACAACAATAATAATAACCACAACAACAAGGGTAACAAAAGGAAAAAAAATAGCTTTGAGGACCAGTAGATTCGTAGTGCAGGCAGCAAGCCCCAGCAATAACCCTGGAGGCAAAAATAAATTAATAAAATAAAATAAAACAATAAAGGACTTGCACACCTGAGGCTCTCATGTCAGGGCTTGATCTGGCACTGTACTGCACAAACCAGAGTGGCATTTGGGCATCTCCCCCCACCCCTGCCATGGCACATGAAATAAAATGAATCTTAAAACAGAACAAAAAACAAAGCCCACAAAAAGAGCCCACTCAAAACTAATGATGCAGTAATGACTGAATTAGTTATTTTTTATTCCCTTCAGTGACTGTGTTACTCATCTGAAATGCATCTATTTCAGTTAGCTCCCTCATCCTTGTCTATTTCATTTTATTCTTTAATATGGAGAAAGTTAATATATTTCCAATGGGTAAAGCTATATTGAAAAAAGTAAGCCCAAAGTAGCAACATAAAAATGCTTTTACCTTTACCTTAGCCCCAGGTTCCCTATAGGTAACCAAGCATTGTTTTCTAGCAGACTTTTAAGGCTCCCTTCCCCCCCCCAAAAAAAAAAAAGTGTGTGTACAAGTAACTGACTTATGAACAACTTACAGGTTTGAGCAAGTTCACTTAAACACACTAGGTTCAAGCCCCTGGTGCCCACCTGCAGGGGGAAAGCTTCATGAGTGTTGAAGCAGGTCTGCAGGTGTCTGTCTCTCTCCCTCTCTTCCCACCCCTACCAATTTCTTTCTGTCTCTATCAAATAATAAATATATAAAAATAAATAAATTTTTAAAAAGAGAGAGAGAGAGCCCAGCACTGCTCAGCTCTGAGTGCTGGTCACTGAACCTGGGAGCTCTGAGCCTCAGGCATAAAGTCTTTTTATATAACCATTATGTTGTATCCCCAGCTCAAGTGAATGCGTTTTAATTTAAGAAATTACAATTTTCTTTTCTTTTTTTTTTTTTACAATTTTCTTAACACTGTATTTT
The DNA here is from genome assembly GCF_950295315.1 of Erinaceus europaeus. NCBI lineage: Eukaryota > Metazoa > Chordata > Mammalia > Eulipotyphla > Erinaceidae > Erinaceus > Erinaceus europaeus. The sequence continues at coordinate 23,246,781 of NC_080177.1, forward strand.
CCATAGGTGATTTTATTGAAAGAATATAGAATATAATGCATATATCATACAAAATATCAATCAACTATTCACGTCAAGTTGTTTAGTCAGTAAGTTTTGGCAGTCAAAAACTGCTTAAGGCTCAAATACACAAATACACATCCCTTCTTATACAAAGCATAGCATATTAGAGGCTCTTATTTACATTTTTGCTTCCCCCCATTTAACAATATCTCCCTACTGGTTCAGAGATCTGATAATTCTTTTTCAGTTTCATAGAACTCTATTTGCATGTACACATCACACTTCAACTGAATCTCTGTGACTGCAGTTTTAAGTGCTTTCACAATGACAAACAGTGCTGTACGGAATAATCTTGTACACGTGTTATTTCCACATTGGAACCTTACTCTCAGAATAAGTAGAATTTGGGATCAAAGCATTAATACATATGTATCTTTGTTAGATGCTGTCAAATCCCCTGCCACAGGAGTTGTACTTTGCTTTCTCACAGAAATGGATAAGAATTCTGCTTTACCAGTAAGCCTGTCCCACCCTAGCACCTGTATACCTGAGTGATGCTATAAACTCTCTTTCCTTACATAAATCTTTTTTTTTTTCCTGGAAGGTGAGAGAGGAAAGGAAAGTTATGGGAGAGGAGAACCAAGAACCATAAGCATTATGTGCTACTTGACACAAAGAAGTTAACTTCTGGGGGGCTGCGTGGTGGCGTATCTCACTGAGTACACACATTACAATGCACAAGGACCCAGGTTAAAGCTCCTGGCCCCCATCACAGTGGAGAAGCTTCATAAGCAGTGAAACACTGAAGCAATGGTGTGTGTGTGTGTGTGTGTGTGTGTGTGTGTGTGTGTGTGTGTGTGTGTGTGTCTGCTTCCCTGTCAGCTTTTGTCTCTATCCAAAACAAATAAAATTTTTTAAAAATTAACTTCTTCCCTGAATTCTCACAAATACTCTCTTATGCCACAACTCAGTAGTTCCTTAAAACTGAATAAAATGTTCACTGGAACCTAAGGAAGACAAGTTTCAGCCCTGAATAAGGGCACATATATATACTAATTATCCAAGCATCTGTGAACTTCTAAACCACAGCTTCACTGCACTGACAGAAAGGGCTCGAGCCACTTACCATCAGTAGAATGCACATGGGAGCTGCCAATCTGGTCCACCAGCAACATGAAAACGAAGCCAAGCACGAGAGAGACACCGATATAAGCATGCAGCTGTGTATGCTCATGGCTGTGTTCATGTTCGTGGGCAACTCGCGCATCTGTCTCTTTGGCTGACGCAATCACATTCTGGGTTTCACTTGGTTGGTGATGGTTTCCTAGAATACAATGAACCACACAGAGAAAATGTGTTTTCTCCACTTAGACATTTTTATGCATGAGTTTCTGTCTCTTTTGTATTTCAAGCCCTACATTTTATCACAGATATACACTTGTACTGTACTTCAAAGAGTAATAAACCCCTTGAATCTAAAGTACATAATGCAAAAGTTGCCAAGTATTTTCTGCTTTTGGTATGTCAGCCTTCCAACTACCGATTATTCTCTATACCTGGAAAGCAAAAGCAAATTATGGTGCTAAAAGAGAGGGAAAAAAAGTCTTACGTCTTTTATATTTTATTTATTTTCTCTTTTGTTGCCGTTTTTTTTTTTTTAATTGATGTTGTTAGATAGGACAGAGAGAAATGGAGAGAGGAGAGGAAGACGGAGGGGGAGAGAAAGACAGACACCTGCAGACCTGCTTCACCGCCTACTTCACAGAAGCGACTCCCCTGCAGGTGGGGAGCTGGGGGCTCAAACCAGGATCCTTAAGCCGGTCCTTGCACTTCGAGCCACGTGTGCTTAATCTGCTGCACTACCACCCAGCTCCCAAAAGTCTTATTATTTTTTTAAAAGATTTTATTTATTTATGAGAAAGATAGGAGGAGAGAGAAAGAACCAGACATCACTCTGGCACATGTGCTGCCGGGGATCGAACTCCAGACCTCATGCTTGAGAGTCCACTGCGCCACCTCCCGGACCACCAAAAGTCTTATTTCTAAGGCATAGTAACCCAAATATTTCTCTGGTTGAGAAATTTTTTTTAATTTCATCATAAATTATAATAATATTCTTATAAAAATAAGTGAATAAATAACAGTACCAGTGAAAACCAAATACAATAAATTTATCTAATTTTATATCTATCTTGGTATGTAGAAATTATAAATAAAAAGCTAATTTAACATGAATTTTTAACTTTAAAAGTATCAGGGAGCTATCAGTAAAGAGGTATCAAAAGGAGAGAGCAGTTTAAATTCAGTTCTAGAAATTCCATGATTGTCAAGACTTTGAATGAAAGTAAATGACAACTGCTCAAGTAATGTGTTACTTGTTTATATCCACATATTTGATACTCAAGTGTTTCAAGGATGGAAATTTGATCTTTAATTCATTTCTTGAGTTGGGGTTAACACACTAGATGTTTCTCATTTATAATTAAGTTTTACATGCAAAAAAATTTTTGCGGGGTGTCAGGTGGTAATGCAGCGGGTAAAGCGCAGCTGGCACAAAGCGCTAGGACCAGCATAAGGATCCCGGTTCGAGGCCCCGGCTCCCCACCTGCAGGGGCATCGCTTTACAGGCAGTGAAGCTAGTCTGCAGGTGTTTATCTTTCTCTCTCTCTCTTTCTCTCTGTCCTATCCAACAACGACAACATCATCAACAACAACAATAATAAAAAAAAAAAGGCAACAAAAAGGGGGAATAAATAAACTTTTAAAAATTGCAGTCTTTTATTTAATTCCTTTAAAAAAATTTTTTATTATCTTTATTTATTAGATAGAGACAGCCAGAAATAGGAAAGGGTGATAGAGAGGAAGAGAGAAAGAGGACACCTGCAACAGTGCTTCACCATCTGCAAAGCTTTCCCCCTGCAGGTGGGGACCGACTGGGGGCTCCATCTGGGTCCTTGCACATAGTAACATGTGCGCTCAACCAGGTGCACCACCACCGGCCCCTAAGCCTGCTTTAATTCTTTTTTTTAAGTATTTTTAATTATCTTTATTTTATTTATTGGGTAGACAGAAATTGAGAGGAGGGGGAGATAGGAGAGAGACGCCTGCAGACCTGCTTCATCGCTCATGAAGCTTTCCCCCTGCAGGTGAGGACGGGGGGTTCAAAACTGAGTCCTTGCACACGGTAACAGGTGTGTCCAACCTGGCCCCCCTGCTTTAATTCTTTGAAAATATTTTTCGTTAATTTTTTTCTTCCACTGGGGTTTCACCACTCCAGGGTAACTTGTTCAAAGGCAGAGACAGACAGAGACAGAGACCACAGGACCAAAGATGCCTCAGTAGTGTGGCATCTCCATCTGGTATACTGTGGCTTCAAGCATGGCAAAGCACGCATCATCCCAGGCAGGCTAACTCACCAATCTCAAAAATCGCACCTGTGGGTTACAAAGCACAGGCTATCTGAAATAATAAACCTTAGTGGTCCAGAAGGCGGCATAGTGGGTGAAGTGTCGGGTTCTCAATCTTGAGATCCTGAGTGGCACTCTGGTTCTTTCTCTCCGTCTATCCACTGCATTAATAATAATTAAATTTTTTTTTAAGTCTTTTAAAAAGACAATAAAAGGGCTGGGGAAACAGCATAATGGTTATGCAAAAGACTTTCATGTCTAATGCTCTGAGGTCCCAAGGTTCAATCCCCAGCATCACTGTAATCCAGAACTAAGCAGTGCTCTGGTCATTCTCTGTATCTTTCTGTATCTCTCATTAAAAAAGTAAATAAAATACTTTTAAAAGACAATAAAATAACAACACACATTTTTCTAATTCCTGAAAGATTTTTCAGCCTTATTTATTTATTCATTTATTTATTGTGTGCCAGGGTTTCATACCTGTCCAATTCCACGACTCCCAATGAGCTCCATTATTTTTTCCTTTTAAGATAGAGGCAGAAAAGAGGTGGGGGGGCAGGGAGCACCACTTCTGCCCTTGTGAAGCTTGGGGACCTAGGGCTTTAACTGGGGCCCTTGTGCATGGTAATAATGTATGTGCTAGACCAGGTGTGCCTCCACCACTTGGGTTCTCACACCCTCAAAGTAACTAAGCTTTTAAAAAAAAAATTTATTTATTCCTTTTTGTTGCCCTTGTTGTTTTATTGTTGTGGTTATTATTGTTATTGATGTCGTCGTTGTTGGATAGGACAGAGAGAAATCAAGAGAGGAGGAGAGAAAGACACTTGCAGACCTGCTTCACTGCTTGTGAAGCGACTCCCCTGCAGGTGGGGAGCTGGAGGATCGAACCGGGATTCTTATGCAGGTCCTTGTGCTTTGCGCTAACCTTTTTTTTTTTTTAATATTTTATTTATTTTATTTTTGAGAGAAATGCAGAGAGAGAGGGAGAGAGACACAGAGAGAAACACCAGAGCACTGCTCAGCTCTGGCTTATGGTGTTGTGGGGGATTGAACCTGGGATTTAGGAGCCTCAGGCATGAGAGTCTGTTTGCATAACCATTATGCTATCTCACCCGCCCTTTTTTTTTTTTTTTAATTTATTAGAGACAGAAATCGAGAGCGCAGGTGGGGATAGAGAGGGAACGAGTGAGACACCTGCAGAGGAAGAGGGAGACAGACAAGGCTGGGGCCTTGATAATACATGATTACACCTTTTTAGTCATGCTTCCTTCAGGAAAGACAGAGGAAAGACATCATGGCACCAGAGCTCCCCCTGGTGTCATGGCATCTCCCATGTGGTATGCTAGGGCTTAAACCTGGGCCACACACACAGAAAGCCATGTGCCCAGGTCTCTCTTACTTGCCTTTTAAAATTAAACTCTCCCCCACCTACAGGGGGAAAGCTTCACGAGTTGTGAAGTAGAGCTGCAAGTGTCTGTCTCTCCCCCACTCTATCTCCCCTCTCAATTTTTCTGTCTCTATCCAATAATAAATTAAAAAATTTAAATGAAACTCTCTTCTTAATAAAACTACCAAGGTGTAATTTGATGCAATAAATGTAAATTTTACAAATGTAAAAATTCTGGTAACTTCCACCAACTTCAAAATAACCCCAGGAAAGTTTTCTTGGGCTGGGGAGATAGCTCAGTATGCTAGAGCACAGGTTTTGCATGCCTGAGGTCCCAAAGGTCCCAAGTTCAATCCCTGCTATAAACCACAACTTAATGGTACACTACTTTGGTTTTTCTTTCTGTATCTCTCTCATAAAATGAATCATAAAAAGGAAAAGTCAGGGGCCAGGTGGTGGCATACCTGGTTGAGTGCACATGTTACAATGTGCAAGGACCCAGGTTCGAGTCCCCAGTTCCCCCCATCTACAGGGTGAAAGCTTCACAAGTGGTGAAGCAGTGCGCAGGTGTCTGTCTATCACCCTCTCTACCCCTCACTTCCCTCTCAATTTCTGACAGTCTCTATACAATAAAGATAATAAAAAAATTTAAAAAGGAAACTGAAAAAATAAAAGTTAAAAAAAAAGTCCTCTTGTGTTCCTCTGAAGTCAACACGCCACTCTTGATTTCAGGCAATGACTGATGAGCTTTTTATCCCCAGAATTTCCCCTGCTCTAACACTTACTATAAATATGCATTCATGTTTTTAAAATTTGTTAAAAATATTTATTTCCTTTTGCTGCCCTTGTTTTATTGTTATTGATGTCATCGATGTTAGATAGGGCAGAGAAATGGAGAGAAGACAGAGAGGGGGAGAGAAAGACAGACACCTGCAGGCCTGCTTTACTGCTTGTGAAGCGACTCTCCTGCAGGTGGGGAGCCGGGGCTTGAACCGGGATCCTTACGCCAGTCCTTGCACTTCGTGCCATTTAAGTCTCTTTATTTAGAATAATGTTTTGAGAGGCCAGGTGGTGGCGCACCTGGTTGAGCACACACACTACAATGCATAAGGACCCAGGTCCAAGCCCCTGGTCCTCACCTGCAGGGAGAAAGCTTCACAAGTGGTGAAGCAGGGCTGCAGTTGCCTGTCTCTCCCTCACTGTATCTCTCCCTCTCCTCTTAATTTCTCTGTCTCTATCCAATAATAAATAAAAATATTTAAAAAGAAAAGAATAATGTTTTGAGATTTCTCTATGGCTTGTAGTATCAAGCAATCTGTTTCTCTCTCTTTCTTTGCTGAGTAGTGTCTCATCATATGCAGGATTTACTTACCCATTTATCTGTTGATGGGTATTTGGGTTCTCATTTTAGTGTATTATAAATAAGACTGCTGCTATTAGCTTTCAAGTCTTCTTGTGGGTATGCATTTTCTTTCCCTTTGGGTGGGTTGTTTGTATGTTTAACTTTATAACAAAAACAAGACAAATAAACAAAACTGTCAAACTGTTTTCCAAAGTACCATTTAACATACCTAATAGCAATATATGAGAATTGACTCCTTATGCTGTTAATGTTTGGTGTAAGGTGTTTAAATTTTAACCATTTTACATACATAGTATTTGCAACAGGAAGTTTTTCTTTCCAATTTTAATGACATCTCTTTCTTTTCTGGTCTTATTGCAAGCTAGAATCTGATCAGGACCACAAGTACAATGTTAAAGTACAAGTGGCGGGGGTCAGGCCGTAGCACAGTGGTTTAAGTTCACGTGACACAAAGCAAGAACCCGCATAAGAATCCCAGTTCGAGCCCCTGGCTCCCCACCTGTAGGGGAGTCGCTTCACAGGTGGTGAAGCAGGTCTGCAGGTGTCTATCTTTCTCTCCCCCTCTGTCTTCCCCTCCTCTCTCCATTTCTCTGTCTTATCCAACGACAACATCAATAGCAATAATAACTACAACAACAATAAAACAAGGGCAACAAGAGGGGAAAAAAAAAAAGTACAAGTGGCTGGGAGGAAGCAGTCTTACAGTCTTGCTTTGTTCCCAAAGTTAGACCACTTATGTGGGGAAGGGTTTCAAATAGGTCCTGTGTCTATAGGGGCATTTCTGCGGTCCCTAGTGTGCTGAGAATTTTGATTTTTGCTTTTTCAGAAAGAAAGAAAACACACAGAGGAAAGACACCACACTGCTTTGCTATCCATGAAGCCCCCTGGCACCAGGTGCCACAGCTTGAACTCAGGGCCTCTTTTACGGCAAGATGGGTGCTGTGCCAGCTATCTGCTCTTACAGAAACTGTCTGCCACTCCTGCTGTTGCTAAGTGTCATTCATTCTCCTTCGGGTGTTAACTTGTGGAGGGCAGAGGGTTATATCTCAGATCTCTGAATCAGTATAGGGTCAGGAACCTAGGAGATAGTCAACAAATAGATGTCAGAGAAGGAAAAGAGGCAATAGAAAAAAAAAAAGTTCTTTTCCATAAAGTTTTTTATGTGGCTTTTCACTTCAAAATTTGTTGCAGTCAATTCTTTCCAAGGAAAAATTACTCTTAAAAAATAGAAACAAATGCAAATGCAAATAGAAACAAAATGCAGTCTTTTAGTCTTAAGATAACTGCAGACATATCTTCATTAAGCTAGCCTTAGTAGGTAACAGTTGTCTGGGCTAAGTTAGGTGAAGGTTTATATTAAGAGTTTAGGTAAAAACATGGCTTAAAGTTTGTCAGACACATTATAATTAGTGAACACTGTACTAATAAAGGTGAATGCTTTTGCAGTATCCATAGTTCTGAGATCTCAAAACTCAAGATATTTAATTCAAGTTTATACCCATATATTATTTACAAGCGAGTTTTTAGGGCTACCACACCTGTTATACTCAGGGTACTGTTTGGTAATTCTTTAAGCTGATATATATTCCATGTCATACACTCTGGTTCAGAGTACACAAACCAAAGGCTTTATCACTGCCTATCACACATCAGACATTTCTCAGGTCATTACCAGAGTGTTCAGCAAATCATTATGAGATTGATTCTCTGCCTAGACATATTCATCTAAAAATTTTCCAGTAAGTTCCTTTAGTGTGTAGCTTTGTCTCTAGGTCACAGACTTATGTCTTACTGTACTGACACAGACTTACTGTACTGACAATAAAATCAATTTACCATTTGCAGAGATTCACTACAGTTTGTCCTTCAGATTAACATATATTTCTATAAGGGTAAAGTGTCTGCTGACTCAATCCTTTAGGTAATCTTTTTTTAAAAAAAGTGATTCTGTACTTTGATTTTACTATTTTTAGTCTCTGTTGATTCTTTTCATTTATTAATTTCTACATATATTTTTATAGGATTTATAGTTCTCTAAGCTTTCTCTTCCTCTGGCAAAAACCAGCAGTTCTTCTTCTTCTTCTTCTTTTTTTAATTTACTGGCGAGAGACAGCCTGAAATTGAGAGAGAAGGGGGAGATAGGGAAAGAGGCAGAGAGACACCTGCTGACCAGCTTCACCACTCGCAAAGTACCTACCTTGTGAGTGGGGACTGGGGGCTTGAAGCCACCCAGGTCCTTGCTCACAGTAACATGTGCATCCAACCAGGTGAGCCACCACCTGGCCCCGAGAAGCAGTTCTTTACATCTGACAACTGTTTTCAGTAATAAGAATAAGTAGATTTTACTTATAGTGTTTCTCATATAATTCTTCTTCTCATATAGAAAACCACCATAGAGGGAGTCGGGCTGTAGCGCAGTGGGTTAAGCGCAGGTGGCGCAAAGCACAAGGACCGGCATAAGGATCCGGTTCGAACCCCGGCTCCCCACCTGCAGGGGAGACCCTTCACAGGCGGTGAAGCATGTCTGCAGGTGTCTATCTTTCTCTCCTCCTCTCTGTCTTCCCCTCCTCTCTCCATTTCTCTCTGTCCTATCTAACAACGACGACAACAACAATAATAACTACAACAATAAAACAACAAGGGCAACAAAAGGGAATAAGTAAATAAAATAAATATTTTAAAAAAAGATTAAAAAAAAAGAAAACGCTAAAAAAAAAAACCCACCATAGTTCAATGTATAAAGCTGTATTTTTTTTTTAAAGATTTATTTATTTATTTATTTATTTATGAGAAAGATAGGAGAGAAAAGAATCAAATTTGGAACCTCACGCTTGAGAGTCCGAAGCTTTTACCACTGCACCACCTCCCGGACCACAAAGCTGAAATTTTAAACAGGTGCTAATGAATCTTTAACAAAAACTATTTGTGTTTGTGAAAGAAAAAAACCTGAAAATCAGAAAATTTAGGCTTCTTTAGCAGATAGTATGTTGGTGATTTTTACATTCTTTAAAATGTTGCAGATTGCCAGTGAGACTATGACTATCTGTTCTGGGCATGGGGGTTAGCACAGGAGGTACGTCAACACCAACTTGCATGCCCGAGGCCCCAGAGGACATAGGTCCAAACCCCAACACCACTTTACACCAGAGCTAAGTAGTGCTTTTCCCCTCAAAATATGTCTTTAAAAATCCTGTTCTGAGGGGCTGGGTGATGGTGCACCCAGTTAAGTGCATACATTAGTAAGCACAAGGATCCATACAAGAATGTGGGTTTGAGGCCCTGGCTCCCTACCTGTAGGGGAGCTGCTTCACAGGCAGTGAAGCGGGTCTGCAGGTGTCTGTCTTTCTCTCTCCCTCTCTGTCTTCCCCTCCTCTCTCCATTATTCTCTGTCCTATCCAACAACAACGACATCAGTAACAACAACAATAACTACAACAAGGGCAACAAAGGAAATGAATAAGTAAATATTAAAATATTGTTAAAAATGACCACCAAGAGCAGTGGATTCATAGTGCTGGCGCCGAGCCCCAACAATAACCCTGGAGGCAAAAATAAATAAATAAATAAATAAATAAATAAAATTAAAATCCTGTTCTGGATACTGGCTGAGTTTTTTGAACAAGTTATTTAACTACTTTGTGACTCTATATACTCATACACAGAACAGTATTTATTCCCAGAGGATCATTGTGAGGATTAGGCATTATAAGCGAAGGACTTAACAGCTTTAACACCTGGTATGGGGTAAGTGTTCACAAAATGTCCAGTCACACAGCTACATATTAATAAGAATTAATTTGAGAGATTCATTTGTTAAACATCTTTTACTAAGGGGGTCAGGTGGTAGCGCAGTGGGTTAAGTACACATGGCGCGAAGCACAAGGACTGGCATAAGGATCCCAGTTCAAGACCCCAGCTTCCCAACTGCAGGGGAGTCACTTCACAAGCGGAGAAGCAGGTCTGCAGGTGTCTATCTTTTTCTTCCCGTCTCCCTTCCTCTCTCCATTTCTCTCTGTCCTATCCAACAATGAAGATATCAGAAACTACGACAACAATAAAAACAACAAGGGCAAGAAGACGAAAATAAATAAATATGTAAAAAAAAAAATTTAAATCTTTTTACTAAAAAATTGGTCTAATTAGTCAGGTGAGTACTGAGCACTTAAAAGTGCTGGGAAGAATGGGGGAAAAGGGGCAAACATCAGAGATTTTAGCAGATAAAAGTAAAGGTAGAGGAGATGCGACATTCTAGTACACACTACTCACGATTCAGAATCTTGAAATAAAGTATAACAAGAATCTTAAAAAGTTCCACTGTTTCTGTGAGAGAGAGCTTATGTTCACACGTATCCATAAACTACTGCAAAATATATACCTGAAAGCAGAAGTACACTAGAGTTTGCAGTGAGTACCTCCCTAACACTTCCTCTCCACTATTCCAAGCTTTGGGTCCATGACTGCTCAACAATTTGTTTGGCTTTGTATGTTAACTCTCTTTTCAATCACCAGGTTCCAGATGTCATCAGGATGCCGGCCAGGCTTCCCTAGACTGAAGACCCCACCAATGTGTCCTGGAGCTCTGCTTCCCCAGAGACCCACCCTACTAGGGAAAGAGAGGCAGACTGGGAGTATGGACCGACCAGTCAACGCCCGTGTTCAGCGGGGAAGCAATTACAGAAGCCAGGCCTTCTACCTTCTGCAACCCACAATGACCCTGGGTCCATGCTCCCAGAGGGATAGAGAATGGGAAAGCTATCGGGGGGGAGGGGGTGGGATATGGAGATTGGGTGGTGGGAATTGTGTGGAGTTGTACCCCTCCTACCCTATGGTTTTGTTAATCCTTTCTTAAATAAAAAAAATTTAAAAAAAAAGTTCCACTAATGGTAGAACAAGAGTTAGTTAAATAGCAAGTGCTTTTCCTGTGACTTAAATGTAGAGCAAACTGACATTTTCTAACCATATGATGGTAACTGCATATCTTTAAAGAAACTAGTAAGTAGCATTCATTCTTGGGGAAATTGGTGGGTTAACAGTTCTGATGATGATCCTGACAAGTATGAATACATCACATTTACATTTAGGTCTTTGGTCCCAGCTGCCACCCTAAGCACATCAATTCTAATGTTCTGAAGAATTACGGCGATTTCAAATTTTATTTCCACAATAAACAAGCACTGCAGTACTCAATAAACTATTTTTTCTTAAAACTCCTGTTTCTATAGAAAGACATACTTCTTACATGAATGCTGATAATTACCTAATTCCAGTGATTTTGGAGCTGTAATTATGGAAATGTGTGAGAGGTTCCTTCCATTAGCTAGGATTTAATAATGCTTATTAAAGTGTCACTTATTAACATCTGAAAAAATGTTAATTACCACAATTATAAGGTCCACAGAGAACTAAACCCTAAACCTTTTTCTGTAGTAACATATAAACAAGCTCCTTGCTTGAAGTTCAGAGAAAAGTTAGTATGATCTACAATAAAGAGAAAGGGGAAAGGGTGGGGGAGACAGTAGCAGAAAATAAAAGTGATATGACTAATTGCATCTGTATGAGGAGAAATAGAGGAAATTTGGAGACAATGGAGTTTAAGTTAGGATGATCACTGAGCTACCTCAAATACTTCTACATCGAGTGAGGCATCATATTTAATTTTAAAAAGAACAGTGAGGACGTTTGGTACTGGTCAAGAAGTAAAGCCTCTATGGACTCAATTATGAAAGAAACTCTGGTTAAAATAAAACAAACAAACAACAAAAAAACTACCCTGAGAAAGGGAAACAGCAGCAAGAGGAGACATTGTGACAAAAACTTCAAAAAGAACTCTTATTCTTCAGGCCAGGGGCCCTGCAGAGAGGCTACAAAGCAGTGTTGATGTAGCCACATCTTTTTTCTTGAGGGCATCTTAGTTGCAGAATTAAAATAGCATTAATACAGGCAGCTAGAACCTGGGGGTGGGGGGTGGGGCTTTCTGGCCTGTCCATTGTAACTGGAAAATGTGCCCCAGAGATCTAAAGAGGAATGGGGATGGCAGTGGGATGGGAGTGGTAGGAGGTAAGAATCAGTTATTCAGTTCTCTTTTCCCACGCACTTTGCCCCAAGCCCCCACTCCACTGCTAAGTCACACAGGACTATAGGATGACAGTGCAGACAGTTAAAACTATTAGAGGAACTCCATCTGATCAGAAGACTACGAAAAGAGTATCCTGGGGAGCCAGAGTATGTAAAGAAATGGAAGGAAGGAAGGAAGGAAGGAAGGAAGGAAGGAAGGAAGAAAGGAAGGAAGGAAGAAAGGAAGGGAGGAAGGAAGGGAGGAAGGGAGGAAGGGAAGAAGGGAGGAAGGGACTGAGGGAGGAAGGAAGGGGAAAAAAAAGGTTGGGGGGAGGGGGTCCCCATAATCTTGTTTATAAATGGAATAGTTCCCATAGACGATTTACTTTTTTCCTCCATAAATCATGGTCTTTAACTTTGGTTCTAAACATAGCTATTAAAATGAATTAAAAAAAAAATCAAAATATACTCTAATTTAAGCTAAAAAGCTTTGGGCCCTGCTTTTTAACTTTAAGGCATGTGTGTTCTCTACTATAACAACATTGTACAAATTTACAATCACATGCATGATCTACAGTAAAAAAAAAAGTTTTGGTTACAGTGTTTTTAAATTGGGGATCACAACTCAGCGCCTATTATGCTATAACTAATAGGCAGCAGCAGTGTCACATACTACGCCACTCCCTCCATAGTCTAGCGCAAGGGTCAATGAGAGCCCAGAAATGTTAAAAATCTTATGCCTACTTGGATAATCTGTATACATTTTCTATAGGTTTTCTTTTTTTTTTTTCTTTCCCTCCAGGGTTATTGCTGGGCTCGGTGCCTGCACCATGAATCCACCGCTCCTGGAGGCCATTTTTCCCCCTTTTTGTTGCCCTAGTTGTTGCAGCCTCGTTGCGGTTATTATTGCCATTGTTGACGTTGCTTTGTTGTTGGATAGGACAGAGAGAAATGGAGAGAGGAGGGGAAGACAGAGAGAGAGGGGAGAGAAAGATAGACACCTGCAGACCTGCTTCACCACCCGTGAAGCGACTCCCCTGCAGGTGGGGAGCAGGGGGCTCGAACCAGGATCCTTACTCTGGTCCCTGCGCTTTGCACCACGTGTGCTTAACCCACTGCGCCACCGCCCGACCCCCTCTAGGGGTTTTCAACTGATGATAAAGAGGTCCTACTATTTGTAAATCTCACTATTTGTAGGCCGAACTAGTTACAGCAGCTGTTGTAAGCAAATCCTATTGTGCTTACAAGCAGACGACAACATGATTCGGAGGTTTTCGGCTCTTCCACTTCAGTCCTTCCGCTGTTTCCTCAGCTTCACATTATTTTCCAGGATGGAAAAGCTGTTGGTGTGTCCATGCACAGCAGCCACAGACCCGTTCTGGTGTTCTTTCAGGTGCTCTTTCCTCCGGGAGGCCCCCTTCTTATAAGTCTGAATGTAGACGTTTGTGAAGAGAGTAACCAGAGAAATCATGTAGCCAATCTGGAAGTATAGCCAACCAAGACGGAGCACGGCCAGATGATTCCTCAGCCGGTCCGGATAATTGTCAGTGCGAACTGAATCAGCTGGCCCTGAGTGATGGACTTCTTCAATCACAGGTATGGTTGCATGGAAGGGATAGACAACAGACGAGGACATGATGGATGAAGCTGTTCAGTGTGGCACCAAGATAAGAGTGGCACAGGGGACCCTGTTCATCACAAACCACCAGATGCTCAGCATGGAGGCATGGTGGCAGACATGCAGGACAGTGATCTGGTGGTTGTTCTTGCACAAGATGAAGAAAAAGGTGTCCATGAATTCTTTAAGTTTGGAGAAGTAGTACCACCACAGAACTTGGATAATCTTCATATCAGATTCTCCTGCACTACGTGTGCCCTGACAGAAGAAGTTGTATCTGCCTTCCCATACTCTAGTTAACTAACGGGCTTTTTCCATGTAACCAAGTTACAAACAGCACTGCTGCAAACCCTATGTGCTTTCTTACTGCTGAAGGGGGAAGCTTCATGAGTGGTGAAGCAGGGCTGCAGGTGTCTCTGTCTTGCTCTCTATCGCCCTCTCTATCTCCTTTCTTGATTTCTCCCTGTCTCTATCCAATAATAAATAAATAAAAATGAAAAAAAAATAGACCATTAGCTGCATCTTTATCTTCAGCAAATGTTTGGTTTAGAGTTCAATACCCTGGGGGGGGGGGAAGATGGTCCAGCACCTAGTTGAGTGCACACATTACCATGTATAAGGACCCAAGTTCAATCCCTAAGCCCCCACCTACAGAGAGGTAGCTTCACTAGCAGTGAAAGTGCTGTAGGTGTCTCTCTTTCACTCTTTCTGTCTGAGGGTTTACTTCTTGACCAGTACCAAAAGTCCTCACTGTCCTTTTTCAAATTAAATATGGATGCCTCACTTGATGTAGAAGTGTCTGAGGTTAACTCAGTGATCATGCTAACTTAGTCTCCAGACAGGGGCTTGAATCCAGGTCCTTGTGCACCGTGATGTGTACACTCAGCCAGTTCCACCCCCTACCAGTGAAATTTTTAGAGCTGAAAAATAGAATACTTGAAATAGTAAATTCCATGAATAGGCTCAATATCACAAATGACAGAGGAAATGATAGAGGAAAGCATCAGTGAACTTGGCTGCATGGACAGTGCTGAATCGTACCAACAAGATCACAGGATTCACACTCTAACCTTTCACAGAACAAGTCTGCTAAACCCAACAGATTCAACTCTATTTCAATCAGAATCCATGAATATTTTTGTAGACTTTTTATATCTTTCAGAAAGGCAAAGGAACTAGTTTAACTGAAACCACTTGGATGACAATTAAGAACTTTGGAGTCTACAACCCAATTTTCATAATCTGCTGCTGGTGTTGGTGTTTTGGGCCCAACACGGTTGTGGGGAGGCTTTCTCATACCAACAAGCAATTCAGACACTATTCAGTCAGATGTAATGTCAGATTCACAGGTATAGTGTGCTATGTCCTCTCAGCCCACCTCCTCACTTCAAATTTCATCAGCAACCCCAGATGTTACATGTGTTCTTAACTAGCTGTAATTCTGAGGTTCCTAGGACAGCCAACTTAGGTTTGAGTAATGTGTTAGAACATCTCCTAGACCTTAGGAAACCCAAATTATTACAAAGGATACATACTAAATCTATCCATCCATCCATGCATGCACCCACCCACTCATTCTTATATAGCACCAATTTATTACTAAGACTATTACCCAGAACCAGCTACAAGGGAGAGATGTATGGTATGGAGAGAAGGCAGTTTCCATGCCTTCTTCCCGTGTCTTCACATGGTCACCAGTAAAAAGCTCTCCACAACTGCTCCTGCTGGGCTTGTCACTAGAGGGTTGGAACCTGAAATCACCACCACCTCTGGGGATGGAATAAAGGTGGGAGGTTGAGTTCAACTGCCAGTGTCAACGAGTTCATTAGTCCGGCTTATTTAATGAAAACTCCATAAACAATGGACCGTCAGCTACTTCACCAAAAGCGACCTCATTCACATAACAAAGAACACTTTTATCATTCTCAATTTAGAGAATTTCAAACTGAGGAACTATGAGTCAGGCACTGTGGATGAAGACCAAATATGATATCTATATATCTGAATGACCAAATATACACTTTATTAGGGCCAGGAGAGCTCTCATTTATTTATTTATTTATTTATTTTTAAATTATCTTTTACTGCAAGGGCCTCCATCAAGCATTTTACAAGAGTCCTTGAATATCACTATGTGATTCTATATACATATATACATGTCTACATGAAACACAATCACGAGTGGTCGTGAGAAGTTTGGGAAGCTTTTATGTAGGTGTTTAAAAAAAAACTGTACTACCTAGAAAGGCTTAAATTCAGGCATTATTACAAATAAATCTTTTTTTAAAAAAGATTTTTATTTATTTATGAGAAAGATAGGAGGAGAGAGAAAGAACCAGACATCACTCTGGCACATATACTGCTGGGGATCGAACTCTCTCATGCTTGAGAGTCCAAAGCTTTATCACTGCGCCACCTCCCGGACCACACAAATAAATCTTAAATGTCATCATGAACTAGGCGATTCCACTCACAGATTAATTAGGATATATTCAGTGTCAAGGATGTCAAAAGATACATTTTAAAGAACTTTTCCCAGGATAGCACTCTTGGCAAACAGGAACTGTGTTCAGAAAAAGAAAAGAAAAGCAACACACTAAACTTATGCTTATACCCGTTACACCCCCGCCCCCACACACACCCCAGGTCAATAACATATCGCAGAGAAGGGCCTTCTTTCTCACCCTCAAGAATATCTTCATAAAGTGCGTGTACTCCTTCTGGCACGATGACTGCCAGAGCAGTTCCACAGAGGAGGCCGGCACCCAAAACAGTCACCAGTTTTAGTCGCTCCTGGGAAGAAGACATAAGAAACAGCTCATAAGGTTAATGAATGAATGAGAAAATATTTTTGACAGTGTAATCAAGGCTGTGAGCTCATTTGTGAGATCAAAATCTACAGAGGCCAATGGACCTGAAAATGAAGTTTTCAAGAACCAATGCCAATTAAAAGAAGCAGGTGCCATTTTTAACTTACCAGATTGGCAACAGGTTGGGAAAATCTACCTCTTATACATAATAGGGAAAAATCAAGCATACCTGTCTAACACTGAAAGAAATATAAGTTGCTGTAACACATCTGGATCACAATTTATATTTTAAGCCTCAAATATGTGAATTCTTTGATCCAGCAATTTCCCTTCTAGAACTCCATCCTAAAAAAAGAAAGAACTGGGAGTCGGGTGGTAGTGCAGCAGGTTAAGCGCAGGTGGCACAAAGCACAAGGACTGGCATAAGGATCCCGGTTTAAGCCCCCGGCTCCCCACCTGCAGGGGAGTCGCTTCACAGGCGGTGAAGCAGGTCTGCAGGTGTCTATCTTTCTCTCCCCCTCTGTCTTCCCCATCTCTCTCCATTTCTCTATGTCCTATCCAACAATGACGACTTCAATAACAACAACAATAAAACAACAAGGGCAACAAAAGGGAATAAATAAATATTTAAAAAACAATTAATAAATAAATAAAAGAACTGTGCAAAGACAACCACTATACTTTTGAGAGTACATATTTAAAATAGCCTACAGGTTCAAGAAAGGAGAATGGTGAAATGAACTATGATACCTCACAATAAATACATAAGTCAGTTATTAAATAGGTATGATGCACTGCTATGAGGGGAGAGGTGGTAGCAAATAACATGTATTGGTAATTCCATATTTTTTAATAAAGTAAATATTTTTTATATATTTATTTATTTTCCCTTTTGTTGCCCTTGTTGTTGTAGCTATTACTGTTGTTGTTATTGATGTCGTTTTTGTTAGATAGGACAGAGAGAAATGAAGAGAGGAGGGGAAGACAGAGAAGGGGAGAGAAAGGTAGACACCTGCAGACCTGCTTCACTGCCTATGAAGTGACTCCCCTGCAGGTGGGGAGCTGGGGACTCGAACTGGGATCCTTACACCAGTCCTTGCGCTTAACCCTCTGTGCTACCGCCCAACTCCCGTAATTTCATATTTTTTATAAAAAGTACTTATACACATAAATAGAACACATGCAAACTAACAAAATTTTATTTTGTAGCATAAACATATTTGTAACATAAATTATTACTCATACAGTGAAAGTGTGTTTAGAGATGGGGTTGGTAAACAGCAGAGCACATCTGTTTTTCCGACCATGTCCAAAGAACTGAGTTTGAGTCCCTGGTCCCCGCCTGTAGGGGGAAGCTTCATAAACAGTGGTGTAATGCTGCAGGTCTCTCTGTCTCTACAAGGAAGAAAGGAAGGAAGGAAGGAAAGAAGGAAGGAAGAAAGGTTGGGCCACAAATAGTGCAGGCACTGAGCCCTAGTGATCACCTTAGTGGCCAAAAAAATTAATCAGTAAATTAATTTAAAAATTAAAATAAATGAAGAGGAGGTGGGGAAAAGGAAAATGTGTTTAGTTCAATGCTAACATGTTCTATAGTAACTACTGAGTAAGACTTGTAAGCAAGAAATTGATGAACAAGAGCCACAACACCTGGGATACAGGAAAACAGATTTTTTAAAAACAGATAAATAGATTTTATTTCATTTCAATTGAATTTTTAATTCTCTTTTTCTTCTTTTTTTTTTTTTAAACCAGAGCACTGCTCAGATCTGGCTTATGGTGGTGCAGGGGACTGAAACTGGGACTTTGAAGCCTCGGGTATAAGAATTTGTTTATATAACCATTATGCTAAATATCCCCACCTGGAAAAGAAAATTTAAAAAAATTATTCATTACTGGATAGAGACAGTGAGAAATTGAGAAGGGAAGGAGAGATGGAGATGGAGAGTGACATCTGCAGCTCTACTTCACCACCCGTGAAGCTTTCCCCCTGCATGTGGGGACCAGAGGCTTGAACCTAGATCCTTGCAATTAACCAGATGTGCCACAGCCTGACCCTGGAAAACAGAACTTTTTCTTGATGTATCAGACCCAGATTGGCTCACACATTTCTTTCTGGGCCCCAATTCTCAGTGAAGGTTTTCTTTTCTATCATAACACAAGCACAGAGAGAGGCTGGGTAATGATTCACAAATTTTGGGTTGAGTGCAAGCAGGTCATAAGAAAGAACAGGTTAAGAGCAAGGCACAAATATAAAAACCCTGTGGTGAAGGGGAGGGTGGCCATTGGGCTTCCTGGTGCCACGGGGGGGGAGGGGGGGATGGTACACAGTCATTTGGTGATGGGAATGGTGTTTATGTACATTCCTATTAAAGTGTAAACATAGAAACCACTATTTAATTAATATGAGAGAGAAAAATTGATCATATGTCTACAACTTCTTAAAACACAGACTGAGTCTTTAATACATAGGCTGAGTCTCTGATATGTGGACTCCCTCAGAAGCCTAGACCAGGGAGAACAGAAGCTATATACAAGATGTTGGGTATTATATTCCAAACCCTAACAAAGGGACTTTCCAAAGTTAACCCAATCACCAAATAATGTGATGATAACAGTAACTATCCATTGTTTTCTTGAACCCTAAGACAACAGGAACCTCACATTTCCACTACAGAGCCTATATTTCCCCTAGTCCTGGAACCTTAGGGTGGGGCCCACTTTCCTACATGTTGCTCTCAATTCAAATAAAATAATATTACATCCGCGGATCACAACCTAATCAACGCAACGAGTGCCACCACAACATGCTTCACTTCAGACTGTATCCAGAGACTTCAGGTGTGGAATGACAACCCTTCAGCTTCATCACTCGGGTGAGACCTTTCCTTTCACAGTATTCTCTAATTCCATTCCAGGTGGCCCACTCCCCAATAAAGTCCCCAAACCTAGATATAGTCCAGGTCCCCTGAGATAGAGCATAGGTTCACACGTGCCCATAAACTAGGGGAAAAATATATACCTGAAAGCAAAAGTACACAAGAGCATGCAGGGAATACCCGCCAACACCTCATCTGCACTATTTCAGTCTTTAGGTCCATGATTGTTCAACAGTTTGTTTGGCTTTGTATGTTAACTCTCTTTTCAGCCACCAGGTTCTGGATGCCAGCAAGATGCTGACCAGACTTCCCTGGACAGACGACCCCATCAATGTGTACTGGAGCTCCATTTCCCCATAGCCCCACCCTACTAGGGAAAGAGAGAGGTAGACTGGGAGTATGGACCAACCAGTCAACGTCCATGTTCAGCGGGGAAGCAATTACAGAAGCCAGACCTTCCATCTTCTGCAACCCACAACGACCCTGGATCCATGCTCCCAGAGAGATAGAGAATGGGAAGGCTATCAGGGGAGGGGATGGGATATGGAGATCGGGTTATAGGAATTGTGGAACTATACCCCTCTTATTCTATGGTTTTGTTAATGTCTCCTTCCTTAAATAAAAAAATAATAATAATTAAAAAAAAAGAAAGAGCGCGTTAGTAAAAAGTTAACAGCTTAAAAGCTCTCAAGGCCATGCAAACACTATAAATGGAGGGGGGTTAAACTTGGAATTTATAAATGTCCTCTGGATCTGGTACAAATATTCACAATTATTTTTATTTTATATCAGATTGACATACAAAATGCTGTTGCTACTTATATACAATTTTAAGTATGAACCCCCTGAGAAACCACCATGACAATCAATGTCATAAATGTCTATATTTTTAACTCAATTTTTTTTTGTTTTACCCAGTGAAAGACTGACATCTAATATACATAATATAAGAGATTATGTTTCAAAGTCTCTTAAACATATAAATGTATTCTATATGGCTTCTGGAATCTTAGCAGTATGAAAAGTGGGTTAAAAAACTACCGGAGTCGGGTGGTAGTGCAGTGGGTTAAACACACATGGTGCAAAGCACAAGGACCGGCATAAGGATCCTGGTTCGAGCCCCCGGCTCCCCACCAGCACGGGAGTCGCTTCACAGGCGGTGAAGCAAGTCTGCAGATGTCTGTCTTTCTCTCCCTATCTCTGTCTTCCCCTCCCCTCTCCATTTCTCTCTGTCCTATCCAACAATGATGACATCAATAACAACAATAATAATAACTACAACAATAAACCAACAGGGCAACAAAAGGGAATAAATATTTAAAAAAAAACAACAAAACTACCAAGGGGGGGGTAGTTGTATATGTTGCAAGTGAAACAGTTTTGATGGCTTACTGGTATATCGGGTACTCTGTCTTTCTTAGTGACCTTTATGAGGATAGGAAATATAGTAGTGCCTGTATTCACCTTCTAATACAGTGACAGTGAGACTGAGTGTGTACACATACACACGCGTATGTACTGTCTCTACGGGGAAATGAGTTCTCAGCTGAGATACTTTAAGTACCACCACCCCCATGTTTGGGAGGAAGGGAAGGGGTACATATCTCAGTGTCTCTACTGAACACAGAGGGACTACTGCTGCATTGCCAGCACCAACTAAAACTTGCCCAACAGCAAGAAGGGAATCCGCCCACCCCTAACACACAAGCTAGGTCAGCCCTTCTACACTCAGGATGGCCATCAGCTACTTAAAAACAGGATTCTGAAAGAACTCAGTGGCTGGGGCACTGACTTGGAAGAATGACTCCATGTCAAAGTGAACAACTCGGTACCTGAACTATTTTCTGTAAAATAAGAATATTTCTACATGTCTTATGACAACAGAAGAGAAAGTGGTTGAAGCTCTTTGGGAAAGTTACACCAAACAACCGTTGTGACTACTTTTAAGTTTTAATTCAAAGATGTTCTAAAAAACCTTTGTTCTCTTCCAAGTCACTAAGTTCACAAAAGCACTGCTAATCACTTCATTCAGGAAACTAACTGTCATAGATTGGAGAACACATGAAAAACAACCGTATTTTGAATAGCAGGTGACCGTGGTAACTAGTAAATCTTTTCATCATCCTAAACAATTCCTAAGAGTCACTTTACTTTTCTCATCAGGGTTATTTCTGGGGCTCAGTGCCTACACAGTTCCACCACTGCTGGTGGCCTCTCTGCCTCCCCCCCACTTCTAATAGAGACAGAGAGAGACACCTGCAGTTCTGCTTTTTTTTTTTTTAATTGGGGGATGCTTTTACAGTTGTCAGTAAATGCAATAGTTTGTACATGCAGAACATTTCTCAGTTTTCCATATAACAATACAACTGCCACTCGGTCCTCTGTCATCCTTTTCCAGGACTTGTACTCTCCCCCGACCCCAGAGTCTTTTACTTTGGTGCAAGCAGTTCTGATATTTTGCTTGTGAAGCTCAGGTCTTTAATCATTGTAGCATGTGCACTTTCTCAGATGTGCTACTGCCTGACTCCAAAGTGACCTTTGCTTTTTAGGGTAAAGCAGTGAAATGAAACTAAGAATATATTTCAGTTTAGGGACCTGATATGGTATGTCCACAATTCAAAGTACTAAAAAAAAAAAAAAACACTAGAAAACTCTCCTGTTAGCATTTTGACTATGCTCTATGTTTAGAAATGGAAATAAAATTTTGCAATTTAACAGAAAATAAGGTGTGACGGTAGGAAATATATGTATGTACATAAAAGAGTTAACTGCCTCAAGAATTACTTGGTTGGCTGGGGGCTTGGCAGTGGTGCACACAGTTAAGCACATATAGTACAAAGCACAAGGACCTGTGTAAGGATCTGGGTTTGAATCCCGGCTCCCACCTGCAGGGGGACGCTTCACAAGCATCTGCAGGTGTCTATCTTTCTCCCTTGCTATTTCCCCTCCCCTCTCAATTTCTCCCTGTTCTTTCCAATAAAATGGGAAAAATGGCCACCAGGAGCAGTGGATTCATAGTTCTGGCACCAAGTCTCAGTGATAACTCTAGAAGGTAAAAAAAAAAAAAATTACTTGATTGGTAGCTCACATCATATACAAAAATATATTCTTTGTTGTTGTTCTTAGGGCTTCATCACTTTGGGTTGACTTTTTCAGAGAAATAGACAGACAGACAGATCACAGCACCAAAGCTTCCCCAGTGTGTGTGTGTGTGTGTGGGGGTGTCGGGCTTAAAGCTGAGTCAAGTGAACAGCAAAGCAGTATCCAGGTGTGCTATTTTGCTAGTCCCCAAACTTTACTCTTGATGGGTAATATACTTAAACTATCAAACCTAAGTTTTAAAGGTTCTGGAAGATGTGGTCTGGGGAGGTGACTCAGTGGATTAAATGTTGGACCCGCAAGCACTGGGGCACTAATCTTGGGCAAAGTAAACTAAAGTTATATTATACTGCTTCCCCCAGGACATTCCACATCCAATGACTAGTTCAGCAACTATACTTTTGTGTAATTTAATAGAACTGAAAAAATATATATATATATGTGTGTGTGTTAACATGCATCTCTTATTTTAAGACTGCTCTCATCAAAGTCCTAGGCAGTGAGGAAGGGATACAGAATGACCAACACCCAGCACACTACCGTTTTCTCCAGTGTGAATCAAGTCTGAACAAGACTCCACACAGCCCATTGGCAGTCTCACTGACTTAAGAACCAAAGTGCTGATGAAAAGAAAGAAAGCAGCAATTTCTGAGATACAACAACTGCCTTCAACCAACAAAGACTTTCTCCATATGCTCACAAACCTGCTTCTAGGACATACTTCCTAATGCCAATATCCACTTAGTCTTCACTACGATGCAGTAAAGCTTTCTGCCTCTTAACGTAGCAATTGTGGGACCCCAAGCTAGTTCAGTTCTCTGAAAGAAACACTACTGCAATTACGAGGGCTCCTATTGTGGCTATTCTGCTACTCAGGCTTTCCTGTAGCAGCACTATGTGTATTAGTACACTTAGCACAGAGCTACTTTTTTTTTTTTTAAGCCAGACCACTGATCAGCTCTGGCTTATGATTGATGGTGAGGAGGGGGTGTGTGTGGGGATTGAACCTGGAACTTTGGAGCCTCAGGCATGAAAGTCTCTTTGCATAACCATTTTGCTATCTACTGATGCCCAAAGCAACTCTTTAAGCACTTGTCTGTATTGTCTGTAAGTGTGTGTGTGTGTGTGTGTGTGTGTGTGTGTGTGTGTGTAGCTTTTAAGTTCTCTCCCCTGTTTGTACAAGGAAAACTTAAGATACTTAAAAGATTCAAGAAAATAACACTATAATTTCTGCCAATTTGCCAATGGCCTGTAGGCTTTCCCTTTCCTCGTTCACTTGGCATAATGCTGCTCAACATGTTCTAGGAGGTAACCAGTCATGTTTTATTAATGCTACTTCCTCCAGCCTTAGAAAACAAGACAAATGTGTCTTTCTGTATGACTTCTAAGGAATTAAATAAATGTAATCCTTAATATTGCTAGATGTGACAATAAGTAAATAAATGAATCCCATGCTGGAAAAGAGCCAGGGAAAACACTGTCAATAAATATATCATTAATAGGTAAGGTCAAAAACAAAAAGAAACAAAAAAAATAGGTAAGGTCAATTGAATGAACAAAGAAAAATCAATCAGGCCAGGTATGAGTGATGGGTGCAAGGTGCAATTGCCCAGGAAAAAGGAAAGCAGGAAAATGTCAGGCCCTGCCCCCACCTGCTCTGGCAGAGGAGATAGCATAATGGTTATGCAAATGACTTTCATGCCTGAGGCTTCAAGATCCCAGGTTCAATCCCCAGTACTACCATTAGCCTGAGCTGAGAGGTGTTCTGGTATACATTAATTAATTTTTATTTATTTATTTATTTTTTTTTTAAATTATATTTATTTTCCCTTTTGTTGCCCTTGCTGTTTTTGTTGATGTCGTTGTTGGATAGGACAGAGAGAAATGGAGAGAGGAGGGGAAGACAGAGAGGGGAAAAGAAATATAGACACCTGCAGACCTGCTTCACCACTTGTGAAGCGACTCCTCTGCAGGTGGGGAGCCGGGGGCTCGAACCGGGATCCTTACTTCAGTCCTTGCACTTTGTGCCACGTGAGCTTAACCGCTGTGCTACCGCCCAACTCCCACATTAATTAATTTTAAATGAAATTACCTTAATAAAGCTTAAAAATATTTAAGTGGTAGTCTTCTGAAAATCTGACCATTTTGACTTTATATATATGTGTGTGTATATATATATCTGTATATATATATATATATATTTATTTTCCCTTGTTTTTTATTGTGGTTATAGTTATCATTGTTGCCGTCATTGACATCACTGTCAGGGCAGAGAGAAATGGAGAGGGGAGGGGAAGGGAAGACAGAGAGGGGGAAAGACAGACAGACACCTGCAGACCTGCTTCACCGCCTGTGAAGCGACTCCCTGCAGGTGGGGAGCCGGGGGCTCGATGCAGGATCCTTACACTGGTCCTTGAGCTTTGCACCATGTGCGCTTAATCCGTTGCGCTACCACCCGACTCCCCATTTTGACTTTTTATTGCATGGCATCTTTAACAAGTGTGCTGGAAAGTATAGTTGGCAGAACTGACTGGACAACTGTAACAACTTGTGACGTTACTTAATGATAATCCTGGCACATACCACATGCCGTTATTTATGAGATCATAAGAGCCTATTTGTCAGCCTCCTAAGTCCACATGTACTGTTTGGCATGAAAAACTAATAACAGATATATATGCCTGTTTAAATGTTAAACAGTTCAGAAAAACAATGCTGAGAAGGTATTTTATATTTAAGTGTTGTTGATACATACTTTTAATGTATAGTGATTTTTTTTTTTGTCTCCAGGGTTATTGCTGGGGCTCGGTGCCTGCGCTACGAATCCACTGCTCCTAGAGGCTATTTTTTCCCATTTTGTTGCCCTTGTTGTCATTATTTTTATTGTTGCCACTGATATTGTTATTGTTGGATAGGACAGAGAGGGGGAAAGACAAACACTTGCAGACCTGCTTCACTGAACTCCCAACTGCAGGTGGAGAGCTGGAGGCTCGAACCCGGATCCTTATGCTGGTCCTTCCACTTTGCGCTACAGTGCTCTTAACCCACTGCGCTACAGCCCAATCCCCTAATGAATAGGGATCTTTAAGGAAACCAAACAAATAATAACACAATTGCAGTACTGTGCATATTGTCATGACAAAAAAAAATCATTTCATTGGTAAAAAATTAATAAAGGATATATTTTAATCTATCAAATTAGCAGTTTTAAAATTAACAATGATAATACACAGTGTGAGAATACAGTGTGATTTGTATTTATTATAAAAATCTAGCAATACAAACAATCTTTTTGGGTAATATTTCATTTATTTTAATGAGAGAAATACAGAGAGATCAGAACATTGCTCAGCTCTGGCTTGTGATGATGCTGGGGACTGAACCTGACATTGTAGAGTCTCAGGCATGAAAAGCTTCTGCACAACCATTATTACATCTCCCCAGTGCACAAACTGAGAATCTTAAGCATATTCATTCACGGGAGTCGGGCGGTTGCATAGCAAGTTAAGCACATGTGGCGTGAAGTGCAAGGACCGGTGTGAGGATCCCGGTCGAGCCCCTGGCTCCCCACCTGCAGGGGAGTCGCTTCACAGGCAGTGAAGCAGGTCTGCAGGTGTCTGTCTTTCTCTCCCCCTCTCTGTCTTCCCCTCCTCTCTCCATTTCTCTCTGTCCCATCTAACAACGACAACATCAATAACAACAATAATAACTACAACAATAAAAAACAACAACAGCAACAAAAGGGAAAATAACTATTTAAAAAAAACAGCATATTTATTCACATTCTTTTCCTGCATCTTCTCACTGCCCGCTCTCTCCAACCCCAACCATGCTGCTTCTCCCTGGACCTGAACGTATGTTCTCATGGCCCGGCCACAATGACTAGCCTAGCTTTTCCCCATTGCCTGTTTTGCTGTACCTAAATAACCACAATATAGTAAACTCCCCATTTGTTTAAACCCCCCCCAAAATAATATTTATTCACTTTTGCACTATTATTCCAGTCACTCAACATTTGACATCATATATCTGCCACTTGGAGCATTTATCTTACTTCAGGTCTCTTTGCACAGGAAATTTCAGAGTTTGAGAAGCGCTGTGCCAGAAATGGGGACAGAGATCAAATACAGATCATGACCAAAGTTCTGCTAGAAATCTGCACTCTTGCAGGTGTCTTCGCAAGCTGTTCAGAATCATACAGCAGAGAAGCACTATACAGGAAAGGGAGAGGGAAGGAGTGGATACCATTGGAAAGGAATTCTCCACTGAGAGCTAGAGAAGCTGGGAAGACTGGCAGGTGTTTGGGACTTGAAAAGCTCCTTGCAGAGGAGAAGGTGGACACTAGGAGGCCAAGCTGGAGAAGACACCAGCAGCACAGCTGTCTGCACAGGGGAGGCCAATGCACTGCAGAAGCGGGACACAGAACAGGTGCCTGCATAGATGCTGGTTGCAGAGAAGCCTGCTGAGCAAGCACGGCCAGAACTACAAGGAGACTCTTACAACTTCTCTCTAGTGCCCTCTATTCATCAAGCATGGTGCCAGCTGGCAAAGAAGAAACATTTAAAGGGCCCAGATCTAGTTTTGCAAAGTAGTCAATGAAGAGTGATTTGGAACTGAGAGGCAATAAATTGAGTACTGATATATACTAGCCTGCTGGAGTTGCATGAAGAAGATAACATACACGGGAGCTGCGGGAGAGCCAAGGCCAGCAGAGAGCAAATGATCGTCTACTTAGTTTAAGCAAAGAGCTTCCTGGACCTTTAGATTAGTGAGGTGTCTGGGAGGACAAGGTCTGCACAACAGAGCAGCTCCCAATACTTTCCTCCTGCATTTTTATTGCAGTAACTACTATCAGGCACTTTCTATGCCACACATGTTCTATTATAAGCACTTTGAATATATTAACTCATTTAATCCTCACAACAATTCTATGAAGTAGGTATTCTCACTTTATAACAGAACCATAGGAAGTCAAGCAACTTGCCCAGACTCACACAGTCAGTAAACAGCAGAGCTTTGAACTTAGAAGCATAAGGTCCTAAGTTCAACCTCTGGCCCCACATATGCCAGAGTGCTGCTCTGGCATCTCTTCCTCTTCCCTTTATATCAAATGCGATAAATAAATTTTTTCTTAAAAAATAAAAGAGATGGATGGGGGAGACATTATAATGGTTATGTAAACAGACTCTGATGCCTGAGACTCTGAGGTCCCAGGTTCCATCTCGAGGGCCATCATAATAAGCCAAAGCTGAGCAGTGCTCTGGAAAATGACATTAAAGATAGTACTAGCTTAGCAGATATTTTCGTATCTTCTTTATGAAGTTTTATTTTAAAAAAAGGAAAGTGTTTGGACTGTGTGTCAAACTGACTTTTTGTGTTCATTTATTATTTGTTAATCCTGCGGACTGAACTCATAAGCTCAAGCATTTGTTCGACTGCTGAGTCACCTCTCTGGTCCCCTAGATTGAAAATCAAACTGACATAAATCTTTTTTTTTTTTTTTTTATGAGAGCACTGTTTGGCTATCATTTATAAAGGTACCGGGGATTTAACTTGCGATTTTGGAGCCTTTTTGCATAACCACTATACTTTCTCTCCCACCCCACTTAATATTTTAGAAAAAAAAAAACTTTTAAGGAAGATAACAATCAATCACACTGTATTAAGATTTTGCTGATTCAAGCTTTATCAGACAAAAGTCCCTAAAAACAGTAACTTTATTAGAAAATAATCTGAGCAAAAGCAAAGTTACTAGTTTCCAAAAATAAGTTACAGAAAATACAAAGTTTAAAATGTTAGAATTTGGAAATGAAGTCCCCAGTAGGCATGAAGTTCAGTGCAGAAGAAAATAAAATTTTAATATACCGAACAATATGAAAGTCTTTAAAAACACAAGTCTGTAAAATCTACTTCAGAAAGAACTGAGTGTAGGGGACTTCCAGAGGTGTGGCCATGGTGTAGCAAAAAGAAGTGTATTGCTGGGCAAAAAAAAACACATGATGAACAAATCAGATGCAAACCTTTGATTTCAAGTTATACTACCTGACTCAGGCTAATTCCTTTCAAAATTAGCACATTACTAAATTAATCTCTTTAAAGAAAGAGTAGCAGGGCGGAGGGCAGATAGCATAATGTTTATTATGCAAAGAGACTCTCCTGCCTGAGGCTCCAAAGTCCCGGGTTCAATCCCCAGCACCACCATCAGCCAGAGTTTGAACAGTGCTTTGGTTTTAAAAAAAGAAAAGAGTAGCACTGGGAAGGCATGAAGGCAAAATAAGGGAAGGTTTCATATTAAAGGACTGTAGCAATCCACTACTACTAGTCTGCACATTATTGAGGAAACAGGGAAAAAAAAAAAGCCAGTAATTAAACATTCTTCAGGCTAGGTTACTATTCAAGCTTAATAGATTTACCATAACAGAGAGCAACTAGGAACTGTGTTGAATATCTATACCAATGCTCTTACTGCTGGAAAGAAAGGTGAATTAAGAACTACCTAGTGATCTGGGAGGTGGTGCGGTAAGTAAAGCATTGAACTTTCAAGCATGAGGTCCTGAGTTCAATCTCTGGCAGCACATGTACCAGAGTGATGTCTGGTTCTTTCTCTCTCCTCATATCTTTCTCATTAATAAATAAAATCTAAGTACCAAAAAAAACAAACAAAAAACTACCTTTCCAAAAAAAAACACACCGAATATAACAGGGCCAGGAAGATAACACAATGGTTATGAAAAATGATTTTCATGCCTCAGGCTCCAAGGCCCCACCCAGGTTCAATCCCCACAAGCCAGAGCTGAGCAGTGATCTGGGAAAACACACACAGAGACATTACAATATATTGATTTCAATTTATGTTGTCAAATAACATTCTCCTTTTAGGGTTCTGACCCCTTGATTCTGTTAAACTTGTGGAAATCAAAATAGTATAGTGGAACTTCCGTGGAAAAAAATGTCAACTTTCTGCATGCATAACACAGGATCTTCAGTGGCCCCACCCACCTCAAATTAAGAACCCGAGAGCTGAATGTGAAGTTTGCTTCTATTATTAAAAGTTATGCTGGGAGTCGGGCTGTAGCGCAGTGGGTTAAGCGCAGGTGGTGCAAAGCCCAAGGACCCGCGGAAGGATCCCGGTTCGAGCGCCCGGCTCCGCACCTGCAGGGGCGTCGCTTCACAGGTGGTGAAGCAGGTCTGCAGGTGTCTGTTTTTCTCTCCCCCCTCTCTGTCTTCCCCTCCTCTCTCCATTTCCCTCTGTCCTATCTAACAACGACGACATCAATAACAACAACAATAAAAAACAACAAAGGCAACAAAAGGGAAAATAAATATAATTTTTTTAAAAGTTATGCATAAGAGTGTTAACTCTGCCAAGAACTGTAGCAGCAGCTTCCCTCTACAATGTCACTACTTCCCAGCAACCTTCCCAAAAGTTTGTAGAAAGTTGAGAATATCTTACCTCTGAAAAATTAACAGCCAAAGGAATGATTCCAGCCACGTAGCAGCCCACCAACATAGCCAGAGACAACAAACTGATGGAGAAGAAGTCATCCATTCTGCGCTCCTTTATCCACCCACCACTACCAGACTAAAAATTGTCAGTGGCTTCCAAAGGTGATTTAGGTGCTTAAGCGCCTGTGACGAAGCCCAGGTAACGAGTGGGTTTCCCAGGTCCTTCGTAGCCCCACCGGCCGATCTGTTCGCGAGGCACCTTGCTCCTGAACGCAGCTGGAGACGGCCCCTTTCTGCTGATATTAGCACCAAAGAGAACTTTCAGCAAGCAACCTTAGGCTTCTGTCCCTAGATTTTCAGATGCCAGTCACTAGATTTTCGTGAGTTCGAACAGTGAGAGGTGGGCAAAGTCAATGGAGAAAAATCTGCCAGTGGACGTTGGAAGGAGGGCGACACAACGGGTCCGGTCCCCCCTATCAAAACGAAAAAAAAGAAAAAACCGCCCCAGGTGACAGAAAGGAAACGGAAGACAACTCAAGCGAATGTTTGTTCTGCCCGCACCCCTGGCTCCCCCGGGCAGCCCCGCCGGTGATTCCCCCTCCAGGGCTGGGACCAGCCCACCAGTCCCGAAAAACTCTTCTCCGAATGTAGAATAGGGAAAAGGAGTTCTGTAAATCCCCACGTTAAGGTCGTTAAGGTTCAGCAGCAAAGCTGATACAAAGCTGTCTCTGCCCTACAACCGGTATTGTCCCTACTACTCCACTCAGCCGGGCCTAGACCCGAAGCCGCCAGTACTACAGCTGCCATGGCCGCCAAGTGGCACCTCCTCATTACATGCACTTCCGGATTGTCTCACAGTCGCCTCCTTTAGAAGGACACTTCCGGGTTGCAACCGACCTATAGCCCGGGATTTTCATACCGCCATTTTTGAGTCGGGCAGATGAAAGATAGCTCATGTCGCTGTCCCTACCGGTGATCATATTAGCCGTGTGTCTGAGAACGAAAGGACAGAGCACAACGTCTTGAAATAAAAAATGACTCTGTACCGATCTCCGAAACATTCCCCGTGTACGTCCCTGCCCTTATCCAAGATGGCTGAAACAGAGTCAGTCCCTGCTAGCCGTCCGGCCGCTAGCCGGAAATCTGTGCGTCTCGATGGTCCCAAAACCCTTTACGCCGTGCGACTCTGACGACTTCCGGCGGCTCCTCTCGCGGGGATTGGCTGTTGGCGGCGTTGCGGCTTAGCTCGTGTGCGGCGGCGGTGTCTGCGGCGGCTGCAACGAAAGAAGAGTTTGGCGCCATGGTAAGAAAGGCCTTCGTGGCTCTCCGGGTTTCCCGGTTTCCTGGAGGGCTCCGGCCGCTCTGTTTTTCACCCACGCTTTCCAGCTCGGCTGTGCAGCCTCCGGGCCCCTCCATTTCGGGGCTTCCATCCCCACCCCCTTCCTCGTCGCGGAGACGCGAGGCCTGGCGCTAGGCCCCGGAACCCGGGTCCGCCCTGCCGCGGCGGCCGCTGCTGCTCCGCGAGGCGCGCGGTTCCGGGGCGCCGCTTCCTCCCCGCCCGGCCGGGGCCGCGAGCCTGCAGCCAGAACAATGGCCCGGGACTTTTAGCGGCCCTGCTCCCCAGGCTGACACATTTCCCGATTTTTCTTGCATGCAGCTCGTGGGCCAGGGAGGGTTGTCTTTGCAGTCTACTTGCTCCGCGTGTCCTTTGGGTTTTGTGTCTGTGACCGCCGGCCGCGTGTTTTCAGATCACCTGGCTCCTGTTTGCTAAGAGCAAGGTGCCTGCCTGGTGTAAGGCTTTCTCCCAGCCGTCGGCCCTCGCTCTTAGTGATCATTTATTTTCTGGGGGTTAAGAATCTAACCTGGATGGTAGCAGCTGGGTGGGATTTTTGTCTGCCTTCCTTCCTTCCTTTTTTTTCAAATCCACAAAGGGAAGATGCAACCCGCCAGGTGTCGTTTTCCGATTGTTGCGATTGTCCTTCAGTGATGTGGCCTCTTTGAACGAGGAGCTTTACCGGGCGGTTATTTTCTAAATTGAGATAGAATAAAATAAAAAAGAGTTGTCATTAGGTGTTTTTTTCTTAGAGAGGCACCCGGACACTGTTCCAGCACACGAGGTGCTGTCTCCCCCCCCCCCCCCAGCCGCAATGAGTCGCGAGGTCTCGGTGCTCGACTCAGAGTCTCCCAGAGAGGAGGGACTGGACGATGCAATTTCCAGTTCCTTCTAAAAAGTCAACACGTAGTATTTCTGGTTTTCTGGACCACAAGAAGAGGCCATGCAAATTTCATCATGTGGCGAAATAAAACGCATCCGTCTTTCCAGTAATAAGCCAGATTACTTTCCTCTCCGTGAATCGCAGCTGCCTGGTGATCAGCGACAGGAGCCATTTTACTAATTGTGCTTAACTCCTCCACCCCATCCCCCCGTTTGGATTTTACAATCTTATTTTTCTGTTGTAGCAACTAGACAGGATTTTTTTTATCTGTATATTCTCCCCCAGACAAAGAAAACAAGACAAAACCAAACTGCCTAGACAACGGGAAAAAAATTGTTATTTTATTTTTTTTCTTTTTAGTAAACCCCTGAAAGTAGGCAGTGCCGATAAGAAAGTGACTGAGCTGCCAAGAAGGCTGGCCTGGGAAGGTATCAGTTTTGCTAAGTTTGAGCCACACCCCCACTGCACTGGGGAGAGCTTCAGTGCTGTGGGGTCTGTCCCTCTGTCAGGAAATATCACCAGGAGTGAAGCTTCAGTGACTCTTCCCACCCCAATCAAAATTAATAGGGTAGCACTGCCACAGAAGAAAGAAAATGACCATTGTGTGTCCGGGCACATTGTCCATTGCACAGAATTATCAGAATTTAGAAATAATCTCAGGTGACACCGTGTGGGGGTGGGCAGATCGTCTGATGTCTGGGTGGGGTGGCTTGTGTGCAGCCCAGGCTTGAGCCCCAGCACCACTTGGAAGGTGCTGTGATACTGGCACGATGGTGTCCCTATCTGAGTTTAAAAGTGACCCCAGAAAGAATGGAATTCATCAGTTTTGTAAACTTGGATGTTTTACTGTAGTTCTTAGTTTGTAGTCCTTGTCTGGGGGGGTAATAAGTATTGAAAATAAGTGAACTTTGTCAGTGGTTCGTTTTAAGCCTAGGTTTGAAAAGGCAACATTGTTTTGCTACGCCCCACCTTTACTCTCATAACTAATCCGTTAATTTGCCTTAGAGTAAGATGAAAATTAGCATAGTGATAATAGGCATTCCTGGTGTATTGGCAATCCTTATTGCAGGAATAGTTTAAGATAGTTTGGGGAAGGTCCTGTCTTTAAGAGATTGAACAGGAATTAACCTAATGGTTAGGCAAAGAGACTAATGCCTGAGACTCCAAAAGTCCCAGGTTCAATCCTCTGTACCACCATAAACCAAAACTGAGCAGTGCTGTGGTTAAAAAGAGAGGGGGGTTGATTTATTATCCACAAATGGTGGTGGTGGGAAATTTGAGCCAGAGAAATGACTGAGTAGAATGTTTGCCTTGCTGTGTCTTTGGCACAGGTATGAGCCCAGGCATCATGAGGGAGGTGCTAGAGTGATGTGGAGCATCTTTGGTTGTTGAATCTTGGGGCTGGCTGTGAGGGCACCAGGGTCACAGATCAAGTAAGTTGCTGATGATCCTGGCACAGTACAGCTTCTGCAGCACGCATCGGCCAGCCCAATGTGTAACAGTGCCGAGGTTGAGAAATAGCATCGTTAAACAGCGTGTGCCTGTGCCCTGTGATCATTGGATTATTTTGTGTGAATCTAGTTTTTAAAAAGTATAATGATTTGGGCCCTACTCCCAGGTTATAGTGGTTATACGCCTGGACTTACATGCCTGAGGCTCAGAGGTCCCAGGCCTGTCTCCCACTAGCCTCTCCATTATAAGTCAGAGCTAAGAGCACTGTTATAATCTTTAAAAAAAAAAAAAAAAATCCCAGGAAGTGATTCATCTACTACATGTACAGTGTAAGGATTTTCTAGGGTAATAACTAATATTTTTGTGCAAAGACAGAAAAATAACATTTCTCAAATTTTTTGTGGTGATGCTTCCTTTATTTTTTCCCTTCACCAGCCAACATTTGAGTTTGCATTAGCATTAGGAACTTAGAATTTAAAGATAGAAAGTGCTGATGGAGACAGAAAACAGGTTATGATTAAGTTGGGAAAACACACACATTAGTAAAAGGCCGTTTGTGCTGAATACAGGTAATGCAGAAAAGCAACCATTAAGAACTGGAGACAGAACTTCTGGAGGACTTGAATCTGTCTGCTGCTGCCACACTTGGAAGAGGCCTGAATGTTATGGGAGAGCAACGACTTAGTCTTTTAATAACCAGTAATGCGAGCTGTATCATGTTTATGTCTTACTAGGAATTTCTCAAATATGATTTAGAAGTTTAATTTGACATTGTGTTTTTCCATGCAGTCTCACACCATTTTGTTGGTACAGCCTACCAAGAGGCCAGAAGGCAGAACTTATGCAGACTACGAATCTGTGAATGAATGCATGGAAGGTGAGCAAACTAATTAAAAGATAAAAATGTTTTCCCCCTGACATCAGCTACTAGAATGTCTCACTTAAGAGGTGGGCCTTTTCTTATTTCTTGAACTCCAATTTTGAGCCAGGGATGTATGTATTTAAAAACCAGGTTTGGATATTTGAATGTTAATTAGGAGGCTAGTGGTGGTGCACCTGGTTGAGTACACATGCTACCATGCACAAGGACCTAGGTTCAAGCCCCCATCCTACCTGTGGGCGTGGAAAGAGTTTCACAGGGGTGAAAAGCAGTGCTTCAGGTCTATCTTCCCCTTTCATCCCAGTTTCTGTCTCTATCCAATAAAGTGAGTAATTAAATAAAAAATAAATGTTAATTATGTTAACATTTCCTGCAGCAATTACTTTTAAAAAATGCTGGGACTGGGAAGACAGCATAATGGCTTTGCAAAAATGACTTTCATGTCTGAGGCTCTGAGGTGCCAAATTTAATCCCCAGTACCACCTTAAACTAGAGTTTAGGAGTTCTTTGGTTGAAAAAAAAAAAAAAAATCAAAGCCATGGAACTGGGGAAAGTGCAGTGGTAGCACACAGAACTTACCTATAAGAGGTCCCAACCAGAGCACTGCTCAGCTATGATGGCTTAATGGTAGTGCTGGGGATTGAACCTGGGACTTTTGTTGCCTCTGGCTTGAAAGTCTTTTTTGCATAACCATTATGCTAACTCCCCAGTCCAGTTTTGATACAAAATGTCTTTTTTGTATTATTTACACTGAGCACTGTAGAGTTTTGGGTTGCATTCATAACTTAATTGTTGGCTTATTAAATAAACATTAAAAGCCATTTTGAAGTAAAGTTATAGTCCATCACAGTGTTGGGAAATAAAAGTCAGTATAAGTATATAGGTATAACTTACCACACATTTGTACCTTATATCCAGGCTACCATCAAATCCTGCTCTCATTTGAGGAAGAAAAAAAGAGCTGTTTTTCTCTTTTACAGGTTCATTCCACTCACTGGCAGACTTATTTGCCAGTACGAGGCTCTATACACATGGTGCCTTAGCAGATACTCGTCTGTCCTCTGCTGATTTTAGTGAAATCTAGCCTCTTTTTTAAATAAATAATAGTGGGAGTCAGGCGGTAGCACAGCAGGTTAAGCGCACATGGCACAAAGTGCAAGGACCAGCATAAGGATCCTGGTTCGCGCCCCCAGCTCCCCATCTGCAGGGGAGTCGCTTCACAAGTGGTGAAGCAGGTCTGCAGGTGTCTCTCTCCCCTTCTCTGTCTTCCCCATCTCTCCATTTCTCTCTGTCCTGTCCAACAACATCATCAGTAACTACAACTAAAGCAACAAGGGCAACAAAAGGGAATAAATAATTAAAAAAATAAATAATAGTATACTTTATTCCTTTTTTTAATATTTATTTATTCCCTTTTGTTGCCCTTGTTTTATTGTTGTAGTTATTATTGTTGTTGCTATTGATGTCGTCGTTGTCAGATAGGACAGAGAGAAATGGAGAGAGGAGGGGAAGAGGAAGGCCTGACTTCACACATGCACAACACATACTTTACCAGTAAGCACCTAGTAATATTTTTTTTAAGTTAGTCCAGATATTTTTGTAGTCTGACAAATTATCTGCAGAGTGGTTGTATCGTTTTGTATTCCTGTCAGGCGTGAATCAAAGTTTCCTTTTGCTCTGTGCCCTAGATAGCATTCAATGTCAGTGTTTTGGATTTTTCCATTCTAATAGGTGTATAGATAGTGACATCCTGTTTTACTTTACAATATTTTAATGACATGATGCTGAATGTTTTTTTTCTTTGTCATTTGCATACCTTATTTGCTAAGGTGTCAGATCTTTAGCTGGGTTTTGTTTTTTTTGCCAGCAGAATTGTCACTGGGGCGCCAGACCTGTACAATTCCTGTGCTCTTGTGTGCTCTTCATCTCTTTAGATGGAGAAAGTAAAGACATCACAGCACTGGTCCACTTGTGGCCTAACCCAATACAAGTGCTCTTAAGTGGTGGAGGCTCAAACCACATGGCAAAGTGTGTGTTGTCACTTTGAATTAAATTGTTTCTTTAAAAATGTTTTTATTGCTACTGCCACTAGAATTACCGCTAGGGCTCAGTGCCTGCATGGTGAATTCACTGCTCCCAGTGGCTTTTTTTCCCTTTTTTTAATTTGATAGGATAGAGAGAACATGAGTGGGGAGGGGGAGACAGAGTCTGACACCTGCAGCCCTGCTTCAGTATTTCTCACTATTTGTGAAGCTTCTCTACTGTGGGTGGGGAGCAGCGTGGTTTTGAGCTCAGGTCTAAGCACATGGTAGTGTGTGTACGCAACTTACTCTTTAGCTAAGGAGTACTTTGTATAACTGCAGTAGTAGTTCTGTATCAGGTTTAGTTGGCACAGATTTTCTACCAGTATCTGGTTTGTCTCTTCACTTTCTGTCCTCTGATGCAGGAAAGGCTTCAATTTTAATGCAGTCTAGATTTATATATATTTTTATATATTTTTCCATTTTGTGGTTTTGATGTGTCTTTTTAAGGGCTTTATACTTTGGTGTTGTATTTAGGGCTCTGGGCCATTTTGAGTGAATGCGTATGGTGTTCTGTCAATAGTGTGGTTCCCTTGCTTTAGTTTTACATGCAAACATACTGATGTCCTAGCTCCACTGTTAAAAGACTAAGGGACACTTCCACTGTCCCCTCCATTGATTGTCTTGGTGCCCTTGTTGAAAAACCATCAGCCATATATATGATATGATAAAAAATTTCTCGACTCTGCTGTTGATTTGTATGCCTATCCTTCTGCATAAGCAGGACCACATTATTTTGATTGCTGGATTGTAGCTGGTGGTGTATCCAGTTGAGTGCACATATTCCCATGCACAGGCACCTGCCTGGGGCTACCCTCTCCACACTCCTCACCTGCGGGGGGCGGGGGTGGGCTTCACCAGCAGGGAAGCAGATCTGCAGGTGTCTCACTATCTCCCCTCCCCTCTCAGTTTCTTTCTGTCTTATCAAATAAGACAAAATAAGGATTTAAAAAAAGCCACTGGGAGCCCCGGCAGTAACCCTGGTGGCAATAAATAAATCTGGGCATTGAGAAACATAGGGCTTACGGTCAATATGGCCACAGACTAGCAACCACACTGTGCTTCTGCAGCCAGCAATGCAACAGAAGCCATAGCGCACCTGAATCAGACAATTTAGAAACAGCTCCGGGGCCCCAGATGAACTAGGAATTGAGAGGTATGACTCTTGCAACTTTGTTCTAGTTGTTCAAGATTTGTTGTATTACAAGCTTTGTCAAATATTCTGGGTCACTTGTGTTTATTTATTAAATTTAGGATAAACTTGTCAGTTTCCTGATAAGTAACTTACTTTCAATGACACTTTATAATTTTCAGTGTATGTATTTATTTACACTGAGGCTTTGTGATCCCTTTTATATTGGAAAACCTGGATAAAACCTATAATATCATGACTATTATATGACAAAGTAATTAAAGTTCTAATTGGGGAATTAATGTTTTACATTCAACAGTAAGTACAATAGTTTGTACATGCATAACATTCCCCAGATTCCCATATAACAATACAACCTCCACTAGGTCCTCTGAATCCTTCCTGGACCTGTATTCTCCCCACCCGCCCCCCTCAGAGTCTTTTACTTTGGTGTGATACGCCAATTCCATTTCAGGTTCTACTTGTGTTTTCTTTTCTGATCTTGTTTTTCAACTTCTGCCTGAGAGTGAGATCATCCCATATTCATCCTTCTGTTTCTGACTTATTTCACTCAACATGATTTTTTCAAGGTCCATCCAAGATCGGCTGAAAACGGTGAAGTCACCATTTTTTAGAGCTGAGTAGTATTCCATTGTGTATATATACCACAACTTGCTCAGCCACTCATCTGTTGATGGACACCTGGGTTGCTTCCAGGTTTTGGCTATTACAAATTGTGCTGCCAAGAACATATGTGTACACAGATCTTTTTGGATGGGTGTGTTGGGTTCCTTAGGATATATCCCCAGGAGAGGAATTGCAGGGTCATAGGGTAGGTCCATTTCTAGCCTTCTGAGAGTTCTCCAGACTGTTCTCCACAGAGGTTGGACCAATTGACATTCCCACCAGCAGTATAGGAGGGTTCCTTTGACCCCACACCCTCTCCAGCATTTGCTGCTGTTACCTTTTCTGATGTATGACATTCTCACAGGAGTGAAGTGGTATCTCATTGTTGTCTTTATTTGCATTTCTCTGACAATCAGAGACTTGGAGCATTTTTTCATGTGTTTCTCAGCCTTTTGGATCTCTTCTGTGGTGAATATTCTGTCCAAGTCCTCCCCCCATTTTTGGATGGGGTTATTTGTTGTCTTGTTGTTGAGTTTGGCAAGCTCTTTATATATGTTGGTTATTAAACTCTTATCTGATGTATGGCATGTAAAGATCTTCTCCCATTCTGTGAGGGGTCTGTTGGTTTGGGTAGTGGTTTCTTTTGCTGTGAAGAAGCTTTTTAATTTGATGTAGTCCCATAGGTTTATACTTGCCTTAGTCTTCTTTGTAATTGGATTCGTTTCACTGAAGATGTCTTTGAAATTTATGCAGAAAAGAGTTCTGCCAATATTTTCTTCTAAGTATCTGATAGTTTGTGGTCTAACATCCAAGTCCTTGATCCACTTGGAATTTACTTTTGTATTTGGTGAAATACAGTGGTTCAGTTTCATTCTTCTGCATGTTTCAACCCATTGTTTCCAACACCATTTGTTGAAGAGACTCTGCTTTCCCCATTTATTAGTCTGAGCTCCTTTGTCAAAGATTAGAATGTCCATAGGTGTGGGGGCTCACTTCTGGGCTCTCAATTCTATTCCACTGGTCAGTATATCTATTCATGTTCCAGTACCAAGCAATTTTGATGACAGTTCGGACCTATAATACAATTTGAGATCTGGGAGTGTGATGCCTCCAGTTCTGTTCTTTTTTCTCAAGATTGTTTTGGCAATTCTAGGTCTTTTCTGGATCCAGATAAACATTTGTAGCATTTGTTCTATTCTCCTAAAAAATGTGGTTGGGATCTTGATGGGGATAGCATTAAATTTGTAGATGGCTCTGGGTAGTATATTCATTTTGATTATGTTAATTCTACTACCCTATGAACATGGAATATCTTTCTACTTCTTTGTGTCTTTTTCAATTTCCTTGAGTAGTGACTCATAATTTTCAGTATACAAGTCTTTCACCTCTTTGGTTAGGTTTACTCCTAGGTATTTTATTGTTTAAACTGTCGTATTTTAATTCAGCTTTATAAAAATACTTGTATATACTGTTTCAGTATACAAGTCTTTCACCTCTTTGGTTAGGTTTACTCCTAGGTATTTTATTGTTTAAACTGTCGTATTTTAATTCAGCTTTATAAAAATACTTGTATATACTGTTCATATCTGACATTTATGCATTTGTAAGATCTGTTTTCTGCTTCCTCTCAGGTGTTTGTAAAATGTATGAAGAGCATCTGAAAAGAATGAATCCCAACAGTCCCTCTATCACATACGACATCAGTCAATTGTTTGATTTTATTGATGATCTGGCAGACCTCAGCTGTCTTGTGTAAGTATTAGCTACCATGTTTCTTAGACCGTTAGCTTTTTTTTTTCTTCAGATTTGTCAGGTTAAACATTTTTCTAACAAACTTATAACAGTTTGTATTGGTGATGTACTTAATGCCATGAATACCAAGGACAGTAAGTATTACATATCTGGGATTTGGGCTATAGTGCAGTGGGTTGAGCGTGGTGCAAAGCACAAGGACCATCCTTAGGATCCCTGTTTGAGCCCCCGGCGCCCCACCTGCAGGGGAGTTGCTTCACAGGCGGTGAAGCACGTCTATAGGTGTCTATCTTTCTCTCCACTTTGTCTTCCCCTCCTCTCTCCATTTCTCTCTGTCCTATCTAACAACGATGACATCAATAACAACAATAATAATAAACTAAAACAACAATTAAAAAATAAAAGGGCAACAAAAGGTAAAATAAATATTAAATAAAGTATTACAGATCTAATTGCAACACTTTTGGAAGAATGTTGAGTGTATGTGTAACTGATAGTACATACCACCTTATAATGAGAGCTATAGTTAGCAGGTGCTTGCACTTTTATTACACACCACACAATGTGTTAGGCCTGTATTATTTTTCAGTGGTAAAAGTCATGTAGGTCTTATAGTTTTTATTGTAATTGCTAATAAAACTCTAGCTACAGCTATTATGCTATGTTGACTTCTAGTCTGTGATCTGTAAAATTCATTGAACAAATATTTATTGAATGCTAACTACAGTATTGTATACACTTCTTTGAGTTGAATTCTTTTATAATAACATAATCTATTCAGTTTATGAAAAGGGTTGAACTGATAGAGTTGAGAGCAGCACCTGGTAGTTGGTGACTACTAGTAGTTAGAGATTATCATTTTAATTTATGCATATGCCACCACCTGGCTCCTATATTTTTTTAATTCTACTTTAGAAATGAAACTTAGCTAAAATGACAGAATTTGATGAATTTTATTTTTCTGGGATAGCTCTAATTTTTAATATTTATTCCCTTTTGTTGCCCTTCTTGTTTCATTGTTATAGTTATTGTTGTTGATGTCATCATTGTTGGATAGGACAGAGAGAAATGGAGAGGAGAGGGGGAGAGAAAGATACAATCCCCTGCATTTATTTTCCTTTTTGTTGCCCTTGTTTTTTATTGATGTTGTTAGGACAGAGAGGAGGAGAGAGAAAGAAAGACGCCTGCCGACCTGCTTCACCTGTGAAGCGACTCCCCTGTAGGTGGGGAGCCGGGGGCTTGAACCAGGATCCTTACTTTTTTCAAAGACAAATTGCAGCTTCACTTCTCATGGCTGCCATACTGTACTTCCACCAGGTGGTGCACATGACTTTGAAATGCTGTGCTTTGTATTTATGTAATCTCTGGCTTTGTATTGACTGCTTGCCGTGTGGTAAACATATGCTTGCTAGGAGGTTTCGTTTTTTCGCTCTAAAACAAAAAATATATATTATATTATATAATATATAATATTTCACCAGTTGTAAGTAAACTACTTAGTAATATTTTGTACCCTGAAGCCTTTGACTATCAGAGTTTTATTGCCAATATTATCCTTTGCGCTCCTGACCCTCCCTTTTTTTTTTTTCTTCTGGTAAATAAGTGCTAAAATTCTTCATCAGCCCTGGTGTTATTTTGAATAGCAAATCATAAACTATAGGTTAAAATATTATACTTGTTAAGGGGAGAAATTTCTTACAGACGTAATTCTAAATAATGAATCTAGCAAAGCTGAAAGTTATACTAGTAATTGGTGGTGGTCTTTGTTTTGTTTTTAAATACTGAACCTTAAAAGTGGTGTGTAAAGAAAGAATTCACATTTCGGGTCATAACCTGTCAAGTACAACAGTACTTCTATTTAATAAAATAACACTGAGCATCTGGCTTGACCTGAGCCTTGCTTCCTTCTACCATTGGTTGATGGTGCTAAGTAGTTTAAAGTTAAAATTGTATAATCATCTCTTTTACTGTTTCATTATGTTTACATAGGAACATGCACATCTACACCATCGGGCAATTATAATTTGGGAGTTTTAAAAATAAGGCAATTGGGAGTTGGGCAATAGTGCAGTGGGTTAAGCACATTTGTTGCAAAGCAAGGGCAACAAAAGGGAAAATAAATAAATATTTTTAAATCCCTTTCAAAAAAAAAAAAAAAACAATTTGGGCCAGGCGGTGGTGCACCTAGTTAAGTGCACACGTTACAGTGCGCAAAGTTCAAGCCCTTGGTGAAGCAGAGCTACAGGTGTCTCTCTGTCTCTTTCCCTATCTCCCCTCTAAATTTCTTTATCTACTAACAAATAAAATGTTTAAGAAATAAAAATATGACAATTTTTCATAGTGACTTTACCTGTTATCTTTCTTTTCCTCAGTTACCGAGCTGATACCCAGACATACCAACCTTATAACAAAGATTGGATTAAAGAGAAGATCTACGTGCTTCTTCGTCGACAGGCCCAACAGGCTGGGAAATAAGCTGGAAGCATGAGGGGCGTGGGGTTGGGTTCAGAACACAGATGTGGACAGCCTCCTATAGTGAAGGTTTTGTATTGCGGTAACCCTGTTTCCCTTGTGGTACATTCTAACCAATACAGACTGTGTTAGAGAAAATGTGAGGATCTTGTTCAAGCTAAAGTCCTCTTGCCCCTTTCTCCCACTTTTTTTTTTACTTCAATCATTTCTATGATGTTTTAGATGGAGGTGATTCTTTGTCAGTTTATGTTGGTTCCAGTCCTTCCAATTGTTCATACCTACTATAATACTCATTACATTAACCCTTCTACAAGGTGGAGTGGGGGGTGGGGGGGTGACAATAGTTCATTGTGTCCTCAAGCTAAAAGTGTTAGTGGAAAAACAAATAAATGTTCTTTAGTTACATTTTCCCTGAGTGATTTTTATTCATTTATTTATTGCCTCTGAATAAT
Source organism: Erinaceus europaeus (assembly GCF_950295315.1). Classification (NCBI taxonomy): domain Eukaryota; kingdom Metazoa; phylum Chordata; class Mammalia; order Eulipotyphla; family Erinaceidae; genus Erinaceus; species Erinaceus europaeus. The sequence goes on from NC_080177.1 coordinate 23,289,908, forward strand.
GACTGAGAATTAATAGGATTCTATACCAAGGGTCTGAAAAAAAGCTTGACAGATGTGCTAGATGTTTGATTACAGTTTATGTGATGCCAACAAGCTTTTTTAAATTATTTATTTCTTTATTGGGGAATTAATGTTTTACATTCAACAGTAAATACAGTAGTTTGTACATGCATAACATTTCCCAGTTTTTCATATAACAATACAACCCCCACTAGGTCCTCTGTCATCCTTCTTGGGTCTGTATTCTCCCCACCCACCCACCCCAGAGTCTTTTACTTTGGTGCGATATGCCAATTCCAGTTCAGGTTCTACTTGTGTTTTCTTTTCTGGTCTTGTTTTTCAACTTCTGCCTGAGAGTGAGGTCATCCCATATTCATCCTTGTTTCTGACTTATTTCACTTAATGTGAATTTTTCAAGATCCATCTAAGATCAGCTGAAAACAGTGAAGTCACCATTTTTTATAGCTGAGTAGTATTCCATTGTGTATATAACCCACAACTTGCTCAGCCACTCATCTTTTGATGGACCACCTGGGTTGCTTCCAGGTTTTGGCTATTACAAATTGTGCTGCCAAGAACATATGTGTACACAGATCTTTTTGGATGGATGTGTTGGGTTCCTTAGGATATATCCCCAGGAGAGGAATTGCAGGATCATAGGGTAGGTCCATTTCTAGCCTTCTGAGAGTTCTCCAGACTGTTCTCCACAGAGGTTGAACCAATTGACATTCCCACCAGCAGTGTAGGAGGGTTCCTTTGACCCCACACCCTCTCCAGCATTTGCTGCTGTTACCTTTTCTGATGTATGACATTCTCACAGGAGTGAAGTGGTATCTCATTGTTGCCTGGCTCCTGGTCAGTTTTTTTTTTTTAATTGGATAGAGAGAAATAGAGAGGGAAGGGGGAGATAGAGAGGAAGAGAGACACCTGCAGCCTTGTTTCACCACTCACAAAGCTTTCCCCCCTGCAGGTGGGAACCAGGGACTCGAACCTGGGTCCTTGTACATTGTAACGTGCACTCAACCAGGTGCGCCACCGCCCAACCCCCTCCCAGTCAGTTTTTTCTTTAAGACTGATTTCTTTGGCTAGGGAGATGGTTGTGTGGTAGAACACAGGAGCTAGAATATAAGGTCCTAAGTTTGATCTACACTGCACATGCCAGAGTTAAAATGGTATTCTGTGTTTCTCGGGGGGAAGGTATATGAATGGCAGTTTGCTTACTTAGTAGAATACACACATTTTGTGAGGCCCTGGCACCACATGCAAACACTATGGATGGCACTAGAGGAGCTCCGTAATTGGCAGAGTGGTTCTGTGCCATGTAACCTGTCACTCACAAAAGAGTTTAAAAAAAAATAGATTGGGGAGAAATAGCCTACTGATAGGGTCCCTACATTGCCATGCTCAAGGACTGGCCATCACGTGGAAGTACTATGCCAAAGGGAAGTTTTGTTAGTGCTTTTACCTGTGTTATGGCGTCTGTCTCTCACTTATATATTTAAAAAAAAGGTGGAGGGGCAGTGCCGCCCAGGAAGTGTTGCAAAGGTGGAGCTCTGCACATAAAAGCATGAGGTCATGACTTCAATCCCTAGCACGCCATGTGCCTGTCTACCTTTCATGAGATAAATTTTGACCAGCAGGAGCAGTGGAATCAAGCAGGAATGAAGTACCAGAGAAGTCCTAGGGGCAGAAAGAAAATTGGTCAGGGAGGTGTTTATGTGTGAGCCCCTGACTCCTTGGTGATGTGTAACAGAAAGATTGATTTATGAGAGACCAGAGTGCTATTGTGTTCTAGCATATACGGTGCAAGAAAGATTGTCTCCACTTGGCCAGTCTGACCAAAGTTTTATTTCTCTAGCACATATAACTTAGACTTTATTTTTTTGGAAGCATTAGAAAAGGAAAAAAAAAAAAAAAAAGCCTCCAGAGATGGATTCTCTAAAGATGAGGTTTTTTGTTTGTTTATTTTATTTCATACGACAGAGAGGAATTGAGATGGGGAGGGGAATAGGGAGAGAGCCCTGCAGCGCTGCTTCACCGCTAGTGGAGCTTCAGCTCCAAAGATAAATTCGGGACATGGGCCTTGTGCATGGTAACTTGTGAGCTCCACGGTTCTGCCACCACCCAACCCCAAGAATATTTTAGAAAAAAATTGAGTTCTAGATGTTGAGTAATAAGAGCAAAGAGGCGGGAAGCAGGTTTTTTTTTTTTTTTTTAGTGTGTGTGTGTGTGTGTGTGTGTGTGTGACTTTAAGAGGAATAAGTAATTAGGGGAAATACCCATTTGCCTGTGTCCAGTAGATGACCTGTGATGAAACTTTCAGTGATTTGGCCCACTAACAATAGCTGTGTTGATTGTGTGACCTTTGCCTAACTACAAGTAAACCAGGCTTGATATTCTGTATAGAGTGGTATCTTACACTGCTACACCTACTGGTAAAACCTACCAAACCAATTAGCTGATGAAATGCTGACATATTTTATGAGGAAGAGAGACAGAAAGACTAGAGCACTGCTCAGCTCTGCCTTATGGTAGTGCTGGGGATTGAACCTGGGACCTCAGAACCTCAGGCATGAAAGTCTTTGGCATAACCATTATGCTAGCTCCCCAGCCCAATTCTGAAATATTTTCTATTTGGTATGGTGTTTGTATATCAAATGCCACCTTTTAGCATTTGATCTAATAGCCAGGATTATTGAAAACTAATAATAACTATCTTACCTACAGTTTTCTGACAAAATATAGTAACTCATTAAATCCCAAAACAAGTCATACATATATATAATTTGTTTACCCAAAGCACTGATCAGCTCTGGCTTGTGATGAGGGTTGAATTTGGGACATTTGATGCCTCAGGCATGAGCGTCTTTCTGCATAACCAGTATGCTATGCCCAGCCCGTATCTTCTGTTTAAAGTGGAAATGGTAAGCTCTTTTGCTCTTAGAAAAGGATGAGCTGAACTTTTTTATTATTATTATTGCCTTGAAAGCAAGCAGACTCTAAGATGGTGAAAAGAGGACAAGCAGTTCATAATATGGCATCTTATTAGAGGATGACCCACCCCCTCCTTTATCAATTATTTACCACCAGAGCCCTGCTTGACCCTGACTTATCGGTGGGGAGATAAGGAGAAGATTGAAGTTGGGGCCTCAAGCTTGAAAGTCTTGCATAACCATTATGCTATCTCCCCATTAGAATGAGAGCCAGAGTTTAAGCCACCAAGACCTGTGAGTATCTTGCCTTATCACAGCTCAGGCTAAAGCCCAGGCACCATGTAAGAGGTCCCCTGGTATAAGAAGCAGCTCGGGTGCTGTATTAATCTCATTCTCCGTCTCTAAATAAAAAAAGGTGTATATGTAAGGCCCTGACTATGCAAAACAAAAATATTTTTGGGGAGTCGGGCGCAAAGCGCAAGGACCGACATAAGGATCCCGGTTTGAACCCCCGGCACCCCACCTGTACAGGAGTCGCGTCACAAGTGGTGAAGCAGGTCTGCAGGTGTCTATCTTCCTCTCCCCCTCTCTGTCTTCCTCTCCTCTCTCCCTTTCTCTCTGTCCTATCTGACAACGATGACATCAAAAACAATAATAACTACAACAATAAAACAAGGGCAACAAAAGGGAATAAATAAATATTTTAAAAAAAGAAAAATATTTTTTAAAGTATATATAGAAGACTAATGGTAAAGAGGCCAGTAAGCTAGATTGGAGTGCTTTGAATATTAAGCTACAGTTTAATTTCATAGCCTGCAGAGATTTTTAGGGCATGTCAAACCTTCACATTTAGCAAGATTAAACTCACTGCTCCATGAAATTTGCATTTGAAAGCCAGAGAATATCCTAGAAGCCAAGTCGGAGGGTTTTTTTTTTTTTTTATCTTTGTTTTTATTGGATAGAGACAGCCAGAAATTGAGAGGAATGGGGAGATAGGGAGAGAGACACCTGCAGTCCTGCTTCACCACTCATGAAGCTTTCCCTCTGCAGGTGGGAGCTGGGGCCTCGAACCTGGATCCTTGCACACTGTAACATGTGCTCAACCAGGTGCACCACCACCCAGCCCCTCAGAAGGTTTTTCAGTCAAACAGGTATGAGGAATTATAAAAAAGCTTTGCATGTGGGATGTTTAGCAATCTTTTCCAGTAATGTACTATGAAGACAAAAAACGAATTTATGGAAAAAGTAAACAAAGTTGTGAAATCGGCAGGGAAAGCAGCTTGTGAAAACTGAAAAGAATAGTAATAAATAATAAATTGAAAGGACGGGTTTTTATTCTTAGTAAAGACAATTCATGTATGTATGTGCCCATAGTATAAAGTGCAAGGACCCACGCAAGGATCCCAGTTCAAGCCCCTGGTTTCCCACCTGTGGGGGGGGGGGGTGGCTTCATAAGCGGTGAAGCAGGTCTGCAGGTGTCTATCTTTCTCTCCCCGTCTGTCTCCCCCTCCTCTCAATTTTTATCCTATCCTATTAAAAAAAAATAAAGAAAAAAAAAAAAAACGGAGAAAAACAGCCTCTAGGAACAGTGGATTCATAGTGCAGGCACCAAGCCCCAGCAATAACTGGTGGCAAAAAACAACTTCAGGGACACGTGAGGAAATAACAGTTGTCTAATATATATAGTTGGAGTCTCAGGAAAAATATGAGAAGGTAGAACAAAAAAGAATGTTGAAGAGATAACGCCCAAGAATTTTCATTGCGCATTCCAGGACTTGAACCCAGGGCCTTATACATGAGAAGCACCCTATCACTGAGCCTCAGTGTGGCTCAGTACTTCAAGGTGAGCTACCACTTGGTCCCTAAAAAGTTTCTCTTTAGCCCTAGCAACATTCCTTATTACAAGGGAAAGTCTGTTGTGCCTGATACTAAGTATAACCACTTGAGCATCTTGTGCTTAGTGTTTGCCTGACTTATCTTTTTCCCCATTTCTTTTACTTCAGCCCCTGTCTCTGTGTCAAAAGTTGGTTTACAATATATGGTTGTGCCTTGCTTTATTGATCCAGTCGGAGAAATCTGTCTTCTAATGGTAGTGTTTAGACCATTACTATTTAATGCAGTTATCAACACGACTGTCTAAATATGTCACCTTGCTATTTGTTATCTACTTACCTGATGATTCTTCATTCTGAGGAGTCTTAAAACAGAGTAGGCATTAGTCGGGCAGTAGCACAGCGAGTTAAGCGCACGTGGCGCGTGGTGCAAAGCGTAAGGACCGGCTGGAGCCCTCGGCTCCCCACCTGCAGGGGAGTTGCTTCACAAGTGGTGAAGCAGGTCTGCAGGTGTCTGTCTTTCTCTCCCCCTCTATCTTCCCCTCCTCTCTCCATTTCTGTCTGTCCTATCCAAAACAACGACATCAATAACTGCAACAATAAAACAACAAGGGCAACAAAAGGAAATAAATAAATAAAAATAAATAAATGTTAAAAAAAAAAAAAACAGAGCAGGCACTTCTTAACAAACACCTGTAGGAGAAGCCAGGAGAGGGAGCATGTTACCAGCAACCTCTCTAACCTTGAGGCTGTAAATTATCTTGCCTTCTTTTGAATTGAGTTTTTGCATATATATATATATATAAATTTTTATTTTATTTTGTCTGTCAGAACTTCTCCACTCTGGGCTGGCCTTTCAGCCAATGACAGATAGGGGAGAGAGAGACACTGCAGCACTGAAGCTGGAATCGTAAGCTGCATTAATAGCAAAGCAGGCACCCTCCTGAGTGAGCTATCTTGCTGGCCCAAGTGGGTTTTTTGTTTTTTTTTCACTACATGCCACTAGTCTAAGGTTTATAAATAGCTATCTTTAGCTTTAAAAAGTATTTATTTAGGGCTAGAGAGATATCCTGTGGACATCCAATTAAAAGACAAGCAGCTGTGCAAGAGATTTTCATGCCTGAGGCTCTGGGGTCCCAGGTTCAATCTCCAGCACTACCATAAACTAGAGTTAAGCAGTGCTCTGATGTCTCTTATCTTTATCTTTCATTAAAGGCAAATAAAATAGGGCTGGGTGGTGGTGCGCCTGGTTGAGTGCACACGTTACTATGCCCAAGGACCCAGGTTCGAGCTCCTGGTCCCCACCTGCAGGGGCAAAGCTTTGCAAATGGTGAAAGCAGTGTTGCAGGTGTCTCTGGCTCTCTTCTCTATCTCCCCGTTCTCAATTTCTGGCTGTCTGTCCAAAAAAAATTAAATAAAGATAATTTTTAAATAAATAAAATATTTAAAAAATAGATTTTTATAAGAAGAGAGAACCAAAAGATCACTCTGGCGTGTGTTCCCGGGGATTGAACATAGGACCTCATGACTCAGGGTCCAACTCTTTATTTATTTATTTATTGCATAGAGACAGCCAGAAATTGAGAGGAAAGGGGGTGATAGAGAGGGAGAGAGACACTTACAAACCTGCTTTACCACTCATGAAGCTTTCCCCCTACAAGTGGGGATCAGGGCTCGAACCTGGGTCCTTGCACATTATAATGTGTGTACTCAACCAGGTGAACCACCGCCCAACCCCAGGGTCCAACTCTTTATCCATTATACCATCTCTCAGATCACTGAATCTTTAACTTAAAAAAAAAAAAATCTATAATGAGAGAAATCTATATTGTTCAACTCTGGCATAAGGTGATAGCACTTTAATGGTAGCCATTGAGACCTCACACATGAAAGTTCTGTTTGTTTTTGTTTGCTTGTTTAAAAGTCCTGGTTTTTTTTTAATATTTTATTTTATTAATGAGGAAGATAGGAGGAGAGACAGAAAAGTTCTGTTTTTCATAGGTTGACTTGTCTCCCCAACTTGCTATCTAGCTTTTTGCAGTCGATCTTCAAATGATATGGATACTACTTCATGTCAGTATTAAAAATGCTTCAGCTGGGACTGGGAGACAGCATAGTGGTTCTGCAAGAGACGTCCGTGCTTGTGGCTTTGAGTTCCCGGATTCAATCCCCAGCACCACTTTATCAAGCTGGACCTGAGCAGTGCTCTGGTGTGTGTCTCTCTCTCTCTCATTAATAAAAATGCTTCAGCCTTGCATTTCCATTTCCTCCACTGTCCTTTGCAGAGCCGTCATACATTCTAGATATTATACAAATCCCACAGTACATTTTTTATTTCAAACAGCAAATTATTTGTTAAAGAAATTTTAAACTGAGAAAAAAAAAAGTCTTGTATTTGCCCACATATTTTCCTTCTTTCTTTCTTTCTTTTTTTTTTTTTTTTTTTTGTGATTTTCATGTATTTGTGTAGCTTCAAGCTTCCATCTGTTTTTATTTTTCTTTTACCAGTGGAATTTAACATTTCTTGGAGTCAAGATTTATAGCAACCAATTTTCTCAGCTTGTTTGTCTGAAGAATCTTTTGTTTTTATTCTAAAATATTGCTCAGTGGATAAAGTTTAGGCTGACAGGTTTTTTTTCTTCGGCATTTAAAATGCCCTCCTATTATTTTGCTTTTTATAATTTTGGATTAGAAGTTTGCTACCATTCTTATATTTGTTCTCTGTACTAAAATGTGAATTTTCTGGCTATGTTATGCTATGTGTGTTTGTTTGTTTTTAATGCTGTATTTATCACATTTTGGAGGTAGTTTAGTTTCACCGATCTGAGTTTATACTTTTCATCATTGGAAAACATGAGGACTGGGGCTATACCTCAGTGATAGCATACATTATATGTAGGAGGCCCTGTGTTTAAGTCTCAGGACCCCCAGTGAAAAATTGGGGCAGTATCTCCTCAACATTCTTTTTTGTTCTCTTCCTTATCTCATTTTTTTTCCCCTGAGACTCCAATTACACATAGTAGGTAACTGCTATTTTCCTGCATGTCACTGAAGTTTTTGTTTGTTTGTTTTCCTCATCATTCTATGTCTTAGCTTCCTTCCTCCCTCCTTCCTAAGCTGTGGCCTTTCAAAGGATGATTTTACTGCTCCTGGGAGGCTTTTTTTTCATTCAGGCAGAGAAGTGACAATCAGTATCAGAGCTGACCACCTGGCACCCCCTGTGGGTCTGGGGTTCAGACCTGGGTTGTGTGCATGGCAAGGGCTGTGCCCCACCCAGGCAGCGGGTTTTGGCCACTCATACATTTCTTCTGCAGTTTCTACCAGTCTCATTTTGCCTGTCACTGTCTTGCCTTCATGTCTAGCTCAGGGCTCCCTTGGTCAACCTTTAACTGTTATGTGTTTACATATGATTCCTTGCCATTTTTTTAAGGTCTCTGAACTTTCCCTTTATTATTATTTTTTAATATTTATTTATTCCCTTTTGTTGCCCTTGTTTTATTGTTGTAGTTATTATTGTTGTTATTGATGTCGTCATTGTTGGATAGGGCAGAGAGAAATGGAGAGAGAAGGGGAAGACAGAGGGGGGAAGAGAAAGACAGACACCTGCAGACCTGCTTCACCACTTGTGAAGTGACTCCCCTGCAGGTGGGGAGCCGGGGGCTCAAACTGGGATCCTTGCTCCGGTCCTTGTGCTTTGCTCCACCTGCGCTTAACCCGCTGCGCTACTGCCCGACTCCCTCCCATAATTATTTTTTAATTAATTTATTTATAAAATGGAAACACTGACAAGACCATAGGATAAGAGGGTAGGAGTCCCACCACCAAAACTCCATATCCATTTTTAACACTCCTCACCCCTGGCATGTTCTCCCGTGACAAGTCTGTATTGCTCCTTGCACTGAAGCAGTGCTCTTCTCCACTCTCTACTAGATCCTGAGATCCTTCATGCTTGAGGTCAGACTTGGTTCATTTTTAATTTAGTTTAATTTAATTTAATTTTGGTGGTACTGGGGTCTCGCGAAGGCTCAATCTCACTGCTCTGGACGACTTTTTTTCATTCAGAGGCAGTGATGGTGGAGTTGTGAGTGTTAATGAGGGTCTGACACTCATGAGAACTTTTGGTAGATGGAGAAAGTAGAAGGCAGCAGTTTAAGGGGAGGAGTGACAACAATAAAAATGTTAGAGTAGGAGACTTTAATATTTTATTTATTTGTTATCGGATAGAGACAAAGAAATTGAGAAAGGAGTGGGAGATAGAAAGGGGAAGAGACAGAGAGACACCTGCAGCCCTGCTTCACCACTTGTGAAGCTTCCCACATACAGGTGAGGACCAGGGGCTTGAACCTGGGTCCTTGTGTACGCTAATATGTGTGTTTAACCGGGTGCACTACTGTCTGGCCCCTGAGAGGGAGGCTTTTTTTCTTTTTCATAGAGTTCCATAGTCATTTTATTAAGATTGATTCATTAATGAGAAAGAACCAGGACATCAGTCTGGCATATTAATTTTACTTATGTTTATTTTTCTTATATATGATAGGATAGAGAGAAATTGGGAGGGGGAGGGGAAGATGAGGAAAGAGACACACTCGAGCACTGCCTGACTGCTCACGAAGCTTGGCCCCATCATGTTAGGACCAGGGGCTTGAACCCAGGTCCTTGCACATGGTAGCCACTACCTGGTGCCTCACTCTAGCCATTGTATACCAGGGTCAAACTCAAGCCCTATGTTTGCAAGTCCAGAGGTCTACTACAAGTTTCCAGGCCACAAGAGGATACAATTTCTGTTTCCTTCTTTAATTTGGATAGAGACAGAAAAATTGAGAGGGAAGAGGAAGGCAGAAAGGGAGGGCTAGATGGTAGCACAGTGGGTTAACCGCACATAGGGAAAAGCACAGGGACTGTGCAAGGATCCTGGTTCGGGCCCCCAGCTCCCCACCTGCAGGGGGTTCACCTCAAAAGCAGTGAAGCTGGTCTGCAGGTGTCTATCTTTCTCCTTTATTTCCCCTCCTCTCAATTTCTTTCTGTTCTACCCAGTAATATATTTTTTTAGAAAAATGGAAGGAAACTGGCCTCCAGGAGCAGTGGACTTGTAGTGCTGGCACTGAGCCCCAGCAACAACCCTGAAGGCAAAAAAAAAAAAAAAAAGAAGAAGATTCCTATTAGTACTGTTTCACCACTAGTGAGTGACGTATTCCCCCCTGCAAGTGGGGACCGGGGACTTGAACCTGGGCCCTTGGACACTATAATGTGTTCATTCCATCAGATGCACCACCACCCAACCCCCCTCCCTTTCTCTCTCTCTCTCTCTGTTTCTTCCTTTTATACTACATATGAGAGATTCATATGAAGCAAAGATTAGGAGAAAGAGAAACCAGAGCGTCACTCCAGAGCATGGAGTACCAGGAACCTGAGGCATGAAAGCCCAGTGCTCTACCAGTTGTGCTATTTCCCAGCCTCTCTAGGAAGACACTCTGACAAGTGAAGACAGTGATTTCCTTTCCTGTCCCTTCCACACAGTTTAATTTGTAAGCCTGATCTAAGAAAGGCATTTCAGTTTGAAAGACAATCATAATCCCTCCAGCTACTCTGTCAATTTATCTAGTACATGCCTTTATTTTTGGTAATTACATGCTTCGACTGGAAGTTCAATTTGAGGCATATTGTGAAGACGTTGGTTTCAAAGCCTCTGCTGTGCCAAAGGTAATTTTCTTTATACTTTTCAAGAGAGTAGGGAAAAGGCTAACGAGGACTGATTACATCACTTAACTGAGACAGGCCCTGTGTCCTTGTCAGCAGATGTTTGGATTTAAGAGCCCTGGACTATAATTTAAGTGAAATGGGATAGATCATGATATCTTGCTGGGAAGTCTGAGGTTGGAGCAGTTGCCATAGTGATGCTCACTCCTACCTTCACCTCCAGGCATTTGTACCAACTCTATTTCAGGACTTCCCAGGCCTTAGCAACTATATTGACCCTCTAGTCTTTGCGGAGGAAAAAGTACAATGAGTTCTTTACCTACACCACGAACAGTTTAAAGAGTCCTTGACAAGGCTGGGCCCTTTCTCCCCAATGACCCTCACTCTTGTAAAGATTGATTGGCCTTTCATGCAGTCACTGAGCCCCCGTGCCTGCTAGAAGCACAATCCCTCATTCCATCTACCCCTGACTCAGTTCCAGAAGGGATTGCCTGACCAGCCTAACCATCTTCCGAGCTGAGGAAGTCGAGGTTGGAGTGACAGAGCAGGAGCCAGTGTCAGACTCCCTTTAGAGAAGTGCTGCGAAAGAACTTAAAGACAAAGGTATCTAAAGACTGTTGAGGGTGCAGGTTCACTCACTGGCATGAAGTGCTGTAACAGCTGGAAGGGACTGAAGCCTGGAGAGCCTGGTGCTCCAGTATTTGGTGGCTTCTCTGAGCCAGGCTCTCTGCGTCTATTCAGGCATTTTGATTGAGAGAACATATCTCTCTTCTTCTTGTGAAAAGTTAATGATCACAATTTAGATGTTGGATACTATCGAAATTGAATACTAGAGGCTTATGTGACTTGTATATAAACAATGAACATCTCTGTGATTTCTGCAACTGGGCAGCCCAAACACTGGGAGAAAATCCTACATAGCAGCCCAAGATGTAGTGTAGTGGATTAAGCACTGGACTAGCAAGTATGTGGTCCATCCTAAATTTGATACCCAGCACTGAAAATGCCAGAGGGAGAAGTTGAAAAACAAGATCAGAAGAGAAAACATAAGTAGAACCTGAACTGGAGTCGGTGTAGTACACCAAAGTAAAAGACCCTGGGATGGGTGAGGAAGAGAGTACAGGTCCTGGAAAAGGATGACAGAGGACCTAGTGGGGGTTGTATTGTTATGTGGAAAACTGAGAAATGTTATGCATGTACAAACTATTGTATTTACTGTCGAATGTAAAACAGTAATCCCCCAATAAAGAAATAAAAAAAGAAAGAAGGAAAATGCCAGAGGGATACTCTGGTTCTTTCTTCCTCTCTCCCTCTCATTAATAACAAGTTGTAGGAGTCGGGCGATAGAGCAGCGGGTTAAGCGCATGTGGCGCAAAGCACAAGGACCGGCATAAGGATCCCAGTTTGAGCCCCCAGCTCCCCACTTGCACAAGTGGTGAAGCAGGTCTGCAGGTGTCTGTCTTTCTCTCCCCTCTCTGTCTTCCCCTCCTCTTTCCATTTCTCTCTGTCCTATCTAACAACGATGACATCAATAATAACAACAATAATAACTACAACAATAAAAAACAACAAGGGCAACAAAAGGGGAAATAAATAAATATAAAAATTAATAATAATAATAAGTTGCTTATTTCTCCCGTCCCCCTCCTCCTTTTCCTCCCCCCTTCTTCTTCTCCTTCTTCTTCAAAGATCATGGGCTAGGGAGATAGCATAATGGTTATACAAAAAAGACTTCCATGCCTGAGGCACCAAAGATTCAAAGTTTTTTTGTTTTTAAATATTTTACTTATACCAAATCAAATAGATGGGTTTTACAGTCAACAATATTTATATCCCTTTCCCATATTTGGGAGCTACTCTCTTCCCTGATCCAGCTTTCTGTTCCTTTTCCAGCCATGACATCATCTCCCCAGGCAATAACTTGGATCCACCTGCATAGCAGATTTCAGGCTCAGGGAAAAACAAAACTAAAACAAACAAAACCAGCATAGCCACAAGCCCTTTGGAATATAACTAAAACATGCCTACTAGCTATCTACACAATGGAGGACCCCCCAACTCTTCATCTGCACTATTCCAGCCTTTAGGTCCATGATTGGTCAACAATTTGTTTGGCTTTGTATGTTAACTCTCTTTTCAGCCACCAGGTTCCAGATGCTAGCATGATGCTGACCAGACTTCCCTGGACAGACAGCCCCACCATTGTGTCCTGGTGCTCTGCTTCCCCAGAGCCCCACCCTCCTAGGGAAAGAGAGAGGCAGGCTGAGAGAATGGATTGACTTGTCAATGCCCATGTTCAGCGGGGAAGCAATTACAGAAGCCAGACCTTCCACCTTCTGCATCCCACAATGACCCTGGGTCCATACTCCCAGAGTGATAAAGAATAGGAAAGCTATCAGGGGAGGGGATGGGATACGGAGTTCTGGTGGTAGGAATTGTGTGGAGTTGTACCTCTCTTATCTTATGGTTTTGTCAATGTTTCCTTTTTATAAATAAAAAATAAATAAAATAAGAATATTTTATTTATTTATGGAAAAGATAGGCAGAGAGAGAAAGAGAACCAGACATCACTTTGGTACATGTGCTGCCTGGGATTGAATTTGGGACCTCATGCTTGAGAGTCCAGTGCTTTATCCACTGCACCACCTCCCAGACTACAAGATTCAAGGTGTAGTCATCATCACCACCATAAGCCAAAGCTGAGTGATATTCTAGAAAAAAAAAATTCTGTATAACTACTTGGATGGACTAATAGTATTGGTGCTCAAAATGGTACATGCTGTCCAGAGGCAGGGCCATGAGTGTGGCCCAGGGTTTCTAACTGCCAGGCTTTGCCACGTGGACTTGACACCTCCATTTTCTGATAGGCATCTCTCCTCTCTTTACTTGGTCCTCTGGTTCCCCACCCCAAGCCACTCATGAAGACACTCTTCTCATTCATAAAAATGATCTCACATAACTAAAAGAAAAAGCATACGTGACCAGATGTCCTAATAGTAGCTGTGCTGTTTATATCATTGTTTTAGTGTTTTGAGTTAATCCTTAAGAGAAATATAGGGACACCTCTGCACTAGACCAGAAAATCTACATTACTTGGGCCCCAGCGTGCCCAGGCTCAATCCCTAATGCTACCATATGCTAGAGAAGAGCATTGTCCTGGTGTGTGTGTAACTTTTTAATGTTACAAAAAAAAGAAAAGAAAAAGAAAAAAAGGTGATGAGCAAGGATTGCTGATCCAGAAATGGCTCAGTGTGTGATATGACTAATGTATAAGGATGAGGCCCTCGTCTGATTCCCCAGCACTGCATATGCCAGAGCAATGTTCTGGTTCTCTCTCCCTCCATCCTCTCTCTCTTATTAATGAGTAAGTCTTTAAAAAATAGAGAAATGTAGAGCTCAGAAAGTGATGCCTGTTATAACTACATTATGACTATTATTACCAGATAATTAAATCCCCATAGCTTTATGTACTTTATTTAAAAAAATTTTTTTTTTTTATTAATGAGAAAGGTAGGAGAGTGAGAAAGAGCCAGACATCACTCTGGCACATGTGCTGCCAGGGATTGAACTGAGGACCTCAGGTTTGAGAGTCCAATGCTTTATCCACTGCGCCATCTCCCGGACCACATGTACTTTCTTTTTAAAGTTTGTTTTATTACAGTGGCCCAGAAGGTGGGCACAGTGGATGAAGCTCTGGATTGTCAGCATAAGCTCTCTCAACTTAATCCCTAGTTTCTAAATATTCCAGAGTAGGGGAAGTCAGGTGGTATCGCAGTGGGTTAAGCGCAGGTGGCTTAAAGCACAAGGACCAGCATAAGTATCCCGGTTCGAGCCCCCAGCTCCCCACCTGCAGGGGAGTTGCTTCTATCTTTCTCTCCTCCTCTCTGTCTTACCCTCTTCTCTCCATTTCTATCCAACAATGACAACATCAATAACAACAGTAATAACTACAACAATAAAACAAGGGCAACAAAAGGGAATAAATATTAATATATATATATATATGTACATATATATATATATATTCCAGAGTGATGTTCTGCTGTCATCTCTCTCAAACAAAAATAAATATTTTTAAATAAGAAATTTATTTTTAAAAAATATTGATTTTTATGACATATGAGAGAAAGCATTTCACATGAAGCAGAGAGAGAGAGAGAGAGATGCCAGAGCTCCCCTCTGGCATAAGTGACATCAGGCTAAGCTATTTCCCCAGTCGCTGTGCTTTTCAATATATGAGCTATACTTGAATACAGTGAATTCCCCCTAAAATACTTAGCAGTTATTAAAACAGCACTGCCAGAAAGGCATCTAAAAAGTCATGTGACCATGAAGTTGTCCCCTATCTTGGCAGAGGCCTGGGTCCCTGAGACAGTGCAGCCATAGCTGACGAAATAAGGATTCTTAGTCACTTTCTTGATCTCTGCTGGACACACCATTATGAGGGAGTGTCAGAAGTCTGACAAAAACTGAGGCTTACTGACTTAAAAAACAAAAACAAAAACGGGGGTGTCAAGTGATGGCACACCCAGTAGCATGCACAGTAGTGTGTATTACAGTATGCAAAGACCTGGGTTCAAGCCCCTGATTCCCACCTACAGGGGACAAGGGGAGCTACACAATTGATGAAGCACTGCAGCAGGCATCTATCCCCCCCGCCTTCTCAATTTCTCTGTTCAGCCATAAAGAAATACTTTTTAGGGAGTCGGGCAACAGCACAGCGAGTTAAGTGCATGTGGCGCGAAGCAAGGACCGGCGTAAGGATCCCGGTTCAAGCCCCCAGCTCCCCACCTGCAGGGGAGTCACTTCACAGGCGGTGAAGCAGGTCTGCAGGTGTCTGTCTTTCTCTCCTCCTCTCTGTCTTCCCCTCCTCTATCCATTTCTCTCTGTCCTATCCAACAACAATGATATCAGTAATAACAACAGTAATAACTACAACAATAAAACAACAAGGGCAACAAAAGGGAATAAATAAGTATTAAAAAAAAAAACAAGGATTGGTGGGCTGGTGAAATAGCTCACGTGGATAGTGTGCTACTTTGCCACATGTGCCATCCAGGTTCAAGCCCAGCCCCCACTGTATTGAAGGAAGTTTTGGTGCCATGGCCTTTTTCACTCTCTGCCATCTGAAAGAGAGGAAAAAGGAAAAAAAGGAGGGGGGCAGGTGGGCATTGACACATTGACATATGAACGTGACCAGGAAGTTATGGGGGGGTTAGGGATCATCTTAGAAGCTGCTATCACAGAGATCCCGATGTTGCTTCCTTAGGGCTGATAACCTAAGCTGGACCTGTCAGAACTTCACCTGGGGATTGGTGACTTCAACTAGAGAAAAAGAATCCTTCTAATGTGGTGAAGCCTGCAATCTCTCTGTACTCCAATGTTCCCCACTTAGGTGGAAGAAGCAGGCCCATGGGAAGAATGACGCTGAGCAGGAAAGAATAGCAGGGACATGGGTTGACAACGTGCCTGACTCCTACGTTTCTGGTGCCATTGGATCCTGAGATTCACCTGTGCTCGGGTCACTCCTGTGTTTTGGTGATATGAGTCAACAAACAACATGCCTCCTGTTAAGCTAAGTCAAGGTGTCATTTGTAAGAGGAGGATGAGAATCCCCTTAAGGCAGACAAGTCAGCCAGTCAGGAGAGTGTTGGCAGTCCTTTAAACGAAAATGGATGAGGGCCTGAACTACAGCGCTGGTCATGGCTACAGGGAGACCATCTTAGACTTGAAGGCAGGTGTCACTGTGTCTCCAGAGATAAATATTGTGTTTTGCCTATACTCTGTACTTAGTACATATCTGTGGAAATAAATGAAGGCAGGCAGACAAAAGTGAAAAAGAGGGAGGCTGAGAAAGAGGGAAAAATAAAAACCCTAGCTGGGTCTCAGGCTTGATCCATGGCTGACTGGCTGGCCTATCCAAGATGACAAGCGCTACTTTAAGTGGAGTTGTTACTGGGGAGGGTAATGAGCTTGGTTTGGAACTGCAGGTATGTTTTCTTGTCTTTCTCTCTCTTAAAAAAAAATATTTATTGGGAGTCAGGCGGTAGCGCAGCAGGTTGAGCGCACGTGGCGCAAGGCCCAGAATAAGGATCTAGGTTTGAGCTTGGCTTCCCACCTGCATGGGAGTCACTTCACAAGCGGTGAAGCAGGTCTGCAGGTGTCTATCTTTCTCCCCCTCCTCTCTCCATTTCTCTCTGTCCTATCCAATAGCAATGACATCAATAACAACAATAATGACTACAGCAATAAAAAAAAAAAACCCAACAAGGGCAACAAAAGGGAATATATAAATAAAAAAATATTTATTTAATGAGAGAGATACATACAGAAAGCTAAAGAAAGAAAAAGAGAGACCAGAGCACTGCTCAGCTCTGGCTTATGGTGGTGCTGGTGATTGAACCTAAGGCCTCAGAGCCTCAGGCATGAATGTGCTTTGCATAACCATCAAGTTGTCTTTCCAGCCCACTTCTTTCTTTTCCCTCTTTCTTTCTTTCTTTCTTTCTTTCTTTCTTTCTTTCTTTCTTTCTCTTCTCTTCCTTCCTTTTTTTCTTTCTTTCTTCTTTAAAGATAGGTTTAAAAAGGCAGAGAGAGAAACAGAGAGTGAAAAAGACCACAGCACCAAAGCTTTTTTCAATGCAGTGGGAGCTGGACTCAAACCCAGATCATGCACATGGCAAAGTTGTGTACTAAGTGAACTATTTTACCAGCCCAAAAATGTTTTCACTGGTTGGTCTTTTTTTTTTTTTTTTGCCTCCAGGGTTATTGCTGGGGCTCAGTGCCTGCACCATGAATCCACTGCTCCTGGAGGCCATTCCCCCCAACCTTTGTTGCCCTTGTTGTTGTAGCCTTGTTGTGGTTATTATTGTTGTTGGTGATGTCATTCGTTGTTGGATAAGAAAGAGAGAAATGGAGAGAGGAGGGGAAGACAGAGAGGGGGAGAGAAAGATAACCTTCTTCACCGCCTGTGAAGCGACCTCCCCTCCTTGTGCTTTGAGCTATATGCAGGTAACCTGCTGCGCTCCACTTGACCCCTCACTGGTTGGTCTTAAGGAGCAGCATGTCACTGGCTTCCTTGGCTCTGATCAAGTAGCCAGATGACACAAACGCAGGGACTCAGTATCTTTACTCACTAGAGAAAGACCTATAGCTGCCAGTGATCACAGCTACTACCTAGGGAAGTGGTGGTCCTTGATTAAACACAGTTCAATGTTAGCATGACAAAGTCAGCTGTCAAGTGCCAGCCTAAGAGTCTTCCTGTCCTCCAGTACAGTTCTCTGGGAAAATAGCTCACTTCCCAGCCAGAAAAGGGAAGATTATGGAGACGAGCTGAGACTTTGAAACAGAGTATTCAGGAAACCAGTCTGTTCTTCTCCTTTGGGGATGGCTGAGGCTTGGCATAGCTGGCAGCATTATGAAAACTGACATTGTAAAGCTGTCAGAGGTGGGAAGTGGCTCCCCCCACACACACACCCTTTGTACTGGCACTCTGTGTCCAGACAGAAGCAGTCTAGGGAGATGGTTAAGCAACGGTTGTTAAATTCCACCAGAATTTAATTTGGAACTAGGGCTGTGTTGGCATCCCTGGGGGCAGCTCATTAGCATGTGTCATAAATGCAGATATAGTGGCTCCAAAGCATCCCCTGCTGCTCCCAGGCTCCCAGAATGCTGGCCTGACACAGCACAATCAACTTAGCTTCCTTGCAAAGTTCCTCCAATCCCCAGTGGCCAAGCAGTCCAGAGCACAGGCTTATTTTGTGACCCAAATATGTCTGTTTTTAGAATTGGTATTCTTCTTACTGAGCTCAAGTTGAGGAGAGGGAGCTGGGCAGGGGAACCCAGCTGGCATGGAAGAATAAACATGAAGGGCGTACAGTATAAAGCACAAAGACCTGCACAAGGATCTGGGTTCAAGGCCCGGCTCCCCGACTGCAGGGGGAAAGCCTCACAAGTGGTAAAGCAGGTCTGCAGGTGTCTTTCTCTCTCCCTCTGTTTTCCTCTCCCCTCTCAATTTCTCTCTGTTTTAGCTAATAAAATGGTAGGAAAAAAATGGCTACCAGAAGCAGTGGATTCATAGTGCAGGCACCAAGCCCCAGCAATAACCCTGAAGGCAAATAAATAAACATAAGCATGAAGGTACTATGAAGAACCAAGTACTTTGAGAGATAAGAGATCCGTATCCCTCTATGAATCAACCTGCCAATGTCCTTTGTCTAGAAGAAAAGCAATTATGGGGAGTCGGGCTGTAGCACAGCAGGTTAAGCGCAGGTGGTGCAAAGTGCAAGGACTGGTGTAAGGATCCCGGTTCAAGCCCCCGGTCCCCCACCTGCAGGGGAGTCGCTTCACAAGCGGTGAAGCAGGTCTGCAGGTGTCTATCTTTCTCTCCCCTTCTCTGTCTTCCCATCCTCTCTCCATTTCTCTCTGTCCTATCCAACAATGATGATATCAATAATAACTACAATAATAAAACAACAAGGGCAACAAAAGGGACGAAATAAATATTAAAAAAAAAGAAAGAAAAGCAATTACGAAAGCCAGACCTTCCACCTTCTGCACCCTTAAACAGCTTTGGTCCATACTCCCAGAAGGATAAAGAATAGGGAATATTCCAATGGAGGGGATGGGACACAGAACTCTGGTGGTGGGAACTGTAGGGAATTGTGCCTCTGTTATCTTGCAATTTTGTCAATCACTATTAAATCACTAATAAAAATAATCATAAAGAGATGAGTACCCTTCATCAGTGTCAGAAGCAATCACTTTAGTGCTGCAGCCATGCAGTACTCAAAACAGGCTTGCAGCTGTGTTATTGTTATCATTACATTTTTATTTATTTTATTTTATTTCCCTTACATTTAATAAGACAGAAAAAGAAATTGAGATGGGTGGGGGAGATAAAGATGGAGAGATTCTGAAAGATACCTGCAGCACTGTTTTTACCACTTGTGAAGCTTCCTCCTTTACAAGTGGAGAGTTGGGGCTTGACCCTGGGTCTTTCCTTGCACATAGTAATGTGTGTGTTCAACCAGCTGTACCACTGCCTGGCCCCTTAAGCTTTTCAGTGTGGAAAATTCAACCATGCAAAAAAGCAAAGAGTAATACTCACCACCTAGTCTCAACATCATCAATTTATGGCAAATCTTATTTCATTTACTTATTAGATTTTTAAAACTTATGGACTCATTTATTTCATTTACTGGATTATGTATTGATTGGCTCACCAGGATTTTGTGCCTGTGTGAATCCACTGTCCTGACAGATTTTTTTTTTCTTTTATTTTTCTTTCTTCTAATTTAAGATGGGGGGGAGGGGTTGGGTTAAGCACTCACAGTGTGAAGCATAAGGACTGGTGCAAAGATTCTGGTTGGAGCTCTGGGCTCCCCACCTGCAGTGGAGCTGCTTCACAAGTGGTCTATCTTTCTCTCCCCCTCTCTACTCCACTTCTTTCATTTCTCTCTGTTCTATCCAACAACAGCAGCAGCAACAACAACAACAACAACAATGGAAAAAGACCTCCAGAACCAGTGGATGTGTAGTGCAGGCACTGAGCCCCAGCGATAACCCTGGAAGGAGAGAGAGAGAGGGAGAGAGAGAGAGAGAGAAGAGCTGTCATGGCACCTGTCATGCATGCTGCTCCCATGTGGTGCTGGAGGGAGCTCAGACCCATTTCCTTGAGTATGGAAAGTGTGTGCTCCACAGGGAGAGCTATCTTCAGGCCCACATCTATTATCTTTTAAACAAACCCCAATTATCATGCCACTTTATCTGTAAACATTTCAGTACCTACTCTAACAGATAACACCTTTAAAAAAAAATAACCGCAATGCCACTGTCAAACCTGAAAAGTATAATGGTTCTTTCACACTGACGGAATCTTAACTCCTGGTACTGCCTTTACCCTCTTTCTTTAGTGCAGGCTGATAAGCAAGGCAGAGGGTGAAGGCAAGAGCATGCCTGGTCGTTGCTAATGTGCCTAGCAACTGTAGTCATTTAAAAACATTTCTCAAAATAACTTCATTGAGAAGTTCGGACAATCTTGGGAGCTGGGTGGTGGTGTACCCAGGCGAGTACACACATCACTATGCAGGTTCAAGCCCCCTGCCCCCACTTGCAGAGGGGAAGCTTTACAAATTATAGAGCTGGTGAAGCAGTGCTGCAGATGTCTCTCTCTTTCCTTCTCTCTCGCTTTTTTTTTTAATATTTATTTATTCCTTTTTGTTGCCCTTGTTGTTTTTATCATTGTAGTTATTATTGTTGTCATTGTTGTTGGATAGGACAGAGAGAAATGGAGAGAGATGGGGAAGACAGAGAGGGGAAGAGAAAGATAGATACCTGCAGACCTGCTCCTGCAGACCTGCTTCACCGCTTGTGAAGTGACTCCCCTGCAGGTGGTGAGCCGGGGCCTTGAACCTGGATCCTTACGCCGGTCCTTGCCCTTTGTGCCACCTGCGCTTAACCCACTGCGCTACCATCTGACTCCTGACAAGTAATTTTAATTGGATGTCATTTACAGCAATCTTTATTTTTTCTTTTTGCCTCCAACGTTATTGCTGGGGCTCAGTGCCTGCACCATGAATCCACTGCTCCTGGAGCCCTTCCCCCCCACTTTTGTTGCCCTTGTTGTTGCAGCCTTGTTGTGGATATTATTATTGTTGGTGATGTCGTTCACTATTGGATAGGACAGAGAGAAATGGAGGGAGGAGGGGAAGACAGAGAGGGGGAGAGAAAGACACCTGCAGACCGGCTTCACTGCCTGTGAAGTGACTCCCCTGCAGGTGGGGAATGGGGGGGGGGCTCGAACGGGGTTCTTTACACCGGTCCTTGCCCTTTGCGCCAGTGCGCCTTAACCCGCTGCACTACCGCCTGACTCACTTGAAAAAAAATTTTTTACATTTATATTAGGTGTCTTTCTCTCTTCCTCTCTGTCTTCCACTCCTCTCTCCATTTCTATCTGTCCTATCCAACAACAATGACAACAATAATAACTACAACAATAAAACAACAAAGGCAACAAAAGGGAATAAATGAATAAGTGTCTTTTAAAATAATAAAATTACTTGTCAAGGCAAAAAATAAGGAGTTATGCAGGGCATGTATTCTTTTGCAAAAGGGCGTGCCACCTGCAGTGGTTCTCAGGAAGCAGCGGGCACCCTCAGCCTTTTCCGATCGTTTATACATAGTGCAGAACTATCTCCTCTACCCCTCGCCTCTACCCCTGGGCTGGGCTTCAGAGCTCCCAACCCCCCCCCCCCATTGCCTAATTAAGGAAAGGAGGAAGAGAGCCTGAGGGTCTTTGCTGGAGCAAGTACTGCAATTAGCTGACCTAAAAAATACAAAACTACTGGCCACAGGTGGTCATAGATAACAATTTATAAAAAGAATTTTTGTACTAAACAGTTGTTCTGCTCCATGTTCTTTTGAAGAGAAGACCTAACCACCTCTCACAAGATAATTGCAAACTTGTGAAAGTTCCTGAGCCAGAGCCACCCAGCTAGCCTATTCCTGAGTCCCTTGCCCACAGAAACTATGAGATAAGAAACAAGTGTTTCCAGCCACAATGAGAAACAAGTGTTTCTCATTTCAACAGGTATGCCATGTTGTCTTTAAACAAAATCTTTGCTATCTTTTTATACATGTGCTAAATTTAGTCCATGCTGTGAAGACAGTGGTGGGATTCTTCATTTTTAAGATCCATTCATGGAGTACTACATTCATGGAGTAGTTTGTTAACAAGTTTGTTACACGGCAACAGATCATTAATATAGTGTGTAACAAAAGAGCATTTCTATTTCAAACCACCAAACAAAGCATTTTTTAGGAAGAGGAGGAGATAGGTCTATTGGTGAAAAATTAGGTAACCACTGCTATTCTCTTGCAGTTTATTCTCTTCCTTGCTTTGGAAGACTTTTTTTTCCCACCGGAGCACTTTCAGTTCAGGTTTATGGTAGGGCGGGAGATTGAACCTGGGACTTTGGAGCCTCAGGCGTAAGAGTCTCGTTGCATAAACTTTATGCTACCTACTCCCACCCTTGAAGACATTTTTTCTTTTTTTTTAATGATGTTTTTATTTTATTTTTTATTATTTCATTTATTTTTATTGATGAGCAGGAGAGGAGGGGAGGGAAAGAACCAGATATTATTCTGGTATATGTGCTGCCAGGGATAGAACTCAGGTCTCATGCTTGTGAGTCCAGCACCTTATCCACTGCACCACCTTACGCATCACAAGACATTTTTCTATAATGAGAGCTCTGTCACTTTTGGGTTTAAGTAACATAATTTGGTAATTTTTATTGTTAGTACTTTAACAATGATTTGCAAAACTCTTAAGATTTTAGGGTTGCGGCCCAGGAGATGGTGCAGTGGATAAAGGTTTAGACTCTCAAGCAGGAGGTCCTGAGTTTGATCCTCTGGCATAACATGTGCCAGAGTGATGCCCTAGTTCTCTCCCCCACTACTGTTAATTAATTAATAAATTATTTTTATTTATTTTTACCAGAGCACTGCTCAGTTCTGGCTTATGGTGATGCTGGGGATTGAACCTGGGAGCTCAGATCCTCAGGCATAGAGGTCATTTGCATAACCAGTGTGCTAGCTCCCCAGCACCTAAATATATATATATATATGGCTGGGTGGTGGTGCACCTGGTTGAATACACTCATTACTGTGCACGAGGATCTGGGTTGAAGCTCACAGTCCCCACCTTCGAGAAGGAGTAGTGAAGCATGTCTATAGGTGTTGCTATTTCTCTCTCCTCTACCTTCCCTTCCCCTCTCAGCTTCTCTCTGTCCTATCAAATAAAGTAAATGTATTTTTTTAAATAGTGGAACTGAAAAAAAATATTTAGAGTTATATTTTCACACCTGTGTGTAAGTCACACACTTTAAAAAATGTGTATTTTTAATGTGAGAAAGATAAAGAGAGGGGGTCGGGCGGTGGCGCAGTGGGTTAAGCGCATGTGGTGCAAAGCGCAGGGACCGGCGTAAGGATCCCGGTTCGAGCCCCCGGCTCCCCACCTGCAGGGGAGTCTCTTCACAGGCGGTGAAGCAGGTCTGCAGGTGTCTATCTTTCTCTCCCCTTCTCTGTCTTCCTCTCCTCTCTCCATTTCTCTCTGTCCTATCCAACAACGAATTGCGTCAACAAGGGCAATAATAATAGCCACAACGAAGCTACAACAAGGGCAACAAAAGGGGGGGGAAAATGGCCTCCAGGAGCGGTGGATTCATGGTGCAGGCACCGAGCCCAGCAATAACCCTGGAGGAGGAAAAAAAAAAAAAGATAAAGAGAGACTATAAAAGCCCTCTTTAGCTCTGACTTATGGTGGTGCCAGGGATTGAATCTGAGACCTCTGGCCTCAATATGAAAGTCCAGTCCACAACCATTTTCCTATCTTCTCAGCCACTTAAATTTATTCTTCTCCTCTCCCCGCCTCTTTTTTTTTAACCAGATCATTGTTCAGCTTAGTCTTATAGTAGGGCTGGAAATTGAACCTGGAACCTTGGGTATGAATGTTTGGCCTAACTGGTTCTCTATCACTCTCTTGCCTTAATTTTTTATTATCTTTATTTTGGATAGACAGTCAGAAATTGAGAGGGAAGGGTGAAAGAGAGAGCGAGAGAGAAAGAGAGACACCTGCACCCTTGATTCACCGCTCATGAAGCTTTCTCCCTTCAGGTGGGGACCAGGAGACTGACCCTTGGTCCTTGCACACTGTAATGTGTAATGTGTGTGCTTAACCAGGTGCGCCACCACCCGGCACCCTCTCTATCACTCTCAAAAGAACTTTACCTTGATACTCAAGGCCCTTCATGACTAGCACCTGCCCACAAGTCAACCCCAGCTCCCATCGACTTGCTCCCTTCCAGCACACTTCTAACAGTTCCACAAGTCTGATGCTATACGGTCTCTGTGCATTTGCACAGGCCCTTCTTGCTATAAGCATGTCTAGTTCTTCAAGTTCATACACTCTGACCTTTAATCATGGGCTGAGGTTCAACTCAGGCATCACCACCTCCAGGAATCCTTCCCTCACCCTCTGACCCCCACATTTCGAGAGAGAGAGAGAGAGAGAGAGAGAGAGAGAGAGAGAGAGGATCAATCTGGCACAAGGGAAGCCTGGGATCAAAGTCAAGACCCTTAACACTTCCAAGTCCTACTCACTGTGCCACCTTCTGGGCCTCTGATTTTTACTGTTTGTTTTTATTGACACCAGGGTTATTGCTAGGGCTTGGTGCCAGCACTATGAATCCACCACTCCTGGTGGTTATTCTTTCCTTTATTTTTATTTTTTATTTCATAGGACAGAGAAATGTTGAGAGAGGAGGGAGAGATAGGGAGAGAAAAAGACAGACACCTGCAGACCTGCTTCATCACTTGTGAAGCTTCCATCCTGCAGGTGGGGAGAGGAGGCTTTAACCCAGGTCTTTGCTCAGTTGGGTACACCACCACCCAACTCCCTGAGCCCCTAGTTTTTAGTTCTGACTAAAAGCACTATACGGGTATTTTGGATGGAAGGCAATATCTTCTATTATGGCTTTTACTATGGGTGTGGTGTGATTATTTACTTCCCTCATCTCTGATTTTTGAAGGAAGAATTAAATACTTCACATTGGTATCCTTAGTACACTCAAAATGATAAAAAATGTCTCAATATGTGTTTTTGGTCACTCAATAAATTCATTAACTTTGAGTTACTGTGTCGAGAAGTTCTCCTCATCTGTTTTAGTCTGTCAATATTGGTCCTATTATAGTGTTGGTGAGGGAAACCTCAGTTTTTATTACCTCAATTTAAGCTCATAAATGAATGAGACAGGCATGACCTCACATCCAAGATACCATTATGGTGCTTTTAGTCAAAACTAAAAACTAGGGGTTCGGGAGTCAGGTGGTAGTGCAGCAAGATAAGCGCACACTGGTCCTTGCCTGCAGGGGAAAAGCTTTGCAAGTGGTAAAGAAGTGTTACAGGTGTCTCTCTGTCTCTCTCTGTCTCACCCCCTTCCTTCTGGATTTCTGTCTCTATCCAATAAAGATGATACAAAAATTTTAAAAAAGAAAAAAATTACCACCAGGAAGGGTGGATTCATAGTGTTGGCACCAAACCCTAGCAATAACCCTGGTGTCAATAAACACAAGCAAACAAACAATAAAAACCAGGGGCCCAGAAGGTGACACAGTGAGTCATGGTTATGCAAACAGACTCTCATGTCTGGGCTCCAAAGTCCCAGGTTCAATCCCCCACACCACCATAAGCCAGAACTTAGCAATGCTCTGGTAAAAGCAAACAAACAAACAAAAACAACAACAACAAATAAAGGTTGCTGCAACTGACAGGCACAGTGACTGAAAGAAAGAGGAATACAGGGAGTCGGGCGGTGGCACAGTGGGTTAAGCGCACGTGGCACAAAGCGCAGGGACCGGCGTAAGGATCCCGGTTCGAGCCCCCGGCTCCCCACCTGCAGGGGAGTCGCTTCACGGGCGGTGAAGCAGGTCTGCAGGTGTCTATCTTTCTCTCCCCTCTCTCTCTGTCTTCCCCTCCTCTCTCCATTTCTCTCTGTCCTATCCAACAACAAAGCAACGTCAACAATGGCAATAATAACCGCAACGAGGCTGCAACAACTAGGGCAACAAAAAGGGGAAAAAATGGCCTCCAGGAGCGGTGGATTCATGGTGCAGGCACCGAGCCCAGCAATAACCCTGGAGGAAAAAAAAAAAAAGAGGAACACAAAATGAGATTGGACAGGTAGGCAGGAGGGCATTATGGATGCTATGGTGTCTCTCCTTCTCTTTCTTTCTCTGTGTCTATTTGAAAGAAAAAAAAAATCCCAGAACTATGAAACCCCATAGATAAACAAAGAGTGAGAAGAGAAGAAAAACAAACAAACAAAAGACACTTAGCTCAGGTGCTGTCTTCAAAAATGAGTTTGATTACCCTAACAGCACCTCCCTTTTTTGCTCTCCCTTCCGTTGTCTCCTTCCAGTCTCCCAAACTCTGCTGACTTGGAAAATCTGGGTCAATGTGAGTGACTGCTAAGTGAGAAGAATATTGAGGAGGAAAACCAAGGAATTGTAGCCTTCAGGGAAGTAATAACATTTTAGTTAAAAATTGCTTGAGCGTAGACTTTGTAGATGGTTGCAATTTGTATGCAAATTATCGGAAGATTCCTCTGGTTGGAGCTGAGACATGGCCTTGGGTGAAAGCTTCAAGAACTCAGTCCAGACCAGAGAAGCCTCTGCTGATTTCTGTTGGCTGCCTGATTAAACTAAACTTGCATACTCCCCAGCCTCCTGGTTCTTCTGACTTTCTCCTCTAATGAGATCATTAATATGGGAGGCTGTAGCCTGACAAGTGGGTGCATCCCCATCTGTATTTGTGGCATTGTCTCTGTTCTATGAATCTCCTTGTTCTATTTGTCTGTTTAGTCAGGTGCTGGTTTGATATTAACTTGCAAATGCTGGCTCTCCTGATAGCTGATGAGAAGGCATTTATACTGGTCAGACCTTTCTGGATTCCTTGAAAGCCCAAACCAATGGCCAAATTAGAAGAGAAAGGTGAGGAGGACAGTCTCTTGCTCCCCCACCCACTCACCCACCCATTCCCAAACCTTGCCTTCCAGACAGACATTCTTTACACAGGGGGAGGACAGTGATCTAGTGTTCTTATTCATTCATTCAACAAACGTTTCGTCTATCATCTACCAGGTACTGGGCACAGTCTTGGGTTTTGTGGACAAGTCCTTTATTTTAAATTTTGTGTTATCTTTATTTATTTATTAGATAGAGACAGTTAGAAATTGAGATGGAAGGGGGCAATAGAGAGGGAAAGAGGGGGCCAGGCAGTGGCACAGTGGGTTAAGTGCACATAGTACGAAGTGTAAGGACTCATGCAAGGATCCTGGTTCAAGCCTCCGGCTCCACCCCCCCTTGCAGAGGGATCAACTACCAAGCGGTGAAACAGGTCTGCAGGTGTCTGTCTGTCTTTCTCTCTCCCTTGCTATCTCCTCATACCTCTCAACTTCTCTATTTTATCCAATAAAATGGGGAAAAATGGATTCGTAGTGTAGGCACTGAGCCCCAGCAATAACCCTGGAAGCAATAATAATAATAATAATGAGAGAGACACCTGCAACACTGCTTTACACTAGCAAAGATTTCTCCCTGCAGGTGGGGACCCAGATCCTTGCACACTGTGCACTCAACCAGGTGCACCACCACCTGGCCCCAACAAATTCTTTTCTTCATGCAGATTGCAACTGAGTGGGGATATAGGATAATGCAAACAGGGACTGGGATGGGGCACACCCTGTTGAGCACGAACATCACCATGAACAAGCACCCTGGTTCAAGTCCCTAGCCCCCACCTGCAGGAAGCTTCATAAGTGGTGAAACAGTGCTGCAGGTCTCTCTCTATCTATCTATCTATCTCTCCCTTTCTATGCTCACCTTCCCTCTCATTTTTTCTCTGTCGTATCAAATAAAATAAGGGGGGCAGGGAGAAAAAAATGCAAGCAATGTCAATATAACTCTGCCTCCAGGAAGAAATGGGACCCTCAGGGAACTTCTAGGAAGGCCTTCCACCAGTGAGTAATATGGAGGTAAAGCTCAGGGAAGCGCCCAGCTTTCTTACTCACGAGCTGTCTAGTTTGTCCATCTCTCATGTCCACTGGCACCTTACACAGTGGCCCCAAAGGGAGTTTGGTACAATTAGCATATGAATGACATCAGCCTGAGGTGGGGATACACAAGGGAATGTATAAAAGCATAGACTTGGAGCAGGTCGGGCGTTGGGGCTGCTGCTGCTTCTCCTTCTCCTCGGTGGTGGCTGTTCCAGGTGTCCACCATGGCTACTTCTCCTGGGAACTCAACACATGTGACTCTGCTAGCCTGTAAACTCTCAAGACTCCCCTACAGCCATGAGCAACCTATACCTCAGCTGATAATTGTTTATCTTATGGGACTGAACTTTTGATAACTATTCAGACTTTATGGACCTAGCATACTCTTAACTCCTGATGATAATTGCTTATTTTGCGTATCTAAAATATATGTCCCATACTTTTGTACTGTCCTAATAAACCTCTCTTTTGTTTTACCTTAAATGGAGCCACTTATTTACAGCATCTTGATATTAGCCCAAATAAAGCCTCTATTGTTTAAACCTGTCCTCAGCTCCCCGCTGTGAATCATTTTACCTGCCCCAAAGCCCCTTTTAAGTTAAAGTTCCAACACCTTCTGTAAAGATAATAGGTCAGCCAGGTCTGAAGACTTGCCTCCTTTGGAAGTTTTGAGGATCTTGAGCCAGGGTTGGGCTTGGGGGTGGAGCCAGAATCAAGCTCTTACCAGGGCTGAGGAGAAAGCATAATAGTTGCAAAAAGACTTTCATGCCTGAGCCTTCAATGTCCCCAGTACCACCATAAGCCAGAGCTGAGAAGTTCTCTGGGAAAATAAAATAAAATAAAGTCTTCCTGGAGAGGTGTGCTTACCTCACATGGAACTAAAGCCGTTTATTTAGACCCTAGCAAACAGCTACTGCCCACACTCTCTCTGTCCAACTCTGCTAATCTAACTGCTGACAGTACAAATACTTACCCCTCAAGAGTTGGGGTACTCCTTTGGGAAACCACACCTCCTTTATTTATCCCAGCCTATTTTTAAATTTTTAAAAATATATATATTTGTTTATTTATTTTCCCTTTTGTTGCCTTTGTTGTTTTTCATTGTTGTTGTAGTTATTGATGTCGTTCTTAGATAGGACAGAGAGAAATGGAGAGACGAGGGGAGGACATAGAGGAAGAGAGAAAGACAGACACCTGTAGACTTGCTTCATTGCCTGTGAAGCAACTCCCCTGCAGGTGGGGAGCCTGGGGCTTGATCTAGGATCCTTGCGCTTTGCGCCACATGTGCGTAACTCACTGTGCTACCACCCAACACCCTATCCCAGCCTATTTAAGTGTGGCACCTGATTGAATTTTTTATTATTATTTTAAAACAAAAATTTAAGATTTATTTACCTATAAACATGTTAGAGAAAAGGAGAGAGGGGGCTTTGAGGTGGCACACCAGGTTGAATGCACATGTTACAGTGTTCAAGGACTTGGGTTTGAGCTCCCAGTTCTCAACTACAGGGAGAAAGCTTTTTTAAAAAATTATTTATTTATTTATTTACTTCCTTTTGTTGCCCTTATTTTATTGTTTTTTTTAAAAATTATTTTCTTTTGTTGCCCTTGTTTTATTATTGTTGTAGTTATTGTTGTCATTGATGTCATCGTTATTGGATAGGACAGAGAGAAGTGGAGAGAGGAGGGGAAGACAGAGATGGAGAAAGATAGACACCTACAGACCTGCTTCACAGCCTGTGAAGTGACTCTCCTGAAGGTGGGGAGCTGGGGGAGGGGGCTCGAACTGGGATCCTTACGCCGGTCCTTGCACTTGTTTTACTGTTGTAGTTATTATTGTTGTTATTGATGTCGTTGTTGTTGGATAGGACAGAGAGAAATGGAGAGAGGAGGGGAAGACAGAGGGGGAGAGAAAGATAGACACCTGCAGACCTGCTTCACCGCTTGTGAAGCGACTCCCCTGCAGGTGTGGAGCCAGGGGCTCGGACTGAGAACCTTACACCGGTCCTTGCATTTTGCGCCATGTACACTTAACCCGCTGTGCTACTGCCTGACTCCCTGGGGGAAAGCTTTGTGAGTGGTGAAGCAGGTCTGTGGGTATCTCTCATTCGATCTCTATCTCTATCTTTCCCTTCCCTCTTGATTTCTGGTTGTCTCTATCCAATAAATAAAGATAATAAAAGATTAAAGAGAGAGAGAGAACCAGAGCACCAATCTGGCAATGTGATGCTGGGGGAGTCTAACTTGGGACATCATGACTTTAGGTCAAACACTCAAGCCACTGAACCACCCACCTCCCAGGCAGCACCTGGTTCAAATCTTATCCCATTCCTGGGGAGACGTCTCATTATCCCTTTTTGACCTTTGGATGACTGGGGTTTAGCAAAGTAAAGAAACTTGCCTCAAATTGCCCACTTCATAAGAAATAGCCCACTGCAATTCTGGATGTGGTTCTGTATCCTTTATGGGGGGTGGGGGGGACAGACTGAATTCTGTGGCAGGAAGGAGTTTCTGGGTGGCTGCAGCTTTCTCTGTGTCAATAACAACTATCTGTGGTTCCGTCTGACAGCCTGACATTGGCATTGCCTGAGGTCGATAGTGTAGGACTACCATAGCAGCCACCACCTTGTGAAGCGACTCCTCTGTAGGTGGGGAACCGGGGGCTCGAACCTGGATCCTTACACTGGTCCTTGTGCTTTGCACCACGTGTGCATAACCCGATGTGCTACCGCCCAACTCCCTTTTTTTTTTCCTGTGCCACATGGCCCCCAAATGCTTGACTCCAGTAGGTGGTAGAAAGTGGTAGCATGTGGTGAGGTATCACCAGTGAGTTGACCCGCAGGAGGGCTTTTCCTGTGACCCAGGGTCTAACTGTCTGCCCAGCCTGTGGGCAGGGTGCAGCACTGAGTTCTTGATTAATGAATCCTCTCAGGTGGAAGCACTTCTATAATGAAGTCAGCCACACGTGGCTGGTGTTGGGGAGGAAACTCATAAATCACACAGAGCAAGGTTGGCATATGGCATCTGGCCCAGCCTGGTGCCCACCTTACCCTTGACCCAAGAGAACCATCCCAGCCCAGAGCTCTGCAGGGATCAGGCTTCTCAGCAGAGGCCAAGCTGTGGCAGAGTACCCACTCCTGGAGCCCCTGTGCCAGGAGACCAGCTAGACCCCTCTCTCAGGTACCTAATCACGGGCTCTCAGACTTGCGTGTGCATGATCATCCCTGAGGGCCTCGTTAAGCTTAGATGACTGAATTCCACCCCTGGCGTGTCTGACTCAGTACGTCTGGGTGAGCTCCTGGAGTCTGCATTTCTAGCAAGTTTCCAGATTATGCTGAAGCTGCTATTTCATGGGGTCATGCTGAGAAACACCTGCGCTGAAACTTGGCCTTGGGCAAGTTTCCTCTCCTGAGACCACCCCTCTCCTCGCCCATGAAGGAGGCGGGCAGACCGTGCCTTGTGGGGGTGTAGGGGGAAGATAAGACCATGCACAGGGCAGTGGTGTCCAGTTCTGAGGCAAGCCTTGCTTTCTGTCAGCACTCAGCTTAAACAATTTTTTTCCATATCATTTTATTGGGGGAAAATGATGATTTAAAATATAATTATTGATGCTCAAGATACTCAAGTATGGTTCCTTCCTTTCTTCCTTCCTTCCTTCCTTCCTTCCTTTTTTTTCTCCAGGGTCATCGCTGGGGCTTGGTGTCTGCTCCATGAATCACTGCTTCTGGAAGCCATATTTTTTTTCCCATTACATCACTGTTGTTGTTGTTGCTGATGCTGTTATTTTTGTTGGACAGGACAGAGAAATTAAGAGAGGAGGGGAGGACAGAGGGGGAGAGAAAGACAGACCCCTGCAGACCTGCTTCTATGTCCATTTGACCTGGTGTGCCACCGCCTGGCCCCCTCAGGTAGAGTTTCTTATCTCTCTGTGATAGGCGTCTACACACCAATCCCACCCCAGGCCAAGCCCCTCTTCATCATCATGTCCTAGGTACCAGACAGCCTCTCCCTATCCCCTCCCATCTCCCTGCAGTCCAGAGTCTTTTGCTTTGCTGCAATATACCTCACCTAGTCCAAGCTGTGCCCCTTTTCTTGCCTTGCTTCTTTAGCACCTTCTTGGAACTTGAAGGAACTGTGTTAAGTGAGATAACTCAGAAGGATGAATAGCAGGTGATCTCAATTAGAGCAGCACACTGCTGAGTGCTGCGAGGCAACCAGTGAGAAGGAGCGGTGTAGCTTTGAAGACTTTTGAGGCATAGTCAGAGGAAAAATCAACAAATACAAACCACGTGTTTTCTAAAAGCAATATATTCTTTATTTTTTACTTTTTAAAAATATTTTTACTTATTTATTTATTCCCTTTTGTTGCCCTTGTTTCTTTTTATTGTTGGTTATTATTGTTGTCATCGTTGTTGGATAGGACAGAGAAATGGAGAGATGAGGGGAAGACAGAGAGAGGGGGAGAGAAAGCTAGACACCTGCAGACCTGCTTCACTGCTTGTGAAGCGACTCCCCTGCAGGTGGGGAGCCAGGGGCTTTAACCGGGATCCTTATGCTGGTCCTTGTGCTTTGTGCCATCTGTGCTTAATCCGCTGCGCTACTGCCCGACTCCCTATTTTTACTTTTAAATGAGAGAAAGAGAGACAGAAAGAGAAAATATGTGGTGATCCTGGAGATTGAACCTGGGGCTTCTAGAATGCAAATCTTGTGCTCTGAGATGTCTCTCCTGCCCCAATATATAATTATATAAAAAATATTTGTGAGATGAGAGAGAGAACCAGAGTATCACTCTGGCATATGGAATGTCAGGGATCAAACCTGGGACCTTATGCTTGAAGAGTCCAATCTCTCAAATCCAAGGTACTACCTCCTGGATCACTACCCATCCCCCACCTTTTGCACTCAATTCCTTTTTTTCCCCTACCCAATGTACAATTCTTTAAATGTAAAAATTTTTTCTCACTAAAGGATTAAAAAAAATTAGCTAGACTCTTTGAGTTGATTTCCTTTCCAAGCCAACATCTGAGGATCTGGCTCTGTGCTGAGGTTGTGGTAAGTGTGGGCAGGAGCAGATGTAGGTCTTGATCTCAAGAAGTTAGTTTAGCAGACAGGAACAGTCTGCCTCCACTCAAGAAGAAAGGTGATCACAGCAGCTTAGAAGGGCCAGGTGGTCGTGCACCCAGTTCAATGTACATGTTACCGTGCACAAGAACTAGGGTTCAAGTCCCCAGTCCCCACCTACAGGGGAGAAAGCTTCATGAGCAGGGCTTCAGGTGTTTCTCTCTCTCTCTCTCCCTATATCCCCCTACCCCTCAATTTTTCTCAGTTCTATCAAGAAATAAAGGGAAAAAGTAGCCACTGCCAGGAATAGGGAATTCATTGTGCAGGCACAGAGCCCCTGCAATAACCCTGGTGACAATAATAATAACAAGGATAAAATAAAACTTCACAGGTGGGGGAAGGTAGCATAATGGTTATCCAAAAAGACTCTCCTGCCCGAGGTTCCAAGGTCCAGATTTAATCCCATGCACTACTATATGCCAGAGCTGAGTAGTGCTCTGGAAAAAAGAAAAGGAAAGGAAAACTTCACCGTTCATTTTAAAAGAAACAAGCCAGAGAGATGTTTTTCACACAAGTGGGCTAAAGGAAAGGCCTCCTCCCCCACACACAAAATGTTCAAGATAGCTTTTTACCAAGAGGTCCACAGCATACTTTTTCCATTATCAGTCTTCTTGTTCCATAGAACTAAGATCGATAATGACTGCAGGTCTCAAGAGAAACAGCTACCATTACCTTTTTTTTTTTTTAAGTGGGAATTGTGTGGAATTATACCCCTTCTTATCCTACGGTCTACAATCTTTTTTTTTTTTTAAAGGCCTAGATTTAGTCCTTCCCAGAAAATAAAAATATTTTTATCAGAAAATCTGCTTTTAAGCAGGGTTAATATATGTATATGTGTATGTGTATGTGTACACACACACACACACACACACACACACACACGAGAGAGAGAGAGAGACTGGTTTGTCATACAAACTCATTCCCTCTTCATCAGAGATCCCCTTCTCTTGTCTTGACACTCCAGACTCTGGTTATTATCTCAGGATACAACCCCTCCCCCAGTCTGTCCTTTTAATACTGCAATTTACAACTATATAAAAATCTCTATAATTGTGTGTAAGGCGAGGCCTCTCTGGGTGATGTCCTCTAGATGAATCTATGAGCGATTCACAGAGCACTCAGCCTCCCATCAAGGTTGCTATGTTTATGAGTTAATTGGAGGACTTGCTTTGTTCCCAGAGCCCAGCTGCGGGCACTCCATTCCCACACCTGGTTTATGTATGTAGCACTCCTGCCTTTTCTGTCTGTATACATATCCCCCCTTCTCTAGAGTTCAGAGCTCTCTTGAAGAGGAAATGGAAAGTGTGTGTGTGTGTGTGTGTGTGTTGGGGTGGGGTAGGGGGAGACTAGATGACCTAAAAATTCTGTGAGATTATCCAGAGGTAAAGAATACAATCTGTAGGAACATCTACAATCTGAAGGAAACAGTTTCTGAGAAGATGAGGCAGTGTCATGGTAATGCAAAACGCCTTCATGTCCGAGGCTCCAATGTCCCAGGTTCAGTCCCCCACACCACCATAAGATAAGAGCTGAGCAGTGCTCTGGTTTAAATAAAAAAATATACTTGGGGCTGGGTGGTGGCATACCTACTTAAGCACACAGGCTACCATACACAGGGCCTGGGTTCAGGCTCCTAGTCCTGCAGGGGGGAACTTCACAATTAGTGAAGCAGGTCTGTAGGCATCGTCTCTCTGTTCTCTCTCTCTATCCCCATCCCTCTCAGTTTCTCTGTTCTGTCAAATAAAACAAAGAAAAAATTAAAAAATGGTCGCCAGGAATGGTGGCTTCGTAGTGCCAGCACTGAGCTTCAACAATAACCCTGGTGACAATAAATAAAAAATAAAGGAAAAAAAAAGAGAAAAGAAGAAAAATCGAGTTTCCTTTTCCTCCCTGGCTCAGGCTTTATCTGATGAACGCCCTCATGCCATCTGAAGAATAAGCTTATCTGTCAACAATTTGTTTTTCCAGTGTTTCTCAAGGTGCGTGGTAACTAGCTGGAATCACGCACACCTGCCTGCATGCGTGCCCAGGTGTCCAGGCTTCTCCTTAACCTGCTGACTCAGGGCCTCCAGCTGTATGGTGAGTGGTCTATGTTCAGTGGGTATATGCTCAGATCAACAGCCCTCTGAGCTGGAGAAGAAGAAGGGGGAGTGGTTTGCTGGGGAGGTGAGCCTGCTAGCCTCCAAGCTAGTCCACATCCCCAACCCAGAGGAAGGCTGGGAGCCTTTGAGCCCTTTACTGTGCTTTCCCTGGAGAGATCAGCGACAGTCAGAACTCACACCCAAAGACAACAATGAAGTGAGCTGGGAAACTTGCAGCCAAATAAGACTCCAGGGCTGATGGGGAAGTCTGCAGTTTGGGGTCAAGAAGCAGGAGGGTCAAAGAGGTGTGTGTGTGTGTGTGTGTGTGTGTGTGTATGTGTGTGTGTGTGTGTGTGTGTGGTGTGTGTGTGGTGTGTGTGTGGTGTGTGTTGAAGTCTGGCTGGTCCATAGGCCCACAGCCCTCGTGGACCTCTGCAGGCCAAAACACCAGAGCTTGGGCTACGGCTTGCCCAGAAGGAGGCTGCTCTTTAGGGTTTTGCTCTCCTTGGAATGGGGCTGCAAAGACTAAATCACCTCATGGGGATCAGTGGTGGGCAGGCTGCTGTTGGGACAGCAGAGCAGGGACTCAGACCCTGAGAAGCCAGTTGCCTTCTTGTTTATGTCAAAAAGAAAGTTTTATGGGGGGGGGAGGTGGTGGCATACCTGGTTAAATGCATACACTATAGGGCACAAGGACTGGGGTTCAAACCCCACATCCCCACCTGCAAGGGGAAAGCTTCACAAGTGGTTAAGTAGCGCTGCAGGTGTCTCTCCCATTCCCCTTCTCAATTTCTGTGTCTATCCAATAATAAATAAAATACAAAGATTTCAAAAAAAGTTTCATGGGGGGCCAGACAGTGGTGCACCCAGCAGAGAGCATGGGTAGCTGCTATGTGTGAGGACCCAGGTTCAAGCCCCTGCTCCCACCTGCAGGAGAAGCTTCATGAGTGGTGAAGCAGGGCCGAAGGTCTTTCTCTCTCTCCATCTCTTTCAATTTCTGTCACTATAATAAATAAATCAATAAATACGACTGGGCAGAGGTGCATACAGTTAAGGCCACATACTACCTTGCACCCAGGTTTGAGTCCTTGCTCCCCACTGATCTATTTCCTCTCTCAATTTGTATTTGTCCAATCAAATGAAAATTTAAAAAAAGAAGGAAAGAAAAGGAAAAGTGGTGTAGAGCATTCTTCCTCATGCGCACGCTATGAGCTCTAGCGATAACTCTGGTAGCAATAAAAATAAAAGTTTCCCGGGCTCTTTTTTGCTGCCTGGGTCTCCTCTCCTTCCCTTCCCTCCCCTTTCTTCCCCTCCCTCCCCTTCCCTCCCCTTCCCTCTCCTTCCCTCTCCTTCCCTTCTCTTCCTCCCCTCCCCTCCTCTTCCTCCCCTCCCCTTCCTCCCCTTCCCTCCCCTCCCCTTCCCTCCCTCCCCTTCCTTCCCTCCCCTTCCTCCCTCCCCTTCCTTCCCTCCCCTTCCTCCCCTTCCCTCCCTCCCCTTCCCTCCCTCTCCTTCCTCCCCTTCCCCTTCCTCCCCTTCCTTCCCTCCCCTTCCTCCCCTTCCCTCCCTCCCCTTCCCTCCCTCTCCTTCCTCCCCTTCCCCTTCCTCCCCTTCCTCCCCTTCCCCTTCCTCCCCTTCCCCTTCCTCCCCTTCCCCTTCCTCCCCTTCCCTCCTTCCCCTTCCTCCCCTTCCCCCCTTCCCCTTCCTCTTCCTCCCTTCCCCTTCCTCCCCTTTCCCTTCCTCCCCTTCCCCTTCCCCTTCCCCTTCCCCTTCCCCTTCCTTCCCCTTCCCCTTCCTTCCCCTTCCTTCCCCTTCCTTCCCCTTCCTCTCCTCCCCTTCCCTCCCCTTCCCTCCCCTTCCCCTTCCCCTTCCTCCCCTTCCCCTTCCTCCCCTTCCCCTTCCTCCCCTTCCCCTTCCTCCCCTTCCCCTTCCTCCCCTTCCTCTTCCTCCCCTTCCCTTTCCTCCTTCCTCCTTTTATTGGGGGTGGAGTGGGATGGGTTCATGGTTTGCAGCTGAGACTGGTTACAATTTCTCATCTCCTCCTGATAGCTGTCTACAAAACACTCTCACACTCAACTTAGATCCTTTTCTGCCAGCAGGCACCAGAACTTTAACTTCTTCATCTCCTCTTTCAAGTCTTTCCCCAGGGTCCTTTGCTTTGGTGTAATATACCCCATCCAGCTCAAGTTTCACTTTGTTTCCCCTTTCTGTCCGTGTTTCTCAACTTCTACTAAGAGTGAAATTATCTGGTATTCATCCTTTTCTTTTTGGTTTATCTCAATATGAGTCCAAGTTTCATCCAAGTTGAGGCAAAAGAGATGATTTCATCATTTTTGACGGTTGTGTAATATTCTATTACATATGTATATGTAAATATATACAACTTTCTTAACTATTCTGGGGTTTCCGCTACACTTTACATCTGCATGGACTACAACCTCTCTGCCTTTTTTCTGTCTTTGCCTCCAGGGTTACTGCTGGGGGCTCAACCTGACGCTGTTGACTGGCTACGGAAGAAGGGCAAATGCTAGAAGAAGAAGTGCCTTCACTGATCCTGGAGGCCATTTTCCCCTTTTGTTGCCCTTGTTATTGTTGTTGTTATTATTACTGTTGTCATTGCTGTCATAGTTGTTGGATAGGACAGAGGGAAATTGAGAGAGGAGGGGAAGACAGAGAGGGGTATAGAAAGACAGACACCTGCAGACCTGCTGCACTGCCTGTGAAGCAACCCCCCTACAGGTGGGGAGCTGGGGCTCAAACTGGGATCCTTACACGGGTCCCTATGCTTTGCATGTGTGGACTTAACCCTCTGTGCTACTGCCCGTCATGCACCTTTTTTCTTTCTTTTTTTAACATTTATTTATTTAGTCCCTTTTGTTGCCCTTGTTGTTTTATTATTGTAGTTATTATTATTGTTGATGATGTCATCATTGTTTGATAGGACAGAGAAATGGAGAGAGGAGGGGAAGACAGAGAGGGGGAGAGAAAGACAGACACCTGCAGACCTGCTTCACCGCTTGTGAAACGACTTCCCTGAAGGTGGGGAATCGGGGGCTTAAACCTGTATCCTTATGCCAGTCCTTGCACTTAACCCGCTGCTCTACCGCTCGACTCCCACCTTTTTTCTTTTTTTAAGAAAGAAATTGCAAGACAGAAAGAGAGACAATATAGTACTGTTCCACTGCTCATGAAGCGACCCTATGCAGGTGCTCTCAGGTGGTGACTGGGGACTCAAACCCTGATCTTCACACATGATAAAGTGTGTGCTCTGCCGGGTGAACCGTCTCCCACCTACTTACCACTCAATGAAAACTATCAGTGATTTAAAGGAACTTTATTAAATAAATAGGTGGCACACCTGGTTGGGCGCACACATTACAGTGCACAGGGTCCTGAGTTCAGTCCCCCAGTCTCTACCTGCAAAGGAGAAGCTTCTCAAACAGTAGAGCAGCACTGTAGGTCTCTATTTTCCTGTCTCTCTCTCTCTCTTCTTCTTTCTCAGCTTCTCTGTCTTGTGTCTATCCAAAATAAATAAAGAAAATATTTAAATAAATGCAGGTGAGGAGAGGTGGAGTTAAACGGAAGGGCAAACAAAACTGCATCCCAGAAGGGTCGGGGTGGGCAGGTCCTCAGGTAAAAACTGGCTGCCTCTCACTCCATCAGAGGCTGGGATGCAGGAATGTAGGCAAGCGAGTGGGCCCTGGGAATTAGGAGGCCTCTAGGGGATCACGCATCCCGTCAACCTGTGGCCTCATTAGCTATAGTGTTGCTCAAGTGCTTGGCTTGCAAAGGATATGCAGTGAAGCCTGGAAGTCACCACTGGTCAAGGCCACCACCTGACCTCACCAGCCTCTAGTGTCCTTTCAAGGTCTCCTGGGAGAAACAGCTCCAGAGACGCCATCAGAGAGGTCCAGCCTACCCCACATGCACGACTTTGGGAAGCATCAGCAGTGAAGACTTCTTAAGACGAGGAAAGCTGCACAGCTGAGGAAACAGCTCAACTGCTAGTGCATCAGGCCTGTGTGCCTGGGGTTCCCCGGTTCAATCCCTGGTACTGCATGTAGCAATATGTTGTTCTGGTTTCTCTCTCACTCTCTCTCTTTCTCTCTCTCTGGGTGTCTCTCATGTGAAACTCTTGCTCCTATGCAACATGTACAATAAATCGTAAGAAAGAAAAGCTGAGGGGGCCAAATCCCGGTTAGAACCCCCAGCTCCCCACCTGCGGGGGTTACTTCACAAGCTGTGAAACAGGTCTACAGGTGTCTACCTTGATCTCCCCCTCTCTGCCTTCCCCTCCTCTCTTGATTTCTCACTGTCCTATCAAACAACAAGGGCAACAAAATGGAAAAAATGGCTTCCAGGAGCAATGGACCTACAATGCAGGCACCAAGCCCCAGCGATAACCCTAGAAGAAAAAAAAAAAAAAAGAAAGAAAGAAGGAAAGAAAAGCTGCCTTGCTGGCCCTCTCTCTATCTAAAGAACTCAGCCATCACAGGGGACACTCACAAACACCAAAGGAGCAGGGAGCCTTGTCAAGACTGCAGACGGGCCTGTTCTAAACTCCAGCCTTCCCTTCCAGCTGTCCCCTTCTGTGTCCCTGCTGGGTGAAGCCCACTCTCCACTCGGTGCCTCAAAACCTTTTCTGCAAGTCTGGAGTATCCGATGCCATAGAGGGCAGGGCTGGAGTTTGGGGTGGGAGGGGTCTCTGGGAAGACTGAAGGCAGGTCACTGCAGCCCAGAGGTGGAGGAAGCCTTCCCGTCTGGATACATGGGAGGCCTCCCGCAGCTGTCCCTCCAGCACCCTACCCATGCAGAACACTGATGTCTCTATCCTCTGCCCAATTATGTCAGGTCTGTTGTTAGCAGCCAGCTTGGGGGCTTTTGCTGACTCCTCTAGAGACTGGCTGGGGAAAAAAAAAAAAGGCTCTGTCATGGCTCCCAGGACAAAAGGTGAGAAGAGAGAAAAGGGACCTGC
The DNA here is from genome assembly GCF_950295315.1 of Erinaceus europaeus. NCBI lineage: Eukaryota > Metazoa > Chordata > Mammalia > Eulipotyphla > Erinaceidae > Erinaceus > Erinaceus europaeus. The sequence goes on from NC_080177.1 coordinate 23,330,156, forward strand.
CAAGATACATATGGAGAAAGAAAAGGCAGGAGCAACAGTGGGAGGGAAAATAGAGACATTGGACAGTGTTCCTTGAATGGACAGATGGGTGGACAGAGACTGCTACCCTGGCATATTTTTTACTTTGTTTACTTATTTAGATCCAAAGCCTCACTCATGTGCAATTCCATCACTCAGGCCCACTTTTTAAAATTCTATGTTATTGGGGGTCGGGCAGTGGCGCAGTGGGTTAAGCGCATGTGGCGCAAAGCGCAGGGACCGGCGTAAGGATCCCGGTTCGAGCCCCCGGCTCCCCACCTGCAGGGGAGTCGCTTCACAGGCGGTGAAGCAGGTCTGCAGGTGTCTATCTTTCTCTCCCCTCTCTCTCTGTCTTCCCCTCCTCTCTCCATTTCTCTCTGTCCTATCCAACAACGAATTGTGTCAACAAGGGCAATAATAATAACCATAATGAAGCTACAACAAGGGCAACAAAAAGGGGAAAAAAATGGCCTCCAGGAGCGGTGGATTCATGGTGCAGGCACCGAGCCCAGCAATAACCCTGGAGGAGGAAAAAAAAAATTCTATGTTATTATTGGACAGGGACAGAAATTGAGGGAGGAGGGGAAGATGGGAGAGGGAGACGCCTGCAGTTCTGTTCACCACTCAAGAAGCTTCCCCCCTGCAAGTGGGGGTAGGGGTCATGAATTAGGTCCTTGTACATGGTAACAGATATGATCACTTGAACACACTGCTGCCCAGTCCCCTCCAGGGGCTCTTTTTCTTAAAAAAAAAAAAAATTTATTTATTTTCCCTTTTGTTGCCCTTTTTTATTGTGTAGTTATTATTGCTGTTGTTGTCATTGTTGTTGGATAGGGCAGAGAGAAAGATAAAAGACACCTGGAGATCTGCTTCACAGCCTGTGAAGTGACTTCCCTGCAGGTAGGGAGCTGGGGCTCGAACCAGGATCCTTATGCTGGTCTTTACGCTTCGTGCCATGTGCGTTCAACCTACTGCTCTACCGCCCGACTCCCCAGGGGCTCATTTTCATTCTTATTTCAAAAACAGAAGGAGAGACACCACAGCACCAGAGCTTCCCCCAGTTCCAAGGCACTCCCATGTGGTATTAGGCCTGGAACCTGGGCCACACATACTGGGGGGGAGGGGGGGCATGGGGCATGTGCCCTTTCTGGGTGAGCTATCTTCCCTCCCCACCACACTTCTGCAGTCAATTTTCCTCAGCAGCCTCACTCACTGTGTGCTCAGAAGTGCCACCAGGGGCTTCCTTCTCAGCCGCTCTAGTCTGGTAGTCCCAAGTTCTGGGGAGCCCTAGCTGAGCCAAGCTGGAGGCTGGGAGGTTGGATGGAGTTTGGAAAACGATGCATCCAGGAGAGGTTTATGTGCATGGAAGCAACAATTTTTACCATGGGAGGTTCAGCTTCTGATCACAGAAGTGGTGGGGGTTTTCCACGGGTTTCCATGGAAACACAGGCAGAGCATCTGCTCCCTGATACAACCAGACTAGGCTGGTGGGACTCTTGCTGGAGTTGTTTTGCTATTGCTCTGCAGGAGACTGTCCCATCTGTATTTTCACCACTGCTTCCTCATCCTCCTCCTCTTTTGTTTATTAAAAGATTTTATTTATTTATTAATGAGAAAGATAGGAGAGAGAAAGAACCAGACATCACTCTGGCACGTGTGCTGCCGGGGATCGAACTTGGGACCTCATACTTGAGAGTCCAAAGCTTTTACCACTGCGCCACCTCCCGGACCACTCTTTTTTTTTTTTTTTAAATAGTGATTTAATAATGATTAACAAGACTGTAAGGTAACAGGGGTACAGTTCTATATAGTTCCCACCACCAGAGTTCTGTGTCCCATTCTCTCCATTGGAAGGTTCCCTATTCTTTCTTCCTCTGGGAGTGTGGATCTACATTTGTTGATGTCGTCGTTGTTAGATAGGACAGAGAGAAATGGAGAGAGATGGGGAAGGCAGAGGGGGGGGAGAAAGACAGACACCTGCAGACCTACTTCACCGCCTGTGATTCCCCTGCAGGTGGGGAGCCGGGGGCTCAAACCGGCATCCTTAACGCTGGTTCTTGCGCTTTGTGCCACCTGTGCTTAACCTGCTGCACTGCAGCCCGACTCCCTTTTTAATTTTTTTTTAATTTGCTAATGAGAAAGATATGAGGAGAGAAAGAACCAGTCATTATTCTGGTACATGTGTGCTGGGGATTGAACTCAGGACCTCATGCTTGAGAGTCCAGTGCTTTATCCGCTGTGCCACCTCCCAGACCACAGGACCTATTTTCTTTATGGGGTGCAGAAGGTGGAAGTTCAGGCTTCTGTAATTGCTTCTCTGCTGGGTATGGACATTGGCAGGTTGATCCATACCCACAGCCTGTTTCTATCTTTCCCTTACCACTGCCTTCTTAAATGACAGGAGAGGGGAAGGGGAGAGACTTGGCCAAAGACAAGTATTCAGAGGAACTTTCCATTTCCAAGCTCCATGTAGGCTCCTGAGATGAGGTCACAGGATTATGGGCTCTGGTTCCCACCTGCTCCAGCAGCAGAGGCCCCTGTTGGCTCTCCCCAGTACAACCAACCTGTGGGCTCACAGCCCGTAGTCCCATGGGGCAGACAGTGTGAGGAACAAGTTCTCAAGTGCACAAGAGAATCCCATCTGAGCATATGTAGCCTTACAGTTAAATTTTTTTTTAAATATTTTATTTTATTGTTTTACCAGCTCAGCTCTGGTTTATGGTGGTCCCGGTGATTGAACCTGGGACCTATGTTGCCTCAGTCATAAAAGTCTTTTTTGCACAGCCATCACAGTCTCTCCCCAGTACTCTCGCCACACTCTTCCAGAACACTCATTCTTCCATGCCCTGACTTCCCCCAGGAGACCTGGGAGGATGCATGCAAGGCTGGCACTGCAGTCAGAAAGAAAGACAGGCTGTTGGGCATGAGAATATGTGAGAAGTGGTTTTATTCCAGGTGTATTGTCAAAAAACATGAGGTCCTGAGGGACAGCTAGTGGCACATGCTTTGGTTGAGAAGAGGAAAAGCAAAAACACAAAAGGGCTGAGTCCCACAAAGGACGGCCAAGTCTGACCATGTCTGACCGTAGGGCTCCCCCAGCAGCCGTCCCCTTACATTCAACAAGAGAAGCACACGCCCAAAGGTCCACACAGCCTGCTGGGCAGACAGGCACATGGAGCACTGTAGAAGTGGGGGGCCTGGGGGTGCACTGGGGCCCAGGAGCCGAGAGGATGCTGGTGAGAGCAGGTGGGAGAGGAAACCACTGAAGAACTCTCTGGCAACAGATTCGGCTCCTGACCCCAAGGCCCACACAGAGGAGCAGGAGGATGGCAGGCTGGGCACACCAGGGAGGGAGGTGGGCATGGCAGCTTCAGTCCAGAGCAGAGGTTCAGGCCCTTTGGGGATCCGGGGCCTCTGTCAGAAGCTGGGGAACCCCAAGGACCAATGCTCAGGATAATGCATATACACACACATACCCAAACACTACCTGGGGGACAATTTCAGAAGCTTCCTAAGTCTTCTAGAATCCAGCTTCGGGGGGCGGGTGTCCAAAGGACTGGGGGCTTCCGGGGTAGGTATGCCTATCACAGGACAGTTTGCTTTGGGGGGGGGGGCTGGTGCCCCACAGCCTTTTGTCTAAGACCACACTGCCTGAGCTGGGTGGGGAAGGTGGTTGGGAAATGGAAGAAGCAGTCTCAAGACACAGCCATGGGGTAGGAGGAAGGGGTCCAGTGACTGAGAAGAGAAACTGGGAGCTGTGTACATAGCTAGGAGCCATCTGCCAGCCATTGCCTGGGGCCAAGACCTTCCTTCTGTAGGGTTAGGGGGGTGAGGGGGAAGGGAGTGTGGATCTGGGAGATGTTTACATTCCAGAAAGGATTTCTCATTCTTATAGGCTATCCAGATGGCCCCTTTCCTCCCTGTGTTGTGTTTATTTACATAGGCAAAGATGTTTGAGAAGCAGGAATCAAAAATTATTGATATAAAGGAGGATGGGGACAGGGCACCCACCTTTGGGTCATTATGGCCCAGGGGAGCTAAGTGAGGGCCTGACTCTGGGCCAAGCAGAGATGGGATTGGTTTAGTTAACTGTGTCCCAGGGCTGTCTCAAAGATTCCTCAGTAGCTTTGTGCTAGGAAAGTGGGGACCAGAGGTGGGGAGACAGAGCCTAGAGCTGGGGCAGCTTGGGAGCAATGAGGTTCCCCAGGAAGAGACCTACTCTTGGGGCACTTTGCTGGTCTTTTGCTCATGGCCTTCTCAAGTCACCAGTTTTTGGCCCCTGAGCCCATCACTTGGCTGTGAGATTTTCACCTCCTTCCTGACCCCACCTGCTCCTCAGGCTGCCCCCTCCTGCTGTCCCCCAGTCTTCCCATCCAGGCTGCTCACTTTGTGTGGACTTCTGTCCTCTCTTCAGCCAACAAAGGGAGGTGTGCTCAAACCAGAGTCTGTTTCCACCCCCACCCCCCACAACCGCAGAGGACATGGAAGAAGGGAGGGACCAGGGCAGTGACAGTCCACAGCCTAGCCTTCTCCTGCTTCTGGGCAAGGCGTGGATGGCCTTTCCCACACAGGCTGCAGAAAAGGGTGAGGGTGTTTGTTGATGATTCCAGCAGAAATGTGAGAAGATGGAAAAGGCCCTCTTGACACACCCCCACCCTAACCCATTCGGGTCCCCAAGTTCTCATGCAAAAGGTACAGGAGGCCCCGGGGCTACCATCATGTGTGCGGCAGCAGCTGCCACTGCTGGGCTGGGGCATCGGCCTGGCACTTGTTGGTCACCAGCTGGTCAGGCCTTGTCTCCAGACAGAGGCCACTGACGGAATGCTGGAGGAAGGAGGCTTTCCTCCGCCATCTCTGCCGGGTTGGAGGAAAAGTTGGGGGTAGGGTGAGGAGAAAAGTTAGGCTTGTTGCACCTTCATTGCCAGGAAGCAAACAGCCCTGCAAATGGCTGAGATACCCCCCCCCCCTTTCCTGCCCCAGCAGACCAGTCTGTGTGCTTCTTACTCAGGGGCCCCACTCCAAACAGCTTTCACCTCCTCCTGGTGTGTTCTCTCAGCTGCAGCTTGGCATTAGGTCACTGTCTATATCAGTGAGACTGCATCTGACCCAGAGCTGGACTCTGTGTACACTGCACAGCACTGGTTTAGACCTGTACTGTAAAAGGCTATGTGCCCCCCGCCCCCCATGTTCACAGCTGCACTGCTTGAAATAGCCAAGTTTTGGAAGTAACCTAAATGTCCCTCAACAGAGGACAACATAAAGATGTAATGGGAAATATGTTATCACTGGAGCACTACTCTGCAAGGAAAAAGAGAGGAGATTGTAACATTTGAAACAAAATGGATGGAACTAGAGGTGACAATGAAGGGCTGGGAAGAGAGCATAACGGTTATGCAAAAAAGATTTTCATGACTGAAGTTTAGTGGTTCAATCCCCAGTAAAAACATAAGCCAGAATTGAACAATGCTCCAGTAAAATAATAATAATAATTTAAAAATAATTAAGTTATATTAAATAATTAACACCAAAGTAAAGGACTCTAGGGTGTCGGGGAGTGTTCAGGTCCTGGAACTTGGTGGAGGAGGACCTATGAGGGTTGGTGTTGAGGAAGAGAAGGACCACTCAGAGATGGGAGTGGTTACAGGTGTGGCTGGAATGTTGCAGGAAGGACCACTCAGAGATGGGAGTGGTTACAGGTGTGGTTTGGGAGGTGTAGGCAGGGTTTTGAGTTTATAACCCAGAAACAGAGTGCGCTCAGGCTCTCTTTGGCCCAGACAGCATCATGTAAGTCTTTCTCTACCCTTATTCTCTCTCTCTCTCTCTCTCGACCACCACGTGATCACCATCTAGCCTGTAAGTGGTCGGTCTGCTTCTTTCTCTCTCCTTTTATCTCTCTCTCTCTCCTAACATGGTTTTTTGTACAATAAAGTTTAAAATTACCTGGATAATCATGCTTTCCATCAATTCTTTGTGGAGATTGGCATGATGGACTCTCAGAATGGGGAGCAGATGCTGCCCCCCCCCACTCCTTTAACACTGGGTTAGACTGATATGTGGAAAACTGAGAAACATACATGTACTAACTACTATATCTTACTGTCAACTGTAAACCAGTGATTTCCCCCCCCCCCCAGATATGGAATATAGATAACTAAAGCAAAAGAACTTGCCAAAAGCAAAAAAAAAAAAAAAAAAAAAAAAAAGAACATAAAGAAGAAAAAGAAAGGTAACTGAACTGTCTCTTGAGCTTTGTGGGAACTCTGGTGGTTAATGGAAGGAGGGACACTGGACAGGACTTCAGTGAAAGGTGTAGTGATTCATGTGATAATCATATCCCTGACATCTTAGAGGTTGTAAAATACTTAAATTACTAAGAAAAAAAAAGACTAAAACAACAAAAGTCTTATTCTACCCTTCACCAAAAAGCAAACAAATAAAATAAAATCAGATTCCACTGACACATGCACTGTGTGTCTAGCCTCCCCTTGGACATGGCCAGTGTCTTCTATAGCATCTCAGGTTGGGCCCAGGATCTGGCCCCCCCCAAAAAAATATGTATATATTTTGCCACCAGGGTTATCACTGGTGCTTGGTGCCAGCTCTACAAATCCACCACTCCTGGTGGCCATTCCCCCTCCCCTTCTTCCATTTCTGTTATACTTGATAGGACAGAGAAATTGAGAGGGGAGAGGGAGGGAGAGAGGGAGAGAAAAAGATAGCCACCTGCAGACCTGCTTCACCACTTGTGAAGCACCTCCCTGCAGGTGGGGAGTAGGAGCTTGAACTAGGGTCCTTGCACATAGCACTATATACACTTAACCAGGTACGCCATCATCCAGCCCCCTAGCTGAATCTTTTATGTCTTCAAACAAGATTTCTCCTCCCTGTAACTCTAAGCTTCTGACCTGGCTTATAACTGCACAGCTGGAGACCCACCCCTTTTAGGGCACTGGTGCCATCTCTGCAGAAGGACAGCGAGGCCAGCAAGTGGAGGGGCACTCAAGTTCCCTACTAGGAACAGCAGGCAGGACAACTGACCTTGTAGAACACATTGGCATGCTGGGAGACTGCCTTCCCCATGTGTCACAGCCCCATCCACACCACTCTGCTAATCTCAGGACATGGGTCCACCTGGGCAGAAAGTAATACTCTGGCTCTCTCTCTCTCTCCCTCTCTCTTTCTCTCTCTCTCATAAATAAATAAAATACATATTTAAAATAAAAAATAAATAGATAAAAAGATGATGTGGGCTTAGAAATCTCATGTAACCGGGTGCATATACCAGCTTCACCCCTTATCAGCTGTGTGGCCTGACCTAGGTTTCTCAGATCCAGCAAACCTTGGTTTGCTCACCAGCAAAACACAGATAGCACCAGGCCTGAGTGTCTGGTTTTGGGGAAGAGTCCATAAAGCCACCTGTTTCAATCTCCTAGCACAGGCTCTGGAGAAAGCTAACACTCACTGTGGCTATGTTGGCTGCCAGGGGCTGGAGACACAAAGTCAGCAAGACCAGCAGTCCCTGCACTCATGGAGCTCACAGGGTGTAGGGACAGATACTTCACAGATATTTCCCCCAAGAAGTATATCCTTAGGAGCAAAAGGACAGGCTGGTCCAAGACTGGGCTGAGGCCCCCACAGGTCCTCTCTCTGGAGGTCTTCTTGAGTGGGTCTCAACCTAAGCTCCTCTGCCACACACCCCCCCCCAGCAGTGTACCCCTGGGGCTCCTGCATCCTGGGAGGCTTACCTGGCGGCCTTCTCTTGGGTTGCAGGGCTGCAGCACCACTGGGGCCCCAGGGGAAGCAGAGGTGGAGGCCGAGGTGGCAGTCAGGCACTTGCCCTGCTGCTGAATGAGATGGTCACTGAAGAGCCAAGCCTGTGAGACAGAGAGAGAGAGAGAGGTCAAAAGGTTCTGCTAGGGGTGGGGAGGGGGAAATAAGTGGGGCAATGAACTGCATTTGGGTAGAACTGACTATAAAACACAGGGGTGCTCGCTATACAATTCTGATTTTTCCACATGTTAGAAATACTTCAATAATCAGGAATTGCAGCAGGGAGTTCAGCTGAAGCAGAATGGAAAGCAGAGGATATGCCAGGCAATGCCAGCAGGGAGGCCACAGGACATGGGACCAGGACAGCCAGTGAGGAAGTCTCTGATGTGGGGCTCCAGGACCTGTTTTGATTGTTAAAATAAATACTGTTTTATTATTATTATTTTATTTTTCTAGGACTGCAGGAAATTGAGAAAGAAGGGGAAGACTGAGAGGGAGAGAGAAAGAGAGACACTTGCAGAACTACTCCACACTGCTTTCCTCCCCCTGCAGGTGGGAACCAGGGGACTTGGAACTGGATCCTCGCACAAAGTATGTGTGCATTCAACTGAGTGAACCTCCACCAGGCCCCTGTTTTGTTTTAGTTAATAAACTGGGGGCTTATTAACATTTTTAAAGCAGAGCATGCTCAGCCCTGGCTTATGGTGGTGCCAAGAATTGAAACTGGGATCAGGGAGACTCGGGCAAGAAAGTCTTTTGCTATTTCCACAGTCCCTATAGGACCTGCTGTTTTGATGTGAGTGCAGACATTCACATGTTACACACATATGCACACACATTCAGGGACCCCAGCTCTTGTCATATAAGACACCCACAGCTGCATCCCAGGAGAGCCCTGGGTACTGGACACTGGGCAGTACCCCTGCCTCTGCAAGGAGAGAGTGGGGGTACAGAGGGCAGCTATGTGACAGTTTGGAAAGGTGGCAGAGATGTGGCAAGAGCAGACAGACCCAAGGAGCAGCATGTGAGGTTCCCAAGGCCTGGGAAAGAGGGTTTGTGGGAGGTACAGACAGAGGATGAGTGTGAGCAGAGGTTAGCCCTTACCCTGTCGGGACCATGACCCAGTCTACCCTCCCACTCCCATGTGGACCTGGAGGTCCACAGCAGCTTACCTGGGGAGCTGGGGGGTTCTTGGCAGACCCTCTGCAAGTCCCCATTCCAAGCAGAAAGTTGCCAGCCATGTCCTGGCCCTGGAATTCTAAGCAGTTAGCCCCCTGCTTAATGATTCCAGGGAGCACTTCCTTCACGGGGACACTGAGGGAAAAGACAGGGGTCAAGCCTGTTCCCAGCTTCCTTCACCCCATATTACCCACACCCTCAGCCTCAGCACAGTGTCTAGGGTCCAAAGAAAGATGAATCTAGCCAGTAGGCCAAATGGGTAGGAGGGGTGGTGGTGGTGGGACGGTAACTTTCTAGCAAGACTGGGATTTTCCACTGGATTTAGGAGCACTGGGGAGAATCCTGGAGGCTAGTTGTGAGAGGATCCCAGAGAGAGAGCTGAGGCCAGAAGCCCAGAACTCCCTCCTGAAAGAGGCAGATCTGGGGATGGGAGCATGGAAACATGGGCTTAATAAGCAATTTCAAAATGACTGGAGTGGTAGTGTGGAGAGGCACAAACACAAATATATGGAAATGTATTCTATTTCATTAATGATTAAAGAAATTTATATTAGAGCTACAATTATTTATTTACTCTGTGTTTTAATTATTATTATTTATTTAATAGAAAGCAACAGAGAAGAGGGAGAGGGAGATACCCGCAGTATTGCTTCACTACTCGGGAAGCCTTCCCCCTGCAGCTAAGGACTGGGGGCTTGAACCCTGCTCCTTGCACATTGCAGCATGTGTATTCTGCCAGGTGTGCCACCTCTCAGCCAGAGGCTTGCTTTGAAATGACAACACCCATTGCTGTTGGCATTAACTTTGAACGGAATCTTCTCACATCTCCTATCTATGAGAAACAAAAACTTGTCCAACACTTTTGGAGGGGGATGGGATATTCAGTATCAAAGCCCTTAAAAAAAATGAGTGGGAGTTGGGCACAGCGGGTTAAGCGCAGGTGGCACAAAGCACAAGGACCAGCGTTAAGGATCCTAGTTCGAGCCTACAGCTCCCCACCTGCAGGGGAACCGATTCACAGAGGAACCGATTTAACCAATTCTCCCTCTCGGTCTTCCCCTCCTCTCTCCATTTCTCTCTGTCCTATCCAACAACGACAACATCAATAACAACAACAGTAATAACTACAACAATAAAACAACAAGGGCAACAAAAGGGAATAAATAAATAAATATTTTAAAAAATGAGCATACCTCTAACCGAACAATAACATCCTAAAGGGTTAAGTACAGTTGTGGGTAGAGATGTGGTTTAAAAGATCATTCATCTCAGAGAGTCTGCTTACAGCAAAAGCACTGGAAATTTCTACTACTTAACAATAGAGAGCAAATGAAATAAGTTCTGATTCACCTGTAGGAGGTAAAAGCCTATATAGTCGCTCGAAGTGTCTCTGTAAAGTAGTGTGTGTGAGGTGGTATGTGGAAAAGTGTTCACACTGCTAAGTCCAACAGGCACATGTCAAACTATTACATTATAAAGATGCTTTAGACACACAGGAAAACATGCTCAGACATGTATATGACAGATGACGCACTCCCTTACCCCAAGAGTAATGCATGTGAGGCAGTTTCTGGGTGGATTCTGATTTAGCAGGTTACATACACCCTTGGATAATGGAACCATGATTGCTGGACTAGCTTTGTGGGCGGGAGACAGACGACCAGGGACTCATGGCTGAGCTGGGAAGCAGTATCTCTTTATTCATGTGGAACGCAGCACAATCTAAGCCATCTAAACTATCTATAATCACAATCCTGTCCTTATAGATATACTCGTCAAGTAGGGTGGAAACAGGATGTGACGTAGAGAGGGTGGAGCGAAAAGAGATTGGTGCAAATCAGGGTGTACTACGAGAGGGGGTGGAGCAAAAAGACATCATGAACCAGTGAGGATTAAACCAATGCCCTGCAGGCAGGGTGGTGCTTAGTTAACAGTGGTTATGTAAATAGAATACAGTGGTCAGCAGGGGGGATTAAACCAATGAAACAGAAGGGGTCTTAGAAGCAGAATTAGAAGCATACTAACACATGATGGGGTGATAGGGAGCTGGGAGGAACTTGCCTAACTTCATCCATCTCCTATAACCTCTGCTGGGAAGAAAGTTTAAGGGCCTTGAAGGGAGAGCGATAAGAGAAAGGAAGGAAAGGAAGAGCAGCAGAGGAAGGGAAGAAGGAGCAAGGAAGATAAAAGAAAAGGAATACTAAGAAAGTAGGAGAGGGAGGAAGAAAAATATATGACGATCAGGACACATTGTGCTACATCCTCTGGTTCAGATTTTTGCCCTCAGCTTCCCACACTCTCTCAACTACCTATTGTTGGATTTTTATTTTTATTTTTTCTGCCACCAGGGTTACTGCTGCATCTCAGTGCCTGCAAATCCATTACTCCTGGTGACTTTTTTTTTGGGGGGGGGTGAGGGGATTAGGAAAGAGAAAAGGAGGAAATAAAGGCGAGAGAAAGAAAGCCACCTACAGCAATGGTTCACTACTCTTGAAGCTTCCTCCCTGCAGGTGGTGACTGGGGTTTGAACCTGGGTCCTTGTGCATGGTAACATGTACACTCTACTGGGTGTACCACCATCCGGCCCCCAACTGCCCCTTGTCTTCTCCCACATATTTGCCTTATTTACATTTCCTGTCTGATCCCCAAGACTTGCGTTTGCAACCCTTGCTAGTTACAATGCAACTCAGAGGCCAATTGCTTCTCATCTTCTACTTCAGGAATGACTGCACTATGTCATGAATTATTGTAATAAATGTACACTATCTATCACCCTCCCAAGTGTGGCATACTGAATCAACACACAGCCCACACACCATTCCTAACACGCTCCTAAAAGTAATGAACTGGCAGTTACTGAGGTCAGCTGCAGAAATGTGATCTGGCTAAGAGGGCGGGGCCAGGGCAGGACTGCAGGCCCGCCTAGTCTGCCTCAGTTTTCCCATGAGCCCGCTTCAAGTGTGGATCGGCTAGCGGGGTCTCTTATCTGGAGGAAATTATGTATTGTTGGGGCTCCCACTTTTCTCTGAGCCAGCAAATCTGGTTCACTTCTGGCCTCTCATCCTGAGAACTAAGGCTGAACTCAAAGGGGCGGACAGGCAATGAGTAATCTGGGTAGCTATGAGATGTGCAATTTCTCTTAACAACAAAAATCTTTTTTTTTTTTTTTTTAAATCTTTCATCCAGTGACACAAGGAACAGAAGATGACTTTGCCCTTCACTGAGCACAGCTGGACTCGTCTGCTGATCTGTGATGGACCCAGGGTCTCTGATAACTATAGAACACTTCTTCCCCTGGGTCCTGGGGGAGGATGTAGACACTGTGTGAGGATGAGGGTTTGGGGGTGAAGGGCATGTTCTGGACCTTTAGCCTGAAGCCTGGAGTCATGGCTCCATCTGAATGCTGTATGAACATGTGAACTATGACGGAATGTCAAGAAATGACTTTTCTTCTCATATGTGATGTGATTAAGATTGTCCCTTAAAAGTAGTCACTGCCAAAAAAAAAAAAAAAAAAAAAAAAAAGTAGTCACTGGAATAAATTATTCATGTATTCATTTTTTTTTTTTTTTTTTTGGTACCAGCATATTGGTCAGTTCTGGTTTATGGTGGCGCTAGGAGTTGAACCTGGGACCTTGGAGCCTTAGGCATGAAAGGCATCTTTCTTCCTCTCTTTTCCTTTTTTCCTTCCTTCTTTTCTCCTTTTAATTTTTAAAATTATCTTTATTTAATAGAGACAGCCAGAAATAGAGAGGAAGGGTGGGATATAGAGAGGGAGAGAGACAGACGCTTGCATCACTGCTTCAAGTTTTCCTCCTGCGGGTGGACTGAGGGCTTGAACCCAGGCCCTTGAAATAGTAACATGCACTCAACCAGGTACAACACCCCCACCCTCTTTCTTTCCTTCTTTCTTATTTCTCTCTTTTCTTTTATTCTTTTTTTTCCTTTCTCTCTTTCCTTCCTTCCTTTCTTTTGCAACCAGGATTATGGATGGGGTTTGGTGCTTGCACAGTGCATCCACTGCCTTTGGAAACTGGTAAAGGGAAATTGAGAGGGAAGGGGGAGAAAGAGAGACACCTGCAGCACTACTTAACTGCATGTGAAGCTCCCCCCCACCTGCAGGTGGGAACTGGGGACTTGAGCCAGGGTTCTTGTTCACAGTAACAGGCATGCTTTACCAGGTGTACCACCACCTGGCCCATTATCACACTTTCAACCTCCTTCCCATCACAGCTGTCATCTGGGGAACTGGGGTTATCCAGGAGGCCATCTATCTTTCAAGGATTCTGTCATGGCTCACACTGCATTAGAATTCTTTAAAAATTGCTTCCAGACTAGTCTTATTACTTGCTACAGCCCTATTTATTTATTTATTTATTTAGGATAAAAACAGAAATTGAGAGTAAGGGGGAGGTAGAGAGAGAGAGCGAAAGAGAGACCTGCAGATCTGCTTCACCACTTGTGAAGCGTTCCCCCATTAGTGGGGACTAGGAGCTTGAGCCTGGGTCATTGTAGTCTATGTTTTTCAAAATTTAGTTTAATTAATTCATTTTTTATTTTAATGAGAAAGGTACAGACAGAAAGACCAGAGCGCAGCTCAGCTCTGGCTTCTAGTGGTGCTGGGGATTGAACCTGGGATCTCAGAGCCTCAGGTATGAAGTCTTTTGCATAACCATTATGCTGTCTCCCCAGCCCAAACTTGGGTTCTCTTATTTTTTTAAATATTTATTTCCTTTTTGTTGCCCTTGTTGTTTTTATTGTTGTTGTAGTTATTGTTGTTGATGTCGTTGTTAGATAGGACAGAGAGAAATGGAGAGAGGAGGGGAAGGCAGAGAGTGGGAGAAAAAGACAGACACCTGCAGACCTGCTTCAGTGCTTGCAAAGCGACTCCCCTGCAGGTGGGGAGCCGGGGCTCTAACCGGCATCCTTACACTGGTCCTTGCGCTTGTGCCACGTGCGCTTAACCCGCTGCGCTACTGCCCGACTCCCCAAACCTGGCTTCTTACGCCTGGAAACAAATGTGCTCTACTGAATGTGCCACCGCCTGGCCTCTGCTTCAGTCCATTTTATTATTTTTATTTTTTTATTACCAGTAGGGTTATGACTGGGTCTTGCTCGCACGATGAATCCACCACTCCAGACAGCCATTTTTGCCCGCCTTTCTTTCTCTCTTTTATTCTTTTTTCCTTCCTTCTTTCTTTCCTTCCTTCCTCCCTTCCTTTCCTTTCCTTTCCTTTCCTTTCCTTTCCTTTCCTTTCCTTTCCTTTCCTTTCTTTTCCTCTTTTTGATAGAGAAAGGGAGGGGAAATAGAGGAAGAGAGACACCTGTAGCACTGAGTTTGATCCTCATATGGTAGCTCATTCTCTCAATCAGGTGTGCCATACCCAGCCCTTCTTTTTTAAAAAATATTTTTAAAGTATTTATTTTCCTTTTGTTGCCCTTGTTTTTTTTGTTTTGTTTTGTTGTTGTAATGATTATTGTTGTTGTTATTGATGTCGTCATTGTTGGATAGGACAGAGAGAAATGGAGAGAGGAGGGGAAGACAGAGAGGGGAAGAGAAAGACAGACACCTGCAGACCTGCTTCACCGTCTGTGACTCCGTTGCAGGTGGGGAGCTGGGGCTCGACTCAGCCCTTCATTTTTTTTTTTCATCACTTTTTTAATTTTTAAGGAAGACCTATATATTTTCATGAGAGAGAGACCAGAGTGTTACAGCAGATAATAGTAAAAGCATCCCCAGGATGAAAGGACCCATGGCAGCCACCCAGTGGGAGTGAGGTCTGTAGCTAGCAGCTAAGCATGGCCACTCAGCACCTGAGCTGGATCCCCAGTTCCCAGCTACCCAGCCTGCACATATTTCAGTCACTCACAAGCAAGGGAAAGGGAGGGCCTGGAGGGAGAAAAGTTCATAAAAACCCAAAAGAGCACCAGACTTTGGGACAGAACCTCACTCTCAGGACTACCCACTTCCGTCCTTATCACGTTTCCACTATAGAGCCTATATTTCCCCCAGTCCTGGAACCTTAGGGTGGGGTGCACTTTCCTGCATGCCTCTCTCAATTCACACCCGTCCTTGTCTTCTTTTGCTTGCTTTTGCTCCTAACCACCCCCCCCCACACACACACACCCACTTCTACCCAACAAACTGCTGATGGAGTTTGCATCCTGAAATTCTCTTCTGAACTGCAAACAAGAACAGAGCCAGGGGGGCCGGGTGGTGGCGCACCTAGTTGAACGCACATGTTACAATGCCTAAGGACCCAGGTTCAAGCCCCTGGCCCCCACTTGCAGGGAGGAGGCTTCACAAATGATGAAGCAGGTCTGAAGGTGTCTCTCTGTCTGTCTGTCTCTCTCTAATATCCACTTCCCTCTTGGTTTCTGACGGTCTCTATCCAATAAATAAAGATAATAAATAAGTTAATTAATAAATAATTACAGAGCCAGGGGTCAATAATATAGCTCTCTTGGATAATGCTCTGCTTTGCCATGTGCATGACCCAGGTTTGAGCCCGGCCCCTGCCGCACTGAAAGAAGCTTCACTGCTGTGGTCTCTTCCAGTTTTTCTCTCTGCCTCTATCTCGACCTAATTTTTTTTTTATGCCAGCTTTTCAGGGTCTGAGTTCCCCAGCAACAAGAGTACTGTTCAGCTCCCCTATATGTGATGCCAGGGGTCAAACCAGTGGGTTCTCACACACAAGACCTGTGTTCTACTACTCGGCTGTCTCCCCAGCCTATGGCCTCAGTCTAGCTCTGCTGTATTTGGGACCCAGTTTTT
The DNA here is from genome assembly GCF_950295315.1 of Erinaceus europaeus. NCBI lineage: Eukaryota > Metazoa > Chordata > Mammalia > Eulipotyphla > Erinaceidae > Erinaceus > Erinaceus europaeus. The sequence continues at coordinate 23,345,898 of NC_080177.1, forward strand.
TTTAAATCAGAGTTAATCATCTAGCTTGTCCATTAGGCTTAACTCCAATTTAACTGTGGCTGTGAAAAAAAAAAAATCAGGAGTTTGGCGGTAGCACATCAGGTTAAGCACACATGGCACAAAGCGCAAGGACCAGGTAAGGAACCTGGTTTGAGCCCCCGGCTCCCCACCTGCAGGGGAGTCGCTTCACAGGTGGTGAAGCAGGTCTGCAGGTGTCTGTCTTTCTCTCCTCCTCTCTGTCTTCCCCTCCTCTCTCCATTTCTCTCTGTCCTATCCAACAATGACGACAACAATAATAACTACAACAATAAAACAACAAGGGTAACAAAAGGGTATACATAAATAAATAAATATTTTTTTAAAAATAAAACCTTCTTCAAAAGACAAAGATCTACTTCATTTGAAGATATGGGGCTGGAGAGGGGTGGGTGAGGGCACTGCTGTAGGAAGCCACAAAGCGTCCTTGGGAGAACGCTGGCAGCAGCGGGCCACCCTGTTCCCCAGGGTGGCACTTAGAGAAAGAAGGAAGAATGCCAATTTGGAAGTTACTATTGAGGCTTATTGACTATACAATTTATTTGGTCAGAAATATTGAGCGCCTGTAGGTGCTGGAGATAAAGCAGTGAGCAAAGCAGATAAAGTCATCCACCCTGGCAGGGAGATGACAACACGTGTGCTGGACGGTGAAGAGGTCAACAAAGGAGAATCAGAGATGCTGGGGACGCAGGCAGCTGCCAGTGTCATATTTGGGGGCAGGGAATCTTCCTGATAAAGCCGTCTTTGAGTCGGGACATGTAGGAGGTGAGGACATGAGCCCAATGGATGGAGCCAAGAGAGTGAAGAGAGTTTAGAAAGAAGGCAGGCAGTCACCCCCTGTGCCCCACCCCACTTGGTACCCACAGTCCTCTTGGTGCATATGGCAGTCAGGTGCAATGGCAGCTCTCTGGACACACCACTTGCATTCTGCATCCTCACATGGTAGAACAAACACTTCCTCACTCCAGTCTTTGCAGTGAGTATATTAATGAACTCATATAATATCTGCTTAGATGGCTGTGTCTTGATTCACTTACCGTTTGCTGGCTCTCCCTTTTTTCAGACAGTGAGGAGCCCCCAGACATGCCCACATGGCCCCATCGTTCTGCTTGGGCTGCTTACTTCCTGAGGATAAACTCCCTCAAGGGAGGAATCGGGGTACAGTGGGGGGAGGGGGGAAAGCATTTCTGTGGTCTTTGCTACGCATGCAGTGTTGTTTTCCTAAGGGGGCAAAGTCCATTTACTAGCTCTGCAATCCAGTCAGTTAAAAATCTGGTTCCCCCACCACACTGCTCAGTCAGCTACACGGAGCACAAGAGCAGCCCCCACAGTTGTCCCAGGAAGATGAGCTCTGCCAGTCAGGAGCTAGGTGGTATGGGATGGAGGGAGGAGTACTCAGGAGGGGGGAGGGCAAGCTGCAGAGGCCTGAGCCGGAAGGTCATACTCACGTGAGCTCGGGATAGACGTTTTCCAGGTACCAGCGGAAGGACTTGCAGTTCATCTTCTTCCTCTGTTCAATCCGAGTGGCCACACTGGTGGAAGAAGCAAGGTTCAGACCTGGGACCGGAGTAGGGTGCAAAGGGGTACAAACCCCAGGGAGGATAGCAGAGGCCCCTTCCCCAGGTCCCAGGATGTGTAGACCTTTCCTTTCTCCCTAACTGAGGTGAGGACATCCAAGCTTAGTCCATCCAACCTGGCTTTTAAGTCACCCTCAGTTCTGCAAGTCTGGTCTCCAGACCAATTCTCGTTCCTCTTCTCAGCTTCCTGTTACAAGCTCAGCTTTCTGAATCATTCAGCTGCCAGGAGCCAGCTATACTGTGGGCTTCTCACTCTCTGAGACCTCAGTGAATGTGTACTAACTGCTTATTTTTATTGGCCCCATAGCCGTAATGAACTCACAAGTTTTCCTTTCCTATTTTCCAACTTGGGAGAAAGGCCTCCTTGAGTGACAAGGAGGGAAGACTTTAAACATCTCTTAGGAATGCTGGGAAATATACATCTGATGTGTCTGTGGGACACTGCAAATTGCTTCCCTCACTGTCTTCAGTGCTACTGACCATCATGGCCACTGACAGATGACCCCACTGTACCTTTGCCCCTCACTTTCTTCTCCAGAAACCCTGAGGCACAGGGTGAGTCTTCAGGAAATGTTAGTTCTCTCCTAAAATGGTGACATAACTATGATTAAGGTATGACATAAAAATCCAGGTTCAGGGTCCCATTTCAGCCATTTTTTGTACCTAATAGCCCAGCAAGGCTCTTTTTTCCCCCAGAAAACTGTTTAAGCTTTGACTTGTGGTAGTGCAGGGACTGAACCTGGAACTCTGGAGCTTCAGTCATGGGAGTCTGTTTGCATAAACATTATGCTATGTACCCTTCACCCTGATACAGAATTTAATTTGATAATCACCAAAAATGAATTTTCCATGGGAGATAGTCCACCAAAATGCAACAAAAATAAGCCAGTACTGGGGCCAGGTGGTTTATGCACCTGGCTGAGCATGTACAAGGACCTGGGTTCAAAGCCCCAGCCCCCCTGCAGGGGAGTAAGCTTCAGGAGTAGTGAAGTAGTGCCACAGGTGTCTTTCTCCCTCTGTGTCTCCTCTACTCTCTCAATTCGTGTCTCTGGGAGCCGGGCAGTGGCTCAGCAGGTTAAGCACACATGGCACAAAGCGCAAGGACCGGAGTAAGGATCCCGGTTCGAGCCCCCTGGCTCCCCACCTGCAGGGGGTTTGCTTCACAGGCAGTGAAGCAGGTCTACAGGTGTCTATCTGTCTCTCCTTCTCTGTCTTCCCCTCCTCTCTCCATTTCACTCTGTCCTATCCAACAACAATGACAGCAATAACAACAACAACAAGGGCAACAAAAGGGGAAAATTCCTGTCTCTGTGTAAAATAAAATAACTAAATAAAATTATATTACTCTTCATATAAATCTAATTCTACTACCTAATTTTTGCTATGCTTCAAAATTTTGAACCTGTTAAATGTGAATCTAAAATTCTTTCTTGGCAAAACTATTATAGTTGCATGCCCCAGGAACATGCCTAAAATGGTTCTCCTAGCTTTCTCTACCCTAGAATCCCTAATCTCATCTGCTCTGATTCTACTTTCTGGTTCCTGTTCATTAACCATCTTGTCTCAACTTAGGTCATGCCACCTTCCAGACACCAGGCTGTAGATGCTACCCTGACTCCACCCTGACTTCTCTGGGCAGACAACCTCACCAATGGGTCCTGGACCTTCACATCTCTAGAGCTCTGGTCCACTAAGAAAAGAAAGAAACAGGCTGGGGGTATGGGTTAACCTGTCAATGCCCACGATCAGCAAAGAAGCAGCTACAGAAGCCAGAACTCCTACCTTCTGCTCCCCATAAACAACCTTGATCCATACTCCCTGCAGGGAAGAAATGATAGGAGGAAGAGAATAAAAGGGCTCTGCACTCCAGCTCCATCAGCACCCAGAGAGAGAGAAGGAAAAGGAGAGGGACATCTGGAGGCATGGACATATGGTGTGGTTTAGAGGGAAAGAGGAGTGAATCAGAAAAAGAAGGGGAAACTATGTATAAATGTGGACAGACAGTTGTAGAGGAGATGGTTGGCCTATGTCTACAACCTTAGGGGAATTGTGGTGGATTGCAGTGGGGGGATTGAAAATTCAGAACTCTGGTTGTGGGAATGGTGTGGATTCAAATCCCTGTTGACATGTAATTCTGTAATATAAAAATATAAAAAATTAAAAAATAAAAATGAAATAAATACATAAAAAAATAAAATGCTTGCTTGGGACTGTCAAAAAATAAAAATAAAAATAAAAATAAAAAAGGAAGGCAGACTCACTGTACTGATCACTAAAGCTGCCTGTAAAACTTTCCTGACCACAAGCCGACTCAGGAATGAATAGCTCTCGCCTCTGGCCATGTACCCCTCCTCATATACATATAGGTACACACACCTGACTGAAATGAGTTATTTACCCCCCACTGTAACCAGCTGTTATTTTCTATTCTGTGTGACACTGTAGCATTCTAGTTCTTTCTGCTCTCTTTTTCACAATGTTAGTCATGACTCAATTGACTCCAATTCCAGTCTGCATCTTGAAAATGCTTATCTGGACCACAATCACAACAGTCCAGGAAAACAGGCTTAAAAGATTACAGTCAGATTTTGACCAAGGCGGGCGGGGGGGGGGGGGGGGGGGAGACGAGGCAAAGCCCTGAATGATTTCTACAGACCGTTCAGCCCTAACAACTCCCACATGTTCCTCTCCCTGCAGCACTTTCTCCTGGGCACATCTTCCCTGGTCTCCCCAGGGGCCACATGCCCCTCCAGGACCCCTGCCTAGTGTCCCCCTTGCACACCCTCCCAGACCTCAGTGGGCCCACAGGAGACTGTTTCCCTGGCAGCCACACACCGTTTGGCACTTGGCTCAGCTTGGACTCACCTGCCAAAAGCCTTGCCAATGGCTGAGGGCCGGGCCTCGTAGTAATACTGCTTGTATTCATCCATCCACACCTCTGCAGTGCGTTTGGTATTCCTACAAGGAAAGGAAGGAGCAAAGTTAGGGTCACTAGGTATAAGGTAGATGAAGTTGGTCAGGGCTTCCTGCCTAGGATCAGGTGTATCTCGTTAGATAATAATGAGTAAACATGTTATATAAAGGCCTAGGATCAGATGCATCTTGTCAGATAATCACCATGTCTGTGCAATGACCGGTTTGTAGCCAGCTGTGATCTCCCTGGGTATAAAAGTTGGGGGGAGGTGTGAAAAGCCACTGAGTGAGGTTGTGTTTCCACTGGAACAAAGGCATGTTTCTGCCTCTGTGTCTTGTAGCTCCTTCCAGCTCCCACCGCTGCTTGGAAAATAGACAAAGCTTTTTGGCAGAAACTAGGGCAGCTCTGGAGTTGGGATCAGGATTGTGCTAGGCTCTGAGTGATACAAGGCAATGAGTAAACAACATCAGTTGGGGTGACAGAAATGGGCACAACCATTCCGCAGACTGATTTGTCAATTTTCATCACTTTTGGAGAGGGATGAAGGCCTGGTGGTGTTGCACCCCGTAGAGTGCACACACTATCATGGCACAAGGACCATGGTTCAAACCCCCAACTCCCACCTACAGGGAGGAAGCTTCATGAGTGAAGCCGTACTACAGGTATATCTATTTCTCTCATCTGTACTAACCTTTCCTCCTCTCAATTTTTCTCCATCAAGAAAGAAAACAAAGTGACCACTAGGAGTGGTATATTCATCATGCAGGCACCAAGCCCCTGTGATAATCCTGGGGACAATCAAAAAAGCAAAATGTCTGGGAGTCGGCGGTAGCACAGCGGTTTATGCGCACATGACACAAAGCACAAGGACCAGCTTAAGGATCCGGGTTCGAGCCCCTGGCTCCCCACCTGTGGGGAGTCGCTTCACAAGCGGTGAAGCATGTCTGCAGGTGTCTTATCTTTCTCTCCCCGTCTTTCCCTCCTCTCTCCATTTCTCTCTGTCCTATCCAACAATGATGACATCAATAACAACAACAATAATAACTACAACAAGGGCAACAGAAGGAAATATAAATAAATAAATATTTTTAAAAAAGCAAAATGTCTTGGAAGGATATGTATATTCGGGCACTCTATTTGAGAATTCTCTTCTACTGAAATACCTAGCGTGGGCAAAAAAAGGAAATGGGAGAGAATATTGGTTTCCTAAAACACTGATGATGACCTAAATTTCCCATCAGAAAAAGCTTGTGAACTATGTCCACAGGATGGAGTATTAAGCAGCCTTGAAACCCATGGCTGGGATATACTGACACAGAAGGGACATCTGTCATCCAGTGCTGAGTAACAGAAAAGCATTCTATGGACAGCAGACACAGTGTGATCCCATTTATTTATTTATTTATTTGACAGAACATTGCTCAGTTCTGGCTTATGGTGCTGCTGGGGGTTGAATCTGGGACCTCAGAGGCTTAGGTGTGAAATTCATTTGCAGAACCATTATGATGTCTCTCCAGCCTGACTTCATTTATCCTATTAATGCAAGCATGAGAGTAAGCCTGGTGCATGTCTGTACAGAAAATGTATACTGGAAAATGAATTTCCATCCACATAAGAGCAGGAGCCTCTCACATGAGTGAGGGAGAGACAGGCAGCTCCCAGGCACTCGGCTAGTTTTTCTAGACCCTTGAGGACAAAGATGGTTGAGGCAAGAGAGGCCTGGTAGTCACCCTCCTGATTCATCCTTATTCTACTTGAAAGTACCTAGAATTCCCCAAGGGAGGTCTGGGAGGGAGCAAATGAGGAACCTAGGGTTCAGATTAGAGGAGGCAGGGCTTTAGCACAGGGTCCAGTGTGCAGGAATTCTGGCTTGTAGTACTTAGCACCTACCTGATGTAGGTGAGGGCATTGCCCTCGGGGAAGTTGTAGGGGTGCCGTTTCCTGAAGACGTGGCCTACCCGGCTGCAGGGCACAATCTCCAGGCTCCCACCGCACATCCACACCCTGAAGGAGAGCTCTGCAGGAGAGGGAGGCAGCAGCAGTCAGCCTAAGGAGAGCAGAGTGCCTCGGCAGGTCTTACCCAGTGAAGGGGGGGCTGGCTTCCTGCCCCTGGGGGTCTCCTTGGAGGCACAGACCTGCTCAGAGCTTGTGGGCCTGTCTCCTGGGCTGTACCCACTTTTTGCACTTGCTCCCAGATGCTCACCTGGGTATGATATGAACACGTACATCATACCTGCTCATCCACACGCATGCCCTCGGTATATACACACACACTCCACAACTCTCAACACATGCACGCCACACTATACATTTACACCCTGGACACACACCATGCACAGACACACACTCCTACTTGCATGTGCATGTGAGCCACACACACAGCCACCCACATCTGAACCCGGGGAAAAAGCCTCCAGGAAACAGAAGGAACACCACACAGTCTGGGAGATGACACAAGGTGGACCTGCACAAAGTCCTCAGTTCAATCCCCAGTCCCACATGTGCTGGAGTGCTACTCTGACCTCTGTCTGCTGCTTTCTATCCCACGAAATACATTAAGTAAATCTCTGACATAAAAACTTATGTAAGCAGAAGGAACACCTACTGAGACCAGGAGGGAGGAACGCTGACTCAGGCGGCAGCTTTGTTTCTAGGCTCACCCAGAAAACCCTGGCAGACAACAGCTCGAGACATCTGGGAACCAGCGCAATAGCTCACTTGGGTAGTGCTCTGCATTCCCATGTGATTCTGGTTCCAGCCCAACCTCTCTTGCATTGAAGGAAGCTTCAGTGCTGTGGTCTCCCACTCTCTCTGCCTTTCTGTCTCGATGTTAAAAAATGAAAAAATCTGGGAGTTGGGCAGTAGTGCAGCGGGTTAAGTGCAGGTGGCGCAAAGTGCAAGGACCAGCGTAAGGATCCCGGTTCGAGCCCCAGCTCCCCACCTGCAGGGGAGTCACTTCACAAGCAGTGAAGCAGGTCTTCAGGTATCTATCTTCCCCTCCTTTCTCCATTTCTCTCTGTCCTATCCAATGACAACAACATCAATAATAACTACACAAATAAAACAAGGGCAACAAAAGGGAATAAATAAAACAATATAAATAAATAAATAAATAAATAAATAAATAAATAAAATCTGCTTCCAAAAGTTTCTTTCTGACTGACTCAGACCTCCCTCCCTTGGCCCTGGCGTTCTCCCTCTTTAGGCTACGTGAGCCTTCTGAGCACATGCTTTTTTGGGATGTTGACAGTGGAGCGGATCCAGATGCCTGTGGTCCCTAATGGTCTCAGGAGATGCAGCCATCACTGTGCCGCCCACAGGAAGAATCATCAGATGCCACTCTGCTCTGCACTGGGAAAGACACCAAAGCTGCTCTGCACCATCCAAGCATCTCCCTCTGCTTTGGTCCTCGGTGCTCTCACGTGGTGCCAGGGACTGAAAACAGGGTCTCCCACGTGGAAGGCAAGTGCTCTCCCCACTGAGCCACCGCCCGGGCCTCTGAACTACATGCTTGAATTCATCCAGCACAATTGCATTAGGGGCCTATTGACTGTATGTCACACTGTACTAGAAGCCCTTGCACTCTACTGGGGGAGACAGGAACTCCATGAAATAAGAAACAGACATACAGGTAGACAAGAGAGTGAGAAGAATGTTGGTTTAATCACATGGAAATAAGCTCTGCAGAAAAACAAAACAGGTTACCCGGCATGTGGCACAGTGGATAAGGTGTTGGACTCTGAAGCGTGAGGTCCTGAGTTTGATCCCAGGTGCTACATGTGCCAGAGTGATGTTCTGATTCTCTCACTCTCTCCTCCACCTCTCTTGGATAAACCCACAAATCTTGCGAGCCAAGTGGTGGTGCAACCAGTAAAGTGCATAAGTTACCAAACATGAGGACCAGAGTTCAAGCCCCTGATCCCCCACCTGTGGAGGGGGTAGTGCTGCAGCCATCTCACTTTCACTTCTTTGCTCTCATCCTTATTTCTCTCTCTCCATTTTTTTTTTTTTTTTTGCCACTGGGGTTATTGCTGGGGCTTCATGCTAGCACTATGAATCCACTTCTCCTAGTGGCCATTTTTCCCCTTTTTATTGGATAGGACAGAGAGAAATTGAGAGAGCAGGGGAAATGGAGAAAGACACCTGCAGACCTGCTTCACCGCTTATGAAGTGACCCCCTGCAGGTGGGAGTCGGGGGCTCAAACTGGGATCCTTGCGCAGGTCCTTGCACTTTGTACTATGTGCACTTCATCCCATGCGCCACTGCCCAGCCCCTCTCTGTCTCTATCATACTTAAAAACAAATCTTTCAGAATAATGAAGCAGTTTGGGATTGAAGTGCATGAAGGGAACTGTCACCTCAATTAGGCTGATAGAGAAGTTCTTGATAAAGGGAGCATTTCAGCAAGGACCTGAAGGAAGTGGGGAAGCCAGTCCTGTGGCTCTTAGGAGGGGGGAGCCTTCTGGACAGAGAGGGCCCTTGAAGGGCACGGCCTGCAAGTTCAAGGTTCTGGAGGGTGAGAAGCAGGTGCTGAGAGCAGAGCTGGCAGTGAGTACTTGAGAGGAAGGGCCCTGGGGTTTGTGCTGAGAGATGAGGGGCCACGCAGGTACCCTGAGCAGAGGTTCTGATGTGATCTGACAACATTTTAACAGGGTTAAATGTGAATCCTAAAGTGTTTATGTTTGCCTCCCATTCGAGGGAGCCCCTGGGCTCTCTGGGGGTGGGTATGGGGAGGGGCATGCACAGGAAAGAGTCTTTTTAGAAATCTCCCTTTCTTCAAGAAAAGAATAAAATGAAAGGTTCACACCACCATGGGCAAGAATCTCCAAGCTCCAAACTGGCTCCAGCAGCTGAATGTCTGAGCACCATGGTTAGCTTAGAAATGTCTTTGAAATTCTCCTAAGAAACAAAACCCTCTCCAGAACCACTCCACAGTTCACCTTTCAAGTTCCCAAGCACTGAGCACTTGCCTCAGGCAGAGTTTGAAGTTAGCTATTTGATCATTCACTTGTTTCTCTGTCAGTCCCCAGCCTTAAGAGAGAAAGAGAGAAAGGGGCCCAGGATACAGGAAAGACCTTCAGTTTCCCAGTCCTCCAACAGCTCTACAGGAAACAGACTTTGCCAGAGCTCCCTTTAGGCCAAGACCCAGTAGACAAAGGAAATCACTTAGCATGCCCCCCCCCCCCCCCGCCCACTCCCCATAAAAGGAGGTCAGCATGGAAGGGTCACTGCACCTTGGTTCCCAGAACTTACTGCTCCAAATACCTGTCTGGAAACCTTTCAAAAACTTTTGTTAAAAGAGGAACAAAACCCACACCTGCTTCCAGGCCCACTGTTTTGTTTTGTTTTGTTTTTGCTAGAGTATTGCACAGCTCTGGTTTTTTTTTTTTTTTTTTTTTTTTTTCACCGTTTTCAGCCGATCTTGGATGGACCTTGAAAAAATCATGTTGAGTGAAATAAGTCAGAAACTGAAGGATGAATATGGGATGATCTCACTCTCAGGCCGAAATTGAAAAACAGCTCTGGTTTATAGTATTGCAGGGGATTGAAACTATGATTTTGGAGCCTCGGGCTTGAAAGTCTTTTGCCAGGACCATGATGCTGTCTACCCCACCTATCAGGTCTGCTGGTTTTGAAGAATCAAACCCGGGTCTCTTTGAAGTCCCACTGCCCATCTATTTCCTATCAGGGAGAGAAAAAAAAAAAGCAAGAACATCTTCCTACCATCTGGGAAACACAGACTTTGACCCTGAGAACACCTCAGAACTGTCCCAGAGGCTCTGCTAAGGTTGCCCCCCTCACCCCACCTACACTTGTGAGATCTGAAGCTTCCCAGCTGAAATCTAGAAAGCAGTTTCCACCTCAGTTTACTCACCCATCAAAAAGGTGAGATGCCACTAGTCCTATTTACATTTTAAGATTCTTGGTGGGACGAAAAATGAAAGCTGGGTTGGAGAGAGAGCCCACAGGGTGTAGGGTGCATGCCTAGCCACACACACGGTCTAGGTTCGAGCCCCAGCACCATATGGGAAGAGTTATGTCTCCAGGGGAGACTCCAATGCTGTGGGATCTCTCTATTTAGCTGAAAAAGCTGGCCTGTAATGGTGAAATCGAGCTAATACGAGGCCGTAACAGCACCAAAACATAATAAAAACAAACAAAATGAAACAGTGGTGTTGTGATTAAACTAAGAAGCCTGGGAGGCGGAGCTACGAGCAGCAGATCGCTTTCTCTCCTCTCCTCTCCTCTCCCGGATCAACTAGGAATACCAAAGGAGACCACCCGGACCGAAACAAGACAGGACTAGAATGACCACAGAAACCCAGTAAATCACCCGTGAGTACAAACACGCGTGGCTGGTGACAGAGAGGAGAGAGGGGCCTAAGGAGAGATTAAGTGACTGCTAACAGTTCAACAGTTTGTCAGTGGAGACACCACCTCCAGTCTGCTCCACCAACAAGGGGACAGCTGAAGGGAGGAAAGGACTCCCCAGAGACTCACCAAGTGCAACTCTGAGTCTCCATTGCTACTACCCTCAGAATCTGGAGCAGCAACAGGGAGGGACACCAGGGTACAGAGATCTAACCGGGAAACTCAGGAGAAGACCTATACCTCGGTGGCATAGCTGAGGGGCTGTGAAAGTCTCTTTGCATAACCACTGGATTATCTCTGCCACACCCTGCTTTATCTCTTGGTCAGGAGTCAGTGATTAAGCTAAGAAGCCTATTGATAGTTTAAAAGCCCTCAGGCTCCCATAGCCTACAGGGGAAAAAAAAAAAGGCTTTTACACCACTGAACTCCAACTCAGGGATTGAAAAAACTGTTAACTTATATAAAATGGTTAAAACAACAAGAAAAAATATTGGAGACTCAAACCAGGACAAGAGTCCAGCTAAAAGTCCTCCAGAGGGTGAAGCACAAAACAACGAGTTCAACATCCAAACATTAGCCAAGGAAACAGTGGTGTCCTGGTTGTGGATACTGTGGTGGACCCTGAGCCCCAGGACTGAGCCAGATGAACAAGGATTTGCAGGGACCAGGAAAAGTTCAAGTATCACTAGCTTCTCAGCACCCAGCACACACACACACACACACACACACACACACACACACACCCTCTGAGTGGCTTGGTCAGTTTTCTGACCCTCATATGCAAAGCAGGAAGCTTAGAGCCCAGTGCAGCCCCCAGGCTCACTACTGAGAGCTGGGAAGGCCCAGTGCACGGACACAAGAGAATTTTGGGGGGGTATCTTTGTAGGGCTGTGCACTAGGGGAAAGGGTAGGTCCAGGATACACTGCTTGAATTGTGGGTGCCCCTGATGGGAACTGCAGTCTCAGATACCTATGGCAGACTGCACTTGGGGAGGATAAGCATCTTCCCCACTCTCCTTGCCTCACCTGAAGGTGTAAGGAGAAAGTACTTGATCAGGGTCTGTCTTTTATTTTTATTTTTTTGCCTCCAGGGTTATTGCTGGGGCTTGGTGCCTGCACCATGAATCCATTGCTCCTGGAGACTACTTTTTTTTTTCCTTTTTGTTGCCCTTGTTTTATCATTGTTGTGGTTATTATTATTATTGTTGTTGTTGTTATTGATGTTGTTGCTGGATAGGACAGAGAGAAATGGGGGGATGACAAAGGGGGAAGAATGGAGAGAAAGACACCCGCAGACCTGCTTCACCACTTGTGAGGTGACTCTCTTGCAGGTGGGAAGCCAGGGGCTCGAACCGGGATCCTTATATCAGTCCTTGCACTTTGCGCCATATGCGCTTAACCTGCTACACTACCACCCAGCCCCCTCCCCCCCCAAGATCTGTCTTTTATTAGTGCTGCTGCCTCCTCACCTCTGTCTCTTGGGTGGAAAGGAGGCTTAATGAAGTTATAACTTGCCTGGAGCCAAATAGCTATAGCCCCCCAGGCCATCTGACCCCTCTGCGCCAGCCCAGACCCATCCTTTCCTATAGGAGGCAATGTTGAAGCTATAAACCGAGTCCAGATCTGCTCTGTGAACCCTTCCATATAGGCCCAGCCATGTGACCACACTCCCCTGGCCACCTTGCCTTTTTATGTGAAGCTGGAACAGTTACTTCGTCTCTCTCTGCAGCACATTCTGTATCAGTAAGAGAGAGAAGAGACTCTCTCATAGAGTCTCTGAGGAATGACTAAGTGATGGTATATGGAGGCTTCAGCATGGAGATTGCACACCGAGGTTTATCTGCTGTCAGCACTGCTGAAGCTGCTGTGTTTTTCCCAACTTACCAAAATTCTCTCCCCCCCAGATGTCCATTTGGGCATCGTACTTTCCCAGGTGGTTAAACCAGGACTTGTCAATCACGAAAATTCCTCCAGCTATGACAGGTGTCCTGGGGGCAGGGAGAGAGAGAAGAGGCCAGGTATGAGCTGCTGGAGAAGCTTGGGATCCCTCTAGCTGGTGTCAGCACCCCAACGTTATTTGCCCAGTGCCACCTGATAGCTGGGACACTGGAGCAAAAAGTCTGGCCAGTTCCCTGTGCTCTCTGTCTCCTGGTCCCAGAACAAAGTCAGCACTTATGCACCCTCAGAAACCCAGGAAACTGAGACAGGCACCTCCCAGACCCCCAGTCCAAGGAAAGAAGAGAGTTCAGCCTGGTCCTGACCTGATGGGCTTGGTGGGATCTGTCCGGGATATCTTCTGCTCCAGGGGGATCTGTTCCCATTTGAAGTGTAGGCTCCAGTCAAAACCTAAGGGAAGTTGAATTACCTTGTAATACAGCAATACCACTCTTGGTATTTATCAAAGGACATCTAAACACTAATTCCAAGAGACATATGCACCCCTATGTTCATAGTTCCATTGTTCAAAATAGTCAAGAATGGAAGCAGCCTAAATGCACATTGACAGATGACTGGCTAAAGAAGTTATGGGATATATATTCCATAGAATACTACTCTGCCATCAAAAGATGATATTGCTTCTTTTGGAACAAAATGGATGGAACTGGAGGTGATTATGCTTATCAAGATGGTTTCACTCATATGTGAAATTTACCTGATACACATGAACTTGCAAAAGAAGAAGAAAAGGAGGAAGAAGAAGAAGAGGAGGAAGAAGAGGAAGAAGAAAACAAACTTTGTAAGATGTGAGAACTATGGTGATTATCATTGGGAGGCAGGGGCACAGAACTTTGGTGTGTGTGGTGTGGGAACTACACTTCTGATTTTACAATCTTGTAACTTACTACTAATCACAAATAACAACAACAATGATAATAATAACAATACCTTAAAGGATCAAAGCATGGTGAGCATGGGGCATCGCCTTCTGGGAGCTACTGACACCTCACTCTGCCACCTCTAGGTCTCCCTTGGCTGGTGCCCAGATCATGGAGACCCCACCACCCCCCATTCTGAATGAGCTGGGTCATTGCCCTGTGAAGTTCCATCCAGCCTGAGGGGTAAGATGGAGGCCGCAGGCTGCACCCTGCTCTGAATTCTAGGATGTGCGTTGCTTCCTCTGTCTAAGAAACACTGGTTGTCCCCTCCCTTGGGAACAGCCTACCCCACATTGCTTCAGGGTATACATTCTGTAACAAGTAAATCTGTACTTCCTTTATCTTGTTTTAAAAAATATTGCCTCCAGGGTTATCTCTGGGGCTCATGCCTGCATGGCAAATCCATTGCTTTCAGTGCCTTTTTTTTTTTAAGTCTTGCTTGATTTTTAAATTATAATTTTTGTTTTTCTTCTATTTGATAGGACAGAGAGAAACTGAGAGGTGATTAGGGAGATCGGGAGACAGGGAGGGAGGGAGCGGGGAGGAGGAGGTGGAGGGGGTTGGGAGAGACCTATACATCTGCTATACATCTGCTTCACCATTTGTGAAGGGTCCCACCTGCAGGTGGAAACTGGGGGCTTGAACCCAGGTCCTCATACATGGTAATGTGTGCAGTCAACCAAGTATGCCACCACCCAGGCTCTCTTTTACATTTTGGTAGAACAGAGAGAAATTGAGAAGGGGAAGATAAAGGGAATAGACATCTACAGCACTGTTTCACCACTCATGCAACTGGGGCTGGGGACTTGCACAGGTCAACACGTGAGCTCAACGGGGTGCACCACCTCATGGTCACATAAGTGTGCATTTTCAATTCAGCAAAAACTCTTGGAGTGGGAGAGATAGATAGACAGACAGACAGACAGGTGATAGATAGACAAACAGACCCCAAAGATCAGTCCAAAAAGGAATGTCATTGGGAGGGTGAAGAGTGATTTTAAAGAGAAAAGAAACTAATTCTTCTTCTTCTAGCGTTTGCCCTTCTTCTGTAGCCAGTCAACAGCATCAGGTTGAGCCTGATGTAAAGTTTCGAGACCTCCTTTGAATCTGGAGAGGTGGCAGTCGTTGACTATGTGGGTCATAGTCTGTCTGGAGCCGCAGGGGCAGTTCGGGTCGTCTCTGGCTCCCCAGCGATGGAACATAGCGGCGCACCGGCCATGGCCTGTTCGATAGCGATTGAGGAGGGCCCAATCATAACGTGCTAGGTCAAAACCGGGTTGACGCTTGCAGGGGTCTGTGATGAGGTGTTTGTTCTTTACCTCAGCTGACTGCCAACTCTGTTTCCAAGAGACTGGAACAGAGAAGTTCAGTGTAGGTGTAGGGGACCAGATTGGGTGACGAGACGTCAAGCGTTGAACAGGGTGGGCGAAGATATCCGCGTATATTGGCAGGTCCGGTCGAGCGTAGACATGGGAAATGAACTTAGATGACGCCGCATCCCGACGAATATCTGGCGGGGCGATGTTGCTAAGAACTGGCAGCCATGGAATCGGGGTGGAACAGATGGTTCCAGAAATTATCCTCATGGAGGAATATAATTTGGAATCGACCAAGTGGACATGGGGGCTACGGAACCATACTGGGGCACAGTATTCTGCAGTGGAATAGCATAATGCCAGAGATGATGATCGTAGTGTGGAAGCTCTTGCGCCCCATGAGGAGCTGGCCAGTCTTGCAATGATGTTATTCCTCGTGCCCACCTTTGCTGCAGTTTTTATGAGATGTTTGTGAAATGACAGAGTGCGATCGAGAGTAACGCCAAGATAGACTGGCTGGGCTTCATGCCGGATTCTCGTATCACCAAGCTGCACATTAAGCTCACGCGAGGCCGAGGCATGGTGTAGATGGAAAACAGATGATACTGTTTTTGCAGTGCTAGGGATTAGTCACAATTTTTTACAGTAATCAGATATCAGAGATGTGTCTTTCATGAGTGTTTCCTCGAGGATGTCGAACTTGGATGCCTGAGTTGCACAGCAGATGTCATCGGCGTAGATGAACTAATAAAGAAACTAATAAAGAGTCCATACTTTTATTTTATTTATTTATTCCCTTTTTGTTGCCCTTGTTGTTTTTATTGTTGTTGTTATTGATGTCGTCATTGTTGGATAGGACAGAGAGAAATGGAGAGAAGAGGGGAAGACAGAGAGGGGGAGAGAAAGACACCTGCAGACCTGCTTCACTGCCTGTGAAGCGACTCCCCTGCAGGTGGGGAGCCGGGGGCTCGAACCAGATGCTCACGCTGGTTCTTGCACTTCGCGCCACGTGCACTTAACTCGCTGGCTACCGCCCGACTCCTGATTCCATACTTTTCTAGTCTAGTAACGATCACTAGGCGCGGCTCTCAGATAAGGATCTTTGCTTTACTGGAGTAAAGACCTAAATGAAGGTTTGAGCCATACAGTTGCCAGGGGAATAGAGCTCCAGGTAAGGGGTAACAGCAAATGGAAAGACCCTGTGGTGACTTCAAAAGGAGAAATGATTGACTTCCTTCAGAACCACCCCCACCTCCACTGCTCCAAGGTTGGCTGTGTCCATTTATTGAGAAACTGGGTTCCAAAGAGGAATCTCAGTCTGCTCACTAGCCCCCAGCAGTAAATTATCTGGAGCAGCCCAGCCAGTAGAACTTTCTGCAGTAATGGGGATGTTCTAGCTGCTTCTTCCCTAACAAGAGGGTGGGGGGGGGGCAGTGTGCTTAGTTAGCATTACCAAGGATCCACTTTTTTAAAAAAACTTTTTAGATTTATTTTCCCTTTTGTTGCCCGTGTTTTTTTATTGTTGTAGTAGTTATTATTGTTATTGATGTCATTGTTGTTAGATAGGACAGAGAGAAATGGAGAGAGGACGAAAAGACAGACACCTGTAGACTTGCTTCACCACCTATGAAGTGATTCCCCTGCAGGTGGGGAGCCGGGGGCTCTACTCGGGATCCTTACGCCGGTCCTTGTGCTACCACCTGACTCCCTGGATCCACATTTTAAATCATACGTATTTTTAATTCATTTAAGCTAAAGTCATCAAATGCAACTGTTGTCTTTTATGTTGGACGACACAACCTTATAAGTTCTACAGCAGAATGGTCCCTATGAAATAGAATGGAGGCTTGAAACACAAGACACAGATGTATAATGTGTTTTTTTTTTTTTTAACCAGAGCACTACTCTGACTTATGGTGGTGTGCTGAAGCTTGATCTTGGGACTTTGGAGCCTCAGGCATGAAAGTCGGATTCAGGTCAGTGTAACAGCTCACTTGGGTAGTGCACTGCTTTGCTGTGTGTGAGATCCAGGTTCAAGTCCAGCCCCCACTGCACTGAAGGAAGCTTCAGTGCTATGGTCTCTTTCATTCTCTCTACCTAAAAAAAAAAAAAAAAGTTTCTTGCATAACTACTATACCTTATCCCTGCCCCTAGTTAAAATCTTTTTATCTAGCAGTCATAAAAAAGTAAGAACATATGAAATTTATTTGAGGGAGTTGGTTGGTAGCACAGTGGGTTAAGCGCACGTGGTGCAAAGCACAAGGGCCAGTATAAGGATCCCAGTTCGAGTCCCTGTCTCCCTACCTGCAGGGGAGTCGCTTCACAGGCGGTGAAGCAGGTCTGCAAGTGTCTATCTTTCTCTCCCCCTCTCTCTTCCCCATTCTCTCCATTTCTCTCTGTCCTATGCAACAACGATGGCATCAGTAACTAACAATAATAACTACAACAATAAAACAAGGGCAACAAAAGGGAATAAATACATAAATAAATATTAAAAAAGAAATTTATTTGAATGATGTATCTTAGTCAGTATATCTGAAATGTTATCATTTCAGCATTTCATTAATATAAAAATGACTAGGGGTAAGATAGCATAATGGTCATGCAAAGAGACTCATGCCTGAGGCTCTGAAGTCCCAGGTTCAGTCCCCCACACCACCATAAACCAGAGCTGAGCAGTGCTCTCATAAAAATAAATAAACGAATAAAAATGACTAGGCAGGGAGTCCTTGGACTCCCACATAAATATGATAGGCCTAGACCTCTAACAGATCCCTGTCTCTACCATCACTAATCACCAATCCACCAGGAACATCATCATAAGCCCTTTCAAGGGCCTCTCCAGGACCTCGCCCTCACTATAAAGTATCAACGGTAGGGACTGTCCTATTCTCTGAAGGGAGGCTGGGTCATCCTACTCTGCCACTTGAATGAATGCTCCCAGCTGTAACCATGAAATGTAAGCCCAAACTGACAGGGATTCAGAGGTTATATCGGCTCCTGTGTTAAATATGAATATATGAATAAAAATCTGGCCCTGGGTCAGATTGAAGGGGTAAACAGTTAATTGTATTTATATATTTTTCTTCAAGTTTGGGAGCTACTCTTTGCCCTTAGCCAGCTTTCTAGTCCTACTCTCAACTCTGATACCATCTTCCCAAACAATATTATTTTTTAAAATATTTGTTTATTTTCCCTTTTGTTGCCCTTGTTGTTTTTCATTGTTGTTGTATTTATTGTTGTTGTTATTGATGTTGTTGTCATTAGATAGGACAGAGAGAAATGGAGAGAGGAGGGGAAGACAGAGAGAGGGAGAGAAAGATAGACACCTGCAGACCTGCTTCACTGCCTGCGAAGCAACCCCCCTGCAGGTGGGGAGCTGGGGGCTTGAACCGGGATCCTTATGCAGGCCCTTGTGCTTTGCATAACCTGCGCTTAACCCACTGCGCTACTGCTCGATTCCCACAGACAATATTCTTAGGTCACGTTCATGTTAGCTATCAAGCTCAAACAAAAATTACTAAAGTCACAGGACCCTAGTAACATCCCTAAAATAGACTCCCTAGCTTCTTTCCACCCTAAGATCCCTCTTGTCACCTGTGTTAGTCCTACTTTTGGCTCCTATTTATTAAACATTTTGTTCTTTTTAAATTTTTTAAAAATTATCTTTATTTATTGGATAGAGACAGCCAGAAATCAAGAGGGTAGGGAGATACAGAGGGAGAGAGAAAGAGAGACACCTGCATCACTGCTTTACCACTCGTGAAGCTTTCCTCCTGCAGTTGGGGACCAGGGACTTGAGCATGGGTCCTTGCACACTGTAGTATGTGTGCTTAACCAGATGCACCACCACCTGGGTCCCTTGTCCTTCTTTCTGTCTTACTGCCTTTCAGCTTCCAAGTTGCAGATGCTACTATGATTCCATCCTGACCTCCCTGGTCAGAAGACCTCACCAATGTGCCCTGGAATCTCTCCTCTCTAGAGCCTTACCCCACTATAGAAAGACAGAAACAGGATGGGGATACGGATCGACCTGCCAACATCCATGTCCAGTGGAGAAGCAATTACAGAAGCCAGAACTCCCACCTTCTGCACCCCATAAAGAATTTTGGTCCATACTCCCAGAGTGGGAGAAATATTAGGGTAAGATGACCAGAAGGCTTTGAACTCCAATTCTGTTAGGACCCAGAGAGAGAAAAAGATAAAAAGGAAAGACATTCAGATGTAGTAACAGGTGTAGGTGTGACTTAGGAAACAAGGGAATGCAGGGCCTTCCTAGGAAATAGGAAATAGGAAAAAGATGGACAACACATATAAAAATAGTGATTGACATAGTAATCAACCCATATCTCTGACCTTGGGAGAACCACCGAAGTTTCCAGTGGAGGGGATGGGGACACAGAACTCTGGTGTTGGGAACGGTGTGAAATTATACCCCAAATTTATAAATCAATAGTAAATCACTAATAAAAATAAAAATGACTAGGGAGATCTTTGCATTCTTTCACGCTAAGCCTTATGGAACCTGGTGTGCATTTTTGGACTCACAGCAAGGATTGGACAGTGCTGCACCTGGTTGAGTGCCCATGTCACCATGTGCAAGGATCCAGATTCAAGCCATGGGCCTCACCTGCGGGGGGGGGGGGGGGAAGCTTTATGAACAGTGAAGCAGTTTCTCTCTCTCTACTCTCTCTCTCTCTCCTGCCCCTTTCGCCTCTCACTTTCTCTCTGTCCTATCAAATTGATTAATTAAACTAAAATAGCTTGAGGCAGGGCAGGTCTAGACCATTTTCAAGAGTGCAGGTCGGGAACCTGTACAAGCCGGCAAGCTCCACCCCCCCCCCCACCCCCAACACCCTCAAGGCAGCTGTCCCATGAGGTCCTTCTCCCAGCACTTGGCTGTGGCTGCTGGGCTGGGGAGACTGTGCCAGCCCACAGTGGGAGTGGGAGACTAGCTTGGCTCTGTCACTGGGGGTACCCAGAGTGTTCGGCTCTAGTCCTTTGTCCGTGCTCCCAGGGGTCCACCCAAGATCGACATATGAGGCACTCTGGCACAGCTGGGAAGGAGACAGCACTCCTCACTTGCTCCCTTTTAAGTCTACAACCCCCTTCCTCTGGAGCAGGCCCCACCTCCGCGCAGGTCAGCAGACGCAGCAAGGTAGGCAAAATTATCCAGGCTGATGACATCAATGATGGGGCTCACCACACGGGTGTGGTCCTGCAAGAGCAAAGGCAAGAGGGTGTGAGGTCAGGGATGCCAAGGAGGGAACAAGGGCACCTGCCAGCTCTGAGAGGAAAGTCTCCTTGAGTCAGCGGACACCCAGCAATTTCTGCAAGTCCTGTCAAGTTTCCTCGAGCTATCCTGCAGGACCACAGCCGGGTTCCAAACCAGTCCCAGCAGTAGGAGAGGGATCACCCACCTAGGGGTCTCCCAGTCTCTTCTTCTCACATTCAGTGGAGCTTCTCAGTGAAATCCTCCCTGACTGCTACAGGCTGAATGAAGAGCTTCTTCCTCTCCTAAGCTGCTGTCACAATTACAGTCTAGACAACTCCTGGGACAGTGAATCCTGTGCTGTCAGGGTGCTCCTTCTGTGGTTGTATTCACGGCCATTAACCCTTGTGCATGTCTGGGCTGTCTTCCCAACTGGAACTACTGGCAGAGACCCATGGTCCTTGTGGTCTCTGGATGTCAGGATTCCCATATCATGTCCACTTTAAGATCAGACTCCCTAGTCCCTTCTTTACTTCCCAGACATAAGTCCATCTCAAAACATTGGAGAATAAATGCTGATTTTCACCGAGTTTTCTTTTCTTTGCTTTCTTTCTTTCTTCTTTTTTTTTTTTTTTGGAAGGATATGAATTATATTATATACCACATACAAAACATAGTTACCTATCATCATTTTTTTTCTTCTCTTTCCATGGGGTGACATGAACAAAGTCTCTCTTTTCATTCTTCTCCCAAACTCTACACTGAGCCTCAAAGCCCCCTTTCCTGCAGCCTGGGATCCTGTTCTGCTTCCCACATTTTAACCCCATCTCTGGACCACAGAAACCTGGTAAAGGGCAGGCTGACAGAGAACACCTGTAGGTTCTTGGCACCATGGAGGCCTCCCCTGATACTTTTTAGGGCCTTGTTTTGTACCCAGATAGAATTCTCAGTTTTGTGACAAATTCATTAGGTAAAACTGACATGCCATAAAATTCACCATTTTAAAGGCTACGACTCAGTAGTTTGCAATACATTCACAACGCTGTGCAGCAGCTGCCCCAAGCTACTTTCAAAACATTTTTTAAAACTATTATTTATTTTATTTTAATGAGAGAGAGAGAGGGAGGGGGGGAGAGACCCCTCATAGCACTGCTTAGCTCTGGCTTATGGTGGTGCTGGGGATTGAACCCTGGACCTCTGAGCTTCAAGCATGAGTCTTTTGTATAATAATTATCTGTCTCCCTAGCCCTCAGAACATTTAAAAATATTTATTGAATAGAGACAGAAATAAAAAAGTAAGGAAGAAACAGAGGAGAGACACCTGCACATTGTTCCCAGGGGCCATTCCTCAACTTCCCCTGCCCCTTTGTTTGTTTTTTCTTTTCACTTGATAGGACAAAGAGGAATTGAGAGGGGAGGGGGAGATAGAGAATGAGAGAGACAGAGAGACGTCTATAGCCCTACCTCACAGCTCATGGAGATTCCCTTCTTGTGGAGATTTGCCCTGCAGGTGTGGACCAGAGGCTTGAACCTAGGTCCTTGTACATGATAACATGTACTTTACTAGTGTACCACTACCTGCTTTATTTTTATGTATTTATTTATTTATTTGTTTGTTTGTTTTTGCCACCAGGGTATTCACTAGGGCTCAGTGTCTACATGACAAATCAGTCTCATGTTTTCCTTCCTTCTTTCTTCCCTTCCCTCCTTATTTCATTTGTTCCTTCCTTTCCTTTTCTCCCTCCCATTCTTTTTTCTTTCTTTCTTTTGATAGGACACAGAGAAATCAAGAGGTGAGCGGGAGATAGAGAGAAGGAGAGAGACATCTGTCTGCAGCCTTGCTTCACTGCTTGTGAAGCTTTCCTCCTGCCGGTGGGGACTGGGCACTTGAATCCGGGTCTCTGTGCTTGGGAACACTGTCCAGCCTTCACCCACACTTCCAGCTGATTTCATTCTCCCAACAACCCACTGGGATAAATGGTACAAGCACCCTATCTCCAGATAAGAAAGCTCTGTGAGGTGAGACCACTGAGGAGAAGCGGGCTGTTTATGTTCCCCACACTGCCTGCCCAGTGTCAGAGATGGCTCCCTGTGTCCCCATGCAGAAGCGTCCCCAGGGACACAGGTCCCAGCAATGGCAGGCTTACCTCCTTCACTCTCTGCAGCATGGGCTGTAGCCACTCGGTGTTGACTTCGCAGTGGCTGTCCAGAAAGGTCAGCACAGCGGCCACCGCCACGTCAGCCCCTCGCACTCGGGACCGGATCAGCCCTGCGGTGGGAGTGACAAGAGGGCATTGGTGCCAGGACTGAGCTCATCTGCTTGTCGTACCCCCAGAGTCTCAGGGCTCTCCATCCCCTCAGGGGCTGCGGTTTCCTGAGTTCCTACCGTTAGTGTGATCTTGCCTTTGCTTATTGCCTCCTTCCTTCCCTCTCTTTCACTCATCATCCAACCATCATTACCTCAAGGTCATTCTTGGAGTACCCCCTATGTGCCAGACACTGTTCTGGGTACCAGGGACACACACAGGAACAGCCATGGTACAATGACCACAAGCTGTAGCACAATGCTGTTTAGAAGCAGAGGAGAGGAAGCCAGGCAGTGGTACACCCAAGTGAGTGTGCAAAGGACCTGGGTTCAAGCCCCTGGTCCCCACCTGTAAGGGAGAAGCTTCATGAGCAGTGAAGCCGTGCTACAGATGTCTCTCTTTCTTTCTATCTCCCCCCTACTCTCTCAATTTCTCTCTGTCCTAGCAAACACAATTTAAAAACAGGAAAATGTGGCTACTAGGAGTGGTGGATTCATCATGTAGGCATCAAGGCCCAATGATAACCCTGATGGCAAAAAAAAAAAAAAAGAAGCAAAGAGAAAAGAAGCAAAACTCCCCTCTGGGAAATTCAGGGTGGTGCTCTCCAATTGGGCAGAGAGAATCTTCTAGACTAAGGCAGGTATGAGCTAGTTGGTCAGCCCCTCCTCTCACCTTAAGCATGTTTTTTTGCCTCTTCCAGCCTCAGTTTGTTGTTTTTTTTTTAAATCTAGATGCTTCCAAGAATCATCCCTGCCCACTGAGAAGAGGTATGGGGGAGCTGGGAGGTAACACACTATAGATTCCCTTTCCTTTTTTTTTTTTTTTCCTTGTCATCACCAGAGTTTCACCACTTTCCTCTCTGAGGTAACTTTTTCATATAAAGACAGAAGCAGAAAGAGAGAGACTGAAGGAGAACCCAGTAGTGATCACTGCAATGGGGAGCTGGGCTCAAACCTGGGCCCCACACATGGCCAAGCAGCGCACTATACAAGTGAGTTATTCCGCCACTCCTCACTTAATTCTTACTATAACTATGCGTGGCAGAAAGGGTGCTATTAGTCTCTCCACTTTTCAGAAGAGAAAGCCAGGCAGCCCAAAGAGGAGCCCCCTGCCTGAAGTCATGCTGTGACAAGGGGAGGGGGCAGCAGGGGTGTGAGGGTGGTTCTCACAGACCTGGATCCTCACCACCAGGTACATAGTAAGACCAACCATCCAGGTCAGACATGGCTCCCAAAGGGAATGTGTGTGTGTGTATGTGTGTGTGGGGGTGGTGGTGCAGAGGGTTCAATCAGTACAAGTCAGGGTCCCAGAACTCACCTTCCCGCCGGTCATTGCGTAGGCACTTGACCTTGGGTATCCTGGTCAACAGCAGACAGTCTTCAGCTGGAAGCAGAAAGAAGAAAACATGCTTGTTCAGATACAGGCATCAGAGACCACCAGTGGCTTGTCTGTCACCAGAAATGACCGGAAGTGGTTGTAGACCAAGTCCAGGAGAGGGAAGCACGGAGCAGCGAGGTCCTCCCTGCGGGACAGAGGACTGCCAGGCCAGACTGAGAAATGTCTGCACCTCCAGCCTCACCCCCAGGGGGAGCCAGAGAACACCAGCCAGGAGCCAGCGGGACCATCTTTTGTGTGTGGAAGCTACTACTGGTGGCCTCACATTTATTTTATTAGTTTAGTTTAGTTTAGTTTAGTTTAGTTTAGTTATTAGACAAAGACAGAAACTGAAAGGGGATGGGGAGATAGAGAAGGAGAGACAGAGAGAGACACCTGCAGCCCTGCCTCACCACTTGTGAAGCTTCCCCCCTGCAGGGGACTCTAACCCTTGAGCATTGTAACACGTGCATTCAGCCAGATACACCACCACCACCCAGCCACCCTACCCCAGTCCCACTTTTTAAAAAACTATCATCTCACTAGGGAACAAGAAGCCAGGGAGCACATCTAGAAAAGAAAAAGGATCTCGGTGCTGGTGGACAGAGAGCTCATTTTGTGCCTCTGATACTGACCTCATGGTCCCAGGGAAAAGGGGATTTGGAACAGCGGGGGAAAGGTGAATACTTACGATCTGAACTGAAGTCGTCCACTAAAATGATCTCCTGGATGAGGCTGGAAGGAGTTCGGTTCAAGACACTGGAGCAGTGGTAGCGACAGAAAGAGTCTGAATTGAGAGACTATCTTCCAGTAAGCCTCCCCCTGCCATGGGGTTGCCCTGCCCTCTGCTCAGGGGCAGCATGCCAGTCACAGGCAGCTTCTTGCACACCTTCTGGGCCCTGAGCAGTGACTGAGAAGCAGTATGTTCCTCAGGCTGTCCCCAGGACCCCACTTACTCTGATGCATGGAACCTTAGGTACCTGAGACTCACCCCAGATAGAGACAAAAACCTCACCCGCCTATTTGTCTTAGTTGAATTTCAAATATAGAAGCTGAGGTTTGACTTGCCCTGTTTTGGGGGCCAGATGATGGCATACCTGGTTGAGTGCATACACTACCATGTACAAGGACCCAGGTCCCCACCTGCAGAGGGCAAGGTCTGCAGGTGTCTATCTATCCCCACTCCTTTCCATCCAATCAAATAAAAGAAAGGAAGAAAGAGAGAAAGAAAGAAAGAAAGAAAGAGAGAGAGAAAGAAAGAAAGAGAGAAAGAAAGAACAAAGGCCACTACAGGGAGTCGGGCAGCAGTGCAGCGGGTTAAGTGCAGGTGGTGCAAAGCGCAAGGACCAGCATAAAGAACCCGGTTCAAGCCCTTGGCTCCCCACCTGCAGGGAAGTCACTTTACAGGTGGTGAAGCAGGTCTGCAGGTGTCTATCTTTCTCTCCCCCTCTCTGTCTTCCCCTCCTTTCTCCATTTCTCTCTGTCCTATCTCACAATGACGACATCAATAACAACAACAATAATAACTACAACAACAATAAAAAAACAACAAGGGCAACAAAAGGGAAAATAATTTTTTTTTAAAAAAAGGCCACTAGAAATGTTGGATTCAACATGCAGACACTGAACCCCAGCAATGATCCTGGTGGCAATATATATTTTTTAAATTAAAATAAGAGTAGCTGGGCAGTGGCACACTTTGTAGAGTGCACACCTTAACATGCAGAAGGACCTGGGTTCAAGTCCCTGGTCCCCACCTGCAAGAGGGAAGCTTCAGAAGTGAAAAAGTACTATAGGTCTCTCTCTCTCTCTCTCTCTCTCTCTCTCTCTCCCTCCCTCTCTATATTTCCCTTTCTTCTCACTTTCTCATCATCTCTATTCATAAATAAATATAAAAAACAAAGAAAAAAAACAACCTATTTAAAAAGGGAAATGATACCCTGCTTGAGGGCAGCCCCAGCTGCCTGCCCAGAAGACTAGTGAAGCTGGGTGTTCTCCAAAAGCCCTTCCACTCCTTCCCTCACATCCTCTCCTATTCTCTGCCCTGGGAAACCCAGACGTCCTTGGTCCCAAGAATACTCCCACTGGGCTGTACTTTCTGAATCTTAGCCTTCCTTTAGCTCATTGAGGAGACAGGGTGAGTAGGTGTCCAACTTCTCCATGGGGCTAAGAGTAGGAGGAGAGGAGTGGTACTATTCTCTGAGTAGTGACAGCTGGTGGCCACTGCCTGGGGCCTCCCATGCCTCCCAGCCTCCCTGGGCTCCTGCATTTCAGTCTGAGAACCTGATCTCAAATAACAACTGACTTTTTTGGGACTCTCCCTTGCCTTGATCCACCAGCATCTCACAAGGCAGAACTCCCCCTTTTGGTGCCCACTGACTATAGTGCCCAGACTCAATGTCTCCCACTACCCCCCACCCCTCCCATGGCTCAGCAGATGGGATGAGAGATCCAGGGCAAGGTTTACCTCTTCACTGTGCGCAGGAGGGTGGAGCGGGCCTCGTTGTGGAAGGTGATGATGACGCTGGTGGCTGGCAGGTCCAAGGAGTAGGACACGGAAGGGCAGCTAAGGAGGGAGCAAAGAGGTCAGAAGGCAGCTGTGTGAACGTCCTGGGGGGCAGGCTCGAGGCTTCTCTCCTGCTGGTCAGCTGCCCCTAAGAACAGCTCTGTGGGACCAAGAAGGGAGCCAGATGCCTGGGTGCAGGCCACCTCCATACCCATGCTCTGTCTGCGCAGGCCACCCAGCCTGGGGGCAGAGAGCACAAGCTGTAGGTTGGGCACCTCTCTAGGGCTTGGGAGCCTTGACCTTGAGTGCTGAGAGCCCCAGAGACAGTAAAGAGTTTGGTAGAGGATCCTGTCCTAGCACATGTGACCACCCCAAGTCCCAAGACCTGCTGTCCCCTGCCTTTAAGACAGTTAAGAGAGACAAGCTGGGAGACTGGACAGTGGTGCACCCTGCTGAACACACACATTACTATGCACAAGGACCCCTTTTCAACCACTGGACACCACAAGCAGGGAAGCAGGGTTGCAGGTGACTCTCTCTCTCTCTTTCTCTCTCTCTGCCTGTCTGTCTCCCTCTTTCAATCTCTCCCTATCAAACAAAAATATGATAAAATAAAATAAAAGGAAAAAATGACTACCAGGAGTAGTGGATTCGGAGTACAGACACTGAGCCTCAGCGATAACCCTAGAGGCAATAAATAAATAAGTAAGTAAATAAATAAATAAATGGTCTGGTGAACTAGCTCACTTGGATACTGTACTGCTCTGCCATGTGTATACAAGCCAGGTTTGAGCCTGGTCCACACTGCATTGACGGAAACTTGGATGCTGTGATATCTCTCTCTCTCTCTGTCTTCTCTGTCTCTATCTTTAAAAAGAATAAGACAAATTGGGGTGGGAGGGTGGCCCCCAGGAAAGCAGTCTCTCTTTGTCTCTGGCATTCTGCTCTCTTCTCTCCCAGCTCATGACAATGCCCCAACCCTGCAGATCTATGAGTCCTTCTCACTCACGGCCCATCAAGAGCCTAGACACCAGACGGGGCAGCCACCCACGGATGGCTGGGACTCCTGGAGGAAACTGAAGCCTTGGAGAAGACACTGGAGGCATTTCCCTCTCTCTCATCCTTTCCCTCCCCCAGTTGCCTCCATCCACAGACACCACATTTTGGGCCCTTGAGTCCCTCCTACACACACACACACACACACACACACACACACACACACACACACACACACGCCCACCTCAGGAAAAGAAATTAAAACAATCCGTTCCTGCCAGCTTTGCTCCTTCTCTCTCTTTCCCACCCCCCCCCCCACAAGTGCATTTAGTCGGCTCCTGGGGCTCCAGGCAGACAGCTGCTGCTGGTTTTCACAGCAATCTCCTTTATTACAGTCGCTCTTGACTTCTCCGCCAATGACTCCTTTTCCATGGCAGCATCCATCCAACTGACAGCAGCTCACAGCTGACTCCCAGGCCCATTTCCTGCCCTCCAGCAGACGGGGTCAGACAAGCAGGAGTCCCGACAGCCTGGGACCCCTATGGGAGACATTTTGGGAGGCTTTAAAGATTCCTCCTGCAGATAAGGTGTGTATGTGTGTGTGTGTGGGGGGGGAGGAGCATCAAGAACCATAAGGAGATACCCTATCCCCCAAAAGCTAGGTTTCTAAGTGCCCATGTGGGTTTGAGGATTATGGAGGCTTGGTCACCTAAAATGGGGGAGATACTGAGTACCCACCCAGATCTGTGACTTTTGAGTTTTCTTTCCTCTCTCTCTCTCCTTTCTTTCTTTCTTTCTCTTTTTCTTTCTTTCTTTCTTTCTTTCTTTCTTTCTTTCTTTCTTTCTTTCTTTCTTTCTTTCTTTACCAGAGCACACTGCTCAGCTCTAGCTTATGGTGGTGAGGGGGGTTGAACCTGGGACTTTGGAGCCTCATGCATGAAAATCTCTTTGCATAACCATTATGCTATCTACCTCCACCTTTTCTTTCTTTTTAGGTGTATTTCTTGTGTGAGAGAGAGAATGAGAGAAGAGGCAGAGAGAGAGGGCCAGAGAGTACTGCTCTGCTATAGTCCAAGGTGGTGCTAAGTATTGAACCTGTTGCCTCTGGGACCCCAGGCACACAAGCTGGTGCTCTGCTAGTCTGAGCTATCTCCTCAACCACCATATGTCTCTATCTGTGAGCCCCAACCATCTGGTGCCCGGGATAGAGGCAGTGCAGCAAACAATACCCATTCTCCATCTGAAGGTATCCAATCTCCCCACCTCTCATCTGGAAGGTGAACTTGACCTCCTTTGCCCCCTCCAAGCCTCTCCATCCTGTACATCTCTGGACTTAGGTCTGGGACAGTGGGCACTGATCTGGCTCACAGGGTCAGGCACCTCCGAAGAGCTCTGTGCCCTGACTGCGACCTGAGGTTTTCTCTGTGAATGCTATCTTAAGTGGTTTAGGTTTGCTTTCCTGGGGTTCCTAGAGCAAGGACTGGACCAAGATCTAGCCTTGCAGTCTGCAGTTCAGCAGAAGATAAGGGGCCTCAGAGGAAAGGATGGCTCATGCCAGCTTCCCTGTCCCACAATGGGAGGCACACTCACCAAAGCTAGCGCCTCCTTTCATTCCCCTACATTCATGTACACTCAAGGACATACACACGAACGAATGCATGCCCTGTCAGCCTCAGGCTTCTGAGCTGGCCAGACAATAGCAGTGGGACAGGGGACAGGCCTACTTCACCTGCCCACCACTGCCTTGAACTTAAGAGTCACTCAAAAATGTGTGTGGAAGCAACAAAACAGGAAATGACAGGTGTTAGTGAAGTTGCAGAGAAAAAAGGACTTTGTTACACTCACTGTTGGTGGGAATGCAAACTGGTACAGCCCCTCTAGAAGACTGTATGGACAGTCCTTAAACAAATACGCAACCACCTTACGATCCAGCAATACTGCTCTTAAGGCATGTATCCAAAGGACTCAAACCCTGATTCACAGGGACATATGCACCCATGTGCCCATAGCAGCTTATGCGCAATAGACGGAGATTAGAAGCAGCCTAAGATCCCCATCAACAGATGGTGGAGTAGAAGATATGGGATATGTACTCCATGGAATAATACTCTACAATCAAAAAAGGGATGCTATTGTGTCCTTTGGGAGAAAAAGGATGGAACTGAAAATGATTATGCTTAGTGGGATAAGAGATGAAAGATAACTACCAGGTGGTTTAACTCATGTGGAATCTAGAGAACTGATATACATGAACTTGTAAAAACAAACAAACAAACAAACAAAGAGAAGCAAACAGTTTCTAAAGTTTTATGAGAACTATGGTTGTTATTGTTGAAGGTTGGGGCACAGAATTTGGTGGTGGATGTTTACCCTATAATCTTAAGATCTTGTAAAGCATTATTAATCACAATTTTTTTTTAAATGGCTTGGAAAAATAAGTAAAATGTGTTTAGGGCTGGAGAGATAGCTCAACAGATAGGGCATGTGTCTCACCAAGATTTGGCTAGAGAGAGAAGGAAAGAGAGTTTTACAGCTCTACTTCAACACTTGTGAAGCTTCACCCCATGCAGGTAGGGACTGGGGGCTTGAACCTTGGTCCTTACACATATTAACATGCACACTCAATCAAGTGTGCCACCGCCCAGCCCATCTGCCTTTCTTTCTGGGCCAGGAGAAGGAAGACCATACCTGTAATGGCGAGTGTCCCGGATGGGCCGGTCTGGGCTGAGCTTGTCGCTCTCCAGCTGGTTGAAGGCATGCTGCCTGTAGGGGTCCTCTCCGGCCTTCAGCCGCTTGGCTGCCAGGTATGCTTTCTCATCAAAGCCTTTCGAAGGTGTCCCTGTCACCTGAGACAAAGGTTGGCATTAGAGGGGCCTCAGTAGTCACTACAGCAGCCCACTGCATCCCCCTAGCTCTTGCTTTCTGCTCATGTTCACTGTGAACCTACATCTGCTCTAAATACAGTTCACTGTGGACAGAGGAGCCAGCATTATGGTTATGCAAACGACTTTCATGCCTGAGACTCAGGTGTGCCAGATTCAATGCCCAGCACCACCCTAAGTCAGAGCTGTGCAGTGCTCTGGTTAAAAACAAAGAAATAAGGGTCTCTTGAAGGGTCTTCTTGGGTAGATAGCACAATGATTATGCAAAGAGACTCAGGCCTGAGGCTCCAAAGCCCCTAGGTTCAATCCTCTGCACCACCATAAGCTAGAGCTGAGCAGTGCTCTGATAAAAAGGTTGGAGGGGGGGACCCACAGTTAAAGCTATTAAGTCACTATTTCTAGATTCAGACTGTTTCTGACTCTGGATTCATTAATTAATTAATTAATAATGATATTATAATTTTATCAGAGCACTGCTCAGCTCTGGCTTGTGGTGCTGGGGATTGAACCTGGGACTTCAGAGTCTCAGGCATGAAAATCTTTAGCATAACCATTAAGCTGTCTCCACAGCCCAGGAGCCATATATCTTGATCTATGCATGCTCGAGGGCAAGTCAAAAAGCGCTAAGAGTGGCACAAACCAGGCCGACAGCCAAAAACCAGCATAATGGCAGTCCCTTGAAGGGTCATCTCGGGTCTGAAACTGGGCCAGGTAAGAAGGTGCCTGAACAATAAAAGCCCCCAGCCCCACCCACCCCCGGTGTGAACAAACCACTGCAGAGACCCGCTCATACGGAACACATAGGCCATCACAGGTGAGTATCAGAGCTGCTGGAACTGAACCCTCAGACAATGATACATTTTCTCTGGGACTCATGCTAGCTGCTGAAAAGGCCCTGTGTCAGACCTAGTGACCCCCTAGTGCTAAGTGCTGGGGAGTGATGGATGACAAGTGCCACTGCTTGGCCTCCCTCCTCTAAGCCACATCCTCCGTGGTGCTCCCTTGATGAAAGTCCCCAGATGAAAGACACCGGGGAAGGACACATCAAAGATAAATGGATGGATAGATGGAGGCTGACAGCTCATTATTTGAACCAAACTGCTGGTTGGATGTTCCCCAGAGCTCCTTGAAACCTCATTAACTGTGAGTGTACACCCAGCTCTCGCACTTGCACCTGCCAGGCTGGTGCTATGTGCCCAGAGACAGTGGAAAGGTAGCTGAGATACTTTGCCTGGGGACTCCGTCACAGGCCTGGTCCCAACAGGGTTGGTCCCAGAAACCAAATGGACCAGCAGAAGGGGGCTGACATGAGGGCTGATACTGGGAATTCACTAAAAGCCCAGAACCACCATGGGCCGGTCCCCTGAAAGCCTCTCTCAGACCTTCCTGAGTCTCTCTCAGTGTTGAAGGTCCCAGGGAACACATCTCTGTTTTATAATCCTAGGATTTATTTAATCATTAAGAAAGAGAAACAGAGCATCTCTCTGGCATATGTGATGCTGAGGACTAAACTCAGGACCTCAGGTATGCATTGGGCATGCCACTCGCTGTGCCCCTCTCCCTGGCCAATAGCATTTATATGCTGCCATTCTATACAGCTCCCACCTCCTAGATTGCCTCCTGACCTAAGAGCCCATCCCCGAGCTCTAGGCCCAGCCCTACGATACACATGTTCAAGATGCTATTCACAGTGCTATTCACAGTGCTATTCAGAGCTGGTATCAGGCCAGGGACAAGACAGATGTGCAAACCTACCTCGACCCAAAATCCAGTTCAGGAAAGACAGAAGGGTTGAGAAAAAGGAGGGAAAGGACTTCTGTCTTGAACCCTGGATTGCTAGAAAGCCAAGATGAGAGCCTGGCACTGGGTTAAGTACACATTGTACTAAGAACAAGGACCCACACGAGGATCCTGGTTTGAGCCCCCGGCTCCCCACTTGTGTGTGTGGGGGGTGTCATGTCACAAGTGGTGAAGCAGGTCTGCAGGTGTCTATCTTTCCCTCTCCCTCTCCCTCCCTCTCTCAATTTTTCTCTGTCCTATCCAATAAAATGGAAAAAAATGGCTGCCAGGAGCAGTGGATTCATAGTGCTGGCACCAAGTCCCAGCAATAACCCTGGAGGAAAAGAAAAGAAAAGAAAAGAAAAGAAAAGAAAAGAAAAGAAAAGAAAAGAAAAGAAAAGAAAAGAAATCTAAGATGCCCGGTTCGGTTCTGAGAGTATGTATGGGAGATCCTTTGTGTTCTTCCCTTCAGGAGAGAGTGGGTGCTAACTCTGCCCTTCCCCAGCCTCTGGCCAGGAGCATGAGAGGGAGTCTCCAACTGAAGGCAGAGGAACTACAGTTAACAGCTGTAGAGGGTGATGTTTTTTATTTTTTCTTTGAAGCTCCCAATGGGAGAGTATGTATGTCGTTTAATTATCCTACAAGTCAGCTGAGGGAAATAATCGTGTTTATTTATTTAGGACTTATGGTTACTCTGTGGGCTCAGGAAACCTCAGAGCCCTTATCCACATCACCTGAATATTCATCCATCCGTTCACAAGTGCTCTAGTTCATTCACTTTATTCAAACACATAGCCATTCAGCCAAGCTCTGAGGAGCACTACCCCTGTCTCCATGTTTCCAGAAGTGGGAGGAATGCTTCTGGAATCATTCCCCTGCCCCCCCACTGCTGCCTGCCGACTTCTTATACCCTCATGCAAAACTTCCTTAGCACCACAGAGAATGCTGTCTGCTCAGGCCAAGGCTCTTTTCAGAAATTTCTCTCAGAATGTGGAAACTGAATTAGACATCTTCAAAGGTGCCAGACAGGGGGTGGTGGTAGCGTAGTGGTTTAAAAGCACATGGCGAGAAACGCAGGAACCAGTGTAAGGATCCCGGTTCGAGACCTCTGCTTCCCACCTGCAGGGGGTCGCTTCACAAGCAGTGAAGCAGGTCTGCAGGTGTCTGTCTTTCTCTTCCCCACTCTGTCTAACCCTTCTCTCTCAATTTATCTCTGTCCTATCCAACAACAGCAGCAGCAATGGCAACAATAATAATAACAACAACAAGGGCAACACAAGGGCAACAAAATGGGAAAAAATAGCCTCCAGGAGCAGTGGGTTCGTAGTGTAGGCACTGATTCCCAGCGATAACCCTGGAGGCACAAAAAAAAAAAAAAGAAAAGAAAAGGTGCCAGCCAAGTCCAGAGCTTGCTCCCACAGACTCATCCCCTCTTCTGGTCTAACCCTCCTCCCAGGTAGGGTATTTCCTCTAGGAGGGCTAGTGAAGATGGGTGTCATGGAAACGCCAGGCCTGCTCCCTCCTGAAGGTCCCGTGTCTGCTTTCATGCTGACCTCTATAGTCCCCAGGGTCTGAAGCTGGAACCCCAGCCATGTTACTGAGGAAGCGGACGATGTCGGCCCTAAGGGGCTCTCCTCTCCTATTTAGCCTCTCCCTGGTCTCTCCCCCATCATCACCCAGAGCTCTCTGGCCTCTGATAACTAACCCCAATTCACAAGTCCCCACCACAGCCTATGTCCTCTCAGCCTTCCCTTGAGCCCTGCTCGCTGCTGGAAGAATCCAAGATGTCCCACTATGAGAATACAGGTGAGAGATCTTTGCGACCCTGCTACTCAGGCACACCTCCCTGAGAGGCAAGGAAAGTGCTTTATTTATTTATTTATTTATTTTTGCCTGAAACAGTTTGAGTTGGCTGTCTTCTAATAACCAAAAGTTCTGAGATGTCAAGAAGACCATGCAGAAAAAGTCTTTAAAAGCTATAAATGGGATCTAAAACAGAAACCAACAAGGGAGTCCCCGTAGCCAGTGACACAAAGTAGGTGGCAGCCATCCATCCCAAGTGCCAGGCTGGCCTCTGGTCTTAGGCCCAGGGTTTAAGGGGCCTGGTGTTGCCATGGTGAGGAACAAGTTTGGGGAGCCTGTGAGCCACAGCCCAGTGGCCTCCCTCAGCCTTCATTTTCCTGCAGACACTTCCTGGTACACAGTCAGTCTGTGCCTCCTCCCCAGCCCTTGTCTATTTGGGAAGTGCCAAGTACAGCACTTCTGTCTCCAGTAAGGTTGGCCACATCTGCAATTGTTTTCACTCAAGTAAAGTCTCTGCTCTTTCAAACGGGGAGAACAATTTCTCAGCTTGGAGTCATATGTTCAGCCTATCGCTTCTATTAGACTTTGAAATTTGCTTTCAAATAAAGCTTCAGTCTTTATTTATTTATATTTTTTATTCCCCCCAGCTAGATCTGCTCAGTTCTTCTAGACTGCTAAATTTAGGAAACATATAGCAAAGGGGTGAAGATTAAAATAAGAAAGGGAAATATTTCCTATGTCACTTTTATCAAAAGCAGTTCAACCTCAATTCCTGTGCCTTGTAAACATTCTTTTACAATATACACGTACCCCTAAAATTTAGACTTAAACAGCCCCAGCTCCTCTTAATGACTGCTGCCCAATTTTCTCTTCACTGCCAGTAAAACAGCTACCTACTGGGTTTGCCTTTTGCTAAATTTCAATAAAATTCCAAATAAAAAGACACTGGTTCTATTTTATGGATAACTCCTGACTTTTTTTTTTTTTTTTTGCTACAAATCCCAAATGCTTAGTGGGCAAAAAACATGATTCTCAATCAGTCCAATAAAACAAAATCATCTTGGATGCTGTGTCCCTTTCAAAAGACTATTTTCCAGTATGAGAGCTAGGAAACTCAGCCCAGGCTTCCCCAGCTCTGTTCAAATTCCACTTTTCCCAAATGAAAAGGCACATCCCTGCAGCCAGGAGGTGGTGCACCTGGCTGAGCACAGAAAGACCTGGGTTCAACCCCTGGGCTCCTCACCTGCAGTGAAGCAGGGCTGCAGGTGTCTCTCTGTCTCTATCTTTCTCTATTTCCCTCCCTTCTCTTTCCACTTTCTCTCTGTCCTAGTAAATAAAATAGAAAAGAGAAAGATGGGGTGGAGGTATTGGGAAATGGCCACTGGGAGCAGTGGATTCATAGTGCCAGCACCAAGCCCCAACAATAACCCTGGTGGAAATAAAAAAGTAACGTAAAGTAAAATGAAATAAGTGGGGGAAGATAGCACAATGATTTTGTAAAGAGACTCATGCCTGAGGTTCCAAAGTCCCAGGTCGATCCCCCACACCAATATAAATCAGAGATGAACAGTACTCTGGTAAAGAAAGTATACCGGAGCCGGGTATACAGTGGGTTAAGTTCACATGGTGCAAAGTGCAAGGACCAGTATAAGTTAGGATCCCAGTTCAAGCCCCTAGCTCCTCACCTGCGGGGGGTCACTTTACAAGAGGTGAAGCAGATCTGCAGATGTCTTTCTCTCCCCCTCTTTGCCTTCCCCTGCTCTCTTGATTTCTCTCTGTCCTATCCAACAACAATGACAGCAATAACAACAACAAGGATAAACAACAAGGGCAATAAAAGGGGAAAAATGGCCTCTAGGAGCAGTGGATTCATAGTGTAGGCACCGAGCCCCAGTGATAACCCTTGAGGCACAAAAGGGGGAGGGGGAAGAAAATAAAGAAAAGGCAGGTCCTAGAGGGCTTCCCCACTAGTTTTTGGATTGTGGGGGAAGTAGCTGATAATACCTGACCTGCCAATGCTCCTGCCCTGCCAGACAATATCCTGGGGGAGGCACAGGGGCAGGAGCATCAGTCTGGGTACAGGGGAGCTTTGCCAAGGGTTTTGAAGGTCCCCGAGGGTCCTACATCTGAGAAGTGAAGTCATAGCCCTAAGGTCACACAGCTGCCGCCATAACTGTTATGACTGGGACTGTGGCTGCCAGGCTGCAGAGTCTAAGACTTCTCTTTGTGACTTCAGACATAGATACCTTTATTGTTTTTCAATGACAGAAATATAGAAGGGGAACAGCTCTGGCATTATGGTGGTGCTGGGGATTGAATCTGGGACCTCAGAGCCTCAGAGCATGAATCTTTAGTATAACCATTATGCTACCACCCCAGCAATCTCTTTGTACCTTCAGACTACTTTTGAGTCCAAATGTGCTTAATGGCCTCAATTCTGACACTTAAAGACACTTGCAGGCCCTACCAGTGCAGGCTTGGAGGCTGCATTGCTCCTACAGTCAGAGCATCAGATCAGAGCATCGACTCATGGCTCCATGGCTCTGATGGGGACTAGCCCTAGGCTGTCATCCCTTCGCCCAACTCAGACATGGAAACATTTCTCTGCTCATGGCTAGAAAGGACATGGAAAAAATGATGAGTTCAAGCATTTGGTTACTCAGATCCAAACAACACATAACAAGCAGGTCTCCTTGGGGAAGCCTAGGTCCCCCTCCATCTTCTCTGCCAGAAGCACCTGTAGGGTCCTTGATTGTTGGTCTGCTTCTAATTCTGCTTCTAAGACCCCTTCTGTTGCATTGCTTAACGCTGTGGTCTATTTACATAATCACTGTTTTACCTGAGACCCGTCCTGCCTGTAGGGCATTGGTTTAATCCCACTGGTTCGCACTCTCTTTTCGCTCCGCCCCCTCTCCTAGTCACACCCTGTTTTTACACCCTACCACTTCCTTCCTGGAGAGTATAAATGCAGATGAATAAAGCCAGCATGGCAATGCATTGCATCCCAGCTCAGCCATGAGTCCCTGGTCATCTGTCTTCCGCCAGCAAAGCTAGCCCGGCACTTGATGGCCTTGGCAGCAAAGGGAAGGTTCTTACCTGCTTCATCCTGACACTCCTCTCAACAGCATTCCCTTGCTCTGTGACACAGGAGGCAGACTGAAACAACTGCAGTGGCAGAACTCCAGGGCTCCTCAGACCCCAACAAGTACCCTCCCATCCAATAAGCAGGGTGGGCCACCATCCTGTCCTGCTTTAATGCCTCTTAGATGCTGGTGATTGTAAGATAGCCTTGCATTTCAAGTGGTTCCTATTCAGGACCTACTGATTATTATTATTATTATAATTATTATTTTTAGGATCTGCTTAATTTAGCCTGTCAGTAACTGGAATAATAAAACAATAAAAGGGTCATGTATCAGATAAAATGCATGCAGTGTTCCAAGGAGACAAATTGGGCCAGGGTCAGAATCAACTCATCAGAATTCAGGACGACCCCAACTGCAGGCTTTGCAACAGCCTATAACTCTTTCCACAGCCAAGAGTCAAATTATCAATAGAAGACATTGTGGGAGCCCCACACCTATGGACATTTAATCATTGACAAAGGGGCTCAGACTATTAAATGGGGAAAGCAGAGTCTCTTCAACAAATGGTGTTGGAAACAATGGGTTGAAACATGCAGAAGAATGAAACTGTATTTCACCAAATACAAAAGTAAATTCCAAGTGGATCAAGGACTTGGATGTTAGACCACAAACTATCAGATACTTAGAAGAAAATATTGGCAGAACTCTTTTCCGCATAAATTTCAAAGACATCTTCAATGAAACGAATCCAATTACAAAGAAGACTAAGGCAAGTATAAACCTATGGGACTACATCAAATTAAAAAGCTTCTTCAGAGCAAAAGAAACCACTACCCAAACCAAGAGACCCCTCACACAATGGGAGAAGATCTTTACATGTCATACGTCAGACAAGAGTTTAATAACCAAAATATATAAAGAGCTTGCCAAACTCAACAACAAGACAACAAATAAACCCATCCAAAAATGGGAAATGGGGAGAGGACATGGACAGAATATTCACCACAGAAAGATCCAAAAGGCCGAGAAACACATGAAAAAATCCTCCAAGTCTCTGATTGTCAGAGAAATGAAAATAAAGACAACAATGAGATATCACTTCACTCCTGTGAGAATGTCATACATCAAAACAGGTAACAGCAGCAATGCTGGAGAGGGTGTGGGGTCAAAGGAACCCTCCTGCACTGCTGGTGGGAATGTCAATTGGTCCAACCTCTGTGGAGAACAGTCTGGAGAACTCTCAGAAGAAGAAATGGGCCTACCCTATGACCCTGCAATTCCTCTCCTGGGGATATATCCTAGGGAACCCAACATATCCATCCCAAAAGATCTGTGTACACATATGTTCTTGGCAGCACAATTTGTAATAGCCAAAACCTGGAAGCAACCCAGGTGTCCAACAACAGATGAGTGGCTGAGCAAGTTGTGGTATATATACACAATGGAATACTACTCAGCTGTAAAAAATGGTGACTTCACCGTTTTCAGCCGATCTTGGATGGACCTTGAAAAAATCATGTTGAGTGAAATAAGTCAGAAACAGAAGGATGAATATGGGATGATCTCACTCTCAGGCCGAAGTTGAAAAACAAGATTAGAAAAGAAAACACAAGTCGAACCTAAAATGGAATTGGAGTATTACACCAAAGTAAAAGACTCTGGGATGGGAGAATACAGGTCCATGAAAAATGACGAATGAAATAGTGGGGGTTGTATTGCTAAATGGGAATCTGGGGAATGTTATGCATGTAAAAAAAAAAAAAAAGGAAGAAGAAGTAGAAACGCAAAGCAGAAATTGACTGAGTTTGGAGTATGGCACCAAAGTAAGAAAGCAGAAGTATACTAGAGTTTGCAGTGAGTACCTCCCTAATACTTCCTCTCCACTTTTCCAAGCTTTGGGTCCATGATTGCTCAACAATTTGTTTGGCTTTGTATGTTAACTCTCTTTTCAGTCACCAGGTTCCAGGTGTCATCAGGATGCCAGCCAGACTTCCCTGGATTGAAGACACCACCAATGTGTCCTGGAGCTCAGCTTCCCCAGAGACCCATCCTACTAGGGAAAGAGAGAGGCAGACTGGGAGTGTGGACCGACCAGTCAACGCCCATGTTCAGCGAGGAAGCAATTACAGAAGCCAGACCTTCTACCTTCTGCAACCCTCAATGACCCTGGGTCCATGCTCCCAGAGGGATAGAGAATGGGAAAGCTATCGGGGGAGGGGGTGGGATATGGAGATTGGGCGGTGGGAATTGTGTGGAGTTGTACCCCTCCTACCCTATGGTTTTGTTAATTAATCCTTTCTTAAATAAAAAAAAAAATAAAAA
Organism: Erinaceus europaeus; assembly: GCF_950295315.1. NCBI lineage: Eukaryota > Metazoa > Chordata > Mammalia > Eulipotyphla > Erinaceidae > Erinaceus > Erinaceus europaeus. The sequence goes on from NC_080177.1 coordinate 23,385,255, forward strand.
ATAAAAAAATAAAAAAAAAATCTGAGGACAGGGACAAAAATATTATTATTATTATTTTAAACAGAAGACCCTTTTGTTGACTTCTAGGATACGTTAAAGGCACAGTTTTATTCAATGAGGAATCAGACAAACCAGCTGGTCGCAGCATCTCACAGATGTACACACTGGGATCAATGGAAATGCGGCAATAATGCAGCACATTGTGGGCGTTCTGCTTAGCGTGCTGAAGCAGTGTTAAGGAACAGCGACAGGAACACTACACTGTGCACTGTAATATAATAGCAATAAACTCCTCATTGCATATGTTTGCTCACATTTTCCTGGATGGCCACCCGCACTTAAAACAGAACTTGAAAGAGAAGTCTTCTTCCTGAATAGAACTGGTGATATAAAGCCATAAATCCACCCAGACTTAATCTACAATCTCAATGCAATCCTGATTAAATAATGACTGAGTTTGGGCGGGGGGAGCTTGAGACTGGGGGAGGGCTCAGCTGGAAAAGTTTAAACATATGCAAACAATCAAGGAAAATCTGAACAAAAGTAAAGCTAGGGAAATTGACAATTCAGACATTAATATATATTAAAGGCTGCAGACTTTATATAGCAAGATACTACTGGCATATAGCCAAACAGATCAATAGAAAAAATAGAGAGGTCAGAAATAGACTGGAGTGCAGATGGAGGGTTGGCAGAAGACATAGTTGCACTTCAGTTGGCAGGGGAAGGGACAGATGCACTAATCAGAGAATGCTATTAGGAAAGTGACTTAGACAATGCAGAAGGAAAGCTGAATTCATGTCCTCAAGCCCAGTAGATTCTAGGTGGTTCAAAATGTTAAATCTTTGGCAGGATAGACAGCATAATGGTTATGCAAAAGACTTTCATGCCTGAGGCTCTGAAGGTCCCAGGTTCAGTCCCTAGCACCATCAGAAACCAGAGCTGAGCAGTATTCTGGTCTCTCTGTTTCTTTCTCTCTCACTCACTTAAAAAAAAAAAAAGAATAAATATTTTAAATTAAAAAAAGTTAAATCTTAAAAAGAAACTAAAATGTATAAAGAAAAAACTGCTTACTTTTTTTGGACATAGAATCTCAATGTCATAAGAAAAAAAAAACTGACAAAAAGCTTCAACATTTTTGTAAGTCTAACGATATCACAAATAGACAATGTTAGCCACAATAATAAATGGAAAAAATGATCAACATTATTGACTACTGAACAGAATGTAAGTTGAAATAAGGTATAACTTCTTGTTAATTTGGTAAGTTCAAGAATAATTATTAGTGCAATCCTCAGTATTTGAAAATGTTGAAAAACGACATTTTCTGTGTTGGTGGGTTACAAATTGGTATGGCAAAGGTTGCTGTCTACAGGTGTCTGGCTTTCTCTCTCCCTCCCTATCTTCTCCCAGCTCTCAATTTCTCTCTGTCCTGTAAAATAAAATGGAGGGAAAAAGAAAAATGTAGAACAAAACAAAACAAAAAAACGCTACTAGGAACGATGGGTTTTTGTGCAGGTACCTAGCCCTCAGCAATAACCCCGCTGGAAAAAACAGGTGACGGAAACAACAAATTCTCATTAGTAGCAGAATGATTAAATACATTCTGATGCATTCCTACAGTCAAATTCTAAACAAATGTTAAAAAGAAAAATTTCCACATTTATCATGTGATTTATTTTCTATAATCAATTCACAAATTAATGTGCATATATGAATGCATAGTTATGTCTGGAAAAATGCCTGGCAAACCTGTGGTCGTTCCCAGAAAGTAGGTGGGAATGAGCTAGAAGATTGAAGAATTTTACTTTTTTATTTTACACAGTTCTGGATTTTTATAAATAAACATTATTCTTTTTTTAGGTTTTATTTTTTGAATTTTATTATTGATTTAATATTGATTTACAAAATTACATGTCAACTGGGGTATAATTCCACACCATCCCCACAACCAGAGTTCTGAATCTCCAGTCCCTCATTGTAAGCCACAGCAGTTCTCCCAAGACTGCAGACATGCGTTAACCATCAACTATATCTGTCTACATTTGTACATAATTGCCCCCTTTTTCTCACAGGTTCAGTCCTCTTTTTCCCTCCAAGCCACTCATGACCCTATTACTACAGCCAAATGTCCCTCCCTTTTTCCTTCTCTCTCTCCCCCAGGTCCTGATGGAGCTGGAGTTCAAAGCCCTCTTATCCTCTTCCTCCTGTCACTTTTCCCCAACTGGGAGTATGGATCAAAATGGTTTTTGGGGTGCAGAAGGTAGGGGTTCTGGCTTCTGTAATTGCTTCTCTGCTGGACATGGCTGTTGGCAGGTAGATCCATACCCTCAACCTGATAAACATTATTCTTTCCAGTGAGTTTCTTCTTATTTATTTATTTATTTGCTTATTTTTAAATATTTATTTATTCCCTTTTGTTGCCCTTGGTTTTTTTTTATTGTTGTAGTTATTATTGTTGTTGTTGTTGATGTCGTTGTTACTGGATAGGACAGAGAGAAATGGAGAGAGGAGGGAAAGACAGAGAGGGGGAGAGAAAGTCAGACCTGCTTCGCCGCCTGTGAAGTGACTACCCTGTGGGTGGGGACCCGAGGAGTCAGAACAGAGATCCTTAACACCAGTCCTTGCACTTTACACCACCTGCGCTTAACCCGTTGCACTACTGCCTGACTCCCTGTTTATTTATTTAAGCCAAGGATTAAACCCAGGGCCTTGTATATATGAACTTTGCACTCTACCACTGAGTTACATCCCTGACTCTACAATTAAATCCTTAAAATAATACTTGAAAATAAAAGATGAATCTCAATTCTTCACTCCCTAAGATAAAAGGGATGAGCTAATTACTGTCATCATCAGCCATATTCAGAGTGAATCTCAGGGATAAATAAACTGATGAAAAGCAGGCTCTTGCTCAGCTCTCACACTGGGGTAGCAGAGGAACCAGCCAGGGTTACTGACCCTGAAAGAGGAGAGGAGGAAGATTATTTCTCTCTGACCCCTCTGTTTTCAGCTGAGACCCCTGTAATGAAAGACAGACTAAGATGAGAAAAGAAAACAAATATTTTTTGACATATATACCTCTTGTGTATATGGGAGGTAGCTAAGAATTCAGGATGAAATACCCTCTTAATAGGACGGAGGAGGAGGAGGAAGAGGAGGAGGAAGCCTTCAGAGAGGAGAGTAAAAGGTCTTAGGGAAAGATGGGTGGGTCTTAGAGGACAGAATAGAGGTACAAAGTGTGTCAACTTCTTTTTTTTTAAATATTTATTTATTTGCTTTTGTTGTTTTATTGTTGTAGTTATTATTATTGTTGTTACTGATGTTGTTGTTGGATAGGACAGAGAGAAATGGAGAGAGGAGGGGAAGACAGAAAGGGGGAGAGAAAGATAGACACCTGCAGACCTGCTTCACCGCCTGTGAAGCAACTCCCCTGCAGGTGGGGAGCCGGGGGCTCAAACTGGGTTCCTTATGCTGGTCCTTGAGCTTCGCGCCATGTGCACTTGTGTGTTAACTTCTATGCTCCAATGATGAGTCTGGCTTCACTAATGTGCACTTGTGTGTTAACTTCTATGCTCCAATGATGAGTCTGGCTTCCCTGGTTGGTGCAACTCTTAGGATTAGGATGGTACATTCCTTCTGGAGGACCTATTTTTAGGCAGGCAAAGGGAGTTCAGAGAAAGCCTCTGCCTGCATTTGTTGTTTTTTTCAAATGCTTATAGCACAAAATAATCAGTATAAGAGATTTTTGGGGGGAGGAGGAGTAGCAGTAGCCACCTTTCCAGGTGAAGGGAGGGAAAGAGTTTGTGGGGGCTGAGCCCTAGGATGAGTGGGATTGTGGGATGCTGTCACAGGTGAACTTATTCCTGTGATGCTGGAAGACCCAGTACCATTTATACCCAAAGTACAATCCTAATAATTAAAAATGGGGTGTGAAAAGGCAAGCAATCACTAGTTTGAAGGAACATATCCATCCCTATGTTCATAGCTGCATTCTTCACAATAGCCAAAGAGTGGAAACAGCCTAAAATGCCCACGAACAGATGAGTGGATAAAGTTATGGGATATATACTACATGGACTACTACTCTGCAATAAAAAAAATGATATTGTGTCCTTTGGGACAAAATGGATGACACTGGAGATGACTATGCTTAGCACAAAGAGAGAGAGAGAGAGAGAGGGAGAGAGAAATAAGTAAGAAAGAGATGAAAGACAATTACAAGATATCTTCACTAATAAGTGGCATCTACAGAACTGAAATACACGAACTTGCAAGATAAATAAAATAAAACCTGTTTCTAAGACTTTGTGAGAACTATGGTTGCTATCTGTTATCTCTCGGAGGTGAGAGGGTGAGGACACAGAAGTTTGGTGGGTGTGGTATGAATCTATAACCTATAATACATATTATTATTAATTATATGTATTATTATATATTATATAAACTACAATCTTACAATCTTGTAACCTAATATTAACCACACATCTTAAAAGATTAAAAAAAAAAAAAAAAGGAGTGTGTGTGTGTGGCCCAGGAGGTAGCACAGTGGATACGGGCTGGGCTCTCAGGCACGAGGTCCCAAGTTTGGTTGCTGGCATCACATTAGCCAGAGTGATGCTCTGGGTGTCTCTCTCTCTCTCTCTCTCTCTCTCTCTCATCCCCCATCCCAACCCCACTTTCTCATAATCATTTAAGCAAATCATTTTTAATTTGGTGTGTGTTGAAGTTAGGGGCTAAAAAATCCAAACTCTGGGAGTCGGGCGGTAGCGCAGCGTGTTAAGCTCACGTGGTGCAAACAGCAAGGACTGGCATAAGGATCCCCATTCGAGCCCCAGGCTCCCCACCTACAGGAGAGTCACTTCACAGGTGGTGAAACAAGTCTGCAGGTGTCTATCCTTCTCTCCCCCTTTGTCTTCCCCTCCTCTCTCCATTTCTCTCTGTCCTATCCAACAATGACAACATCAATAACAACAACAATAATAACAACAATAAAACAACAAGGTGCAACAAAAGGGAAGAAAGAAATATATATATATATAAAGAAGACTATTTTTTAAAAAATCCAAGCCCTTGCCTTGGGTCATTAATCTCACTTGTACTGTGCACATCAACTTGGAGACACTCCAGAGAGTCTGGTACTCAGACACAGGCTGAGTGGTAGGTACCATGCCCCTTTATATTTTGTTATTTTTTAAACTGACTTTTAAACTCTTTTGTTTTTTGTTCCTGTTGTTTGTTTGTTTTCATTTTTCATCACTGGGACTTCACTGATCCAGGATGACTTTTTCAGATAGAGACAGAGACAGACAGAGAGAGAGAGAGAGAGAGATCACAATGCTAAAGTTCCCTCAAATGCAGTGGGGCCAGGCTCGAACTTAGGTCACACACACACAGCAAAGCAGCACACTGTGCAAGTGAACCGTTTCACTGGCCCTTTTTAAGCCTGTTCATAAGTACCTGATGTTGAGTGCTTCACTTAGTAACTTCAATGGACTAGCAGGGGCAGGTCAGCTGGAGGGGCTGTCAGTTAAGTCCCTCGGGCTGCACAGCACTTAGAACTAAGCAGAGCCAGCACCACAAGTGCAAGAAGGAGGCACAACACCGCTCAACATCAGGTAAAAGCACTGCCCCTCCCTCGTCCATGCAACACTGTCACTAAATACTGAGTCAAAGTAGGAATCCGGCTAGATCTCTGAATTCCTTCAGTCTTGACCATTACATAACCTACAGCTCCATCCACCCACCCCATCAACATTCAGTACATAACTAGGCAGGAAGAACTGGGCCCTGGATAAAGTCACTCTGCAGCTAAGAGCTTCTTCATATGGGATGCATGCTGCCGCTGTGCTTGCTACACAGTAGGTGCTCACTTGCCACACGGAGGAGGTGGGTTAGTCCCCCAGAGACCCCAGCTCCACGGGAGGTGGTGGAATGGTTGCCAGTTCGGATTGCCACCAAAGTGAAATCTGTTCTCACTGGGGCCTTGGGCTTTGAACTAGAGGCAAGAATGCAAAGAATCTGGGCTGGCTGGTACAGCACACATATTACCATGTGCAAGGACCAGGACTCAAGCCCCCAGACCCCACCTGCAGGGGAGAAACTGCTGTTGGTGAGGTAGTGCTGCAGGTGGCTCTCTCCCTATTTCCTCCTCTCCTTTCAATTTTTTTTTTCTCTAATCAAGTGAAAAGAAAAGAAAGGGAGTTGGGCGGTAGCGCAACGGGTTAAGTGCAGGTGGTGGAAAGCACAGGGACCGGCATAAGGATCCCGGTTCAAGCCCCCGGCTCCCCACCTGCAGGGGAGTCGCTTCACAAGCGGTGAAGCAGGTCTGCAGGTGTCTATCTTTCTCTCCCCCTCTCTGTCTTCCCCTCCTCTCTCCATTTCTCTCTGTCCTATCCAACAACAGCAACAACAATAACTACAACAACAATAAAACAACAAGGGCAACAAAAGGGAATGAATAAATAAATAAATAAATATTAAATAAATAAATAAGTATTAAGAAGAAGAATGCAAAGAATGTGTAGAACAGGGAAGCTGCAGGAACTGGGGTAACCTGGGAACCTTTCTGGTGGCTTCTGCCAAGTTCATGAGCTAGGCAGACAGGCATGCTGACTTGGGGATGGTTTGGCAGAAATGGCTGTTTTATTGTGACTGAAAAGTCCTTCATGGGGAAATGACATGTGGGTTAATGGTGAGTAATGCTCTTTTCTTCCTTGTCTGATATGTTTGAATATTACATTAACTTGTTTTTAAGTCACTGGAATGGTTATTAAATTAGTACCTTTTTGGAAACAGTCTGGCAGTATATAACCCGTGTTGTAGCCTTTGGCACGTGGCCTTTTCTGTTTTACCCTGCCCATTACCTTCTTTTAACCTGGCAGTGGGCCAGTTGAAGCCCAACTCTCCCACAGACCAAAATTTTTTTTGATTTAACAGTTGGAAAGAGGGCCTGCCATTTATATATTTATAACTTTGCCCTCTTACTACAATTTTGGTTTTGATCATATAACTATCGAGAGATATTAGGCATAAAGATGTTCACAGCAGTTTTTCTTATGAGAAGAAAAAAAATCATAAATAAACCAAATGTTAACAGATGGGACAAGAGGAGGTAGATTATACTCCATCTGTTGAAGAGAATATTTGACAACTATTTAAAATAATTTATTTTTCCTTTTTAATTGCCCTAGGGTGATCACTGGTGTTTGGTCCCTGCACAATAAATTCACAGCTATGAGAGGCCATCCCCCCTGCTTTTTCTTTTTTTTAATTTGGTAAGACAGAGATTGAGAGGGAAAGGACATATATGTATGGAGAGAGAAAGATGCACCTGCAGTTCTGCTTCACCACTTGTGGAACTTGTGGGGAGTTGGGGGTCTGGACCCAGGTCCTTGTGTGAGGTGCCATGCACACTTGAGCTCCCAGTTGACTGGGAGCAGCACCACTTGGCTCCTACAATGGGTAGGAGGGTAGTGGGGAAGTAAGTATGCTTGTGTAAGTATGCTGTTTATTATAGGGAGTATAAACTAGAATAAGTCTTTTTAAATATTTTTAATTTATTTTTTGTCTTTAGTTATTTATTAGAGACAGCCAGAAATCAAGAGGGAAGGGGGTGATAGAGAGGGAAAGAGACAGAGAGGCACCTGCAGCCCTGCTTTATCACTCGTGAAGCTTGTCCCCTGAGGGTCCTTGTGCATTGTAATATGTGCGCTCAACCAAGTGCACCATCACCTGGCTCCTAGAATAAGTCTGCTAGAGGTAAATTTAAGTGTATTTGTATCAAAACTCTAAAAAAAAGTGTACGTATTAGTCAGTTTTAGGAATTTGTTCTAGGGAAATTATTAAAAATGGGATCTGTTAGTAGCAAAATACAGTGGAAGGAAAAATATAGTCATCTTAAGTGATTGTGATTTCCAGCAATAGAAAAGTATTCAGTAAGTTATGTTGGACCTTTCAATAAAATACATTGCAATTATTTAAAAGGAAGCAGAAATGCATTTTTAACATACAAACGGGAAAGGATTTCAGTTAAGTGAGAAAAAAAAGGCTACAAATTACTGTGTGTTGTGATTCTATTTTTGCTTATCTGGATGCATTAATTTATCTTAATGAATAATCATTACCTGTAGAATCAAGAAAATTGTATTAATATGAGTCAGGAATGCTCTGTTGTAACCCAGGCAAATGCTGCACAATGATGAGAGCAAAGAGCAAGACAAAATGTATTGACTCCTCTGGGACTGCAGCTGTGGAAGAATCATGGAACTCGCACTAGGGAAAGACAGAAAGAGGCTGGGAGTATGGATCAACCTGCCAACCTCCATGTCTAGTGGAGAAGCAATTACAGAAGCCAGAACTCCCACATTCTGCACCCTGTAAAGAATTTTGGTCCAGGGGGTTGTGCGGTATCACAGTGGGTTAAGCACACATGGCACAAAGTGCAAGGACCAGCATAAGGACCCAGTTCCAGCCCCGGCTCCCCACCTGCAGGGAGGTCGCTTCACAGGCAGCGAAGCAGGTCTGCAGGTGTCTATCTTCCTCTCCCCCTCTCTGTCTTCCCCTCCTCTCTCCATTTCTGTCTGTCCTATCCAACAACTATGACATCAATAACAACAACAATAATAACTACAACAACGAATAAAAAGAAAACAAGGGCAACAAAAAGAGGGGAAAAAAGCAAAAAAACACCACAAACTTTGTCCAGAGGGGCTGGGTGATGGCGCACCTGGTTGAGTGCACGCATTACAATGTGCAAGGACCCGTGTTCAAACCCCCCAGTCCCCACCTGCAAGGGGAAAGCTTTGCAAGTGGTGAAGCCCCACACCACCATCCAGGGAGCTTTTCCAGTGACATCCATGGTGCTTCCCTGTAGTGTTGGGGATCGAACCCCAAACCTCATGACTGAAAGGTGTGTGCTAACTCCCAGCACTGAATGTTTTTAGTATAAGCATTGCATTGGGTGACACTTATTTTAAAAATGCTTTCATTGTTCATCAAAAATTCAAATTGAAACATAGTTACATGAAAAAAATAGTGTTTATCTGAAATTTTTATCAGAAATATATATATATATATATATATAATTTGCAATATTAGGACCTTATACAGGCATGATTTCACTGCTCCCTCAATGACTTTTTCCATTGAGAGAGAGGGAGGGAGGAAGGGAGAGAAAGAGATCACAGTACTAGAGTGCTTCTCAGGGCCACACCACCTCCTGAGTTGAACCTGGGTCATATGCATAGCATAGCAAAAAACACACTCTACTCAGTAAGCCCATCCTCTTACTTTCTGGTTTGCTAAATATCACCACTCTGTAGATAAATAGTAGGCATATTTTAGTTATATTCCAAAGGGCCTGTGGCTATACTAATTTTTTTTTTCCTGAGCCTAAAATCTGATATGCAGGTGGATACAAGTTATTGTCTGGGGAAATGATGTCATGGCTGGCAAAAGGACCAGAAAGCTGGATCAAAGGAAAGAGTAGCTCCCAAATGTGGGAAAGATGTATAAATATTGTTGACTGTAAACCGCATCAATTTGATGTGATCTGGGGCCCATATTCAGCTTAGGAGCATATGTGACCTCTGCATCCCTGTAGATCTGAGCTCACATTCTGTGGTCATCAGTAGTAACGTTCCAAGCTGCCCCAACATCAGGACCCATCTTCCTCAGGTGTAGCACAGAGTATATTGTCCAGCCTCCCTTTGGAGAATGGAACATTCTCTACCATTGTTGATCCAAATTGAGGGCAAGGTCCTATGGGGGCCCACAAAGGAGTCTATTTTGTTGTTCCTGATAGAGATGACCAGTAACAATGGAGAGAGGAAACTAAAATATGCCTACTAGCTATCTACAAAATAGAGAACCCCCCCCCAACTCTTCATCTGCACTACTCAGCCTTTAGGTTCATGATTAGTCAACAACTTGTTTGGCTTTATATGTTAACTCTATTTTCAGCCACCAGGTTCCAGATGCTACCAGGATGCCAACCAGACTTCCCTGGACAGATAACCCCACCAATGTGTCCTGGAGCTCTGATTCCCCAGAACCCCACCCCATGAGGGAAAAAGAGAGGCAGGCTGGGTGTATGGATCGACCTGTCAATGCCCATGTTCAATGGGAAAGCAATTACAGAAGCCAGACCTTCAACCTTCTGTATCCCACAATGACCTTGGGTCCATACTCCCATGGGGTTAAAGAATAGGAAAGCTATCAGGGGATGGGATGGGATACAGAGTTCTGGTAATGGGAATTATGTGGAGTTGAGTGGAGTTGTACCCCCTCTTATCCTATGGTTTTGTTATTGTTTCATATATATATATATATATATTGTTTCATATATATATATATTGTTTCATATATATATATATATGAAATACTCTGATCATCTATATAACAGAATATCATGTAGACACCAAAACTCATATTTTAATAACAGTAGCTTTCAAATTGCTTTTCTTCTTGCTCCATGCTCCAGCTAGAATTTCTCATCTTATGTCTATTTTAAATCTTAGATTTCTGTGTAAGAATTTGTTTGAAAGTCAGGACTCCAGTACTAAAAGAAAAATCTGGGAAAAAAATGTTTTATAACACTATTTTGCAACAAGAGACAGTGCTGATAAAGTGACAGTAGCAAAAATCATGTTAAAAATCAGTATACAACCAACCAGATAACACAACAGTAGTCCAAAGGCTTGGTTTGCAAGTGCCCCCACCCCAACCCACCCCCAGTTTCATCCCCGGCACCACCAATAAACAGAATTAAGTGATGCTCTTATCAAAAAAATAAAAATCAGTGCGATTCTAGGTTTGCTCACACACCGTGTGTATACACGCACACACACACACACACACACACACACACACACACACACACACTCTTAAGGAAGGAGAAGAGAATGAGAGAAAAAGACACCAGACAGGATGGTTTAAAAAAAAAAGAAGGAAGTCGGGCTGTAGCGCAGCGGGTTAAGCGCAGGTGGCACCAAACGCAGGGACCGACGAAAGGATCCCAGTTTGAGCCCCGGCTCCCCACCTGCAGGGGAGTCGCTTCACAGGCGGTGAAGCAGGTCTGCAGGTGTCTATCTTTCTCTCCTCTTCTTCCCCTCCTCTCTCCATTTTTCTCTGTCCTATCCAACAATGACACTGATAATAACTACAACAATAAAACAACAAGGGCAACAAAAGGGAATAAATAAGTAAATACAAAAAAAAATTTTTTTTTTAAAAAGGGGAGTCGGGCATTAGCACAGAGGGTTAAGCGCAGGTGGTGCAAAGTGCAAAGACCAGCGTTAAGGATCCTCGTTCAAGCCCCCAGTTCCCCACCTGCAGGGGAATCGCTTCAGAAGTGGTGAAGCAGGTTTGCAGGTGTCTATCTTTCTCTCCCCCTCTGTCTTCCCCTCCTCTCTCTGTTTCTCTCTGTCCTACCCAACAATGACAATAACAATAATAACTACAACAATAAAACAACAAGGGCAACAAAAGAGAAGAAAGAAAGAAAAAGAAAGAAAAAGAAAAAAGAAAATTATTATCTCTGATACTGTGAAACCATGGCCCCAAAGGGACAGGGCTACTCAACATGGCCCTAGAGGGACCAGGTGACCTGAAATTAATAAACTGGGTTAAGCAAAAGACAACAACTCTTTCAAATTCTGTTTAGAAGGAACTGTTTTTTGCAAAAGCAGCCAATATCTCATAACTGTGTTGCTGGAAGGAACAAGAAGCAGAAATCCACACCCCACTCCTGCTTTTCATTTTAACCTTAAAATATAATCAGAAGAGTTATAGCCTGTTGCAAGTCAGGTTTTAGGAGGAAACACAACAGCAGCACATCATTATCCTGGAAGCCCTAAGAGCTGAGAACCTTGTTATCTTTTTAAAATTTATTTAATTACCTACACAGCCAAGGAGGTACATACAGGATAATTCTTGCAGCATTTCAAGCAATACAAAGTCATCTCAATCATTTTATTTTATTAGTCTTTTTATGTCAATATTCTTTTATTTATGAGAGAGTGGGAACCAAACCGCTACTCCAGCACATGAGACACTGAGGACATGAGCTCAACACCTCATGCTTTTGAGTCCTGCACTCTACCCAATGTGTCAATTCCCAGGCCTCACCGTTATATATTTGAAGCCAAAATCCAACTGCCAAGCCCTATAAGTATAATAGAATGCTGTGTCTTTCCCCAGGAGAAAATGCAATACTAGTCTGTAAAGTCTGAAGTTCAGGCTAAAACTGCCTTTACGGTTTTCTCATCTCATTTCTGCACACTGGAATGGTCACAGGGCCCATGGGTGGCCAAGACACTCACATGCAGTGACAAGAGTGAGGGCTTCCAGAGGGCTGGGTGATGGCACACCTGGTGGAGTGCACACATTACCATGCACAAAGATTTGGGTTCAAGCCCCTACTCTCCAACCAGGAGCAGTGGATTCAAAATGCCAGCAGAGAACCCCAATGATAACCCTGGTGGCAAGAAAAAATAAACTAATTAAATAAAAATTTAGAAAAATGGAGGCTTTCCAGACTTGGCTAAGGCTATCTATCACATGACTCCCTTCCACTGGGTGACACCTGCTACTGTCAGTTTCTCCTCATCTTGAAGGCAATATTTTAAAGTTCATTTGGAAGAACAATATCTGAAAAGAGCCTTGACCCCTTGATCAATTCCCTCCCTCTTCCTTACAGCCCCCTCCCACCCCCCCAAAAAAAAAGCAAAAATCAGTACAAGGTACTTTCCTTTGCAGTTATTAAAATGAATTCTACAGCCACTACAATCCAAACAATATGCTTCAGACAGAGGGAAAGATAAACAGATCAGTAGAACAGGCTATAATCTAGAAATAATACATACAAGAAGTTAATATGTCTAATTCAGGCAGGAAAAGATAATTTGCCAGTGTTACCACATATGACAAGTCACAGAGAAGAAAATAAAACTAGGCCCTCACAACAGATATTAGAATAAAACCCAATATGAATTTAAACTATAAAAAAGCAATAAAAGGAGGGTATACCTCACCCCCTAGAGCACACATGCTGCCCTGTGTAAGGACCCTGGTTCAAGCCCCCAGGCCCAACCTGCAGGGGAGAAAGTTTCACAACTTATGAAGCAGTGCTGCAGGTGTGTCTGTCTCTCTGTATCTACCTCCTTATTTCTTTCTCTCCCTACCTCTCTCTGTATCTCACCTTCTATCAAAGAAATTAAAGGAAAATTAAATCATTATTATTTTTTAAAAGATAAAAATTTAAACAATGGTTTCCATCCTCCAAAGGGGGGTTGGATAGCATACTCTATCTACCACCTGAAGAAGATGGGTCCTGAAATTGGTACAACTCGGAATGTTCCTACTGATGACCACAGAATGCAAATTCAGACCTATAGGGATGTAGAGGTTACATAGGCTCCTATGCTGAATATGGGTCCCAAATCAAATCGATGGGGTTTACAGCCAACAATATTTATACACTTTTCCCATATTTGAGAGCTACTCTCTTCCCTGATCCAGCGCTCTAGCCCTTTTTCCAGCCATGACATCATCTCCCCAGACAGTAACTTGGGTCCACCTGCATATCAGATGTCAGGCTCAGGCAAAGACTAATAAAGTCATGAGCCCTTTGGAATATACCTAAAATAGACCTACTAGTTATTTCCAAAACGGAGACACCAAATCTTCATCTGTAATATTCCAGCCTTTAGGGCCATGACTAGTCAACAATTTATATGGCTTTATATGTTAACTCTTTTTCAGCCACCAGGTTCCAGATGCTATCATGATGCCAATCGGACTTCCCCAGACAGATGACCCCACCAATGTGTCCTGGAGCTCCACTTCCTCAGAGCCCTTTTCCACTAGGGAAAGAGAGAGAGAGGCTGGGAGCATGGATTGACCTGTCAATGCCCATGTTTAGCAGGGAAGCAATTACAGAAGCCAGACCTTCCACCTTCTACACCCCATGGTGACCCTGGGTCCATACTCCCATGGGGTTAAAGAATAGGAAAGCTATCAGGGGAGGGGATGGAATATGGAGCTCTGGTGGTGGGAACTGTACCCCTCTTATCCTATGATTTTGTCAGTGTTTCCATTTTATAAATAAATTAATTAATTTTTTTTAAATGATAAGAATTTAAACAAGAAGTGAAGAAGATCCTTAAGGAGGTCAGGAAACTCATAAACCATTACAGAAAAACTAGACTATAATAATCTAAGAATTTTCCTTTGGCAAAAACATGGTCAACAAATTTGCAAGGCAAATAAAATCCTATTATTCAGAAACTCAGTATTTATACCACATTTGTCAGATTTGAAGTATGCTAAGAATTCCTCCAAACTGAGAAATCAGACAATAAACAGACAAAGGACATAAACGATTCACTACAGAGGAAAATGCAAATTCCTAATAACCATGATTCAACCAATAGACAGAAAATCCAAATAAACCAAGATGCCATTTTCATTTATCAGATGGAAAAACATTTCAAAGAATAATAATGTCCCTGCTGGTGAAGCTACAGGAAACACAACCAGCAGAGGAATTTATTTCCGTCACCTCTGGGAAAAGTAATTTGGCAAGTTGCATTAAATTTTAAAATAGACAGCATGCTGGCCAGTGATCCCCGTATGAAGGCTCCATCCAACAGAAATAAGAGCCCAAGTATGTAATGTCTGATGTATGAGAGTGTTTAGATTGCACTGCATACATTGGCAAAGACTTGAAAAACTTTGGCTATCCATTAGTGGGGAATGCTTAGGCAGACTGTGGCAGGGCCAGTGTACACAGTGAGTTAGGTCTAAGCACTGTGTCCCTGAGTCTCTAAGACCATCATTTACAAAAGGTACTATTCCACTTCTGTCTACAGAGAGAGCAAGGTAAAGCTGTGTATGTGTGTGTACATGGTGTATAAACATTTCTGTGATCACAGAGAAAAGAACAGACATTACATGACACGCTATTTATGTTCAGTCCGGGGGCTTGGGGTTCAACTGGGATAGGTAGGTAGAAAGAAATTGGGTTTGGTGTATTGCACCAAAGCAAAGGACTCTGGGGAAGGAGGCAGGGAGAGGGGGCCGGGGAGACTCTAGGGTCCTGGTGCATGATGGTTAGAAAAGGACCTGTGAGTTGGAGGTGAGAGCATTTTATAGACACCTACCACAGGGGAATGAGATATTATATCCATGTGTCAATAACTGTATTGTAAACCATTAAATCTCTCCCCAATAAAATGCTAAAAGTAGAGGCAGAAAAAAAAAAAAAAAACTTCTTACTATAGACAGCTCTCTTGGTTACTGTATCTGCCCAAAAAGACATACTCTTGTGAATTTTAAAAATCAAATAATCTTTTTTATTCATTTTTTGGTTACTATTCTAGATAGAGATGAAAGAGACCAGACCAACACTTCCAGACAAAGTAGTCACTAGGTTGGGTTACACACATGGCAAAGCTGCCACTATCCAAGTGAACCCTAATCATCATCATCATCATCATCATCATCATCATCATCATCACCATCTCTCTCTCCTCTCTCTCTCTCTCTCTCTTCTTTTCTTTCATCCCTTCCTTCCTTTATAAAGTACACAGAATATGAGCTGTCATTCCTGGTTCCACTCTTAAGTGTGGTCTAACCTGACGTTCTGGCTGCAAAATGGGGACAATGTCTGCCACTACCTCAGGGTCTAGGAGGGATTAAGTCAGCAATTGTGTACAAAGAGCTGCCCCAGAAGCCAGCAGAGGAAAATGAAGCCCAGGAGTGGGAGTGGGAGTGGGAGTTGGGTGCTGCATCTGCGGCCACGAATGCTCTGGGTGGGGGTTAGAAGACCTGAACTGCCAGAGCACCCCAATTCTCAAGTGGGTTACCCCCACCACGACCCCCCATTGCACCCATGTGGCTCTTATTTCCTTGGAGAGTTTGCTATGAGATGTTCTGCAGAGCCAGACCTCACACGTGCATGACACCACGGCTCCCTACCTCCATTCTCTGCTTCTCTCTCTCTTTTTTTTTTCTTTTCTTCTTTCCTTCCTTCCTTCCTTCCCTCATTTATAGAGACAGAGAGAAATGGAGAGGGAAGGGGAAAAGAGAGAGAGAGAAGGAGAGAGAGACCAGTAGCACTCTTTCACTGCTTATGAAACTTCCCCCAAGCAGGTAGAAACCAGGGACTTGAACCCAAGTCCTCACACATTGTAATATGTACACTCTATCAGGTTCATCAACACCTAGCCCACCATTTCTTCCTTTCTTTTGCCACAGTGTTATCACTGGGATTCAGTGCCTGCACTATGAATCCACCGCTCCCAGCAGCCATTCCCTGTCCATCCATCTATCTATCTACCTATCTATCTATCTATCTATCTATCTATCTATATATCTATCTATCTATTGGAAGAGGGGGAAAGGGAGAGGGAGGCTGTTAGAAATGTGAGAAACACAATGAGAAATAGACAAGTCAGGTGAGCTGACAAAGGAATGTTTAATCAAGCAGATTACGAGAGGTGACTCTCCCTGGCTGTAGTAGCCAGGGGGAAAGTGTGAGAGCCTACCTCAGGGTGAGCTGAAAGAATTTTTATAGGGTCTTGGTTCAGGGCTATTTTTGGCAGCATGGGAAGACTGGTGGTCTTGAGGCAGTCTCTCAGATGTGTGTCTGATGCAGGCAAGAACAAGATAAATTCTTCCTGTGTGGGTGAGGGGTCTGCCTGGTCTTGAGCACATCTCTCTCAGTCTGTTTGAGCAAGGTAAGTTCTTTCCATGTGGGAGGGGGAGTCCAGGCCTCAGCATATTTCCTTCAGAGACACCTACAGTGCTGCTTCCCTGCTCATGAAGCTTCCCCCCACTGCAGGCGGAGACTAGGGGCTTGAACTGGGGTCCTTGCACATGGTAACATGTGTGCTCAACTGGGTGTACCACTGTCTGGACCCCTAGCTGTCTTTTTAATCATTTTATTTAAAAAAGAGAAAGACAGAGGATCTGAGTGGAGGCGCACCTGGTTGAGCACACACGTTATCATGTGCAAGGACCTGGGTTCAAGCCCCCAGTCCCCACCTGTAGGGGACATCTTTGCAAGTGGTAAAACAGTGCTACAGATGTCTCTCTGTCCATCTTCCTTTCACCCTTCTCTCTCGATCTCTGGCTGTCTCTAACCAATAAGTAAATAAAGATAATTTAAAAAAAAATTTTAAAAGACAGACAGAGAAGAGAGGCTCCCTAGCAAAGCTCCACCATCTCTGAAGAATCCCCTGATGCAGTCCATGGTGCTCCCGTGTGGTGCCAGAGCTCAAACAAGGCATGCACTCTACCAGGTGAGCTACCTCCCAACCACTGTCAGATATCTGAAAGCTTCTTGGAACCTCTAACAGAACCTCTAACACAATGCTGCCTACCAAGAAACCAGGGCTCAGCCCTCCTGTCAGGGTCCCAGGCTGACACCCAAATCTTCAAAAGTCAGGGAAACCCAGAAGGCTCTCCTGAAACCAGCCTCCCCTGCACTCTCTAGCCCCAGGGTGGGTTTGGTGAAAAATTCTGCAGCTGCCTCCATGGTCATGCCCCAAATATACACTTGAAGTCTCCCTGTAGGCTTCACACATTGGCCAGCCACGGAACACATAGAAGCACGAGTGGTTTTCAGAGAAATCACAGTGCCTCACATCAGAGGATGTGACATTCCCTAGGGAGCAGCAGCACCGAGAGGGGGGTGGCCCTGGCAGCCCCAGCAGCACTGATGGAGGTGGCCCCAGCACCGGCAAAGGTAGGCAGGGCTGTACTCCAGTCTTTGGCTGGCAGCATTTCCAGTGTTCACAGGCCTGTAAGAATCCAGAGCACACTGGGCATGCTGACATATGTACATGGTCGTGTTTGCATGTTTTTGGAGCAAACATGTCTGTGAGTGCAGGTATGTGTGTGTGTGTGTGTGTGTGTGTGTGTGTGTGTATGGCACATGCTTCAGCAGGCCAGAGAAGTCAGCTTTGCTAGAGTTTTGTTGTTAGCCTATTTTGATGTCAGTGTTGTTTTATTTATTTGCTTTTTCCTTCAAATTCCAGAACCATTCATGGCATATATCCGAAGTATAAGAAAAGTCCCTTCCAAAGGTCTGCACCCCAGGAGGCATGAAAGGAACCACTAGGGAAATAGCAGTCGTGCCTTCATCTGATGCTGGGGCTGAGTCAACTCTTTTGGCTTCTGAGAGCAGCTCTGCCAAACCCAGGCACAAAGTGATGCCTTGGTGACTTAGGAGGAGAGAGGGACAGAATCTAGTGGTGGTCCCTCTGGCACTGCTGTCCACTCCCCCTCTACCTCACCCCGCCCCACACACACATACATACAACTTACAGTGAAGATGGAGCTCTTTGCAAACCACCTGGGATGGGAGTCAGGCACAGAAGGAAAGAAAACAGTGCACTCACAGGGGGTAGCTGCTCAGGTCTAGTGATGAAAGGAAAGGCCCCTTGTCTACTAGATAAAGGGGGGGGATCTATGCATTAAAGGAAGGTCCCTGACCCTCAAGGACAGGAGCTAATCCATCCTGGGATGTGCAAATACACAAGACAGTCCTGTGTAGGATATAAGACATTGTTTCTGTCTTCAGTGAGAAAGTACAAACTTCTCATGCATCGTCACAGAAAACTGTAGGTCCCTACAGCTTTGTTGGTCTCTGGCCTTGCTCCAGACTCCTGGAGGAATGTGTTCCCTCTCCTCAGCAGGGTGAGGTGCACTAGGGACAGATCAGAGAAGCCCCGTGGAAGTGGCACAGAAGGTCAGGCAAGGGCTGAGTTCAGGGTCTGCTAGAATGGAGAGGAAGAGCTAGAGAGACCCCACAGGATCCCCAAGAAAGCTTGTCCAGAAGTTCCCTCAGTGAGCTTTATAGAGGCTTCATGAAACAGAAATGAGGCTGAGGTTGCAGGAGATGAGCCGGACTAGATCTGAGCTCTAGTTCCTCAGACTGGGTAAGTCTACCCAGACTCAACTCTGCACCTGCAAAATGGGCACAAAGGCAAGATCTCCCCTGCAAGGGCTTGAGGGGGGTTCGGTGAGATCATTCCTGCAAGGGACAGCTCCTAGTGCTACCCAAAGGACCACCCTCCCCAGCTAAAACTTCTACACAAGCATCCCAGCTCAACTTCTCCCCAGCCACACCCTCAAACCTGGAGCTTCTTAGAGGGTTCATCCCAAGGCACTGCCAGGAATCCTGTGCATGCAAACCTCTGACTCAAAGCTGGTTTCCCGGGAGCCTAAATCTCAAGTTGATTCCTTAGGGAGTGTGCAAAGCTAGAGCAAACGAGAGGACTAAGTCTGAGGCCTTGGCCTCCACTACTCCGTCAGTGTTGGGGCAAAAGGATGAGGGCCAGGGGTTAATGGCGGGATTTAGTTACACGGTGACCTTGACAAGACCATTTTGGAGGCACTGGAGTGAAGGGAGGAGGAAGAGGAGAGAAGCATGACAGTGGGAGTAGATAGTGTTATGCCCCCTCTCGCTGATGTGCAGACACAGAGATAGAAATAGCATGAATCCCTCAGGGCTACTGCTCGTGCTGGAAGGGGTCTTTCAGGGTGGACACCTGTGTCGTCCACCTCAGTCAGACACGCTCCACGCTCTGTCCACAACATTTGCAGTTGGAGGGCTGCTCTGACACAACAAAGCTGGAGGTGGGAGTAAAAGCCTCAGCCTCTGGGGAGACCACAGGTTCAGTCTCAGTACCTCTGAGGACACAGGACATTCTCCCCTCACAGGCCTCCTGCCCTCCTGCATTCCATGAGAATATGTCCCCTAACACCTCCGCCAGATCTCCGCCCTGGGCCCACCAATTTGCTTTATTAAATTGTCTTCCACCACAAGGACCACTTTCTTCCAACAGCTGTTGCCATGGCAACCGAGCAGCCAGCCTGCTGTTCTAGCTAACAGCCTCTTGCTGGGTGTGTGACTTGGCAATCCCAGGCAAAGTTACCCCCAGAAAGTGTCTGAGGGAACAGGGAGCATTTGGGAAGGGTGTGTGTGTGGGGGGGGTTTTGGTAAAGCACAGAGCTCAGGGCTCAGTGAGTGGTCCAGCAATTTTTCCAGGATGTTTCAGTGGAGTGGGGCTGGGAGAGTGTTGAAATCACTCGTCCAGAGAAGGTCCCACTTATGATCTAGGCCACTTCTCCCAGTCTAGAGACAATGAGAAAGCCAAGTGGAGGGTGCTGAGTCATAGGTAGTCTGGCCCCAAGATAAAGGTACTACTTGGGAGCTACTGCTGGGGTGTGTGTGTGTGTTGGGGGGGTGTTGTGGGCACAGTGTTGCTCTTGAAGATCTGCCTCCCTGTATCTCTCAGTAAATAAAAGCTAAGAGTTTGGGAGTCGGGCAGTAGCGCAGCGGGCTAAGCATAGGTGGTACAAAGTGCAAGGACCAGCATTAAGGATCCCCGTTCGAGACCCTGGCTCTCCACCTGCAGAGAAGTCGCTTCACAAGTGGTGAAGCAGGTCTTCAGGTGTCTGTCTTTCTCTCCTCCTCTCTGTCTTCCCCTCCTCTCTCCATTTCTCTCTGTCCTATCCAACAACAACGACATCACTAATAGCAACAACAATAAAACAACAAGGGCAACAAAAGAGAATAAATACATAAATAAATAAGGTAAGAGTTCAAATCTTGGCCCCTTCAAAGAAACTATATTTACTTATTAATGATAAAGAGGGAAAAAAAAACAAGAAAGAAACAGAGCACCACTCTGGCACATGTAATGGTGAGGATCAAACTCAGGACTTCAAGTCTGAGGGTCCAATGCTTTATCCATTGCATCACCTCCCTCTTTTAATGCAGCATGGGAGAGTCAGTTCAGGACCTCGAGCATGCATCTGCTAACTGAGCCTTAGTTCTTTAACTGTAAAGTGAAGATGAGTCTAGTAAAGCTACCATCATATTATTTCAAGGACTAATTGAATCTAAAAGGCGTGCAATGGACACTACTCAGCACACACCAAGCCCTCAATAATTAAGTGGGTAGCACTATTATTGCTACTGCTAATGACTTAAAAGGTGAAAGGCATAAGTAAGTGACTTAACACAGCAAACCTCAGCATAAGCTATGCATTATCATTTTGGGGCAGTTCTTTTTTTTTTCCTCCTTTTACTTCTTCAGTTATTTGATAAGTAGGGCAGAGAAATTGAGGAGGCAGAGGGAAATAAAGAAAGAGAAAGAGAGATACCTGCAGCTTTGCTTCACCACTCCTGAAGCTTCCCCTCCTGCAGATGGGAACCAGGGGCTTGAACCCGGGTCTCAGTAGGTGGTAACGAGTGCACTCAACTATGAGTGCCACCACCTGGCCTCCTCACGCATCATCATTTTTGTTTACAAAGTTGCTAGTGGTGGTTATCTTAGGGGATGGCACTTGGTGTTTTTTGTTTGTTTGCTTGTTTTGTTTTGTTTTCCTAAGTTTTCTGAACTGAAGATGTATTGTGTCTGCAATTATAAAAGACACTTTAGAAAAGAGGCTAGAAGTACATATTATAAATCAACTCAGACCAAAGACTGTTGAATGGTATAATTTCAATGGATGAATCATTTGGCATGTGAATTATATCTCAAAAGAGCTACTAACAAACAAACAAAAAGTCTTAAAAGTGACTCAAGATGTACATGTAATAGCAACCCATTGAGGATTCTTATCATAGACAACGCATTATAAAATAAAACGGGGGGGTGGAGAAAATAGGGCTAAAACTGCAAAACAAAACAATTACGTAAAATTCAAAAAGCTGGATAACTTACTGGCCCTCTGGGTGAAGTGATGGGGACCATAGTTCTTGCATATGTTGGTCACAGGGATGCAGAACAGAACCACTGCCGGAGAGAGAGGAATCGGGGGAAACCACAAATGCTGTGAATGCATACACACTCTAACCTTGCAATGTCTTTTTTGTAAGTTTACCCTATAGACAACTCGGTATAGGTGAATTGTGTAGGCACAAGTTACAAAACAAAAAAAAAAGAAAGAAAGAAAGAAAGAAAGAAAGAAAGAAAGAAAGAAAGAAAGAAAAGATTAGTGGGCACTTATGTCTAGCACAGGTAATTGGTTAGCTAAGTGGTGGCTCATACAATAGAGTTGTGTGGAGTTGTAGAAACAATAAAACGTTAGTCTGGCATGGTGAAGCCCCAGAGTCAACCAAAAGAAAGACAAAAAGGAAAGAAAGGAAGGGAAAGAGGGAGGGAGGGAGGAAGGAAGGGAGGGAGGGAGGAAGGAAGGAAGGAAGGAAGGAAGAGAGAAAGAAGAGACATTGTTTTCTGATATAAAAGGATTTCTAAGAGAAAACATAAGATGAACTGGGTGTGGTATACTACACCACAGCAAAGGACTCTGGGGAAGGAGGGAGTGGGATGAAACGGAGGGCTCCGGAATCCTGGTGTATGATGGTAGAAAGGCTCTAGGTTGGGGGACTGTCTTGTAGACACCTATTATGGCGAGATGAGAGGTTGTAAATATGTGTCAGCAACTTTGCTGTCCATTAACCCCCAATAAAGTGGGAAAAATTTTTTCAAGTTATACCAAGTAGAAAAAAAATAAAAGTACAAACACAGACACACACATATGTGTGGTGTGTGTGTGTGTGTGTGTAAAAAATATGGGCAAAGTCTACATCATCATATATTCTTATGTGTATATCATTTTATTTTATTATTTATTCATTCATGTATTATCTATTTATTTTTGCCTCCAGGGTTATTGCTGGGGCTCAGTGCCTGCACTGTGAATCCACTGCTCCTGAAGGCCATTTTTTCCCTTTTTGTTGCCCTTGTTTATCATTGTTGTTGTTGCTATTGTTGTTGTTATTGCTGTCATTGTTGGATAGGACAGAGAGAAATGGAGGAGGGGAAGACGGGGGGGGGGGGAGAAAGACACCTGTAGACCTGCTTCACCAATGGTGAAGCGACCCCTCTGTAGGTGGGGAGCCGGGGCTCGAACCAGAATCCTTACGCTGGTCCTTGCACTTAACCCACTGCGCTACCACCTGGCTCCCTCTTAGATGTATATTCTAAGAGAATGTATTAAAACAATAATGGATAATAATGATTGGAAGGCACTGAATGAAAACTTATCAGATGGAGATAGTTTCCAGAATAAAACTTTTCACAATTTATCTCTTTATATTTTTTGGACTTAGAATCTTTAGAATATATTGCCTGTTAGAATTCATAAGTTATGGGGCCAGGCAGTAGCACAGCAGGTTAAGTGCCCATGGCACTAGGCGCAAGGACAGGAGTAAGGATCCTGTCCAGCCCCCGGCTCCCCACCAGCAGGACGTTTGCTTCACAAGCCTTGAAGCAGGTCTGCATGTGTCTTTCTCTCCTCCTCCTTCCTCTCCTTTCCTCTCTCTCCCTCTCCCTCTCCCTCTCCCTCTCCCTCTCCCTCTCCCTCTCCCTCTCCCTCTTTAATTTCTTTATTGGGGAATTAATGTTTTACATTCAACAGTAAATACAATAATTTGTCCATGCATAACATTTCTCAGTTTTCCACATACAACCCCCACTAAGTCTCTGTCATCCTTTTTAAACTTGTATTCTTTCCCCCACCCACCCCAGAGTTTTTTATTTTGGTGCAATATGCCAATTCCAGTTCAGGTTCTACTTGTGTTTTCTCTTCTGATCTTGTTTTTCAACTTCTGCCTATGAGTACCTCTCCTCTCTTGATTTCTCTCTGTCCTATCCAACAACAATGACAGCAATGACAACAATAATAACAACAAGGGCAACAAAAATGGCAAGAATGGCCTCCAGGAGCAGTGGATTCTAGTGCAGGCACCAAGCCCCAGTGATAAACCTGGAGGCAAACAAAAAAAAAAGAATTCATATGCTTAAAGATAGAGATCCACATAAACTGACTGAGAGGAGTCTAGAAGGAAAGATAATTGTGGCAGCTGTTAATGCTGAAGTCAGTGATGGTGACCGTAGAGGAGGGGGGATGTCAGTGTCTGAAACTTTCTAATTAGAATAATGTTTTGAATATCCATCCAGAAAGATCTGTGTACACATATGTTCTTGGCAGCACAATTTGTAATAGCCAAAACCTGGAATCAACCCAGGTGTCCAACAACAGATGAGTGGCTGATAAAGTCGTGGTATATATACACAATGGAATACTACTCAGCTGTAAAAAATGGTGACTTCACCATTTTCAGCCGATCTTGGATGGACCTTGAAAAATTCATGATAAGTGAAATAAGTCAGAAACAGAAGGATGAATATGGGATGATCTTACTCTCAGGCAGAAGTTGAAAAACAAGATCAGAAAAAAGAAAAAAAAACCACAAGTAGAACCTGAATTGGAATTGGTGTAGCGCACCAAAGTAAAAGACTCTGGGGTGGGGACGGGTGGGTGGGGAGAATACAGGTCTAAGAAGGATGACAGAGGACCTAGTGGGGGTTGTATTGTTATATGGGAAACTGGCGAATGTTATGCATGTACAAACTATTGTATTTACTGTTGAATGTAAAACATTAATTCCCCAATAAAGAAATAAAAAAAGAAGAAAAAAAGAATAATATTTTGAAGGGTGGGCAATAGCACGACCAGTAAAGCACACAAGTTACCACGCACAAAGACCCTGGTTCAAGCCCCCACCTGCCAGCTGCTGGGGGGAAGCCTCACAAGCTGTAGGGAGCAGGCTGTAGGTATCTCTCTTTAGTTCTCTCTCTCCTCACCTCCCTGTTTCTTTCTGTCTCTATCATAATTAAAAATAAATTAAATTTAAAAAAGAAAAATTGACTAAATCATTGCGTATCAAAAGGTAGGGATTCAGGCGGTAGCGCAGCGGTTAGTTAAGCACACATGGCACAAAGCGCAAGGACCAGCTTAAGGATCCCGGTTCAAGCCCCTGGCTCCCCACCTGCAGGGAAATCGCTTCACAGGCGGTGAAGCAGGTCTGCAGGTGTCTATCTTTCTCTCCCCTTTTATGTCTCCCCCTCCTTTCTCCATTTCTCTCTGTCCTATCCAACAATGACAACATCAATAACAACAACACAATAATAATAACTACAACAATAAAACAACAAGGGCAACAAAGGGAATAAATAAATCAATATTTAAAAAGAAAAGAAGAAGGGAAGAAGGTATGCATAATATTCAAAAAAGGTGGAAATAATTTAGACATCTATCAGTATGTGGGTGAGTAAAACATGATGTATCCATGCAAAGGAAAGGTGTACACTCACCATTAAAAGGGAAGAGACTGCTGATAAACAGCACAGCAGGGAAGGGCCTCAGATGCGTCCCAGCCAAGGGAGAGCAGCCAGCATATGGCCACATAACGTGTGCTTCTACTTATGTCAAATGTCTCAAGAAAAGAAAAGAATTGAATAGAGATTAGTGATCGTCTAGGGTTGGGGTTGGGAAGAAGTGGTGATGAGAAATGGGCCAGAGGGAACTTTCAGGAATGATACAAATATTCTGAATTTGATTATGGTGATGGCTGCACAACTTGGTAAATTTCATAAAAGGCACTGAACTGTACACTAAAAATGAGTGAATTTTATGATGTGTGAAATACACCTCAATAAAGTGGTTTATTAAAAAAAAAAAAAAAAGTTAAAGAGCAGCCCAGGAGGTGGTGCAATGCGGTTAGACTGAGTGACTTAAATACCTGAGGACCCAAGTTCAATCCTCAGCATCGAATATGCCAGAGTAATGTTTTTGAATAAATCATTTTTAAAACTAAAGGAACTGGAGAATCCTAAGAGGCATTTGTGGTTAAAGCATGAGTCCTGGAATTAGACTAATTGGATTAAAATGTCAGTGCTCACAGTTTAGCTGGGCAAGCTATTTCACCTTCCAAACACTCTTATCTGTTAACTAGTCCTGGAGTAACTAATACTTACTCTAATGCTAGGCACTGTCACAAGTACTCTACATATAGTATCGATCAAGTCAGCAGGTAGAGTACACACATTACAACTCTCCTATGAAGATCCTCATTCAGCAAATGAGGAAACTGGACACATAGGCTGAGTGACTTGCCTGTGGCCAGGTCACACACAGCTAACAAGTGGTAGAGCAGGTAGCCTGATTTTTAAGGGGCAGATACATAATCATCACACTGCTCTATGTCACAAAAACCTTACCTGAACTGTGAGAGAAAGTCATTATGAGAATTAAAATGATTAATATACAGTCCTGACATACATTCAGTATTTGATAAGTGCAAGTCAGAAGAGACCACGATCCACTGAATTAGTCACTCAAATGACTAGGGTTTACTTAGTTATATTTCTTAATGTTCAGGGGATGAAGTCAAAGCTTCAAGGTATAGAAAACACTCTGCTAACACCTAGATATGAACCAGGGCCCAAGAGGCAGAGCATATGTATCCATAAGTCAGGGGAAAATATATAACTTTAAAAAACATTTTGTATTTATTTATTTTCCCTTTTGTTGCCCTTTTTTATTGTTGTTGTAGTTATTATTGTTGTTATTGATGTCGTCGTTGTTAGATAGGACAGAGAGAAATGGAGAGAGGAGGGGAAGACAGAGAGGGGGAGAAAAAGACAAGACACCTGCAGACCTGCTTCACCACTTGTGAAGCGACTCCCTTGCAAGTGGGGAGCCGGGGGCTCAAACCGGGTCCTTGAACTTTGCACTACGTGCGCTTATCCCACTGCACTACCACCCAACTCCTGAAAATATATATCTTAAAGCAAAAGTACACAATAAGTGCAGCAAGCAAGCAGAAAGATCTAAAAATGACAACATGAAGTACTTAATTAAATAGTTTCAACTTAGACCTAAGTACTCGCCTCACCTACCTCCTATTTCATCTCCTTCAGTCACTCCAAAGCTAACCTTGTCAAAGTATGGACTACAAAAGCTGGATAAGGGCAAGAGATTGGAATACTTGAATGGTTTATGCAAACAGACTCTCATGCCTGAGGCTCCAAAGTCCCAGGTTCAATCCCCCGCACCACCATAAGCCAGAGCTGACAGTGCTCTGGTTAAAAAAAAAAAAAAAATCATTAGCAGAGGGTAGATAACATAATGAAATACTTGAATGATGGCTTTTTGGCTTACTACCAGGCCACCTCATCTCTCAGGGCCCTAGTCAGGGAATCCTGGGATTGCCACATAGATGTGATGGTCCTAGATCTCTTAACAGATCCCTCTCGCCACTGTCACTGGTCATCTCCATCAGGAACAACGTAATGAACCCCTATGTGGGAGCCTACAGGACCCTGCCCTCAATGTGGGTCCACAATGGTAGGGACTGTCCCATTCTCCAAAAGGAGGTTGAATTAAAAACCTCTACCACTGGAGGAAAGTGGATCTGGCAATGGATGCAGCCTAGAACGTTCCTAGCCATGACCCCAGAATGTGAGCTCAGACCTACAGGGATGCAGAGGTTACACAGGCTCCTGCACTGAACATAGGCCCCAGATCAAATTGATGGAGTTTACAGTTAGTGGTATTTATATACTTTTCCCAGATTTGGGAGCTACTTTCTTCTCTGACCCAGCTTTCTAGTCCTATTTCCAACCCTGATACCATCTCCCCAGATAATACCATCAAGCCACCTGCATGTTAGCTGTCAGGCTCAGAAAAAAAATTAGTAAAGTTAGGGAGTTGGGTGGTAGCGCAGAGGGTTAAGCACATGTGACGCAAAGTGCAAGGACCAGTCAGAATCCCAGTTCAAGGTCCCGGCTCCCCACCTGCAGAGGAGTCGCTTCACAGGTGGTGAAGCAGGTCTGTAGGTATCTCTCTGTCTCTCTTCCTCTCTATCTCCCGCTTCTCTCTAAATTTCTCTCTGTCTCTATCCAATAACAATAAAAAAAAAAAGTAAAAAAAATTAGTAAAGTCGTGGACTATACCTCAAATAGACCTACTACCTACCCCTACAAGAACTGTTTCTTTGTAATGCAATGAGACTGAGCACTGAGTTCAGTACCCAGGCTCTAGGCAGGAGAGAATGGGGCATCACTCCAATTTCTTTATTTGTTTGACCAGTAATAAGATATTGAAAGTTATAAGATATTATACCTCTGTTAAGACTCAATTCCCTCTTCTGTGATATGGGCAGAAAATAAAAATGCAATAGCTTGGTGCTTGTGAAGATTAAGTAGTGTAACATATGCAGAGTGGTCATCCTGGGCTCACAGCACATACCCAGGGATAATGAGCAGAATGGATTGCATTACTTAGTTTTGTCAACTATGAGTACACCTCTCACTACAAAACATTACAGAAACACTGCATTTCATACATAAAGATTAACCACAGGGCCAGGAAATGGCTTGGCATGTAAAGGATACACTATACCAAACTTGGTCCACTGGCTTAGAACCCAAGCACCATAGATAGTATTAAGGGAGCACTGCAGATGGTGGAGAAGAAATGGTGTCTCTCCATCTCTTTTCTCTCTATCTCTTCATCTCTCTGACACGATATATATATATATATTAAATAAAATTGGGAAAGGAAGACTACCAGATGACTAGAGCTCAACCTTTCCTTGGCAAAACAAAACAAAAAAAAAAAAATGAAGAAGAAGAGGGTGTAAAATCTGGTGCACCTGGTAGAGCACTCATATTACCAGCCTCACAGGCTGAGAATACAGCCTCTGGGCCCCAACTGCAGGGAAGGCACTTCACAAGTGAAGCAGTGCAGTGGGTATCTCTATTCCAACCCCTACCCCTACCCCTACCCCACCCCTACCCAAACCCTACCTCTACCCTACCCCTACCCTACCCCTACCCTACCCGTACCCTACCCCGTACCCTACCCTACCCCTACCCTACCCCTACCCTACCCCTACCCTACCCCTACCCTACCCCTACCCTACCCCTACTCTACCCCTACCCTACCCCTACCCTACCCCGTACCCTACCCCGTACCCTACCCTACCCCTACCCTACCCGTACCCTACCCTACCCGTACCCTACCCCTACCCTACCCCTACTCTACCCCTACCCTACCCTACCCTACCCCGTACCCTACCCTACCCCTACCCTACCCGTACCCTACCCTACCCTACCCTACCCCTACCCTACCCCTACCCTACCCTACCCTACCCCTACCCTACCCGTACCCTACCCTACCCGTACCCTACCCCTACCCTACCCCTACCCTACCCCTACTCTACCCCTACCCTACCCTACCCCGTACCCTACCCTACCCCTACCCTACCCGTACCCTACCCTACCCTACCCTACCCCTACCCTACCCCGTACCCTACCCCGTACCCTACCCTACCCTACCCTACCCCTACCCTACCCCGTACCCTACCCTACCCTACCCTACCCCTACCCTACCCCTACCCTACCCCTACCCCTACCCCTACCCCTACCCTACCCCTACCCCTACCCCTACCCCGTACCCTACCCTTATCCCTATCCCCATCCCTATCTTGATCTCGATCTCTGTCTCTATCACCCCTTCCCTTCTCAATTTCTCTCTGTCCTATTAAAATAAGAGAAAGGGAGATGGGAAATGGCCATGAGGAGCAGGGGATTTGTCATGCAGTCATGTGTGAAAAGCCGAGTTCAAACAAACACCAGACACCAGACGGGAAGACCATCCAAGGCAGTTCCATGAATCGGACAGCAATCCTGCAGTCTCTTGCTTTCCTCCTCCCTCCTTCTCTAGCTAAAATTAAAAGGTTACAAGAGGTTCCTGGGAGCAGTGAAATCATAGGCATGAAGTCCCAGTGCCCTCCACCAAAAAAAAAAAAAAAAAAAAGAAGAAGAAGAAAGAAAGAAAGAAAGAAAGGAAGGAAGAAAGAAAGAATAATATCAGCCCTTCCAAAAAGAATTACCCTTGGGCAGGAGTGCTAGCATAATGGTTATACAAAAAAATTTTGAGGGGGCCGGGTGGTGGCACACGTGGTTGAATGTACATGTTACAATGTGCAAGGACCCATGTTCGAGCTCTCAGTCCCCACCTGCAGGAGGGAAGCTTTGCAAGTAGTGAAGCAGTGTTGCAGGTGTCTCTCTCTTTCTCCCTCTCTATCACCCCCCTTCCCTCTCGATTTCTAGCCGTCTCTATCCAATAAATAAATAAAAATAATAAAAATTATTTAAAAAAAAGATTTTAATGTCTGAAGCAAAGTCCCAGGTTCAATCCCCAGTACCACCATAAACCACAGCTGAGTAGTGCTATGGTTTCTCTCTTTCCTTTCTGTATCTTTATCTCTCAACAAAAAATAAATAATTACCCTTATCCCCTAATCATAGGTAAAGACTACTGAAGATGAGAATTTATTTTATTTTACTTATAAAAAGGAAACACTGACAAAACCATAGGATAAGAGGGGTAAAACTACACACAATTCCCACCACCAGAACTCTGTATCCCACCCCCTCCCTTGATAGCTATCAAAGAAGTTGAGGATTTAAATGCAAAAAGTGGGTCACTGAGCTCCTGAGGGTCTAGGAGCCTTTAATCCTTCTGTCCTGCCCTGTGTATCTCAATATACCCCTGTGCTCCCCAGAATCTGGGTGTCCAGGGAGCTCTGGAAGCTTCAAAAAGCCTACCCAGGTGACTTTTTGCCTGCTCTGATACAACTCAACTGTCATCAGTGATTGAACTGGGAGGGAGAGTTGAGGCGTGCAATTCTCTCCAGTCTGGGCTGAAATAGCAGTTTCATTCTCCACCCTCATTTTCAAGAGCTGGTAATTTTTTTTTTATTTAAGAAAGGATTAATTGGGGAAGCAATTACAGAAGCCAGACCTTCTACCTTCTGCAACCCACAATGACCCTGGGTCCATGCTCCCAGAGGGATAGAGAATGGGAAAGCTATCAGGGGAGGGGGTGGGATATGGAGATTGGGTGGTGGGAATTGTGTGGAACTGTACCCCTCCTACCCTATGGTTTTGTTAATTAATCCTTTTTTTTCCTTTTTTAAAAAATTTTTATTTAAGAAAGGATTAATCAACAAAACCATAGGGTAGGAGGGGTACAACTCCACACAATTCCCACCACCCAATCTCCATATCCCACCCCCTCCCCTGATAGCTTTCCCATTCTCCATCCCTCTGGGAGCATGGACCCAGGGTCATTGTGGGTTGCAGAAGGTAGAAGGTCTGGCTTCTGTAATTGCTTCCCCACTGAACATGGGCATTGACTGGTCGGTCCATACTCCCAGTCTGCCTCTCTCTTTCCCTAGTAGGGTGGGTCTCTGGGGAAGCGGAGCTCCAGGACACATTGGTGGGGTGTTCAGTCTAGGGAAGCCTGGCCGGCATCCTGATGACATCTGGAACCTGGTGACTGAAAAGAGAGTTAACATACGAAGCCAAACAAATTGTTGAGCAAGGGCTGGTAATTTTTTAAGCCCATTACCATTTAGGCTGGGATTCTGCTCCGAGCCCAGAGGTGAAGTGTACGGGGAATTTCCCCATGCAGGTCTCCATGCTGGAAGGTGCCCTCAAGAGTCACATTCTTAATGTGATTCCTTCAATCACTCCCCACCATCCTGTCTTGGGGTCAGTGAAAGCCCTGCTATTTTTATAACCTTTTCATTTGTGGCTGTCAGTTTGGAATCACCAGCAGTGAAACCAAAGGAGAAAGACACCCAGGCTGATGTCTTATCTGGGATCCTCTGGGGAGGCACCAAGGACAGAAGGCTCTAGGCATCTGTCTCTGCTTGGCTGCTCCCAGTCACAGACCACCTGGGTTTAATTCCCATGTCTCTGGACAGCATTCACTTCCTCCGCCTTCCTGTGGGCCTGCAAAGCCAGCCAAGATGTTGGCTTCCTGAGGCCAAAGATTCCTTCTGGAAGCCCCGAATTCAGTAAAAAAAAAAAAAAAAAAAAAAACAGGGATGGGTTGACAGGTGATAGCACAGACCTGGGAGCACCTGAGCCCCAGTCCTAATGAATTAAATGCACATATGAGTGATCAGTGCCTAGCACTGCAGGGTGGCTCTTGCTTTTAAGAAGTTTACCCACAAGATCGCTGGCATTGGCTAACAAAGCATATGTTCACATTAAATTCATTAACAAAAGTGACTCAGAACACTGGGCCTGGAGGACAGCTTTTGTGGTAGGGAAGCCCAGCAAAGGGCACCTGGATTTCCTTTTAAGGAACAGCCTTATATCTCTCAGGGGACATAAAGCCATAGTTCTTCTACACGCCCTCCCTGCCCCCACCCCACCCTGGCCAGCTAACATCACTAAGAAAACCAGAGGGGTCTCTAAAGTACCCTCTGGAGATGTCTGACCTCACCAAACACATGGAAGTTAAGCTGGTCAACTAAGTTTTGTCAGGCCTTGGGCTTAAGACAACAAACAGAAAATTGGGGGGGGGGGGGCTGGGAGGTGGTATGCCCAGTAGAATTCATACATTATCAAGTGCAAGGATCTGGGTTCAAGCCCCCCATTCCCATCTGCAGGGAGGCTTCTTTCCCTTTCTGTCTCCCCCTTCCCTCTCAATTTCTCTGTGTCTCTATCCAGAGAAAGGAAGGAAGGAAGGAAGGAAGGAAGGAAGGAAGGAAGGAAGGAAGGGAGGAAGGGAGGAAGGGAGGGAGGGAGGGAGGGAAGGAAGCAGGAAGGGAGGAAGGAAGGAAAGAAGGAAGGAAGGAAGGAAGGAAAAGGAAAAGGAAAGCAAAGAAGACCCACCAGAGCTGGGTTGGGGCACACCTGACTGTGCTCACATGTTACCATGTGCAAAGACCAGAGTTCAAGCCCCACCTCCAAGGAGGAAGCTTTGCAAGTGGTGACACAATGCTGGAGGTGTCTCTCTTACCCTCTTTATTTCCCTCTTCCCTCTAGATTACTTTCAGTCTATATCCAACAAAAAAAAATGAAATATTAGGAGGGAAGGAAGCCAGGTGGTTGTACATCTGGTTGAGTGCACAAGGTATAATGTGCAAGGACCCAGGTTCAAGTCCTCAGTCCTACAGGAGGAAAGCTTTGAGAGTGGTGAAGCAGTGCTACAACTATTGCTTTTTTAAAAAATTTCTTTATTGGGGAATTAATGTTTTATACAACAGTAAACACAATAGTTTGTACATGCATAACATTTCTCAGTTTTCCATATAACAATGCAACCCCCACTAGGTCCTCTGTCATCCTTCTTGGACCTGTATTCTCCCCCCACCCACCCCAGAGTCTTTTACTTTGGTGCAATATGCTAATTACATTTCAGGTTCTACTTGTGTTTTCTCTTCTGATCTTGTTTTTCAACTTCTGCCTGAGAGTGAGATCATCCCATATTCATCCTTCTGTTTCTGACTTATTTCACTTATCATGAATTTTTCAAGGTCCATCTAAGATCAGCTGAAAATGGTGAAGTCACCATTTTTTACAGCTGAGTGGTATTCCATTGTGCATATATACCATAACTTGCTCAGCCACTCATTTGTTGCTGGACACCTGGGTTGCTTCCAGGTTTTGGCTATTACAAATTGTGCTGCCAAGAACATATGTGTACACAGATCTTTTTGGAATGGGTGTGTTGCGTTCCTTAGGATATATCCCCAGGAGAGGAATTGCAGGGTCATAGGGTAGGCCCATTTCTAGCCTTCTGAGAGTTCTCCAGACTGTTCTCCACAGAGGTTGGACCAATTGACATTCCCACCAGCAGTGTAGGAGGGTTCCTTTGACCCCACACCCTCTCCAGCATTTGCTGCTGTTACCTTTTCTGATGTATCACATTCTCACAGGAGTGAAGTGGTATCTCATTGTTGTCTTGATTTGCATTTCTCTGACAATCAGAGACTTGGAGCATTTTTTCATGTGTTTCTCGGCCTTTTGGATCTCTTCTGTGGTGAATATTCTGTCCATGTCCTCCCCCCATTTTTGGATGGGATTATTTGTTGTCTTGTTGTTGAGTTTGGCAAGCTCTTTATATATTTTGGTTATTAAACTCTTGTCTGATGCATGGCATGTAAAGATCTCCTATTCTGTGAGGGGTCTCTTGGTTTGGGTAGTGGTTTCTTTTGCTGTGAAGAAGCTTTTTAATTTGATGTAGTCCCATAGGTTTATACTTGCCTTAGTCTTCTTTGTAATTGGATTCGTTTCACTGAAGATGTCTTTAAAATTTATGCGGAAAAGAGTTCTGCCAATATTTTCCTCTAAGTATCTGATAGTTTCTAGCCTAACATCCAAGTCCTTGATCCACGTGGAATTTACTTTTGTATTTAGTGAAAAATAGTGATTCAGTTTCATTCTTCTGCATGTTTCAACCCATTTTTTCCAACATCATTTGTTGAAGAGACTCTGCTTTCCCCATTTAATACTCTGGGCACCTTTGTCAAAGATTAGATGTTCATAGGTGTGGGGGCTTATTTTCGGGCTCTCAATTCTATTCCACTGGTCAGTGTGTCTATTCATGTTCCAGTACCAATCAATTTTGATGACAATGGACCTATAACACAATTTGAGGTCTGGGAGTGTGATGCCACCAGTTCTGTTCTTTCTTCTCAAGATTGTTTTGGCAATTCTAGGTCTTTTCTGGTTCCAGATAGACATTTGTAGCATTTTTTCTTTTCTCCTAAAAAATGTGCTTGGGATCTTGATGGGGATAGCATTAAATTTGTAGATGGCTCTGGGTAGTATATTCATTTTAATGATGTTAATTCTTCCAACCCATGTACATGGAGTATCTTTCCACTTCTTTGTGTCTTTTTCAATTTCCTTGAGTAAGTGACTCATAATTTTCAATATATGTCTTTCACTTCTTTGGCTAGGTTTATTCCTAGATATTTTATTGTTTTTGTTGATATAGTAAAAGGAATTGATTTCTGGATTTCAACTTCTTCTAACTTAGTGTTTGCATAGAGGAATGCCACTGACTTTTGAATGTTAATTTTGTAGCCTGACACCTTACTATATTGCCTGATGATTTCTAAAAGCTTCTGGCTGGATTCCTTAGGTTTTTCTATGCATACTATCATGTCATCTGCAAATAGTGAGAGTTTGACTTCTTCTCTTCTAATCTGTATCCCTTTAATTCCTTGCTCCTGCCTGATTGCTATGGCAAGAACTTCCAACACTATGTTGAATAGTAATGGTGATAGTGGGCAGCCCTGTCTAGTACCTGATCTGAGTGGAAATGCTTCCAGTTTTTCACCATTGAGTAATGATGCTGGCTGTAGGTTTGCTATATATAGACTCCACTATCTTCAGGAATTTTCTACCCCTGTTTTTTGTAGTGTTTTGATCATAAAGGGATGTTGTATATTGTCAAAGGCTTTCTCTGTATCTACTGATATGACCATGTGGTTTTTGGTCTTGCTTTTATTGATGTGGTGGATCACGTTGATTGATTTACGTATATTAAACCAACCTTGCATCCCTGGGATAAACCCCACCTGGTCATGATGAACAATCTTTTTGATATACTGCTGTATCCAGTTGGCTAGAATTTTGTTCAATATTTTAGCATCTGTGTTCATCAGAGATATTGGTCTATAGTTTTCTTTTTTGGTTGTGTCCCTGTCTGCTTTTGGTATCAAAGTGATGGTGGCTTCACAGAAGCTGGAAGGGAGTATTCCAGTGTCTTCAATCTTCTGGAAGACTTTTAAAAGTAGAGGTATTACTTCTTCTTTGAAGGTTTCGTAGAATTCATTTGTAAAGCCATCTGGTCCAGGATTTTTATTCTTGGGAAGGTTTTTAATAACTGTTTCAATTTCATTAGCTGTGATGGGCCTGTTCACGTTATGTAGTTCCTCTTAATTTTGGAAGTTCATAGGTATCTAGGAAATCATCTATTCCTTCTAGGTTCTCTAGCTTGGTGGAATAGAGTTGTTCATAGAAGTCTCGCATGATATGCTGTATTTCTGTGGTGTCTGTTGTGATATCTCCTCTTATATTTATGATCTCATTTGGGTCTTCTCCTTTTTTTGTTTTGTGAGTCTGACTAAAGGTTTGTTGATTTTGTTCACTCTTTCAAAGAACCAACATTTACTTTCGTTGATCTTTTGTATGGTTTTTCTTTTCTTTTTTTTTTTAATTTTTTTAATATTTATTTAATTTATTTATTCCCTTTTGTTGCCCTTGTTGTTTTATTGTTGTTGTTGTTGGATAGGACAGAGAGAAATGGAGAGAGGAGGGGAAGACAGAGAGGAGTAGAGAAAGACAGACACCTGCAGACCTGCTTCACCGCCTGTGAAGTGACTCCCCTGCAGGTGGGGAGCCGGGGTTCGAACTGGGATCCTTATGCCGGTCCTTGTGCTTTGCGCCACCTGGGTTTTCTTTTTTTTCAATGTTATTTATTTCTGCCCTAACTTATTT
Source organism: Erinaceus europaeus (assembly GCF_950295315.1). Classification (NCBI taxonomy): domain Eukaryota; kingdom Metazoa; phylum Chordata; class Mammalia; order Eulipotyphla; family Erinaceidae; genus Erinaceus; species Erinaceus europaeus. The sequence continues at coordinate 23,421,440 of NC_080177.1, forward strand.
CTGTCCTTCTGGTTGCTCTAGGGTTCTTTTGTTCTTCTTCTTCTAGGTCTTTAAGATGTGCAATCAGGCTGTTTATTTGTGCTTTTTCTTGTTTCCTAATGTGTGCTTGTATGTCTATGAACTTCCCTCTCAGTACTGCCTTAGCTGTGTCCCAAAAATTTTGATAGCTTGTGTCTTCATTTTCATTGAATTCTCGAAACATTTTGATTTCTTCCTTTATTTCCTCTTTGACCCAGTAGTTCTTAAGGAGTGTACTGTTGAGCTTCCACATTTTGGGACTATTACTAATCTTTTGTTGATTGTTAAGTGTTAGTTTAATTCCACTGTGGTCTAAGAAGATGCCTGGGATGATTTCAATGCTCTTGAATTTGCTGATGCTGTCTTTGTGGCCTAATATATGGTCTATCCTTGAGAATGACCCATGTGGACTTGAGTAGAATGTGTATTCCAGTTACTTGGGATGAATGACTTGAAAATGTCTAATAGTTCTAATTTATCTATCTCCTCATTTAGCTCCCTCATGTCTTTATTGATTTTCTGCCTGGATGATCTGTCAAGTTGAGAGAATGGGGTGTTGAAGACACCTACTATGACTGTGTTGCTGTTAATATATTGCTGTAGCTCTTTCAGTAGATGTTTGAAATATTTAGATGGCTTCTCATTGGGTACATAGACGTTAATAACTGTTAAGTCCTCTTGATTGACTGATCTTCTGAGAATTAAGTAGTGTCCATCCCTACCTTTTCTAATTTTATTTATTTTAAAGTCTATCATGTTAGATATGAGAATAGCTATTCCTTCCCTTTTTTGTGGGCCATTGGCTTGTATGATAGTTTTCCATCCTTTCACTTTGAGTCTGTGTTTGTCTTGTTGAGTTAGGTGGGTTTCCTGTAGACAGCATATTGTTGGGTTGTGTTTTCTGATCCATCTTCCTACTCTTTGCCTTTTAATAGGTGAATTCAGGCCACTGACATTTATTGATATCAAAGATTGAAGATATTTTAAGGCCATTCTTGTAGAGTTTTAGAGTGTTCTGATATATGGCCTATTTATGGTGGTCTGACTGTTTATAGGAGACATTTCAGAACTTCTTTCAGGGCAGGCTTGGTGATAGTTGATTCCTTCAACTGTTGCTTGTCTAAGAAGGTTTTCATGCCTCCATCTAGTCTGAATGACAATCTAGCAGGATACAGTAGCCTTGATTGAAAGCCTTTCTCATTGAGCACTCGATAGATATCTTGCCATTCTCTTCTGGCCTGTAGTGTTTGTGTGGAGAAGTCTGTTGCTAATCTTATGGGTTTTTCTCTGTAGGTGACTGTTTTTCTCTTGCAGCCTTCAGGATCCTTTCTTTATCCTTATTCCTTTCCATTCTATATATGATGTGTCTTGGTGTCTTTAAGTCTGGGTTAATTCTGTTTGGGACCCTCTGGGCTTCTTGAACCTTTAGGTCTTTGATGTTGTCTAGACTAGAGAAGTTTTCATCTATTATGTCCTCAAGAATGCTTTCTTCTCCTCCCTCTCTTTCTTCCTCTGGTAAGCCAATAATGCATATATGATTTCTTTTGAAGTCATCCCATAGGTCTCTGTTGTTGTTTTCAGCATCTCTTAAACTCTTATTGAAATCTCTTACTTCTTTTTTAGTCATTTCTAATTAGTCCTCAATTTTGCTAATTCTGTCTTCAGCCTTTTTTATTCTCTCTCCCCTCTACTGTTTTCTGTAGTTCATCTATTTTGTTACCCTGTTCTGATACTGTTTTAGCTTGTTCGGTTAGTTGTGTTCTTAGCTCAGCTATTTCAGCTCTCTAATAACCTTGAGATAATTAGTGTTTTCTTCCAGAGTCTCATTTGTTGTTTCTGTATTTCTGATGACAAATTTCTGATTCTTTCAAACTCTTTACTCACTCTTGCGATTATTTCCTTCACTAGTGTTTGGATGTTGACCTGATTATTTTGTGCTTCAACCTTTAGCTGGACTCTTGTCCTGGTTCATTTCTCCAATATTTCTTCTTGTTGGTTTAACCATTTTATATATTATGTTATGAGGTCCCTCTCTCAGTACTTTTCAAATTACTGAACACTCTTACCTGGATTGACTTGTGTTTATGTAAGGTAATTAAAGAGTTTATACTTGTGGAAATTTACAGTTATTTCAATATTATTTTAATCCCTGAGTTGGAGCTCAGTGGCTTAAAAACCTCTTTTGTGCTTTTTCTTCCCTGTAGGCTATGGGAGCCTGAGGGATTTTAAACTATAAGTAGACTTCTTAGCTTAATCACTGACTCCTGACCAAGAGATAAAGCAGGATGGGGCAGAGACAATCCAGTGGTTATGCAAAAAGACTCTCACAGCCCCAGGGCTGGCCACCGAGGTATAGATCTTCTCCTGATTTTCCTGGTTAGTTCTCTGTCCCTTGGTGTCAGCACAGGGCCTCCCCACCGCTGCTCCAGATTCTGAGAGCAGTAGCAATGGAGACTCACAGTTGCATTTGGTGAGTCTTAAGGGAGTCCTCTCCTCCCTTCAGTCTTTTTGTTGGTGAAACAGACTGGAGATGGTATCTCAACTGATAAACTGCCAGACTGTTACCAGCCACTTAATCTCTCCCTAGGCTCCTCTCTGTCCACGCACCACATGTGTTTGCACTCCCCGGTGATTTGGTGGGTTCCTGAAGTTGTTCTAGTCCTGTTTTGTTGCAGTACCAATTGGTCTCCTTTGGTATTCCTAGTTGACCCGGGAGAGGAGCAGAGAGGAACACAGCTGCTGCTGCTCCATAGCTCCACCTCCAGAAGTCTAACTATCCCTTTTTCTATCTTCCCCTTCCTTCTTGATTTCTAGCTGTCTCTATCCAATAAATAAATAAAGGTTAAAAATTTTTAAAAAGGCACAGCGGGATAAGCGCAGGTGGTGCAAAGTGCAAGGACCGGCATAAGAATCCTGGTTCGAGCCCCTGGCTCCCCACCTGCAGGGGAGTCGCTTCACAGGTGGTGAAGCAGGTCTGCAGGTGTCTATCTTTCTCTCCCCCTCTCTGTCTTCCCCTCCTCTCTCCATTTATCTCTGTCCTATCCAACAACGACGACATCAATAACAACAACAATAATGACTACAACCACAATAAAAACCAACATGGGGAACAAAAGAGAAAAGAATAAATAAATATGAAAAAAAAACATTAAAAATAAATAAATAAATAAGGGAGTTGGGTAGTAGCGCAGTGGGTTAAGCGCACGTGGCGCAAAGCACAAGGACGGGTGTAAGCAGTTCGAGCCTGAGGCTCCCCACCTGCAGAGGAGTCTTTTTTTTTTTTTTTATTTATTCCCTTTTGTTGCCCTTGTTGTTTTATTGTTGTAGTTATTATTGTTGTTGTTGTTGGATAGGACAGAGAGAAATGGAGAGAGGGAGGGGAAGACAGAGAGGAGGAGAGAAAGATAGACACCTGCAGACCTGCTTCACCGCCTGTGAAGCGAGTCCCCTGCAGGTGGGGAGCCGGGGTTCGAACTGGGATCCTTATGCCGGTCCTTGTGCTTTGCGCCACCTGCGCTTAGCCCGCTGCACTACAGCCCGACTTCCCAGAGGAGTCTTTTTAATTAAAATTAAAAAGAGAAAGAAAGGCAGGGAAACTACCAGAAGTGGTGGATTTGTCATGCAGGCACAAAGCTCCCTTGATATCCCTGGGGGCAATGGAAGGAAGGAAGGAAGGAAGGAAGGAAGGAAGGAAGGAAGGAAGGGAGGGAGGAAAATTGTAGAATCTGAGTCCTCTAGCAAGGTGAAGCCTCAGAGGTACTGACCAACTGGGGTGCTGGTCTCCAGTCTTCCCAGTATGCTAGCAATCCTTTACCCCAGCATGTAAACTACCCATCATACTAACGAGAGACTCCAGAAAAGATTGTTCGAGCAAAGTCACAAATTCCACCAAACTTGATCACTCTCAGCTTGCCTGCAGCCTCCAGCACCTCAGTCTCACTCAGAGAACAACCCCGAAAGGAAAAGCAGGGAAAGACTTCTACCCCCAGGACAAAAGCCCACTACCAACACTGCCACTCTGGGAGCCTGGGCCTTGTATACTCTCTCTCTTTCTATCTTTCTAGCTGTTGATTTCTCCCCCAGTCGTGGATTGAGATGTTAAGTTCCTGATGCTGTAGACACTATTTTCTTTCTTCCAAATCATGTCATTGGTACAGCTGTTGACACATGGGTAAAATTTCTCATCTGCCCGTGATCAGTGTCTGCAAAATATTCTCATCTCCAACTTTGGTCTTTTTCCACCATTGTGTGTTTTCTAATCTGTAGAGTTCTAGGTTGATGGAAACCTATTGGAACCCTCCTTACAGATGTACCCGCTGAGTCATCCTGACTCTGAGTGATTCCAGGTAGTAATCTAGTGAAGGCAGGGGCTGCAATTTAAGGGACCAGGTGAGAGGCTCACTCAATACAGAAAAAAAGAAGGCAATGCCATGCACTCCCACTGGACCTCGAGGGTAGGAGGCATCGGTGCTGGGATTACTGGCAGAAGTGCTGTGATTCCGTGGGCCTAGCATGTCAGTGCAAGGCAGGTTTGATAGCATCACTACTAGAATTTATTCACCACCAACTGCATCTTTTTCAGCTGAATGTCAGCCCTTTCCGACTGCCTTCCGGTTTGCTGTAATGCAGAACAAATGTCCTGTGGTTTTCTAAAGAGGCAGTGTGGTGGACTGGGGAGAGCTATGTCCTGGACGCTGCAATGCCTGGCTGCCTGCCCCTATATGGCCGCACAAGCTGTGTGACTTTAACCAAGGAACACTCTGGCTCATCCTTCTCTTCCTCCTGTGGCTTTGCAGGTTACTTTCTCAGATTTATTTATTTATTGCCACCAGGGTTATTGCTGGAGCTCAGTGCCTGCATGACAAAGTCACTGCTTCCAGCTTTCATTTTTTTTCTTTTTCCTTTTATTTGCTAAGACAGAGAAAAATTGAGAGAAGTGGGGGAGATAGGGAGAGAGACAGAGAGATACCCACAGCATTGCCTCATCGCTCATGAAGCTTTCCCCCTACAGGTGTGGAGTGGGGATTTGAACCCACATCATTGAACATGGTAGCATGTGCACTTAACCAGGTGTGCCACCGCCCAGACCCATTTGCTCGGACTCTACTGGCCCTTCTTAAAAGCAGAGTGTGGGGGCTTGAGAGAAGCATCTGTTTGCTAGGGCCGTGATAGATCAGTGAACACAAGAAGCACTTTTGGTTTCTTTCTCTTTTTTTGTCTCCAGGGTTATTACTGGGTCTTGGTGCCTGCACTATGAATCCACTGCTCCTGGAGGCCATTTTTCCCATTTTCTGGCCCTTGTTGTTTCCTTGTTGTCATTGTTGCTGTTGTTGTTGGATAGAACAGAGAAGAGAAATGGAGAGAGGAAGGGAAGACAGAGAGGGGGAGAGAAAGACACCTGCAGACCTGCTTCACCACTTGTGAAGCGACTCTCCTGCAGGTGGGGAGCTGGGGCTCGAACTGGGATCCTTATGCTGGTCCTTGCACTTTGCGTCACGTGCACTTAACCCTCGCACTACCGCCCGACCCCCACAGTTTTGCTTTCTTATGCCTGAGTCTTTCTGGCCTTAGGTAGCTGCAGGAACAATTCAAAGCTCCTGCTCTCACAAGAAGGGCTTTCTCAAAGTCCTCAGAATTAGTCATTCAATGTACAGATGAGGATTTTCATTGGTATTCAGGGCCCATAGTTAGGATACTCAGTTAACATAGCTGACTTAGAGGCAGCTGCATATTTTCCTGAGATGTGGCTTCAACCCAGACCTGGATATCAGGTGCAGGAAAAAAAAAAACTGGAGATGGGGGCAAGGGAAGGTGGGGAGAGGAAAGCTGGGGTCTGAGTTGGTTCTGCTGGCCAGGAGATCAATGTTCATCTTTGGGCAAGTCTCCTAACCTCTCTGAATCATTTTCCTCAAGAACAAAATCAAAGTATTGAACTTAACTTCTATTCATCTATTCATCATCTATCTGTAGCATCAAACACAGAAAGAAGAAGAAAAAAAAATCCAGAAGGAAGAGTGTGCATGCCTCCACTCCCAGTGAGGGGGTCCAAGCTACCAAAGCGGGTACTTGCTATATTGAATTTCTAGCTGCATTAAAGGGAAAGCGCCACATACTGCCTAGTTCTCACTACCTGCTAACAGAAAGCTTACCCACCAGTTGGGAGAGAGAAGCTTCTTTCCAGCAGCAATGGCTACAACTCACACCTCCCTGCAGTGAGCAGGTAGATATTAACTGAGCATCTGGGAGAGACACGCTCTGCTGGTCCTACAATAAAAGCAGGCATGAGGCCCAGAACCTCAGGGAGTCCAGGGGATTGTGTCACTGGGACTCACAATGGAGATGCAATGATGCTGATGGGGATGTGCAAAAAACACTGAAAAGGACTTTGTACAGAGAAGACGGGATGTGGGGTTGTTATTCTATCAACAGTGAGCACAGTCATGATCACAGACAAGCAAGTCACTTGATGTCAGGAGTAAGATTCACCTTATACAAGCAATTATTCATCCTCTCACCTCAGTTTTTGATGACAGCTAGATACTGGTCAAGAGATGCTGAGGCTCAGGGACGCAGGTTCAAGACCCCAGTCCTCACCTTCAGGGGGGAAAGCTTTGCAAGTGGTGGAGCAGTGTCTGCGGGTGTCTCTCTGTCTCTCTCCCTCTCTATCATCCCCTTCCCTCTCGATTTCTAGCTGTCTCTATCCAACAAATAAACATTATTTAAAAAAAAATTTTTTTTTAAGAGAGATGTTGAAAGGCTAGAAAAACAGCTCTATCAGCTGGGCACATGCCTTGCCATGTCCACACACAGCCCAGGTTGGTGCCTCAGGTACCAGAGGAAGCTCTGATGCTATGGTCTCCCTGTCTCTGTCTCTCTGTCTCTCTACCTACATGAAAAAGTCATCCCAGAGGCACAAATGTGAGATCTCACTCTGCAAAATGAGAGTGGCTAAGCATTCTGCAGCTGGCCTGGGGTCTAAGAGTTCTGTGATTTTGACAGGAGAAACAGCAAACTCGTGTGAAGATACCAGTCAGTGCCTGTGTACTCACACCCACTTTTTTTCTTAATTAAAACGTTCACACTTTATTGCAGAAATGCTTGAATGTGCAGAAAAGTTGAAAGTTGAGTGCTCCTATACTCACTCAGATAGAGTGAACACTCACACCACCAGTTAGACTCTGCATTTTGCTTTATTTGCTTTAGGGTCTATCTGTCCTTCTAGCCACCTTTTCATTTATCAGTCAATCTACTTTAATCTCTCTCTCTCTCTCTCTCTCTGGTATTTTCTTCCTTCCTTCCTTCCTTTCTTCCTTCCTTCCTTCCTTCCTTCCTTCCTTTTTTCCTTTCTTTTTTGCTTCCAGGGTTATTGCTGGGGCTTGGTGCCTGCACTACGGTGCCTGCACTATGAATCCACTGCTCCTGGGCACCATTTTTTCAGTTTTTTCTTTTCTAGATAGGACAGAAAGAAATTGAGAGAGGAGGGGAAGAGAGAGATGAGGAAGAAAGACAGACACCTGCAGACCTGCCCCCACTGAGCACAGGAGCTGCTTGCTCATCATCAGGATTTACGACCTCATCATATCACAAGCTCTGGACTGCTGTCCTACTGTAAACTTGGGCAAATGACATCTATTCTGTGTCTGTTCCCTGCACTGCAAACTATTAAGAGGCTGAATGTGAAGGTGGCATACACACCATCCTGGGCAACCCCAGATATTGATGGTGCAGCATGAAAGGCCATGCTGTGAGCAGAGCAACAAGGGCCAGCTTCTTTCAAAATCACTCATCACTGACTACAGGCCTACTAGGTGCTCAGTACTGCCTGGGTACTGATACCAAACAGATGAGCAGATGAGTTCTTTGCTTTAAAAAAAAACACAAAAAACAGAAGTCTGTGACCCGGGAGGTGGTGCAGTGGGTAAAGCACTGGACTCTCAAGCATAAGGTCCTGAGTTCAATCCCTGGCAGCACATGTACCAGAGTGATATCTGGTTCTTTCTCTCCTATCTTTCTCACGAACAAATAAATAAAATCTTTAAAAAAAAAAACAAAAACACCAGAAGTCTCTTAGACATTTACCCAAATATCATGCAATCGTTCATTCCAATGGACATATGCACACCTATGTTCATAGCTACATTATTCACAATAGCCAAAAAATGGAAGCAGCCTAAATACTCATAGACAGATCACTGGGTTATGGAAAGTTATGGGATATACATACTCTGTGGAAAACTACTCTGCAATAAAAAAGGTTATATTGTGTCCTTTGGAATAAAATGGATGGAACTGGAGGTGATTGTGCATATTGATATAAGATGACATAAGTAAAGTGAAAGACAGTCACTAAATGGTTTCACCTCTATGTGGAATCTATTGAAACACATAGCCTTGCAAAGGAAAAGGAAGAAGAGGAGGAAGAGGAGGGGGGAAGAGGAGACTGTCTATCTTTTAAAACTGTGAGAATTATGGTGGTCACTGTTGGGAGGGTAGGAACACAGAGCTTTGGTGATGCATATGGTGTGGAAGTATACCCTGTAGTCTTTTTTAAAAAAATATTTTATCTATTTATTTTTTTATTGGCTAGAGACAGAGAGAAATTGAGAGGGGAGGGTGAGAGAAAGGGAAAGAGAGAGAGAGACCTGCAGCCCTCTTTCACTACTCATGAAGCTTTTCCTGCAGGTGGGGACCAGGGACTTGCGCACTGTAATGTGTGCACTTAACCAGATGCGCCACCACCTGGCCCCCTTCTGTAGTCTTACAGTTTTGTAAACTACTACTAAATCACTAATTTTAAAAAGTGGGGGAGAGAGCATAATGGTTATGCAAAGAGATGCTCATGTCTGAGGCTCCAAAGTCTCAGGATCCATCACTCCACATGACCATAAACCAGAGTTAAGCAGTGCTCTGGTTAACTCTGGTTAAATAAAGTAAAATAGTGGTCCGGGAGGTGGTGCAGTGGATAAAGCATTGGATTCTCAAGCATGAGGTCCTGAGTTCAATCCCTGGCAGCACATATACCAGAGTGATGTCTGGTTCTTTCTCTCTCCTCCTATCTTTCTCATCAATAAATTATTAAAAAAATAAAAATAAAGTATTATCAGGTCAGGCAGTTAAGCACATACACTATCTTGTGCAAGGACCTGGGTTCAAGCCCCCATTCCTTACCCACGGGGGAAGCCTCATCAGCAGTGAATCAAGTTCTGCAAGTGTCTCTCCCTCTAGCCCCCCCTCCCCTATCAATTTCTCTTTGTCCTATCAAACAAGTAGAAGAAAGGGGTGAGGGAAGAATTTTTTAAAAATGATCTTTATTTATTGGATAGAGACAGCCAGATATTGAGAGAGGAGGGGGAGACAGAGAGAAAGAGAAGCAGAGCGACATCTGCAGACCTCCTTCACCACTGTGAAGCTTTCCCCCTGAAGGCGGGGACTGGGGACTTGAATGCAGGTCCTTGCACATTGCAACTGGTGCACGCAACCAAATGTGCCACCACCTAGTCCCTCCAAAAAAGAAATTTTTTTGATGTGTTCATTTACTTTAATAAAACTACATTTGCCATGTATCACCATGGAATGTAAATTCAGGTTCGAAAATTTCATAGCTGTAATAAACATTTTTAGCATATTTAGATGTGTATAATGTCTGACCAAACCAACTCACTCATAAAGCACCCATCAATGTTTAAGAAAAACCTGGGGTGGGGTAGATAGCATAATGGTTATGCAAAGAGACTCATGCCTGAGGCTCTGAAGTCCCAGGTTCAGTCCCCTACCCCACCATAAGCCAGAGCTGAGCAGTGCTTAATGATGAAATCATTAAAAAAAAAAAAAAATTAAGAAAACCCCAGTGAGTGACATTAGTAGTCCTGGGTGTGTGGTCCTGGATGTGGGTGGGGTTCAACTACTCTGAACCACACTCTATGTGTGACTGGTCTCTTCCCATGTAACCCTCATGACTAAGTATACCCACTGTCCTGATTAAATCAACAAAAATAAGAGGTAGAGAGAGCTGGAGAGGTCAGGTTACTTGCCTCACCATAACTCCAAATGACTGGCCCTATTCCAATGGCACCAAAGTTGCCACCACACGGTCTTGTCTCTCCTGCCTGTGCGTGGGGAAGGATGAAGGCAGAGCAGTGAAGATCCCAGGAACAAGCTCACTCTGGGTACAGGGAGAGTGGGGAAACAGCAAAGCAAGGGAAGGGCTGGTTTGGTATGGGATGGGGGCATCAGACAAAAGGCTGGACAACTTGGCCTGCTCACAAAAAGAAAGGAGAGCAATGTGACTGGAGCCCAGTGGACAAGAGACAACGAGAGATCAGGTAAGCAAGAGATTCAAAACCCAGCTGGCTGACCCCAAGCCTGTGCACCCTCATGCCTGCATCCAGGCAGGCAGTGTGCAAAGAACCACTTCACAGGGCAAGTCTGGGCTCCTGGTTCCCAGGCTCCAAGCCCAGACCTGGAAAGTGTGTGTTGCTTGCATGTAAAAAAAAAAAAAAAAAAGAAAGAAAGAAAGAAAGAAAAAAGAAAAAGAAAGTCCAGGGTTGGAGAGAGAACTCACTGGGTCAGATGCCTGCATTGCCATGCACATGACCCAGGTTCAGGCCCCAGCAGCATATGGAAAGAGTAACCGCAACAGGAAAGTCCCAATGTAGCAGTGTCTCTCTGTCTCTCTGTTAAAACAGAAAAAGTGGGGAGTCAGGTGGTAGCACAGCGGGTTAAGTACACGTGGCGCAAAGCGCAAGAACCAGCTTAAGGTTCCTGGTTCGAGCCCCGGCTCCCCACCTGCAGGGGAGTCGCTTCACAAGCTTTCTCTCCCCCTCTCTATCTTCCCCTCCTCTCCCCATTTGTCTCTGTCCTATCCAACAATGACAATATCAATAACAACAACAATAAAAAAAAAAAGGGCAACAAAAGGGAATAAAAAAAATTTTTTTTTGATTTGCAGTAAAATAGACAAAGTGGTCTGGAGCAGTAAAATTGTGTCCACACAAGGCCACAGTTCCAAAAAAGGAAAGCAAGAAAGAGAAAAAGGAAAAAAAATAAAAAAACAGAGCAGACATAATCTTTCTAAATGCTGATGCCTCTCAAAGGGCTCTGAAGTAAAACCTACCACATAACTCAGGAAGATGAATAATCCTAACAGTTGGTATTTGATGTCTTCTGTGTATGCAAGTACTCACTAGCAGGAAGTAAATTACAGCAAGCAAATCATTTCTCTAATGACCATCACAGGGACCTGGGACTTAGCAGGGCTCTAGATTGATGTATTGCACTAAAGTAAAGGACTCCGGGGCAGGGGGGAATGTTCAGGTCCTGGAACATGATGGTGGAGGAGGACCTAGGAGGGGGGATAGAGTGTTATTTGGAAAACCAAGAAATGTTACATATGTACCAACTACTGTGTTTTACTATTGATTATAAACCATTCATCCTTGAAAGAAGAAAGAAAGAAAGAAAGAAAGAAAGAAAGAAAGAAAGAAAGAAAGGATGAATAATGATGGTAGAGGAGGACTTAGGTGGGGGGTTATATTGTTATGTGGAAAACAGAAATGTTACACATGTACAAACTACTGTATTTTACTTAGTTCCCCCAATAAAGAAAAGAAAGAGAGAGAGAGAGAGAAAGGAAGGAAAGAAGGGAGAAAGAAAGAAAGAAAGAAAGAAAGAAAGAAAGAAAGAAAGGAAGGAAGGAAGGAAGGGATCTGTGGACAGATTCAGCTCCTTCCTAGCACCCCCACACTTGGGCAGAGAACTGTGTATGAAGTGGCAGGCACCCTGCTGGGCTCCCCAGACTTGTGGAATATCAGGTCTCAAACGCCTGTGTCCTGGGGAGAAGAGAGCAGTGCCATGTTTTCCAGCACGTCACCTATCCCCAGAGGTCATGTGAGCACATGGAGCCCAGGGGGACAGAGGAGTTGGCTGCAGTCGTGGGTACACAGCCCTTTGGCAGGGAAGGAGAAACACTGCCATGGCAAGGGCTCACGGAGCATGCCAAGGAAGCAGGAGAGACATGAAGGCTGGGGGCCTCCAGCTACGCCATGCCTAACTTCTCCTCTCATCCCTTTCCTCTTTCCTGCTCCAGGGATTCAACTGACCACCTCAAGTGGGTGAAACTGAATTGGGCTCCCCTTTCCTCACAGGGTTGTGTGGTGAGAGCCCAGATGCCTGGTTTTGTTTGTTTCTGGGTTTTGTTTGTTTGTTTTTGATAGCGACAGAGAGGTAAAAAGGCGCAGAGAGAGAAAGAGAGAGAGAGAGAGAGAAAGAGAGAGAGGAGCCACAACACTGAAGCTTCCTTCAATGCAGTGGGAGCCTGGCTCAAACCTGGGTTGCAGACATGACAAAGCAGCACACTATTCAAATGAACTATGGGTATTTTTTTTTTTTTTGGTGGGGGGAGTCATCATCAAGGCATCACTGCTCTGGATTGATGTTTTCAGTTAGAGACAGAGAAACAGAGAAGCAGAGAAAGAGTAAAGCAAAAAGAAGCCACGCTGGAACCTGGGGTGTGCACATGGCACAGCAGCACGCCACCCCGGGGAGCTATTCTGCTGACCCCCAGAGAGCTGTCTCCTAGCCCAGCTCTGTGTGTGATGACTGACATATTAAGCACATTCCTGACTCTCTGAACCTCAGCGTTAATTCATCTGTCACATGGAGGAGATGGCAAGTCCTCACTCACAGATCAGAGCACATGTGTGCCACTCTTCACCCAGCCTGGCACACAGCATCTGTCACAGAGTCACTGAGTGCTTGTTACCAACCAACAATGACAGCTGTCCTGGTGCCTGGAACATGGTGCAGGGGTGTGGTTTTCAACAGGCTGATGCTTCTCTGCTGGCTTTGGGTGACTGAAGCTGGACCTGCTGTCATTGGCAATATTTGCATCAGATTACTTCAAAAGGAGTGGGGGGGGGCAGGGAGTCAGGCGGTAGCGCAGCGGGTTAAGCACACATGGCGCAAAGCACAAGGACCTGAGTAAGGATCCCGGTTCGAGCCCTTGGGTCTCCACCTGCAGGGGAGTCACTTCACAGGCTGTGAAGCAGGTCTGCAGGTGTCTCTCTCTCTCTCTCTCTCCCCATCTCTGTTTTCCCCTCCTCTCTCCATTTCTCTCTGTCCTATCCAACAACGACAACAATAACTACAACAAGGGCAACAAAAGGGAATAAATAAATAAATACTTAAAAAAAAAAAAAAAGGAGTGTGGTAGTGGGGTAGGGGATCCTCTAAGAGCTCAGTTCTCAGTTTTTGCCCCAAAGAGAAGGGAGGGAAAGGTATAGGTGAGGCTTCTCCCAGGACCTCTCAGAGTCCCTGCAGCCCAGAGATTTAAAAAAAAAAAAAAAAACTCTGGACCTGGGGACTCCCTCTCCTCCTGCCTCCAGCTGTGGGTCTTCATCAACAACCTTCCTTTTTAAAAATTTATTTCTTTATTAGGGAATTAATGTTTTACATCCAACAGTAAATACAATAGTTTGTACATGCATAACATTCCCCAGTTTCCCATTTAACAATACAACCCCCACTATGTCATTTATCATCCTTCATGGACCTGTATTCTACCCACCCACCCACCCACCCCAGAGTCTTTTACTTGGGTGCAATACGCCAATTCCATTTCAGGTTCTATTTGTGTTTTCTCTTCTGATCTTCTTTTTCAACTTCTGCCTGAGAGTGAGATCATCCCATATTCATCCTTCTGTTTCTGACTTATTTCACTCAACATGATTTTTTCAAGGTCCATCCAAGATCGGCTGAAAACGGTGAAGTCACCATTTTTTACAGCTGAGTAGTATTCCATTGTGTATATAGACCACAACTTGCTCAGCCACTCATCTGTTGTTGGACACCTGGGTTGCTTCCAGGTTTTGGCTATTACAAATTGTGCTGCCAAGAACATATGTGTACATATATCTTTTTGGATGGATGTGTTGGGTTCCTTAGGATATATCCCCAGGAGAGGAATTGCAGGGTCATAGGGTAGGTCCATTTCTAGCCTTCGGAGAGTTCTCCAGACTGCTCTCCACAGAGGTTGGACCAATTGACATTCCCACCAGCAGTGTAGGAGGGTTCCTTTGACCCCACACCCTCTCCAGCATTAGGAGCAACAACCTTCTGTGAGCTCATTCAATCAACCCTCTCTGCACACTGGGGCAGTGTGGGACAGACATGGTGCTGGGTACTTCAGTTCCCTTACCTAGTAAAACTGAGGAGAGAAGCAGTTCTTCTAAATATATTTAAAAAAAAAAATTAACTGCACCAAAGTAAAGGACTGTGGGTGGGTATGGAGGGAGTAGGGTTTCAGGTCCTGGTGCATAATGGTGGTGGAAGAGGACCTAGGCTGGGGGTGAGAATGTTTTGCAGAAAAAAATGAGAATTTGGGGGCTAGATAGCATAATGGTTATGCAAAGAGACTCTCATGCCTGAGGCTCCAAGATCATAGGCTCAGTCCCCTGCACCACCATAAACCAGTGTTGATCAGTGCTCTGGTTAAAAAAAAAAAAAAAAGCAAAAATTTTGGCTGGGTGGTGATGATGTACCTGGTTGCGCATACATCACAATGTGCAAGGACCTGGGTTCAAGCCCCCAGTCCCTACCTGCATGGGGAAAGCTTTGCGAATGGTAAAGGACTGTTGCAGGTGTCTCTCTCTCCTTCTCGACTACCACTATCCCTCTTGATTTCTGGCTGTCTCTCCAATAAATAAATAAATAAGGATAATATTGAAAATTGAAAAAAAATTAATTTCTTTATTGGGGAAAACTGAAAAAATTTACGCATGTATCAACCACTGTACTTACTGTAAACCATCAATTCCTCCAATCAAAAAAGACAGAATTACCAGGGTAAAGGTAGATAACATAAGGGGGCTGGGCAGTAGCACAGCAGGCTAAGTGCACATGGTACGAAATGCACATGGCACAAAGTGCAGGGACTGGCATAAGGATCCTGGTTTGAGCCACTGGCTCTCCACCTATAGGAGGTCGATTCACAAGTGGTAAAGTAGTTCTGCAGGTGTCTATCTTTCTCTCCCCCCTCTCTTGATTTCTCTCTGTCCTATCCAACAACCACAGCAATAACAACAACAACAACAACAACAAGGACAACAGATGGGAGGGGGGATGGCCTCCAAGAGCAGTGGATTCATAGTGCAGGCACCATGCCCAGCAATAACCCTGGAAGCAAAAAAAAAAAAAAAAAGTAGATAGCATAATCATTATACAAAGAAGTTCTGATGCCTGAGGCTATAAAGTTCTAAGTTCGATTCTCCACATCACCATAAACTGAACAGTGCTCTAGTAAAATAATAAATAAATAAATAAATAAATAAATAAATAAATAAATAAATAAATAGTTTTTAAAAAGCAAAATACATTTTAAAAATAGGATCACCGGGAGTCGGGTGGTAGTATAGCGGGTTAAGCGCATGTGGCACAAAGCACAAGGACCGGCGTGAGGATCCCATTTCGAGCCCCCAGCTCCCCACCTGCAGAAGAGTCACTTCACAAGCGGTGAAGCAGGTCTGCAGGTGTCTCTCTTTCTCTCCCCCTTTCTGTCTTCCCCTCCTCTCTCCATTTCTTTCTGTCCTATCCAACAATGACGACATCAATAACAACAATAATAATTACAATAATAAAACAACAAGGGCAACAAAAGGGAATAAATAAATATTGAAAAAAGGCCAGCTAGCTAGCTGGCCCACGAGGTTGGCTGCTTTGCCATGTGTAGGACCAGGCCCAGCTTCCACCACACTGCAAGGAACCATACTGCTACGATGTCTTTCTCTCTGTACTTTTTTCACTTTATCTGAAAAAGTTTGCCCAAAAGAACCCCCAGAGACAACAACAGTAACGACAAAATTAAATGACATTGTGGTCCAGAATTCCACTTATGAGTATTCCCCCCAAAAATCCAAAGCAGGATCTCAAAAAGATATTGATAGTGCTCCCATTCATGGCTGCATTATTCACAGCCACCAAAAGTTGGAAGCAACCCAGATGTCGTCCACTGATGAAGGAATGGAAGTGCATGATGTGGAGCACACGAGCCGCGGACTACTACTCAGCTTTAAAAAGGAAGGGGATCCTGGCATATGCCATGGCAGGAACAAAACCTTGAAGACGTTAAGTGAAATAGGCTGGTCAGAAAAAGCTAAACAAAATGTAATTCCACTTCTAAGAGGTATTCAGAATTGGGAGAGTCAGAGAGACAGAAAGTAAAATGGTGACTCCTAAAGGCTGGGAGAAGGAGGGAATGAGAAGTAAGGGGTTAAAGAATTTGAGTTTTATGTTGGGATGATGGGGGATCATTCTGGAAATAGAGAGTGGTGACAGCTGCACAACAGCACGGATCTACTTGATGCCACATGAAAATGGCTAAGAAGGGATTCGGGCTGTAGTGCAGTGGGTTAAGCGCAAGGATCCCAGTTTGAGGCCTGGCTCCCCATCTGCAGGGGAGTCACTTCACAAGCGGTCTGCAGGTGTCTATCTTTCTCTCCCTGTCTCTGTCCTCCCCTCCTTTCTCCATTTCTCTCTATCTATCCGACAGCAATAATGACTACAACAATAAAAAACAAGAAGGGCAACAAAAGGAAATAAATATTTTTTAAAAAATACTTTAAAAAATGGCTAAGAGGCCAGGGAATAGCCCAACTGGCAGAGCACAGGACTTGCATGCCTGAAGCTTCCAGTTCTATCTCCCACATCACTGTAGCTGGGTGGTGCTCTGGCTTTTCTCTCCCTCCTTCTCTCAAGTGAGACTCTATCTCATATGAAACAAATGAAATAAATGAGTCATTATTTCCCTAATAGAACAATTTTTAAAAGTTTGCCTTTAGTTAGATGTTTAGTTCAACAACTTCACTTCCAGGTATTTATCTAAGGAATTAATCAAGACTGAGTCTAAAGATGAACCTCTGAGGATTATTTTGTTGCTGTGCTATTTATAAAAATGAAAAACCTAAAAGTCAAATTTGGCTGAACCATATAAAACTGTCAATATGTAACTTAAGTGACTGCAGATTGTTCAAACTAATCTCAATATCCAGCACTTACACAGACAGCAAAGGTTAGAAAATCTATAGACTTACAGTGCAAGGACCAACACAAAGATCCCTGTTCAAGCCCCCAGCTATCCACCTGCAGGGGGGTCGCTTCACATGCGATAAAGCAGGTCTGCAGGAGTCTGTCTTTCTCCCTCTCTAGCTTCCCTCCTCTCTCCATTTTTCTCTGTCCTATTCAACAACAATAACAATAACAGCAACAGCAACAATAACTATGGGAAAAAAATGGCCTCCAGGAGCAGTGGACTGGGTACCAGTCCCCAGCGATAACCCTGGAGGCAAAAAAAAAACTATAGACTATTCACTCAACAGAACACTAGACAGTTATTAAAAATGGCTTGGAAAAAAAGCCAATAAAAGCATGCATAATATAGTGTTTAAATAAAAAACAATTTACAAAACAACATATGATCTATGATTTTTTTCATTGTTTTTAAAAAGCAACCAACACACATATATAGAACTACATTCCTAAAAACTTAAGAGTTCTCTTACCCAATGTTAAATCATTAAATATATTTATATAAAAATATACATTTATATATTTATTTTAATAAGCAACCAAAAAAAGAGAGCTGAAACAACTGTTCACCAAGATATTAGTGATGGTTAGCCTAAACAGTAGAATATGGGTGGATTTTCATTTCCTTCTGTTTGATTGCCTGTCCTCTGTATATTAATCATGTGCTACCTCTAAAGGGGGGAAGAAAAGAATACGGAGGGAAAGTGTCACGGCTGGTCAGTGGTGGAACACAGGACTTGCAGGTATCAGTCCTCAGATCTCCAACACTGATTATGCCAGAATGATACTGTGATTATCTAGCTAGCTATCATCTATCTTCTGTTAATAAATAAATCTTTAAAAAGGAAGAACCTCTTTATCTTCGATCTTGCCAAAAGACTTGCCAGTCCCTCATCCCTGAGACAGGTAGAGAGGTATCTATTGTCACCACGTACGCCCTGTCACAGATGGAACACCCAGCCCTTGCTCTCAGTCCTCTTTCCCTGAGTTCCCCTACAGCCAAACCTTTCCTGTCTTTTCGTCCAGCCTTCCTGCCTTCCTAACAGAGGAAGTGCTTTCTCCGACAGCATCCCTTCACAGCCAGCATTAGGACAGAGAATCTTAGCTGCCTGTTAAGAAAGAAAGCCCTCAGCCTTTGGGTGGGGCGACAGAAAGCTTGCCTTCCTAAATCTACCCTCTGCCCTTCACTGTACCCTCCTCTCCATCTGCCTGCATCTGAGACCCAGCAACCTGGGCCACCAGCTCTTTCTCTCTTCTATTTTGAAGATGTTTCCAGATTTGAGGTTAATTTTTAATTCCAAAAAAAGTATAAAGGTCACCAGCAACTTGCTAACATTTTGTCAGATTGGTTTCAAGCCTCTATCACAAAGAAAGACAGAAAGAGAGAAAAAAGAAAGAAGGAAAAATACAGTGATGTAAATAAACTAAAGAAAATGCACATGTTCTGTAGTGCAATGAGCTAATTTCTCTGAATTGAATTCTGTTCATAAGAAGGAGAAGGATGAGAGTCAGGCGGTAGCGCAGCGGGTTAAGCGCATGTGGCGCAAAGCGCAAGGACCGGCGTAAGGATCCCGGTTCAAGCCCCCAGCTCCCCACCTGCAGGGGAGTCACTTCACAGGCGGTGAAGCAGGTCTGCAGGTGTCTATCTTTCTCTCCCCCTCTCTGTCTTCCCCTCGCTCCCTCCATTTCTCTCTGTCCTATCCAACAATAACATCATCAATAACAACAACAACTACAACAATAAAAAAAAAGGAGAAGGATGCATACAGGGTGATCTCAAGAAGTTTCCACTTAAGCAAAGCAAGAAAAGGCAAACACAGTGTTAAGTCTGGACTAAGTACAGTGTGTTGCAGCAAAGCTAAGGACTCTGGACTAGTCTGGGGAAGAGTGCTGGGTATCCTGCATATACTGGTATAGAAGGACTCGGACATTGGCAGGAGTGGTGTGCAGACACCTCTCATGGAGAAATGGGAAACTGTGCTGATGTTTCAATAACTGTTCTGTAAATCATTGTCTCCTCAAATAATATTTAAAAAAAGAAAGAGGGGGGGAGGAGGGAAGGAGGAAGAAAAAAGGAAGGGAAGGAGAAGGCTCTACAAAGTCAAACTCCTTATTGTTCACACCCCCGTCCCCCCATGAACACTCACTGTCCTAAGTGTGCTATGATACCATTTGGCTCATTGCGTACACCACACACACACACACACACACACACACACACTTTTTTGCCCGTTATTTGAGTCTGTATAAATGTATCATACTAAACCATCTGCATTGGGTTTTTTGTTCCTGTGATATCATGTTCCAAAATTCCACTTGTACTGATACATAGAGCATAGTTTATGTCTAATTCATAGTACAGCCTTTGCTCTAGTTCCAGTACATTACTGTAAGACCCCATCCCAGGCAGGATGCCCCTGGGGCATAGGTAATGCCAAGGCTTCTCCTAACTGCAGAAATTCTGCTAACTTTGGAGAGTCTAAGCCAATGCCAGGCAGGACTTCTCCCACATCATTTGTTTGTTTGTTTGTTTGTCTTACTCCAGAGCATTGCTCAGCTCTGGCTTTTGGTGGTGCTGGGCCTGAAAGTTTTCTTGCATAATCATTCTGCTATTTCCCCATCCCCCTAGTTCTTAAAACTCTCCAAACCCCATTCCAGCCCTTGGGTCTCCCCACAGCTCTAGCACCTGCTATGACCACCCTTCCTTTCCCCATACCTTTATCTGACCTGTGACTACTTCTTGGCCCTATCATTTCCTGTAGTAACTTCAAGAGGTAGGGAATTAAGTAGGGCCTCTACAATAATCTGTTTTCTTCTTGAAAGTCAGGCCAGCAGGTGGTGGTGGGCAACCAGAGAAGTCACATCTTTTCAGAACCAGGTAGAACCGGGTGACTCTGTTGGCAAACAACCTGCCCTGGGTATGTTAGGTTCTTTCTCTGCACATTGGGAGTGATAATACTCAGTTCCCAGGTTCCTGTGACCCTTCCAGGAGACAGTGTACGGGGCAGAATGGAGAGGCCCCTGCACACACCAGACAGTCAGAAAGTGCCTTTGCCCCTGCCCTTCTTTGACCTCTTCTCAAAGCAGCCACAGTGTTGTCTCAAAAGATATGTCAGCCCACACACCCAGCCTGTGCCAAGACAGCTTTACTCTGTCTGAAAAGTCCCCTGGCTTGCTTGTCCTGGAGGAAAGCAGCCACCATGAAGGTAGCAAGCCCATGGAGACAACCAAGTGGTAAAGGACTGAGGCCTCTGGCATATAGTCTGCACCACTTGCCACGTGAGAAAGCTGCCTTCCATCCTCTGGATGCCTGGAGCCTCAGCTGACCCTGAGCCGCCACCACCCAGTTCAGCCACCACAGACACGTCATGTCTTCCAGGTGGAGGGAAATCACTCAAAGAAGACACCTTGGTGTAGTGCGCTTGGTTGGGCACACACGCTACAATGGACAAGGACGCAGGTTCAAATCCCCAGTCCCAACCTGCAGTGGAGAAGCTTCATGAGTGGTGAACTAGTGCTGCAGGTGACTCTCTTTCACTCTCTAGCTCCCCATCCCCTTTAAATTTCCCTCTATGCTATCAAATATAATATATATACATATATATTATACAAAGCATTGAAGTAATATATTTTTTAAAAGATTGTATTTATTTATTAATGAGAGAGATAGGAGGAGAGAGAGAAAGAACCAGACATCACTCTGGTACATGTGCTTCCAGGGATTGAACTCAAGACCTCATGCTTGACAGTCTAGTTCCTTAGCCACTGCACCACCTCCCGGACCACTGAAGTAATATTTTTTTAAAGAAGACACCTCATGGGTGCAGGATCAGCAAATATCAAGCACAGACTTTATGATCCAGCCTGTGCCCTTTACAGACATGACTAATCTATCACCTCTCTCCACCACACACACAGTCTGGATGTAGCTTCAGAATCCTAAGCACAGTGCTCCATGCTGCCACTTGCACAGGTTCTGAGTTGGCAGTGGAGCTGAGACCTATTTGTCATTCTGGCTCTAACACAATAAAGACAGAACACCAAAAGCAACAGACTGGAACTAATCTTTCTATTTTCCAAGGGAGTAAAAGGCTCCCCCACCTCCTCTGACCTCACCCCTCCTCCAAAACCCATTTCCATCATGGCAAGCTTAAGAAGGGATTTAAGAAAGTGAAGACGCTGCAAGGAAACACCGACCTTGGTTATATTATAATGAAGATGTGAGGACCAGGGTCTATGCTGGCAGGTGTCCCATGCCCATAGATGATGGTAATTAGGAACTGATGGTTCAGTGACAACTAGACCAGAAAGGACTTGTCCTGAAGGTAAACTAGGAACATTGTTATATTCTCTCTATATAACCTTCTGCTAACAACCTCGTAGTACTTTAAAGAGGGTCATGAACACATGGGAGGACCAGTCCAAGTAGAATATAATTTTTCTTCTAGCGTTTGCCCTTCTTCCGTAGCCAGTCAACAGCGTCAGGTTGAGCCTGATGTAAAGTTTCGAGACCTCCTTTGAATCTGGAGAGGTGGCAGTCGTTGACTATGTGGGTCATAGTCTGTCTGGAGCCGCAGGGGCAGTTCGGGTTGTCTCTGGCTCCCCAGCGATGGAACATAGCGGCGCACCGGCCATGGCCTGTTCGATAGCGACTGAGGAGGGCCCAATCATAACGTGCTAGGTCAAAGCCGGGTTAACGCTTGCAGGGGTCTGTATAATATAATATAATATAATATAATATAATATAATATAATATAATATAATATAATATAACCCATGTACATGACTCAAAATTTTCTAGTAGCCACATAAAGTAATAAAGTAATAAAAAATAAATGGGAGGAGAGCAGGTGGTGGCACACTTGGTTAAGTGCACACATTACAGAGAACAAGGACCTGGGTTCAAGCCCCAGGTCCCCACATGCAGGGGAGAAGCTTTACAAGTGGTGAAGCAGGGCTACAGATATCTGTCTCTCTTCCTATCTCCCCCCTCCTCTCAATTTCTCCCTGGGGAGCTGAGCGGTAGGTAGCACACCCAGTTAAGCGCACATAGTACAAAGCTCAAGGACTGGTGCAAGGATCCTAGTTTGAGCCCCCTACTCCCCACCTACAGGGGGGTTGCTTCACAAGCAGTGCAGCAGGTCTGTAGGTGTCTATCTTTCTCTCCCCCTCTCTGTCTTCCCCTCCTCTCTCAGTTTCCCTCTGTCCTATTCGACAACAATAGCAGCAGCAGCAACAATAATGGAAAAGGGATGACCACCAGGAGCAGTGGATTTTGTAGTGCACCGAGCAATAACCAGTAGTACATTATTGTAGTTATTGTAGTGCATCCAGCAATAACCCTGCTGGGAAGAAAAAAGTCTGTAACCAATAATAAATAAATAAATAAAATCTTTAAATGATAAATAATAATAAACAGGTAAAAATTAAGTTGATATGGGAGTCGGGCGGTAGCGCAGTGGGTGAAGCGCAGGTGGTACAAATCGCAAGGACCAGCATAAGGATCCCAACTCAAGCCCCCAGCTCCCCACCTGCAGGGAGTTGCTTCACAAGCGGTGAAGCAGGTCTGCAGGTGTCAATCTTTCTCTCCCCCTCTCTGTCTTCCCCTCCTCTCTCCATTTCTCTCTGTCCTATCTTACAACGACATCAATAACAGCAACAATAATAACTACAACAATAAAACAAGGACAACAAAAGGGAATAAATAAATATAAAAAAATTAAGTTGATATATTTCCTTTGACCCAACAGCTACAATATCACATTTCAGAATATAACCAATATAAAAATATTAGTGAGGATGACCTTTTTTCCCCCCTTATGTAGTACTAGAGAATGAATCCAGGACCTCATGTATGCAAGATACTAGGATTTGGGTGATAATATAGTGGTTATGAAATAAGACTTTCATGCCCAGGCACTAGAGATCCCAGGCTCAGTCCCCAGTACCACCACAACACTGCTCCACAATCTGAGGACCTCTCATTGGCAGCCAGGACTTGAACCCAGGACCTCATGCATAGATGGTGGGCTTTACTGGCTGAGCTATCTCTTATTTTTAGTGTGGTACTTTCATTCTTTCTTTGGTTTGGAATCCAGTGTGTATTTCACATGTAAGGCAAGTTTCAAGTTAGATGCTAAAATTTCACCAGAAATACTTGATCTGTATTGAGATTTCGTAACATTCATAGTTGAAACTGTAAGAGTCTACATATTGGAGTTCCTCCAAAGACTTCTAAAAGTTATCCAATAACTGAAGTGAAACTCTGCTTTTAAATTTAAATCAATTAAAAAGAAATACTTTTTAAAAAATCCTTTGTAGGCTCGGGAAGACAAGATAATGATTAGGCAAAAAGACTTAACACTGGAGACACCATTGTCCCCGGTTCAATCCCCAGCATTACCACAAAAGCAGAGCTAAGCAGTGCTCTGGTTACAATGAGAGAGAGAGAAGAAAATACCAAGTGTCTCTACTGCACTGGTCACACATAGCTGGTAGCTGCCATGTCGGCCAATACAGGTCTGGAGAGTTCTGGGCTCTGCCCATGCCTGGGAAGATGCCAATCAAGGCTTGAACCCATCAGTGTCCCCCTGGCTGTGCTCAGGCTTCAGGAGGGGAACTCTCTTGTTCAGGCCAGTCGACTCACAACTGGTTTTTCTCTCTGGCCAGGCCCTTCTGACTCTCCTGCTCAGCTTGCCCTCAGCTTTTCCCCAGCACATCTCCCAGGCTTTCAGATCCACCAGGCTCCATGGGGGACAGGGGTCCTGCTAGCCCACCCCCACCCTTAATCCCTTCTCTAGATGCAGTTGCCATGTTTTTTGTTGTGTGTTGAGGGGAGAAGGTAGGAGAAAATAAATTCCAGGGGTTCAAAAATCCCGTGTTTTTTTTGTTTGTTTGTTTGTTTTTTAAACCAGAGCACTGATCGGTTCTGGCTTCTGGTGGTGTGGGGGATTGAATCTGGGACTTTAGAGCCTTGGGCATGAAAGTCTCTTTGCACAAACATTATATTGTCAACCCACCCAGTCGCAAATCTTAGGTATTTCTAAAGTTGAATCCTTTCCTTTTTGTGTTTTGGAAGCAGACACTGTTGTTCTCTTTCTCTTTTTTATCTATTTGCTACCAGGGTTATTGCTGGGGCTCAGTGCCTGCACAACCCCACTATTCCCAGTACCTTCCTTTTTGAGAGAAAGAGAGTGAGAGAGATATATCTACAACACTGTTCCACCACTCATGAAGCATCCCCTCTGCAGGTATGGACCAGGGACTTGAATTTGCAAATGGTAACATGCACATTCTACCTGGTGTGCTACCAATAACCTTGACCTTGCTGTTTTCATGCCCCAGCAAGGGGAGGTGGCACCGAGACAGACGGTACTACATCACATCACGTGGGTGAGCTCTGCTTTCTCCATGATGAGTCCCAGAGGACCTTCCATCACTCTCTCTGCTACCTGCAGTGCATATGCTCTATCCCTCAGTTTTTCTTTTTTTCTTTATTTATTCCCTTTTGTTTTTTATTGTTGTAGTTATTATTGTTGTTGTTATTTGATGTCATCGTTACTGGATAGAACAGAGAAAAATAGAGAGAGGAGGGGAAGACAGAGGGGGAGAGAAAGGCAGACACCTGTAGACCTGCGTCACCGCCCGTGAAGTGACTCTCTTGCAGGTGGGGAACCGGGGGCTCGAACCAGGATCCTTAGCTGGTCCTTGCACTTTGTGCCACATGCACTTAACCCCGCTGCGGTACCGCCCGACTCCCTGTCCCTCAGTTTTTCTTCCTCTGGCCTCTGGGGTTGGTGAGCTGCTTGCAACATGAACCGCAGACCTGCCCTATCACAGCAAGCATCACTACCTGATCACAGACCTTCCTCCCTGAGTTCAGGCTACAATCTACTTCCGGGCCTGGAACAACGGCCCCAGCGTCCCGCACTCCCTGTCACTCACCCTCATAAGGAACTGCACAGCTAGGAAAGGACAGCTTCCAAGCAAAAGAATTTGGTTACAAACTTAGCAGCTCAGCTCTCCCTCCCCCCCAGAACCGATCACAGACTTGACGAATTTAGAAAGCGACGTGAGTGCCTTGCCCTGGCGCCCGGCCCACCTGGTCATGGCACTCCACCCCCACGTCAGACAGACCCCCTTGAAATGAAAGACCTTGAAATGTCAGTAGCTTTTCCTGGTAGTTGTTTAAAAGAGCTGTTGTGAGAAGATAAAGGGATTGAAACATGAACTCTGAAAAGCATTCTCTGAAAGAGAAGGGCTGACCAGAGTTGGCGACTGAGCACGTGTGACTTGGACCAAATATACAAGAGTACGGGCAGCCTGCTGGGGGCACAGAGAGCCTATGGCACCAGTCACCTGGGCCCTGGAGAAACCAGCTGAGAGGGCACGACCTCACACAGGCTGGAGCAGAGCTATCTCCCCCTAATGGCAGCCCTTTCCACCCACCACCTGCCTAAGTGTGGGGTGTGAAGTCCCCCTAGGCCTCAGAGGTCCACAGAAGCACAGGGAAACTGCCTCCCTAGCTTCAGGTCCAGAAGAAACCTGAGGTCAAGACAGGAAAGGGCAGGAATTCCAAGTTCCTGTATACGAGAAAGCAGCCTTTCCAGAGTCTCAAATGTACCATATGAAATGATGAGGGGCCAGACAGAGCACCTGGCTCCAGCCCTAGCTACATGTAGGGGGTGCGAGGGCACCCAAGAAGGCTCCAGTGCTGTAGTGTTTCTGCCTCTCTCTCTATCTGAAAAGCAGTCTGGAGTAGCCCAGGAGGTGGCACAGTGGGTAAAACACTAGCCTCTCAAGCATGAGGTCCCACTGAGCTCACACATTACCATGCACAAAGACTGGGTTCAGGCCTCGGGTCCCCACCTGCAGGGGGAAAGTTTCACATGAAGTGCCACAGGTGTCTCTTTCCCTCTGTCTCTCCTCTCCAGGAGGTGGCACAGTGGGTAAAGCGCTGGACTCTTGAGCATGAGGTCCTGAGTTCAATCCCTGGCAGCACATATATTAGAGTGATGTCTGGTTCTTCCTCTCTCCTCATTTCTCATTAATAAATAAAATCTTCTTTAAAAATGGAGAGAAGGAAGGAAGGAAAGAAGGAAGGAAGGAAGCCAGGTGGTGGAGCACCTGGTTGAGTGCACATGTTACAATGCACAAGGACCAGGGTTCAAGCCGGACCAGGTTTTGAGCCCCTGGTCCCCACCTGCAGGAGGAAAATTTTGCAAGTGGTGAAGCAGGGCTGCAGATGTCTCTCACTCAACTTTCTGAACCAGAGCACTTCCCCTTCCTGCCTACTCCAATATTTCAGTAAGGGCTTATTATCTTCTGTCTTCTCAATCTTTTCAGACACACTCCTCTCCCCCTTACCAGTTTCACACCACACACACACACACACACACACACACACACACACACACACACACACACCACTGATCTTATAAAGAAATGAAGTGTTCCAACCATAGAACATTTTTCAAAGAAAATGTTTGCCTCTTTTTTTTTTTTTTTTGCCTTCAGGGTTATTGCTGGGGCTCAGTGCCTGCATTACAAATCCACTGCTCCTGGAGGCTATTTTTCCCTTTTGTTTCCCTTGTTGTTTATCATTGTCATTGTTATTGTTTTGTTATTGCTGTTGTTGTTGTTGGATAGGACAGAAAGAAATGGAGAGAGGAGGGGAAGACAGAGAGGAGGAGAGAAAGATATAAACACCTGCAGACCTGCTTCACCGCCTGTGAAGCAACCCCCCTGCAGGTGGGGAGCCAGGGGCTTGAACCGGGATCCTTACGCCGGTCCTTGTGTTTTGCACTGTGTGCACGTAACCTGCTATGCTACTGCCCAGCCCCTTTACTACTTTTTAAAATTATCTTTATTTATTGATTGGACAAAGACAGCCAGAAATTGAGAGGGAAGGGGGTGATAAGAGAAGAAGAGAGACAGAGACACCTGCGACACTGTTGTACCACTCGTGAAGCTTTCCCTCTGCAGGTGAGGGCCGGGGGCTCGAACCCAGGTCCTTGCACGTTGTAGCATGTGCACTCAACCAAGTGTGCCACCACCCAGTCCCAACATTTGCCTCTTTAAGAACAAAGTGCTTACTAATACATTTAATGACATGGCTGTAAATTTTTCTGAAGTGAATGCCATAGTTTCCTTAATTCCCAAGCCTTACACACTGAATGTAATTTATCATTTCCTGATGATTCAGGGATGGCAGCAGGTTTCTGAGTCTGTATTTACTGGGGCCTATCAGGTCTAAAGATCTGGTCTTCCAGCTTGGACGAAGGTTTTTACCTTGGCTCAGGTTTCCCCATTCAAGTTTACAGAACACAACCCCACAGAGATACTGCCCTGGGCTGTGGCTATCTAGATCACTATTCTAGATAGTTACGTGGCTCACTCTTTTCTCTCTCTCTCTCTCTCTCTCTCTCTCTCTTTTCTTTCTCTCTCTCTTTTATTTTTTTAAACAGAGCACTGCCCAGCTCTGGCTTAAGGTGGTGCTGGGGATTGAACCTGGGACCTTGAAGCCTTAGGCATGAAAGTCTCTTTGTATAACCACTATGCTCCCCAGCATATTATTATGTTATTTTAATATAATTAAAATATATTTTTAATTGTTTATTTATTTGACAGAGACAGAAAGTGAGAAGGAAGGGGTAGACCGAAAGAAGGAGAGAGAGAGAGATGGCTAGTAAAGTTTCCTCCCTGCGGGTGGGTTCTGGGGGAGTGAATGGGGGTCCTTGTGCATGTGCCCCTATTCTTATCAGAGAGCTCTTTCCTGGTCATCCCTCTCGGATCTCCATGCCTCTTTTATTCCTGCTCTATTTTCTTGGCATAGTATTTCCCACTCCCCAAACACTGTGAACTTGTCTGTTGTGGTCTATCTCTCCTCCTCCCCTAAGATGTGAGTTCCTTCCTTGAGAGCAGGGGTTTTACTAGTTCTTGTCATCTCTGGCATCTGTTAACAGTGCTAGCACATAGCAATTACCCAGTAAGGAAAAATATAAATGAACAGTGTATGCCTGGGGGGCAGAATGGCCCTTCCTCGTTGGCCCTTCACTGCCAAGTGTCACTTCTCAGTGTGTCAGAGGCTCCAAGCAACTCCTTCTTGCTCTGGCCAGCCTGCTGCACTTGTAACCTAGGAAAAATTGGAAGGTTGCCAGGAAATCCCCAGCCTCCTGAGCTCACTGACCTGAATTTCACTTGCAAGGTTAACCTCCCGGCTATGACATGAGAGTCATTCTGTGTCTGTCTCCCCCAGACAATCCAAGGGTGTGTGCCTATAGGTACTCCGCGCCTGGGGTTTCTAGCTTCCTCCTAATCTTCCCCAATGGCTGAACTGTCTAAAGGCCACCCACATCACTCTACCATATGCAGCTGCAGCCCGGCACCCCCACAATACCTTAGGCTCCTCTGTCATCAGGTCAGCACCCACCCCTCCCCTGACCAGGGAGGGTTTCAGCAGAAGAGAGTTGAAAAGGGTAGACCCTATTTATCCTTATGAGGACTTCAAGGCCAAACGCTAGAAGAAGAAGGACTTCAAGGCTTCTTTGTAATCTGAACACAGGAGGTTTGGGTCTTTGTTTACTTCACCCTCTGTTCTGATTCTCCTTGCTTGATTTGAGCTGTTTTCAGACCTTAAGTTCTGGCTTGGGGACACTTTGCAGGAACAATTGAACATACAAAAAGATGATTTGAGGGGTCAGGCAGTGGCACACCTAGTTGAATCACACATTACCATGGCACAAGGATCTGAATTCAAGCCCTTAATCCCCACCCCACAGGGGGAAAGCTTCACGAGCAGTGGAGTAGAACTACAGGTCTCTTTGTCTCTTTCTGTCTATTTCCCCTCCCCTCTCAATTTCTCTCTGTCCTATAAAATAAAATAAATGGATAAAAAAAAAATTTTTTTAAATGGCAATTTGAGCTTGGAAGTCTCTCAGACTATAGTTCAACCACTGACAAGTGAGGAAAGTAATGCCCAAGGGGGGGAGGGTGTCAGTAGTACACCAGGTTACATGCACACAGTTCAAAGCACAAGGACCTGTGTAAGTATTATGGTTCAAGCCCCTGGTTCAAGCCCCCAGTTCCCTACCTGCAGGGAGGTCACTTCACAAATGGTGAAGTAACACCTGCAGGTGTCTATCTTCCCCTCCCCTCTCAATTTCTGTCCTATTCAATTAAGAAAAGAAATTCAATTCCTATTCAATTAAGAAAAGAAAACAAGTGGTCCAGGAGGTGTCGCAGTGGATAAAGCATTGGATTCTCAACCATGAGGTCCCGAGTTCGGTTCCTGGCAGCACATGTACCAGAGTGATGTCTGGTTCTTTCTCTCTTCCTCTCTCATGAATAAATAAATAAATAAATAAATAAATAAATAAATAAATAAATAAATAACAGAAAGAAAAAAATGGCCTCTAGGAGCAGTAGATTCATAGTGCAGGCACCAAGCCCCAGCAATAACCCTGGGGGGGGGGGGGATAATGCCCAGAGAGTGATGTCTGGTTCTTTCTCTCTCTCCTCCTATCTTTCTCATGAATAAATATTTATTTGTTTATTTAATTTTTGATGCCCTTGTTTTTTTATTGTTATTATAGTTATTATTGTTGTTGTTAATATTGATGTCATCGTTGTTGGATAGGACTAAGAGAAATGGAGAGAGGAGGGGAAGACAGAGAGGGGGAGAGAAAGACAGACACCTACAGACCTGCTTCACCACCTGTGAAGCTACTCCCCTGCAGGTAGGGAGCCGGGGGCTGGAACCGGGGTCTTCACACTGGTCCTTGTGCTTTGCGCCTCATGCGCTTAACCCACTGTGCTACCGCCCAACTCCCTCTCATGAATAAATAAATAAATAAAATCTTAAAAAAAAAAAAAAAAGCAATTCCTTGGGGACAAGGGTGCGCCTTGAAGTAGAGTCACTTGTTTTTCTCCATCCCGACAGCCACGTTCTCTATTCGACAGTCAACATCTGTCTGCCCCCTGGGCCACCCTTCTGCCCAGCCATGGTGCAGGGAAACCCCTTACAGGTAGGCCGCACTATCCTAAGCATGTTAAGAGCTGTTTTCCACCTCTGAACTAAGAGTGCAAGAGACACGAGTGCACCCTTAAAATAAACTTAAAGCCCTGCCTAATGGGTTCGGAAAAGTGGAAAGAAAGGCTAGCTTCCTGGGTAGATTTGCCCCAATGCCTCCCCAAATGTGACCTGGATTTTTTCTTGCGTACAGTCAAAATGATTCTCTCATTTGCCACCTCTCCTCACCCCCACCCCATTGGCCCCAGCCCCAAAATACTCCAGTCTGCCACTCCTACCTGGTCTGATCACAAAAGTCTTGCTGTCTCTAACCAGATTCTATTAAAGGGTATGGAGAGAGACAGAGACAGAGCACACCTGGGTTCCAGACTTCTTCCCAAACACACAGCTCATGTGCACAGCCAGACAGTGACGCCACCCTGGAATGCAATGGACAGGGAAGGCTCTGGGACACAAGTCAGGCTACTTAAGAACTCTCCCCAGGTCCGATTGAAAAGCAGAAGCTGAAGATAGGGGAAAGGAACCCAAGGAGCCTCAGGCAGGCAGGAAAACCTTTGCAGGTAGAAATTTCCCAACAGAAAAGAGGTTGAAGTTCAGCACTTTCCACCCTGTGGATCTACCTTTGTCCATGCCCGACTGGCAGCTCCAAAGGAAAAAAAGGAGAGGGAAAGCACAGCATTGGGAGAGTTTTGGATTTCTTTAGTCACCTCCTCTCTGGCCTCAGTGTGTTCAGCCAGCCCTGCTCCCTGGGGTGCCAGTCAGGTGGTACAATAATTGGATCCAGCTTCAAACTCTGTGCCAGAGCCTCCTGGCCCCTTAGGAGGTAGGGAGAGGTGGCTTTTTCTTCCCATCACTCTGTTAGGAGGAAGGGCTGACCTGTTCACAGGGAAGCTGAAGAGAAACCCTGGCCAGCAGTTGATCATCCCACTGACTGAGGGATCAGCAAGATAGTTCTCCAGCTGGAAAGGAATCTCTCTCCCTGCAACTGCGTCCTGCCTGTCTAGTTCTAACTCAGGTGTCTCTACAGAATAATTCAAAAGAAGTCTCACCTTTTCTGTTGGCCCAGTGTGAAGCACTGGTGTGGATCCAGACGTAAAGCAGTTAAGCAGTTTATACTTTTAAAATATATTTTAGGTGGTCGGGTAGTAACGCAATGGGTTAAGCACATATGGGGCGAAACACAAGGACCGGCGTAAGAATCCTGGTTCAAGCTTTCGGCTCCCCACCTGCAAGGGAGTCGCTTCACAGGAGATGAAGCAGGTTTGCAGGTGTCTGTCTTCCCCCCATCTTCCCCTCCTGTCTCCATTTCTCTCTGACCTATCCAACAATGACAACATCAATAATAACAACAATAACTATAACAACAATAAAACAAGGGCAACAAAAGGGGGTGTAAGCAATATATATATATTTATTTATTTATTTATTGAGGGTCGTGCAGTAGCGTAGCAGATTAAGTACACAAGAGGTGAAACACAAGGAACAACCAGTGCAAGGATCCCAGTTTGAGCCCCCAGCTCCTCATCTACAGGGAGTCAGTCACTTGGTGCCTGCACTATGAATCCACTACTTGGAGGCTATTTTTTCCCTTTTTGTTGCCTTTGTTGTTTATCAGTGTTCTTGTTATTATTGTTGTCATTGCTGTCATTGTTGCTGAATAGGACAGAGAGAAATGAAGAGAGGTGGGGAAGACAGAGAGGGGGAGAGAAAGACAGACATTTGCAGACCTGCTTCACCATCTGTGAAGCAACCCCCCACAGGTGGGGAGCTGGTGGCTCAAACCAGGATCCTTCAGCCAGACTTTGAGCTTTGTGCCATGTGCGCTTAATCTGCTGAGCTACCGCCTGTCCCCCCTCCCCCAGTTTACATTTTAACTGAAGAGTCAAGAGTGATCTTATGGGCCCCTATAGGGCTTTGCCCTCAATGTGGATCAACAATGGTAGAGACTGCCCCATTCTCCAAAGGGAGGTTGGACCAAAATCCTCTACCACTCGAGGAAGGTGGATCTGGCAATGGGTGCAGCCTAGAACATTCCTAGCTATGACCACAGAATACAAGCTCAGGGATGCAGAGGTTACACAGGCTCCTGCACTGAATATAGGCCCCAGATCAAATCGATGGGGTTTACAGTTAGAGATATTTATATACATTTCCCAGATTTGGGAGCTACTCTCTTCTCTGACCCAGCTTTCTAGTCCTGTTTCCAACCCTGATACCATCTCCCGAGATAATACCTTTGGCCCACCTGCACATTAGCTGTCAGGCTCAGGCAAAAATTAGTAAAGTCGTGGGCCCCTTGGGAGATACCTAAAATAGACCTACTAGCTTTTTCCACAGTGGAAACCCCAAATCTCATCTGTTATAGTCTTGCCTTTAGGTTCCAGATTATTAAGCAATTTGTTCTGCTTTGTATCTTAATACTTTTTCAGACACCAAGTTGTAGATGGAGAGATGTTTTCAGAAACCAAGTTGCAGATGATGCCAACCTGACCCCCCACCCCAGGAAGATGACCTCACCAATGTACCCTGGAACCCCATCTCTCAGGAGCCCTGCCCCTGTAGAGAAAGACAGAAACAGGTTGGGAGTATGGATCGACCTGCCAATGCCCATGTTCAGCAAAGAAGCAATTATAGAAGTCAGACCTTCCACCTTCTGCACCCCATAATGATCCTGGGTACATGCTCCCAGAGGGATAAAGAATAGGAAAACTTCCAGTGAAGGGAATGGAATATGGAAATCCGGTGGTGGGTCATGTGTGGAATTTTACCCCTTTTATCCTATGGTTTTGTCAATATTTTCTATTTTTATTTTATAAATAAAGGAATGAGTTTACTCAATCACAACACCACTAAAAATAACTATTATCCTGATTGATTTTTACCATTGTAATGTTAATATGTGCTCATTATTGGAAGCTGTTGGAGAATGGCAAAAGATAGGAAGGACATTACCCATGATTTTACTTTTCTCCTGCTAGCATTTTGTTTAGTACAGTGTTTGCATTTTCTTCTCAGTTAATTATTAATGGTTCTGTTTGATTTTTACCAGAGCACTATTCAGCTCTGGCTTATGGTAGCTTATGGGGATTGAAACTGGGTCTTTGAAGCCTCAGGCATGAGAGTCTGTTTGCATAACCATTGTGCTATCTCTCCCACCACTCAGTTAATTGTTTATGAATTAAACAGTAAGCTGGGTGCTGGCCTGGGTACTCTCAGGAGAACACACTGTTGGAGCAGACTTGGGTCTACACCTGAAGATACTTCTGGGGAAAGCAGACCCCTACATAGGCTTCAGTAGGCTTCAGAGGCAGAGAAGCACCTGATTGATTGATTGATTGATTGATTGACTGACTGACTGACTGACTGGACAGGACAAAGAGACACTGAGAGGAAAAGGGGAGAAAGAGGTTAACTGCAGCACGGGTTCACCACTCATGAAGCTTCTCCTCTACAGGTGGGGACCAGAGACTTGAACCTGATCCCTTTGCATGATAATATGTATACTCAATCAGATGTGCCATTTCCCAGCCCTTGAAACACCTAGTTTCAGATGCACTTACTCGATACCAGGCCCTGGGTGCATCAAGTGTCTCCAAGCCTCAGTTTACACATCTGTTAACTAGACCCAATAGCAGTACCTGCCTCATTCATTCACAGGAGTCCAAGTTTGTACAATGCTTATCACAGCACTGAAAAAATCCAATGATTACAGCCATTAGAGGTCTGATTCAAGGCTGGAGAGATAGCATAATGGTTCTGCAAAAGGACTTCCATGCCTGGCCCCAGATGTCCCAGGTTCAATCCCTAGCATTACCATAAGGCAGAGCTGAACAGTTCTTTTATTAAAAAAGAAGAAAATGGGGGGGTGGTTTGGGCAGTAGCGCATCGGGTTAAGTGCACACAGCGCTAAGTGCAAGGACCAGCCTAAGGATCCTGGTTCGCCCTAAGCTCCCTACCTGCAAGGGAGTTGCCTCACAAGCAGTGAAGCAGGTCTGCAGGTGTCTATCTTCCCCTCCTTTCTTGATTTCTCTCTGTCCTAGCCAACAACAACAGCATTAACAACAACAACAAGGGCAACAAAAATGGGGAAAATCTCCAGGAGCAGTGAGCAGTGGATTTGTAGTTCAGGAACCAATTTCCAGCAATAACCCTGGAGGCAAAAAAAAAAAAAAGTTTAATTTAGAGGTAAGAGAGATGGGAGCAGACCAAAGACCACAAGCACCCAGAAAAGAAAGGCTATCCCTCTCGAAACCATTTCCAGTGCAGCCTTAGAGGTGGTCTCAGTGGACAAAGTTTTAAATGCTTGGGCAGAAGGTCTGAATTCAATCCCCAGCATTGTATGTGCTAGAGTAATGCTCTAGTTCACTCACTCTTCCACCCTCTCATAAATAAATAAATCTTCAAAAGACTCATTCTGAACCAACTTACTACTAGAATGAAATCATATTTGAAAGTTCTACCCCCCTGCTCCTTTCTGGAAGCCTGGGTATCTTGCCTATTTAACCTCTGTGTCTTTGCCCTGCTCTTCATGAGGAAGGTGTGTCAGGTTTTCTCGAGAAGCAGACCAGGGATCAATCTTCAATCTTCTAACTTAATGAGCTGCTCAGCTTCAGGCTCACCTCTGCTCCACAGCTGCTTCCTCCACTTCAGCAAGACAGTCTTCTGGGCAATCCGGCCTGGCCTGGCTGTCACCCCTTGCCCCGTCTAGTTACATGACCCTTCCAGGCATGTGGGCTTCCTCAGCTCACACTAATAACCACCATCAGAGAAGAAAGTCAGGCCCCAAAGGCCTGGAGTGGCCAGTGGGGGAACTGCTGTAACAGTCCAGAAATAAAGGACCACCAGGAGAATTAGTACCCTACACACAACTCACGCTTTGCCCTTGGGCCACAGGCCTCCACAGGAGGTGGCTGTCGGGATGTCAGGACCTTTCTCACTCTGGGTACCACTATAGTGCCCCCAACTTGTATTGGTGGGTCTCAACAAAACTCAGGAGGGGACCCCTGATGGAAAATGAGGTCCTTTCAATCTGAACATTGTAGCAAAGGGAATTGAGAATGTCAGTGCTTCTCCCTCTCCACTCTCTTTCTTATTTGTAGATATAATATGGTTTTTGTTTTTATCAGAGCACTGCTCAACTTTGGCTTATGGTGGTGCTAGGAATTGAACCTAAGACCTTTGATGCCTCAGACATGAAAGGTGTGTTTGCATAACCATTATGCTATCTCCCCAGCCCCAATATAATTTTTTTATTATCTTTATTTATTTATTGAATAGAGACAGTCAAATCAAGAGGGTAGGGAGGGATAGAAGGTGAGAGACAGAGAGACACCTGCAGCACTGCTTCACCACTTGTGAAGCTTTCACCCTGCAGGTGGGGACTGAGGACTCGAACCTGGGTCTTTGCATATTGTAACATGTGCACTCAACCAGGTGCGCCACCAGCTGGCCCCCAATATAATTTTTTCATTTGCTTATTTATTTTGCCTCCAGGGTTATCACTGGAGCTCAGTGCCAACACTATGAACCCACTGCTCTTGGTGGCCATTTCTTCCATTTAATTGGATAGGGCAGAGAAATTGAGAGGGGAGAAAGATGGGACACCTGCAGACCTGCTTCAGAGTTCATGAAGTGAACCCCCTGCAAATGGAGAGCTGGAGACTTGAACTTGGATCCTTGAATGGGTCCTTATACTTAGGACTATTTGTGCTTAACTGGTTACACCACCACCTGCCCCCTAACTTTTTTTTAACTTTTTTTTTTAAGATTTTATTTACGAGAAAGATAGGAGGAGAGAGAAAGAACCAGACATCACTCTGGCACATGTGCTTCCAGAGATCAAACTTGGGACCTCATGCTTGAGAGTCCAAAGCTTTACTACTGCAACACTTCTCGGATCATGCCCCCTAATTTTTTTATTATTTAAACAAATTAAGTATAAAATCATCTTTTATCACTGAGGGCAAGTCATAATCCTGTGATTCTGAAAGGCACATACTAGAAATAGAATAGAAGCCCATTCAGATCTGGATGAAGCCTCTTCTCTCAAAGAACAGAACTGGATAAGCCTTCATCTCTGTCCCCCTTAGTTAGTGGGGAGCTCTCTGAGCATTCCGGCAGCACCTTCTCCAGAAAGGGAACATGTGTTCCTCCAGAAGCAATAAACCTCGTCACCACACCCTCCAGGAGAAGCCAGGTATTCACCTCTAGCAGCGAAGCTATCATCTGCTGCTTGAAGGATCAACAAAGCTTACAAATCACTTAACACATACAAGGAACAAGACCCAAAGACGCTAAGGATTTTTATCTACAACCACTGAGCAGTATTCTACTTGTAGATTAAGAAACCCTAGTTTGGCACATGACTACCTATAATTTTCATGGTTCAAAATACAGGACTAGACACAAATAAATATACCTATCCTGAAAAAACCCATAGTGGACTGTCATTTTTTTTTTTTTTTAGTCTGTAGAGAGACCAGTTTAAGTGTATATATTACCCTGCAGGTTCAAGCCTCCAGTCCCCACCTGCAAGAGAGAAGCTTCACAAGTGGAGAAGCAGTGCAACAAGTGTCTCTTCCTCTCCCTTTATGTCTCCCCTTTCCTTCTCAATTTCTTTTTTTAAAAAAATTTTAGGGAGTCGGGCAGTAGCACAATGGGTTAAGCGCAGGTGGCGCAAAGCACAAGGACCAGTGTAAGAATCCTAGTTCGAGCCCCCAGCTCCCCACCTGCAGGAGAGTCACTTCACAAGCAGTGAAACAAGTCTGCGGGTGTCTATCTTTCTTTCCCCCTCTCTGTCTTCCCCTCATCTCTCCATTTCTCTCTGTCCTATCCAACAACAATGACATCAATAACAACAATAATAACTACAACAATAAGACAAGGGCAACAAAAGGAAATAAATAAACAGTGACAAAGCAAAAAATTAAATTTAGGGAGTCGGGCAGTAGCACAACGGGTTAAGCGCACATGGCACGAAGCACAAGGACCGCATAAGAATCCCGGTTCGAGCCCCAGGCTCCCCACCTGCAGGGGAGTCGCTTCACAAGCGGTGAAGCAGGTCAGCAGGTGTCTATCTTTCTCTCCCTCTCTCTGTCTTCCCCTTCTATCTCCATTTCTCTCTGTCCTATCCAACAACAATGACAGCAGGAATTACAACAATAAAAAACAGCAAGGACAACAAAAGGGAATAAATAAATCATTTTTAAAATTTAATACCTTTATTTATTTATTGGGTAGAGACAGTCAGAAATCGAGAGGGAAGGGGGAGGTAGAGAGGAAGAGAGACAGAGAGACACCTGCAGCACTGCTTCACCACTCACAAAGCTTTCCCCTGCCTGCAGGTGGGGACTGGGAGTTTGAGCCCAGGTCCTTGTGCTTTGTAACATGTGCACTTAACCAGCTGCCCACCACCCGGCCCCCCTCAACTTCTCTCTTTATCCAATAAGTATATTAAGCATTTAAAAAATGTCTGTAGAGTGAAATTTTATCTAACATCTTAACATTCCACTCATGCCAGTTAGAACATTAGCACAGGACTGGCAAAATAGCTTAATTGGGTAGTGAGCTACTTTGCAATGTGCGTGACCCAGGTTCAAGTTTTGGTGCTGTGGCTTTGCTTTTGTTTGTTTTATTTTGATTGCCACCAGAGTTACTGGTTGGGCTCAGTACTCACACGACAAATCTACTGCTCCTGGTGGTCATTTCCCAACCACCACCACCACCCTTTTTTTCTTTCTTTTTTTATTTGATAAGACAGAGAGAGATTGCAAGGGAAGGGGGAGATAGAGAGAGAAAATGATGGAGAGACGCCTGCAACACTGCTTAACCTCTCGTGAAGCTTCCCCCTTACAGGTGCGGAGCAAGGGCTTGAACCAAGGCTCTATATATCACGTGTGTGCGTAGTGGGTATGCTACCATCTATCTTCTGATAATCATGAAAAATATATATCTGTAGAGCAAAATTCCATCTAACACCTTAGTATCTTACTCATGCCATTTAGGGAATTAGCATATGAAGGTGGTAAAACAGCTCACTTGGTGTGCGTTGCTTTGCCAAGTGCACAGCCCAAGTTCAAATCCTGCCCTCACCTTGCTGAAGGAAGCTTCAGTGCTGTGGTCTTTTTCACTCTCTCCCTCTCTACTTCTCTGTCAAGACTGGTAATAATAATAATAATAATAATAATAATAATAATAATAATAATAGTGAATTAGCATATGGATATATCTGTTCACCAAATCAATCACAGATATTCTTCCAGACTGAAGACCAAGACCAAAGGCCACAGTGCGCACACCATCTCCTGCTTTAGCCACTGCCAGTGCCAGTGTCCATCAGTGCAGACTTAGTCTATATCCTCAGATCCATTACCTTGACCATAAAGTACAGCATGAAAAAAAAAAAAAAAAGCAACACAGGGTGGAGGTAGAAAGCATACTGGTTATACAAAGAGACTCTCATGCCTGAAGCTCTGAAGTCCCAGGTTCAATCCTCCATACCACCATAAGCCAGAGGTGAGCAGTGCTCTGGTCTAAAAAAAAAAAAAATGCTACAGCAGGGTCTGGAGTGAGGGTTCCCCTTTAGTTTTTTACACATCCCATAACCAAATTTTTTTCACATCAAAATGTGCCACACATGGGCTGACAGCAGAACAGAACATGAAAAAAAAAAAAAAAAAAAGGGACCTGAGAAATGTGAGGCCCTACGGTTGCCATACCAACACTCTACAATGCCAAACAAGCGTCTCCAAGGTCCAGAAGCAAGTTGGCTGGCTTGAATAGGCCAGACACTGTGAAGGCAGAGCTGCCTCCTGGCCCAGGCTCCTGCACAGACCTTCCCTTGCACAGTCCAGCTCTCTGGTTTCCTCCAGGGAGTGGTGATGATGCCTGTCTGAATGTTCTCAGTCTCTGTCAGCAGGCCTGGCCACATCATTGCTGAAGAATCTGGAAATCCACATGCAGCGTCCCAGCCCAAGGAGACAGAGATGTGTTTTTGGAAACAGTCAGAAGACCAGTTAGAGGTTAAGCACAGATTTTAAAAGACAAAGCAGATCCTCAGTGAGACCTGCCCCTTTCAAGTTCAACAATAGTTCCAGCTCTTGGAGAAGTGAATACACACTTGCCTACCACCTTCCTTTCCAGTCAAGTTGATAGTGGGAATAAAAGATGAGGGGGATGTAAAGCTTGGACTACTAACTGCTGTCAGAGATGGAGAAAAAAATTATGAAGTGTTGCTCGGAGCCTCAATATGAAGCTGGAA
This sequence comes from Erinaceus europaeus, assembly GCF_950295315.1. Classification (NCBI taxonomy): domain Eukaryota; kingdom Metazoa; phylum Chordata; class Mammalia; order Eulipotyphla; family Erinaceidae; genus Erinaceus; species Erinaceus europaeus. The sequence continues at coordinate 23,460,826 of NC_080177.1, forward strand.
GAAGCCTCTAACATAGTCCTTGCAGACAGATAACATTCAGCTGAAAAAGCAGGGCATGTGGCTGAGAATCTCATTAACATGAAATATCAGGAAGCTACAAATGTAAGGTAAGGGGATGTGCAGAGTGCTTTATGTGACTGCAGGCTATGGAACAGAGGCCCAGGGCTAACCCTGAAAAACAGAGAGGGGTCTGACTGCTGAGTGGCTGAGAAAACCCTGTGGTCTTCATCACTGGAACGTCCACTCTCTCTCATCCACCTCCAACCCCTGACTCCCTGTTATCTCAGATATTTCTAGCACTGAAGCTATCATCTGCTCCTTAAAGAATCAACAAGCTTTATAGATGTCTAGCACATAAAGTAACCAAGACTTAATCAGACTTAGCTTCTAGTTCACAGTATTTTCTTTTCTTTAGAGAGAGAGAGAGAAAGAGAGAGAGAGCACAGCACCAGAAACTTCCGTCAATATGGAGGGGCTCTAACCTGGATTACACATAGGGCAAAACAACACACTATCCAAGTGAGCTATCTTACCAGCCCTCACAGCCATTTCTAATTGGCAGCAGGCCACACCTTATAGCAACAAGGAAAGGACTTTCCAGCCCCCCCCCCATGAACTTCAACTTCCACCACCCCTCCAAAATGAGTGAATGTCCCAGGCTCAGGAGATGGTGACTGTAAGTAGAGCGTGAGGCCCAAGGTTCCATCCCTGCCATCAAGTGACAGAGTGATACTCTGGTTCTGTCTCCCTCAAACAAATAAATGGAAAAAATGGCCTCCAAGAGCAGTGGATTTGTAGTGCAGGCACAGAGCCCCAGTGATAACCCTGGAGGCAAAAGAGAAAAAAAGAAAAAAGAAAAGAAAAAGAAAGGTTTCCCTAAATTTCAAATGTTAAACTTAAAAATGTATTATATGGGGCTGGGCGGTAGTGCAGTGGGTTAAGTGCACATGGCACAAAGTGCAAGGACCAGAGTAAGGATCCCAGTTCGAGCCCCCTCTACAGGAGGGTCACTTCACAAGCAGTGAAGCAGATCTGCAGGTGTCTATCTTTCTCTCCCCCTCTCTGTCTTCCCCTCCTCTCTCCATTTCTCTCTGCCCTATCCAACAACAACATTAATAACAACAAAAATAATAATCACAAAAATTTTAAAAAGGACAACAAAAGGGGGAAAATGGCCTCCAGGAGCAGTAGATTTGTGGTACAGGCACTGAGTCCCAGCAATAACCCTGGAGGCATAAAAAAGTAATATATATATATTACTTTATATATATTTGAATATATATATATATATATATATATATATATATATATATATACACATATCAGCTCTGGCTTATGTTGGTGTCAGGAGTTGAATCTGGGACCTTGGAGTCTCAGGCAGAAAAATCTGGTGCATAAACAGCTTCCCAGATCAGTAAATAAGTTGTTATTCTTAAAGTTTTTTTTAATTAGGTGCTTATTAAAAAATGAGTGCCCCAGACACCCAGTCATACCCCCCTCCACAGCACTAGTGGGGCTGGGAAGCTCTCAGCCTTAGAGTAGCCTTCCTAGCTTCTTTGAGAAGCAGAAGGGAGGCTCTCGAGCAAAGTCAGGGTGTAAAAGTCTAAAACCAGTCTAAAACAGAAGCAAATGTGGATCCAGACAAAGCTGGGAGCAGCAGTTTCCTTGTGTTCTCTTTCCCTCCCATCTCCTCCTCTCACACCCCCATTCCACCTCTGGGGCCCCTCCCCTTCCAGCTCAGACCTCCCTCCCATCGCGTTACCCACAGAGAAGGACAGAACATCTGGCCAGCCTGCCTCTCCCCTGCAGATTCCAAGCTGGCCTAAGCTGAACAGTGCGGGTGTTCTCAGGGTGTAAGACAGGGCAGCTCTGAGAAGCTCCTGGTGTGGACGCTCCCTGAGGTCTGGGCCAATACTGGTTTGGCCAGTCTCGCTCCTGTTTGTCAGTCCAACCAGCTCCCAGCACTCAGTCTTTACACTGGAGGCTTTTCCCTCTGTGATATTCTAATAGCCACATATGCTTTGGAAACGGTGTCCTAGTGACAGGGTACCTCAGCCCAGAAAAGAGCTCTTCTAAGCTGGTTCTGGTCCCAGAGTTCAAGCAGGTAGAGGTCTGGAAAAGGGGGCGCAGTGGACTGGAAGAGGGGTGGGGGTGGGCACAGACGCCAGGGTCGCCTCAAACAAAGCTGAAAACTACTATTCCTTTGCTGTGGGCTTCACTTCTTCCCAAGGGGGAAAGAAGACTGGATTTTGGCGCAAGCTGGTAACATGAGAGCACCTCCACACTGGCAACTCCCCGCCCCCCACCCCATATTCCTGGGACTCAGCTGCCTTTGCAGGAAGACCTCAGATTTCACACCACGCAAGCCTCTGCTCTCCTGACCCTGCGCCTCCCCCCAGGAGCTCCTGTCCCTTCCTTCCCTGGCCTAGATCTTCTCAAATTAGAACAAACACCCACCCTGGCCCCTCAGGGCCCCCGCGCGTTGACCAGGGCACCGCCACCGAAGCGCGCCGGACGGGGCCCAGAGCCTTCCACCCGCCTCAACAGGTGTCCCGGCCACACCGAGCTGTCACCAGGGGCCAGCGGAGGCGGCCACAGGGACGCCCCCTGCAGGACAGCGGGGGCTCCGCAGCGGGAGCCCAGGACCCAGTTCAGCCGAGGGGCCCCTACAGCTGCGCCGAGGCCCCGGGAAGCTTCCTCGCCTTTGTTTCTCCGCTCGCTCGGACCCGGCGCAGCTGAGTCGGTGAAGATGCATCTCCCAGCCCGGGCGGGGTGGGAGCCGCGCACCGGACAGGACCTTGTCCCGACGCGGAGAACCCCGAGCTGGGGGTAGGGAGCTCGTAGGAAGTCCTCGGTGCCGACGAAGCTTCAAGTTGGCACGGGCTTAAACGGGGGCGGGAAGCCTGGCACAGTCCCAGGAACCGTGCCTTACCCGGTACCCCCATTCCCTGTCCTCAGTCCCCAGGAAACTGGAGAGGGATGCGCCCCGCCGCCACGAGCTCAGCCACGCGCCGCTCCCACTGCCGGCGGCCCAGAAAGGACAGCTCCCGACCTCCGACCCCGTCTCGGACCCCCTGGCCCCCAGCCTCCGGACCCTGCACCCCTGACCCCCACGTCTGACACCCGACCCCTGCCCCGGACCCAGATCCCCTGTCCCGGACCCCAGACCCCAGACCCCGGATCCTGCCCCCATATCCCGGTCCTCGGTCCCCCGATCCGGTCCCTCGGCCCCACCAACCCCAGGACCTTCGTAACTCCGCACCTCGGCCCCCAGCCTCGGCCATGGTGCTCTGAGCCGCCAAGATCCCGGTGGAGCGCGCACGGCGGGCCCCCCAAACTTGCAACACTTTCTCCCAGCCCCCACCCCGCTGTCACCCTCCCTTCGCCAGGCGCCCGGGCCCCGCGCGCCCGCCCGCCCGCCGAGGTTCCCATAACAACGGGCAGGAATGCTCCCCGCGGATACAAAGCCGGCCGGGGCGTCGCGGCGAGCGGTCTTGGAGCCCCCCGGGCCGGGCCCGGCACCCCGCACCCCGCACCCCGCACCCGGCGGGGCTGGACGCAGCGGCTCCCCCGCCCGCAGGGCGCACTCACTATGAGCGGGATGGTGCGGTCCTCGCGTGGCGACTCCGGTCTCCCGCCGGCCCGCTGGGCGCCCCGGGCGCCGGGGGATGCTGCGTGGGCTCGGTTGTCCTGCCATAAGTAGTAGAAAGTGCCCAGGATCCAGGCGACCGTCAGGATGGCGATGGCATTCGCGCGGATCTTCCTCATGGCGGCCCCGCGGGGGTGCGGGGAGCGGGCTGCGGGGAGCGGGGCGGGGGGCTCGGCCCCGGCAGTGCGCTCGCCTCGCCGGCGGCTCGGTCCTGCGGAGACTGGAGAGGGGTGGGGGCTGGGGCGGCGGGAGACGGCGGCGCCGAGCGGTCCTCACGGTCCTAATGCCCTTCAGCCCCGAGCGCGCGTCCTTCGGGCGCCCATTCATTCCCCTCCGAGCGCGCCCGGCCCGGCCCAGGAGAAAGAGCCGCTGGGGGGTGGTGGAGGGCGCGGGCCGAGGCCTGGAGGGGCCCGCGCCCACGGCGAAATGGCGCCAGGCCAGCGCCGCCCTGGGCCCGCAGCGCAGCGACCCCGCGCCCCGAGGCTGCTCCGCCGCCCCCGCCCGGCCCTGGCCCCGACTGACTCACTCACCCGGGACGCGCCGCCCGCCCGCAGCCGCAGCGCGGGGCTGATCTCAGCCGGCCGGGAGGTGCGCGGGCCGAGTCCTCGGCAGGGGTGAGGAGATGGGGGGACGGCAAGACGAGAGGAGGCTCTGAGTTCTCCCCGGAATCCTAAGCACCCCAGGGTTCCGAGCCGCCCCAAGGCCCACCCCCCAGGAGGGCCCGGCTGCAAGTTGGTGCACCTGACATTGAGGAGCGACACCGCCTCACCCTCAGTGAGAGGCAACGGGGGTACCCCCACCCCTCGGCTACCACTGGCCTAGGGCTCCCCGCTTTCACCATGCGCCCTTGACTCCCGCCTCCTGTCCCCTCCAACCCCCCCCCCCCCCCCGACAATCCTAAGGTGTCTGCGTTTGCACCCGAGAGGAGGGAGGTCAAAGAGGCCGCCAGCGCCACCCAAGGCCACGCGACCAATTAATTAGTGGGCAGAGCCCGCGCTAGAAGCCTTTTCTCCTCCTGACACTTTTTTGACAAAGTGCAAAGGATGGCAGTGGGAAATACATGGGGGCGGAGAGAGAGAGGGAGAGAGAGAGAGATCCCATCTGTAAAGGCACTGAGAATCCAGGGTGAACCACTCTCACTCGGCACGGAAGACAAAGGGTGGGGGCCCAAGTGAGTGCTGGGAGAATCGGACAGAGAACACCACTCAGTGGAAATCAGCACACCCAGTGGGGATCGCAAAGCTGCAGAGGGCCAGCCCTTTCCTCCAAGCCTCTCTGGTCTGGTATGGTCTGGTCTGGTCTGGTCTGGTCTGGTCTGGTCTGGTCTGCAGTAAAGGCAGGCAATGTTTGAACAGGTGGAGAAACCTACTGTCCAGCCAGGTTCCCTCAGTCCTGCACAGATCCCAACCAGTGGAAGAGCGGGGAATCTTGCTCAGTGGGAATCAAACCACAGCTGGCAGTCAGAATAATGAGTATGAAGTCAAGAATGGACACTTCTGAGCCCGGTGGTGATGTCCTTGGCAGAGCACACACCTTGGTAACGAGACCAGGTTCAAGAACCCAGTCCCCACCTGCAGAGGGTAGCTTTGTTAGTGCAGAAGCAGTGCTGCCGGTGTCTTTCTCCTTCTTACAAAGAAGGAAAAGGAGAAGGAGGAGGAGGAGGAGGAGGAGGAGGAGGAGGAGGAGGAGGAGGAGGAGGAGGAGGAGAAGAAGAAGAAGAAGAAGAAGAAGAAGAAGAAGAAGAAGAAGAAGAAGAAGAAGAAGAAGAAAGAAGAAAGATTGGACACTCCACAGAGGCTGAGCCTGCCTGGGGTCTGCTGCTTTTCACAGCACTGCTAACTAGTCCTCTGAACATTCCCTCAGGGCAGTACTTCTGGAAGTCCCCCTCACCACACAGGCCCTGAAAGGGTGGGCCTACTGGGTCCTGGAGTACTTACCGAGGCTGGATTTTACATGTTGAGTCTCGCCTTACCTTTCCCAAATATGCTACAGGTTAAGAGGGTTTTTTTTTACAATTGAAACAGGTCAAAAATGTAGTCATGTCACTTCCCTGATATGAGGCAGATGCAGCATTTGAATTCAGGTTGTCCAACTCTGGGGCCACATCCTCTCTCTCCCTTCTGCTATCCACCCCACCCCCAAAGCCCCTTCATCTGGTGCACAGTTGTAGAGTCCCCTAGGGACACAGCACCCTCTACCAGCTGCCCTGAGTGCTGGGCTCATGACTATATATATATATCTTTTGTTGCCGTTGTTTTTTATTGTTGTTGTTGTCATTGTTGGATAGGACAGAGAGAAGAGGGGAAGACAGAGAGGGGGAGAGAAAGACACCTGCAGATCTGCTTCACCACCTGTGAAGCGACTCCCCTACAGATGGGGAGCCTGGGGCTTGAACCAGGATCCTTACGCGGGTCCTTGCGCTGCGCTTTGCGCCACCTGTGCTTAAACCGCTGCGCTACTGCTACTCCCGGGTTCATGACTTTCTAAGGGAAGAGCCTGAGAACAATGGAGTCACCTTTTTGTTTCTCTCCTTTTACAGAAGAAATCACAGAGGCTCAGGCAGGGCTGTGAGGACCCTGCATACAGAACTCCGGACCTTCCTGAAGCCTGAGCTTGCATGGCCTGCACCCAGACACTAGCACTGAAAATAAACTTCAGTTTGGCCCCTCCCACCACCACCCCCTTACCTGCTGCGTGATTGGCAGATGGGCCAGACTCCAGATTGTGGCTGCTCTAGAGATAACGTGAGATGTGGCATGGCAGCTGGCACCTGTTAGGGGAACAGTGAACTGTGGCTATTATTATCACTCTTGTTGTTTGTGAAGTTCAGTGCATGTTAGGCAACACTGAGTCTCTGAGGTGTTACTTTATACTCTGGTTCTGTTGGAATCCATTCCTAGCTTTAGAGAAGAAACAATGCTTACTGTCATCTCTCAACACTGAAATCTTGGAGAAGGCTGAGGTTGTAGCTTTCCTCTAATTTGGATTTAGAATTGGGAAGAGGGAGTCGGGCGGTAGCATAGCGGATTAAGCGCAGGTCGTGCAAAGCGCAAGGACCCCGGTTCGAGCCCCCAGCACCCTACCTGCAGGGGAGTCGCTTCACAGGTGGTGAAGCAGGTCTGCAGGTGTCTATCTTTCTCTCCCCCTCTCTGTCTTCCCCTCCTCTCTCCATTTCTCTCTATCCAACGACGACATCAGTAACAACAATAATAACTGCAACAACAATAAGAAGACAACAGGGGCAACAAAAGGAAAAATAAATAAAATAAAATAAAATAAAAAAGAATTGGGAAGAAAGACCTTGAGCAGTGGAGCCTGGAGATCACATACTGGTCATTATGCAGATGACTTTCATGTCTGAAGCTCTAGGTGTCAGTTCTCCTTTGTTCTTTCTTTTGGAATATTTATTTATGTATGTATGTATTTACTAGAGCACTGCTCAACTCTGGCTTATGTTGATGCTGGAAATTTACCTCAGACCTGAAGCCCTTTTGCTGAACCACTGTGCTATCTCCCCCACCCAGGTCCCAAGTTCTCTCACTGCCTCTCACTGCCTCTGCCAGAGATGAACAATGATCTGGTTAAAAAATTAAATATTTTAATATTTATATTAAAATTTTAATATTTTAAATATTTTAATATTAAACATTTTAATATTTAATACATAGGCTATGCCTATGTATTAAAGGCTATACTGTAAACCAATATGTGGTCATGTTTTTGCATGTGCTGCTTCAATAAAGTGATTTATATACAATAAAAATAAATGAATTTTTTAAAAAGAAAAAAATTAAATATTGCAAAATAGATAGATAGTTATAGAAATAATAGTTAACCCATAGCTGTGACCTCAGGAGAACTATTGCAGTTTCCACTGGAGGAGATGGAACACAAAACTCTGGTGGTGGGAACAGTGTGAAATTATACCCCTGTTGTCTTATGGTTTTGTAAATCAATACTAAATCACTAATAAAAAAATAAAAATAGCTCTATTAATTTTTTTTAATTTAAAGACCAGGTAGCAACTGCTAGTTCCTGACTCTGCCAGTGTGCCTGTGACTTGAAGCATATCACTCACCAAACCACCACCCCTCCCCATGTCAAATTTCTGTCTGTCTGTCTGTCTGTCAAAGGAGCCTTGTGATCATCCATCCTGTCATCCCACCCAGACCCCCAAGGATGTTTATGGCAACTGGCTGTAAAGACTTAACACCATTCTGAGGACACACTCCTAGAGTAAGTGATTGTTGGGAGAGGTAGGGAAGCCTTTTGGGACAGAACTACCAGGGAGTGGTAATTTGGTGCGAGTGTGAAGCTTTTTAGCCCTGAGGAGTATGTGTTTGTGTGGGGGCAGACTGGTAGAAATACTGCTTAACCCAATTCCTCTGGCCCTCTGCTCATAGCACCACCTCTGTAGTCATCAAAAACATTCATTTATCCAGCCTCCTCCCTTCTGCCTAGTCCTGAGTTTGGAGTCTCCCACTAGTAGATTGAGATGATATCTTTGTAATTATTCTTATTATTTTGATAAAGAATTTGAGAAGGAAGGGGGGATAGAAAGGGAGTGAGAGGGGTGGGGAGACAGCACAATGGCTATGCAAAGAGACGTTCATGCCTGAGGCTCCAAGGTTCCAGGTTCAATCCTTAGCACCACCATAAGCCAGAGCTGAGCAGTGCTCTGGTCTCTCTCCCTTCTCTCTGTATCTCTCATTAAAATAAATAAAATATATATTTTTTAAAAAAGTATTCAGGGTGGACGGGCAGTAGTGCAGCGGGTTAAGCACACATGGCTCAAAGCACAAGGACCAGTGTAAGGATCCTGGTTTGAACTCCCGGCTCCCCACCTGCAGGGCGGTTGCTTCACAAGCAGCGAAGCAGGTCTGCAGGTGTCTGTCTTTCTCTCCCCTTCTCTATCTTCCTGTCCTCTCTCAATTTCTCTCTGTCCTATTCAACAACGACAGCAGTAACAACAATAACAACAACAAAAACAACAATAAACAGCAGAGGCAACAAAAGGGAAAAAATGGCCTCCAGGAGCAGTGGATTCATAGTCCAGGCACTGAGCCCAGCAATAACCCTGGAGACAAAAAAAAAAAAAAAAAAAAATTCAGTCCAGAATTGAAAAAAAAAATAGAAAAGGAATAAGAAAGAAAAACACCTGCAGGGAGTCAGGCGGTAGCGCAGCGGGTTAAGTGCACGTGGCGCAAAGCGCAAAGACTGGCGTAAGGATCCAGGTTTGAGCCCCCGGCTCCCCACCTGCAGGGGAGTTGCTTCACAGGTGGTGAAGCAGGTCTGCAGGTGTCTCTCTTGCTCTTTCCCTCTCTGTCTTCCCCTCCTTTCTCCATTTCTCTCTGTCCTATCCAAAAATGACATCAATAACAACTACAACAATAAACAACAAGAGCAACAAAAGGGAATAAATAAATTTAAAAAGAAAAAGAAAAAGAAAAACTCCTGCAGCACTGCTTCACCACTCATGAAAATTCCCAGAGCTGAGCAGTACTCTGAGAAAGAAAAAAAGAAAGAAGGGAAGAGAGAAATAAAGAGAGAAAGAAAGAGAGAGAGAGAGAGAAAGAAAGAAAGAAAGAAAGAAAGAAAGAAAGAAAGAAAGAAAGAAAGATGGTTTGGTGTATTGCACCAAAGCAAAGAACTATGGGAGTTGGGGTAGGGAAGTGAGTGTTCAGGTCCTGGAACATAAGGGCGGAGGAGGACCTAGAGGAGTTAAGAGTGTTAAGTGGAAAACTGAGAGATGTGACACATGTACCAACTACTGTATTTTACTGTTGACTGTCCCCTCAAGGGACACTAAAGGGAAACTAAATAAACAAATATTCTTAAAAAGTCAAACAATAAGACCTGGGGGAATTTCAATTGAGACCTGCAGTCCATTTCCATCGGGTACCCATAGGCAATGCCTATATTTTCCTTGAGAAGTGAACATTCCGTGTTCGGTATATATTTTGAAGCTCTCAGTAAGGGTGAAAAGTCTTCACTGACATGTCCTGAAATCTGAAATGCAATATCCTCTCCCTTACCACCCAAGATCACTGAAGAGGAAGAAAAGATTGTTAGGCAGCCTGGAAGGTGGTGAAGTGGATAGAGTGTTGGATTCTTAAGCATGAGGTCTCGAGCTCAATCCCCAGCATGGCCATGTGCTAAAGCGATGCTCTGGTTCTCTCTCTTTCATTATGAAATAAATGGGGGGAGGGGGTGTCCATGAGTAGTGGTGCACCTGGTTGAGCGAACATGTCACAAATTCCAATCTAGATTCAAATGTAGGGTCCCCACTAGTAGGGGGGAGGCTTCGCAAGCAGTGAAGTAGGACTGTAGGTATCTCTCTCGCCCTATCTCCCTCTTTCCTATGGATTTCTGTCTCTATCCAATTAAAAAAAAATTAAAGAAAAAGAAAACGCTGCTAATGCAGGAGGTGTATAACATCAGGTCTATGCTGCCTGGAAGCTTCTTGTCCCAAAGCACCTGAAGATTTTTACGGGCAGAATTTATAGTCTTCTGTGCCCCTTTTCACTGAAGCCACCCTCTGAAGCCATCAAAAAGCCCATCAATCTGACTTGAGCACTGAAATTGTTCACAATGTCTGGAGTTGATGGCAAAGCAGAGAGAAGAAATGAAATTATCCTGCCATTTTGCTAGCAAATAAATCTTGGGGGTGCGTCCTCCACTGGATGGTGTGAATAATCAGGGCCGCCAGTGCTCAGGAGACAGCGGCACAAAGTTCCCTGGTGATAGCCAGGTCTGCTCCACTTTCCTTAGTAAGGACACCTGCTCCATGACAAGCTGTCCTCTCCCTCCTGCCCTGTCTCTGTCTCCTGCTCACGACAGCAGGGCCTGTGGGGTGCAGGTTCTTCAGCAGAGGGAAGTACAAGTGCTGGCTCTTACAGCCTGTCTGGCTCAGCAGGACAGATGGACGACACACTCCAACTGCTGCTTCTGTCTTCTGCTGAGTGAGAGTGTGTGTGTGTGTGTGTGTGTGTGTGTGTGTGTGTGTGTGTTGAGCATGGGCACACATGCACATTAATTTCCTTTTTTCTTTCATTTTTATTTTACCCAAGCACTGCTCAGCTCTGGCTTATAGTGGTGTGGGGGATTGAACCTGAGAATCCTCAAGTATGAGGACCTCTTTGCATAATTCTTATGTGCTGTCTCTCTCTCAATATGTACATACATATATATCTATATTAAATATTTATTCTCTTTTGTTGTAGTTATTATTATTGTTAATGATGTCATCGTTGTTGGATAGGACAGAGAGAAATGGAGAGAGGAGGGAAAGATAGAGAGGGGGAGAGAGATATATACATCTGCAGACCTGCTTCACTGCTTGTGAAGCAACTCCCCTGCCAGTGGGGAGCTGGGAGCTTGAACCAGGATCCTTATGCCTGTCCTTGTGCTTAACCCGCTGCACTACCACCCGACATATATATTTTTTATTTTTATTTGTATTTTTTTTGAGAGGGCGACCAGAGCACTGCTCAGCTCCAGCTTATGTTGGTGATAGGAGCTGCACCTTGGAACCATGGAACCTCAGTCATGAAAGTCTTTTGTAGAACCACTATGCTGTCTCCCCAGCCCTTTTTTCTTATCATGATGAATTTCATTTTTAATAAACTAATGAGAGAGATATGAAGAAAGAAAGAGTATGAGAACCAGGGCATCACTCTGGCACATTCACTGCGTGGGATCAAACTCTGGACCTCACGCTTGAGAGTCCAGCACTTTATCCACTGTGCTACCTACCTCCCATTCACACACACTAATTAAAAAAAAAATTATTCATTTATTGGATAGGCCGCCAGAAATCAAGAAGAAGGAGGAGATAGAGAGGGAGAGAGACACACCTGTAGACCTGCTTTATCACTCAACAAGCTTTCGCCCTGCAGATGGTAACTGGGGACTTGAACCTGGATCCTTGAGCATTCTTTTTTTAAAAAATACTTATTTCCTTTTGTTGCTCTTGTTTTTTCATTGTTGTAGTTATTATTGTTGATGTCATCATTGTTGGATAGGACAGAGAGATGCAGAGAGGATGGGAAGATAGAGAGGGAGAAAGTTAGACACCTGTAGACTTGCTTCAATGTTTGTGAAGCGACTCACCTGCAGGTGGTGAGCTGGGGGCTCGAACCCGGATGCTTACACCAGTCCTTGCACTTGGAGCCACCTGCGCTTAACCCACTGTGCTACCGCCAGACTCCTGTCCTTAAGCGTTCTAACATCTGTTCAACCAGGTGTGCCGCCACCCAGCCCTCACAATAATTTTCAATTAGGATATGACTTCAGGTATTTTCCTGATCTCTTTGCCTATACTGCATCCAATGGAGTACGTTCTTAAATCTATGTAAAATTATTTGTCTTTCTTTCTAGCTCACAATCATGTCTTCACAGAGGTCACTAGGAACAGATGGAGCATTTGCTATGTTCTCGGACAACAGGGGCAATTAGGAAGTGGGAGAGAGATCTGGGTTTGAATCCCAGGTGTAACACTAGCTGGCTTGCTAACCTTTAAAAAGTCACTTCTTGGGAGTCGGGCAGTAGCGCTGCGGGTTAATCGCAGGTGGCGCAAGGACTGGTGTTAAGGATCCTGGTTCGAGCCCCCGGCTCCCCACCTGCAGGGGAGTCGCTTCACAAGCGGTGAAGCAGGTCTGCGGGTGTCTACCTTTCTCTCTCCCTCTCTATCGTCCCCTTTTCTCTCTGTCCTAACAACGACAACATCAATAACAACAACAATAACTACAACAATAAAACAAGGGCAACAAAAGGGAATAAATATTTTTTTAAAAAGTCACTTCTTTGGGCCTCTTTAAAAAATATATATGGGGGAGTCGGGCTGTAGCGCAGCGGGTTAAGCGCAGGTGGCGCAAAGCACAAGGACCGGCATAAGGATCCCGGTTCAAACCCCGGCTCCCCACCTGCAGGGGAGTCGCTTCACTGGTGGTGAAGCAGGTCTGCAGATGTCTATCTTTCTCTCCTCCTCTCTGTCTTCCCCTCCTCTCTCCATTTCTCTCTGTCCTATCCAACAACGACAACAATAGTAACTACAACAATAAAACAACAAGGGCAACAAAAGGGAATAAATAAACATTTTTTTAAAAATTCTATCTTTAAAAAAAAAATATATATATATATATATATATATGGGGCCAGGTGGTAGCGCAGCGGGTTAAACGCACATGGTGCAAAGTGCAAGGACCGGCTTAGGGATCCTGGTTCCCCATATGCAGGGTGGTCGCTTCACAAACAGTGAAGCAGGTCTGCAGGTGTCTTTCTCTCCCCCTCTGTCTTCCCCTCCTCTCTCAATTTCTCTCTGTCCTATCCAACAACAACAGCAATAACAATAATAACCACAACGATAAACAACAAGAGCAACAAAAGGGAATAAATGGCCTCCAGGAGCAGTGGATTTGTAGTGCAGGCACCGAGCCCCAGCAATAACCCTGGAGGCAAAAAAGATATATATATATATATATATATATATATATATATGTAATTTACTTATTCATTGCCTAAAGGTAGAGAAAAGTCTATCAAACAAGGGGAGATAGTGAGAAAGATACCTGTAGCACTGCTTCATTTCTTGCAAAGCTTTCCCCCTGTAGGTGGGGACTCTAATTGTTTTTTTTGGGGGGGTGCTGATTTTTTTAAAATCTTTATTTGATAAAGACAGCCAGAAATTGAGAGGAAGGGGGAGATAGAGAGAGGAGACAGAGAGACACCTGCAGCACTGCTTCACTACTTGTGAAGCTTTCCCCTTTCAGGTGGGGACCAGAGGCCTGAACCCGGGTCCTTGCGCACTATAACATGTGCATTCAACCAGGTACACTACCACCCAGCCCCAAGACTGTAGGTGTATTTTTTTAATATTTATTTATTTATTCCCTTTTGTTGTCCTTGTTTTTTATTGTTGTAGTTACTATTGTTGTAGCTATTGATGTCATCACTGTTGGATAGGACAGAGAGAAATGGAGAGAGGAGGGGAAGACAGAGAGGGGGAGAGAAAGATAGACACCTGCAGACCTGCTTCACCACCTGTGAAGCAACTACCCTACAGGTGGGGAGCTGGGGGCTTGAAGCGGGATCCTTACCCCGTCCTTGCGCTTCGCGCCACGTGCACTTAACCAGCTGCACTACTGTCCACTCCTGGGACTGTAGTTTTTAACCCAGGTCCTTGCACATAACTAAGTACACCACCACCTGGCCCCCTTTAAACTTTTTTTAAATTATTATTTTAATTTATTCCCTTTTGTTGCCCTCGTTGTTTTTTATTGTTGCAGTTATTATTGATGTCATTATTGTTGGATAGGACAGAGAAATGGAGAGAGGAGGGGAAGACAGAGAGGGGGAGAGAAAGACAGACACCTGCAGACCTGCTTCACCGCCTGTGAAGTGACTCCCCTGCAGGTGGGGAGCCGGGGGCTTGAACCAGGATCCTTACACTGGTCCTTGTGCTTAACCTACTGCGCTACTGCCCGACTCCCTAAACTTTTTTTTAAGTTTTATCAATAAAAGAGAGAAACAAAGCATCACTTTGACATGTGCAATGCTGGGGACTGAACACGGGAACTCACGCTTGAGAGTCCAACAACTCTATCCACCGTGCTCCTTCCCAGTCCCTGGACTCATGTTTAAAATGGAGACAGACTCTTCCTGCAGAGGGGAGGCTTCACAAGCAGCAAAGTAGCTCTACAAGTGTCTGTCTTTCTCCCTCTCTATCTCCACCTCTCTTCTCAATTTCTGTTCTATCAAATAAAATATAAATAAATAAAAAATAGAATAAAATGGGGCAGGAGACAGCTCACTCCTGGAAACTATGTCCCATGTGAGAGCCCCACAGATAGTGAAGTAATGCTGTGGCGTATTCTCTCTCTCTTCGTGTCTCTCTCCTTTCTCCCCTAAAGGAACTAAAGACTGAAAGCATTGGGCCCAGGAGGCTGCTCAGTTGTGGTATCACACATGCACGAGGCCCGGAGTGGCATACCTTAATGACATGTAGATAAAATATAAAATGAGGACTTGGGCACAAAAGGCCTTGGAAGGTCCGTTTCTGGTGCTTTCATTTTTAGGGTTAAACCATTCCCTATCCCAGTGACATAGACCAACATTTTTTAAAAGTTATTTCATTTCTGGCTAGTATTACATACATACATAAAATATACATATACATACAACTTTAAATATTCCATATGATCAGGAATCTAGAAATGACTCGATTATAGCACATAAGGAGGAGTTAGAAGAATGAATAATCAACGGGCCCAGCTCAGGATGCCTCCAAGGAGCGGAGCTGGAGGCCAGGCTGGGAGACTTCACTTGTGTCCTTTGGCCCCTTTTATATGTTTTACCAAATGTATTTATTGCCTCCTCAGTTACATACAGTTTTTTTTTCATGTGTTTTTGTTTTTATTGTTGATTTTCTTCATTTTTATTGCCACCAGGGCTATTGCTGGTGCTCGGTGCCTGCATCACAAATCCACTGCTCCCAAAGGTCATTATTTTCCTCTCTTTTCTTTTCTTCCTTTCTATTTTTTTCTTCTGTTTTTCATTGGACAGGACAGAGAAATTGAGAGAGATGGGGAAGATAGAGAGGGAGAGAGAGAGAGACCTGCAGACTTGCTTCACTGCTCATGAAGCTTCCCCCATGCAGGTGGGCGTGGGGGCTTGCACTTACCTAACCAAGGATGCCACCACACAGCCCCCCAGTTATACTTTTTTTAAAAATATGAGAATTTTCCTTTCCCTTCCTCCTACTGCAGGCCTCTATACAGCTCAATTCCTAGGGAGCTGGCACCATACACTCCAAGCCACCCCTCAGCTCAGGTCCTGCCATCTGCCTTGCTTCCCTGGCTCCCTGTGTGCTGGTAGGGGTCCTGTGGGTACACACTGCTCACTGCCCAGGCCACTAGCTCTCCTGCTGGGCTTATGCTGGGACTTCAGGGTGGTTCAGCAAGGGGCTGGCTCTCACGGCTCCAACAGCGAGAAGGGCAGAGAACCTCAGAACCCATTCAAGAGGTAAAGTCTTAAATTCTCCAGACTTTTCAGTACCACCACTCCCCTTTTTTAAAAGGTTTATTTTATGAGAGAGAGGCGGGAGGGGGGGGTGGGAGAACCAGAACATCATTCTGGTACCAACAGTGCTGGGCTCTGAACTCAGTATCTCATATGTGAGAGTCCACCACTTTATCTACTGCTTCACTTCCTGGGACGCTGCCATTCCCTTTTAAAAATAGACTTTTATTTTATTTTTCTTTAATATTTTATTTATTTTTATTTTATATTAAAGATACAGAGAGAAAGACCAAAGCACTGTTCATCTCTGGCTTTTGGTGGTGCTGGGGATTGAACCAGAGACTTTACAGCTTTAGTCAGGCATGAGTGTTTTATATAACTATTATGCTATCTCCCCAGGCCAAGACAAACTGCAAATATGAGGATGGGAATATTAGATAAAAGAGAATAAAGAGGGGGGCCAAGCAGTGGTGCACCTGGTTGAGTGAATATGTTACCATGTAGAAGGACCCGGGTTCAAGGCCCCAGCCCCCACCTACAGTGGTGAAGCTTCAGGAGCAGTGAAATAGTGCTGCAGGTATCTCTCTGTCTCTCTCCCTATCCTCTTTCAGTTTGTGTCTCTATAAAAATAAAATGGAAGAGAGTAAGAGGTGGGGAGAAAAGTCTTCAGGGCTCTCCCTTCTTCCTGCCCCACTTCCCATATGACTTGCCTCCACTCGGCAGGGAGGGCCTTGCAGCATCGCTGGTGGAGCCCCACTGCCCTGGATTTTGCTCCCAGTGCCAGCTCAGCAGCTTTCCCTCAGGGCATCTCACTTCCACCTGCTGTTTCTCTTCTACCTCCTTTTCTATCACCTTGGATGGGTGCCGCTAGCTTGTTTCCCTAACTCCTTGCCAGCCCTCTTGGGGTTCCAACCCCTCCTTGACCCTCCCCTGTACTGCCATGCTGCTCAGAAACAGTGCCAGCACTGGGCTCCACTTCCCACCTTGCCACCCCTCCCTCCCGCTGAAACCAGCATTGCTCAAGGCAGGTGCCTCCACTCTCCCTTTCCAGTCCCTGACACCCGCCTTCTTTCAGGTGGGGCCAAGGCTCCCCCCCCCCCGCAGGCTATGAGAAGGGGGTTGGGGAGGGCACAAGGACAACTGAGAGGCTGTGGCAGAACCAGGTAAGGAGCAGCAGATGGAGGTGAGCACTTGGTAGAGTGAACACAGACTCCAAGAGATGAAGAGACACAGAGCACAAGGAACAGCTTCAGGACAGGAAAACTGGGGGGTGGAGGGGAGAATAAGAGCAATAAATACTAAAACCAGAAAGGCCCAGAGTGAAATCATCCAAAAAGCATCAAAAGGACAACTAACATTAGTAGAATGAGTTCAGAGAGAACCAGGAGGGGCTGCAGTGGACAGTATCTGTTGGAGGTGCAACATAAATCTTTCAGCCAGGGTCACTCACCTTCCAAGCTGTTGGGCTTATTGGCTACAGCAAGTAGAATCTATTTAAAACACACCAGGAGTTTTGCTTCATTCTAGCTCCCTGCCCAGAAAAGCCTGGCGCCAAGAGTCCGGGAACCATTCCAGCCTCTGGACCCTGCACGGTTCACAGGGATGAAGCTATGAAGACCCATCCCCACCCCATCTGGGAAACGTTGCTCCCCAGACACACAGGTCACTAAACTCCCAGCAGATTGAGCACCACTCCAAGGTTGCTTGTAGTGCTCACTTCCACTAGGAATGACTCAAGGATTCTCTCCATTCTGTCTTCAAGCTTGTCAAAAAGCAGATGTTGTTCAAATATGACAGCTGCTCCAGAGACAGGCTCAAAGGGAACTCACTGAATGACCTTTTTAAAAAATATATACTTTACCCTTTATTTGATAGGACAGAAATTGAAAGATGTGGGGGGAAAAGAGAGACACCTGTCACACTGCTTGACTACTCCTGAAGCTTCCTCCTGCAGGTGGGGACCAGGGGCTTGAACCCGGGTTCTTGTGCCTGGTAGTATGTGTGCTCAACTGGGTAACCCTCCCCCCCACCATGAGAGTGGTTTTTTAAAATATTTATTCCCTTTTGTTGTCCTCGTTTTATTGTTGTAGTTATTGTTATTGATGCGCCACCTGCGCTTAAATCGCTGCGTTACCGCCCGATTCCCAAGAATGTTCTTAATAATGTATGTAGAGGGAGTCAGACAGTAGCGCAGTGGGTCAAGCCCACGTGGCGCAAAGCGCAAGGATCAGCTTAAGGATCCTGGTTTGAGCCCCGGCTCTCCACCTGCAGGGGAGTCAGTTCACAAGTGGTGAAGTAGGTCTGCAGGTGTCTTTCTCTCCCCCTCTGTCTTCCCCATCTCTCTCCATTTCTCTCTGTCCTACCCAACAACATCACTAATAACTACAACAATAAAACAGTAAGGGCAAGAAAAGGGAGTAAATATTTTTTTTTAAAAATAATGTATGGAGAGACCTTGAGTGATTAGATTATGCCAAAACAGGAGAGAACATGAAAGGACAGCAAGGATAAAATGGTCCTAGGGAATCCATATGGGACTTGAAGTGGAAAACACCAAGCAGCTCCCTTCTCCTGGACTGTGGATCTCTGAGAAGCTCAAAGCTGGATAAGACCCAAGTCTTCATTTACCTGTCAGAGAGGCGCGCACAGAATAAGGCTAGAGCTAGAAGTGGCCGTCCATATAAGCTTTGTCCCTCTGAGAGGGGCAGGAACAAGACCTTCTTTGGTCCCTAGCTCATAAACCCTTGGGTTGTATAAAATACTGTTCAAGACCGAATATAAGTTCTCTGTTCGGCATGAAATTTAGATTCCTGAAAAAGTGTGCAAAAATCAGGTCAGATTGCTTACCTGGATTTGTGAAGGTGTAGCAGGACTGTATAGACTCACGGAGTTTGCCTATAGTGCACAATTAAGCACATTTAAATGAATAAGTAGTGGGGGTCTGGCAGTGGTGTACCCGGTTAAGCACACAGGCTACCAAGAGCAAGGAGCCAGGTTCAAGCCCCTGTACCCTGCTTTCATGGATGGTGAAACAAGTTTGCAAGTGCCTCTCTCACCCTCTCTAGCCCCTTCCCAATTTCTCTCTGATCTAAAAAAAAAAAGGCTGCTGGGAGCAGTAGATTTGTATTACAGACACTGACCCAGCGATAACTGCAATTAAAAAAAAAAAAGTTTTTAAGTAGATGGGAGTATTGCAGGACCCACTGCTAAATATGTACTTTAAAAAGCAATTTTTTATTTTTAAAAAGATTTTATTTATTAATGAGAAAGATAGAAGAAGAGAGAGAAAGAACCAGACATCACTCTGGTACATGTGCTGCCAGGGATTGAACTCGGGACCTCATGCTTGAGAACCCAGCGCTTTGGGCGGCGGGGGGGGGGGGGGGGCAGATAGCATAATGGTTATACAAAAGAGACTCTCATGCCTGAGACTCCAAAGTCCCAGGTTCAATCCCCTGCACCACAATAAGCCAGAGCTGTGCAGTGCTCTGGTATTTGCCTGTGTCTTTCTCTCTCTGCATCTCTCTCAGAAATAAACTAAATAAAATACTTAACAAAAAAAAAAACAGAGCTTTATCCACTGCGCCATCTCCTGGACCACTAAAAAGCACTTTACTAAGGGACATTTAAAAATGACCCTTAATGTAAAACGGCCCAGCAATGATGATCAACTTGTGACCAGTCCACATTCATATGAGGGGTGACAGATTTTTGATCCAGAGGCTGAGAGACAAGGAGACTGAACTTTACAGTACAGGACAGATAGGATTAGTGCTAATAAGACTGCAGAATCCACTTCTGCATAAATGCTCCAAACTCATGCTGAGAGTGTGAGGGTGGAGAAACAGTCTTAACAATAGAAGAGGAAAAAAAAAAAAAGAATAGAAAAAACCTGGGACTTCAAACAAAAAGACTTTCTCTCTCTGAAGATGTGCAAGCACGAATAATTATAACTGGTATTCTTCAAGGAGAGATAGGACTATCCCCTTTTTTAAAAAAACTTTTAAAAAATTTTATTATATTTACTTACTTTCCCTTTTGTTCCCCTTGTTTTTATTGTTGCTGTTGTTATTGATGATGTTGTTGTTGGATAGGACAGAGAGAAATGGAGAGAGGAGGGGAAGACAGAGAGGGGGAGAGAAAGACAGACACCTACAGACCTGCTTCACTGTGAAGCGACTCCCCTTCAGGTGGGGAGCTGGGGGCTTGAACTGGGA
This sequence comes from Erinaceus europaeus, assembly GCF_950295315.1. Taxonomy (NCBI): domain Eukaryota; kingdom Metazoa; phylum Chordata; class Mammalia; order Eulipotyphla; family Erinaceidae; genus Erinaceus; species Erinaceus europaeus. The sequence goes on from NC_080177.1 coordinate 23,480,710, forward strand.
TCCTTACTCTGGTCCTTGCGCTTTGAGCCACGTGCGCTTAACCCACTGCACTACCACCTGACTCCCGAAGATCCCCTTTTAATACATTTATCTTTACATTATATGCACATATTACCTAATTTTTAATTTATTATTTTTATTTATTGGATAGCCAGAAATCAAGAGGGTAGGAGAGACAGAGAGGGAGAGAGAAAGAGAGACACCTGCAGATCTGCTTCACTACTTGTGAAGCTTTCCCTCTGCAGGTGGGGACTGGGGGCTCGAACCTGGGTCCTTGAGCACTGTAACATGTGTGCTCAACCAGGTGCACCACCACCCGGCCCATATTACCTAGTTTTAAAAGTAACTTGGAAAAAAAAAAAAATCATGACCAAGTCCACTAGCTGTAACAAAACCTGTTTGGACTCAGATAATCAAATGGTCATCCTATATTGAACTGACCTATATTTACTTTCTTAGAGAAATTTGCTCAGTGTGCAACTTTCTAACCCCAAGTTATATGCCATCAGCACAGATGTTTTGTGTGAGAGAGGAAAAGAGACACTAATATTCTCATGGAGGCACACATTTTTTTGAAATTCACCAAGATATATATATATATATGTGTGTGTGTGTGTGTATACATATATATATGATTTTATTTATGAGAGAAATGAGGAAAGAGAAGAGTAAGTCCAATATTTTACCACTTCTCAGACCACACAAGCCATATATATACATACATAAATATACCTCCAGGGTTAACGCTGGGGCTCAGTGCCTGCACTATGAATCCACTGCTCCTGGCGGCCATCTTTTGTTGTTGCGGCTGCTACTGTTATTGGATGGGACAAAGAGAAATTGAGAGAGAAAGGGAAGATAGAGGGAGAGATAGACATCTGCAGACCTGCTTTACCAATTGTGAGGCGACCCCCCTCACCCCCCACAGGTGGAGAGCCAAGAGTTCGAACTGAGATCCTTGAGCCAGTCCTTGTGCTTCGTGCTATGTGCACACAGCGCTTAACCTGCTGTGCTACTGCCTGGTCCCTTCAAGCTATATTCTTAAGATAGGTGCACTTTATGATGCTCATTACACTGCACTTTAATAAAGTATTATTAACAATTCCAGTCATTGTGCATAAATTAGCCAAAGAATCATCATATGAGGGTTTGCTGGGTTGCTGGTTCAGAGAAAGTGTTCTGAGAAAAGAACGCGATGACATTTTGCAAAGCCTTGTTCTTTGGAAACCATCACTATTGCATGTGCTTTTGGTTAAGCAGTCCATGGCTGAAAGGCAATTCTATGCTGAAATGTTGAGAGGATGAGGCAAAATCTTGGCCGAGGTCAGGCTCGGCTGAGGGTTTAAAAGGGGATGGCAGCCAACTCCTCTGCACTTGTGTAACACTGGGGAAAAAAAAAGAAAAACTTAATCCAGTGTCATCTTCTGTTCCTTTCCCGAGCCAACTTTGAGTCTGGCTCATTGTGTCCCAAGACCTCAGAAGAAGCAGTGTGTTATAGCAGCTATCACCCAGGCCCACCAACCCCCCAGGGCCAAGCATATATATCTTGATTTGAAAAAGAAAACTAAGCTAGCTAGCTGACTTGGACCCTAGTTGGCTCTGAGATTTAACACAAGATGTCAAATTTTGAGATAAAAGTTACACTTTATCTAGAGAGAGCAGAGAAATATGCTTTTGTCTTTCTTCTGGCTCTCTGTTCACTTTTTATGGGACAGTAACAAAATCACCTCCAGACAAAGGAGCTTGATGTCTAAGTGATTGTTGTGAACAATTTCCAGGTGAGTGTGCTTGGTGCAAATCAGTGCCATACAGCTCTCTTTGGAGCTAAAACCAAGCTCAAGTCAGGGTCATACAAGACCAGGCCCTACAGATTCCTGGTCCCTGATCTGCTGTGGACATTGCACTATTTACTTCTTCCTGCCCACCAGAAAGGCAGATGTGCAGAATGCAAAGTATGCATCTTGTCAGCTGCTGAAACTCATTTCCCCGTATGTCCACCCATTCCCTGTGATCGGGCAGAAGATACACTTTCCAGTCCATCCTCAGTGTAGACGATATGCTAGTGCTGTACGTACACCCCTCAGATTTCTTACAGTCATGACAATACACACACAGATATTTTTAAATATTTATTCCTGAGAGAGAGAAAGAGAGAGAGAATGAAAACCATAGTATCACTCTGTCATATGCAATGCTGGAGACTGAACTCAGGACCTCATGCTTTTAGGTCCAACACTACTTAAAATATTACAAGCCATCTCTTAGCTTATAATATTTTTAATGTAAAGGTTTAATAGGTTTTCTTTCAGAGTACCTAATTATATTCAATTATCTCTATAGTATTTCCTTAAGTTCTCCTACCCATCAAGTGAGTAGTCAATACTCACTCTTTTTCTTTTTCTTCTTCTTTAAATATTTATTTCCTTTTGTTGCCCTTGTTTTTTTATTGTTGTTGTAGTTATTATTGTTGTTTATGTCGTCATTGTTGGGTAGGACAGAGAGAAATGGAGAGAGGAGGGGAAGACAGAGAGGGAGAGAGAAAGACAGACACCTGTAGACCTGCTTCACCGCCTGTGAAGTGACTCCCCTGCAGGTGGGGAGCCGGGGGCTCAAACCGGGATCCGTATGCCGGTCCTTGCACTTTGTGCCATGTGCGCTTAACCCGCTGCGTTGCCGCCCGACTCCCCTTCTTCTTTTTTTTTAAATTCTATTCTTTCATATCTAACATTTGGCATTTCTACGACATGCTTACCTCTCATTAAACCCAATAAGCACTGGCAACATGCTTGAAGATAAGTATTTCCCTTTTTCTCTATGACTAAATAGCAGATTGAATAGAAGTGTGTATTCCCCCCAGGCCATCCACAGCACATCCCTTGTGAGAAGAGTTTTCTGACCGCAGGTGGAGTGCCAGATGGGAGGGAGCAGGCTTCTTCTAGTCAACAAGGCCAGGAGGAATGAGGTGCCTCCTGCTTCCTTCACACCCCCCCCCCTTCTTCCCAGTTTCCATTCCCAGGGCTGGAGGCAGGATGGAAGAGTGTAATGAAGCAGAAGGTACACAGCACCCAAGGGAAAGCACCACAGAAAGAAATGGTGGGATGTCCTACAGAGCGCTAAGCTAGGAGCATAATTAATTCAAACGTCTAATTTTAGAGGTGCAGAGGAGTCCAGGGGAGCTAAGTAACTGATCCCAAAACACAGTTGGTTGTCAGAATCAGAAGCCAGGTCACCAGCCCACTCCTTTGATCCAACCATGACAAAACTGAGTATAGAAAAAAACAAAACATAAAGTCTGTGGGCTGGAGAGACAGCATAGTAATTATGTAAATGACCTTTATGCTTGAGGCTCTGAGATCCCAGGTCCAATCCCCAGCACTATCATAAACCAGAGCTGAGAGTGCTGGTCACTCCCACCAAATTAACAAACACGCCTCTTTTAAAACTACTTATGTCTAGAGGACTGGGTGGTAGTGCAGTGGGTTAAACGCACACTGCATGAAGCACAAGGAATGGTGTAAGAATCCCAGTTCTAGCCCCTGGCTCCCCACCTGCAGGGGAGTCACTTCACAGGCTGTGAAGCAGGTCTGCAGGTGTCTAGCTTTCTCTCCCCCCTCTCATTTCCTCCTCTCTCAATTTCTCTCTGTCCTATCCAACAACAACAACAATGGCAATAGCAAAAAAAAAAAGGAAGAAAGAAAGAAAGAAAGAAAGAAAGAGGGGAAAATGGCCTCCAAAAGCAGTGGATTCATAGTGCAGGCACGGAGCACCAGCGATAACCCTCGAGGCAAAAACAAAACAAACAAGCAAAAAAAAAAAAACTACCTATGTCTCAATCTCATACTCAGGTTTAGCCCCAGCTATTAGCTTACTAAATTCAAATTTCTAATTCTTAGCCAAGATTTAATTATACACTGGTGACCTGGGTATTAAGAATCCCAGCTCTACTCCAGTGTGTTATAACCAGGGCAGGTACATACCGGGGAAATAGGGGTAGAATAAGAGTAGCATTCTCAACTCAAAAAAGATTCTGGACCAGGGGGCCAGGCAGTGGCACACCTGGTTAAGCGCACACAGTACAGTGCACCAAGGATGCAGGTTCAAGGCCTTGGTACTAACCTGCAGGGGGAAAGCTTCACGAGTGGCGGAGCAGGGTTGCAGGTGTCTCTCTGACGCTCTCCCTCTCCACTCTCAATTTCTGGCTGTGTCTATCTAATAGTAAAATAAAATTAAAAAAAGATTCTGGACCACACATCATGCTTTCTTTCTTTTCTTTCCTTTCTTTCTATCTTTCTTTTTCTTTCTCTTTCTCTCTTTCTTTCTTTTTTTGCTTCCAGGGTTATTGCTGGGGCTTGAAATCCACTGCTCCTGGAAGCTTTTTGTTCCCCTTTTGTTGCCCTTGTTGTTTTTTATTGTTGTGGTTGTTACTGTTATTGATGTCGTTGTTGTTGGATAGGACAGGAGAATTTGAGAGAGGAGGGGAAAATAGAGAGGGGGAGAGAAAGATAGACACCTGCCGACCTGCTTCACCACTTGTGAAGCAACCCCCCTGCAATGTGGGAAGCTGGGTGCTCGAACCGGGATCCTTACACTAGTCTTTGCACTTTATGCCATGTGCGCTTAACCCGCTGCACTACTGCCCGACCCCCCCACATCATGCCCGTAATGCTGTCTCTAAACTTAATAGTTTTTGAAGCTTATGCTGTCAAAAGGTAACCTATTTAGCAAAAGAGAAAAATCTGGGGGCCAGGTGGTGGCACACCTGGTTAAGCACTCATATTACAGTGTTCAAGGACCCAAGTTTGAGCCCCCAGTCCTCACCTGCAGGGGGAAAGCGTCAAAAGTGGTGGATCAGGGCTGCAGGTGTCTTTCTCTCTCTGTCTCTATTTTCCCTTTCCCTCTCAATTATTTGTCTCTACCCAGTAATAAATAAAAATATTTTTTCAAAAAAGAAAAAAATCTGAGAATAGCAAAGAAGGAAAGCAGAAGGAGAGCAGATTTTTAAAAAATTAATATTTATTTCCTTTTGTTGCCCTTGTTGTTTTTATTGTCGTAGTTACTGATGTCATTGTTGTTGTTAGATAGGACAGAGAGAAATGGAGAGAGATGGGGAAGACAGAGATGGGGAGAGAAAGACAGACACCTGCAGACCTGCTTCACTGCCTGTGAAGCGACTTCCCTGCAGGTGGGGAGGTGGGAGCTCGAACCGGGATCCTTCCGCTGGTCCTCTTGCGCTTTGTGCCACGTGCGCTTAACCCGCTGCGCTACCACCCAACTCCCAGAGTAAATGTTTTGAATTGAGTCGGGATGGTATGAAACTGTAACTGATTTCCAGATCAGAAAATGGCCTTGTACAACAGTGCACACATTAGAAGGAGGGACAGCCTAGGATGTGTGAACTGGGTCCTTCGACATTCCCTCCACCTATATAAAGGGCATCAGTTCCTGATTCTCCCTAAATGATGACTCATTTAGTCCAGTTACCCACAGTGCCTAGAGTTGGCCACAAACAAAGCAAGTCTGAAGGAAATAATGACCCCTATGTTCATAGCTACATTATACACAGTAGCCAAAGAGTGAAAGTAGCTTAAATGTCCATCAACAGATGACTGGCTAGAGAAGTTATGAGGTATATATACTAGGAAACACTAGTCTGCAATCACAAAAGATAATCTTGTGTCTTTTGGAATAAAAGGGATGGAACTGGAGGTGATTGTGCTTAGCAAAATTAATAAAGAGATGAAAGATGGTTTCACTCATACATGGAAGCTAAAGAACTGATGATACACATGAACATAAAACAAAACAAAAAAAGGGAGGAAAATAAGATGGAAGATTTGCGAAAACTATGGTGGTTTTCTTTGGGAGGTGGGAGGGTAGTGTGGAATTATAATCTTATAGTCTGGCACAGCTCTATACAAATAATGTCAACGGATATAAATTATGGTGATGTAGGGGGTCGGGTGATGGCGAAGTGGGTTAAGCGCATGTGGCGCCAGGTGCAGGGACCCGTGTAAGGATCCCGGTTTGAGCCCCCGGCTCCCCACCTGCAGTCGCTTCACAGGTGGTGAAGGAGGTCTGCAGGTGTCTATCTTTCTCTCCCTCTCTGTCTTCCCCTCCTCTCTCCATTTCTCGCTGTCCTATCCAAAAACGAACATCAACAATGGCAATAATAATAACCACAACGAGGCAAGGGCAACAAAAGAGTAGAAAGCATGCAAAGGTGAACCAGTAAACTGAGAAACTGTCTCCTTTAAAAAAGGAAAAAAGTGGGGAGTCGGGCTGTAGCGCAGCGGGTTAAGCGCAGGTGGCGCAAAGCACAAGGACCGGCATAAGGATCCCGGTTCGAACCCCGGCTCCCCACCTGCAAGGGAGTCGCTTCACAGGCGGTGAAGCAGGTCTGCAGGTGTCTATCTTTCTCTCCTCCTCTCTGTCTTCCCCTCCTCTCTCCATTTCTCTCTGTCCTATCCAACAACGATGACATCAATAATAACTACAACAATAAAAAAAACAAGGGCAACAAAAGGGAATAAATAAAATAAATATTAAAAAAAAAAAAAAATAATAATAAAGGAAAAAAGTGATGCTGCCTGTGAGGATGAGATGGTATGAAGATGAAAGTGAGAAAGAGTAAATCCATGAATGGGAAGTAAGGTCAACTAAAGAGTCGATAGTTGAATGTTAGAGCCTCAGGTTGACAGAATGAGTTGCTGCACACAAGCTCTTTCTGTCTGCTGGCTTCCTGTGAGTCTAAAGTGGGGAATTAAGTGGCTTTCTTTCAGCAGGACACATTTGGTCATCTGATCTTTATCCAGGAATGGGTAAAAATAAGTAACTTATGGCTGCATCAAGAGGCTACAAATCCCTGAACATTGTATCTTGTTCACTTTACTAGAACAAATCACTAATTCTTGGGGTGGGGAGAAAATTGTCATTATGCTATCTACCCCTACCCTATAAATAAATATTCTTTTAAAAATAAGTATTAAGGGAGTCGGGCTGCGCAGTGGGTTAAGCGCAGGTGGCGCAAAGCACAAGGACCGGCGTAAGGATCCCGGTTTGAACCCCGGCTCCCCACCTGCAGGGGAGTCGCTTCACAGGCGGTGAAGCAGGTCTGCAGGTGTCTAGCTTCCCCTCCTCTCTCCATTTCTCTCTGTCCTATCCAACAACGACAACAACAATAATAACTACAACAATAAAACAACAAGGGCAACAAAAGGGAATAAATAAATAAAATAAATATTAAAAAAAAAAGAATTTACAAAGATGTAAATCTACTAACAAAACAAAATCTACTTACAAAGATGTAAATATATAGGAAAAGTCTTGGGATACCATGTTAAGTGAGGACAAAACTTGGGACATGGGGTTGAATATACATGTGTGTAACTTCTGATTTCACTTATTACACATAGAGTAGATATATTTAAATATTGATAAGAAGTGCACTAATATGTCAAAGCAAAGGTTCTAAACAGAGGGACGATGGACGTTTTCTGTTTATTGTTTGCTAGACTCATCTCTAGTAAGTACACATTATTTTTCTAGCAGAGAAAAAAATGTGGCTGGGGAGATGGCATAACCGGTAAAGCATCAGCTGTGGATGCCTGAGGTTCTGAGTTCAATCCCTGGGGCCACATGAACCAGAGTGTTGCTCTGACTATCCTTTCTCATGTGAACTTCTCTGCTTTGTGTAATAAATTACACGAGCCTTTAAAATGAATATATATTAAGAAATGTATGTGTGTCTATATGTATGTTAATATGTCTACCCTAAAATCTTTTTTTTTAATTTAAGAAAGGATTAATTAACAAAACCATAGGGTAGGAGGGGTACAACTCCACACAGTTCCCACCACTCAATCTCCATATCCCACCCCATACCCTAAAATCTTATATATAACAGAATTACTAATTGTAGAGAGGCTACTGAAGTCCAGAGATAGCTCAGTGAATCAAGATTCAAGTTGGGGGTCAGGTGGTAGTGCAGCAGGTTAAGCTCAGGTGGCATGAAGTGCAAGGACCGGCGTAAGGATCCCAGTTCGAGACCCTGGCTCCCCACCTGCAGGGGGGTCGCTTCGCAGGTGGTGAAGCAGGTCTGCAGGTGTCTATCTTTCTCTCCCCCTCTCTCCATTTCTCTCTGTCCTATCCGACAACAACATCAATAACAACAATAACAGTAACCACAACAACAATAAAAACAACAAGGGCAAGAAAAAGAAAAATAAATAAATAAATAAATAAAAATATATAAAGAGATTCAAGTTTAGGGCAGAGGTAGATATCATAATGGTTACGCAAAAAAAAAAAAAAAAAAAAAACAACTCTCGTACCTGAGGCTCCCAAGTCCCAAAGTTCATCCCCCACACCACCATAAGGTAAAGCTGAGTAGTGTTCTGGTTTAAAAAAGAAAGAAAGAAACAAAGAAAATCAAGTGTATATAGCACCTCTCCTGAAAAGGATGAGGAGTTCAGTGTGTTACAGGCTAACTTCTTCTAATAACAGCCACGGCACCTTAAATGGCCTCAGGTAGCATGAAGAATAAAGGGACAGAGCAGGGGGAGACAGCATAGTGGTTATGCAAAGAGACTCTCATGCCTGAGGCTCCAAAGTCTAAGGTTCAGTCCTCCTGTATAAGCCAGAGCTGAGCAGTGCTCTGGTAAAAAGAAAAACTACAGGGACAGAAGAGCGAGCCTTACTCCTCTGTTTCAGAGGAAGAAATCTTTCTTAGAAAGTCACCAAAATGACTCCGAATTGGCTATACAATTTCTGTAACATAAAGCAGGAGTTTGGCAATCATCAGAAATACCTGATACTTCTCGAGAATGAACAGAAACCAAATTCTGAGTGCCATCTTGTGGTGAGTCTACTTCCCTGGCCACTCATTCAGCTCCATAGAGCTCCACGGAGCAGAGCCCTATAAAAACATGCTGCCTGCACATATCACCATCCACAAAATGGCAGGCACTAAGCATTTTCAAGGGTTTTTTGGTTTGTATCCACAGTGTGCCTGACTGAGGATAGTGGGAAGGAAGAAGCAGAGAAACAGGATGTGGAATGTTTACGTGCTGGGGCCAGGTATACCTAGTTAAGTGCATGCATTACCTTGCAAAAGAATCTGAATGCAAGCCCCTAGTCCCCACCTGCAGGGGGAGAGCTTCACAAGCAGTGAAGCAGGGATGCAGATGTCTCTCTATCTCTTTGTCCCTCCCTATCCACCTCCTCCTTAATTTCACTCTATTAAGGAAATATTTGAAAAGCATTTTTTTAAAAAAGGTTTTTATTGAAAAAAAAAATGTGTACATGTATTTGTGGCCTGCTGTGGAGGGACTGAAGGGGCGCCCTATATGGGGTACAACCATGCAAATGAGGCAGGGACCTCTAGAGTTAATATCTTTAATATCTTCCCCCCAAGAATATTTATCAACTTTATTAAAATACAAAGGGAAAAATTACATTTACAATCAGTGAGCTTTGTGCTTGTAAGTTTTATTTATTAATATTAGAAGAACAATCACCAACTTAGGCATGATTTCAAAACACAGCTCTTGTTGGATTTTCTGGTCATAAAATGCTTTTGTATGTTTATTAGGATTCTATTAAGTAATAAAATTTCCCTGATACTTCAAAAAATATATAAATCACTAATAAGCTGTTGAGTTAAAAGTAATGGCTTCACATTTTGAAAGATAAAACACTGAGGGCTGGGTGGTAGAGTACTGGTTTAAATATACACATTACCATGTGCAAGGACCCGGGTTCAAGCCTCCATTACCCACGTGCAGGGGGAATGACACTTCATAAGTGGTGAAGTAGGTCTACAGCTGGTATCTCTCTCTCTCTCCCCCACCCCTCTCAATTTCTCTTTGTCCTATCCAATAAAATAGAAGGAAGAAAAAAAAAAAAAAGGAAAAAATGGCAGCAAGGAGCAGTGGATTCATAGTGCTGGCACCAAGCCCCAGTAATAACCCTGGTGGCAGGGGGAAAAAAAAGATGAAGTGCCACTACTTGGAACATCTAAACGGAATACTTAGTTCTGGTTTCCTGTGCACGAGCGGAGGAGGAGGGGAGAGATCCTCACATGTAACCAGATCAAGTGACTCCAGCAGAGAATTAATTGCTTAAAAGAGGTCAGTCTTTGCAAATCTGATGGAGCCAGGAACACTGAAGAGACCTGGTAGTGATTCTCAGAAAAGATAATCCATCTTTTAGAAAGAGATTAAGCCAAAAAATCTTCCGGTTCTTGAGCAGGAAGATTCCGACAAGCAAACAACCATCAGCATGAACAAGAAAAGCTGAACAAATCATCAAAGTTCAGTTGGGAGCCTGTGCTTATGCTTCTCTCTGCTCCACCCACAGCGAAGGTCTAATCCAGAAAAGGGCGCCCCTTCAGGTGTTGAGTGGAGAGGAAGTATATGGCAGGAAGTTGCTGTTTTGGTCACAAGGTGTGTATGGGGGAATGCTTTCTTTTTATTTATATATTTATATACCAATGTATGGGGGTAGGGGGAGCTAATGTTTTACAGTACAGTTGTTGACACATGGGTAAAATTTCATCTCACCAAGACAGGTGTCCATAAAACACTCCCACCCTAAAAGGGAATATTTTCAAGTGTGTGAAATAAACAGAAGTGGCTGGGATGGGATGGATCCCAACCAAGTGCATTGTGAGAGCAGTTAAGTCAAAGAATTCTCTCTTGTAACTCAATTATGAGGCTGAGCTGGGAAAATTAATCTGGCTGTCTGTTTCCCTGTCTAGCCTCGGAAAGCTCCCCCCCCCCCCCTTCTAATCTGATGGGATGGAAACACTTGACTGCTCCTATTGAAGTAAGTCAACACAATGGACAGGGGAGAAGCATATAAAAAACCCGAGAGTCTTGACATGTTGCATGAGTGAGAATCCTTCATTTGCTGTCTGCACAGAGAAAGCAGAAGGTAAGTGAAGGTCAAGGCCCTCTTTGGCCTTTAATTTAAAAAGAAGGAGGGAGTTAAAGATACCTCACTTCTTCTTCTTCTTCTAGCGTTTGCCCTTCTTCCGTAGCCAGTCAACAGCGTCAGGTTGAGCCTGATGTAAAGTTTCGAGACCTCCTTTGAATACCTCACTGTGTCCAACTAAAACTCAAAACTAAAAGTTCCCTTTAAAACAACAGCCTTGAAGCTGAAGACAGTTCACCTGGTAGAGTACACACTTTACCATGCACAAGGACCTGGGTTCAAGCCTCAGACACCAACACGGGAGCACCATGCAAGGGGGTGAGGGCGGAAGCTTCACAAGTAGTGGAGCAGTCCTATGGCATCTCTCCTCTCTCTCTCTCTCTCTCTCCCACCTTCTGTCTAAAAGTTGTCCAGAAGTGATGGCATCATATAGGCATGAAGCCCCAGCAGAAAACCCTGGTGGGGAAAAATAATTAAGTAAAGCAAAACACTAGCCTTGCTCCACCAGAAGCAGCTGGGATCAGTATGGGTTAGTATTGAGTTGTATCACCCAGGCTCTGGCAATGAACAATGCATTGAAAGGGAAGAGGTGACTTTGCAACCTGGGCTCCAGCTGGGAGAGACGGCGTCATGACAGCTTGATGGGCAGGTCATCCCCGTACTTCCGGAGCAGCTTCTGATGGTTGTGGTCCACTGACCACTGCTGGGGCAGGTGCTTGGGCTGCATGGAGTCCAGGAAGTGCTGACGCCAGCGGCTCTCCAACTGCATGAGGGAGCGCAGCCCACCCTCTGTGTGACACTGCACCACCTTCAGCCCATGAGGAACGTAGTTTTCATTGGAAATTCTGCCAAGACACAAAGGTCAGAGGGTCTGAGAGAAACAAAATTGCAAGAGCCTTACAGGTGGCTTCCAGTGCTCTAGGCCAGCCAGCTTCCACTAGGGTATGGGAGGCTGCCGGACTGCTAACGGATTGGTTACTTTAATATTTTAGAACAGGGCGGGGGTAGATAGCATAATGGTTATGCAAAGAGACTCGAGGGGCCAGGCGGTGGTGCACCTGGTTGAGTGTACACATTACAGTGTACAAGGACCCCGGTTGGAGTCCCAGGTCCCCACCTGCAGGGGGGAAGCTTCACAAGTGGTAAAGCAGGGCTGCAAGTGTTTCTCTTTCTCCCTCTCTATCTCCCCCTTCCTCTTAACTTCTGGCTGTCTCTATCCAATAAACAAAAAAAAGATAATAAAAATATTTGTCATCTGGGAGGTGGCACAGTGGATAACACACTGTATTCTCAACCATGAGGTCTTGAGTTCAATCCCTGGCCGCACATGTGCCAGAGTGATGTCTGGTTCTTTCTCTCTCTCTCTCTCTCTGCCTAACTTTCAAATAAATAAATAAATGAGACTCTTTTTCCTGAGGCTCCAAAGTCCCAGGTTCAATCCCCCATATCACCATAAGCCAGAGTTGAGCAGTACTCTGGTAATAAATAATAATAATAATATTATTATTTTAGAACATCCTCTTTCCCACATATGTCCCCTTAAAAAGTCATTTGAACATATTAGACACAATTCAAGCTTCTGAGCTCTATTTTTCTGAACTGTACAAGCTCAATTGTCATTAGAGGAGGCCGTACTGTGGGGCTGAGGATGGGTGAAGGGTGCACGTCTCTTATTTATTCCACCAAAACTCAGTTACAAGTTCATGTGGAACCACACACTCTGTGTATAAGGTCACAAAGCAAACAAAAACCACTCCAGCCAGCCAGCGTAACTTACTTTGGTAAACACATCAGTTCAAGGATTCCGACCTCTACTACTATTGAAAAGGTGCCAACAGGGAACCGAGACTAAAGCAGGCATGCACCCCTGTGTTCACAGCTGCTTTATTCATGATTCCCAAGGAGTGGAAGCAATCTAAATGCCATCGACAGATGACTGGGTGAAGAAGCTATGGAACATATACTCAGTTGAATACCACTCTGCAATTAGGAAAAAGGTGATATTGTGTCCTCTGAGGCAGGGCGGAGGGGAACTGGATGGAACTGGAGGTGATCACGCTTAGTAAATCAATGAGGCAGCCTGACAAGCTTCATTCTCATGTGGAATAGAGAGAACTGAAACCCATAAACTTTCATACAAACAAACAAAAAAGTGACCAAACTGTCTCCAAGAAAAATATAAACAAGGGCGGGGGAGACAGCATAATGGTTATGCAAACAGACTCTCATGCCTGAGGCTCCTAAGCCCCAGGTTCAACCCCCCGCACCACCATAAGCCAGAGCTGAGCAGCGCTCTGGTGTTTCTGTGTGTGTGTCTCTCTCTCTGCAGATCTCTCAAAAATAAAATTAATAAAAAAAAATTTTTTAAAGAAGTCTTTTTAAAAAAAAGAAAAGAAAAATATAAACAAAACTATGGCAGGCAGCTCACTGTTTTTATCATCTGAGTCACATTATCTACTCGCTACTAGGAACCAAAAACTTTACTCTTATGAACAAAATGTGTTGGGAGGGGGAGAGAGAGCATAATGGTTATACAAAAAAAACAAAAACAGAAAAAACTTTCATGCCTGAGATTCTGATGTCCAGGTTCAATCCCCTACACCACCATAAGGTAGAACCGAAATATAATAAAATAATAAGAAATGTTAAGTCATGTGACTTCAATCATGTATTCATGGGCAAGGAGAATGAAAACGATGCAGGGGAAAGTAATTTAACCAGTAAAAGCAGTTCTGGCCAGTACCCCCTTCAGTGAGCCAGTATCCTGGAGTGCAGGTGAGATGGGACACAGGAATCCACTGTCTTAATTCCCATAGGCTTGAATACGGGACACCAAAACCAAACCAGTGTACCTCCTGAGCAGCTTCAGAGAGGAGAGGAGAGGGCTGAATGATCATTTTCTTTTTTTTTTTTTTTTTTACCAGAGCACTGATCAGCTCTGGTTTACGGTGGTGCAGGGGATTGAACCTGGGACTTAGCTTCGAAGCCTCAGGCATGACAGTCTGTTTGCATAACCATTATGCTATCTATCCCTGCCTTGAATGATCATTTTCATCTTAGCTGATAACTTTGGGATTTACTTTGCACACAATACAGAAGATACAACTCCACCTGCATTTGACCTCCCCTGATAATTATAAAAAAAAAATAAAAAAGACTAGACATGGGGCCTGGGCAGTGATGTTCCCAGTTCAGTGCATATGTTACCATGAGCAAGAAGCCAGGTTCAAACCTTCCCCACCAGGAGAGGGGAAGCTTCCTGAGTAGTAAAGCAAGGCTGCAGGTGTGTTTCTCCCTCTCCCTGTCTCTCTCCTTCCACTCTCAATATCTCTCTATCCTAACAAATTAAGAAAGGAAGGAAGGGGGGGTCGGGCAGTAGCGCAGTGAATTAAATGCACATGGCGCAAGAATCCTGGTTCGAGCCCCCTGGCTCCCCACCTGCAGGGGAGTCATTTCATAAGCCGTGAAGCAGGTCTCCAGGTGTCTGTCTCTCCCCCTCTGTCTTCCCCTCCTCTCTCCATTTCTCTCTGTCTTACCCAACAAGGACATCAATAACAACAATAATAATAATAACCACAACAACGATAAAACAAGGGCAACAAAAGGGAAAAAGATAGTCTCCAGAAACAGTGGATTTGTGATCTAGGCACTGAGCCCCAGCAATAACCCTGAAGGCAAAAAAAAAAAAAAGAAGAAAAAATGGCCACAGGAACAGTAGATTCGTTGTGCAGGCACTATGCCCTAGTGAAAACCCTGGTAGCAAAAAAAAAAAAAAAAAAAAGACGTAAGTATTTAACCTTAAAGGAGTAAGGACAGAAGCAAATCCTTTATATCAAGAAAATTTCCAAACAGGTTGTTCTTTCTTAGCTCCCCATGTGGGAGACTCAGTAGCAATTAGAAACTTAGTGTGTGTGTGTGGGGGTCCTATTATTTTCTATGTGCAAAGACCCAAGTTCAAGTCTCAGGTCCCCATCTGAAAATGGGAAGCTTCACAATTGGTGAGGCAATATTGCATGTCTCTCTCTCTCTCTCTCCCCTCCCTATTTCTGTCTCTGATAAATAAATAAATAAATAAATATTTAAAAAGAGAAAGTTAAGTAGGAGAAACCATCCTATGCATCGCACCTAGACAGCTAGTACCCCTCTTTGGAGAACATTTTCACTGAGTCATCAATACCGGTAACTAGGTTACTCCCCCAATCCTCTCTCTGATTATCGTGCATTGTACCTGGTCTCCAGGCTAGCAGCTTCTTGAAGCATCTCCTCTGTGACTGTGTCTGTGTTGTAAAACTCTCTGAGTGCTTGCAGCAGCTCCTCCTTGCGATGGATGGGCAGGCTGTCTGCATTGAGCAGGGCCCGGGCGCCAGAGCGCACCTGCCGCCGCTCAGGGTCTTCCAGCAGACGCAGGCCCTCCTCGGAGCCAATGGGGGCCTGGAACTCCTGGGCCAGCTGCTGCTTCAAGTGGTTGTCATAGTAGTTGGAGATGGCGTGGCATGAGGTGCAGAGCAGCAGCACATCGTGGGAATTGTGGTCCTTCATCTCGATGGGGAAGTGCTTCCGATACTCATGTGGAATCACGTTTTTCCTGAACAAGCCAAGCCAGAAGGCAGTACTCCTTAGCATATGATACAGAGTGTATGCAGAGCTAGCAGACAGGCCAGGATTCTGACCTAGGCCTAGACATCACTGAGAAACCTTGAGCAAGAGCTCAGCAGAGATTACATTAAAGCAACACTGCCTCATCTACTCTGGCCCACCTACCCACCTTCTTCCTGTAGGTAAGGGCAGACCTCCTGCTAGCAGGCTTTAATCTAAGACCCAGGGAGGGAGAGGCTAGTCACAATCTTTGAGGAAACTGTGCTCCCAGAAGGAAAAAATAACAGAGAAGTGAAAAGTAGGGTTTTTTTAAAAAATATATTTATTTTCCCTTTTGTTGCCCTTATTGTTTTTCGTTGTTATTGTAGTTATTATTGTTTTTGTTACTGATGTCGTCGTTGTTAGATAGGACAGAGAGAAATGGAGAGAGGAGGGGAAGACAGAAAGGGGGAGGAAACATAGATACCTGCAGACTTCACTTCACTTGTGAAGTGACTCCCCTGCAAGTGGCGAGCTGGGGGCTCAAACCGGGATCCTTACGCTGATCCCTGCACTTTGTACCACATGCGTTTAACCCGTTGTGCCACCGCCCAACTCCCAAAAGTAGTTTTAACACTAGAGTAACAACTTCCTTAAAGTGTATGGATTAAAATTTTGGAAGGTGGGTGACATAGGGAAAAACAAACAAACAAGCAAACATAATTTCCTTCACCTGAGAAATCCCTTATCCTGAAATTATTTTTCTGGTCCATCATTTTCTAATAAGGACTAAGCATTCAGGGAAAACTCTTGGAAACAAAAAACTGTTTGTCTCACTTTGCAAAGAAAGGAAAGTAAGTTCACAGAAGCAAAGGGCAACTCTGGTGTCTGGGCACCCAGGCTCTGTGGGCAACTTTATGGTGTGAGGACCATGATGTACAATATTCTTCCTAGAATATTCCAAAATGTGACTCTGTTGTTCAGAAAAGCTGTGAATCACCCAAAGGAAGAAAAGGACAAAGAGATAAAGGTAGCTTCTGAAGGGGATGGTCTTTTTTTTTAAAGCCAAAGAACCCTTCTCTTTTGGAAACTATTATGACATTCTTGAAAATAAGAACTGGTCTTGGAAGAGACAGGGTCCATTCTCAAAAAGCTAGCTTCAAAGCTAAGGGGACTGGGATGCCCCGCCCAGGGATGAGTTTCTCAGTCAAAGTGGGCCAAATGACCCAAGGCCTCTAAGTGCTCTGTGTGTAGCTAGAAAGGCAGTTTCCACTATAGGCAGACAGTCAGAGCAACCTAACCTCACACTCACCGAATGTAGGAGTCTTTCTTGCCACATACTACACACAAGTTCTCTTTAACCATCAGATAATAGTCTCCTGGGGACTCAGGTCTTCCGGCAGGTTCAAACTGTAGCTTGACCACAAAAGGCTCTTCACTCACGAGCTCTTAAGAGAAAAGCAGCAGCATTAGTACTTGGTCACCCTTTCCCCAGGAAAGAAACATCACCTTAGTTATTCTCTGCTGTATGCTGGCAAAGATCACTACTTCCAGATTAAAAAAAAAAAAAAATTATATTCATTGAATAGCCAGAGAAAAAGAATGAGAACCAGAGTATCACCTTGGCATATGGAGCACTGAGGCTCAAACTCGGGACCTGCTGCATCTAAATCCTGTGCTTTACCACTACATCACTTCTCCAGTAAGACAGTTTCTAGATTCTGAGTGGCCAATGCCACTTGTCCTAAGGTCTGCCTGCCTTCTATCCCTCCCTCCCCCAGATCCATCTCACCACTACTGCCAGTACTGACAAGCACCTGCTACAGATAAAATATGACAACAAACTCTCAAACCTCCAATGCCTTTGTCCAGATACCACTGGGCTTTTCTTCGATCACAAGTGCAGAGCGGCTGTCCGTCAGGAGCGTGGAGAAAGCAGTTATCATAGAGCGGTGATTTTCTGAAGGAAAAAAGGGGGAGAGAGGTTTAAAAATTGAGAACTAACCACTGATCAAAGTATCAGCTGCTGTTCTGTGTTTTATTCTTTTGGGTGACCCAAGCACCAGGGCCAAACATTGCACTGACAGGAAAAGAACAATCAGGGCAAGGAGCCATGCTCATTCTTCCATCTGTATTGGGCTAAGTAACAACTGAAAATGAATACATTTATACTTCTAAGTTTCTATAGTATGGGTTGGGATATGAGGGAGCTGAGTACTGTTTACAAAGCTCTATTGTGAGAGCAAACAGAAACAGAGAACCAAAACTGTCCTGTAGAGCAATAACTGGACTAAACAAAATTAAAGAATTCCAAGTTAAAGCAATGAGAACCACATGATTTTTTTTTCCCCTGGCTTATTAGCAATATGTTGTTAAAATTCGTAGGCTCCTGCTGGGCGTGCTTGCTTCACGGCGGGTAACAGAGACGACCAGAGACATACGGCTGGGCAGGGAAGCTGTATTTCTTTATTCAGGAACAACGATTCATAAACTAAGACAAACTAATCACTAAACAGAACTCTGCTGTCTCTTTGCGGTGGCGCAAGCACTCTCCCTTACTCTGCAATTCTGGAACCCAGGAACCCTCCAACTCTAGAACTCTCGAACTCTGGCGGGGGTCCCTAGGGGTGGGGCCAAGCGGGCCCGTGAAATTAACTGGACTGATCTAATTCTTTTGGCGGGGGAGAACTAGAACCCAATGTAAAGCATACAACAGCAATACATACTTCATTTTAATCATCAAATTCTGAAAGGCATTTTCACTCCAGAGTATTGGTTGCTTATCTTTCCTTAACAAAGGAATAAAATGGACAGGAAATTCTTGTTAGCTAGAGAATAACATTGGTTTACAGCTTTATGCCATTCTAAATAACCAAACACCAAGGAGACATGACTTTGGCTGATGGATTTCTCCGGGGGGGGAAAAAAAAAAGGATGAGACACTTGATTCTATCCATTTCCACAGCTGTCATGATGTGAGCAAAGAATAATAACCATCTTTTTTCCAGTTCTCTGTACTGTCAGAACTAGAAAAGTCACAGGTCAAAGGTCAGATAAGGATCAATAACAATGGCAGCTAAGCTCACCTCATTCCCCCACACAGTACAAAAGCTAAAAAGTGTAAAGAGGGAAAAAAGAAAAACATGTAAGTCAAAGATGGTCCTAAAGAAAACAAAAAACAAAATTCATCTCCAGAGAGCTCCTGCTACCTTCCCACTCTAGCCTTCTCCCTGGCCCAGAAGGGACACTGTGACTTTTGCAGGGGCCTGAGCCACTGACTCTTCTGTAGACAGGGGCCGCTTCTAGTACCTGGCAGAGTAGCCCACTCCCAGGGGCTTCCTTTTATGTCTTCTAGGGTCTCTCCCTTGGTGGCTGCCTGGCATCACTCCTTCGACTTTAGACTTCTTATTTCTTGACTTGTGCTGCGATTCTATTGTCTCTCCATGACCCTCTTCTCCCAGTCTACCAATGCCTTTGCTTCGGAATGGGACATCTACCATATCTTGGCACTTCTCTAAGGCTTTTTTCCACTCAGTATGATTGGTGTTTTCTTCTGGAGTTGAATTCCCAGAGAAGGGGTATCCAAGGAGATGGAGAAAGAGCGCCACTGAAATCTGGGCATCTCTGGCAGCATAAATTACCTTAAGAGAAAAGTCAGGGGTCAGTGACAACCAGAAGGCAAATCAGAGAGAACAACTTCAAAATCTACCACAAAGATATAGACAGCTTCTAAGATTCTAATGAAAAAAAAAAAAAAGTATGATTGAAGCTGGGAGATAACTCACATACACTCATACAAGTGGGACTTGTATCTTGTCAAGTGTGAGGTCCTGGGTTTGAGCACCTGCAGCATCACATGGAAGCACAATAAATACAAGAGTACTGAGGGGGCTCCGTGGATGTTGGAGTAGTAATGTGGTGTCTCTCTGTCTCTCCCATTCTCTCTAAAATAGAAGAATTAGAAGATTGGGCCAAAGAAGGCTGCTGACAGGTGAGATCATACAAGTGCAAAGACACAGCACATTTTAAAAAGTACAAAAATCTAGGTCATGTGTACTTGAAAAAAAATTTTTTTTTATAGAGACAGAAAGGTAGAGGAAGAGAGTGAAAGAGACTACGCCACATTGGTTCCTTTAATGAAGGACCAGCTCAAACCTGGGTTGTGCACATGGTAAAGAGGCACACTATCCAAGTGAGCTATTTCAGCAGCCCTTAACATGTTCTTGTTTAAAAAAAAAAAAAAACTGACAGTGTAGCACTGTTCCACTGCTCCTGAAACTTCCGGTGCATGCCTGGTGCTCCTATGTAGTGCTGGGAGTTCAGACTTAGGTCCTCTGCATGGTAAAGTGTACACTCTACTGTGAGCCATCTCCTAGCCCACTAAAGCCTTTTTATTAAAAATGTTAATAGAGGGGCCGGGTGGTGGCGGACCTGGTTGAAAGCAAACAATACAGTGTGCAAGGATCTGGGTTCAAGCTCCCAGTCCCCACCTGCAGGGAGGAAGTTTTATAGGCAGTCTCTCCTTCTCTCCCTCCCTGCCTCTGCCCAAAATAAAAATCAATAAGTAAATAAATAAATAAATAAATAAAATACTCAAACAAAACAGAGCGACTAAAGTTTAAACAAAACAGAGCAACTAAAGTTTGAACAAAAAAAGAAAGAGAAGGAAGGAAGGAAGGAAAAAGGAAAGGAAAGAAAAGGAAAGGAAAGGAAAGGAAAGGAAAGGAAAGGAAAGGAAAGGAAAGGAAAGGAAAGGAAAGAAAATGTTAACTGAAATGTAAGTGATACAGAAGTTAGACACTAAAACAAATCCTCAAAATCCCCACATGGCTGGCTGGCTGACATAGTCTCTCCAGGCCTTATTAATCCAGGACAAACTTCTTCAGATCAAGAAAAACAGAGAGGGAACCACAGCACCGGAGCTTCCCTTGTGCTTGTGGCTATCACACTCTCACATGGAATGTTGGGCTCAGCTGATGATGAATATCTCTCTCTCTCTCTCTCTCTCTCTCTCCTTCCCTGTCTATATTTTTAGCTACAATGACTTACTCTAAATGCTCAAAAATCCTAATCTATATAACTCAGTGAAATGCTTTTGTCTGTTACCAAACACACTGGACAGATTTTTCTTTTCTTCTCTTTTCTTTTTTTGCCTATAGGATTATTGCTAGGGCTTGGTGCCAGCACTACAAAATCCACTGTTCCTTGAGGCCAATTTCTCCATTTTATTGTTGTTGTTGTTGGATAGGACAGAGAGAAATCGAGAGAGGAGGGAAAGACAAAGAGGGGGAGAGAAAGATAGACATTTGCACACCTGCTTTCACTGCCTGTGAAGTGACCCCCCTTCAAGTGGGAAGCCAGGGACTCAAACCGGGGATCCTTACGCCAGTCCTTGCACCTCATGTCATGTGTGCTTAACCTGGTGCACTACTGCCCAGCCACTCACCCAGATTTTTCTAAAGTGTGGGGCAGGGCAGTGACTACAGGTCTAACAACTAGTAAACAATTCACTTTGGAGATGGTCATCCATTAGAAGAGCTGAAGCCAAAATTCCTAAAAGACGCGTGGGTCTGCTGCCTAGAAACTAACAGACCTGCCAGGTCTATTAGTAAGATGTGGGTAACAACCATTTCAAACATGGGCCTCAAATCAAGTCATAAGGGCACATTCCTGAAATGTATATAACTTAACAATGGTAAGTCTTGCTCCTAAGCAAACTGGTTGTAAATAAAAGTAATAAAAAAAAAGTATAATGGATAACTTTTCCTAACAAAGAGTACCAGGACTTTAAAATCCCTTTCACTCACACTCAATAAAAGTCTAGTAGAAGAGACTGTATGAGTAAAGACTTATTTATTTATTTTTATGAGAGAGATACAGAGATAAAAGATACAGAGACCAGAGCACTCACTGTTCAGCTCTGGGTTATGCTGGTACCGGGGATTGTAGCTGGGACCTTTGGTGCTTCAGGCATGAAAGACATTTTTGCATATTATGCTGTCTCCTCAGCCCATAAAGACCTTTTTTTATGCTTTTAGAATAGACAATGGTGGGTCAGCCAACAATCTACATCTCTATCAACAGGTTGCCTGCCTCTCTCATAGGAGAAGAGTTAAGTCTGAATGGAGAGTTCAGAAGGCTTTTATTTGGGAATCGGGCTGGAGCGCAGTGGGTTAAGTAACACAGCGGGGTTAGCACATGGCACGAAGCGCAAGAACCTGCGTAAGGATCCCTGTTCGAGCCCCCAGCTCCCCACCTGCAGGGGAGTCTCTTCACAAGTAGTGAAGCAGGTCTGCAGGTGTCTTTCTCTCCCCCTCTCTGTCTTCCCCTCCTCTCTCCATTTCTCTCTGTCCTATCCAACAACAACAGCAATGATAACTACAACAATTTAAAAAAGGGTAACAAAAGGGAAAATAAATATAAAAAATAAATATTAAAAAAAAGAATACTTTTTTTTTATTATTAAAAAGTACTTAATTTTCATGAGAAAGAATGAGAGAGACCAGAACACTGCTCAGCTCTGTATTATGGTGGTGCTGAGGAAGGTACCCGGGACCTTGGAAACTTAGACATGAAAGTCTTTTTGCATCTACCCACGCCTCAGTGTGCTTTTTTTTTTTTTAAAAAAAAGGAAGTCTTCCTCTTTTTTTTTTTTTTGCCTCTAGGGTTATTGCTGGGGCTTGGTCACCACAAATCCACTGCTCCTGGAGGCTTCCCCTCACCCCCTTTTGTTGCCCTTGTTGTTTTATTGTTGCTGTAGTTATTATTATTGTCGTTGTTATTGGACAGGACAGAGAGAAATGGAGAGGAGGGGAAGACAGAGAGGAGAGAAAGACAAACACCTGCAGACCTGCTTCGCAGCCTATGAAGCAACTCCTCCCTGTGTGGGGAGGGCCCTGAACCAGGATCCTTACACCAGTCCTTGCACCTTAACCCACTACGCTACCGCCTGGCTCCCTCTTTCTCTTTTTTTAAATTTTATTTATTATTAGATAGAGACAGAGAGAAACTGAGAGGGAAGGAGAGAGAGGGAGAGAGACACCTGCAGCCCTACTTCCCCACTCGTGAAGCTTTCCCTTGCAGGTGGTGACCAGGGCTTTGAACCCTCAGAGTGCTTTTTAACATACTTTTTTTTTTTTAAACCAGTGCACTGCTCAGTGCTGGCTTAATGTGATACTGGAGTTTAAGCTCCAGTATCTGGGAGACTCTCCAGACTCTGGGGCCTCAGAGTCTCGGGCATGAAAGCTGTGTGACCACGGTGCTATCTTCTCAACCACAGACTGTTTTCAAATGAGAAGGAAAACTGAGCATGTCCAACAAATCAATGTCTCCGTGCAAGAGAGGAAACCTGAACCCTACCTCACATCACACAGAATTTGACTTAGAGTTGGTCGTAATCCTAAACCTACGAGCTACAACAGAAGAGGAAAACAGGTGTAAATGTTCATGACCATGGGTTAGGTAATGATTTCTTAGATATAGTCCCAGCTGTGTAATAAGTAAGTTAAGAAAAAACAGATAACCGGACCACACTTTTTAATGTGCTTCAAATAACACAGATAATCACAAATACTGGCAGTGACACAGAAAATCAGAATCCTCATACATTGTTGGTAGGTGACAGGCTCAAGCCTGAGTTGTGTGCGTAATAAAGCAGGTGCACTATCCAGGTGAGCTATCTCAGAGAACTGAAAATATATCCACATAAAAATGTAGACAGAGAGTTACAGTGGCGTTCCTGATAACAGTCAAAACATAGAAACAACAGTCAAAAGACAAAACATAATATGTAAAATAAGAAAGAGTAAGATAAATAAAAATAAGATTAAAAAGCAATAAAAATGCAATGAATCACTAGAAGAAATAAAATTACCTTTGAGAAGAAGAAAGAACAATTAGGAATAGAAGAATGGAGGTAAGGCAAGACTGCCTTTTTGTTTCTTACATAACAAAAAACCCAAAAAGACCTCTTATAATCTTCCCATAAAGGAAAAAAAACAACAAAAAACTCTATTATTATAAACTTTGATTTTAAGTACGCACTTACATTCATGGTGAAAATACATTCTCTAAAATGAAACATATAAATGCTCAAAAAGTAAACAGAGGGTCAGCAAACTAGCTCACTGGGATAATGCACTGCTTAGCTCTAGCCTACGTTGGTGCTAGGGACTACGCCTGGGATCTCAGAGTCTCAGGCATGAAAGTCTTGTTGTATCAAAAAGAAAACAGAAAGGGGTCCCTTACCATTTGTTTACGTGGTACCTCCATTACTGCAGACCAGTTGTCTTGGGTATCGTCAGTCTGTTTTAGTCCGATTTAAGGCCTCTCTGCCCAATATTTCTATCATATATAATGACTAGATTTTTATTGTATTTTTGGTGTCTTGGAACATGTACAGTTTCACTACTTCCAGGCCCAGAGAAGGAGAGTGAGGGAACGGGGGAGGGGGAGGGAGAGAAAGGAAGAGAGAGACAGAGACTACAGCAATGGAATCTCCCCTGGTTCCACAGTATTTCCACCTATTGCCAGAGTTTGAACTTGGGCGGCAGACATGGCAAGGCTTGCAGTCTACCTGGTGAACTATCTTTCTGGCCTGAGGACTAGGGTTTTAAAAACAATTATACTTCACAAGCACTTAAACTCTCATTATTCTTTTTCTTTTCTTTTTTTAAGTGCCGCCAAGGGTATCACTGGGACTTGGTGTCTGCATAATGAATCCGCCACTCTTGGTGGCCATTATATTTTTTCTTTAATTTTTTTTTAATTTTGCATAAAAACAAAGAGAAATTGAGAGGCAAGGCGGGGAGAGAAAGAGATACCTGCAGCACTGCTTCACCCCTAGTGAAGCTTCTCCCCTACAAGTTAGGGCCAGCACTGGGCCAGGGTCCTTGTAGTTGGTAACATGTATGCTCTGCCAGGTGTACTATTACCTGGGCCCTAAGCTTCCATTCTTCAAAAACTCAAATAAGATGTACCTGGTCCTCAGTGAGATTCTCAGCATCCCAGTTGCTGCAACGAAGCAGGAGAGACTTGTCCAGGGGAAAGTTCAAAACGGTCTCAGCAAGTGATTTCAGGCTAAGCCCATTACAGAGCAAATTGTTTCTATAAGAAATAAATATAGTCTCAAAAAAAATAGGCAATGGACAACAAAAAACAAATGTAAAAGACCTATATATGAGAGTCGGGGTAGATAGTGTAATGGCTATGCAAAAGACTCTAATACCTGAAGCTCCAAAGTCCCAGGTTCAGTCTTCCCATCACAAACCAGAGCTAATAAGTGCTTTAGTAAAAGAATAAAAATTATATACATATAGCCAGTAAACAGATAACAATGTTCACTAGAAATAAAATTATACACTATTTTCTTTTTGATTATACTACACAGATCTTTGAAAAATATTTATTTCAAGTATTATTGTCAAATCTTATGAACAGCAGTTTAATAATAAAGAGCCATCAAAATTATAAGATTCTGATTTAATATTTCACTTCTAGAAACTTATCTAAAGGAAAATGTACATAAAGCAATCTTTAGGGAGTTGGGCGGTAGCGGAGCAGGTTAAGCACAAGTGGCACAAAGTGCAAGGACCAGAGGAGGGACCCTGGTTCGAACCCCGGCTCCCCACCTGCAGGGGAGTCGCTTCACAGGTGGTGAAGCAGTTCTGCAGGTATCTATCTTTCTCTCGCCCTCTCAGTCTTCCCCTCCTCTCTCCGTTTCTCTCTGTTCTATCTAACAACGTAACTACAACAACAATAAAAAACAGTAAGGGCAACAAAAAGGAAAATAAATAAATAAATATTTTTTAAAAAACCAAAAACAAGAAAAAAAAAAAAAAAAAAAACAAACAAAAACAATCTTTAGGTGGTCCAGGAGGTGGCACAGTGGATAATGCATTCTATTCTCAACCCATGAGGTACTGAGTTCGATCCCTGGCAGCACTTGTACCAGAGTGATGTCTGGTTCTTTCTCTCCTCCTCCTTCTATCTTTCTCATGAATAAATAAATAAATTCTAAAAAAAAAAAAAAACTTTAGTAGGAGCATTGGGTGGTAGCAGTGGGTTAAGCACACATGGTGCTAAGCACAAGGACCAGCTCAAGGATCCTGGTTCGAGCCCCCAGCTCCCCACCTGTGGGTGTGTGTGTGTGTGTTTCACTTCATGGGCGGTAAAGCAGGTCTGCAGGTGTCTTTCCCCTTTCTGTCTTCCTCCACTTCTCTCTGTCCTATCCGACAGAAATAACAACATCATTGATAAACAACAAGGGGAAAAATAGCCTCCAGGAGCAGTGGATTCCTAGTGCAGGCACCAAGCCCCAGTAATAACCCTGGAGGCAACAACAACAACAACAAAAAGCTGGTTAAATATCAACCAATGAAATCCCACACTACTTAAAATAAGGATGTGGCTCTCTCTACATTGTGGTAAAAATATGCCCATAAAAAGGAACTATGAAAGAAAAGCTGTGATGTGGTCCTCTATGACCAATACCTATACTAGAGAATGAATGTGATTCTGCCTGTAGATGCGACTCTAGGTATGTGACAGGGAAGAAGCAATTAAAAGATTATCAACCAGATGTTAGTAATGTTATTGGGGTGGAGGGTTGGGGTTTTAGATGATTATCTTCTTTCTATCATACTATATTTGAATGGGCTAGTGTTTGTATTTTTTTTCAACTTTGGGGGAAAAAAAAGATATAAACATTTTTGCTGACAGGAATGAAGATCAATAAAACCCCATAATATCCTTTATACGCTTCAAACACTTTCTGATGAAAACAGTTCAAGGGTGATGAAAAAAGGTTTTTTCATTCAAGGACTGGAGTAAGGGTTAAACGTGAGATTAAGAACATATTGGTCTATGAAATTGGGCTTCCTGGTTACTAAGTGAGAGACTAGGAGGTAGAGGTTTGTATCACTGCTGCAGCAGGCAGTAGCCCTAGGGAGGAAATGAAGTCATTATTATGACAAAGAAAGGGAGACTTCTGACTAAAACAAGAAGTTTGGGGATGCACTGTTTTCTGGCTTACTGGAGATTCCAAATGGCTTATTTGGAAGAAAGACGGTATCCTCTCCTAGATTTAGCCTTTTGACTACATTGGGATCTTATCTGTCATGATGTAAGTGAATTGTGGGGGCTGGGTGGTGGCACACCTGGTTGAGAGCACATCACCCCGTGCAAGGAAACTGGTTCGAGCCCCCAGTCCCCATCTGCAGGGGGAAAGCTTCACAGTGCTGCAGATGTCTCTCTCCCTCTCTATCTCCCCATTCCTCTCAAGCTCTCTCTGTCTCTATCTAATAAAAGACAAATGAATGAATAAATAAATAAAGTGAATTGTGAACTGTTTCTGCAAAATGAACGGGTATGTTCAGTTCCTTTTAAAAACTGAAGGTGAGTCAAGACGGTAATAGCTCACTGGTATAGAGTGCATGCCTTACATGAAAGGCATTAAGAGGGGAGACTCCCTCTATAGTTGGGCCATGGAACTGTGGGGTCTCACATGCATTTACTAACTAGAAAGCTGAGAACCTAGATGTGGTGTCTTATGTATCCATTTCAGAGGGCTGGGCACTGGCTCACCCAGTTGAGTGCAGTTCCTACCAGCTGGGAGGAAGCATCATGTGTAGTAAAAGTGTCTCTCTCTTCTCAATTTTTCTTTTTCTTTGCCTCCAGGGTTATTGCTGGAGCTCGGTGCCTGCACTACAAATCCTGCTCTTGTGGACATTTTTTCTTTTTTTTTTTTTTTGAAATTCACCCTCCTTTAAAGGGAAAAGTGAAGGGGGTCTGCATGATTGGGAGGGGGGGGTCTGCTTGTCCTTGCTAATTTATCTTTGGGGTAAAAGTCTCAAGGAGAACATTGCATTCTTATCTTCCAGGGAGGAAGCAAGCAGTGTTTACAGAAGCCAAATGGACAAGCTAACATATAGCTGAGAGAGCAGGGTTACAGGGTGCGCAGTTTTTAAGGCAAACATTCGTATCTGCCAGGTGCAGAGCTTAAGCAATTAGTGCATTAGTGTAATTTCATCTTATCTAGTTTTTCTTTCTTTTTTTAATTATCTTTATTTGTTAGAGGAAGGGGGAGACAGAGGGAGAGAGACAGAAAGACACTTGCAACCCTGCTTCACCACTCGCAAAGCTTTCCCCTGCAGGTGGGGACCGGGGGGGGGGGGGGTGCGTCACCACCTGGCCCCAGTTTCCTATTTTATTTATTTATTTATTTTTATTAATATTTATTTATTCCCTTTTGTTGCCCTTGTTGTTTTATTGTTGTAGTTATTATTGTGGTTGTTACTGATGTTGTCGTTGTTGGACAGGACAGAGAGAAATGGAGAGAGGAGGGGAAGACAGAGAGGGGGAGAGAAAGATAGACACCTGCAGACCTGCTTTACCTCCTGTGAAGCGACTCCCCTGCAGGTGGGGAGCCGGGGGCTCGAACCCGGATCCTTAGGCCAGTCCTTGTGCTTTGCCTTGTGGACATTTTTTCAATTTTTTTTTTTTTGGATAGGACAAATTGAGAGGGGAGGGGAAGATAGAAAGAGGGAGAGAAAGATAGACACCTGCAGACCTGCTTCATCACTTGTGAAGTGACCCCCTCTTACAGGTGGGGAGCTGGGGGCTTGAACCAAATCCTTGCATGTTGCCTTACACTTCATACTATGTGTGCTTAACTTGGTGTGCCACCATCTGGCCCCCTCCTTTCTCAATTTCTTTTTTTTTTTTTTCTCCTCCAGGGTTATTGCTGGGCTCGGTGCCTGCACCATGAATCCACTGCTCCTGGAGGCCATTTTTCCCCCTTTTTGTTGCTCTAGTTGTTGCAGCCTCCTTGCGGTTATTATTGCCATTGTTGACGTTGCTTTGTTGTTGGATAGAACAGAGAGAAACGGAGAGAGATGGGTAAGACAGAGAGAGAGGGGAGAGAAAGATAGACACCTGCAGACCTGCTTCACCGCCCGTGAAGCGATTCCCCTGCAGGTGGGGAGCCGGGGGCTCGAACCGGGATCCTTACGCGGGTCCCTGCGCTTTGCGCCATGTGCGCTTAACCCACTGCGCCACCGCCCGATCCCCCCTTTCTCAATTTCTATCAGCTTTTTAATTGTCCATTTCTAGTAAGTGGATTATAATAGAAATGAATATATTATGAAAAAAGATTAAAAGTAAACAGTCTGGTGGGGCTGGAGACAGCATAATGGTTATTTGAAGACACTCTTATGCCTGAGGCTCCAAAATCCCAGGTTCAATACCCCTGCACTACCATAAGCCAGAGATGAACAATGCTCTAGTAAAAATAAATAAATAAATAATAAAATAATATAAATCAAACAAGCAGTAAGTAGATAGATTTAGTCACTTCCCAAAAGGTAGCATTGACAAAAAGTATAAAAAGGGTCCAGATACACTTAGACGAAATACATACGGTCTTGTCTCATTTGATGGAAATGAAGGGAAGACATAAAACTTTCTTTTTGTTTTATTAAAATAGGAATGTGTTGTAGCCACAGTTACTGTAATCTTCTCACAATATGTATACATATCACTAAGTCGTATACCTATGACCAATACAACACTACATGTCAATTTTTTTTTAATTTTCCTTGTTGCCCTTGTTGTTTAATTGTTGTAGTTATTATTGTTAATTGTTATTGACGTCGTCGTTGTTGGATAAGACAGAGAAATGTAGAGAGGAGGGGAAGACATAGAGAGGGAGAGAAAGATAGATACCTGCAAACCTGCTTCACCACCTATGAAGCGACTCCCCTACAGGTTTCAAACAGGGATCCTTACGCCAGTCCTTGGGCTTTGCACCACGTGCGCTTAACCCACTGCCTGACTCCCACATGTCAATTTTTAAAAATAATATTTATTTATTCCCTTTTGTTGCCCTTGTTGTTTTATTGTTGTAGTTATTATTGCTGTTGTTATTGATGTCATCATTGTTGGGTAGGACAGAGAGAAATGGAGAGAGGAGGGGAAGACAGAGAGAGGGAGAGAAAGACAGACACCTGCAGACCTGTTTCACTGCCTGTGAAGCGACTCCCCTGCAGGTGGGGAGCTGGGGCTGGAGCCAGGGGCTCAAATGGGGATACTTACACCTGTCTTTGTGCTTTGCGCCACCTGCGCTTAACCCAATTCGCTACTGCCCAGCTCCCACTACGTGTCAATTTTATCTCCAAAATTATAAATGCTTAGTAAAAATCTAGACAATAGGACTGAGGAGACAGCATAGTGGTTATGTAGAAGACTTTCGTGCCTGAGGTCCTGTTCCTAGGTTCAGTCCTCAGCACCACCATAAACCGGAGCTGACTAGTGCTGGCATTTCTATCTCTGTGATTAAAAATAATTAACTAATTGATTAACTTGAAAGTTTATACAGTAAAGAAATAAGTTGGATGAAAACTGAAAATCCTAAATTCCACAATACTATT
This sequence comes from Erinaceus europaeus, assembly GCF_950295315.1. Lineage (NCBI taxonomy): Eukaryota > Metazoa > Chordata > Mammalia > Eulipotyphla > Erinaceidae > Erinaceus > Erinaceus europaeus. Next base: position 23,510,643 of record NC_080177.1, read on the forward strand.
TCCCAACAGTAACTTTTTAAGTCTTTTTATTATTATTATTATCTTTATTTATTTATTGGATAGAGACAGCTAGAAGTTGAGAGGGTAAGGGGTGATAGGTAGAGAGACAGAGACACTGCTTCACTACTTTACCACCCACAAAGCTTTCCTCCTAGGGGTTGGGCGGTAGCACACTGGGTTAAGCATACTTAGTACAAAGCTTTCCGCCTACAGGTGGGGACCAGGGGCTTGAACCTGCGTCCTTGCGCATTGTGACAAGTGCGCTCAACCGGTGTGCCACCACCCGGACCCCCAATAGTAACTCTTAATAGCATGCTGTGGTCCACTACTGGCCTTTTATATGCACAAATAAACAAATGGGTAGGTGAAGGGATAAATACAATTTTTGATATTTATTTTGTATTTTGCTCTATTTGCTTTGCGACTTTATGTACTACGGACTTCATTGCCATTAAGTGAAGATGTACTCACTTCATTATTTTTAACAGCTGTGTTAACTTTTGAAACATGGAGATTCCATAATTCATGAGCTCATTAACTTCACTGAAGGATACATTCCATGGAGGTCATTATCTCCTGGCCCCCAAGCATAGATTTTAATCAGCCCTTCTTAGTTTATCAAATCCTCTGTACTTTAAATGTCATGGTTATTTTAGGCAAAGAAATAATTTCAACTCATGTTATTAAGAGGAAGATATGTAAGTGAAGGCAATTACAATCCCCTAAATAAAAGCTCAGAGAGAATTTCTATACAACTCGTATTTCCAAAGGAAAGGGAAACCTTTTTTTTTTTTCTCTCGCTAAAAGGCTAGGTCTACCATCATTTTGGGCCTAGAGCAGAATCTGAAAACACAAATGCTTGTTAAGACAAGTCAGGGATGGGTGGTACCTCACACATATTACCACTCCCAAGGACCCAGGTTTGAGTCCCCACTCCCAACACGCGGGGGGGGGGGGGGGGGGGGCGGGGGGGATGCTTCACGAGAGGCAAAACAGGTCTGCAGATGTGTTTCTTTCTCCCTCTTTATCTCCCTCTCCTCTTTCAATTTCCCTGTCCTTGCCCCCCCCCCAAAAAAAAGGAGGGGTAGCCGCTAGGAGCAGAGGATTTATAGCGCCAGCACTGAGCTCCAGCAATAATCTGGAGGCAAAAAAAAAAAAAAAAGGCAAGTCAGAGAGTAACAGTGGGAGACTCTGCTAATTGAGCACAGCATGCTGGGTTCATTAAGTGGGGAGTCACTACTTAGCTGTGGTTGCCATCTAGACTAATGATTTTGGGCTGGATGGATGGCATCCTGATTTTGCAAAAGACTTTCATGCCTAAGACTCTCAGGACCCAGGTTCAATCCCCAACATAACTATAAACCAGAGCTGAGTAGTGCTCTGGTCTCTCTGTATATTTCTTATTAAATATAATTATTTGGGGCTGGGGAGATAGATAATGTTTATGCAAAAAGATTTGCATGATTGAGGCACCGAAGTCCCAAGTTTAATCCCCAGCACCACCATAAGCCAGAGCTGAATAGTGCTCTGGTAAAACAAACAGAATAATAAATAAATAAATGTAGCTTTAAAAGATTATATAGACCTCTGTGCCACCATAAACCAGAACTGCTCAGTGCTCTGGTTAAAAAAAGAAAAACAGGGAGTCGGGCGGTAGTGCAGCGGGTTAAGCACAGGTGGCGCAAAGTGCAAGGACTGTGTAAGGATCAGGTTCAAGTCCCCGGCTCCCCACCTGCAGGGGAGTCGCTTCACAGGCGGTGAAGCAGGTCTGCAGGTGTCTATCTTTCTCTCCCCTTCTCTGTCTTCCCCTCCTCTCTCCATTTCTCTCTGTCCTATCCAACAACAAATTGCGTCAACAAGGGCAATAATAATGCCCACAACGAAGCTACAAGGGCAACAAATGAGGGAAAAAAAAATGGCCTCCAGGAGCGGTGGATTCATGGTGCAGGCACTGAGCCCAGCAATAACCCTGGAGGGAAAAAAAAAATTTTTCTTTCTTTCTTTCTTTTTTTTTTTTAATTTATAAAAAGGAAACACTGACAAAACCATAGGATAAGAGGAGTACAGCTCTACACAATTCCCATCACCAGAACTCCCTATCCCATTCCCTCCCCTGATAGCCTAACTATTCTTTATCCCTCTAGAGTATGGACCCAAGGTCATTGTAGGATGCAGAAGGTGGAAGGTCTGGCTTCTGCTTCCCTGCTGAACATGGGTGTTGACTGGTCGATCCATACTCCCAGCCTGCCTCTCTCTTTCCCTAGTGGGGCGGGGTTCTGTGGAATCAGAGCTCCAGGACACATTAATGGGGTTGTCTGTCCAGGGAAGTCTGGTTGGCATCATGCTAGTATCTGGAATCTGGTGGCTGAAAAGAGTTAATATATAAAGCCAAACAAATGGTTGACTAATCATGCACCTAAAGGCTGGAATAGTGCAGATGACGACTGGGGTGGGGGGTGTCTCCATTTTGTAGATAGCCAGTAGGCATATTTTAGTTATACTCCAAAGGGCCCGTGGCTATACTAGTTTTTTTGTTTGTTTGTTTGTTTTTCTTCCTGAGCCTGAAATCTGATATGCAGATGGATCCTAATTATTGTCTGGGGAGATGATGTCATGGCTGGACTGGATCAGGGAAGAGAGCAGCTCCCAAATATGGGAAAGGTGTATAAATATTGTTGACTGTAAACCTCATTGATTTGATGTGATCTGGGGCCCATATTCAGCTTAGGAGCCTATGTGACCTCTGCATCCCTGTAGATCTGAGCTCACCTTCTGTGGTCATGAGTAGGAATGTTCTAAGCTGCCCCAACATCAGGACCCATCTTCCTCAGGTGTAGCATAGAGCATGTTATCCATCTTCCCTTCAGAAGTTGGGGAACATTCTCTATCATTGTTGATCCAAGTTGAGGGCAAGGTCCTATGGGGGCCAACAAAGGGGTCTATGTGTTGTTCCTGATAGAAATGACTGGTAACAATGGAGAGAAGGATTTATTCAAGGTCTAGGCCCATCATGTCTGTTTGGGAATCTCAGGACTCCCTGACTAGGGCCCTAGCTGGTGGGGTGGCCTGATAGTGACTAAAGAGTCATCGTTAAAGTATGCCAGTTTCTTGGCCTTATTCAGCTTTTGCAGGTTGGACTACTTTCATACAAATTCAGTGTGCATCTCCAAAGCCTCAGACTTCTAATGAATTTGTTTCACTGTTGAATGTCAGATAAAATATCTGCCCACAGCCACAGAAATCCCAGCATTCATACAACCCATACCTCTGCCTCATGGCTAGATATCGGAGGTCCAGGTAGCCCTTAACAAGGAGGCCATAATCCTGTAGAAGTTTGCTGGCATCTTCTGAACAGCCTACTCCAACTTTTAAAATAGTGCCATCAGCCAAAATGTCCAATAACGTTTTGGGTAGTGTTTTTCCTCCACAGATCAGCTTGGGCAAACGAACCAAGACACAGAAGCCACTTGGGGAGGCCATTTGTAGAAGTGACAAAGGACTGATTTTGCCTTCTGAATTCACCTGTGACAGAAGAAAACAGGGTGACATTTCACACCCCAGCAAGACACCAAGTACTCTGTAAAGCCGTGGCAAAAAAAGTCTTCAGAGATGCATCCTTTACATCCCAAAGGGAGTAGCTGACCAGACTTCGGCTAACTTATGCTAACAAATACAGTGGGCTTTGTGAAACAGCAGCTTAGACAAAGATTACTAAGGGCCAAACTCCGGGGTCTAAAATATGAGCAGTTCAGAAATAGTGACCAGCTGACACAGGACACATACTTGGCAGGGTCATGTGAAGCACAGTGGTCTTAAAGGGCTAGGAGGGGAAAGGGTAAGAAGCATGATAAATACAAATAAATACACTATCTATATCCAAGCTAACGTACATGCCAATAACTTAACTCGTTTACCTGATTAGACAGTTTCATGACCTAATTTTTAGTAGCTGGGGAGGTGGCTCAGTAGGCAGTCTAGGATGACCCCAAGAGCAATGACCTGAATTCAACCCCTGGCAGCACATATGGCACAGTGATACACTCTCCCACTCAACTCCATCTCATACATTTTTTTCAAAATAAACAGAGTCAGTTTTTATTTTATTTTAATGTGACACCAGAGGTGGGGGGGGGATAATATAATGGTTATACAAAAAGACCCCCATGCCTGAGGCTCCAAAGTCCCAGGTTCAATCCTCCATACCACCAAAAATCAGAGCTGAGCAGTGCTCGGGTTAAAAAAAAAAAAAGTTTAAAAAATTAATGTGGCATCAGAGAATGAACTCAAAGGTATATGCTACTGCATATACCTTTTTACTCTATAAAGAGAGACGGCGAGGGGCCAGGTAGTGGTACACCTGGTTGAATGACCACATTACAATGCACAAGGACACAGGTTCAAGCCCCTGGTCCTCACCTGTAGGAGGATAGTGCTGCAAGTGCCTGCCTGTCTGTCTCCCCCTTCCCTTTTGCTTTCTCTGTCTCTACCCAAAATCAATTAATAAAAACTGAGAGAGAGAGAGAGAGAGAGAAAGCACACACCAGAAAGAATTGAGAGATGCACCAAAGCACTGCCCCATCATCCATGGTGGGTTTTTTGTTTGTCTGTTTTTGTTTTTAGTATTGTGCATCCTACAAAGGCTTCATGAACAGTTAAGGCATGCCCCCTCCTGCTGAGCCATCTCTGACAACCCCCATGATCTAACTTTTTTTAAAAAATATTTATTTTATTTATTTATTCCCTTTTGTTGCCCTTGTTGTTTTATTGTTGTAGTTATTATTGTTGTTGTTGGATAGGACAGAGAGAAACGGAGAGAGGAGGGGAAGACAGAGAGGAGGAGAGAAAGATAGACACCTGCAGACCTGCTTCACCACCTGTGAAGCGACTCCCCTGCAGGTGGGGAGCCGGGATTCGAACCGGGATCCTTACGCCGGTCCTTGTGCTTTGCGCCACCTGCGCTTAACCTGCTGCGCTACAGCCCGACTCCCATGATCTGACTTTTAACAAGAGGCAGGAAATGTAATGCCTCTAAATAATAAGTAGCATATAGCAAGTATATTTGTAATATATACTAATAGTATATATACTAATAAGTAGTAGCCTATCAATATAATAAATCCTAATAGCACAAAGGTTTTTTTGTTTGTTTGTTTAAAGCATTTTATGGTCACAAATGTTGTTCTAAGCAATCTCCTTTCCACACCATCATGTTGCTAGGTCTGGCACCAGCTGCCACTGTGGGTATGAAGTTATATATAAGATAGAACAGGCCTTAAGAGTTACAGGTAGAGTAATCCTTATAGACAGAGTGTTATACACATAGTTCACAGCACAGCAATTCCATGGTAAACACCAAAGCAGTGATCCAAACAAAGTACTACACATATCACCTAGTTGAGGCAACCAAGATCACAGAGAGGACAGTTAAGATCACAAAGTGTTGCTATTATAAAAACAGAATTTGGGAGAGGGCCTTCACTCCCAACTTCTACTTCAGTCCTAAGGAAAACATGGTTGGAGTCAGAAAAGCCTTAGTATTTAGATTTCCTTTCTTAGGCATTGCTTTATCAGTGAGGGTTATTTCCATATCCCCAGATGAAAGCATACCAGCTTGACCTCCAATGTGTTTATTTCTCAGGACTCAGTCAAAATAAAAAAGATGGATCGGAAACTTGACTGCTTGTTCCTGTTCTATAACAATTCACCTAGTTGTGGTCAAATTATTATTTTCTTTTAATGAGTAATCCCCTTTCTTAATGCCAGGTATGTCCAACAACAATCCATAACTCTATACTCCTACTATGTAATAAGAGTATAATGCTATCACTTCCTATGGCTAGATTTCTGGACATCTTTTCATCCAAGTTATTATTTTTTTCTTTCATTTCTTTACTGGGGGATTAATGGTTTACAGTTGATAGTAAAATACAATAGTTTGTACATGTGCAACATTTCTTAGTTTTCCATGTAACAATTCAACCCCCACTAGGTCCTCTGCCATCATGTTCCAAGACCTGAACCCTACTCCCCACCCCAGAATCTTTTTTTTTTAAATATTTTATTTATTTTAGTTTTCAGAGAGATGCAGAGACAGAGAGAGATACAGAGAGAAACACCAGAGCATTATTCAGCTCTGGCTTATGGTGTTACGGAGCATTTAACTTGGGACTTGGAGCCTCAGGCATGAGAGTATGTTTGCATAACCATTATGCTATCTCCCCAGCCCTCACAGAGTTTTTTACTTTGGTGCACATAGTCAAGTTATTTATTTTTTTAAATTTATTTTCCTTTTTGTTGCCCTTGTTGTTTAACATTGTTGTGGTTATTAATGTCGTTGTTGGATAGGAGAGAGAGAAATGGAGAGAGGAGGGGAAGACAGAGAGGAGGAGAGAAAGACAGACACCTGCAGACCTGCTTCACCACTTGTGAAGCAACTCCCCTGCAGGTGGGGAGCCAGGGCTCGAACTGGGATCCTTACGCGCAGGTCCTGGCGATTTGCGCCACGTGCGCTTAACCTGCTGCGCTACCGCCCAACTCCCACATAGTCAAGTTATTTTAATACAGTTCCGGGATTGTGTTCAAGATTCAGATGTATTTTTTTTAAAAAATTTTTTTAATATTTATTTATTCCCTTTAGCTGTCCTTGTTTTACTGTTGTGGTTATTATTGCTGCTGCTATTGATGTTGTTGTTGGATAGGACAGAGAGAAATGGAGAGAGGAAGGAAAGACAGGGGGGAGAGAAAGACAGATACCAGCAGACCTGCTTCACCGCTTGTGAAGGGACTCCCCTGCAGGTGGGGAGCCACGGGCTGGAACTGAGATCCTTACACTGGTCCTTGCACTTTGCGCCACCTACACTTACCCTACTGTGCTACCACTCGACTCCCGATCCAAATGTATTGTACTAAGTCTTTCCCACTGGGAATCCAAAAACTTAACAACTCTAATAAATACACAATTTGTACTGACTATGAAACTAGAAAAATAATGCTACTAGCAGTCAATCTGATTTAGATAATAAGATTCAGATCCTGGCACATGAGTATGGGAAAGGACCAAAGCTGGAGGTGAGAATAAACCTTTGTGCCAACCTTCACCTAAAAAAAAAAAAGACATCGTCTTTTTTTTTCTCATACCCCTCTTTTGATATCTAATGTCTTTTGCTTACTACTTATGCTCACTACTAATGACCCTTACTACTTATGGGAAATAACAAAGCACTTGGTTTACCAATGTTATATTTACTAGGAAAAATAAGGTCTACGGAAGTTTCAGTAGTATTATTTAATCCATTGTCTTTTTAATCCACAGTCTTTATTTTTGAGGGTAGTCAGTTCATATAAAATTTCTGGGTCATAAACAGTATACTTTCATATGTATTTACAATTATATACATGTAATACTAGTGTGTTATAAACATCAATGTACACACAAGGAAAAAAATTTAATGAATGCTATCAATTATTATAGACAAAATTTCAAACACTTTTCCCTGTATTTCAATCTTTCACTTAGAAAACACTTTTAGTGGTCCGGGAGGTGGCGCAGTGGATAAGGCATTAGACTCTCAGGCATGAGGTCCTAAATTTAATCCCCGGAAGCACATGTACCAGAGTGATGTCTGATTCTTTCTCTCTTTCCTATCATTTCTCATGAATCAATGAATAAAAATATTTTTTAAAAGAAAGAAAGAAAACACTTTTAGAGAGTGTTCTTCCTGAGGGTCAGTGGATAGGTTCAGAATTCTTAAAAGTCCAGCTCTGATGAAAGTCTTGTTATTCTTTAAGTGACCCAATGATGGCAACAGAGGACACAGAATGGTCTGTGTCTACTAGGGCAAAACAGGTTAGCCCTAATGAACATGCAGGGCTTATTCATCAAAACTAGACCACTAGGGTTTGAAAGAGGAATGAGCTGTCATGTTTATATGACAGAATAAAGACCCAATGGGACTGGATAATAATAAGGATATGAAAAGAGAATACCAGGAGACAAAATCTGAGATTCGAGAGACCAGAACATATAAGAGCTTAAGGACGTGTAATAAATAAATTAAGCTATCTGGGTTTTATTCAAAACAAGGGATGGAGTTTAAGCAGAGAAATGACCTGAGAATGTTAATGCTTTTAAAAAGATCATTTTGGTTACTATATGGAGAAGGGGTTACAGGCACGTAAGAATCCAGTCAGGGAGACCAGTCAGGAGGCTCAGGTCCAGATCAGAGGAATCTGCGGCTTGTGCTGGGGAGAAAGTAGAGGAGGCAGCGAGAAGCAAATAAATGCAAAAAAATCTATTTTTGGTGGGGAGAAGCATAATGGTTATGCAAAACCTATTCTGGAGACTGCACTGGTAATATTTCCCAACCAAACAGGGAGTAGTTTACGGTGAAGAAAAGAAAATAGACTTCTAACGCCTTGGGCTGCAGAAGGATTCCATTGGGGAAATGACCTCCACATCATTCAATCTTTAGGGCACCGTTATTTGTACCTATTAAGCAGAAACTCAAGGAGAGATTAGGGGCCAGAAAGATACCTAAGATCTCCACTCCTACCTCCCCAGAAGAAAGGTAACTGTCTCTAAAATAGAATAGAGGCAGCAAGACAGTTCATTTGGGAGGTGTGCCTGCTTTGCTATGCACATGACCCAGGTTTGAGTCCTGCGCCCACCATAATGGAGGAAGTTTTGGTGCTGTGGCTATCTTTCCCTCTCTCTCTCTTTTTTATATGGACAAAAAAATATATACAACTTTAAGCAGTGAAATTCTGGTTATAATAAAAAATAAATAATTAGGGGTTGGGTGGTAGCGCAGTGGGTTAAGCGCACGTGGCACAAAGTGCAAAGACCCACTTAAGGATCCCAGTGGGAGTCGGGCTGTAGCGCAGCGGGTGAAGCGCAGGTGGCGCAAAGCACAAGGACCGGCATAAGGATCCCGGTTCAAACCCCGGCTCCCCACCTGCAGGGGAGTCGCTTCACAGGCTTGGTGAAGCAGGTCTGCAGGTGTCTATCTTTCTCTCCTCCTCTCTGTCTTCCCCTCCTCTCTCCATTTCTCTCTGTCCTATCCAACAATGACAACAACAATAATAACTACAACAACAAAATAACAAGGGCAACAAAAGGGAATAAATAAATCAAATAAATATATAAAAAAAAAAAGGATCCCAGTTTGAGCCCCCAGCTCCCCACCTTCAGGGGAGTCACTTCATAAGCAGTGAAGCAGGTCTGCAAGTGTCTTTCTTTCCCTCTCTCTGTCTTCCCCTCCTCTCTCCATTTCTTTCTGTCCTATCCAACAATGATGACATCAATAACAACAACAATAATAACTACAACAATAAAACAAGGGTAATAAAAAGGGAAGAAAGGAAGAGAAAGAAAAGAAAGAGTTGTGCAAACATAAGGCCTCAATTGACAAATCCTGGTGGCAAAAAAGGAAAAAAAAGAGAGAGAGAGAGAGATCGATTTAAAGAAATTACGTGTAACAAATCCAGAGAGACTAACATTAAGTATAAGAAAAGATGTTCAGACATATAAAAAAAGAAACAAAAGAAAGGAAGGAGAGAGGGAGGGGGAAAGGGAGGGAGGAAGGGAAGGAGGAAGGAAGGATGAATACAATGGATTGGTCTGAGGAGATAGTGCCAGAGGTCTCATTTTCAACTTCCGGTATCACCACAAGCCAGAGCTGAGGAGTGTTCTCATTCTCCACAATCCCACCAATTTCTCACTGAAATAAATAAATCTTAAAAAAATTAAAGTTAAAAACACATAAAAGCATTGAAAAAAAAAACCCTAAAGATTCTAATTTAAATGAAAAAAGGGGGGGCCAGGTGGTGGTGCACCTGGTTGGGCACACATGTTACAGTGTGCAAAGACCTGGGTTCAAACCCCCTGGTCCCCACCTGCAGGGGGAAAGCTTTGCTGCAGGTGTCTCTCTGTCTCTTTCCCTTTCTATCACCCCCTTCCCTCTCAATTTCTGGTTGTCACTATCCAATAAATAAAGATAATAAAAAATATTAAAAGGGGAAAAAAAAAGTGTGCTGGGGAAACAGCATAGTGGTTATGTAAAAGACTTTCATGACTGAGACTCTAAGGTCCCAGGTTCAATCCCCAGCACCACCATAAGCCAGAGCTAAGAAATGCTCTGGTCTCTGTCTATATCTCTCTCATTAAGATAAATTAATAAAATATTCAAAAAAGAAGGGTAGGCAACTTTCAAAGAATGTCAAATTAATAACAGATACCAGCCCTCACATCCATATATCTCTGAATCCCTAACAGGAAGTATACGAGAAAATAGCAACTAGGTTCATCAGAATGACACATCAGAGTGATAAATTTAGAGAGAAGCTTCTTAATGGAGCCACCAAATATCAGACTACTTACAAACAAGCAACATTCACACTAGCACTTAATCCATTCTTGCTGGCTCAAGGTCACTGGTATAAACTACCACTACTACTACCACCATGATAGATGTAAAGAAATACATTAAACCCCCGAGACAGTTCACCTGGGAAGACACGCCTGCCTTGCTATAAGGGTGACCCAGGTTGGAGCTCCCACAGTAGGAGAAGCTCTGGTGCTGTGGCGGCTCTCTTTTGTCTTTTTTTTTTTTTTTATTGCCACCAGGATTATCTCTGGGGTTGGGGTGCCAGCACTATGAATCCACTGTTCCCGGCAGCCATTTTTCTTTCTTATTTTTTCTTTGGTAGGACAGACAGACATGGCAAGGAGAGGGGGAGATAGAAAGACAGAGAGGTGCCTGTAGACCTGTTTCATGAAGCCATTCCCCTGCAGGTGGGGAGCAACAGCTCGAACCCAGGTCCTTCTTCATGGTAACGTTGTGGACTCAACAAGGTTCGCCATCACCAGGCCCTCCCTTTTTTTTTTTTTTTTGGTCTCTCCATTTCTATCTGAAAAAGTCAGCTTGGAGCACTAAAACTCCAGTGACGACAAAAATGCCTCAGTAGCTAAGGTACAGGGCATGTGTGATGACCAAACTTTCCCCCACATTACCAAACTCTTGTTGGCTACCACCATGCCACTGCATTAGCATCTAAGTCTCTTACCAAACTATCATAATTTCGTAGCAACTATTCTGGCGTATGTCTCCTTTGATGACAGAAGACCAGACTCTTGACATGATCTTCAGCACATGGTGTGCTGAATTAGAGGTCCAAGAAGGATGACAGAGGACCTAGTGGGGGTTGTATTGTTTTAAGGAAAACTGGGAAATGTTATGCATGTACAAACTACTGTATTTACTGTTGAATGTAAAACATTCATTCCCCAATAAAGAAAATTTTTTAAAAATTATTTTTCTTACAAGACCACTACTCAGCTCTGGGTTACACTGGTTCTGGGGATTAGACCTGGGACCCATGGTGCCTCAGGCACGGAAGCCATTTTTGTTACCATTATGCTATCTCCCCTACCCTTTATTTAGACTTTTAAAATGTTTTTGTTTCAAGGGAGGCCAGTCGGGAGGTTGTTGGTAAGGCCCAGAGGAGTGAAACTTAGGGTTTACACTAAGGAAAAAACAGAAGAGATATACAGAGATAGACAAATTGGGGGCCGGGCAGTAGCGCACCAGGTTAAGCACACATAGTACAAAGCACAAGGACGCTAAAAAGAATTTTAGAGACTCACTGAAGGAATTAGGGAAGCTGTACCTCCCTTTTTTGTAAAGTTCTGGTCCATATTGACTGTTGTGCCGTGAAAATATGTAAGGTGATGCTTATTCTGGGCTATTATTAAAAAAAAAAAAAGCACAAGGACCCACACAGGGAAACTGGTTCGAGCCCCCGGCTCCCCACCTGCAGGGGAGTCACTGCACAAGCCATGAAGCAGGTCTGCAGGTGTCTTTCTCTCCCTCTCTTCTCAATTTTTCTCTGTCCTATCCAATAAAATTGAAAAAAATAGCCTGCCAGAAACACTGAATTTTAGTGCTAGCACTGAACCCTAGCAATAACCCTGGAGGCAAAAAAAAAAAAAAAAAGAGAGAGAGATGAATCCAAAATTTGGGAGGGTAAGGAGAGATTAATAGCAAAGAAAGGAGATGGGTGAAACTAATGTTATATTCAACATCAGTATGAAAGTCACAAGATAATGAAATACTATCTTGAAAATGACTGCACGACTAGAATCTATGAATCAGAGGACAGAAGATCAGGTGTACCCAATTATTCTCAGAACAATTATGTCCCAACTCCCCCAAAGCAATTAACTGTTAGAAAAATTAGGGAGTTGGGCGGTAGCGCAGTGGGTTAAGTGCACATGGTGCAAAGTGACCATGTGCACTTTTTTTTTCGAACCCCGGCTCCCCACGTGCAGAAGTTGCTTCACAAGCAGTGAAGCAGGTCTGCAGGTGTCTAATCTTTCTCTCCCCCTTTCTGTCTTCTCCTCCTCTCTCCATTTCTCTCTGTCCTATCTAACAATGACATCAATAACAACAATAACTACAACGATAAAACAAGGGTAACAAAAGGGAATAAATATTTTTTTAAAAATTTAAAAAAAGAAAAATTAACCATTTGGGAGGCTGGGGAGATAATACAAATTAGCACAGCAAACTTTTATACCTGATGCCCTAGAACTCACAGGTTTAATTCCTGGCATTGCCATATGCCAGAACCAAGCAATGGTCTTGTCTCTTTCTCATGAAAATAAATATCTTTAAAAGAGAAGAAAAATTAACCAGTTAAGAAAACACTGGGTTCAAACACTGGTTACTAAGCTCCTGGCCTTGGTTCAAGTATAAACCTGACCTATTCTAAGAAGCAGCTTGTCCATCTGCTAAAATCTATTTATAAGCTGAAAATAAGCCAGCTCTGTTAATTTTTTTTGTCTCTACTCTGTTCAAGGGCACACTTGAAAAAGGTTCATGTATTTTATTTTGGCCTTTTTAACTTACCCACTCACAGTCGATTCCAAGCACTGGAAAATCTTCTAACTGGCTCCTCAGCAATGGCTCGATCTGATGCCACTCTGCCTCCAGAGACACAGTCACCACCTTGGCTTCCAGGATCCTCTGCTCCCACGAGGCTCTGGGGGCAGTGCAGTGCAGCGGGTCTTCCGGAGGGGATGGCTCTGTCCCGCCCTGAGCTTTCTGCTGCTGTGGGGTGACGCCGCTGCTTTTACTCCTCCGCCTCCTCTGGCTCTGAATGCCTTTCCACAGCACAAACCCCCCCACTGCCATGCCCAGAAGGGCGGTTACTGTCAAAGCCACGAACTGTTTAGACATCTTCGATTTTTCTGCTGTTTAGGAAAGCATATCACTAACAATCCCTCAATCTGCAAAACAAATGGCAGCATATATTCATCCCGAGAATAAACCTGTGTGCAAGTGTCTGCAACCTATAAGCAAGATCCTCCCTAAGTGTTCCACTTAAAATCCATGTGCCCACGCACTTTAAAAAAAATAAAAATGAAACAAATCCCCACATGAGATGGTGATATTTTAATCTTTTCACTTTGTACATTCTGTATTCCAGTAGTTTCTCCATTCTCAACCAAGACACCCCTTCTACCAGTTCATCAGGATTTTTTTCATTTTTTTTATTTGTGATTAACAGTGGATGAGAATATTTTAAGATTACAATGTTTAGCTTAACGCCACACCCATCACCAAAGTTCCGTATCCCTACCCTCCTATTTCTCAAAGATAATCACCAGAGTTGTCAAAAGTCTTAGAAACAGTTGTTTGCCTCTGTGCTTATGTTGTTTTATTGTTGTTGTTTTTTTTAACTGGGGGATTACTGGTTTACAGTGAGTACAGTTGCTGGTATGTGTGTAACATTTCTGTTTCCTGCAAAACACCCTCACCCCCAGCCTAGATCCTCCTCCACGATCATGTCCCAGGACCTGAAAACCCCTCTCCCCTCCAGAGTCCTTTACTTTGGTGCAAGTCACCAACTCTTTTAATCTATCAATAAAATGATTTCAAAACGATTTTGGAACAGGGAACATAGAGCAGTGGGAAGTGGTAGCATAGTGGAAGACTTGCAGGCCTGAGGTCCCAGAGGTCCCAGGTTCAATCCTCAACACCACCATATGCTAGAACAGAGCAGTGCCCTGGCCTCTGTCCCTCGTCCGAAAACAAATACATCTTAAAAAAGAAAACAAAACAAAATAGAATAAACTAGGCTCTCACTCCACCCACACAAGTTCTAGTTAATGGGTCTTCTTAAAGGTGTTTCCAGACCAGACAGAACCTTCAGTTTGTAACAACTGAACAAAAACGTCTGACTTTCAATAAAAACGGAATCTTAGCAATTTGGTGGCAAGTTGTCTTGCTTTTTTATTTTATTTTAATGATTTTGGAAGGTGGAAGATGTGGGCAGTAGGGGTAGGCGGAGCAAACAGGCTTGAATAAACATGATTTTTGGTTGCTCCAGAAATCTCAGCACTTCTCCATGGAAACAGACTCGGTTATTTAGGGTAAGCTTGGGCAGTACAGAAGGGAAGATGGAGCTGAACTAAGAAAAAAAAAACAGAGATTCAAGATGTTCGGAAGGAGGTTGCAAGACAGAATGACATAAAAAGAGAAGCAAGTCAAATGCCAAGAAAACTGACAGATGCCCTGAAAAGCCTGAAAGAACTGCCTTTATTTCTACCAGAAAACAGGCTCTTTTACCTTTGCCTACTATATGGATTTCTCCATCTCTAGCTTTCCTATTTTTGACTGACAAACAGGTACATGGACATGGCACTGTTTCTGCCCTAATTTTAAAATGACAGTAAAAGGGCAACAGGGCCAGCAAAGCCACTCTCTGGGTAGTGCACTGCTTTGTCATGGACCCAGGTCAGGGCCCAGCCCCCGTAGCACTGAAGGTAACCTCAGTGCTGTGGTGTCTCTCTCTCCCTCTCTCTCTATTTATATCTTAAGAAAAATAAATGATGGTCTGGGAGGTGGCGCAGTGGATAAAGTATTGGATTCTCAAGCATGAGGTCCTGAGTTCAATCCCTGGCAGCATATGTACCAGAGTGATGTCTGGTTCTTTCTCTCTCTCTCTCTCTCACCTTCTATCTTCATGAATAAATAAATAAAATCTTTAAAGAAAATAATAAAATTTCATCCTGGAGTTGTGAAACCCTAGTAATGACAAAAAAAAATTAATTAGTTTAACTTAAAAAAAAAAGTATAACAGTAGGGAGTCGGGCGGAGCGCAGCGGGTTAAGCACATGTGGTGCGAAGCGCAAGGACCAGCGTAAGGGTTCCAGTTCAAGCCCCTGGCTCCCCACCTGCAGGGGAGTCGCTTCACAAGTGGTGAAGCAGGTCTGCAGGTGTCTATCTTTCTCTCCCCCTCTATGTCTTCCCCTCCTCTTTTCATTTCTCTCTGTCCTATCTAACAGCAATGACATCAATAACAACAACAATAATAACTACAACAATTTAAAAAAAGGGCAACAAAAAGGGAAAATAAATATAAAAAAAAGTATAACAGTAAGTGGTCAAGGATCCAGGTTCAAGCCCCCAGTCCCCACCTTCAGGGGGAAAGCTTTCCAAGTGGTGAAGCAGTGTTGCAAGTGCCTCTATGCCTCTCTCCCTATCTCCTCACACCCTCTCGATTTCTGAATGTCTCTATCCAATAAAGAAAAAAAAAAAAAAAAGAAGCAGTAAGTGGTGAGTGCTGGGGAGATATCATGATATCTATATACACAAAATGATATCTATATCTCCCCCCTCCTCTCCTCTCAATTTCTGGCTGTCTCTATCAAATAAATAAAGCTTTAAAAAAAGTGAGTATTTAAAAAAAATATTTATTTTGTCATCACTGGGGTTTCACCACTCCAGGTTGACTTTTTAAGACAGAAAAACAAATAGAGATAGAGAGCTTCAGAGAGGGAAAGAGAAAGAAGAGAACTAGAAAGAATGAGAAAGAGATCACAGCAGCAAGAGGCTTTCAATGTGGTGGGGGTGGATCTGAGGCCTGGGTCACCTGCAGGACAAAACAGGTGCATGGTCCAAGTGAGCTATCTTGCCAGCTTTCTTCATATGTCTTTTCCCCAGTATTTTTATTGAAAAGGGTGTTAAGGTTTATATAAGATTATTTTTTAAAATATATTTTAATATATTTTCCCTTTTGTTGCTCTTGTTTTTATTGTTGATATAGTTACTATTGTTGTTATTGACGTCATTGTTGGATAGTACAGAGAGAAATGGAGAGAGGAGGGAAAGACAGAGAGGGGGAGAGAAAGATAGACACCTGCAGACCTGCTTCACTGCCTGTGAAGCGACTCCCCTGCAGGTGAGGAGCCGGGGGCTCGAACCAGGATCCTTACACGGTCCTTGCACTTTGCGCCACCTGTGCTTAACCCGCTGCACTACCGCCCAACTCCCATAAGATTCTTTTTTTAAGAAGAGGGGGGTTCTTTGTGTGTTTTTTAAAAATATATATTTATTTATTATTGTATAGAGAAAGAGAGAAATTGAGATGGGAGGGGGAGAAAAAGAGGAGAAGAGATAAAGAGACACTTGCTGCCCTGCTTGACCACTTGTGAAACTTTCCCCCCTACAAATGAGGACCAGGAGTTTGAACCCAGGTCCTTGCACACTGTAATGCGTGTGCTTAACCAGGTGCACCACCACCTGACCCTAGGTTTATATAAGATTAAAAGACTGAGGGTGGGGGTAGATTGCATAATGGTTATGCAAAGAGACTCTCCTCTCATGACTGAGACTTCAAAGTCCCAGGCTCAATCCCCCACACCACAAGCCAGAGCTGAGCAGTGCTCTGGGGAAAAAAAAAAAAAAAAAAAAAAAAAAGGAAAGGAAAGGAAGAAAGGAAAGAGAAGAAAAAAACTTAGCTAAGGGGATTGGGTGGTGTTACACTTGGTTGAGCACACACGTTACCATGCACAAGGACCCAGGTATAAGCCCCTGGTTCTCACCTACAGAAGGGAAGATCCCTGAGCACTTCTTCTAGCGTTTGCCCTTCTTCCGTAGCCAGTCTCCTGAGCACTAAAGCAGTGCTACAGGTGTCTCTCTCCCTATCTTCCCTTCCCCTCTCAATTTCTCTGTCTCTATTCAATAAAAAAAAAAAAAACCTCTCCCCTTTCCAATTTTAACCAATACAAATGTGGGAGAAAATATAGAACTTAAAAAAAAATGGGGGGGGGGGGTCAGGAGGTAGTGCAGTGGGTTAAGTGCACGTGGCACAAAGCGCAAGGACCGGTGTAAGGATCCCGGTTTGAGCCCCCGGTTCCCCACCTGCAGGGGGGTGGTTTTACAGGCGGTGAAGCAGGTCTGCAGGTGTCTATCTTTCTCTCCCCCTCTGTCTTCCCCTCCTCTCTGTCTTCCTCCCCTCTCTGGATTTCTCTCTGTCCTATTCAACAACAATGACATCAGTAACAATAATAATAACCACAACAAGGGCAACAAAAGGGGAAAAAATAGCCTCCAGGAGCAGTGGATCCATGGTGCAGGCACTAAGCCCCAGTGATAATCCTGGAGGCAAAAAACAAACAAACATTTATTTATTTATTTATTTATTTATTTATTTGTTTATGAAAGAGGAGAAAGAGAAGGAGAACCAAACTTCACTCTGGCACATGCACATGCAGGACTTCAGGCTTGAGAGTCTAAAACTTTATATACTGTGCCACCTCCCAGTCCATAAAAGAGATAAGAACTTTATTACATAATGAAAATTCAGAATGAAAAGAGGAAATCATCAGATACAAGAAATAAAAGAGGGGGATTCAATAGTGGGAAAAGAAGTGAGTAGAGACCAGAAGTCCTACCAGCCCAT
This sequence comes from Erinaceus europaeus, assembly GCF_950295315.1. Classification (NCBI taxonomy): domain Eukaryota; kingdom Metazoa; phylum Chordata; class Mammalia; order Eulipotyphla; family Erinaceidae; genus Erinaceus; species Erinaceus europaeus. The sequence continues at coordinate 23,528,391 of NC_080177.1, forward strand.
CCTGGGCACACTGTCAGTCACAGGTGAAACTTAGGCCCACAGGCCTGAGGCACAGCAGGAAGTCACAGGAGTCCTGCCTTGGGATGAAAGTGTTAGCCCACCAAGGCCTGGACAAACCATCTGCCCATGGCTAGGCTGAGAGTAAGAGAGTGCACTCTTTCAAGAGAGGACAGACCCTCAAGCCTAGACACTGGATGGGCCTACATTCATACTATATTCAAAAAGAAGAATCTCAGGTCAAGAACCTAAATCCTAGGGTTGGGAGTTGGCTCAGAGGGTCAAGAACATACAACTGACTATATGTGAGGCCCTGGGTTCAAGCGCTGGCAACAATAGGAAACATCATGGATAGCACTGCAGTAGCTCCATGAGTGATAGATGTATGGTATGTGTGTACACACACACACACATTCACTAAAAATAATGAGAAAAAAAACAGGCTAGGAAGGTTGCTCAGCACATACATAAGGCCCTGGCTCATTCCTAGGCACTGCATTTTAAAAAAATAATTTTAATTTTAATAATTTTAATGCTTTTTATTTATAGGCAATACAGATATCACATCTAGAGCATAGTGCAAAACTATACCCTTATATATAGTCTTCTAAACCACTACTATATCACCAGTAAGAATTTTTTTTTTTTTTTGCCTCTAGGGTTATTGCTGGGGCTGTACTATGAATCCACTACTCCTGGAGGTTATTTTTTCCTTTTGTTACCCTTGTTGTTTATTGTTGTTGCTACTGCTGGGTAGGACAGAGAGAAATGGAGAGAGGAGGGTGAGACAGAGAGGGGGAGAAAGATAGACACCTGCAGACCTGCTTCACCACCTGTGAAGCAACCCCCTGCAGGTGGGAAGCCGGGGGCTTGAACCTGGATCCTTACGCTGGTCCTTGCACTTCGTGCCATGTGCGCTTAACCCGCTGTGCTACCACCCGACCCCCACTAGTAAGAATTTTTAATAAATTTAATATAAAATAAACACCCCACTTGACATGTATGATGATATTCCTGAAATAAGTCACATATTAAATAAAAAATTAAACAAAATGGTAACATACCCAGAGAGTAGCATGAGACAGAGAGAATCACATAGGCCCTAGAGCCCAGTAACCTGGTATTGAATTCAGCCTCTATTATGTGTCATCTACATTGTCATAGGCAAGTTTCCTCGTCTATAAAATGAAACAGCTCCTGCTATGTAGGATTACTGTGAGGTTTAAGTAAGACTACTAGTATACTTCACTTAACATCATGACTAATGCGTTAACGTACAGTAAATAATTGGGATCACCTGTACCTGGGGTTTGTGAAACTCAGAAACCTTGTAAATGAAAAACAAAGAATCAGAGTTATAATTTTAGGGGGCAAATTCAGATCCTGCCCACTAAAAACAAAAACAAAAAAATCCTTTTTAAAGTTAATTTTATTGATGAGAAAGAGAATCAAGAGTATCATTCTAACCTGTGCGCTTAACCAGGTGCGCCGCCGCCCAGCCCCTCAGAGTATCATTCTAGCACATGCCATGCAGGGGATCGAACTCCAGCCCTAATGCTCGGGAGGGAGTTCACTACTTTACCCACTATGCTACTTCCTGGGCACTAAAAAAAGTCTTCACAACTGGAAAGTAATCCTGCCAGATCACAACTCAATCTCCACCTGAATCTCACAGAAACTGAGTTCATTACCTGAAGAGGCAGTTGCTGTTGAAAAGTCTTTGCATTCTGTTAACGGTCCCTGCATAGAAATCACTCTCTTTTGATGTTCAGTCTGGCTTCTGAAATGACAAAAACATTTATTCCCTCTTCAGAGTTTTGCCAAATATGCAAAAGAACTCTTATAACTTCAACTCTTATAACTTCCCTTGGTACTTTCTTTACACACCCAGTCTTCCTAGTTTATAAAAGTCACACTCCGTTGCCAAGGCTCCAAGTTACATCAGTCTCTCGCTTTGTCAATCTCTCGCTGCAAATGTGGCACCCAAGTCTGCATTCAATAAGTTCTTAGAGGTGCAGATGATATTTGCACCATTGCTTCCCAGATTTTAGACCCTTTATTGTACACAGACGCTGTTTAAAATGATAAGTTTTGGAGTTGGGGAGACAGCTCAGTGTTTTAGAGCACCAGATTTGCAAGCCAGAGGTTCAATCCATAACACCACCTTAAGATAAAGCTGAACAGTGCTTTGGTCTTTGGTGTGTGTGTGTGTGTCTATCTTTTTCTCTTATCTCCCTATTTCTATATCTGTCACTCCTTAAAATAAATTAAAAAATTAAAAATATATTCATATAAAAAATGTTAACTAGAATGAGCTGATATAGGTCAAGTTGTGAGGATCTTACAGTAGTACCCTGTAATTTAAAACCTAATAGACTGTGAAGAATTAATAACAGGCTTAAAAAAGGGAGTGACCAAACCAGAGTGATATATCAAAGAACACTATGGCAGCAGAATGGATGCCAGATTAGAGAACTAATTACAAATTTCACAACAGGGCTTTTACGACTAGTTAGAAGTTTCACAAGAGGGAGCTAGGCAGTAGAACAGCGAGTTAAGTGCAGTGGCGCAAAGCGCAAGGAACAGTGGAAGGATCCCGGTTCGAGCCCCCAGCTCCCAAATTGCAGGGGAGCCGCTTCATAGGTAGTGAAGCAGGCCTGCAGGTGTCTGTCTTTCTCTCCCGCCTCTGTCTTCCCTTCCTCTCTCCATTTCTCTCTGTCCTATCTAACAATGACAACATCAATAACAACAATAATAAAAAAACAACAAGGGCAATGAAAGGGAAAAAAAAAGTCTCAGAAGAAAACCAGGGAGATCGCATAACGGTTATACAAACAGTTTTCACGCCCGAAGTTTCAAGATCCCAGATCCAGTTCCTGGCAGGAACATAAGCCAGAGCTGAAGAATGGTCTTATTAAAAAAAAAAAAAAAAAAAAAATCAGAAGGAAAAAAGTCTCACAGCAGTAAGAGAGGGGACAAAGATCCAAACTAGAGCAGAAGGTGGCAAACGGGGAAAGAACTATCGTTCTTTTCAAAACAGCAATATCAAAAAAAAAAAAAAAAACAGCAATATCAGAATCGCTTGGATAAGTATAGGCATGTAACTTTAACAAACTGTACATTTTGAAAGTTTGATAGCATAATGATTATACAAGACTCTCATGCCTGAGGCTCCAAAATCCCAGGTTCAATCCCCCCAAACCACCAAAAGCCAGAGCTGAACAGTGTTTTGGAAAAGAAAGAAAGAAAGAAAGAAAGAAAGAAAGAAAGAAAGAAAGAAAGAAAGAAAGAAAGAAAGAAAGAAAGAAAGAAAGAAAGAAAGGAAAAGAAAAGAAAGAAAAGAAAGAAAGAAAGAAAGAAAGAAAGAAAGAAAGAAAGAAAGAAAGAAAGGAAACCCAGGTTTGAGTCCCTGGCTCCCCACCAGTAGGAGGACACTTCACAAGTGGTAAAGCAGGTCTCCCAAGTGTCTTTTTCTCTCTCTCCCTCCCTCTCTTTCTTTCTTCACTTCTTTTTTAATCTTTTTATTTGTTTTTAGACAGAGATAGAGAAATTGAGATGAGAGGGTGAGACAGAGAGTAAAAGAGACACCTGCAGCCCTGCTTCAACATTCGTCAAGTTTTCCCCCTGCAGGTCAGGACCAGGGGCTCGAACTCGGGTCCTTGAGCACTGTGATGTGTGTGCTTAACCAGGTGTGCCACCACCTGGCCCTTTCTCTCTCCATCTTCTTTTTTTCTCTCTCTCTCCCTCTTTATCTCCCTTCCTCCTCTCAATTTCTCTCTGTCCTACCAAATAAAATGATGGGGAAAAATAATATAAATAAAATTAGCAGTTTTCCAAATCCTTTTACTTGAATGTAAAGAAAATCCCATTCACACCAACATACACTATTTCATTTTTTTTTATAGAGACAGATAAATGGAGAAGGAAGGGTAAGAGAGAGAGAGACAGAGAGACAAGCACTTGCAGCATTGTTTCACTGTTTATGAAGTGTCTCCCCTGCAGATGAGGGCTTGAACCCGGATCCCTGTGCACTGTAACATGTATGGTCTACCAGGTATGCTACCACCCTGCCCCCACATACACTATTATTTAAACTCCAATAAAGTAGTCATACACAAAACACACATGCACACACACACTAGCAAGTATAAATGCAACAAATAAAGAGTAAAATCATTATGAAGAAAAGCAAAAACTCTACTCAAAGTACAGACAACTGGAACAGTATAGCTATAATAAATCCCCAGAGGGGCCGGGTGGTGGTGCACCTGGTTGAGCGCACACGTTACAGTGCACAAGGACCCAGGTTCATGCCCCTGGTCCTGACAGGGGGAAGTTTCACGAGTGGTGAAGCAGAGCTGCAGGTATCTTTCTCTCTCTCTCTCTCTCTATCTATCTATCTATCTATCTCTATCTCTATCTCTATCTCTATCTTTCTATCTATCTATCTCCTTCTTCCCTCTTGATCTCTGGCTGTCTCTATCAAACAAATAAATAAATATTTTTTTAAAACTTCCTTTAAAAAAAATTAGGGAGGGGCTGGGGAGACAGCATAATGGTTATGCAAAAGCCTTTCAAGCCTGAGGCTCTGAAGTCCCAGGGTCAATCCCCAGCATCCACCATAAACCAGAGCTGAGCAGTGTTCTGGTTAAAAAAAAAATAATAAAAATAAAATTTTTTTTAAAAAAAGGGTGTCAGGTGGTAGCGCAGCAGGTTAAGCACAGGTGGTGCAAAGCACAAGGACCGGCATAAGGACCCTGGTTCTAGCCGCCAGCTCCCCACCTGCAGGGGAGTCGCTTCACAGCCCGTGAAGCGGGTCTGCAGGTGTCCATCTTTTTCTCCCCCTCTATCTTCCCCTCCTCTCTCCATTTTTCTCTGTCCTAACCTACAACAACGGTATCAATAACAACAACAACAATAACTACAACAATAAAACAACAAGGGCAAAAAAAAGGAATATATAAATATTTTTAAAATATTAAATAAATCCCCAGCACAATATGCCAAAGCTGAGCAGTCCTCTGATACCTCTTTGGTTTTTGTTTGTTTGTTTGTTTGTTTGTTTTTAAAGGATTTATTTATGAGAAAGGCAGGTGGAGAGAGACAAGACATCACCCTGGTACATGTGCTGCCGGGGATTAGACGATTAGACTCAGAACCTCATGCTTGAGAGTCCTACGCTTTATCCACTGCACCACCTCCCAGACCACCTCTGATACCTCTCTCTCCCTCTCCTCCCCCTCCCTGAAAAATAAATACATCCTATAAAAAAAATAAATTAAAAAGCAGTCATATTCTAGCAGCTACCACAGAGCACATAGCATGTCAAGCACTCATATGAACATATGCTCTTGCCTACATTACTCATTTAATCCTTTCAGCACCCTTTTTTTTCTTTTTTTTTTCCCAATAATCTTCTAAGGAAAGCACTATGATCACTTTATTATTTTTTTTATAAAGAAGGAAAGAATGTTTTACAGAGATACTAAGAAATAATATATATAAACTCAGGAACAGGGAGACAGCATAATGGTTATGCAAACAACTTTCAAGCCTGAGGCTCCTAAGTCTCAGGTTTAATCCCCAACACCACCATAAGCAAGAGCTAAGCAATGGTCTGATAAAACAAACATACACAATGCAAACTTTAAGTTTTTTTCTTTATGCTTAGTTTTTTTTTTTTTTCCTTGACTCCAGGGTTATCACTGGGGCTCACTGCCTGTACTATGAGTCCACTGCTCCTGGAGGCCTTTTTTTTTTTTTCCCCATTTTACTGGATAGAACAGAGAGAAATTGAGAGGGGAGGGGAAGATGAAGGAGACAGAGAGAAACCTGCAGCCAATTGTGAAGTGACCCCCTGCAGGTGGAGAGCCAGGGGCTTGAACCAGGATCCTTGCACTTTACTAAGTGAACTTAATCCGTGCACCACCGCCAGCCCCAGTTTTTTGGTTTTTTTGTTTTTTTTTTTTTACTTAACTGGCCACCATTGTGAAATATAGACACCACAGGAAGCTTCAGTACTGTGTCTCTTTCTCTCCGAGCCCCCCACCCCATCCCATCCTACTCCCTCTGCCTCTATGTCTCTATCAGAAAGAGAGAAAGAGAGAAAGGAGACAACTTAAAGGAAGGAAGGAAATACTGCAAATCCTGTATATGGTAAGAAGATGTACTTAGAATAGATAAAGAATGCCTACAACAAAATGAGAGATTAAAAATATCAGGGAGTCAGGCGGTGGTGCAGCAAGTTAAGGTATAAGGATCCCTGCAGGGAAGTTGCTTCACAGTCGGTGAAAAAGGTCTGCAGGTGTTTATTTTTCTCTCCCCCTCTCCACCTTCCCTTCCTCTCTCCATTTCTCTCTGTCCTATCCAACAACAATGACAGCAATAACAACAATAATAACTACAACAATAAAAAACAAGGGCAACAAAAGGGAAAATAAATAAAATAAATAAATAAAAATATATATTAAAAAATCTAATGTAAAACATTAACTCCCCAATAAAGAAATTTAAAAAAACTTCACCACAAATATATATATATATATATATATATATATACATATATACATACTCGGGAGTCAGGCGGTAGCACAGTGAGTTAATCCCATGTGGCACAAAGCGCAAGGACCAGCATAAGGATCCCAGTTCGAGCCCCCAGCTCCCCACCTGCAGAGGAGTCGCTTCACAAGCAGAGAAGCAGGGCTGCAGGTGTCTTTCTCTCTCCCTCTCTGTTCCCCCCTCCTCTCACCATTTCTCTCTGTCCTATCCAACAATGACGACATCAAGAACAACAACAAAAACAAGGGCAACAAAAGGGAAAATAAATTTTTTTTAAAAAAATCAACTCTGACAGGTAAGCATCTGAACAGGCAATTTCAAAGACAGTCTGTAAGTGGCCAGTAAGCATATGAAAAGCTGCCCTACATCATTAGCAATTAGGAGAATGCAAACCAAAGCACAGTAAGATGCCACTTCACACACATTAGGATAGCGCTAAGCATGCAGACAGGTAAGAGCTGGCAATTATACAGCCATGCCTCTTTTTATTGCGCTTCACTTTACTGCACCTGTCTGAGAGCAAGGTGGTTTTTTTCTTTTTTTTAAATTTCTTTATTGGGGAATCAATGTTTTACATTCACAAGTAAATACAATAGGTTGTACATGCATAACATTCCCCAGTTTCCCATTTAACAATACAACCCCCACTAGGTTCTCTGTCGTCCTTCTTGGACCTGTATTCTCCCCACCCACCCACCCCAGAGTCTTTTACTTTGCTGCGATACACCAATTCCTGTTCAGGTTCTACTTGTGTTTTGTTTTTGATTTTTTTTCTGATCTTGTTTTTCAACTTCTGCCTGAGAGTGAGATCATCCCATATTCATCCTTCTGTTTCTGACTTATTTCACTCAACATGATTTTTTCAAGGTCCATCCAAGATCGGCTGAAAACGGTGAAGTCACCATTTTTTACAGCTGAGTAGTATTCCATTGTGTATATAGACCACAACTTGCTCAGCCACTCATCTGTTGTTGGACACCTGGGTTGCTTCCAGGTTTTGGCTATTACAAATTGTGCTGCCAAGAACATATGTGTACACAGATCTTTTTGGATGGATGTGTTGGGTTCCTTAGGATATATCCCCAGGAGGGGAATTGCAGGGTCATAGGGTAGGTCCATTTCTAGCCTTCTGAGAGTTCTCCAGACTGTTCTCCACAGAGGTTGGACCAATTGACATTCCCACCAGCAGTGCAGGAGGGTTCCTTTGACCCCACACTCTCTCCAGCATTTGCTGCTGTTACCTTTTCTGATGTATGACATTCTCACATATAGTATCTCATTGTTGTCTTGATTTGCATTTCTCTGACAATCAGAGACTTGGAGCATTTTTTCATGTGTTTCTCGGCCTTCTGGATCTCTTCTGTGGTGAATATTCTGTCCATGTCCTCCCCCCATTTTTGGATGGGGTTATTTGTTATCTTGTTGTTGAGTTTGGCAAGCTCTTTATATATGTTGGTTATTAAACTCTTATCTCATGTATGGCATGTAAAGATCTCCCATTCTGTGAGGGGTCTCTTGGTTTGGGTAGTGGTTTCTTTTGCTGTGAAGAAGCTTTTTAATTTGATGTAGTCCCATAGGTTTATACTTGCCTTAGTCTTCTTTGTAATTGGATTCGTTTCATTGAAGATGTCTTTAAAATTTATGCGGAAAAGAGTTCTGCCAATATTTTCCTCTAAGTATTTGATAGTTTGTGGTCTAACATCCAAGTCCTTGATCCACTTGGAATTTACTTTTGTATTTGGTGAAATACAGTGATTCAGTTTCATTCTTCTGCATGTTTCAACCCATTGTTTCCAACACCATTTGTTGAAGAGACTCTGCTTTCCCCATTTAATAGTCTGGGCCCCTTTGTCAAAGATTAGATGTCCATAGGTGTGGGGGCTAGGTTTTCTTTTTTTAAAAAAAAAAAAATTGGGGTGGGGAGAATACAGGTCCATGAAGGATGATAAATGACATAGCGGGGGTTGTATTGTTAAATGGGAAACTGGGGAATGTTATGCATGTACAAACTATTGTATTTACTGTTGAATGTAAAACATTAATTCCCCAATAAAGAAATAATTTTTTTTTTAATTATGTTTATTTTCCCTTTTGTTGCCCTTGTTTTTTTTTTTTGTTTGTTTGTTTGTTTTGTTCTTGTTTTTAACCAGAGCACTGTTCAGCTCTGGCTTATGGTAGTGCAGGAGATTAAACCTGAGACTTTGGAGCCTCAGGCATGAGAGTCTGTTTGCATAACCATTATGCTATCTACCCTCCGCCCTGCCCTTGTTTTTTATTGTTGTTGCAGTTATTATTGTTGTTGTTGTTCCTGATGTCATCATTGTTAGATAGGACAGAGGGAAATGGGAGAGAGGAAGGGAAGACAGAGAGGGGGAGAGAAAAATAGACACCTGCAGACCTGCTTCACTGCCTGTGAAGCGACTCCCCTGCAGGTGGGGAGCCGGAGCTCGAAATGGGATCCTTATGATGATGGTCCTTGCACCTCGCACCACCTGCCTGCGCTTAACCTGCTATGCTACTGCCCAACTCCCCAAGTTTTTCTTTTTACAAATATAGTCTTGTGGGATAGAACACATCTATGGGCAACATTAAAAACACATTTATTGGGGGCAAGGCAGTTGCACAGTGGGTGAAGTGCACAGAGTGTGAAGCACAAGGACCGGCATAAGGATCCCAGTTTGACTCCCCGGCTCCCCACCTGCTGGGGGGGTTGCTTCACAAGTGGTGAAGCAGGTCTGCAGGTGTCTGTCTTCCCCTCCTCTCTCCATTTCTCTCTGTCCTATCCAACAACAATAATAGCAATAATAATGATAACAGCAACAAGGGCAACAAAAATGGGGGAAAATGGCCTCCAGGAACAATGGATTCGTAGTGCAAGCACCCAGCCTCAGCGAAAACTCTAGAGGCAAAAAAAAAAAAAAAAATATATATATATATATATATATATATATATATATAGTTACTAAAGATGTTTTCAGGGCTTCACTGCTCTGGGTTAACTTTTCCAGACAGAGACAGAGAGAGAGCAAGACAACACAACACCAAAGTTTCTTTCAATGCAGTGGGGGCCAGGCTCGAACCTGTGTGCATAGCAAAGCAGGCTTTCAACAGTCTAGGTGAGCTGCTATGCTGGCCCACAGGAAAGACCTTTAGTTCAATAGAAGTGGCGACCCAAGATGAAAGAGGGACAGAGACAGATGCATGCGGATAGGATTATGATATGAAGACAGACAACTAGTGAGGGGCAGAGGCAGTTACATAGTTGCAAACCAAGGAATGCCAGGAGGCATTGCCAAGAGGCAACAGCATATTGTCCCTGAAGCCTTCAGAGAAGGCACATGGGTGGCATCTAAGTTTTTGAGCTGTGCAGAGAGAACTGGAAGAGAGTACACTGACGTCATCTTAAGCTACCTAGTTTGTTCTTTTGAGTAACCCTAAGAAATAAACACACCATAGGGTGGAATTTAAGTCAGCAAAATACAAAGGAACAAAGTTTACCTATATCCTACAACTTGGATGGACCTTGAAAACTTGATCTGGGGGCCAGGTGGTGGCACACCCGGATGAGCGCACATGTTAAAGTGCACAAGGACCCAGGTTCAAGCCCCCAGTCCCCACCTGCAGAGGGAAAGATTTTTTTTTTTTTAAATAAAATAGAAACACTGACAATACCATAGGATAAGAGGGGTACAATTCCCACCACCAGAGCTCCATATCCCATCCCCTCCCCTAGTAGCTTTCCTTTCCTATTCTTTAACCCCGTGTAAGTATGGACCCAGGGTCATTATGGGATGCAGAAGGGGGAAGGTCTGGCTTCTGTAATTGCTTCCCTGCTGAACATGGGCATTGACAGGTCGATCCATACTCAGGGGGAAAGCTTTGCAGTGATGAAGCAGGACTACAGGTGTCTCTCTGTCTCTCTCCCTCTCTGGCTCCTCCTTCCCTCTCGCTGTCTCTATCCAATAAGTACAAAAAAGATAATGAAAAAAAATTTTGAAAAAATAAAACTTGACTTGATCTAAGAAGCCGATTATAAACAGCACACATTGCATGATTTTACTTATTATGAAGTATTCAGACCTATAAGGGCAGAAAGAATAGTGTTTCCTAGGGCTGGGGTGCTGAGGAATGAGATAGGTTTCTTTGGGGGAAAAAAATTAAAAGGTTCCACAATTTGACTGCACTAGTCATACAAGCCTGAGTATGCTAGAGCTCAACCGAGTGCACACTTTGTCCGTCTTTACTCTTTTTCACCACAGCACCACTCAGTATAGTTGGTGTGCCAGCACTCAGCCCCCACTTTTTAAATTTAAAGTACAAGTCTGATTTTTAAAAAGAAAAGATGAGGATCGGAGATATGCACTGGGTTGCACTGCATGCCTTGGCATGTGTGTGGCCCTAGCAAAGCTTAAGAAGTGCTGTGGTGGGAGTTAGGCAGTAGCACAGCGGGTTAAGCGTAGGTGGTGCAAAGCGCAAGGACCGGCATAAGGATCCAGGTTCGAGCCCCCAGCTCCCCACCTGCAGGGGAGTCGCTTCACAGGCGGTGAAACAGGTCTGCAGGTGTCTTTCTCTCCCCGTCTTCCCCTCCTCTCTCCATTTCTCTCTGTCCTATCCAACAACAACGACATCAACAACAACAACAAAACAACAAGGGCAACAAAAGGGAATAAATAAATTAATTTTAAAAAAAGAAGAAGTGCTGTGGCACCAGGGGAAGGTCTGCTGCCGCGTTGTCTCTGCCTCTCTGTCTCACTATTTTAATGAAAACACAGAGCATCATGGAGTGGTGAAAGGCCCTGGCTCTGCAAAAAGAAACAAAAAGGTTTATTTATCTAAAAAGTGTAATATAGGGCATCGGGCGTAGCAGAGTGGGTTAAGCACACATGGCGCAGAGTAAGGATCCTGGTTCAAGCCCCAGCCTCCCCACCTGCAGGGGGGGGTCACTTCACAAGCAGTGAAGCAGATCTGCAGGTATCTTTCGCTGCCCCCTCTCTTCCCCACCTCTCTCGATTTCTCTCTGTCCCATCCACCAACAACAACAGCAATGGCAACAATAACATTAACAACAACAGTTAACAACAAGGGCAACACAATGGGAAAAATGGCGTCCAGGAGCAGTGGATTCGTAGTGCAGGCACTGACCCCCACCTATGACCCTGGAGGCAATAAATAAATATATATATATATATATATATATATATATATATATATATATATCATATGATGTTGTGTGTGGTATTGGTTCAGCAGAATAGAACATTACGCCACAGTATAGAAGAGAGTCCGGGAGAGACTAAGCGCGAGAGAAATTAGTACATGACGAAAGCAGCATTTTTGATGAATGGGCCAAGAATAGACTGACCCTGCACCGAAGCAAAGGACTCTGGGGGGAGCGAGGGGGTGGGCGGAAGTGGAGAAGGTGTCAGGATCCTGGTGCATGGTGGTGGAAAATATCTAAATTAGTTGTTGGCAGTGAGGAGTGTCACAGGGAGATGAGTAACTGTACCCACGTTTCAACAACTCTACTGTAAGCCATTAACCCACCAATAAAATAACTTGGGAAAAGAAAATTTAAGTTTTTTAAATAATGGGCTGACTATTTAGAGTAGCACAGTTTAGAAAACAGTGATAAGGCACAGATGGGGAGAGAATTAAGGGGAAAAAATATACAAAGGAAAATATAAGAGAAAACTCTGTTTATCTCAGGGTAGAACAGGGTTCTTCAGTCTCTGCAATACTGACATTCTAGGCCAGAAATGGCTTTTGTTGGGGAGTTGGGGCGGGGAGGGGGCTGACCAGTGCACTGTAGGATGTTCAGCAGTATCTCTGCTGCTACCCACTGTCAGTAGTGCCACCACCCCAGTAGGGCAACCAAAATTCCTCCCAGCATTGCCAAAACCACCTGGACAGCGAGACAGATACCAACTGAGAAGCACTGGGGTAGAAAACAATAGCCTCTCCAGAGCCCTGCCCTACTAGAGGAAGATAGAAACAGGCTGGGGGTATGGGTCAACTTGCCAATGTCTATGTCCAGCGAGAAGCAATTAACAGAAGCCAGACCTTCCACTTTCCACACCCTTTAACGATCCTGGGTCCATGCTCCCAGAGGGATAAAGAACAGGAAAGCTACAAAAGTAACTGGTGGTGTTCCTTTATAAGATACAGCTATAAGTAAATAGCACAAAAAGACAAATTATAGTGAGGTCTTGTATGCTACAGCAAATCCTAACAATGGGATTTTCAAAATTAACCCAATTATCAAAGGATTTGGTTATAGCTACAACTATCTATTGCCTTCTTAAACCCTAAGACAGCAGGAACCTTCCCTTCCTCTATAGAGCCCTTATTTCTCCCAGTCCTGAAACCTCTAGGGTAAGGTTTCCTGCATGCTTCTCCCAATTCATACCAACAGATACTGCACCTGCTGATACCAACCTAATCAATGCAACCAGTACTACATCAGCATGTTTCATTTCAGAATGCGTACAGAGATGTGAGGCATGGAATGTGAACCTACCAGCTTCATTACTCTGCCACCAGATGCTACCAGGATGCCAACCTGACTTCCCTGGGCAGACGACCCCAACAATGTGTCCTGGAGCTCCACCTCCCCAGACCCCTGCCCCGCAAGGGAAAGAGAGAGGCTGGGAGTATGGATTGACCTGTCAATGCCAATGTTCAGCGGGGAAGCAATTAAAGATGCCAGACCTTCCACCTTCTGCACCCCATAATGACCCTAGATCCATTCTCCCAGAGGGTTAAACAATAGGAAAGCAGTAGCGCAGCATGTTAAGTGCACGTGGCACAAAGCACAAGGACAGACGTAAAGATCCTGGTTTGAGCCCCCGGCTCCCCACCTGCAGGAGTCCCTTCACAGGCAGTGAAGCAGGTCTGCAGGTATCTATCTTTCTCTCCCCCTCCTCTCTCCACTTCTCTCTGTCCTATCTAACAACAAAGACATCAATAACAACAACAATAATAACTACAACAACAATAAAAAGACAAGGGCAACAAAAGGGAAAATAAATAAAATTTTTAAAAATTTTTCTAAAAAATAGGAAAGCTATCAGAGGAGGGGATGGGATACAGAGTTCTGGTGGTGGGAATTGTGTGCAATTGTACCCCTCTTATAATATTTTATTTATTTATTAACGAGAGGGATAGAAGGAGGAGGAGAGAGAGAATGAACCAGATATCACTCTGGTACATGTGCTGTCAGGGATTGAACTCAGGACCTTATGCTTGACAGTCCAACACTTTATCTACTGCACCACCTCCCAGACTCAACTGTACCCCTCTTATCCTATGGTCTTGTCAGTGTTTCCATTTTATAAATAAAAACTTTAAAAAGAAAAAAAGACTAGGGAAGCTTCCAAGGGAAGTGATGGGATACGGAACTCTGGTGGTGGCAATTGTGTGGAATTTTATCCCTCTTATCCTATGGTCTTGTCAATATTTTTATTTTACAAATAAATTTAGAAAAGAAAAAGAAAAAAAATAGCTATCAAAACCAAAGGCGCCACAAAGTTGCCATATAGTTAGACTAGCAACTTGTGTCACAACTGTATTGTAAACCATTAACTCCTTCCTAATAAAATAAAGTAAGATTTGCAACTTTTATTTATTATTATTATTATTGTCTCCAGGGTTATTACTGGGGATCAGTGCCTGCACTGTGAATCACTGCTCCTGTGGCCATTTTTTCGTGGATAGGACAGAGAGAAATTGAGAGGGGGAGAGAAGAGGAAGATAGGGAGACAGACACAATGACAACTGCAGACCTGCTTCACTGCTCGAACCACGATCCTTGTGCGGGTCCTTGGCGCTTCATACTCTCTGTGACTTAACCCAGTGCGCCACCACCAGGCCCCCAACTTGCAACTTTTTAAAAACACTAAATTGGAAATAAGTCAAAACTTTAAACTATATAGGGATACATGGCCAACAACAAAAGACCAATATCCAGAATATATTTAAAAATTTGGGGATTGGGCGGTAGCGCAGCGGGTTAAGTGCACATGGCGCAAAGTGCAAGAACCCATGTAAGGATCCCGGTTTGAGACCCCGGCTCCCCACCTGCAGGGGAGGTTGCTTCACAGGCGATGAAGCAGGTCTGCAGGTGTCTCTCTTTCTCTCTCCCTTTGTCTTGCCCTCCTCTCTCCATTTCTCTCTGTCCTATCCAACAATGACAGTAATAACAACAATAATAACAAGGACAATAATAATAATAATATAAACAAGGACAACAAAAGGGGAAAGAAACAGCCTCCAGGAGCAGTGGATTTGTAGTGCAGGCACTGAGTCCCAGCAATAACCCTGGAGGCAAAAAAAGAAAAATGCTACTGTTATTTAAAAGGCAATGGAATAGAAATAGGAAACACTGTTCAAATGAGAAGTTACAATAGCCAGCTATCACGAAGCAGATGTCCAATCTCAGTCATCACCAAGGAAATACAAACCAAATAGCCAGTGAGAATCATTTCTTAACCCATAGGATGGGCAAAAAATGTTGATACCATCAAATGTTCAAAACAGCACAGGAAAGTGGGCATTATTATATCCTGTTGTAGGCAACTTGACACTGCCTGTCTATACCCTTCTCCCCAGCAATTCAACCTGCAGCTTCTACCCCTGAGAAAGCTCACGTGGGCACGGATGGAAGGATGTTCTCTGCCACACGGTGTATGGCATACTTGAAGGAACTACTGGAACCATACGTATCGTAGGGTTAAGATGGGATGCATTGGATCGACCTTCCTGTGGTGCATCCCATGAGTACCCGTTCATTGGGGAAACTGACTATCCTTCCTAGCCGACTGAATCCACATGGATCCCAGTCACTTTCAAAGCCAGCAACAAGCAGACGCTGTTGACTGGCTACGGAAGAAGGGCAAACGCTAGAAGAAGAAGAACTATGAAATTTAGGGGGTCAGGCGGTAGCACAATGGGTTAAGCAAACATGGCGCAAAGCGCAAGGACCACCTCAAAGATCCCGGTTCCAGCCCCTGGCTCTCCACCTGCAGGGGGAGGGGGGGGGTCTCTTCACAAGCGGTGAAGCAGGTCTGCAAGTATCTTTCTCTCTCCCCTCTGTCTTCCCTTCCTCTCTCAGTTTCTCTGTCCTATCCAACAACGACAGCAATGACAACAATAACAAGCACACAATTACGCTAAAACAACAAGAACAACAAAAGGGGAAAAACAGCCTCCAGGAGCAGTGGCACCAAGCCCCAGCGACAACCCTGGAAGCAAAATGAATAAAATAAATTAAAAAAGAAAAAAGAAACTATGAAATTTACAGAACATGTACAAATAGGAAAGGTTTCAGTACTGAAAAAAACAAGTCACTTTCAAAACTGCTGAACACAATATGCCACATTTATAATTTTTGTTTTCCTGAACCACAGCCTTGGACATCAGTTTTCCTACTCTCCGCCAACTTTTTCATTGGGGAGGGGGGAGATGGAGAGACACTAGTAAAGGAGCTTCTCCTCATGTAATGTCAGGGCTTAAACCTGCGTTGCACATACAGCAAGGTATGTACCCTACCCAATGAGCTATCTCTGCAGTCTGTAAAATACACATTTTGTAAAAAATTTAACACAACTGTTTTAATTTTTTTTACTCTTTATTGGATAGAGACAGCTAGAGATGGAGAGGGAAGGGAGAAGACAGGGAGACAGAGAGACACCTGTAGCACTGCTGCACCATTTGCAAAGCTTTCCCCCTGCAGGTTGGGGCTGGGGCTTGATCTGGGTCCTTGCGCACTGTAACACTTGTGCTCAACCAGGTGTGCCACAACACAGTCCCCATGATTTTTTTTTAATTTAAAATTTTTGCCAGTGCCTGGGTCTTACAAATACACATTTTTACTGCCAACTTTTCCATATTCAAGACAATGCGTACATCCTGCCAGATGAACCATCTTCAAACTCCCATAAAAATCTTTTTAAAAAATAACTGAGAATTGGGCGGTAGTGTAGCGGGTTAAGTGTAAGTGACGTAAAGCATAAGGACCGGTGTAAGGAACCCAGTTCGAGACCCCGGCTACCCACCTGGGGTGAGGGGATCGCTTCACAAGCGGTGAAGGTCTGCAGGTGTCTATCTTTCTCTCCCCCTCTGTCTTCCCCTCCTCTCTCCATTTCTCCCTGTCCTATCCAGCAATGACGACATCAACAACAATAACTACAAGAATAAAACAAGAAGGGCAACAAAAGGGAATAAATAAATATTAAAAAAATAATAATTTTTTTTTTTACAAGAGAGCAGTGCTCTAGTTAAAAAGAATGAGAAGCAGTGGTTATGAAAGAAGATCTATTTAAAATGTTTTATGTGAGGAGAAAGAAGACACACCAGAGCATTGCTTTGGTACATGTGATGCTAGGGACAGAACCTAGGGCCTCATTTCTGAAAGTTCAACACCTTATCCACTGGACCACAAAATAACACATTGTTAAAGCAACTCAAGTTGACCAAAATTAATCAGTCAGCCTTGCCCACATTAAATGTCTTTTCTCCCACACTTACTTCAAGTAAGTATTGTTTTTAAGATTTTATTTATTTATTCATGAGAAATGACAGGAGAGAGAAAAAGAGAGAAAGAACCAGACATCACTCTGGTACATGTGCTGCCAGAGACTGAACTCAGGACCTCATGCTTGAGAGTCCAAAGCCTTATCCAGTGCGCCATCTCGCAGACCACAATAACAACAATAATAGTAATTATTATTATTATTTATTAAAACTATTTAAACCAGAGTACTGCTCAGCTCGTTTACGATGGTACCTGGGCTTAAATCTGGGATCTGATTTTTGTATAGTCACTATACTTTCTCCCTGATTCTCCTGCACTTTGTAATTCTGACACTTAACTGAAGTTTTCTGTGGTCTGGGAGGTGGCGCAAGGGATAAAGTATTGTACTCTCAAGCGTGAGGTTCCCAGTTTCAATCCCTGGCAGCATATTTACCAAAGTGATATCTGTTTTTTTTCTCTGCCTATCATTCTTCATGAATAAATAAATAAAATCTTTTAAAATTTTTTTTATTATCTTTATTGGATAAAGACAGTCAGAAATCGAGCGGAAGGGAGAGACAGAGGGAAAGAGACAGAGAGACACCTGCAACCCTGCTTTACCATTAGCAAAGCTTTCCCCCTGCAGGTGGGGACGGGGGCTTGAACCTGGGTCCTTCAGCACTGCAACACGTGTGCTCAACCAGGTGCGCCACCACCCGGCCCCAAATATAACCTTTTTTTTTTTTTAAAGAAAAGGGCAGGGGGTAGTCGGGCGGTAGCGCAGCGGGCAGCGGGTTAAGCACACAAGGTGCAAAGCGCAAGGACCAGCGTAAGGATACGGGTTCGAGCTCCCGGCTCCCCACCTGCAGGGGCGTAACTTCACAGGCGGTGAGGCAGGTCTGCAGGTGTCTATCTTTCTCTCCCCCTCCTCTCTCCATTTCTCTCTGTCCTAACCAACAACGACGACATCAATAACAACAGCAACAATAAAAACAAGGGCAACAAAAGGAGAAAAAAAAAAAAAAGGGCAGGGGAGGTAGCATAATGGTTATGCAAAGAGACACACGCCTGAAGCTCCAAAGTCCCAGGTCCAATCCCCCAGCACCACCATAAACTATATTGTTGAGCATTGCTCTGGATAAAGATATTACTTTAAAAAATAATAAACCCATCTGCACAAGCTGTCTTAAACAATAAAAAGTCTTGGGCCGGGTGGCGGCGCACCTGGTGGAGCGCACAGGTTCCAGCCCCCAGTTCCCTGCAGGGGGAAAGCTTCACGAGTGGTGAAGTAGTGCTGCAGGTGTCTCTGTCTCTCTCCCTCTCTATCACTCCCATGCCTCTAGATTTCTGGCTGTCTCTACCCAAGAAATAGATAGTTTTTTCAAAAATTATATATTTATCTATTTATTTTCCCTTTTGTTGCCCTTGTTGTTTAACATTGTCGTTGTTGGATAAGATAGAAATGGAGAGAGGAGGGGAAGACAGAGAGGGGGAGAGAAAGACACCTGCAGACCTGCTTCACCGCCCGTGAAGCGACTCCCCTGCAGGTGGGGAGCCGGGGGCTCGAACAGGGATCTTTATGCCGGTCCCTGCGCTCTGTGCCACGTGCGCTTAACCCGCTGTGCTACCACCCGACCCCCTAATTCTTTTTTTAACCTTAAAAAGTTCCCGTGCTGTTCCTTCTAGCCTTGTGATATAATTAAAAACTAACAAAAGATCTAAATGTGTCTCCAAAACGTGTACAATAAGAAAGTTTGCGTCCAATAGTATATACCTAAACCTTATAAAGTTCTGAGTTGTGGTCCGGGAGGTGGTGCAGTGGATAAAGCATTGGACTCTCAAGCATGAGGTTCTGAGTTCAATCCCCGGCAGCACATGTACCAGAGTGATGGCTGGTTCTTTCTCTCTCTCCTCCTATCTTTCTCATAAACAAATAAAATAAATAAATAAATAAATAAAACAAATCTTAAAAAATAATAATAAAGTTCTGAGTCTGTCTATACTGTAATGAGCAGGTGTTAATTTTGTAAAAATAAAAATAATAAAATAAAAAAGGAAGGAAGAAAAGGAAAGAAAAGAGAAGAAAAGTAAAAGGAAAAAGAGATAAAAGAGGAGAGATTCGGGTCCGCAAGGATGCGAGCAGAGGGTGTGGTCTGGGAGGGGTGGTGACAATGGCGGGGGCGGCCGGGGGCGGGTCCCCAAGAATCCGGAGGAGGCACCGTAACTGGGAGGGGAGGACATAGGACAACACTCGACGCCCCAACAGTTACCAGGTGCTGCCGGCGGTGCTTCCTCTGAGAGCCGATGGATCAAGGAGCCATGAAGCTTTGGCAGGTCTCCTAAAGAGGAGCAGGGGGTCCGCGGGGGAGCCGGGGCTGCGCGGCCGGAACACGCTCCCCGCCACCTGGGTGCAGAGCCGCCCCCGCCGCCGGCGTCAGGATTACGCGGCCGGCGGGGCGGGGCGGGGCGGGGCGGGGCGGGGCGGGGCGCGGCGCCAGGTCACTAGGCGATGGCGGGGTCCGCCCCCGGAATGGCCCCCACCCCGTACCCCACACCCGGTGCCAGCGGCCCCTCTCCTCAGCCCGCCCTGGATGGCTCCCGTCGCCCCCGCGCACCAGCCCGGGGAAAGTCCTGACGAAGGCCGCTCTCACCTTCCCTTACCGGCCGCCCCCGGCCCGACGTGACCACCTGCGGCGCCTCACTCCTGGAGAAGCTGGAAGCTCCGCTGCCACCTGCGCACACCTACCGGATCCACTAGGGTCGGAACCACTTCCGGTTCTAAAGCGGGGCTACGAGGACGCCATCCGCCTAGGAGCGGCCATGGGGGCCGCCATCTTGTACGGAAGCTGCAGGGGCGGCTGGCTGTGCGGCGCCCGCGTCCCCACCTCCCTCCCAACAAAGGGAGTGTCAGCCCAGTTCCAGGCTCCAGGTCGCTCTAGAAGAAGCAGGATTTTCCGCGGGTTTTGTTTGTTTCTAGAGCTGTATGTTGCCTTGGCTTTTACAGGAGGAAACCTGGAACCCTCAAAATGCGATATAGAATAGCTGATTGCTAATTAGCTCTAAAGCTGTCGATCCACTCTAATCTTTTTTTATTTTTATTCCTTTTTTTTCCCCCGTGGGTATCTCGCGCGTGAGCTATTTCACCCTCCAGTGCTGACTTTTTCATTCAGAGAGAGAAGAGGCACTGACTTAGTTTTAAAGTTTCACTTTGAATTTTAGAGACAAAGAGGTAGAAAGAGTGCCAGGGGAGGTGGCGCAGTGGATAAAGCCTTGGACTCTGAAGGGTGAGGTCCCGAGTTCAGTCCTTGGCGCACATGTACCAGAGTGATGTCTGGTTCTTTCGCTTTTTCTCTATCTTCTTCATAAATAAAATCTTTAAAAAAAAAAAAAAGTGAAAGAGACCACAACACTGAATTTCCTTCAATACAGTGGGGACCAGGCTCAAACCTAACCTAGGTCACACATGGCAAAGAAGCGCACTATCAAAAATGGCGCATTATAGTGAGTATATATATATATATATATATTTCTCTCAAGGCATAATGGTATGTAAAGAGCCTCTCCTGTCTGAGGCTCTGAAGCCCCAGGTTCAATCTCCTGTACCACCATAAGCCAGATAAGTGCTCTGGTGGTAGTAATAATAGTAATAATGTACCTCAACTTCCGCAGTTTTTATCCTATGCCATTATATTTTTAAATAGCCACAATACCATTTTTAAAAGATTTATGTATTATTATAGAGGAAAGAGAACCAGAGCACCACCTCCCAGGCCACTTTTTTTTCCCTCCCAAATCAGAACACTGCTCAGCTCTGGCTTATGGTAGTGCTGGGGATTGAACCTGGGACCATGAACCTCAGGCATGAAAGTCTACTGTGTAATTGACATGCAATCTCTATGACTCCACAATGCCATTTACATGTGACCAGTCATCCAACCACTCTATAAGCAAACTTTTTATACATGTTATACTGGAAGTCTGTTATATATGATGTAACTACAAGTGTTATATGCTGTTCTTTTGTCATAAAACAAAAAGAAATTAGATATATTAGGGAGTCGGGCAGTAGCGCAGCAGGTTAAGCACACATGGCGCAAAGCTTAAGGACCCGCGTAATGATCCGGGTTGGAGCCCCCAGACCCCCACCTGCGGGGGAGTCGCTTCACAGGCGGTGAAGCAGATCTGCAGGTGTCTAGTCTATCTTTCTCTCTCCCTCTCTGTCTTCCCCTCCTCTCTCCATTTCTCTGTGTCCTGTCCAACAACAACGACGACAATAATAACCACAACAATGGTAAAACAGCAAGGACAACAAAAGAGAATAAATAAACAAATTAGATATACTGAAATAACTAATATAAGGTGTAATAGTAGCTACCATATGATGATTATATACTCAGTGTGCTAGGAACTTTTTTTTTTTTTTAAACAGGATTCTTCAGCTCTGGCTTATGGTGGTACAGGGGATTGAACCTGGGACTTTGGAGTTTCAGGCATGAGAGTCTGTTTGCATGAACATTATTCTATCTGCCCTCCACTCAGTGTGCCAGGAACTTTACAAGGCATTTGACATGTGGTTCGGAGGTGGTGCAATGGATAAAACCTTGGACTCTAGAGCATAATGTCCTGTCATCCCTGGCAATACATGTACCAGAGTGATGTCTTGTTCTTTCACTCCTCCTTTCTCATAAATAAATAAATAAATAAAATCTGTAAAAAAAAAAAAAAAAAAAAGGTCATTTGACATTTTAATTTATCCTTGGGGAAAAAAAAAATTCTGAGCTCCATAGATAAGCATACTTAGAAAATTTACAGCAAATGTAGAGAATTAAATCGTTTGCATCTTTATCTGCTAGTTTCTGAAACATCTACAAAACAAACCCCAAAAGGAAAGAGAAAGTGCACATTAGAACCACAAGGTGATGCCATAACAACCAAAGTGGCGAAAATGGGAGAGAAAGCAAATACCAATTATTGGCAAAATTGTAAAGCAATCATGAAACACATGCTGCTCAGGAGAACATAAGCTGGTAGTTACTTTGTTCAACTCACTGATAGTATCAACCAAAGCTGAATATATACATAGGCTATATTTATCTCACCAGTTTCATTCCCAATTACATTCCCAGCATAAATGTGTGCATGTGTTCACTAAAAGGACACATACACTCATTTGAACACCCCTCAGCTGGAAATTACCCAAATATCTATGCATTTAGAAGTCAAGGTGTCAAGGTAGTGATTATGATTACTAATCTGGAGAGTAACGTCTCTAGAAGATGACATGAGAGGCTCGTATGTTCATAATACCCTTAATACTCTTAAGTCTTCACCTAAGCACTGGTTTACATGCTACTGAGTTTATTTATGGAAACTTGTCTGAATGCATATATACTTTAATGGGAAGTTTTTTAAGTCAGATGAGGAAAAAAAATATATATATATATATATATAAACAGAACAAAAGAAAAAGGCAAACAAAAACGGAACACACTTGTGGTCTGGGAGGTGGCACAGTGGACAAGGCTGTGGACTCTTAAGCATGAAGTCCCGAGTTCAATCCCCGTCAACACATGTACCAGAGTGATATCTGGTTCTTTCTCCCTTTCCTTTCATTGTTCATGAATAAATAAATAAAATCTTTAAAAAAAAAAAAAAAAGGAACACAGGAGGCTGGGTGGTGATACACCAACCAGGTTAGCAGCACATAGTATGAAGAATACAATCCTAGCAAGGATCCCGGTTCCAGCCCCCGGCTCCCCACCTGCAACGGTGTCACTTCACAAGTGGTTAAGCAGGTCTGCAGGTGTCTATCTTTCTCTCTCCCTCTTTAGCTCCCCTCCCCTCTCAATTTCTCTCCTATCCCCCCCAAAAAAAAAAATGGTCACAGGAGCATTGGACTCATAGTACAGGCACTATAAACCCCAGTGATAACCCTGGAAGCAAAACAAACCAAAAACACAATTCACTACATGACAATAACCTTGCAGGAATGAAGTTGTATTCAGACAGTGATGACATCTAAGAATAGGTAGTGACTGAATTTAGTGTCCCTAGTAAAATGGGCAACTTTAGTAAAAATAATACTGGAAGGGCCAGCAAGATAGCTGAGATGAGTACTGCACCTACACTTCCTTGCACATGACCCAGGTTTGAGTCTGCTCCTCACCACACTGGAGGACATTTCAGTGCTGAGGTAGATTTTCTCTCTCTTAATTTGTCTTTTTGTTTCTTTCTTTCCTTTTATTTATTATTGGTTAGAGACAGTGAGAGGGGGGAGGGGAGATAGGGAGAGACCTGCAACCCTGCTTCACAACTGCAACCCTGCTTCACCACTCATGAAGCATTCCCCTTGCATATGGGGACCAGGGGTTTGAACCTGAGTCCATGTGCACTGTAATTTGATCTCTCTCTTTTTTATTTTTCCCCTCCAGGGTTATTGCTGGGCCCAGTGCCTGCACCATGAATCCACCGCTCCTGGAGGCCATTTTTCCCCCTCTTGTTGCCCTTGTTGTTGTAGCCTCGTTGTGGTTATTATTATTACCATCGTTGACATTGTTCATTGTTGGATAGGACAGAGAGAAATGGAGAGAGGAGGGGAAGACAGAGAGGGGGAGAGAAAGATAGACACCTGCAGACCTGCTTCACCGCCTGTGAAGCGACTCCCCTGCAGGTGGGGAGCGAGGGCTCCAACCGGGATCCTTTCACAGGTCCTTGCACTTTGTGCCACATGCTCTTAACCCACTACGCCACCGCCCGACCCCCTGTAATTAGATCTCTTAACCAGGTGCACCACTGCCTGGCCCCTGTCTTTTTGTTTCTACAGTCAGGTTGGAGCAGTGAAGCCCTGGCAATGAGAAATAAGATTACATAAAGTAGTATTGGAATCCCTCTTGTGGTTAGGTCATAGTAAGTTCCTGTGCTGGGCCAGGGGAAACAAAAGACACTGGACAGCAAGAGAGGAATTCAAGAAAAGAAAATCAGAGGGAGGGAGCCACATAATTTATGTTTAAACACTGTTGGACTTTTGGTGAATTCCTGAATTATAAAGAGAAGCTCAACCAAAGAACAACTAAAATTTGTGACAACCCCAAATCAGTTACCAGTGTGAAATCATGCAAAGTAACAGCATGCTAAAATAAACTACCACCACCAAATCAACCTCTTTAAGCAAAATTAAACATTCTGGTCTCCACAACATAACATTCACAGTGTCTAGGAAGCAACTCAAAACTACTTGATGTATGATGAAGAACAGGACCTGTGTATCACATCTTCTCAAAAGAAAAGACAGACACTATGACACAAATATGACATGGATACTACCTTTTAAGACTACCTAGTGACAAAAAAATAATAGTAATAAACTTATTCACTGGATAAGCTCAACAAAATAACAGAGATGACAAAGGAAAGAGTTTAACTTAGAAATTGTTTTATGGGGGTTGAGTGGTCGCTCACTGGGTACAGTGAGCACCTTTCCATGTTTAAGTCCCTGCACTATAGGAAAGCTCCACAGATGATGGTGCAGTGCTGTGGCATTTCTCGCCCACTCCTGTCTCTCCCCCTCTATTGGAAAGAAAGAGAATGAAAAAGTTGCTCCAGGAACAGAGAAACTGTACAAGGACCCAAAGCTACAAGTAAAGAAAAGATTAATCATGGGGAACTAGTACACTGGACTAATATGTGAGAAATCCTAGCTTTGATCACTGGCAATATCAATAGCCAAAACTAAGCAGTGCTCAAGCAAAATAAACAAATAAATAAGTCAATATTAAAAGCAGACAATGAAAAACTATTGGGAAGAGAGCATTGAGAGACTAGAACCTGAAAATCATAGACAATGTCAAAATGACACATGTATGTCAAACAGGTGCCTTTGAAGAAGAGAATGAAAAGGAACAAATGGGAGTCAGGCAGTAGCGCAGTGGGTTAAGCGCAGGTGGCGCAAAGTGCAGGGACCAGCATAAGGATTCTGGTTCGAGCCCCCAGCTCTCTTCCTGCAGGGGAGTCCTTTCACAAGCAGTGAAGCAGGCCTGCAGACGTCTATCTTTCTCTGCCCCTCTCTGTCTTCCCCTCCTTGCTCCATTATTCTCTGTCCTATCCAACAACAATAATAACTACAATAATAAAACAACAAGGGCAACAAAACGGAATAAATAAATAAATATTTTTTTTAAAAAAGGGAAGGAAAAAATACCTGAAGATACAACGATCAAATGATCAAAAAGCTAGAGCTGAGCAGTGCTTGAGTCTCTTTTTCTATCTCAAATAAATACAACTGTATTTTATTTTACTTTTAAGGAAAACGGCAGTGGCTTCTCATTCTTACACCAGATAATCAGTTTCAAGGCATTTGTTTATCTCTGTGATATTCAGCTCTATGGGATTGGAATTACTGGTTCCAAAGGGGAGGGTGTGCCTCAGCCATGAAGTACAACAGTAGTTTCATTGACTGGGAAGCTGAGATGCCATCTAGCCATTTTGAACTGTCATGTTATGGAACCCACCAAGAAAAGATTTACTCAACTAATCAAGGGTTTGATCCCAACTACAGGGACAAGAGAAGGAGCAGATGAAGTCTGTTACACAATGAGGGCAGGTAGCCAAGTGCTTCTCTAGAAGCCAACAAACTATGAGTACTTTTGCACCTTTTTTTCCCTTTCTTTCTTCCTTTTTTTTTTTTTTTTTTTTTTTAGCACTTTCATGTCTAATAGAAGACACTAAAGGAAAATTAAGACAACCAGAAAAAGAACACTGAAAGGGAGTTAGAACTCTCAGGGATAAAAGTTGGGTTTCCTTCACCATGTAAAGAAGTCAAACTAGGAAAAAACACCAACATAGTTTTGGTGTTGAATAGACAATTGAATAGACAATGAAAGACAACAGTTCTAAAGGTCAACCATGACCTTGTGATCATTTACAGAAATAAGCACAGTAATAACTCTGTATATTTCCCAGCTTTTCTTTAATAAGAGAGACCAAAGAGTCACTTTACCATTTTGACTGTTCTATTTTGGTTTTGTCTTTTTTGATTTTTCTTATGCAATCTCAGGGGATCAAAGCCAAAACCACATACATGCAAGGCACTCTCTCTATTGTTGAGCTACCTCTTCAGCCCTTCTTTTAACTTTTATTTTATATTTATTTTATTTTACTTTTTAGAGATGTAAAGAAAGATACACACAGAGAGAGAAACATCAGAGCACTGCTCAGCTCTGGCTTATGGTGGTGCAGGCTATTGAACCTGGGACTTTGGGGCCTCAGGCATGAGAGTCTGTTTGCATAACCATTATGCTATCTCCCCCGCCCTTCTTTTAACTTTTAAATGTAGGTACATACAAAGAATCTCCCTTCTGAGTCCCTTATTGTTTTATATAAAGGTTGCTAGTTAGTAGTTAACTTTACAATTGAATATTTTAGTTTCAAGATTTTCAAATAGAACCTTGACTGATTTTAGAGGTAACATATTAAACTCAACCTCAGTGACAAGCAATACTGTAACTATAGCTCAATAGCAAGCATTTTCCTACCTCTGGACCTTTGCACTTGCTATTTCTGCTACTTGGAACACTTTCCCCACAAATATCCACAAAAGTTTCTCCAACAATTTTTAAATTTCTTTATTGGGGGATTAATGCTTTACATTCAACAGTAAAAACAATAGTTTCTACATACATAACATTCTCAGATTTCCACATAACAATACAACCCCCACTAGGTCCTCTGTCATCCTTTTTGGACCTGTACTCTCCCCCCGACCCCCCACCCACCCCAGAGACTTTTAGTTGGTACAATACACCAATTCCAGTTCAAGTTCTACTTGTAGTTTCTCTTCTGATCTTGTTTTTCAACTTCTGCCTGAGAGTGAGATCATCCCATATTCATCCTTCTGTTTCTGATTTATTTCACTCAACATAATTTCTTCAAGCTCCAGCCAAGATGGGCTGAAAATGGTGAAGTCACCATTTTTAATAGCTGAGTAGTATTCCATTGTGTATATATACCACAACTTGTTCAGCCACTCATCTGTTGTTGGACACCTGGGTTGCTTCCAGGTTTTGGCTATTACAAATTGTGCTGCCAAGAACATAGCTATACACAAATCTTTTTGGATGGGTGTTGGGTTCCTTAGGATATATTCTCAGGAGAGGAATTGCAGGATCATAGGGTAGGTCCATTTCTAGCCTTTTTTTTTTTAAATTTATTTCTTTATTGGGGAATTAATGTTTTACATTCAACAGTAAATACAATAGGTTGTACATGCATAACATTCCCCAGTTTCCCATTTAACAATACAACCCCCACTATGTCATTTATCATCCTTCATGGACCTGTATTCTGCCCACCCACCCACCCCAGAGTCTTTTACTTGGGTGCAATACGCCAATGCCATTTCAGGCTCTACTTGTGTTTTCTCTTCTGATCTTGTTTTTCAACTTTTGCCTGAGAGTGAGATCATCCCATATTCATCCTTCTGTTTCTGACTGATTTCACTCAACATGATTTTTTCAAGGTCCATCCAAGATCGGCTGAAAACGGTGAAGTCACCATTTTTTACAGCTGAGTAGTATTCCATTGTGTATATAGACCACAACTTGCTCAGCCACTCATCTGTTGTTGGACACCTGGGTTGCTTCCAGGTTTTGGCTATTACAAATTGTGCTGCCAGGAACATAGCCATACACAAATCTTTTTGGATGGGTGTTGGGTTCCTTAGGATATATTCTCAGGAGAGGAATTGCAGGATCATAGCGTAGGTCCATTTCTAGCCTTCTGAGAGTTCTCCAGACTGTTCTCCACAGAGGTTGGACCAATTGACATTCCCACCAGCAGTGCAGGAGGGTTCCTTTGACCCCACACCCTCTCCAGCATTTGCTGCTGTTACCTTTTCTGATGTGTGACATTCTCACAGGAGTGAAGTGATATCTCATTGTTGTCTTTATTTGAATTTCTCTGACAATCAGAGACTTGGAGCATTTTTTCATGTGTTTCTCAGCCTTTTGGATCTCTTCTGTGGTGAATATTCTGTCCAAGTCCTCCCCCCATTTTGGGATGGGGTTATTTTCTTGTTGTTGAGTTTGGTAAGCTCTTTATATATTTTGGTTATTAGCTTCTTTTCTGATGTATAGCATGTAAAGATCTTCTCCCATTCTGTGAGGATCTCTTTGTTTGGGTAGTGGTTTCTTTTGCTGTGCAGAAGATTTTTAATTTGATATAGTCCCATAGGTTTATACTTGCCTTAGTGTTCTTTGTAACTGGATTTGTTTCATTGAAGACGTCTTTAAAATTTATGCGGATTTTGTTAATTAATCCTTTCTTTAATTAAAAAAAAAAACTGTAAAAAAAATATGCGGAAAAGAGTTCTGCCAATATTTTCCTCTAAGTATCTGATAGTTTGTGGTCTAACATCCAAGTCCTTGATCCACTTGGAATTTACTTTTGTGTTTGGTGAAATATAGTGGTTCAGTTTCATTCTTCTGCATGTTTCAGCCCATTTTTTCCAACATCATTTGTTGAAGAGACTCCCCTTTCTCCATTTAATAATCTGGGCACCAAAGAGGGTGTGGCATCAAAGGAACCCTCCTGCACTACTGGTAGGAATGTAAATTGGTCCAACCTCTGTGGAGAACAGTCTGGAGAACTCTCAGAAGGCTAAAAATGCACCTACCCTATGATCCTGCAATTCTTCTCCTGGGGATATATCCTAAGGAACCCAACACATCCATCCAAAAAGGTCTGTGTACACATATGTTCTTAGCAGCACAATTTGTAATAGCCAAAACCTGGAAGCAACCCAGGTGTCCAACAACAGATTAGTGGCTGAGCAAGTTGTGGTATATATACACAATGGAATACTACTCAGCTGTAAAACATGGTGACTTCACCGTTTTCAGCCGATCTTGGATGGACCTTGACAAATTCATGTTGAGTGAAATAAGTCAGAAACAGAAGGATGAATATGGGATGATCTCACTCTCAGGCAGAAGTTGAAAACAAGATCAGAAGAAAAAAAAAAAAAACACAAGTAGAACCTGAAATGGATTTGGTGTATCGAAACAAAGTAAAAGACTCTGGGGTGTGGGTGGGTGGGTGAGGAAAATAGAGGTCCAAAAAGGATGACAGAGGGGGTTGTATTGTTATATGGGAAACTGGGGACTGTTATGCATTTACAAACTACTGTACTTACTGTTGAATGTAAAACATTAATTTCCCAATAAAGAAATAAAAAATAATAAAAAATTTAAAAATAAATAAATAAAATAAAAAATAATAATCTGGGCACCTTTGTTAAAGATTAGATGTCCATAGATGTGGGGGCTTACTTCTGGGCTCTCAATTCTATTCCACTGGTCAGTGTATCTATTCATGTTCTAGTACCAAGCAGTTTTCATGACAATGGCCCTATAATATAATTTGAGATATGGGAATGTGATGCCTCCAGTTCTGTTCTTTCTTCTCAAGACTGTTTTGGCAATT
Organism: Erinaceus europaeus; assembly: GCF_950295315.1. Taxonomy (NCBI): domain Eukaryota; kingdom Metazoa; phylum Chordata; class Mammalia; order Eulipotyphla; family Erinaceidae; genus Erinaceus; species Erinaceus europaeus. The sequence continues at coordinate 23,557,933 of NC_080177.1, forward strand.
CTAGGTCTTTTCTGGCTCCAGATAAACATTTGTAGCATTTATTCTATTCTCCTTAAAAATATGGTTGAGGGGGTTGGGTGGCACAGTGGGTTAAGCGCATGTGGCGCAAAGCGCAGGGACCGGCGTAAGGATCCCCGTTCGAGCCCCCAGCTCCCCACCTGCAGGGGAGTTGCTTCACAGGTGGTGAAGCAGGTCTGCAGGTGTCTATCTTTCTCTCCCCCTCTCTGTCTTCCCCTCCTCTCTCCATTTCTCTCTGTCCTATCCAACAACGAATAGCGTCAACAATGGCAATAATAATAACCACAATGAGGCTACAACAAGGGCAACAAAAGGGGAAAAATGGCCTCCAGGAGCGGTGGATTCATGGTGCAGGCACCGAGCCCAGCAATAACCCTGGAGGGAAAAAAAAATATATATATATATATATATATATATATATATATATATATGATTGGGATCTTGACGGGGATAGCATTAAATTTGTATATGGCTTTGGGTAGTATATTCATTTTAATGATGTTAATTCTTCCAACCCATGAACATGGAATATCTTTCCACTTCTTTGTATCTTTTTCTATTTCCTCGAGTAGTGACTCATTATTTTCAATATAAAAGTTTTGCATTTCTTTGGTTAGGTTTATTTCTAGATATATATTTTAATTATTTTTATTTATTTCCTTTTGTTGCCCTTGTTGTAGTTATTATTGTTGTTGTTGTTGATGTCATCATTGTTGGATAGGACAGAGAGAAATGGAGAAGAGGGAAAGACAGAGAGGGGTAGAGAAAGACAGACACCTGCAGACCTCTTTCACCACCTCTGAAGCCACTTCCCTAGAGGTGGGGAACCGGGGGTTCAAACCAGGATCCTTATGCCGGTCCTTCGCTTTGTACCACCTGCACTTAACCCACTGTGCTACTGCTCAACTCCCTATTCCTAGATATTTTATTGTTTATGTTGGTATAGTAAAAGGAATTGATTTCTGGATTTCATCTTCTTCTAACTTAGTGTTTGTATAGAGGAATGCCACTAACTTTTCAGTGTCAATTTTGTAGCTTGACACCTTATTGTATTGCTTGATGATTTCCAAAAGCTTCTTGTTGGATTGTTTAGGTTTTTTCTATGCATACTATCATGTCATCTGCAAATAAAGTTTGACTTCTTCTCTTCTAATCTGTGTCCCTTTAGTTCCTTGCTCCTGCCTGATTGCTATGGCAAGAACTTCCAACACTATGTTGAATAGTATTTATTTTTGTTGCAACCAGAGTTATCACTGGGGCTCAGTGACTGCACAACAAATCAGCTATTCTCAACGGCCATTATTTCTTTTTTCTATTTTATTTGATATGACAGAGAGAAATTGAGAGGGGAGGGCATGGTAGAGCGAGAAAGAGAAAGATACACCTGCAGACTTGCTTCACCACTCATGAAGTGTGCTCCCTGCTAGCCCCCAACCTGTTTTTATTTCTTAAGGTTTCTATTAGCCAAAATGTTTGGAGAGTGTGTCCTGAGAAATGGTACAGTGGATAAAACATTATCCTCTCGGCACAAAGTCTCAAGTTCAAGCATCGGCCTTGCATTATGCCAGAGTGATGCTTGGTTTTCCTCCCTCTTCACTTCCTCATTAATGAAGCTTAAATATAATTTTGGAGGGGCAGGAGGTAGCTCGCTCAATGGAGATCACAGCTTTACATCCCTGAAGTCTTGGATTAGAGCCCCAGGCCCACACAGGAACACCATGGATGACACAAGAAAGCAGTATAAGTAGTGTTATGGTTTCTCCCCTCTGTCTCTTCTTTCTTCCTGTTTCTCCTGCTCCATGACTACAAGAATGGAGAATAGAATTGGGGGAGCCACTCAGTGGCAGTAGATTTCACATATACACAAGACCCAGGTTTCATTCTCTGGTGCAGCATTAAATAATAATAATAAAATTTTAAAAATGATTTGACTGGGAAGTCTTACTTATTGCACTCTTACTCATCTATTTGCTGCCATAGCTTTGCTGGGACTTCCCTTGGGCATGATTCCCATGTTCTTGGCAGACATTCCCCACCCAGATAGAGGAAGAGTACAGAGAGGAGACAACACAGAACTGCTCTACTGCTTATAAAATTTCCCCATTTATGTGGCACTTCTTTTTTTTGTAATCTTAAAAAATTTTTTTTTACTATCTTTATATATTAGATAGAGACAGCAGCCAGAAATCAAGAGTGGAAAGAGTGATGGGGGGGGGTGGACAGAGAGCCACCTGCAGTACTACCTCACCATTCTCAAAGTTTTCCCCTTGCAGGTGGAACCAGGGACTCGAACCTGGGCCTTGTGCATTATAATGTGTGCACCCAACCAGGTGTGCCACCACATGGGCCCCTGTGTGGCACTTCTATGTGGTCATTTGAAATTTGGAACAAGTTATTCTCACATGATCAAGTGTCTGGAAATTGTGAGGAGCCTCACAAAGCACCTCACATTTTTCTGCCTCCAGGAGCCTGGCATTCCTTAAAACATTAAGCCAGCTCCTCCTGCTCCACCCTGCATTCCTGATACTATGGCCTATCTACATAATCATTGTTTTGCCTGAAAGATCCCCACCCATTCCATTCCTTTGATCTATCTTCTTTCTACCCTCAAGACCCTCCCTGCCTGCAGGGTATTATTGATCCTACCAGTTAAAACCCTCCCAACAGTTGCTAAGGAAGTTCCTACCTTTCCAGCCCCTTTTGCCTTCCTCCACCTCTTTCCTAGCCATTTCCGTTTCCAACTTGCCACTTCCGGGTCTGCCCTTTAAAAGTCTTGGCTCTCTGATCAATAAAGAATCAACTGTCTGGGGCCAGGCCGTGACGCACCTGGTTAAACACACACACTTCAGTGTGCAAGGACCCGGGTTCAAGCCCCTGATCCCCACTTGCAGGGGGAAAGCTTCAGAGTAGTGAAAGAGGGCTGCAGGTGTCTCTCTGTCTTTCTCCATCTCTATCTCCCCCCTCAATTCTCTGTCTCTATCTAATAAAAATAAATTAATATATATATATTTTTAAAAAAAATAATCGAATTGTCTCTCCACCAGGAGTCTGTTCCTGAGTCATCTCTCTCGAGTTGCTGAGTGAATAGCAGCCCAGGCTGGCTCCAGTCACGTTCTCTCCAATCCAGAGAGTACGCACAGGGGAAGAGACACCCCACGCTAGCCCGGCAATCAAGTACATGCACGCTCTAACATTATAATATAAGCAGAAGGTTGTATTATAGCTCACCTCTCCTATACAGTTAAAGTCAGATGGGCTGGAGCTGAAATAGCAAAAAGCAGTAGTAGTTGGACTTGACTGGGCTTCTTTACAGCTTGGCAGCTTCTGAGCATTCAGACTGCATCTCCCAGACAGCAGTGAATCAACTCAAGTATCTACTGGGGTCCTAAATGTACATTTTGCTGTTACAGATGGGTTCACTAGCAAAATGGTGGCACCCATAGTAACAATGTTTGTGAACAAACCGAGCCATAAAAAGTACAGAGCCGGAGTCTATATATAGCAAACCTACAGCCAACATCATACTCAATGGTGAAAAACTGGAAGCATTTCCCCTCAGATCAGGTACTAGACAGGGCTGCCCACTATCACCATTACTATTCAACATAGTGTTGGAAGTTCTTGCCATAGCAATCAGGCAGGAGCAAGGAATTAAAGGAATACAGATTGGAAGAGAAGAAGTCAAACTCTCCTTATTTGCAGATGACATGATAGTATACATGGAAAAACCTAAGGAATCTAGCAAGAAACTTTTGGAAATCATCAGGCAATACAGTAAGGTGTCAGGCTATAAAATTAACATTCAAAAGTCAGTGGCATTCCTCTATGCAAACACTAAGTTAGAAGAAATTGAAATCCAGAAATCAGTTCCTTTTTCTATAGCAACAAAAACAATAAAATATCTAGGAATAAACCTAACCAAAGAAGTGAAAGACTTGTATACTGAAAATTATGAGTCACTACTCAAAGAAATTGAAAAAGACACAAAGAAGTGGAAAGATATTCCATGCTCATGGGTTGGAAGAATTAACATCATCAAAATGAATATATTACCCAGAGCCATCTACAAATTTAATGCTATCCCCATCAAGGTCCCAAGCACATTTTTTAGGAGAATAGAACAAATGCTACAAATGTTTATCTGGAACCAGAAAAGACCTAGAATTGCCAAAACAATCTTGAGAAAAAATAACAGAACCGGAGGCATCACACTGCCAGATCTCAAACTATATTATAGGGCCATTGTCATCAAAACTGCTTGGTACTGGAACATGAACAGACACACTGACCAGTGGAATAGAATTGAGAGCCCAGAAATGAGGCCCCACACCTATGGACATCTAATCTTTGACAAAGGGGCCCAGACTATTACATGGGGAAAGCAGAGTCTCTTCAACAAATGGTGTTGGAAACAATGGGTTGAAACATGCAGAAGAATGAAACTGAATCACTGTATTTCACCAAATACAAAAGTAAATTCCAAGTGGATCAAGGACTTGGATGTTAGACCACAAACTATCAGATACTTAGAGGAAAATATTGGAAGAACTTTTTTCTGCATAAATTTTAAAGACATTTTCAATGAAACGAATCCAATTACAAGGAAGACTAAGGCAAGTATAAACCTATGGGACTACATCAAATTAAAAGCTTCTTCACAGCAAAAGAAACCACTACCCAAATCAAGAGACCCCTCACAGAATGGGAGAAGATCTTTACATGCCATACATCAGATAAGAGTTTAATAACCAACATATATAAAGAGCTTACCAGACTCAACAACAAGACAACAAATAACCCCATCCAAAAATGGGGAGAGGAATTGGACAGAATATTCACCACAGAAGAGATCCAAAAGGCCGAGAAACACATGAAAAAATGCTCCAAGTCTCTGATTGTCAGAGAAATGCAAATCAAGACAACAATGAGATATCACTTCACTCCTGTGAGAATGTCACACATCAGAAAAGGTAACAGCAGCAAATGCTGGAGAGAGTGTGGGGTCAAAGGAACCCTCCTGCACTGCTGGTGGGAATGTCAATTGGTCCAACCTCTGTGGAGAACAGTCTGGAGAACTCTCAGAAGGCTAGAAATGGACCTACCCTATGACCCTGCAATTCCCCTCCTGGGGATATATCCTAAGGAACCCAACACATCCATCCAAAAAGATCTGTGTACACATATGTTCTTGGCAGCACAATTTGTAATAGCCAAAACCTGGAAGCAACCCAGGTGTCCAACAACAGATGAGTGGCTGAGCAAGTTGTGGTCTATATACACAATGGAATACTACTCAGCTGTAAAAAATGGTGACTTCACCGTTTTCAGCCGATCTTGGATGGACCTTGAAAAAATCATGTTGAGTGAAATCAGTCAGAAACAGAAGGATGAATATGGGATGATCTCACTCTCAGGCCGAAGTTGAAAAACAAGATTAGAAAAGAAAACACAAGTCGAACCTGAAATGGAATTGGAGTATTAGACCAAAGTAAAAGACTCTGGGGTGGGTGGGTGGGTGGGGAGAATACAGGTCCATGAAAAATGATGAATGAAATAGTGGGGGTTGTATTGCTAAATGGGAATCTGGGGAATGTTATGCATGTAAAAAAAAAAAAAAAGAAGTAGAAACGCAAAGCAGAAATTGACTGAGTTTGGAGTATGGCACCAAAGTAAGAAAGCAGAAGTATACTAGAGTTTGCAGTGAGTACCTCCCTAATACTTCCTCTCCACTTTTCCAAGCTTTGGGTCCATGATTGCTCAACAATTTGTTTGGCTTTGTATGTTAACTCTCTTTTCAGTCACCAGGTTCCAGGTGTCATCAGGATGCCGGCCAGACTTCCCTGGATTGAAAACACCACCAATGTGTCCTGGAGCTCAGCTTCCCCAGAGACCCATCCTACTAGGGAAAGAGAGAGGCAGACTGGGAGTATGGACCGACCAGTCAACGCCCATGTTCAGGGAGGAAGCAATTACAGAAGCCAGACCTTCTACCTTCTGCAACCCTCAATGACCCTGGGTCCATGCTCCCAGAGGGATAGAGAATGGGAAAGCTATCGGGGAGGGGGTGGGATATGGAGATTGGGCGGTGGGAATTGTGTGTACCCCTCCTACCCTATGGTTTTGTTAATAAAAAAAAAAAAAGTACAGAGCCGGGAGTCGGGCGGTATCACAGTGGGTTAAGCGTACATGGCGCAGGGCGTAAGGATCCTGGTTCCAGCCCCTGGCTCCCCACCTGCAGGGGAGTCGCTTCACAGCCGGTGAAGCAGGTCTGCAGGTGTCTGTCATTCTCTTCTCCTCTCTGCCTTCCCCTCCTCTCTCCATTTCTCTCTGTCCTATCCAACAACAACAACAGCTATGACAGCAATAACAACTACAACAAGCACAACAACAAGGGCAACAAAATGTGAAAAATGGCCTTCAGTAGCAGTGGATTCATAGTGCAGGCACCAAGCCCCAGCAATAACCCTGGAGGCAAAAAAAAAAAAAAAAGGCACAGGGCCACTCTGAAAAGGGAGAAAAGAAGGAAGCATCAGCAGCAATTTGTTGAACTGAGAAACTCAGAACTCTCACAGGAGGAGGTCGAGGAGAGAGATGGGCTTCATGAAGAAAAACACCTGCAAAAAGAGAAGCTATGGCAGACAGACAAAAGCTGAGGAGTGGTTACTGTGGGAACAAAAGGCACATGAATAATTCTGAGTAAGAAAGGAAAAGGAAGAAGCATATAGAAATAGACAGGAAGAACAAGAGATAAACATGAAAGAAGAATGGGAAGAACAACAGAGAAAACAGCAAGAAGGGAAGAAATTGCAGGATAAGTAAGAAAGAGATGGTACAAAGTGCAAGGGCCGGCATAAGGATCCTGGTTCTGGCGCCCCAGCTCCCCACCTACAGGGGGGTTGCTTCATAAGCGGTGAAGCAGGTCTGCAGGTGTCTATCTTTCTCTCCTCCTGTCTGTCTTCCCCTCCTCTCTCCATTTCTCTCTGTCCTATCCAACAGAACAGCTATGACAACAATAACAATAATAACTACAAGTGCAACAACAAGGGCAACAAAAAAATGGGGAAAAAATGGCCTCCAGAAGCAGTGGATTCTTGTGCAGGCACCAAGTCCCAGCAATAATGCTGGAGGCAAAAAAAAAAAAAAAAAAAAGAGCAGTGCTGAAGATACTATGGCAAGCAGGAAATAAGTGGAAACAGTACCAGGTGGCAAAACTCAGAGCCAACCCTGTACTTAAGAATGCTGAAGGGGGTCGGGTGGTAGCACAGTGGGTTAAGCGCATATGGCTCAAAGCACAAGGACCGGCTTAAGGATCCCATTTTGAGCCCCTGTCTCCCCACCTGGGGTGAGGGGATCGCTTCACAAGTGGTGAAGTTCTGCAGGTGTCTATCTTTTTCTCCTCCTCTCTGTCTTCCCCTCCTCTCCCCATTTCTCTCTGTCCTACACAACAATAACAACAATAATAACAACAACAATGATCAACAACAAGGGTAACAAAAAAGGAAAATAAATTAAAAAATTTAAAAAGATAAAAAACTTAAAAAAAAAAAGAATACTGAAGAGTGAGCTGTCCATTCTGCAGCAAAACAGAAGCCTGCCAAATTGCAGAGGGGTGTTCAAAGAAACAGAACTGCCCTGTCTTGAATCCCACCCTTCTTTTTAAAAGTATATTCAGGGTGGGGTAGATAGCATAATGATTATGCAAAGAGACTCTCATGCCTGAGGCTCTGATACCAGGTTCAATCCCCTGCACCCCCCAAAAAAACAGTGCTCTAGTAAAAAAAGGAAAAAAAAGTATATTCAGGGTAGAGGGTAGATAGCATAAGGGTTATGCAAAGAGACTCTCATGCCTAAGGCTCCAAAGTCCCAGGTTCAATCCCCCACAATGCCATGAGCCAGAGCTGAACAGAGCTCTAGTAAATAAATAAATAAATTTTAAGTCCGGGAGATAGCTCAGTGGCTAAGGCACTAGATTCTCAATAAATAATTTTAAAAATTTTTTATATATATTTTTAATATTTATTTTATTTATTTATTCCCTTTTGTTGCCCTTGTTGTTTTATTGTTGTAGTTATTATTGTTGTTGTCATTGTTGGATAGGACAGAGAGAAACGGAGAGAGGAGGGGAAGACAGAGAGGAGGAGAGAAAGATAGACACCTGCAGACCTGCTTCACTGCCTGTGAAGCGACTCCCCTGCAGGTGGGGAGCCGGGGTTCGAACCGGGATCCTTACGCCGGTCCTTGTGCTTTGCACCACCTGCACTTAACCCGCTGCGCTACAGCCCGACTCCCAATAAATTTTTAAAAAGATAAAAGTATAGTCCTAACATTTGCAGAAGGGTATGATGCTGGTCCGGAACACAGTGAAGAGGAAACCTACCAGCAGTTCCTGGACTTTTGTGGTGACATTGTCCCCAAGTTCAAGAAAATCAGGAGAGGGAGAGTTATCCAGTTCAAGGTCAGCTGCAATTTGGAACCTTACCTGAGGGGCAGTGTGTATGTCCAGTATCAGGCAGAAAAAATGGGATGAGGGTAGATAGCAAAATGGTTAAGTAAACAGACTCTCATGCTTGAGGCTCCATAGTCCCAGGTTCAATCCCCCACAGCACCATAAACCAGAGCTGAGCAGTGCTCATGCTGAGTGTCACAACATGCAAGAACCCAGGTTCGAGCACTCGGTCCCCACCTGCAGGGGGAAAGCTTTGCAAGTGGTGAAGCCGTGTTGCAGGTGTCTCTCTGTCTCTCTTTCTCTGTATCACCCCTTCCATCTCAATTTCTGACAGTCTCTAGCCAATAAATAAATGGATAATAAAAAAAAAGGAAGGAAGGAAGAGAGATAGAGAAAGGTAGAAAGAAAGAAAAAGAAAAAGTACCAAGTAGTTCTTTGAATGGTACACAGGACCACAGCTTTATTCTGCCCAGTGACAGGATAGGAAATGATGATTTGTAGTTGATTTTAATCCCAGCATTATCCAAGGGGTAAACACTGCAACTTGCTTCATGTGTTCAGAAATCCCAACAATGAGTTTGGGAAGCTCATCAAGACATCTTCCTCTCTCCAGGTCAGGCTGGTCCCTCTAGGAAGATTTCAGAAAGCAGGTGAAGACTGGGATAATACATCTTAAGCACATAGCAAAAAGTCATTAAAAGTATGATTCGCCAAGTAGGATGAGTGAGTAGTGAGGGCCCTGGCCTGAGATAGAACACAAACCATCAGAGGTGGATCCAAAACCAAGGTACCTCAGGGCCTAGTAGAGGCAGCAGGAACCAGCCACATAGTAGTGACTGAACTCTTCATAACCTCAAATCCAAACACCTCAAAACCCAAGCTACTTTATTCTTTAACTAAAAATGAGGGTTGGGGAGACATCATACAGGTTAGGAAGAGGACTTTCATGCCTGCGGCTCTGAGGTCCCAGATTCAATCCCCAGTACCACCAAAAGCCAGAACTAAGCTGTGATCTTACTCTCTCTCACCAAAAAATAGGTTAATGTTAAAAAATAAACAAACAAATAAACCCCCCTAAAAATGTGTTCACAAATCTCCCCAGGTACAAGCGGAGGTAACACTAACTCTATGGGGGTTCTGGAAAAGCACACGGTGCATGTTTTCTTAAAGACTGGTCACTAAAACAATGGGACGTGTATACAGAATACTTAGGATAAGAAAAACACCATCGGGAGTTGGGTGGTAGCACACTGGCTTAAGCGCAGGTGGCACAAAGCTCAAGGACCAGTGTAAGGATTCTGGTTCCAGCCCCCGGCTCCCCACCTGCAGGGGAGTCTCTTCATAGGCAGTGAAGCAGGTCTGCAGGTGTCTATCTTTCTCTCCCTATCTCTGTCTTCCCCTCCTCTCCATTTCTCTCTGCCCTACCTAACAATGATGACAACAACAATAATAACTACAACAATAAAACAACAAGGTCAACAAAAGGGAATCAATAAATAAATATTTAAAAAAAAAAAAGCAAAGGAAAGAAAAACACCATCAACCAATGACCTGTAAATGGTTTGGCCTAGAAAGGACTCATTTCTCTGATCACTGGCTTTACACATGGTTCCTTCCAATGTACTTCTAGATACTCAGAAAGATAAGAACTCAAAGTATTGCTGAACAACAATCTACCATAAATAAGGATGATGGATTCTTCCAGTCTTTATAATCTTTCATGTTATTAATCTGTAATTTTCTTTTTCTTTTCTTTTTTTAAAGATTTTATTTATGAGAAAGATAGGAGAAGAGAGAAAGAACCAGACATCACTCTGGTACATGTGCTGCCAGGGATTGAACTCAGGACCTCATGCTTAAGAGTCTGATGCTTTATCTACTGTGCCACCCCCCCCCCGACCTTAATCTATAATTTTCTGAAAGTACTAGTAATCTTATGGAAAGTATTAATGGACTATAGGCGGTGGCACGCTCAGTATAGTGCATGTTAGCATGTCCAATGACCCAGGTTCAAGCCCCCATCCCCAGCTACAGAGGAAATGCTTCATGAACAGTGAAACAGTGCTGCAGGTGTCTCTCTTGCTTCCTATCTTTCGCTTCTCTCTCAATTTCTCTATAAAAATTAATAAATAGCTTTTTAAGGAGAGTATTGATAATCCAAGGCTGCAAATATCACAATTTCTTTAATATTTAAAGAAAATGTAGACACTCAAGAAAAGTCAACCTGCGTGTACTAATCAGACTGATATTCTTGGTTTCCTACCAATAGCCGGGGCACATTGTGAGAGGATAACAGCTTTGGTGGTAGGTATGGTGAACTATATGTACTTATGTTGGTAAAGCTATATGACATTTTTTTCCTATTTTTTATTTTTCATTTTTATCGGGGGATAAACAATTATTATTAATAAAATAATAAATGTTATTAATAAAATAATAAAGTCAACAGTAAATACAGTTGTTGGTACATGTGTAAAATTTCTTCAGTGTTCTGCAAAACACTCTTAATCGCCACTTAGGCTCTTCTCTACCATCATGCACTGAACTATTATTAACTAGATCACTGCTCACCTCTGGCTTAGGGTAGTGCTGAGGAGGGAACCTGGAATGTTAGAGCCTCAGGCACTGAAATCGTAATTTTACATGATTATTGTACTGTTTCCCCAGCCCTTCCATATAAAACTTCAACAGTACTGTAAACTAATGTTACATTAATATTAAAAAGAGGAAAGAGAAATAGAAGGAGTAGTTAATAAAGATTTTAATTTAATTCCTAAGCTTAAGTTTATTATTATTATTATTTTATCCATGTTGGGAGACAAATAGATTCCATGGGAAAAGGTCAGTAGCATTGGAACAGTTTAATAAACACAACAAAGAAGGGTAACTGATGATGCAATATGGTCTATGAGTTGATGACCAGAAACAGACCCAGGGCACAGTGAAAGCACTGAGTTGTTTTGCTGTGGGAAGACCTGAAATCAAAGCCTGATGGCCCCCCCAGTGATGGGCAGGTTTAAAGGCTGAGGATAGCAGCTTATGAGGCAAACGCTAGTAGTAGTAGCAGCTTATGAAGGGACGTTTGCTAGATTTGTGAAGGCTTAGCAAAAATGTTACAGTTCTGTCAACCAACTTTTTTTTTTCCACCAGGATTATCACTGGGGCTCAGTGCTTGCACTACAAATCCACCACTCATGGTGGGCTTTTTTCCTGTTTTCTAATTTTTATTAGATAGCACAGAGAGAAATGGAGTGGGTGGAGATAGAGAAAGGAAGAGAAAGACACCTGCAGACCTGTTTCACCCCTATGTGAACCAGCCCCCCACCCCCGCTGTGGGGAACAGGGGGCTGGAACCCAGGTCCTTGTGCTTGGCAATATGTGTGCTTAATCTGGTATGCCACCACCCTGCCCCCAAACTTACTTTTTTTTCTTTTCTTTTTTCAGCTCTGGTTTATAGTGATGGGATGGGGCAAGGGGGGCTTGAACCTGGGACTTTGGAGCCTCAAGCCTGAGAGTCTCTTTGTATAACCATTATGCTATCTACCGCCACCCAAACTTAACTTTTTGATTAATCAGTTCCATGAGATATCTACACTTTTTTATTATTTTTTTATTGTAGTTATTATTGTTGTAGTCATTATTGTTGTTGTTGTTGTTGAATAGGACAGAAAGAAATGGAGAGAGGAGGGGAAGACAGAGAGGGGGAGAGAAAGATAGATACCTGCAGACCTGCTTCACCACCTGCGAATCGACTCCCCTGCAGGTGGGGGAGATATCTCCACTTTGTAGTATTTCATTTAACAAATGCAGAAACAGAAGTATAATAATCGTGTAAGTGCACAAGATGTACAGTGGTGCAGTGATAAAGCTTTGAACTCTCAAGCATGAGGTCCCGAGTTTGATCTCTAGCAGCACACGTGCCGCAGTGATGTCTGGTTCTTTCTCTCTCCTCCTACCTTTCTCATAAAAAAAAAAAAAAAAAAAAGCTGCTCAGAACCCTGCACCACGGCCACCTTCGTGGAGCTCAGCACCGAGCCAACATGCCCACTGTGGGCTTGGGCACCTGGAAGTCTCCTCCAGGCAAAGTCAAAGACGCTGTGAAGGTGGCCATTGATGCAGGGTATCGACACATCGACTGTGCCTATGTCTGTGACAGTGAGGAAGAAGTGGGGGAAGCCATCCAAGAAAAGATCCAAGAGAAGGTTGTGAAGAGGGAGGACCTCTTCATTGTCAGCAAGCTATGGCCCACCTTCTTTGAGAAACCCCATGTGAAGACGGTTTGTCAGAAGACCCTCCACGATCTGAAACTAGACTATCTGGACATCTATCTTATTCACTTTCCTCAGGGATTACAGTATGCACCAGGTGGAAATGAAAAGTTGCCCAAAGATCCTGAAGGCAATATTCTTGTCGGTAAGGCAACATTTCTGGATGCATGGGAGGCCATGGAAGAGCTAGTGGATGAGGGTCTAGTGAAAACCATCGGGATCTCCAACTTCTTTTTTTTTTCAATATTTATTTATTTTCCCTTTTGTTGCCCTTGTTGTTTAACATTGTTGTGGTTATTGATGTCGTTATTGTTAGATAGGGCAGAGAGAAATGGAGAGAGGAGGGGAAGACAGAGAGGGGGAGAGAAAGATACACACCTGCAGACCGGCTTCACCGCTTGTGAAACGGGAGCCGGGCTCGAACTGGGATCCTTACGCAGGTCTTTGCACTTTGCACCACGTGCGCTTAACCCACTGCGCACTCCCGGGTTAAGATCCCGACTCTCGGGATCTCCAACTTCTACCACCTTCTGATTGAAAGGCTGTTAAACAAACCTGGACTGAAACAAAGACCAGTGACTAACCAGGTTGAATGCCACCCATACCTCTCACAGGAGAAATTGATCCAGTACTGTCACTCCAGGGGCATCTCTGTCACTGCTTACAGCCCTCTGGGATCTCCAGTGAGACTTTGGGCCAAGCCAGATGACCCCTGTCTACTGGAGGATTCCAAGATTAGGGCAATAGCTGCTAAGCACAACCAATCCACAGCTCAGGTTTTGATCCGGTTCCAAATCCAGAGGAATGTGGCTGTGATCCCCAAGTCAGCGACCCCAGCACGCATCAGAGAGAATTTTGATGTATTTGACTTTAATCTGAGTGATGAGGAGATGAACACCATTTCCAGCTTTAATAGAAACTGGAGCGCCTTCAGTACAAAATACGTCTCAATTCAAGGACTATCCCTTCCATGAGGAATATTGAAATTGAGTCTCTGGAAATGAAAAACCCTAGGATGACCTCACTTTGAAGTGTAACTCCACTACAGTCTTACTTAGCCAAGTTTACTAAAGACCATAGATTTTGTAAGCAATGTTGGATCTAGATATGAATTCTCAACTGAGAACTGACTATCACAGGGAGATAGGACTAGACAAGCAGTGGTCCAGGAGGTGGTGCAGTGGTAAAGCTTTGGACTCTCAAGCATGAGGTCCCGAGTTTGATTACATGTGCCAGAGTAATGTCTGGTTCTTTCTCTCCTCCTCCTATCTTTCTCATAAATAAATAAAATCTTAAAAAAAAAAAAAAACAGGACTAGACAAGCAAATTCACTTATTTACTTATGTGATCTAATCATACGCAAGTTTGCTAGTGCTAATCATACAAAAGTAAAAAGAGTAAAGAAAAATAACAAAAAAAAAAAGAAGAAAGAAAAATCTTAAATATTTTGAAAAAATGTTATTTAGAAGTTTCTATTTTGGTATTTTCTTACTTTTTGCCAAAAGTATAGGTGTGTGTTGCTGTTGTGGCCAGGTGTCAGGCTGCACCGCGGAGAAGAGAGAGAGAGGAGGTCTGGAACAAGTGGGGTACACAAATCTTTATTATAGGATGGGGGGGGTGGCTCAGGCCACATGGAGTCGCCAACAATGGCCGTCCCCACTGCCTCACCATGGGGCGAGAGAAGGAAGAGAGAGAGCCGAAGGAGCCCAGAGAGAGAGAGGAGGGGGAGCTGAGGGCCCAGAAAGAGAGAGAGAGAGAGAGAGAGAGAGAGAGCCGAGGGCCCAGAGGGGGAGGGGAGTGAGGGGCCTTTTATTGGGCAATTAACCAGGGGTGCCGTGTGGGGGCAGGATTGGCTGAAGGGGGCACTGCGTGGCGTGGTAAAACCTAGGGGCGGAGACTGCATCAGAATAATTCCTCAGCAGGTGTGGGGCTGGGTGGTGGTGCACTTGATTGAGCACACATGTAACAATGTGCAAGGACACACATTCAAGCCCCTGGTCCCCACCTGCAGGGGAAAGCTTCACAAGTGGTGGAGCAGGGCTGCAGGTGTCTCTCTGTCTCTCTCCCTCTCTATCTCCCCCTTCCTTTTCTATTTCTGGCTGTTTCTATCCAAAAATAAATAAAGATAATAAAAACTAAATAAAAATAAATATGTATGTGTGTGTATATCATTTGTAAGAACACTCATATTTACACACATAAAACCCTGTAAAATGGGGCCAGGTAATGGTGCAACTGGTTAAGCGTATACATTACAGTGCGCAAGGACCTGGGTTTGAGCCCCTGGTTCCCACCTTCAGAGAGAAAGCTTTGTGAGTGGTGAAATAGGTCTGTTGGTGTCTGTTTCTCTCCCTCTCTATCTCCCCCTACCCTCTTGATTTCTAGCTATCTCTATTCAATAAATAAGATAATTTTAAAAAATTAAACAAACAAAGAGCCTTGAAAGGAGTTTTCTACCGTGTTTAAGAATCTTGCTAAGAGGGGACAGGTGGCCCAGGTCGGGGCATACCTGGGAGAGTATACATGTTACATGAAAGGACCTGGGTTCAAGTTCCTGGTTCCCACCCAGCAAGCACAGAGCTTCACTACTCCTGAAACTTTCCTCCTGCAGGTGGGGACCAGGAGCTTGAACCTGGCTCCTTGTGTATAGTAATGCGTGCACTTAGCCAGGTGTGACACCACCCAGTCTCAGAAATAAACTTTCACAGAAGTACACTAGAGTTTGCAGTGAGTACCTCCCTAATACTTCCTCTCCACTTTTCCAAGCTTTGGGTCCATGATTGCTCAACAATTTGTTTGGCTTTGTATGTTAACTCTCTTTTCAGTCACCAGGTTCCAGGTGTCATCAGGATGCCGGCCAGACTTCCCTGGATTGAAGACCCCACCAATATGTCCTGGAGCTCAGCTTCTCCAGAGACCCACCCTACTAGGGAAAGAGAGAGGCAGACTGGGAGTATGGACCGACCAGTCAACGCCCATGTTCAGCGGGGAAGCAATTACAGAAGCCAGACCTTCTACCTTCTGCAATCCACAATGACCCTGGGTCCATGCTCCCAGAGGGATAGAGAATGGGAAAGCTATCGGGATATGGAGATTGGGCGGTGGGAATTGTGTGGAGTTGTATCCCTCCTACCCTATGGTTTTGTTAATTAATCCTTTCTTAAATAAAAAAAAAAAACTAAAAAAAAAAAAATTAAAATAAATGAAAAAAAAAAGAAATAAACTTTTGAAGTCATAATATCATAGTGTGCTAAGTCAACACTTCAGAAATAAAGCAATTTAACGTTATTCGTCCCTGGAAAAAACTTGTGAGACTCTGGCAGGTGGTCTGGCAAGCAGAGCACATACCATAGCATAAAACTAGGTTGGATCCCCAGCATTACATGAAAGCAACAAGGACAGCACCATAAAAACTCCATTAATGGGAGTCGGGCGGTAGCGAGCGCAGTGGGTTAAGCGCACGTGGCGCAAAGCACAAGGATCGGAGTAAGGATTCTGGCTTGAGCCTCGGCTCCCCACCTACAGGGACGTTGCTTCACACGCGATGAAGCAGGTCTGCAGGTGTCTTTCGCTCTCCCTCTCTGTTTCCCCCTCCTCTCTCCATTTCTCGCTGTCCTATCTAACAAGGACAACATCAATAAAAAGCAAGGGAGGGAGTCGGGCAATAGCGCAGCAGGTTAAGCTCACGTGGCTCAAAGCACAAGGACCCCACCTGTAGGGGATTCGCTTCACAGGCGGTGAAGCAAGTCTGCGGGTGTCTTTCTCTCCCCGTCTGTCTTCCCCTCCTCTCTACATTTCTCTGTCCTATACAACAATGACAATAATAACAACAATAATAACTATAACAACAATGAAAAAGAACAAGGGGGAGCAGGGCAGTGGCGCAGCAGGTTAAGTTGCACATGGCGCTAAGCACAACAGCTGGCATAAAGATCCCGGTTCAAGCCCCCGGCTCCCCACCTGCAGGGGAGTCGCTTCACAGGAGGTGAAGCAGGTCTTCAGGTGTCTTTCTCTCCTCCTCTCTGTCTTCCCCTTGTCTCTCCATTTCTTTCTGTCCTATCCAACAACAACGATAGCAGTAACAATAATAACTATAACAATGACGATAAACAACAAAGGCAACAAAAGGGGAAAAATAAAATTTAAAAAAGCATTTAAAAAAAAAAGAAAAAGAGAACTGGGGCCAGGTGGTGGCGCGCCTGGTTGAGTGCACATGTTACAATGCGCAAGGACCCAGGTTCGATCCCCTGGTCCCCACCTGCAGGGGGAAAGCTTCACAAGTGGTGAAGCAGGGCTGCAGGTGTCTCTGTCTCTCTCCCTCTCTATCACCCCATTCTCTCTCGATTTCTACCTGTCTCTATCCAATAAATAAATAAAGATAATTAAAAAAAAAAAAAGAGAGGGTCGGGCGGTGGCGCAGTGGGTTAAGCGCACGTGGCGCAAAGTGCAAGGACGGCGTAAGAATCCCGGTTCGAGCCCTCGGGTCCCCACATGCAGGGGAGTCCCTTCACAGGCGGTGAAGCAGGTCTGCAGGTGTCTTTCTCTCCCCTTCTGTTTTCCCCTCCTCTCTCCATTCCTCTCTGTCCTATCCAACAACGAACAACATCAACAATGGTAATAATGATAACCACAACGAGGCTACAACAAGGGCAACAAAAAAAAAGGGGGGGAATGGCCTCCAGGAGCCGTGGATTCATGGTGCAGGCACCGAGCCCAGCAATAACCCTGGAGGGAAAAAAAGAAAAGAAAAACAACAATGGTAAATAATTTTTTTAAAAAAAAAAGAGCAACAAAAGGGAAAATAAATAAATAAATAAATAAAAAGAAAAACTCCATTAGTGATGAACTGCTTTTTTGGTTTCTTTTTATTATTATTATTTTTAATTACTTATTGGATAGAGATACCCAGAAATTGAGAAGGGGGGGAGAGAGAGAGAGAGAGAACTACAGCACTGCTTCACTACTTGCAAAGCTTTCCTCTTCAGATGGAGACCAAGGTTTGAATCCGGGTTCTTGTACATCGTAATGTGTGCTCAACCAGGTGTGTCACCACCCACCAGGACCTCTGTTTTTGGTTTCTCATCGACTCTCTCCCTCTGTGTGTGTCTCTCTGTCCCTCAAAATAAGAAATAAAAATTGGGGAGTTGGGAGTCTGGCGGTAGCCCAGCGGATTAAGCGCAAGTGGCACAAAACGCCAAGGACCAGCATAAGGATCCCAGTTCAAGCCCCGGGGTCCCCACCTGCAGGGGAGTCGCTTTACAGGAGGATAAGCAGGTCTGTAGGTGTTTATCTTTCTCTCCCCGTCTGTCTTCCGCTCCTCTCTCCATTTCTCTCTGTCCTATCCAACAACAAAGACATCAATAACAACAACAATAATAACTACAACAATAAAAAAAAAAAAGTGGCCCAGGAGGTGGCGCAGTGGATAAAGCATCGGACTCTCAAGCATAAAGTCCTGAGTTCAATCCCAGGCAGCACATGTACCAGAGTGATGTCTGGTTCTTTCTCTCTCTCTGCCTATGTTTCTAGTCATAAATAAATAAATAAATTCTAAAAAATATATATTATTAAAAAAACAAACAAGAACAACAAAAGGGAATAAGTAAATACTAAAAAAAAAAAAAAAAAATTGGAGGGTCAACTTGTGGCATCATGCCTAAGACCTGGCTTCATTCCCCAGCACTGCATACAAAAATAGTTTGTGGGAACACAACTATGTTCTCATACAGATGATACATTTTTTGTTTTGTTTTATTTTAATTTACCAGAGCACTGCTCAGTTTTGGCTTATTGTGGTGCTGAGGATTGGACCTGTGATTTTAGTATATTTAGAGGGCAGAGAGATAGCTCAACTGGTAGGGTGCATGCCTTGCTGAGTTCACATTTTGGATTTTAGTCTCAGCAGTACTCAGGAGGTTCTATGGAACCAAAGGACGCATCAGGGCTGCACTGTATCTCCTTTTCTCTGACTCTCACTGTCTATCTGAATGAAAAAATGACCCAGAAAGGTCGAATCATGCATATATGAGACAACAGCTCCATGAAAAAAATTTTTTGGGCCAGGGTGATAGCAGCAGCAATAGCACAACAGTCTTTCATGCCTGAGGCACCAGAGGTTCTAAGTTCAATTCTCTCATCCAAGTACTAAGTACTAACCAGGCCTGACCCTGCTTAGCTTCGGAGATCACGAGATCGGGCATGTTCAGGGTGGTGTGGCTGTTCAATTCTCATACCACCGTAAGCCAGAGCTGAGCAGTGCTCTGGTAACAACAATAACAAAAGTTCTGTATTTCAGCTTCATTTTATCATTTATTATTTTTGCTATTTATTTAAAGTGAGACAAAAAGATAGAATTTAAAAGAGCCACAGTACCAAGGCTTCCTCAGTGTGGTAGAGATTGGGCTTGAACCTGAGTCATGTACATGGCAGAGCAAAACACTATCCAAATGAACTGTCTTATTATCCCCTTTATTTTTATTATTATTTTTTAAATATTTATTTATTTATTCCCTTTTGTTGCCCTTGTTTTATTGTTGTAGTTATTATTGTTGTAGTCTTTGTTGGATTGGACAGAGAGAAGTGGAGAGAGGAGGGGAAGATAGAAAGAAGGAAAGATAGACACCTGCAGACCTGCTTCACCGCTTGTGAAGCGGCTCCTCTGCAGGCAGGGAGCCAGGGGCTTGAAACGGGATCCTTCCGCTGGTCCTTGCACTTTGCGCCACCTGCACTTAACCTGCACTACCACCCGACTCCTTATCCCCTTTATTTATGGGTGGGGGAGATAGCATAATGGTTATACAAATCAACTCTCAGACCTGCGGACCCACCATAAGCCAGAGCTGGTCAGTGCTCTGGAGAAAAACCAGAGAGAGAACCAGACTATCACTCTGGCACATGCCATGTTGGGGATTAAATTCAGAGCTTCATGCTTGAGAGTCAAAAGCTTCATCCACTACACTGCCTCCCAAGTTGCTATCCTTTACTACTTTATTTTTTTTAAGATTTTTTTTGAAGTTTTACTTAATTATTCATGAGAAAGATAGAAGGAAAGAGGGAAAGAACCAGATATCACTCAGGTACATGTGCTGCCGGGGATTGAACTCCAGACCTCACGCTTGAGAGCCCAATGTTTTATCCAGTGCACCACCTCCCAAACCACTAGTACTTTATTTTAAATGTTGATTTTAACATGTACATAAAGAGCAGGGAAGATGGCATAGTGGTTATGCAAGCAAAAAGACCTGAGGCTCCAGAGTACCAGGTTCAATTCCTAGCACCACCATAAGCAAGAACTGTGCTCTGCTCTCTTTCTCTCTCTCTTGCTTTCTTTTTTTTTTATTTTCCAATTTTTTTTAATTTTTAATTTATTTCTTTATGGGGGAATTAATGTTTTACATTCAACAGTAAATACAATAGTTCGTACATGCATAACATTCCCCAGTTTCCCATTTAACAATACAACCCCCACTATGTCATTTTATCTCTTGCTTTCATTAAAATAAAAAAATACAATTTTTAAAAAGTATATTGTATATTAGAACATTACTGTTTTATGTACATAAGTGCATTTTTTCTTCTTCAAGGAAGAAAAAGGAGCTTCAAGGCTACTTTATCCAATAGGATTCCCCCACTCCCTAGCCCATCACCAAACTATCTTTACATCTACTTCTGTCCAACTCTTGTTTCACTATTGTTGTCTAAGTTACTATCTTCTCTCTCCTGTTCTGTAAACACTTCCTAATTAGAAACTCATAACCCATTCTAAGCAACTCTGATACATTCTTTTGATAGTAGTGAAAATAATAGTATTAAATGCATGGTGAGCTACCAGTTTAAAACTTTTCCTTTTTTGCCTCCAGAGTTATAGCTGCTCTTGGAGGCCTTTTTTCCCATTTTGTTGCCCTTGTCATTATAGCTATTGTTGGATGGGACACAGAGAAATTAAAAAAGGAGGGGAAGACAGAGAGGGGAAGAGAAAGACACCTGTAGACATGCTTCACCGCCTGTGAAGGGACCTCCCTGCAGATGAGGAACCAGGGGGCTTGAACCAGGATCCTTATGCTGGTCCTTGTGCTTTGTACCATATGCACTTTAACACACTGTGCTACCGCTAAAACTCTTTAGTGACTCTGAAAAACTAAGATCTTGAACAGGGTCAGACTCCTGTAGAATCTAGCAGTTATCTACCTGCATCTTTATCTGATATCATGCTCCCCCCCCCTTTTTTTTTACTAAAGCACTGCTCAGGTTTATGGTGATGCTAGGGATTGAACCTGGGACCTTGAGCAACAGGCATGACAGTCTGTTTGCATAAGCATTATGCTATCTCCCTCATGCCTCCCCACCCTTTTGTGTTTTGTTCACACTGGGCTTTTGTGGTGTCTCCTCCCAGACAGCCTTGGCAAGTGTTTAGGGAACCCCCACGCAACTACCAACTTGGTCTCATTCATAACTTTCCCTCGAGTCCTTAACTGATTCTTTTATTCTAATTTCTCACAAGTGTCATCATCAAATTAGTGCTCAGATATATTTAGTACAGGGAGTTGGGCGGTAGCACATCAGGTTAAGCGCAGGTGGCACAAAGCTCAAGGACCAGCATAAGGATCCCAGTTCAAGCCCACGGCTGCCCACCTGAAGGAGGGTTGTTTTACAAGCAGTGAAGCAGGTCTGCAGGTGTCTGTCTTTCTCTCCCCCTCTCTGTCTTCCCCTCCTCTCTCCATTTCTCTCTGTCCTATCCAACAACGACTGCAGTGACAACAACAATAATAATAACTACAACAATAAAAAAAAGATCAACAGATATGTTTAGTACAATTTAGGTACTGATCTGAGACTCTCCAAAATAATTCACTTATCAGAAATATATATATATATATATATATATATTTCCATATGTATTTATATATATTGCTTTTATGTATCATAGGTTCTTTTTTTTAAGATTTTATTTATTTATTTATTAATGAGAAAGATAGGAGGAGAGAGAAAGAACCAGATACCACTGTGGTACATGTACTGCCGGGCCTTGAACTCAGGACCTCATGCTTGAGAGTCCAGTGCTTTATCCATTGAGCCACTTCCCAGACCACCTACAACTTATTTTTCACAAGTTGAATATGGAGTAATTCTTTTTTTTTTTGAATATGGGGTAATTCTTTCTTCATAGGATCATTAAAAACATTAGAAGGGTGCCAGGTTTTGGCACACCTGCTTGAGCACACATGTTACAATGTGCAAAGATTTGGGTTCAAGCCCCTGGTCCCCACCTACGGGGAAAAGCTTCATGAGTGGTAAAGCAGTGTTGCAGGCATCACTCTGTCTCTTTCCCTCTTTATCTCCCCCTTTCTCTGAATTTCTGGCTTTCTCTATCAAATAAATAAAGATAATAATTTTAAAAAAACCAGCACATTAGGTTGGGGATGCAACTCAGTGAGAGAGTGTATGCAGGTGGCTCTGAGTTCAATCCCTGGCACCTCCTAAAAAAAAAAGTAAATAAAATAAAATAAAATAAATCCTACTTTGAAGGCTGAGAGGTAGTTCACCCAGTAGAACATGTGCAAAGACCTAGGATTGGGTCCCCAGCTTCCCTAAGGAAGCATCATTATGCAAAAGAGAAACTTCACAACTGGTGGATTAGTGCTGTGATGTTGTGTCTCCTCTCTATGCCTCCCTCCCCTCTCTGTCTTTCACCCTGTCTGGAAAGAAAAGAGTCAGCTGGGAGCAGCAGTATCACACATGCACAAAGCCCCAGTGAGCAAAAAAAAAAAGACATTTAATATAAATGCATCTACTTGGGCACATTTTACTTTAGGTAGGAGACATTGTCCAGTTTTATTTTATACTTGATGTTTTGCACGTGAAAGTTGTTTAATGGGAGTGGGACGTAGCTCAGCGGGTTAAGCGCACGTGGCACAAACTGCAAGAGCTGGCGTAAGGATCCGGGTTCAAACCCCCGACTCCCTACCTGCCGGGGAGTTGCTTCACAGGTGGTGAAGCAGGTCTGAAGGTGTCTATCTTTCTCTCCCCCTCTCTGTCTTCCCCTCCTCTCTCCACTTCCCTCTGTCCTATCGAACAACGACCACATCAATAACAACCACAATAATAACTACGACAGTAAAACAAGGGCAACAAAAGGGAATTAAAAAAAAAGTTGTTTAATGTGGGCCAGAAAGTTGACTTAACCTGTTAAACTACAAAACTTTTTTGCATGCCTGAGACCCCAAAGGTCACAGCACCAACATATACCGTATACTATAGTTGAGCAGTGATCTGGTTTTTCTCTCTTTTTTTTCTTGTTTGTTCTCACTCTTGGAAGAAAAGAAGGAAGCAAGAAAAGGGCGGAGAAAGAGAGCGGGGAGAAAGAGGAAGGAAGGAAGGGAGGAAGAAAGAAAGGGAGGAAGAAAAGGGCTCAATCAACGGAGCACATCCATGGGACCATTTCTGGAAAAAACTTTTTTGGCTATATGTCTATGCACCCACCCATATAATAAATGATAACTTAAAAAAATAAAAGCAGTTTCTTGTATCACTCACCAGGGATTATGCCTGTGGAGGTCTCAAGTTGAAAATAAGTAAAAACAGCGGGCTCATAGTGATTTTGTCAGAAAAACTTCAATATACAAGACCCAGATGGTTGGCATTAAATAGTACAGAAATTGTTACTGAGTAAATGTCAAATGGAATTATCCTGGCTGTTGAGGATTTCTGTTCGTTTTCCTGCCATAAAGTTGATTTAAACTAGATTTCTCTATTCATCATGAAGAATCATGCGAGGGAAACTTGAACCAGTGTCTAGAAAATTAGATGGAATGTGATTTGAATATTCTAGTAGCAATTTTATGTCCTTAATTACTGAATTTAATTATTTCATAGCCTGGGAATCCATTTAAATGTTTGTGAAAATGCCCCCTTTAAAAATGAACTAAGGGGGGTCGGGTGGTAGCTCAGCGGGTTAAGCGCACATGGCGTAAAGCTCAAGAACCTGTAAGGATCTAGGTTCCATCCCTTTGCTCCCCACCTGCAGAGGGGTCACTTCACAAGCGGTGAAGTAGGTCTGCAGGTGTTTATCTTTCTCTCTTCCTCTCTGTCTTCCCCTCCTTTCTCAATTTCTCTCTGTCCTATCTAACAACAACTATGGCAATGACAATAACAACGAAAACAAAATGGGAAAAAATAGCCTCCAGGAGCGGTGGATTTGTGGTGCAGACACGGAGCCCCAGCGATAACCCTGGAATCAAAAAAAAAAAAAAAAAAGCCAAGTTCAGCCCCCAGCATCATATGTGCCAGATTCTCTCCTCTTAAAAAAAAAAAAGGGGGGGTTGGGTGGTAGAGCAGCAGGTTAAGCGCACATGGCAGGAGCAAGGACCGGTTCAATGGTCTCAGTTCGAGCCCGTGGCTTCCCACCTGCAGGGGAGTCGCTACACAAGCGGTGAAGCAGATCTGCAGGTGTCTTTCTTTCCCCCTCTCTATCTTCCCGTCTTCTCTCGATTTCTCTCCGTTGTATTCTATAACAGTGACATCAATAACAATAATAATAATAACCACAACAACGATTAAAAAAAAAAAGTGGTGCCAACCCACAACAACCCTGGATCCATGCTCCCAGAGGGATAGAGAATGGGAAAGCTATTGGGGAGGGGATGGGATATGGAGATTGGGTGGCGGGAATTGTGTGGAGTTGTACCGCCCCCATCCCATGATTTTGTTAATGTCTCTTTTCTTAAATAAAAAAGGGGGGGGCAACAAAGGGGGAAAAATATCCTCCAGGAGCAGTGGATTTGTCAGTGAGCCCCAGCAATAATCCTGGAGGCAAAAATAAAAAAAATAAAAAGAAAAGAAAAGAATAAAGACCTTGGGAGATAAAACATTGCCTATGCAAAATATTTTCATGCCTGAGGTATAAGAGGCCCTAGGTTCAATCCCCTGTACCACTAGAAGCCAGAGCTAAGAAGTACTCTAATAAAATTAATGAAGATTAGAAATTGCAACTGGGGGTAGGTGGTGGTAGCGCAGCAGGTTAAGTGCACATGGCGCAAAGCACAAGGACTGGCGTAAGGATCTGGTTTCCAGCCCTCGGTTCCCCATCTGCAGGGGAGTCACTTCACAAGTGGAGAAGCAGGTCTGCAGGTGTCTGTCTTTCTTTTACCCTGTCTCTCCTCCTCTCTCGATTTCTTTCTGTCCTATCCAACAACAGCAATACCAACAAAGACAATAAAATGGGAAATACAGCCTCTAGGAGCAGTGGATTCATAGTGCAGGCACTGAGCCCCAGCCATAATAAAAAAAGAAAAGAAATTGTAACTGGGATGAAGTTCAGCAGCTAGAGCACTGTATTTACATGCTTTGTGGGCCTGAGTTTGCTATCCAGTGCTGGAGTGATGCTCTGATCCTCACATTATCTCTTTTTCTCTTTATGAGATATATATATATTAATTTTTTTAAGCAGACCACTGCACAGCTCTACTTTATGGTGGTTCAGAAGGTTGAACTTGGGACTTTAGGGACTCAGCCATGAAAATATTTTATATAGCTATTGTACTACACCTTTCGTCCTAAAAATATATTTTCAGAGATATATTTTTAAAGAATTTTTAATATTTATTTATTTATTCACTTTTTATTGCCCTTGTTGTTTTATTGTTGTAGTTATTATTGGTATTTTTATTGATGCCGTCATTGTTGGATAGGTCAGAGAGAAATGGAGAGAGGAGGGGAAGACAGAGGGGGGAGAGAAAGATAGACACCTGCAGACCTGCTTCACTGTCTGTGAAGCAACTCCCCTGCAGGTGAGGAGCCGGGGATAGAACAGGGATCCTTACTCCGGTTCTTGTGCTTTGTGCCACCTGCGCTTAACCTGCTACAGGCCGACTCCCAAGAGATGTATTTTTTAATATTTTATTTTAATAAGGAGGAGAAAAAAAAAAGGAGAGACAATCTAGAGTACTGCTCAACTTTGGCTTAGGGTGGTGCTGGGGATTGAACCTGGAACCTAAAAGCCTCAAGCATGAAAGTATTTTGCAGGGGAGAAAGAAAGATAGACATCTGCAAACCTGCTTCATTGCTTGTGAAGTGACCTCCCGCCAGGGCTTGAACCTGGATCCTTGTGCTGGTCCTGCGCTTCATACTATGTGTGTTTAACCTGGTGCACTACTGCCAGACCCAACAGCATGAGAGTCTCTTTGCATAACCATTATGCTATCTCCCCCACCCCAAAATACAGTAGTTTGTACATGTGTAACATTTCTCAATTTTCCACATAACAATTCAATCCCCACTAGGTCCTCCTCTGCCATAGTGTTCCAGGACCTGACCCCTCCCCCCACACCTGAGTCTTCTTTTATATGGACCAAAGATCTTTATGGGGTGCAGAAGGTAGAAGGTCTGGCTTCTATAATTGCTTCTCAGCTGGACATGGGTGTTGACAGGTGGATTTATATTCCCAGCCTGTTTCTTTTTCTTTTTTTTTTACAATTTATTTATTTATTCATGAGAAAGATTGGAGAATTGGAGAAGAGAAAGAACCAGACATCACTCTGGTACATGTGCTGCTGGGAATTGAACTCGGGACCTCTTGGTTGAGAATCCAGTGCTTTATCCACTGTGCCACCTCCCAGGCCACTCCCAGCCTGTTTCTATCTTTCTGGGGTAGGGTTCTGGGGAGATGGGGTTCCAGGACTTATTGGTGAGGTTGTCTGTCCAGGGAAGTCAGGTTGGCATCATGGTAGCATCTTCAACTTGGTGACTGAAAGAAGAAGCTAGGAAGTCTATTTTGGGGATATTCCAAGTGGCCTATGACTTTACTAATTTTTGCCTGACCCCAACAGCTAACATGCAGTTGGGCTAAAGGTATTGTTAGGGGAGATGGCGTCAGAGTTGGAAATCGGACTAGAAAGCTGGATCAGGGCAGAGAGTAGCTCCCAAATATGGGAAAAGTATATAAGTACCGCTATATATATATATATCTGTTACAGTTTATTTTAAACTTGAAAATGCTTTAAAGTAAAAAAAAAATCCCTAAAGCATGTTCAGATTCATATAGGTAGACTTTGGTATACAAAAATTTAATGAATATTTGAGAAGGGGCTTAGCTTAGTTTCTACTTTTTAAAATTTTGTTTTAATATTTATTATTTATTCCCTTCTTGTTGCACTTTTTTATTGTTGTAGTTATTATTGTTGTTGTTATTGATGTCGTCATTGTTGGATAGGACAGAGAGAAATGGAGAGAGGAGGGGAAGACAGAGAGTGGGAGAGAAAGACACCTGCGGACCTGCTTCACCGCCTGTGAAGTGACTCCCATGCATGTGGGGAGCCGAGGGCTGGAACCGGGATCCTTGCGATCGTCCTTGCGCTTTGCGCCACATGCACTTAACCAGCTGAGCTACTGTCCGACTCCCAGTTTCTACTTTTTTTCCCAAAGTCTGATGTTTTAGTATTTTCTTAGCATCTAATTAGTTTTTCTCTTGTCACTAAAAGTCCAATGCGCTATCCATTGCGCGACAGAGTCACCTAGATTTTCTCTTAAGATTTATTTTTAACATATGAGTGAGGAGTCAGATCATATCTCTGGTACATCCTGTTGAACTAGAAACCTCAGGCGTGCAAGTCTAATGCTCTACCAGTGAGGCCATCTCTCCAGCTGGAGCATCTAATTGATTTTTTAAAATTATCTTTATTTATTTATTGGATAGAGACAGCCAGAAATCAAGAGGGAAGTGGGGGATAGAGAGGAAGAGAGACAAAGAGATACCTGCAGACCTGCTTCACCTCTTGTGAAGCAATCTCCCTGGAGGTGGAGAGCTGGGGGCTCGAACCGAGATCCTTGCACGGGTCCCTGTGCTTCCTCTTACTATGTGCTCTTAACCCAGTGCACCTTTGCCAGGCCCCCATGATTTTATTTTATTTTATTTTATTTTTTTGAGATAGAGAGGCAGAGAGAGAGAGAAAAAAAAGAGAGGGAGGAAGAGGGGGTGCAGATGGTGGTGCACATGGCAGATTCAAGCCTCTGGTCCTCACATGCAGGGGAAAAGCTTCACGAGTCGTGAAGCAGGGCTGCAGGTGTCTCTCTGTCTCTCTTAATCTCTATCTCCCCCTCCCCACTCAATTTCTTTCTGTCTCTATCCAATAATAAATTAATTAAACAAATAAATTTTTTAAAAGAGAGGGATACCACAGCACTGAAGCTTCCTTCAGTGTAGTGGAGGTTGGGCTCAAAGCTGGATCACACACATGGCAAAGTTATCCAAGTAAGCCATTTTACAGGCCCATAAACAGTGTTAAGGCTTCCTAATTATGAATGTTAATCTACAGTAGAATCTAGGCTTGAGTAAGACAAATATAAAATTCTCATTTTTCTCCTTTTTCCTTCACACATTATATGCAGTAGAGATAGAGAGTATAGTCCACCTTTTTTTTTTTTTGGCCTCCAGAGTTATTGCTGGGAGTCGGTGCCCTGCACTACGAATCCACTGCTCCTGGAGGCTATTTTTCCCATTTGTTGCCCTTGTTTATCACTGTTGTTGTTGTTATTGCTGTCATTGTTTTTGGATAGGACAGAGAGAAATTGATAGAGGCGGGGAAGACAGCAAGGGGGACAGAAAGATAGACACCTGCAGACCTGCTTCACCACTTGTGAAGTGATACCCCCTGCAGGCGGTGGGGGGAGGGGGGACACGCTTGAACACGCTTGAAGGAACCAGGATCCTTGAGCCCGTCTGGTCCTTGTGCTTCGCGCCATGTGCGCTCAGCCTGCCCCCTCCAACTTTCTTTTTTTTTTTTTTTTTTTAGTTTTTATTTTTATTATTATTTTTTAAATATATATATTTTTATTTTTTATTTATTTATTCCCTTTTGTTGCCCTTGTTGTTTTATTGTTGTAGTTATTATTGTTGTTGTCGTCATTGTTGGATAGGACAGAGAGAAACGGAGAGAGGAGGGGAAGACAGAGAGGAGGAGAGAAAGACACCTGCAGACCTGCTTCACCGCCTGTGAAGTGACTCCCCTGCAGGTGGGGAGCCGGGGTTCGAACCCGGATCCTTATGCCGGTCCTTGTGCTTAGCGCCACCTGCACTTAACCCACTGCGCTACAGCCCGACTCCCCCCCTCCAACTTTCTTTACTATTTTTATTTTTGGATAGAAACAGAAAAAAAAAATTGAGAGAAAAGGGAAGGAGAGAGAGACCTGCAGAACTGCTTCAACTCTAGTGAAGCTTCACTCCTGCAGGTGGAGATCTGGGGCTTGAGCCCAGATCCTTGCTCAGGGTAATGTGTGCACTCAGTCAAGTGCACTACCACCCAGCTCCCCACTTACTTTTTTTTTAAAAAGATTTTATTTATTTATTAATGAGAAAGATAGGAGGAGAGAGAGAAAGAACCAGACATCACTCTGGTACATGTGCTGCCAGGGATTGAACTCAGGACCTCATGCTTGAGAGTTCGATGCTTTATCCACTGCGCCACCTCCCGGGGCCACCCCATTTACTATTTTTACATTGACCTTGTCACTATAAATGCCTATATCAGAAAGACTAAGCTTCTATGGTCATTGAAGTTGATTTATTTTTGTTAGTTATGTAAGAACAGATTTAAGGGGCTGAGTGGTGGCGCACCTGGTTGAGTGCATATGTTACAATGCTCAAGTACCTGTATTCAAGTCCCCAGTCCCCATGTGTAGGGGGAAAGCTTTGCAAGTGGTGAAGCAGTGCTGCAGGTGTCTCTCTCTCTTTCAATCCCCATCTTCTTTTCAATTTCTGGCTGTCTCTATCCAATAAATAAAGACAGTAAAAAATTAAAAAGGAACACATTTTAAAATGTATACAATGATAAAATATAGATTCTTAATTAACTTTTAATTTCAGGTAAATTACATGTCATTCTTTTATGATTACATGTAAAGTATTTTATTTTACTATTCTGAATTATATGTCTTTTTTTTTTTCTTCCTCCTCCAGGGTTATTGCTGGGCTCGGTGCCTGCACCATGAATCCACCGCTCCTGGAGGCCATTTTTTCCCCCCTTTTGTTGCCCTTGTTGTAGCTTCGTTGTGGCTATTATTATTGCCCTTGTTGACGCAATTCGTTGTTGGATAGGACAGAGAGAAACGGAGAGAGGAGGGGAAGACAGAGAAGGGGAGAGAAAGATAGACACCTGCAGACCTGCTTCACCGCCTGTGAAGCGACTCCCCTGCAGGTGGGGAGCTGGGGGCTCCAACCGGGATCCTTATGCCGGTCCCTGCGCTTTGCGCCACATGCGCTTAACCCACTGCGCCACCGCCCGACCCCCTATATGTCATTTTTAAAGTATACATATAGCCTGAGTTATTTATTTAGGAGAGAGTGAGAGGAGAGAAAACAGGAACTTCACTCTGGCACATATGATGCTGGGTATCAAACTCAGGACCTCATCACCCATGTCACCTAGCAGTCCACAACATAGCCTGAGTACTTAATAGTGATACATCTGTGTTTTACATTTTTTTTAAAAAGATTTTTATTTTTATTTATGAGAAAGATAGGAAGAGAGAGAGAGAAAGAACCAGACATCACTCTGGCACATGTGCTGCCGGGGATCGAACTCGGGACCTCATGCTTGAGAGTCCAAAGTTTTATCACTGCGCCACCTCCTGGACCACTGTGTTGTACATTTCTTCCCTAGACAGGAAAGCAAACACTGCCTTCCCCCCAAATTGTGTCTTTGGTCAAAGGTCAATTTTATTAGAGGACCTCTGACATCTAGATGGCAAATCCCTTTTGATGAAATCGATTTCCATGTATAAAGGAAGAAATTGGGTGGGGGTATAGCATAATGGTTATGCAGAGACTCTCATGTCTGAGGCTCTAAAGTCCCAGGTTCAATCCCCCACACTGCCATAAGCCAGAGCTGAGCAGTGCTCTGGTAAAAAAAAGAAAAGAAAAAAAAAAAAAAAAAAGAAGAAAGGCCATTTCCCCCCTACTGTACTGAAGAAAACTATCAGCTCACATCTTCTCTTTTCTTCCTTTCTTCCTTTCTTTCCCCTTCACTCTCTTCCCTTATCCTCCTCTCTTCTCTCCATTCTTCTTTCCTTCTTTCCCTTTTCCTCTCCTCTCTCTATTCATCATTCGTCTCTTTCATTTCCTCCTTCCTGCCATCC
The DNA here is from genome assembly GCF_950295315.1 of Erinaceus europaeus. Taxonomy (NCBI): domain Eukaryota; kingdom Metazoa; phylum Chordata; class Mammalia; order Eulipotyphla; family Erinaceidae; genus Erinaceus; species Erinaceus europaeus. The sequence goes on from NC_080177.1 coordinate 23,588,791, forward strand.
TTCCCCTCTTCCTCCTTTCTTTCCTCTTTCTTTTTCTCCTTGTCCTACCCTTCCTCACTCCCTCTTTTTTCATTCTTTCTTCTTTCTTCCAGAGAAAGACAGAAATTAGGGAGAAAGGGAAAGAAATTACAGCACTGAAGCTTCCCTCAATGCTGTGGGATATGCACATAGCAAGGCAGAGTTATTTATTTCAAATCAATGGAGAGAATGTGGAACTTAAGTGAACATGCTTCTGCTTTTTTGTTTGTTTGTTTTTGACCAGAACACTGCTCATTTCTGGCTTATGGTAGTGCTGGGGATTGAACCTGGGACCTCAGAGCCTCAGTCTTGAAAGGCTTTTGTACAACCATTTTGCTGTCTCCCCAGCCCATGCTTCTACTTTTATATCCACCCCTTTTTAATACTTTTTTTTTCCTAGTTGACTCTTCCTTTCTTCTTCTGTGCCAAGAAGTTGTTTAAGATAATGTCTAGAGCTATGTGATAAGTTAATAAGATTTTCTGAGACTCTTCCCTGTGGACTAGAGTCATAGATAATATCAATAAATTTATCTGTATTTTTTCTCTTGTCAAACTGTCTCATGGCTGTTTGATTATTTTCCAAGACTTTGAAGAAACTAGTGGGTACAGGATTTCTTTCCACAATTTGGTAAGTCAGTCGGGAAACAATCTCAAAAGGTTGAAAGACTGCTTGTCTCCCAGGGTAGGTGTAGAGATAGATGACTGAGAACTTCTGAACAAGTTGGTAAGCAGAAATTGTTAAACCAATAAGACCCCTTTATCTCTCTCCCTCTCTCTCCTCAGTTATCAAGTGAGATAATTGGTAAGAGATATATTATTTCTCTAAATTCATGATTGGTAATAGGAAAATGGTGTAAAAATCAGTATTGTAAATTTTGGATTTTTTTGTGGATTTATGCTTGAGTTTTTGGGTTTTGAATTTTGGGGGAGTTAGTCAGTGGAGGGCATACTCCTTGCATGTGTGAGGTCCCGGATTTGACCTTCAGCACCAATAAGATGGTGAAGCATTACTCTGAACTTTCTCTATTTTAAAGTCCATTTTTTGGCTTTGTTACTGAAAGTAGAACTTCTATATTCTTTTTGAAAAAGTGAGAACTGGAAATTGTGAAGTTAGCTGCTTGCTAGTGGATGCATGATTTATGTTCTTCCCGGACCCCTGCTCTTATTGCCCCCCCCCCCCCCGTTTATCACTGTGGCTTAGTAACTCAACCATTCCTAGTGGTTTCTCTCTCCTTCTTTCCCTTCCTTCCATCCTTCTTTCCTCTTCCTCCTTCTTTTCTAACAGAGATAGTAAGAAACATGAAGGGAGAGGAGAGACGATGAGATACCGGAAGCACTGTACTACTACTCCTGAAACTTCTCACCTTGTAGGTGGGCTTCCAGGACCTTGAACCTTAGTCCTGGAGCATGATGATGTGTGAGCTCTACCTGCTGTGCCACCACCTACCCCCTAACGGGCTTTCATTCTCAGTAGAATTTTTTTTTCTAGCCTTTTCTTTGAGTCTTCCTTTGAGACATTGTTTTCAAGCCTTTCCATTTTTGAATAATTGAGAGGTGAAATCTGGTAATTCATGTACATATGTACTCCTTGTTGTGGTCTGGTTTCTGTGACTGGTCAATCCTCATCTCTACTGGCCAGAGGTTGCACATGAAAACATTCAGCAGACAGGCCACTGGACAAATTGTGTGTCCAAGAATTCGCATGTGTTATTAAAGTTTTCCAACTTGGGGTTTGCTTTTCTTTTGCTTTTCAGACACTATTCTCGTTTGTTATCGGAATTAACCAGACACCGACCGCTCGGGGGTCGCGTAACTAGTTAGCATGCCAGAGTCTGGCAGATACTATTCTATTTTATCCCATGGATAGGAAATGTGGGTCCCAGAATTTTGTTTTCCTATATCCGGTTTGTCTAAAGTTCACTTTAAACTGAGCATGCTAAGATTAAAAAAAAAGAAATTAAAAAAGGGGGGCCAGGTGGTGGTGCACCTGGATGAGTGCATGAATTACAGTGCTCAAGGACCCAGGTTCAAGTCCCTGGTCCCCACCTGCAGAGGGAAAGCTTTATGAGTGGTGAAAGCAGGTGTCTCTCTGTCTCTCTCCTGCTCTATCACCTCCTTCCCTCTTAAATTCTGGCTGTCTCTAGCCATTAAATAAAGATTAAAAAAAAAAAGAAATTAAACTGAGCATGCTGCATTGTATTTGGCAATCTTAATCATGGGAATATGGAGAGATTGTATGCACTCTCCTTACAGAAAGATGCCTAGAGTAGGATATAGACAGACTGAGTGGTCTCACATCTCTGCACTGACTGATCACTGAACAGTTAAGTTTCCAGCAAAGTCCTAGAATTGAACTGGCATGTGACCAGATCCCACTCTATTTTTAGGGGGAGGTAAATGGGACAGTTATTCCAGGGACTGGGAGAGAGGAAATCACATTGAGAACTGTGGAGGGGAAATCTGTATTTAAGAGGAGAAGAGGGTGTGTAATCTTCTTCTTCTTCTAGCGTTTGCCCTTCTTCCGTAGCCAGTCCACAGCGTCAGGTTGAGCCTGATGTAAAGTTTCGAGACCTCCTTTGAATCTGGAGAGGTGGCAGTCGTTGACTATGTGGGTCATAGTCTGTCTGGAGCCGCAGGGGCAGTTCGGGTCGTCTCTGGCTCCCCAGCGATGGAACATAGCGGCGCACCGGCCATGGAGGGTGTGTAATATATTCTACTATCACAAAGACCACCTCAACCACTATATTCCTGTGCCCATCACCCAACCCTGGGCAAATAAGATCATTCTAAATGGTGTTCTATTAACTGAAAGAAGGACACCCTGTTATTTGAGTGTGTGGGTTGAGTATGCCAAGCAAAGGAACAGTGAGACCAGAAATGGGCCCTGAAATGTTCTTCCCTGGAATGAATATCGCCAACTCAAAAGTTTTCAAAACTGAAGTCATCACCTTCTCCTCCAGAATTCCTCGCCACTGCCTAGACTTGTTCTTATATTTAAATGGCCACTAAGTGCTAGCATGTAGTGGTTCTGGATATATACCCAAGAATAGAATAGAAATGATGCCTACTCTCAGGGAGCTTATATGTGCCAGAGTGGGTATGTGATTTTATAATCATAAAAAAATTAATGTTTAGAAGCCAAGGAGGTGATGCAGTAGAAAAAGTGTTAGAATCCCAAGCATGAAGTCCTGAGTTTAAGCAGTGGCATTGCACATGCCAGAGTGATGCATGTGCCAGCATGATCCTCTGGTGCCCCCCCACCTCATTCTGTCCCTCTCATTCAAATGAATAAATAAATCTTTGAAAAATTAATGTTTAATTGTGCATCATGATTTTGCTATGAAGAAAAGATGTTGGGTGCTAAAAAATCATTAATCGACTTATTCTACTTCTGATCTTTTGGGGGATTTTATGAGTAAACCCTGAAAGTAGTAGGTTTTTCTTTTTTTTGCCTCCAGGGTACAAATTCACTGCGTCTGGAGGCCATTTTTCCCATTTTGTTGCCCTTGTTGTTGGATAGGACAGAGAGAAATGGAGAGAGGAGGGAAAGACAGAGAGGGGAGATAAAGATAGACCCTTGCAGACCTGCTTCACTGCCTGGGAAGCTTACCCCCTGTAGGTGGGGAGCCAGGGGCTGGAACCTGGATCCTTTGCCGGTCCTTGCGCTCTGTGCCACGTGAGCTTAACCTGCTGCACTACTTCCCCACCCCAGAGAGTAATACTTTTTTTCTTATTTATTTATTTATTTTTGCCTCCAGGGTTATTGCTGGGCTGGGTACCTGTACCATGAATCCACTGCTCCTGGAGACTATTTTTTCCCTTTTGTTGTCCTTGTTGTTTTATCTTTGTTGTGGTTATTATTATTGTTGTTATTGATGTCATTGTTGGATAGAACACAGAGAAGTGGAGAGGGGAGGTAAGACAGAGAGGGGGAGAGAAAGATAGACACCTGCAGACCTGCTTACTGCTCTCGAAGTGACCCCCCCAAGACATGCTTAATCCCCTGCACTACCACCCAACCCCGAAAGTAATACTTAAAAAAATTTTTTTATATTTATTTTCCCTTTTGTTGCCCTTGTTTTTTTTAATTGTTGTTGTAGTTATTGATGTCATCATTGTTGGATAGGACAGAGAGAAATGGAGAGAGGAAGGTAAGACAGAGAAGGGGGGAGAAAGATAGACACCTGCAGAACTGCTTCACTGCCTATGAAGCGATCCCCCTGCAGGTGGGGAGCCAGGGGCTCGAACCAGGATCCTTGGGCCGATCCTTGAGCTTTGTGCCACGTGCGCTTAACCCGCTGCGCTACCGCCTGACTCCCAAGAGTAATACTTTTAAAGAGAAAGCACTACACATTTCCTGGGGGAAACAAATTCCCATTAAAACTATAATTTCTGGAAGTTGGTAAATTTCTGTTAAGTTCAGAAATGTATACTGTAATGTTGACTTTTCAATTAATCTTTCTGTACAAAGTTATAATTATTTAAAAAATATTTATCTATTTATTCCCCTGTTGCCCTTGTTGTTTTATTGTTGTAGTTATTATTGTTGTTGTTATTGATGTCGTCATTGTTGGATAGGACAGAGAGAAATGGAGAGAGGAGGGGAAGACAGAGAGGGGAGAGAAAGATAGACACCTGGAGACCTGCTTCACCGCTTATGAAGCGACTCTCCTGCAGGTGGGGAGCTGGGGGTATAATTATTTTAAAAATATTTTACTTATTTATTAGATAGGGATAGAAATTGATCTAGGCAAGAGGAAGATAGGGAGAGACACCTGCAGCACTGCTTCACCACTTGTGAAGCTTTCCCCCTGCAGGTGGGGACCGGGCACTTGAACCTGGGTCCTTGTGCATTGTAACATGTGCTCTCAACCATGTATGCCACCACCCAGCCCCTCAAATTGACTTTCTTGCACATTTGTTATTAGTATGATTGATCTTGTCATTGTGGAAGTAATGATCTTGCTTGATGGGTGAACCTCCTAGTTCATTCAGTTCACATTTTGTGGCAGGTGTGCCATCTTGGGTAAAGAGAATATAATTCCTCCAAATTGAATGGGTAAAGCTGACAAACCTGTCTGTTCTGATGGTTTATGCCAGAGGATAGCTTTGGGAGTAGTTATTTTACATTCAGAAGGGACTTTTCACTGCAGCTGAGAGAATTCTAAAGCACATAACTGTGCTCACTGCGGTCAATTCACAAACTTATTGACGTGTAGTTGCTTCTGGCTTCAAATGCAGATGCTAGTTCACAAGTGTAGTCTTAGGTCTAGATAGATCACTGGCTAGGTTGTCTGCGCTGTCATGTATAGGACCCAGGTTTGAGCCATGGACAATGGATGAACCTTTGGTGCTGGGATGTCCCTTCCTTTCTTTCTCTAGTAGAATGAAATAAAGGGCTCAGAGTAGTGAGACCCCCTTACACCAAATCAAACCAAGCCAACCTCTATAGTCAGTCTCCTGTGCTACGCTCAAAGAAGAGCTCTCTGCATACAACTAAATAACACATATGGCAATTAAAAAAAATATTTTATTAATTTTTGAGACAGATGCATAGAGAGAGAGAGAGAGAGAGAGAGAGAAAGAGAGGGAGGGAGAGAGAGAAATACCAGAGCACTGCTCAGCTCTGGTTTATGGTGGTATGGGGGATTGAACCTGGGACTTTGGAGCCTCAGGCATGAGTGTCTGTTTGCATAACTATTATGCTATCTCCCCTGCCTGGCAATTTTATTTTTAAGATAGATATGTAGATAGATAGAGAAAAGGTGCTTGAGAGAGCACAGCACTAAAGCTTCCTTCAATTTTGTGGGTGCCTGGCTCGAACTTGGGTAATGAACATGGCAAAGTGAGCCTACTGTCCAGGGGACCTATTTTGCCTGCCCAATATTGCTCTTTTTAAATAATACTTCTTGTATTTTGGAACAATAGTACCTGGAACTAATGGCCAGAAGCATTTTCTGCTTCTCAGGGCTCTTTCCACTTGGTGTTTACAAATTTTCATAGCCCAAGAATTCCTTTCTCCCTCTTTTTCCCCCTCATATGCCACTATTAGCATCCATCAGATGGAACTATGCAACCTTTTCTACTAAATGGCTGAAGGAACAGAGAATTAAAGAATTGAACTTTGGAGAGGGGGAGGAGCAGCGTTAAAATGTAGCTGGGCAGTGGGACACCTGGTTGAGCACACGCTACCATGTTCAAGGCCTGGTTTCTAGCTCCTTATCCCCACATGTAGGTGGGAAGCTTCAAGAGTAGAGGAGCAGAGCAGCAGGTGTTCCTCTTTCTCCCTATATCCCTCTCCCCTCTCAATTTCTCTTGTCCTAGCAAATAAACACACACACACACACACACACCTCTCAAGAGATGGTGCAGTGGATGAAGTGTTTGACTCTTAAGCATGGGGTTTCCAAGATCAATCCCCAGCATTGAATATGCCAGAGTGATGCTCTGGTTCCATCTCATTATATATACATATATTTTTTTTTTTTCTTTTTTCACCAGAACACTGTTCAGCTCTGGTTTATGGTAGTGCAGGTGACTTTTTAAAAATATATTTATTTATTTCCCCTTTTGTTGCCCTTGTTTATCTTTTTTATTGTTGTAGTTATTATTGTTGTTATTTATGCCATTGTTAGATAGGACAGAGTGAAGGGGAAGACAGAGGGGGAGAGAAAGACGCTTGTGAAGCGGCTCTCCAGCAACAGGTGGGGAGCCAGGGCTCGAACAGCGATCCTTACTCCGGTCCTTGTGCTTTGCACCATGTGCGCTTAACCCTCTGCGCTACCGCCCGACTCCCGGTGCAGGTGATTGAACCTGGAACTTAGGAGTCTCAGGCATGAAAGTCTCTTTGCATAACCATTATGCTATCTACCCCCACCCTCTCATCCTCTATTAACTTACTCTTCCTTTTTTAAAATTTTCTCTTTTTAAAGAAAGCACTGCTCAGCTCTGGCTTGCAGTGGTGCAGGGGATTGAACCTGGGACTTTAGAGCCTCAGGCATGAGAGTCTGTTTGCATAACCATTATGCTATCTACCCCTGGCCCTAACTTACTCTTTCTTTAAGTGAATGAAAGATCATAGCACCAAAGTTCTCTTCAATTCGGTGGGGGCCAGGCAGGAACCAGGCACATGGTAAAGCAGGGCACTACCCACGTGAGCTACTTTGCTTGCCCAACACTGGTTTTCAAGTACTGGTTCTTGTATCTTGCTACAGTACCTGGAACTACAGGTCGGAAGTTCTGCTTTCAGGGGTTTCTCCACTTGGTGTGTTGACAAGTTTTTCTCACTTAGTAGACACCCCCCTTTCTCTTGTATACCACTCTTACCATTCATCAGATGGAACAGTGCAGCCTTTTCTACTAATGGCTGGAGGAAGGGAGAATTAGAGAACTGGTCTTTGGAGAGAGGAGGGGCAGTGCTAAAAATATCCTGGTGTCCCCCAATAGGCAGTGCAGTAGATAAAAGTGCTGGACTCTTCAAGCATGAGGTCCCTGAGATCAATCCCCGGCATGACATGTGCCAGAGCTATACTCTGGTTCTGTCTCTCCTTACCTACTAATGATTCTTTCCTTCCTTTTCCCTTCTCTCCTTCCTTCCTTTTCTTCCCTCTCACTTTTCCCTTTCTCTTCCTTCTTTTCTCCTCTCTCCCGTTCTCAGATGTTCAATCCCCCACATGGTTTAAACCAGAACCGATTAGTACTCTCGTAAAACAAATAAAAAACCACAGCACTGAAGTTCCCATCAACGTGGTGTGGGTTCGGGCTGGAACGTGGGTCTTGCACATGACAAAGCAGCCCACTTTCCAAGTGAGCTATTTTGCCGGCTTTAGTAAATATATATATAGAAAAGGTAAAACCATGGCGGGGGTGGGGGTGGGGAGGAAACATCCTGTTAACGAGCCGCTCCCCACTCCCACCACCACCAAGCAGCCTTTCCTAAATGGTGCAGCCTCGACTCCTGTGCTTGGCCAGTGCCGGGGGGCCGAGCACGAGCCTCCGCTCCCAGTCTGGCCGCGTCCTCCCGACCGACCGGGGGGCGGGGACCCGGGGAAGAACGCTGGGCCTCCGGGAGCCGCGGGGAGAAGGACCCCGGGCCTCCGGGCTGGGGTGGTAGCGGGGATGGGTGGTGGGTGGATGGGAAGGAAGGAGATGCCCGCTGCCCCCGCCGCCATCGAGACTGCTGGGGCGCCCTGAGGTGCAGCCGAGGGCCCGCGGCGGGGGAGGAGCCTCCTGCGAGTGGGCGGAAGGGCCGCGCATCGCGGAAGCTCGGCGGCAGCTGAGGATCAGCTGCTGGAGGAGCGGGAGGAGGAGGAGGAGAGGGAGGAGCGTGGGGCGGCCGGAGGAGGAGGAGGAGGAGGAGGAGGAGGTGCAGGAGGAGGGGGCCCCCGGGGAGCCGCGAACGCCGCCGAGCGTCTGCACACCTCGCTCCGTCTGCCGGGCTGGCTGGGGCGGCCCCGGGAGCCGCGGCGGGCGCGCGGGGCGGGCCGGGCGGGGAGCGAGCGCGGCGGCCGCGCGGGAGGCCGAGGGCGGGGCGGCGGCGCGAGCCAGCGAGCGAGCCAGCGAGCGGCGGCGGCCGTGGCGGCGGCGGCGGCGGCGGCGGCGGTGGCGGCGGCGGCGGCGGTTCCAGCATGAAGAGGAGAGCTGGCCTGGGGGGCAGCATGAGGTCAGTGGTGGGCTTCTTGTCCCAGCGGGGCTTGCATGGGGACCCCCTGCTCACTCAGGACTTTCAGAGGAGACGCCTGCGGGGCTGCAGAAACCTCTACAAGAAGGACCTCCTCGGCCACTTCGGCTGTGTCAATGCCATTGAATTCTCCAACAATGGAGGCCAGTGGCTGGTCTCAGGTAAATCAACCCCCTTCCTCGCCCCCTGCCCACCTCCCCCTCCCCGATCTCCCTCGTCGCCCTCCTCCGACCCTCCGTCCCCACCCCCCTCTCCCCTCCATTCCCCCTCCCTTCCGCGGTGGGATGGTTTGGTGTCAGATTCAAACCTTTGCTGGGTGGAGGGAGGGAAGGAGGGGCAGCCCCGGGGAGGATGTCTTCTACCAAATAATAATAATAATAAAAAAAGACCTAAAATGGTTGACAGGTCCCCAATCCGCTCCATCCCGAGTGTGAAGTGACCTCGCATGGATGCCCCCCCACACACACACCCTTCTAAGTGTGGGCCGGGGAGGGGGGCGAGGTTCCCGCCTGATAAAGTTTGATGGGAAACTCTCTCCGCGCACTTTTATGAAAAGGTGGCGGCGCGGGGGTGGGGTGGTGCTGGTGGTGGTTGGAGGCTTTGGGAGGAGGTGAAGAGGCCGAGGCTGAGCTGCAGGTCTGGTGGGTGGGGGGACGGGACGGGTCTCGAACCTCTGACCCCGGGGGCCGGGTGGTGACAGGGCGGGAGGGCGGAGGGCTGCGACCCCGGGAACGGCTAGGCAGGGCCGGGCAGGGGAGGGGGCCAGCCGGGCGCCGGGAGGGACCCTGCGCCGCGTCCTCAGCAGCGGCGGCGGCGGCCTCTTCCGCGTCGTGTTTTTGTTTTTGTTTTGTTTTTTGGGGGGGAGTGAGGAGGCTCCCCAGCTTCGGGGGGGCGCCAGCTGGAACTTGAAGGCGCAACTTGCGAGGCCGAGGGGGTTTGGGGGGGCCGACCCCCGGGGGACTCGTCTGCGGGAGCCGGATGTTTGCATCCAGAGGCCGCCAGGCCCCCAGTGGCAGGTGGGCTCTGCCCCTCCTCCCGCCCACCCAGCTGAGCTCGCCTGTCCGTTCCCCTCCCTCCCCAACCCCCCCTCCGGTGTGGGGAAAGTGACGAAATCGAGGCCGGGGCTCCGCGGGGCGGTGTAGGCCTCGCTCTCCCGGAGCTCCTAGCGACAGGCAGCTGAATCGATAGCCTATTGCTCCCGGGGAGGCCCGGCGGGCGCGGCGACAGCTCCCATCCCAGGAGGCCTCCCCACGCTGCCAGCCAGCCAGCCAGCTCACCCCACCCCGCAGGGGTCGTGGGTCCCCGGGGAGACGGCGGCGGCTCCCCGAAACCCAGCCCAGCCGAGGGGAGGAGGGCGCGGACTGGTGATCCGGTGCCCCAACTAGGTGGCGTTTCCTCCATGGAGGGGAAGGAAGAGGCAGCCCCGCGCTGGACGTGGCGCCTCGCTGCATCCAGGCCGGTCCCCAGTGTGGGGCTCTCGCTTGACGTCAGCGGGCAGCCGGCCAGAAACTTCTGGGAGCAGCAGTCGGAAGTGACACGGGGGTGCAGTGCAGTTTGGGGGGTGGCAGCGACCAGACGTGTGTGTGTGTGTGTGTGTGTGTGTGTGTGTGTGTGTATGTATGTGTGTGTTTGTGTGTGTGTATGTATGTAAGTCAGAGCCAGAAAGCCCGGGAGACAGACCATGTCGTCTGGCGTTTCTCCAGAACCTGACTTTTCCACTGCAGATTGTACAAGGTAGATGTAAGCTCCTCTATCACCTCCTTGAAGCAACCCGATAGTCCACTTAAAGGCATACATGTTCCCAGACAGAAGCTTCCTTTTAGCACAAACTCCAAGGACAAAAATGGTGGTGGGGTGGTAAAGCTTTTAAAAGATCTCCCAGTCCAACTATCTCTACCTCTTTTTGCCTGTATCCCGGCAGGAATGTTCCCAGACACATGTAAATTCACCCTGTAGGTGAAAGAAATCTTATAGTAGGTGAAAGAAATCTTATAGAAGGAACTGGTCCCATTAATTAAATCACAGGTGCAGCTCTGCACTACCCAGTTAAACTCACTTTAATAAATTTTATTTTTTAAATATATACATATATATATATGTATTAATGAATAAGAGAAAGAATGAGAGAACTAGAGCATCACTCTTGACATATAATGCCAGGGATTGAACTTGGGACCTCATGCTCCAGAGTTTAAGACTTTATCCACTATACCACCTCCTAGGCTGCAGATGTTTTTCAAGATAAAATTGATATGGTATACAGTCTACTTATTTAAAGTTAAAGCTTTGGTGTCACAGTGGATAAAGCATTGGATTCACAGGCATGGGGTCCTTGGTGAGATCCCCAGCATTGCTTGGTCAGAGTGATGCTCTGGTGTCTGGTGTTCTATCTCTTAAAAATAACAGTAGTTTGTTGTTTTCGAAGAGGTGTCTCACCTTTCTGGCTGATTTTTTTCAGAGAATATATATATATATATATATATATATAGAGAGAGAGAGAGAGAGAGAGATGGAGAGGGTCTATAGCCCAGAAGCCCTCCCCCTCTTAGAGTCACAGTACTCCCATGTGGTCTACCCTCCCATGTGGACCACTGGTTTGGAACCCAGGTGGAGGGAGCCATGGCAAGGTAGGCACCCTCCCAGCTAGCTGCCTCTTTTGACTCCTGAAATTTCTCTTCATTTTCTGCCAGTTACCCGTGTATTGGACCTCACTATGTCTTGAATGAACCTTATTTTCTCTAATCTTGACCTGTTTGTTTCCTCTAGCATGTAGAAGACAAGGGTCCTTGCCAGGGGTAGGTTCTAAGCATTCCTTTCCTCAGTTTTCCAGACCTGGGTCTGCCATCTTCATTGTTCTAGCCTTATTTGCTTCTAACCCCTTCTTTCCCTCACATTTCCTTTAGCTGTTCTTCCTGTTTCCTTTCTATCTATTCTGCCCTTATTCCTAGTCTACCAGCAGGCTTTTCCACTCACTCCTCACACTTCATGCATCTGAATTTAACTTTTCACATTGTTGATTATAAGCCTTTTTAGCTATTTACCTTCCCTTCTTAGGACATTTTATGCAAAACATAAGAGTTTCTACTCCCTTTCTTCCAAGTTTCACTATAATAATTGGGAGGTCAGAATCCAGGTAGTAATGCCATTACTTTATGTATTTTCTTCTTGTCTGGGTTGGTTAAAACCTTCAGGAAGTGATTGGAATGACAGTTTGTTCAGTGAAAAACTATCTTAATTGGTATACATCATTTACTTTTAAAAAATAATTTAGGGTGGTCTGGGAGGTGGTGCAGTTCTCTCCCCTCCTATCTTTCTCAATAATAAATAAATTAAATCTTCAAGAAAATAATTTAGGGTGGATATTCAGCTTCACGGGGGCTGGGGGGAGTGGGACACAGACCTGTGGGAATGGTGTTAATATACACTCTTACTAACTTACAGTCTCAAACATTTTTTAAAAGCTCTAAAAAAAAAGTTATTCATGAAGAGGATAGAAGAGAAAGAACCAGACATCACTCTGGTTCATGTGCTGCTGGGGATTGAACTCAGTACCTCATGCTTGAGAATCCAATGCTTTATCCCCTGTGCCACCTCCCAGACCACTATATCATTTACTTTTTATTTATTTTTTTGCCACCAGGGTTATGCTTGGGCTCAGTGCCTGCACAGTGGTTCCGCTGATCCTGGTGGTCATTTATTTCTCCCCTTCCTTCCTCCCTCCCATCCCCCCTTTTTTCCTTCCTTCCTGTTACTATAGAGACAGAAATAGGGAGATAAACCTGCTGCACTGCACCACTTCTCATGAAGCTTCCTCCTTGCAGGTGGGGACTGGGGGCTTGAACCCAAGTCCTTGTACATGGACTGTACTAGGTCCAGCCCTTCCCTGCCCCCTATTTACTTAAGAGCCTCAAGCATGAAAGTCTTTTGCACAGTCACACTATCTCCTCCACCCTGGCTTCTCTTTTATTTATTTATGTTTTATCATTTTTTTCACTATCTTTATTTGTTTATTGGAAAGACACAGCCAGAAATCAAGAAGGAAGAGGGAGATAGAGAAGCAGAGAAACAGCTACCTGTAGCCCTGCTTCACCACTCGCAAACACAGCCAGAAATCAAGAAGGAAGAGGGAGATAGAGAAGCAGAGAAACAGCTACCTGTAGCCCTGCTTCACCACTCGCAAAGCCTTCCTTCCCCCGCAGGTGGGAACCAGGAGATTGAACCTGGGTCCTTGCGCCTGGATAATGTGTGCTTAACCAGCTGCGCCAGGCTCCGCCCCTCTTTATTTTTTATTCAAAAAGCTGTTTGCAGGTTCAGATCCCTTCATCACCATAAGCCAGAGCTGAGCAGTGCTCTGTTAAAAAAAAGTTTGTTGGGAGTCGGGCTGTAGCACAGCGGGTTAAGCGCAGGTGGCGCAAAGCACAAGGACCGGCATAAGGATCCCGGTTCGAACCCTGGCTCCCCACCTGCAGGGGAGTCGCTTCACAGGCGGTGAAGCAGGTCTGCAGGTGTCTATCTTTCTCTCCCCCTTTCTCTCTGTCTTCCCCTCCTCTCTCCATTTCTCTCTGTCCTATCCAACAACGACAACAACAATAATAATTACAACAATAAAACAACAAGGGCAACAAAAGGGAATAAATAAATAAAATAAATATAAAAAAATTAAATTAAAAAAAAGTTTGTTGATTAACACGAGGGGAAGGAGAAGAGAAGGGAGGGAGAGAGAGTATCAAGTATGATCAGTCTGAAACATGCGCTACTGGGGTTCTAACTCAGGAACTAATGCTTGAGAGCCCAACAACTTATCCACCGTGCCACTTCTTAGGCCACCATAATTTATTCTCTCTTTTTTCTTTTTTTTTTCTCCAGGTGTATTGCCAGAAGGCGATATCACCATGAATACACTACCCCTGGCAGGCAGCCATTTTTGGATAGGACAGAGAGAAATTGAGAGAGGAGGGGAAAATAGGGAGAGAGAAAGACATCTGTAGACCTGCTTCATCACTTGTGAAGCAACATGCCTTTTCCCCCCATTCCCCCATTCTTGCATGGGTCCTTGCGCTTCAAACCGTGCATTTAACCCTGTATGCCACCGCCCGCCCCCCCCCCCCATCATTAACTTTTCAACTGGCTGTATAGGAAGGAAAAAATGATTAAAAAAAATAAATGATGTGGTCTAAGAGGTGGTACAGTGGATGAAACATTGGATTCTCAGCCATGAGGACCTGAGTTCAGTTCCCGGCAGCACATGCACCAGAGTGATAGCTGGTTCTTTTTTTCTCTCTGCCTAGCTTTCTCATGAATAAATAAATAAATAAATAAATTCTTTAAAAAAAATAGCTCATCCCTGATATGTGTGACAGGGGTGGTCTTGTCCACAGTCCTGCTGTGTGACCCAGAGGGTCAGGAAGCTGAGGCCACCGGAAAAATTAAAGTAAATAAACAAGTGATGTTGTTTATAGCTCTGTTTTCACTTCCTGATTATTCAGATAGGCTTACATTTCTCATATCTGATAAATGCTATTTGATAGAATTAACTTAGACATGGGGCAAAATAGTTATGTAATTCCTACGACCTTGAAGATGCTATTTGTTAAGGATTCACCATTGTCTTTTTGGTTCTAGCAAGTCCTTTCTAGTGAGCACAAGGAGGCCTACACACACTACACACATGAAGAGTGAAGCAGATAAAGTCTGGGAGGAGAGAGCTAGGGAGATAGCATAATGATTGTACAAACATCTTTTATGCCTAAAGTTCTCAGGTCCCAGGTTTAGTTGCCAGCACCACCATAAACTGAACTGAGCAGGGCTCTGTCTCTGTGTCTCTGTCATTAATCAGGAGAAAAGATGCTTTGCTGGGAAATGAGATTATGACAATAGGAGTTTTTTTATTTTAAAATATTAAAATTGTGCTATAATTTTACTTAGCTAATGGAGGTAAAAATACTTTTCTTGTTGTTTGATCAAGAAAGGACATGACTGTGATAGCATGTAAGGCAGTGTGGAAAAGTCGGCACATGTTTAAGACGGTTGCTTTGTCATTTACGGTGTGACCCTTAGTCAGGTGGCTCATGCTTTGCTTTTGTCTCCTTATGGATGCAATAGGAATACCATAACCTACCTGACAAGATGCTGTGAGAACTACATTGGGCGAAGTACGGTTGTGTGTTGCATGTTAAGTCCTCAGAGAGAAAACGCTGTTGGGGCCGGGTGGTGGCGCATCCGGTTAAGCACACAGATTACCAAGAGCACGGCTGGGGTTCCAGCCCCGGCTCCCCACCTGCAGGGGGTCTGCTTCAGGAGCGATGAAGCAGGTCTGAAGGTGCCTGTCTTTCTCTTCCTTTCTGTCACCACCTCTCAATTTCTCTCAATCTTACTTAATAAAAAAAAAAATGGCCTCCGAGAATAGCGGATTTGTAGTGCCAGCAGCAGCCCCAGTGATAACCCTGGAGTCAATAAAAGAGAGAAAACTCTTTCCTCTTTGTACTTAATAACTTATTAAAAATTAACGTTACTGGGGGTCGGGCTGTAGCACAGCGGGATAAGCACACAGGGCCGCGAAACTCGAGGACCAGCATAAGGATCCCAGTTTAAGCCGCGGCTCCCCACCTACAGGGTGGTCGCTTTACAGGCGGTGAAGCAGGTCTGCAGGTGTCTATCTTTCTCTCCCCTCTCTGTCTTCCCCTCCTCTCTCCATTTCTCTCTGTCCTATCTGGCAACAACAATAATAATAGCCTCAGCAATAATAAAAACAAGGGCAACAAAAAAGGAAAACAAATAAATAAAATTAGCATTACTAATAGCTGATACTTGTTCTTACTATATTGATGGGGTACCTGTGTAAATGGGGCAGTCCAGCATAGTTTTGTCACTTTGAGATGTGAAATGAAGAGACATGGTGTGTTGTGATATGAGTTGTATGACTTTAGGTAGAAGACTTCATACATCCACTGCAAAAAGGGGGCGGCCAGATTACCCATTCTACCGAGCAAGGCTGTAGTAATTAATGAATGTTCTATGTGAAGGTGTTTGCAAACTACATGGGCGTAAGTAAACATTGCTATTTATTTAGTTCAGTTTATGCCTGACGATCACAATCTCTTTGTAGTATAGTTGTGTATGCTCTTTATTTTATTTTATTTTATTTTATTTTATTTTATTTTTGAGAGAGATGTATAGAAACACAGAGAAATACCAGAGCACTGCTCAGCTCTGGCTTATGGTGGTTCAGGGGATTGAACCTGGGACATCCGGAGCCTCAGGCATGAGAGTCTGTTTGCATAACCTTTATGCTATCTCCCCTGCCCTTAGTTGTATGTGTTCTTAAAGAACAACCAGTACTGTATGCTGAAGTGCTACTTAAAAGATCCTACAACACCAAGGCTGTACTAATATATATGTACGTCTATTTAGGGCATAACTTGGGCTTGTTTATGTTTATGTCTTCGGTTATATCTGATGCTTTAAATAGCCTCTTTTTGTGATTTTCTTTTTCCTAGAGTAGAATCCATTACATGTTTGCTTTTAAAGTCTTAAAATTTTATTTTTGAGGGGATGAGGAGGAATATGAACTTCTTGAGACCTGACTGGCACTCAAAAGATAGTTTATTATTATTATCATTAATTCTTACCAAAACATTGCACAGTTCTGGCTTATGGTGATGCTGAGGGTTGAATCTGTGATCATCATGCTTTATATATGAAAGTCTTTTTTTTTTGTATAACCACTATGCTATCTCCTCAACCCTTTTAAAAATTCTTTATTTTAATTTGTATTGAGTAGAAACAAAAATTGAGAGGGGAAGGAGATATACAGAGGGAGAGAGAAAGAAAGCTACAGAAGTACTGTTTTACTGCCTGTGAAGCTTTCCCCCTGCAGATGGGGGCTAGGAGCTTGAACCTGGGTGACTGGCTACACATGGTAATGAGTATGACACCACTTGACACATAAACTCATCTTTTTTTTTTTCCTCTTCTAGAACACTTTTTAGCTCTGATTTAGGGTGGTGCTAGGCATTAAACCTACCACCTGGGAGTCTCAGACTGTTTCCCTGGCCCCAACTCTGGCTTTTATACCTTGTAAATGGTTTGTGTAAACAGAATCTTAACAATGAAAATATTCAACTCCTTGGGGAAGTGAGTTGTGATGTTTATTTTCTGTGAATTGACATTTAAAGCACTGGGATCTGTAGAGTTAGCAGGTTAATACCTAAGTATCGTTTTGAGTTGTAATGAGAGATTATTATTATTATTATTATTTACCATGGAACTGTAACCTCTTAAATGCACAGTACCACCACCACCACCATCTAGCCAAGTTTTTCATTATTTTAGAGAGGGAGAGAGAGAGAGCGAGTGCACGCGAGGAGAGATACCACAGCACTGCTCTACCATCCATGGAGCTTTCCTGGCCCCATTCTTGGTTTTCATATGTGGTATTGGGACTTAAACCCAGGGGCTTGTTCATGGTAAGCTGTGTGCCCTACTAGGTGAGCTGTCTTCTGATCTTGTGATTTACTATTATTTTTTTTTAATGTTTATGACTGAATGTAAGAAAAACTTGCTCCCCATCTCCAGCACTGCTCAGTTCTGGTTTATGGTGGTGCAGGGGATTGAACCCAACACCTGGGATCCTCAGTCATGAGAGTCTGTTTGCCATTATGGTATCCCACTCCTACCTCGCTCTTACCCCACCCTCCCCACCCCTTTACAAGCTATTCAATGACATCAACAAGTACACTGTTTCAAAATGTTAATTAGATAGGAATTGTTAATGGAAAGAGGTATGTAATTTCTTGGTTATAATGTTTATTTTTATTTTTTTCTAAAGCACTGCTCAACTCTGGCTCATGCTGGTGCTGGGGATTGAACATGGGACTTTGGAGCCTCAGGCATGAGTGTCTTTTTGCATAACCATTATGCTATCTATCCCTACCATCATAAGTTTTATAAATGAAATAGGCACTTAATCCTATTTCTGTAAGGTCTTTGACTGTATTAATCATTTAAAGAATCCGCAGACTTAAATATAGAGAGATCAAGAGCATAAACCTATCCAGATGCCTTGGGGCAGAATACCACCATCTCAACTGTTAGCAACTGGTTTACCTCTGACAAATCACTTGTTCTCTCTGCCTGCTTGCTCATTCACATGACAAAAACAGTAATGCCTCACAGGGATGTGGTGAGGATTAAATTCAACAACACATGTAAAGTCTTAGCCTTGCTCTTGGCCTTGATTGCTACTGTTGCTCCAGCTGTTACTACAGTTGTTTTCTTTTAAAGTTTATTTAAGAGAGAAACAGAGACACACCCACACACCCAAAGAAGCACTGCTCAACTCTCCCATATGGTGGGGCCAGAGATCGAACCTGTCACCTCTGGGGTATCAGGCACCATCTCTGCTGCACCAGTCTCAGTCTGCTGCACCATCTCCCTAACCCTATTGTTGATTCACAGAGAGCTTTTGACTTTTATTGCATACAGCATTATGAAAAAGATTGAGACACAGCTCCTTGAAATTAACAACTAAAAATGATTTGTGGGGGGCCTGGAGGTTAGTGCAGTGGGTTGAGAACACATGGCACGAAAAGCTAGGACCGGCATAAGGATCCTGGTTTGAGCCCCCAGCTCCTCACCTGCAGGGGGTCACTTCACAAGTGGTGAAGCTGGTCTGCAGGTGTCTTATCTTTCTCCCTCTATATCTCCACCTCTCTCAGTTTCTCCTTGTCCTATCCAACAACAACAGTAACAATAACAACAAGAACAACAAAGTGGAAAAAATAGCCTCCAGGAGCAGTGGATTCATAAGGCTAGCACTGAGCCCCAGCAGTAACCCTGGAGGCGAAAGAAAGAAAGAAAGAAAGAAAGAAAGAAAGAAAGAAAGAAAGAAAGATTTGTGAATAAATGCCACCCAGTATTGTCATTGAAGCATATTTGTAAGCATCAAATAATATTTAATAATAAATAACTATGTGGGGGGCTGGGTGGTGGTGCACCTGGTTGAGAGCACGTATTACAACGCGCAAGGACCTGAGTTCAAGCCCCCGGTCCCCACCTGCAGGGGGAAAGCTTCATGAGTGGTGAAGCAGGGCTGCAGGTGTCTCTGTCTCCCTATCACGCCCTTCCTCTTGATTTCTGGCTGTCTCTATCCAATAAAGATAATAAAAAAAAAAAAAAAACTATGTACTTAATCTGAACTCGTTAATTAATATTTACTTTCTCTTGCTCAGCCACTAATATCATGTTTTATGGAGTCAATTTTTTTAAAAAAATAAATTTATCTGTCAATAATATATTATCTGGGGCCAGCTGTGCATCCAGCAGAGTACCCAAATTACCATGCATGAGGACCTGGGTTCATGTTTCCAGTCCCCACCTGCTAGAGGGGAAGCTTCACAAACAGTGAAGTAGTGCTGCAACTCTCTCTCTCCCCGCCCCACCCTGTATTTATTTACTTATTTATTTTTGGTCACTATCAGAATGAAGGGGAGGGAAAAAAAATGGAAGGGGAAGAAATGCTGTTGGGAGCAGTGAAGTTGTGCACACCCTGGTGGCAAAGAAAAAAAGAACATCTACAGGCTAAAGAATGACTAAGCACTTTATATATAGTGTTTTAATAATAAACACTTTAACATTATTTACTACAGTTTCTCATGTATTTAATCAGAATGAATTTCTTGGATCATTAGCTAAATTTCACTAGAAATCAGACCAGCGATAGAGCAGAATTCTGACTAAGAAGCTTTCATTTTGACAAGATGACTAAGAAATTAAGTCTTGGATTATCTTCTGAGCTTTTCTGTTTTCTGATAATTCATAGCTGTGAAAGTGTTAAATTTTACTTTATTTATTTATTCATTATCTTTATTAGGTAGAGACAGCCAGAAATTGAGAGGGAAGGGGGTGATAGGGAGGGAGAGAGACAGACAGACACCTACAGCCCTGCTTCACCACTTGTGAAGCTTTTCCCCCTGCAGATGAGGATTTGGGCCTTGAACCTGGGTCCTTGCACACTGTAACATGTGTGCTCAACCAGGTGCACCAGCCCCCAGCCCCCCTTTATTTATTTTTAATCAAGATCTATTTAGTAACATGAGAGACGGAGAAAGGAAGAAGAACCCCAGAGCATCACTGTAGCACATGGTATTCGGGGGATCAAACTCATTGTTTTAAGTCCAACTCTAGCCACTGTTCAACCTTCTGAACTGGGGGTGTTAAATTGTGTCCCTTGGTCTCTTTATTGATTCACCAAATAGTTTGGGGTGTATACTATTTATAAGACAGAAACTATGAGAACTAGAGGAAAAAGGAATCAGATCTAAGGAATGCTTTCAAAAAGCTTGTACATTAGAAGATTCTGCTTATCATTTGTGATAGTGCATGACCCTTTTTAATTTTTCCCCTCTGACTTGTAATACTCTAAGGGGTATTTAATTTTTTTGTTTGTTTGCAGTAGTTAGTACACCAAAAATCCTCTTGACTATCAAGTTTTAGTAGGAAAGAAAGAAGAGATGCCTTGTAGGGCATTGCTATGATAAGTTAGCTCATGTCAGGAGGATAAAGTAACATGGGTATTTATAGATAATACATTATTTTTCCCTACTTGTTCTTCAGTTATTTAATTGAAATCTGTCAAAAACTGGCTAATAGTATGTCTAGATTTACTGCTTTTTTTTTAAACCTACTGAAGTTTTTTTTAAATTGATAATCAGTCTTTAAAAAATTTTTTTTTATTATCTTTATTGGCTAGAAACAGTCAGAAAACAAGAGGGTAAGGGGAGATAGAGAGGGAGAGGGAGGGAGAGGGAGAGAGAGAGAGGGAGAGAGAGAGAGACACCTGCAGCCCTGCTTCACCGCTTGCAAAGCTTTCCCCCTGCTGGTGGGGACCAGGGGCTCAAACCTGGATCCTTGCACATTGTAACATGTGCACTCAACCAGATGTGCCACCACCTGGCCCGATAAGTAGTCTTTTAGATTGTGTTAGCATAACAAAAAGTTGTTTGTATTTAGTATTGTTCAAAGGATCACTGCTATCTTGATTTAAGGCATTGTGATTACTGAGATTTTTATTTTGCCTATGGTGGAGGGGTGGAGGCTTTCTGAACCTGCTTGATTCCACTGCATCTAAAGAGGTTTTTTTTTTGGTTTGTTTTCCCCCTTTCTATATTAGGTAGAAAGAGACAGTGATCGAAGGTGAGACACTGCTGCACCAGGGAAGCGTGTTAATCATTATGTTATCTTCCCCGACCCTGGTATCCTTTTTATCTTTCTCAGTGTATTTAGAAAAGACTTTTTTTTTTTTTTTCTAGACTAGGGAAGTTCTCATCTGTTATGTCCTATAGAATGTTTTCTTCCCCTCCCTCTCTTTCTTCCTCTGGTGGGCTATAATGCATATGTTACTTCTTTTGAAGTCATCCCATATGTCTCTGTTGTTGTTTTCAGTATCTCTTAATCTCTTTTTGAGATCTCTTACTTCTTTCTTAGTATTTTCTAATTCATCCTCAATCTTGCTAATTCTGTTTTCTGCCTTATTCATCCTATTCTCTCTCCCCTCTGTTGTTTTCTGTAGCTCAGCTATTTTCTTACCCTGTCCTGACACTGTATTAGCTTGTTCAGATAGTTGTGCTCTTAACTCAGCTATTTCAGCTTTCAGCTCTCTAATTTTTTTATTGGGGAGTTAATGTTTTACATTCGACAGTAAATACAACATTTGTACATGTATAACATTTCCCAGTTTCCATATAATAATACAATCCCCACTAGGTCCTCATCAGCTCTCTAATTGTACCCCTCCTACCCTATTGTTTTGTTAATTAATCCTTTCTTAAATAAAAAATAAATAAATAAATAAAGAAAGAAACAAGCGAGACTCTGAAAGAAAACACTGTCTTGAGGTAATTAGAAAAGACTTTTTACTTTATACAAAAGGCTGCATTATATATAATATTAATTGCTCAAAACAGTCCCATTCCTTTTTGTCAGTCCCCAGTCCTGTGCTGCTTCTAAGTTGTCTCAACATTTTTCTTTCCTTTTTTCTTGTAGTATAGGCACCTTTCCTGGTGTGTGTGTGTGTGTGTGTGTGTGTGTGTGTGTGTGTGTGTGTGAAGATTTGCTTGTGCAACATGTTCCCATGTGGTTCAGGCTGTTCCATCCCGGGTTTATGGGTGAGTGGTATTCTGGCCCAGTATTTTTTTTTTTTAATAATTTATTCAAGAGAAAGATAAGGGAAAGAGAAAGAACCAGACATCACTCTGGTACATGTGCTGCCAGAGATTGAAGTCAGGACCTCATGGTTGAGAATCCAGTGCCTTATCCACTGTGCCACTTCCCAGACCACATGAACCCTTTAAAAAAAAAAAAAAAAAAAAACCCACATGGCGCAAAGCACAAGGACTGGCCTAAGGATCCCGGTTGCAGCCCCCGACTCCCTACCTGCAGGAGAGTGAATTCACAGGTAGTGAAGCAGGTCTGCAGGTGTCTCATTCTCTCCTCTCTGTCTCCCTTCCTGTCCCCATTACTATGTTGTATCCAACAACAACAATAATAATAACTACAACAATAAAACAAGGGTAACAAAAGGAAATAAATATGTTGGTATGCTTCTAAAAACCCCTTCTGTTTCATTAGTTTAATCCCCCCTGCTTAACACTATTCTATTTACATAACCACTTCATTCTATTTACATAACCGCTGTTAACAAACACCACCCTCCCTCCAGGGCATTGGTGGTTCAGTGGTAGAATTCTTGCCTGCTCCGCCCCCTCTCCTTGTCACACCCTGATTTTCACCAGTCACTTTTCTCTCCACCCTCTCTGTGTCACATCCTGTTCCCACCCCACTGGGCTAGTATATTTATAAGGACAAGATTGTAGTCTTTAGCTTAGCTTGGTATAGATTGCGCTGCGTCTTGCATGAATAAAGAGATACTGCGTACAGCTCAACCATGAGTCCCTGGTCGTCTGTTGCCCGCCCATGAAGCCAGCCCAGCGAAAACAACATAAATATTTTTAAAAAACCCAATGAAAAATCACGTGAAAAAGAATATCATTTAAAGACAGAAAAGTAAGGAGTTGGGTGGTAGCACAGTGGGTTAAGCACACATGATGCAAAGCGCAAGAACCGGCATAAGGATCCCGATTGGTGCCCCCGGCTCCCCACCTGCAGGGGAGTCACTTCACAGGTGGTGAAGCAGGTCTGCAGGTGTCTATCTTTCTCTCCCCCTCTCTGTCTTCCCCTCCTCCTCATTTCTCTGTCCTAACAACAATATCAATAACAACAACAATAACTATAACAATGAAAAAAACCAGGACAACAAAAGGGAAAATAATTTTTTTAAAAAAGATACAAAAGTAAATAGCTAAAAAGCTAAGATTAACTTTTTTTTTTTTTTTTTTTTTTTTTTAGCTTTGTTTGGTATTGTTTACTAGAGCACTGCTCAGCTCTGGTTTATGGTAGTGTGGGGGATTGAACCTGGGACTTTGGAGCCTTGGGCATGAGAGTCTCTTTGCATAACCATTATGCTATCTACCCCCACCCACTAGATGAACAATTTCGGCAACAGGAGTGGAAAGTAACAACAAACCAAACCTTCATTTCTTCTGTCATTAGAAGTCTCTCCCTCTCTCTTTTTCTTCTTCTTTTTTTTTTTTTTTCCTTCATAAGAGAGCAACCAGAACATTTTCTCAGTTCTGGCATACAGTGATGTTGGGTTGAACCTGGGACTTTGAAGTCTCAGGTGTGAAAATTTGTTTTGTCTGCTCACCTTTTTTTTTTTTTTTTCCTCCATAGAGAGAGAAAGGGAAGGGGGTTATAGAGAGGGAGAGACATCTGTAGCACTGCTTTCCATCTGGAGAAGCTCTCCCCAGGGAATTGAACCCAGGTCTTTATATGTGGAAACATGTTTTTTACTGGGTGTGCCACTGCCTGGCCCTCAAAAACCTTACCTCTTTGACCGATAACTTCATTGTGCTTAAATGAAAAAGGTGATGTGCTAGTTCCAGGATAAACAAGGAAGGTCACTCCGTAGGTTTTGCTGTTAGATTATATTTGCTAGTCACATCAGTTTTCAGGGGCTCAGAAAAAGACTGGACAGCTGTAGTTTGTCACTTAATCTGCTCCTGTCATGCCTTCATATTTACACTTTCACCTTATCCACTGCTTGTACTGAAGTGATGTAAACCTCAGCATAGAGTTGGTCTGTATCAGAGGTCAAATCTATATATTCTGAGTACTATTTTCTTATAAGGATCAGTTTTAAAATGGAAATTATATTCTAGAGGATTCAGGTATGTAGAAATCATTAAGAAGGGGTCAGGGGGTGGCACACTGGGTTAAGCACACATGATACAAAGTGCATGGATCTCTGTTTGACCCCCCAGATTCCCACCTGCAAAGAGGGGGGGTCGCTTCACAAATGGTGAAGCAGGTCTACAAGTGTCTTTCTCTCTCCCTCTGTACCCCCCTCCCCCCAATTTTTCTTTGTCCTGAATCAAAAAGTGGATTCATAGAGCAGGCACTGAGCTTCAGCCATAACCCTGGAGGTTCAAAAAAAAAAAGAAAGAAATTAATAAGAGATGAGATCTGAGGAAATAGATAGGTTTACAGTAGATCCAAGTGCAGAGCTGCTGTTGGCAGATGGACTGATTCCTATTACCCCTTTTGCCTCTCACCAGTGGATGAAGGTTAAAAAAATGACTGCCTTTTAAAAAAAAATTTATTATCTTTATTTATTTATTGCTTAGAGACAGCCAGAAATTGAGAGGGAAGGGGGTGATAGAGAGGGAGAGAGACAGAGAGAGACCTGCATCCCTGCTTCACCACTCTTGAAGCTTTCCCCCTGTAGGTGGGGACCAGGGCCTCAAACCTGGGTCCTTGCATACTGTAACATTTGTGCTCAACCAGATGCGTAACCACCTGGCCCCTAATGACTGCCTTATATGATTGATGAAGTAACTCTAGGTTCTAGAATTCTCTTTTCAGTCTTAAAAAGCTCCCAGCTGTACATGATTATGCCTGTAGTTACCTGAGCATATTCAGTAAAAGAAAAGCCGCCCTTTGGTGTTCTCTTAACACCTCCCACAAGGTAATGATGGTTTACAACGTTGCATATGTTTTGCCAGGGTGCTATAAAGCTACTGCTTCCAATGGGCCCCCTTTTTTTTTGGTCTTTGATAGGACAGAGAAAGAGGAGAGAGAGAGACGTCTGCAATACCTGCTTCACCACTTGTGAAATATCATCCCTTTAGGTAGTAGTAGGTGGTTTGAATTATGGTCCTTGTACATGGTAATGTGTTACTTAACCAGGAACACCACTGCCCGCCCCAAATTGTGTATGTTTTAGGAGTATAGTTCCACTTTTCTTCAGATTGTGGTTACCACAGCATGTCCATCACCAGTGTCCCTCATAATCCCTCATAATCCCTTGGACTTTCCTGCTCCCGCTTCAGCTCCTCCACATTTTTTTTGTTGGTAACCTCAGTTCTGTGTTAGAATCTCAGGGCTTATTTATCTTTGTTAGACATTGTCTGCTCCTTTGATTTTTTTTAAATTTTATTTTATTTGATAGAACAGAGAAATTGAGAAAGGGAGACAGAAAGACACCTGCAGTCCTCCTGCTTCACCACTCATAAAGTGTGCCCCCTCTAGCTGGGGGCCAGGGGCTTGAACCTTGGTACTTGTGCATGGTAATACGTGCACTTAACCAGGTGCACCACCACCCAGCCCCTGCTCTGTTTCTTTATATTCCATAGGTGAGTGTGCTCACCAGGTATGTTTGTCTTTCTCCTGGCTTATGTCACTTAGCATTACCCCATCCAGTTCTATCCATGGTGTAGCCTGAAGCAAGATCTCCTCATAGCTGGGTGGTATTGCATTGTGTGTGTCCACCACATCTTTACCCACTCATCTGTCATCGGGCATTTGGGTTTCCATGTCTTCGCTATTGTCAGTGCACTGTAGTGAGCCTTGTGTTTTTTGGATAGATACCTACGTGTGGAGTTAATGGATCATATGGTAGATCTCCTCTCTCTCTATGTGTCTCTTTTAAAATTTTTTTTTTTTGATATTTATTTTCCTTTTTGTTGCCCTTGTTTTTTATTATTGTTGTAGTTATTGATGTCGTCGTTGTTGGGTAGGACAGAGAGAAATGGAGAGAGGAGGGGAAGACAGAGAGGGAGAGAAAGATAGACACCTGCAGACCTGCTTCACCGCCTGTGAAGTGACTCCCCTGTAGGTGGGGAGCTGGGGGCTTGAACCAGGATCCTTAGTCGGTCCGTGCGCTTAGTGCCATCTGTGCTTAACCCACCGCGCTACCGCTCGACTCCCGTGTCTCTTTCTTTACCAGAGCACTGAACAGCTCTCACTTATGGAGATACAAGGGATTGAACCCAGGACTTTAGAGTCTTGGCATGAGAGTCTCTTTATATAACCATTATGCTATCTGTGCCCTCCTGGTAGATCTATTTTTGCCTGTTGATTTGTTTACTTTCTACATGATGATGTGTCTATCCAGCTGTCTTCCTAGTTTCCCAAGCCTTTTATTATTATTGTAATTACTTTTATACCAGGGCACTGCTTAGCTCTGGCAGATAGTGGTGCTGGTGATTGAACCTGGGACCTTTGGTGCCTCAGGCTTAAAAGCCTTTTTACATGAAAGGCTTTTAAGGCTCGAACAGGGGTCCATATGCCGATCCTTGTGCTTTGTGCCACCTGTGCTTAACCGATGTGCTACCGTCTGGCTCCCTATATATAATGTCTTTCATGCTATGAAATAACACCAGTAAAGAAGTTTGAGAAGGGGCCAGCTGGTCCTGGCTAAACACATACATTACAGTATGTAAGACCTGGGTTCGAGCCCCTGGTCCCCACCTGCAGGGGAAAAGCTTTATGAGTGGTGAAGAAGAGCTGCAGGTTTCTCTCTGTCTCTTTCTCTCTCTAGCTCCCCCTTCCCTCTCAATTTCTGTCTATCTAGTAATAAATATTTAATATAAAAATAAAGATGTTTGGAAAATCCATGCTACAGTTCCACTGATTATCACCAATGATTTTTATTTGATTAATGTTTGTCACTGTAGAAACAATTTTTTTTTCTGGAGAATACAGGTCATCCAGTTGAAGATTAAAATTTTACTTAATAAGAATTCAAGAGAACAAAGAGGAAAATTTATTTGCTCAATGTCATACAAATAGTAAGTAGCATAATCAGAGTTAAAATCTGGGTTTTCTGACCTGCCTCAGTAGGGAAAATCAGAAGGTTCTACGTTCAAAATGGTCTTACTTATGTAATGTTCAAGTCTTTCTTTTCTTTTTTTTTTTTTTTTAAAGATTTTATTTATTTATTCATGAGCAATGATAGGAGAGAGAGAGAGAACCAGATACCACTCTGGTACATGTGCTGCCAGGGATTGAACCTGGGACATCATGCTTGAGAGTTCATAGCCTTATCCACTGCGCCACCTCCCGGACCATGTTCAAGTCTTTAAGTGACATTCTCTGCCAGTATTTAACAGTCTGCTTGTTTGATTACTTTGGTAGTACCTATTATTTTACAAATGAGTAAGAGTTTATCCAGAGCGAATGTAGGCAGGTAGGCAGGCAGACAGACACCTCAGCAGCTTCCTTCATTAGCACTGAAGTTTTCTTCAATGTATTGGAGGCAGGCTTGAACCTGGGTTGCACACATAGCAAAACAGGGTACTATCCAAGAGAGCTGTTTCTTGGGCCCTTGGAATGGAACTTCGGTCTGATTTCTTAGACTGCTGAGTTGTTATTTTCGTCATACCTGGTTGAGCGCATCAATGCACAAGGACCAGGGTTCACCCCCACCCCCCAGTCCCCACCTGTAGGGGAAAGAGTTGTGAATGCTGAAGCAGTGTTGCAGATGTCTCTGCCTCTTTCCCTTTCTATCACCCCCTTCCCTCTTGATTTCTGCCTGTCTATCCAGTAAATTTAAAAAGTCAATACCAAAAAAAAAATTACTCAGGAGGAAGAGAGTTTTGTAAAAGGTTGGCAATGTTTTTATTTTGAAAAATGCTCAGAATGTATGAGGAGCTTCTATGATAGAACTAGGAAGCATATTTAGCATATTGTCCAGATGAATTCTTTATGGCTGAAGGACTGAACATGGAGACATTGTTAAGTCTTATTCTGGGAGAGCCATACAATACATTGCCTGTTATCCTAATAACTTCCTGTAAGTCCTTACTGCTGAAGTTCTGACTGAGAATTGATATTTAGCATTCCCTTAGTTCTGTTTGAAGAACCTCTGTCCTTTGATATTTCACTAGTTCCTTGAGAATTTCTTGTTGAATCATACATGTCATTAGAATGAAGCACTTACAAGACAAGTTTGCTGCTTATTCATACATTTTATTTAAAAAAACCCAGATGTTGATGATAAGAAATTCAGAAAACGAAGAGTAAAAAGCATCTTCAATAGAATCTAAACCCATATGAGGACTTTGAAAGCCTGTTACAATAGAATCCATACATTTGCCTTTAACGCGTTCCCTTCAGGTCGCTGATTTCTCCTAAACTTTCAGGATCTGACTAACTTAAGTTTGCATTCCCTTGGGACAAAATTGAGCAGTGGGTGACTTTCTTTTTAATTGTATATTCTCTAGTCTTTATTTTTTTTAACTTATAAAAATATTCTTTAAAATAGTGCTAGGGAATGAACCCAGAGCCATGTTTTTTCATTCTTAAATTGGAGGAGGGGGAGCAATCACAGCACCTCTCCAGAATTCATGGATCTTCCTTTTTTTTTTTTTTTAAAGGATGTTGCTTTACAGAGACAGAAATTTTGGGGAGAGAGAGATAGAGGATAGAGAGGGAAAGAGACAGAGACACCTGCAGCCCTGCTTCACCACTTGTGAAGACATCCCCCTGCAGGTGGAGAACAGGGGCTTGAATCTGGGTCCATGCACACTGTAATGTGTGTGCTTTACCAGGTGTACCATCTCCATGGATCTTCTCTTGCTGTCTGTGATGCTGCCATGTGGTGTCAGGGTTTGAACTTAGGGCCTCTTCATGGAAAGGCACACACTGTCTTGAGTGAGTTATATCCCTTGGACTCTGTGTTGTGTAATCTGGAAGGTTTTATGTATCAACTTCACTGCTTGGCCTAATTATTTAAGATGTTGAATTGTGTCCTGGCAAGAATCATAGTATCGAGTCAGATTACGTGTAATCAGCTTCCACCTCCCACTCTTAGTAGTTTATACCTTCAGGTTATTTAGCATTCCTGTAGTATCACCTGGATAGTAAGGATAACAATACTAGACTTCATAGAATTGTTAAGAACATTAGAAAAACTGCATTGTTTTCAGTTTTTTTTTTTTTTTTTTTCATTTCAGATATACAGAGGGAAAGAGTTAGACATAGGGAGCAAGACCACAGTAACCACTGTGGAGTGTTACCATCATGGAGTTCCTCTCATCAGGGTGCTTCCAGATGGTGTCAGGGTTCAAATGCAGGGCTTCACATATGCTAAGGTGTGTTCTTGTGACTATATATATATATGTAGTTTCTGGGAGTAGTGAATTTGTCATGCAGGTACTGGGCCCCAGTAATAACCCTGGTGGCAAAAGAAAGGGGGGGGGGAGAGAAAAAAAAAAGGACGAATAAGGAGGAGGAAGAGAAGATGGACAAGAAAATAGCAGTGACTCACTGAGTTATGCAGATTTTCAAGATCATGACGTGTGTGCGTGCGTGTGTGCGCGTGTGCGCGCGCGTGTGTGTGTGTGTGTGTGTGTGCGCGCGCGCGCTCGCGCGCTAAACTACTTTTACTAGAGCACTGCTCAGCTCTAGACATTGGTAGTGCTGCCAGTTGAACCTGGAGGGTCTCTTGCATGTGAATCCTTTGCGCAATCGCTGTGCTAGTTTCTCAGATACATATCATGTCATATGTTTCAAGCAGAAAATGGTATTTCATGAAAAAAGCAGTCAGTAAAATGATATTAAGTAATACCATAGGTGATACCTCTTAAAATCTATAAAAACTTGAAAATATGATTCAGGCTTCTAAAACTTAGAAAATAGTTGACCATAACAATAATAATAATAACCACACAACGATAAAACAAAAGCAACAAAAGGGGAAAAAAATAGCCTCCAGGAGCAGTGGATTCGAGGCACCAAGCCCCAGCAATAACCCTGGAGGCCAAAAACCAAAACCAAAAACCGGGAGCCTTACATCAGTCCTTGCCTTACATCAGTCCTTGCGCTTGAGCTTAACCTGTTGTGCTACTGCGGACCTGCCCTTGTTTTTATCATTGTTGTGGTTATTGTTGTTATTGATGGAGAGAGGAGGGGAAGACAGAGAGGGGAAGAGAAAGATAGACACCTGCAGACCTGCTACACCACTTGTGAAACGACTCCCTTGCAGGTGGGGAGCTGGTGGCTTGAACCTGGATCCTTAACGCCAGTCCTCGATTTTCGCGCCACGTTCACTTAACCCGCTGTGTCTACAGCCTGACCCCCACTTAATATCATTTTTAAATTTCACATTTTAAAAAAATTTCTTTCTTTCGATTTTGTTTACTTATTAATGAGAGAGATAGGAGGAGAGAAAAAGGAGGAGAGAGAAAGAACCAGACATTACCCTGCTACATGTGTGCTGGGGCTTGGACTCAGGACCTCATGCTAGAGACTTCAGTGCTTTATCCACTGATCCATTTCCCAGACCACTAAAATTCACTTTTTTTCTTTTTGCATCAAGGGTTATTGCTGGGGCTCGGTGCCTGTACTATGAATCCACTGCTCCCAGAGGCTATTTTTTTCCCCTTTTTGTTGCCCTTGTTCTTTATCGTTGTTGGATAGGACAGAGAGAAATGGAGAGAGGAGGGGAAGATGACCTGCAGATGTGCTTCACAGCTTGTAAGGTGACCCCCCTGCAGGTGGGGAGCCGGGGGTTCAAACTGGGACCCTTGTGCTTCACACCATGTGCGGTTAACCCACTGCACCACCGTCCGGCCCCCTAAAGTTCAGTCTTTTTTTTTTTTTAATGCTTTTAAAAATTTTTTAGTATTTATTTTCCCTTATGTTGCCCTTTTTATTATTTATTTTTATTTATTTTCCCTTTTGTTGCCCTCGTTTTATTATTGTTGTAGTTATTGTTGTTGATGATGTCGTTGTTGGATAGGACAGAGAGGAATGGAGAGAGGAGGGAAGACGGAGAGAGAAAGACACGCGCAGACCTGCTTCACTGCTTGTGAAGCGACTCCCCTGCAGGTGGCTCCTTACATCGGTCCTTGCACTTGACATCACCCGCTGCCCTACCGCCAGACCCCCTAAAGTTCACTCTTTTAAGAGACATATCTGAGAGGCTTGGGATGTAGCTGAGTGATAAGAGTACATGCCTGACTGTAAGACTTCACATGGGTCCCAAACAGACAAAATTACAATGTTTAAAAGGAAATGTATATGATTGTGATTCCTACAAAACCATGTTTTTTTTGCAAGCAGGAATCTTGATTTTTGATTCTTACTCTGCCTCTAACTGGTGGTGTGCTCTTATAGGTGAGTTTCATCTTTCTGTATCTCACTTTCTACACTGACAAAATAGGGGTGCGTGCGAAGATGATTTCCTTTATTTCTTTTTCATTTGAAATTTGTTAGAGACAGAAGGAGGGGGGAGTTAGGAGCAATGGTGGGGGTGGGGAAGAGGAGCAGAGCCTCATTTCAGGCATGTGCAATGCTGTGATTGACCTCAGGACCTCACAATTAAGAGTCCAACATTGTATTCATTGTGTCACCTCCTTGACCATGAAAGTGGTCTTTTAAGTAATTCCCAACTTTAGCCTGTGATTCTAGTGTAAAATATTTGTGGATTTGTGTTTATGCACAGGAATTGGAGGCATGCTGGTTTAGGATTTTAAGACTACTTTTTTTTTTTAACTAGAGCACTGCTCAGCACTGGCTTATGGTGGTGCAGGGGATTGAACCTGGGACATTGGAGCCTCAGGCATGAGAGTCTTTTTGCATAACCATTATGCTGTCTACCCCTGTTAAGCTCTACAAGTAGGCCTCATCGAATTCTTAGAGGAGTATCTGCTTCCCATTTAATGAAAAGTGCTTCAAGCTAGGAGTAAAGATTGTTGCACTGAGGCTAGCTAGTGCCTCATTTTCACACCTTTAAAATGAGGATGTTTCTGTTCCACTTACCTAATTGAGTTTGCGGAAAATTGAGACACTTGACAGATAAATTGGCTCAGCTTTCAGAATAAGAGTACTAGGAAGGGTAAGATGCCTATAGATATTATCCCTCTTGCGGCTGCTTTGTGGTGAAGAGCAAAAGGTACGACACTACTTCTTGTCATCTGATAACCACCTACCCGAATTTGCCATCTGATTTCTCCCTGATTTAGAAGGTGGCATTTGATCTCACTTTTGTTAACATGGGCTAATAACCCATGGGCCAAGTTCAGACTGCACTGAGGCCTGAATTCAGCCTGCCAAGTTCAGGTTGCTGGCATCAAAAAATTAAAAAGATTGGGCAATGTCAAACCTGCATTCCCTTATGACAATAACTGGCTGGAGCTAAGTAGTGACTTTTCCTTTGAAAAGGTTTGTTGTATTCTCTAGTCTTCCACTTAACCTGGCAGGTTTCGCTTATCTGCTTTGCTGCCTGGCCCCTGTTATATTGGAAAGGCTGGCTTACACATGGTGGGAAGGATCACAGTCTCTGGAATAAGACTACCTGGGTTTAGCATCCAACTCTCACTTTTGGTAGCTCTGTGCCTTTCGGTTATTTAGCTTTTCTGTAGTTTCCTCTGCATAATAAGGATAATAATACCTACTTCATAGGATTATTAAAAGGATTAGAAGAACTATGCCATGTAAAACCCTTGGCCCAGAGTAAATTTAGCTGATGATACCTATTGTTGAAGTTCAAGTAGCATGATTAGCTAATGTTTATCTGGCTTCTGCTATGATCAGGCAAGCACCCAAGGTCTTCATTCACATAGATTGATCTCTTTAATCCTACATAACTCTGCAAAATAGGGGGACTTATATTCTCAGTTTTGCAGAGAAGAGACACTTTACAGAAGTTAAGTTATCAGGGCTGGGTGGTGGGGCAGCTGGTTGAAAGCACATGTTACAATGCACAAGTTCCCAGGTTCAAGCCCCTAAAGTCCTCACCTGCAAGGGGAAAGCTTCACAAGTGGTGAACCAGTGCTCTCCATTTCTATCTTCCCCCTTCTCAATTTCTGACTTTCTCTATTCAGTAAATAAAGATAATTTAATTTTTTTTAATATTTATTTTATTTATTTATTCCCTTTTGTTGCCCTTGTTGTTTTACTGTTGTAGTTATTATTGTTGTTGTTATTGATGTCATCGTTGTTAGGACAGAGAGAAATGGAGAGAGGAGGGGAAGACAGAGAGGAGGAGAGAAAGGTAGACACCTGCAGACCTGCTTCACCGCCTGTGAAGCGACTCCCCTGCAGGTAGGGAGCCGGGGTTCGAACCGGGATCCTTATGCCGGTCCTTGTGCTTTGCGCCACCTGTGCTTAACCTGCTGCGCTACAGCCCGACTCCCTTAATTTTTTTTTTTTTTTAAGAATTTAAGTTAGTGGTCCGGGAGGTGGCACAGTGGATATAGCATTGGACTCTCAAGCATGAGGTCCTGAGTTTGATCCCTGGCAGCACATGTTCCAGAGTGATGTCTGGTTTTTTTTTCTCTCCTCCTATCTTTCTCATGAATAAATAAATTCTTTAAAAAAATAGACTTAAGTTATCTACCTAAATACACATAGCTAGTACACTTACTAGTACAACAGTGAGAACTAGACCTATGTACCCTGAGTCTGGTTTTGAATACTGTGTGATATCACACTATATCCACCTCTAAAATGTATTTTCAGTGTTTTTTTTTCTTTCTTTTAAGCCAGAGCACTGTTTAACTCTGACTTATAGGGGTGAAAGTCTTATACACCCCCATTACATTCCCTCCCCAATCCTCCACCTCAGAAATGGGGCCTAACTGCAGATGTGGCATGCTTGTTTAAGTATAGATTAGTGCCGTCAGTGGTTTTTTTGTAAGTGATTTTCTAAGTTATGCATATAAATGCCTTATATTTATATTATCTTTATTTTTTATTGGATAGAGACAGAAATAGAGAGGGCAGGGGGTGATAGAGAGAGAGAGACACCTGCAGCCCTGTTTCACAACTTGCAAAGCTTTTCCCCTGCAGGTGGGGGGGACTGGGGGCTTGAACCCAGGTCCTTTTGCACATTGTAGCATGTGTGCTCAACCAGGTGTGCCACCACCTAGCTCCTCACATATTTATATATAACATTTTTTCCTTCAGGTAGTGAAATGTCAAACCAAGGGGTAGAAACTGTAGAAACTATAGGTCACTTTTTTATTTTCCCTTTTGTTGCCCTTGTTGTTTGTCACTGTTGTTATTGCTGTCATTGTTGGATAGGACAGAGAGAAATAGAGAGAGGAGGGAAGACGGGGAGAGAAAGATAAAACACTTTTGCAGACCTGCTGCACTGCTTGTGAAGTGACCTCCCTGAAAGTGGGGAGCTGGGGGCTTGAACTGGTCCTTGTGCTTTGCGCCATGTGCCATGTGCGCCTGCTGTGCTACCACCCAGCCCCTGGTCACTTTTTTTTACCCTCAGTTCAATAGCTGAGCAGAAGAATGGTTACTGAATTTCAAAGGAGGTAAGTATAAGATAATACATAAATAAAAATAACAGATTGTAGAGCCATATACTTATCTCATAAACAAAGGGTTATGTATAAGTAAGCTGCTATGTCATTTTCCCCCTTTTTAAAATTTATTTATTTATTTTTGTTTTTTTATTATTGTTGTATTTATTATTGTTGTTATTGATGTCATCTTTGTTAGATAGGGCAGAGAGAAATGGAGAGAGGAGGGGAAGACAGAGGGGGGGAGAGAAAGACATCTGCAGATGGGCTTCACCGCTTGTGAAGTGACTCCCCTGCAGGTGGGGAGCCAGGGGCTTGACTCTCCTTTTTAAATTTATTATCTTTATTTATTGGCAGAAATCAAGAGGGTAAGGAGTGAGAGAGAGGGAGAGAGACATCTGCAGCACTGCTTCACTACTCATAAAGCTTTTCCCCTGCAGGTGGGATGGAGGCTTGAACCCAGGTCCCTGGTGCCCGCTATGTTATTTTCAACCTTGGCAAAATAACAAAGCTGATTTATTTCCCTGCTCATTGATGTACCAGTGATCATTTAGTATCAATTCAGTTACGTAGTAGGGGTGGCACTCAGACTGGCCTCTCAGAACTCAGGAGAGGGACAATCAGCAAAAAAGAAATTTGTCCTCACAGAGTGACAATTATAAACACTGAAAAGCACAAAGCACAAGGACTGACTGGTGAAAGGATCCCAGTTTGAGCCCCTGGCTCCCTTCCTGTAGGGGGGTTGCTTCACAGGCGGTGAAGCAGGTCTGCAGGTGTCTTTCTCTCTCCCTCTCTGCATTCCTCTCCTCTCTCCATTTCTCTATGTTCTATCCAACAACGAGAACATCAGTAACAACAACAATAATAACTATAATAATAAAACAACAAGGGCAACAAAAGGGAATAAGTAAATATAAAAAAATTTAAAAAAACACTGAAAAGAGGGAATAGATTGAGAAGAGAAAGCTAGGATGAAAGATTTTCCTTTTGTCTTAGGAAGTTAAAAAAAAACCTGGAGCAATATAAAAGTTTTAAATAAAATTGTTAGCGCCAACCATTTTGTACTATTT
Source organism: Erinaceus europaeus (assembly GCF_950295315.1). Taxonomy (NCBI): domain Eukaryota; kingdom Metazoa; phylum Chordata; class Mammalia; order Eulipotyphla; family Erinaceidae; genus Erinaceus; species Erinaceus europaeus. The sequence continues at coordinate 23,624,214 of NC_080177.1, forward strand.
TCCATGTTCAAAATTGCATATTCTTGGTGATAACTTATTTCTGAAACAGACATTTTAAGGAATGTGTATAACTGTATAACACACTGGACTAAGTGTTATAAAATAAATAAAGGAAAAATAAAAGTTTTCCTCTTATTTGATAAAACAGAGAGAAATTCAGAGGGGGAGGAGAGATGAGGGAGAGAGAGACAGACAGAAAGAGCTGCGGCACTGCTTCATAGTTCATAAAGCTTTTCCTCCTGCAGGTGGGGAGTAGGGCTTTCCCCGGGGTCCTTGGACATGTGCGCTCATTTGGGTACACCATTGCCCAGCCCTTTTAAAACTGTTTTTCTTTTTTTCTTTACTTTCTTCTTTTAATTTTTTTTTTTTTCCTCCAGGGTTATTGCTGGGACTCAGTGCCTGCACCAAGTCCACTGCTCCTGGAGGCTGCTTTTTTCCTTTTGTTGCCCTTGTTTTATCATTGTTGCGGTTATTATTATTGTTGTTATTGCTGTCATTGTTGTTGGATAGGACAGAGAGAAGTGGAGAAAAGAAGGGAAGACAGAGAGGGGCAGAGAAAGACAGACACCTGCAGACCTGCTTCACCGCCTGTGAAGTGACTCCTCTGCAGGTGGGGCGCCAGGGGCTCAAACCGAGATCCTTATGTGCTCTTAACCCGCTGCGCTACCACCCAATCCCCTTCTTCTTCCTTTTTAAATGGAGCACTCACTGTTCATTTTTGCCTTGTGGTGCTGAGGATTGCATCTGGCATCTTTTATTTCTCAGTCAGGAAAGTCTTTTGTATAGTCATTATGTTATTTTCCCAGCTCACGCGAAGTGCTATTTTATATTATCTCAGTGACTACAGAAACCTTGAGTATAGATAGTTGGTATTTTCTTAGTATATGTGCTGCTGAAGCGAGCACTTTTTTTTTTTAATGATTTAATTTTTTTTTTTTTTTACCAGAGCACTGCTCAGCTCTGGTTAATGGCGGTATGGGGGATTGAACCTGGGATTTGAGAGCCTCAGGCATGAAAGTCTCTTTGCATAACCATTATGCTATACCCCCAAACGATAGTTGGTATTTTCTTTATGTTACTGTTAGAAGGTGAATTTTTGGCCCATCAAACACCTCCACTGCCAGCTGCCACTCTGTTTCTAAGTGTTTGACTCTGGGTTTCTCATCTAAGTGGGGTTCTGTAGTATTTGCCCTTTTGCATTTGGCATATTTAACTGAATGATTCTATTAACCAGATTTTTGAGGAGCATTTAAATGGCTTAATCTTTTGCTCTTCAAACTGTTTTTTGCAAAAAAAAAAAAAAAAAGCATTTTATCCTGAGTTCGAGAATGCTTTCTCTGTTCTGTCTTGTGTTGACTGGCTTTCTGAGGCAACCCAAAACAAATTCTTTCCTTCTGTGTCTCAGCTTTTCTGGGCTGCATAAATAGGAATGTTAAATACGTCTGTTACAGTGAGATGTGAAGGCTTTCATACCTTCAACTTGTAGCCCAAGCAGCCTAGGGAGTGCATTATAAAATAATTTTCTTTTTTTTTTAATTTATTGGATAGAGACAGCAGAAATGGAGAGTGAAGGGAGAGATAGCATGTGAGTTGTTTGTTACATCTTCTGACAAAGACCTAGAGGGCAAAGTAGAAACAGATCCTGCCAAAGTGATAATTTCTGCCTCAGTGATCCCAGTCTCTGTCTTCATCCTGTTAGTGACTAAGCACATGGCATTTTAATTGACCCAAGATACTCTGCAAATAACCTCGAATTTTGAATCACTAAGAATTTATTTGGAAAAATAAAGCCAACTAATAAATGCCTAGGAGGAACATCAGTCTGGTCGATGGGGTGAAATCTTTGAGAATGATTACGATATCCAGGTATAGATGTCCAACTTTTTTCCTTTTATTTCTTTATTGGGGGATTGATTAATGGTTTACAGTCGACAGTAAAGTGCAGTAGTTTGTAGATGTGTAACATTTCCCAGTTTTCCACACAATTCAACCCTCACTAGGTCCTCCTCAGTTGTCCAATTTTTCTTTTTCTTTTTTTAAGTGAATTTGGTTTTATGCTATTCCAATTCAATAGTGGTTGTACTGCCTGGTGCAGATCCTATTGAGAAATATGGAGGGTTCCCTCAGTTGTGAATATCCTACTCTTTTTTTTTTTAACATTTTAACTTTTTAAAATATTTATTTATTTTTCCTTTTGTTGCCCCCCCCTTTTTTTACTGTTGTAGTTATTGTTGTTGTTATGTCATTGTTGGATAGGACAGAGAGAAATGTAGAGAGATGGGGCAGACAGAGAGGGGGGAGAGAAAGAGAGACGCCTGCAGACCTGCTTCACCACCTGTGAAGCGACTCCCCTGCAGGTGAGGAGCCGGGCCCAGAACCGGGTTCCTTCTGTGGCTCCTTGCGCTTCACACCACGTGCGCTTAACCCGCTGTGCTACTGCCCTACTCCCAAATATCCTACTCTTACCTTAGAGAGTTCTGTTTTCTTTTTCTAACATGAGCATAAAAAAAAAATTATGGGAGTCGGGTGGTGGTGCAGCAGGTTAAGCGCACGTGGCGCAAAGCGTAAGGATCCGCTTAAGGATCCCGATTTGAGCCCCCGGCTCCCCACCTGCAAGGGAGTCGCTTCACAGGCGGTGAAGCAAGTCTGCAGGTGTCTGTCTTTCTCTCCCCCTCTCTGTCTTTCCCTCCTCTCTCCATTTCTCTCTGTCCTATCCAACAACGATGACATCAATAAGCACAGCAATGTTAAAACAACAAGGGCAACAAAAGGGAAAATAAATAAATAAAGCTTAAAAATTATTTTATTTTATGGGAATGCTCAAGCAGGCACAAAAGTACACTGTGCTCATCTACAAAAATTATCAGTATTTTATTATCTGTTTCCTCACTTATATTTTTGCCATGAGGATTATCTTGGGCTTGATGACCGCACTACAAATCCACCATTCCCAGCAACTTTTTTTTTTCTTCGTCCTTTTATTTTCATAGGACAGAGAAAAATTGAGAAGGGAGGGAGTGAAGGAGAGAAGAAGATGAATACCTGCAGATTTGCTTCACCATCTGAAGTTTTGTGCAATACTGGAATCTGTCAGAGATTCATTTAATATTTATTTAATTTTTAAATATTTATTTAGTCCTTTTGTTGCCCTTGTTTTATTGTTGTAGTTATTATTGTTGTTGTTATTGATGTCGTCATTGTTGGATAGGACAGAGAAATGGAGAGAGGAGGGGAACACATCGGGAGAAAGATACCTGCAGACCTTTTTCACCGCCTGTGAAGTGACTCCCCTGCAGGTGGGGAGCCGGGGGCTCAAACCTGGATTCTTACGCTGGTCCTTGTGCTTTGCGCCACCTGCGTTTAGCCTGCTGCGCTACCGCCCAACTCCCTAATATTTATTTTTATATACTGGACAGAGACAGAGAAATTGAGAGGGTAGGGGGAGATAGAGACGAAGCTACCTTCAGCACTGTTTCACTGCTCTCAAAGCTTTCCTCTCCTCTGCCGGTGAGGGCTTGAGCTTTGTAATGTATGCCACCAGGCCCTGAGCTTCATTTATTCATTAATCAGGAGAAACAATATAAGACAAGAGAGAGAATCAGAGCATCACACAGGCTTATGTGGTATTGGGGACTGAGTTTGGCACTTGATGTTTTCCAGTCCCGTGCTTTACCATCGCACCTCTTCCCAGGCCACACAGCGCTAGAATCGGTATAATCTGAGGCAGTTCTTCCCAGGTCTGCAGTTTACTTCTGTCTTTATTTCTTTTTCCTTTTCTCTTCTTTTCTTTCCTTCTTTATTACCTACATGTTTGAACTATACTACTAGGGCAGAAAATGCCATCAATTGTCTATCAGATAAATTTGCTCTGTTGCTTATTTTTTGGTTCAGTAATGTAGGTTGTCTAAAGTAGTGGTTCAAAGTGGTGGACGTTGAGAATGTTAACTGCTTGCCTTTGAATTTTAGCTCTACCACTTTACTTACTGTATGACCTTGGCAAGTTACTTAACTTTTATGACTTATAAAACTCACGAGTGTAGACTTATTGCCCCACTATTTTATATAATAAAATAGACTCAGGGAGATTAGATTGGAAACATGAGTGGGTAGAAGAAGCATGTGGCCCTTTTTTATTTATTTATTTATTTTACAATTTTTTTTTTCCCTCCAGGGTTATTGCTGGGCTCGGTGCCTGCACCATGAATCCACCGCTCCTGGAGGCCATTTTTCCCCCTTTTTGTTGCCCTAGTTGTTGCAGCCTCGTTGCGGTTATTATTGCCATTGTTGACGTTGCTTTGTTGTTGGATAGGACAGAGAGAAATGGAGAGAGGAGGGGAAGACAGAGAGAGAGGGGAGAGAAAGATAGACACCTGCAGACCTGCTTCACTGCCCATGAAGCGACTCCCCTGCAGGTGGGGAGCCGGGGGGCTCGAACCTGGATCCTTACGCCGGTTCCTGCGCTTTGCGCCACGTGCGCTTAACCCACTGCACCACCGCCCGACTCCCAGCATGTGGCCCTTTTTATCTTTTAACATTTCAGTTTTGATAGATGAATGGGTATAGAGAAATATTTCTATAATATAAGATACATAATCTCAAAAACAGTGCTCAGTCTCTGACCTGTGGTGTCATTGTTGAGGAAAAACTATTAAGAATAGGGACAGTGGAGAAGTATCCATAACTAGTCTACAACTACTTATGGGGTGAAAAACTGCCTTGAGTGATTTTTTTTCATTAGAGCAAAATAACAAAGCCCAAACCTGTATTTATCACAACCTTAACTTGTAGGGGATCAAGATCTCAATAACTAGCCCAGGCAGAAAGCTAATAGTTGAGCGAGGGAAAACATAAACTCGGAACACTAAGGGCCATACTGAAGGAATCAAGGGTCTGGTAACCAGACAGTGTGACAGACGGTGGGAGAAGAAATTCAAAAAACAAAGGCATGCAAGGAAGGAAGTGATTTTTGCTCCCTCTTCTTCTTTTCTCCATATATATAATTTATTCCCTTTTGTTGCCTTTTTTTATTGTTGTAGTTACTGTTGTTGCTATTATTGATGTTGTTGTTGTTGGATAGGACAGAGAGAAATGGAGAGAGGAGGTGAAGACAGAGGGAAAGAGAAAGACACCTGCAGACCTGCTTCACTGCTTGTGAGGCGACTCCCCTGTAGGTGGGGAGCCGGGGGGCTCGCACCCAGGATCCTTAGGCCAGTCCTTGGGTTTTGCGCCACGTGCAATTAACCCGCTGCGCTACAGCCTGACTCCCAAAGCAGCGAAAGTCTTATGCATGCTGCTAATATAGATGAATCTTGAGGACATTGTGTTAGTTAGGCCCAAGAAGGCAAGTTTTTATATGACCTAGCTTATTATATGAGCTGTCAAATTTATGAGAGCAGAAAGTTGAATGGTGGTCATTGCAGACTGGGTGGCATTGTTGTTTTTATTGGCATTTTCAGTTTGGGATGATGTAGAAGTTCTGCAGATGGATAGTGCTGTTGGCTGCACAGCAATTTGAATATACTTAGTGTCCCTGAATTCTACACCTGGAGTGATTATACTGGTATACTGCATATTAAGTACATTCTCCCACAATAAAGTCAGTCTCCAAACAACTCTGCCCTAGAACTGGTGTTCATTATAAGCAATTCCTTTTATAGCCACTTAGATAGAAATCAGATACATTCTTTCTCCCCCCCCCCTTAGTTATCTTTATTTATTGTGTATAGATAGCCAGGAAACAAGAGGGTAGGGGAGATAGAAAGGGAGAGAGAGGAGAGACACCTGCAGACATGCTGTACTACTTGCAAAGCTTTCCCTCTACAGGTAGGGCTGGGGGCTTGAACCTGGGTCCTTGTGCATTGTAACATGTGTACTCAACCAGGTGTGCCAACACCCGCCCCCTATAGCCACCTAGATAATCAGATGAGATTAGGCGTGTTCAGGTTGGTATGGCCGTAGATGGCCCTAGATAATCAAACACCACAGATAAGCAGGTGTAAACATACTCACTCAGTGTCAGTTCTTTGGGGGGCACTGGGTTAGGTGCTGGATTCTCCAAAGTGAACAAAACACTGCCAAGATTCTTGCTGTCAGCATTTTTTTTTTTTGCCTCCAGGGTTATTGCTAGGGTTTGGTGCCTGCACTACAAATCCATTGCTCCTGAAGTCCATTTTTCTCATTTTGTTGCCCTTGTTGTTGTCATTATTGTTATTGTTGCCATTGATGTTGTTGGGGAAGACTGAGAAGGGGAGAGAAAGACAGCCACCTGCAGACCTGCTTCACCTGTGAAGCGGCTCCCCCTGCAGGTTGGGAGCAGGAGTAGGGTGTGGGGTGTGCTGGAACCGGGATTCCCTATGCCTGTCTGTGCGCTTCAAGCCAAGTGTGCTTAACCCACTGCACTACCACTAGCACCTAACTCCCAGCTGTCAGCAGCTTTTAAATTTTTTGTTTTACATAAATAGGTGTTGGTATACATCCTATTTGACATTTCATTTTTCTCCTTACTAACAACTTTTGGACGTCTGAGTTCATTCTTTTGACTCTACTGATGTAGTGATTGCTTGCGGTGCTTCTGTACTGATGTATTATGAGTTGTGACTTGTGTTGAATGCCGGAGAGGAGGCAGAGGTAGAGGTGTAGTGCTTGCTGTGTTTTGCTACCTGTGTTTGCTCCTGTTACATCTGAGAATTTTTTTTTATAAATCTGGCATTTTTAATAGGAGTACAGCATAGACTCATTCAAAGTCAAGCAGTGCTAGATATATAAAGTATAAGCCAAAAAAAAAAATCCTCCAATCTGTCACTACTTTTAATCCTATTATCTGGGGCTAGTCACCAGTTCCTATTTATCCTTCTTTCCATCTTTTAATGTATCTATAAATAAAAAGGGTGTATAGGGGGCCGGGTGGTGTTGCACCTGGTTGAGTGCACATGTTACAATGCACAAGGACCCAGGTCGAGCCCCTGGTCCCCACCTGCAGGGGTAAAGATTTACAAGTAGTGAAGCAGGGCTGCAGGTGTCTCTCTCTCACTCTCCCTCTCTGTCTCCCCCATCCCCATCGATTTCTGGCTGTCTCTACACAATAAATAAAGATTAAAAAAAGAATATAGCACATATACTCATCTCATGCTCTGAGGCTGGCTCATACCTTGTAGTTTTAATATTGCTCATTTATTTAAGATTATTGATATAAAGTAGTTATACAGAAGGAAGAGCTAGTCTGAACTTCCCTAAAGACTGGATTCTGTCTAAAATGATTCTGTTACTGTGTTAGGCAATTACTTGGTTGTCACTTATACAATGTGTCGATAATGTCACATCAAGGAAAGTTAGTGTTCTGGAAATATAACGTTAAGAGTTTTCTTTAGCAAGCACTAGAAACCCAACTAGGATTGTTAGTAAAAAAAAAAAATGTGTGTGTGTGTGTGTGTGTGTGTGTGTGTGTGTGTGTGTGTGTGTTGTGTGGGAAGTATGTTAGTAGAGAGATTTTATTAGCAAATGAAGAAATATTTTAACAGCTAGGTCTCTGCAAAGTTAAGAGTAGGGTGACTTTAAACATCAGTGCTTATCCTTTTTTCCATCTCTGCATGTCTGTTCAAAGATTAATTTCCTGGGGAAAAGTGAGTAACTCAGACTATGTATCAACTGGTAATGTAAGGGGATCGAGTCCTTCCTGGGTTTTGTGCCCTGTCAGAACCTCATGGACTTGGGTAGAAATAGTTTTGGAAAGGATGGGATTCAAAGCTGACACAACCAAGTGTCAGTTTTGAAATATCAGCTGTCTTAACCCTAGATTTTTACTCTCCTCTCAAGGAGGAGACGATCGTCGGGTTCTGCTATGGCACATGGAACAAGCTATTCACTCCAGAGTCAAGCCCATACAGTTGAAGGGAGAACATCACTCCAACATTTTTTGCCTGGCTTTCAACAGTGGCAACACCAAAGTTTTCTCAGGAGGTGAGAAGAAAGGAGATTTCCACCTTGGGAAGTTTATTGTTGGGCTTTTAGATAAAGGAGCTTCAAAATAACTTATTTTTCTTCCTTTATCTCACTTTTCTTTTGAATTACTGGTTTCCCAGTTTGTCTTTTCTGCCTGACAGCACCGTAAATACTTTAAGTGCTACATGCCTCCACCCTTCTTTCTTTCTCTTCTGTTCTTTTTACTTCTTCATTCTCATTCTTCTCCTCTTTTTATTTTTTTGCTTAGCAAGTTTCACGTTGCTGTCTGGCACACAGCAATACGTATATTTGTACTTAGCCTCACTATGTGTAGTTCACCCTGTTTATTTATTTTTGAAGTTTATGTTTCATTTTATAGATTTTATAAGCTGTGACCAATATTGATACCAACATATACATGTTTTTTTTAAAAAAAATTACCTTTATTTATTTATTAGATAGAGACATCCAGAAATTGAGAGGGAAGGGGGAGAGGCAGAGAGACACCTGCAACACTGCTTCACCCACATCTCACATTCAGTTACTGAACCACTTGCCATCTTAGGCGGCCTTTTGCCTTTTGCATATGCTAGTCCTTTATGGGTCATACTTAATGGTCCAGTCTTGACCAAATTCCTTCCCCTAAGTTTTCCATTTGGTAAGAGTTTTGATATATTTGAGTTTCTGTTCAGATGTCTCTTTCCAAAAAAGAAAAAAGACATCCCCCCCCTTCTGCCATGTGCTTTCACCTTGTACGTGGAGAAAACAATTGTTCATTTATTTTTGTCCTTACTACAAGATAACCCATCTTGATGTTGTTAAGTTCTGTGGACAGTTGGTCTGTGAATTCCTCTGGGACCGTGCAGAATCTTAGTCGATGTATTTCTAGCACCCAACACTGTGCCAGATAAACTAGAAATGTGGATTCAGTTTACTTGTCCCCCCCCCCCCCTTTGCTTTTACACATGTGCTTTCTCATCATTCCTAGACTGTGTTTTCATTCACTTAGAAACACAAAAGAGGGAGAGACCCCACAGCACCAGAGTGTCTCTGTGAGCTCTTGCACTCCTGTGTGGTGCTGGGGCTTGATTCTGAGTTAAGTGAATGGCAAGACGCTCAGCCTGAGCAAGATACTTACCTACCTGGTGAGCTCTCTCTCTGGCCCTGCTTTCCTTGGCATTTACCTACAACACATTACCCGAAGTCAGATCTTTAAGGTGACCTGGACATGTCATTACTGCTACTTTTACTTTGTTTTTATTCTCATTCCTCTTTGACTTTCTACTTAAGTAACTGTTGGTTGTGCTTTTTGTATAGAGTGGGGTGTTTTGTTTGTTTTTGTTTTCTTTCGATGTCTTTTTATGCTTACAGTTTCAGTTTTTGAATTTTTTTCTAAATCATTTTGTGAGGAAAGTCATTGTGATTCTAGAACAGTTGTCACATGGATGTAGTTTCTAATCTTCCTGACAGATGTCTGCTCTTCTATAAATGCACTCTGTCTTTACAGAACCCTGTCAAGTAGATACAGCTGTTTCCCCTATTTTAGTATTTTCTTTAAAAAAAAATGCTATCATAGAAAAAGTATAGATTTTACTCCAGGTTTAAAAATTAATGTTTTTGCTTTTAAATGGAAAGCTAACAATAATTTGAACAAATTGATTTGTCTATGATCATTTGCACAAAATGACCACAGTTTTTTGTTTGTTTGTTTGTTTTCAACATCGTCTATTGGGTAATACATTTGAAAACTTTTATTATGCCAAATCTAGTTGCTAACATGCACTTTAAAATTCTTTGTAAGAGCATCTTATATCCTTCTTGAATTATTTTTATACATTTTGTTTCTAACTAGCATGCTTAGTTTGTATTGACATTGACTTTGTTCATGTGTTTTCCCTGAAAGCATTAGCATGCTAAATTATATTGTGAAGGAATTACCAAGTGGCTGCTTTTTTTTTCCCATATAGGAAATGATGAACAAGTTATTCTCCATGATGTGGAAAGGTAAGTAAATAGTTGGTATGTGAAGGAAACTATATTTCATGGGAAGAGAGGCAGAAGCAGATGTCTCTGTTTTTTTGCTACCACGGTTATCACTAGGGCTCTAGGCTTATATGATTCCACCAATCCTGGGAGACTTTTTTTTTTTTTTTTGGTAGATAGAGGATGAGGAATGAAGAGGGAACCAGGCAGAGAGCAGGAGAAACATCAAAGTACTCATGGTGGGGCAGAGGGAGGAAAAATTTGAGCATCATTCTGGCGCATGTGTTGTCATAGGTTGAAATCAGGACCTTGTGCTAAGGGTCCAGCCTTTTATTCACTGTGTCACCTCCTGAGCTGCCAAATATTTCTTTAGACCAAAACAGTTCATTGAAAGTTAACACCAGCTGCTTTTCTCTGACAAAGTTTCTTGTAATAGTTTTAAGATAAAATTTTGATTAAAAAAAAAAAGAAGAAGAAGAAAGAAAAAGGAAAAAATTTACAAAGTTGGTGGCAAGTTAGAGCTTTCAGATGAAGAAGAGTTTGGAAGGGGGCCAAGCAGCGGCTCACCTGGGTGAGCACACACATTACAGTGCACAAACACCCAGGCTCAAGCAGGGCTGCAGGCGTCTTTCTGTCTCTTTCCCTCTCTGTCTCCCATTCCTTTCTCAATCTCTCTCTCTCTCTATCCAATAGTAAATACATAACAAGATTGGGGACAAAAAGGCTTTAAAAAAGTTTGGAAGGAAATATAGTGAGTAACTTAATTTATTTAGTTTTTATAATGTGTCAGACATAGTTCTAAGTGGTTTTGTGTTAGGCCATTCAATTAATTCTGATCATTTTATGAGGAAAGAATATTGTGGTTTCAATGACAGAAAACTGAGCCATAGATTGTTAGGGTAACTTAAGGTCAATTGGTGCTTCAGAGCAATCCTTTTACTGTGCCAAGACTGCCGGGAGATGCCTCTTCTAACTGTCCCCATCAAACCTGGCTGCTTTAAAGCTTTGCCTTGCTTACTAGAAATCCAGAGACATTTCTAGGTTCAAACAGAAGCAGATGTGTTCTGCAGTAAATGAAAACATAAAACTCGTCTGTTGAGTTACTTTCATATCCCCTTATTTAGGCAAAAACTAGATGTATTGTGAAAACTTTTTGCTAGTATTTTCCTTTTTCTTTCTTGCCTTCTTTTTTTTTTTTTTTTAAGAATTTATTCATTCCTGAGAAGGATAAGAGAGAGAAAGGACCAGACATCACTCTGGTACATGTGCTGCCGGGGATTGAATCTGGGACCTCATGGTTGAGAATCCAGTGCTCTATCCACTGTGCCACCACCCGGACCACAGCTAGTATTTTCTTTTACCTGAAAGTTGAATGCTTCATTTTAAATTCCTATTTTGTTGTTGTCACTGGATCTCTTACCAAAATGAGCCAATGCTCTCCACCCTCCAGGTAGAAAGAGAGACCAAGAGAGAAAGATAAGCTTCCCCCAGTACATTGGGGCCCTAGGTCAGGCACATAGTGTACCACCAGCCTTCCTGAGTGAGCTCTTGTGTGAACATGTTATCTGTTTTATGAGAGAATGATACCAGAGCCACTTAGTTCCCTCATATGTGGTAGCCAGGGATCAAAACCTAGACTGCTGAGTGCCTACCTTTTTTTTTTCCTTTTTGTTAAAAGGATTATTAGCAGAACAGTGCATGAGAGTCAAGAGAGAAAGAAGAGAATAGGGGGAATAGGAAATATGCTCTACTCGGAGCATATTCTTTAGGAGGAAACTGCATGGATACCCTCTTTTAAATGCAGATAGTATCCTTTGGGGTTAGCTAGGTTAGCTTTCCTGTGGAAATGACAGGTCATTTCACCTTGGGGGCTGCGGGGCTGGGATTCTGCACCTGACTCCTATATATGTGTGCCTGTTCTGTCTTCCAGCAGTGAGACCTTGGATGTATTTGCTCATGAAGATGCAGTATATGGCTTGTCAGTGAGCCCAGTGAATGACAACATTTTTGCCAGCTCCTCAGACGATGGCCGAGTTCTCATCTGGGACATCCGGGAGTCTCCCCATGGAGGTAAGGGTTGCTACAAAAGGCTATTAAATTGCTTTGAAAAGTTGGGTGTCAGTTTCATTGCAGATTGAATTTATGATTTAAGGAATCTGGTTGGGAGTGATGTAAAAAAGAAAGACAATTTGGGAGTCGGGCGGTAGCGCAGAGGGTTAAGAGCACGTGGAGCAAAGCGCAAGGACCAGCGAAAGGATCCCGGTTTGAACCGGCTTGCCACCTGCAGGGGAGCAAGTGGTGAAGCAGGTCTGCAGGTGTCTATCTTTCTCTCCCTGCTCTTTGTCTTCCCCTCCTCTCTCCATTTCTCTGTCCTAACAACGATGGCATCAATAACAACAACAATAATAACTACAACAGCAATAAAAAACAAGGGCAACAAAAGGGAAAATAAATATAATAAAAAAGTAAAAAAAAAAAAAAGAAAAAAGAAAGAAAGAAAGACAATTCACATGTGAGCATGGTTATGTGTCTGTCTGTGGAGTTCCTGCTTTAGCCTAAGTAATCAGAAGTGAAGTGCCTATGCCATCCATACCCAGTCACTTGTGAATCTCTGTAAACCCCTGCATCTGTAGTAAATGCCACAGCATTTTGGTGTACAGTATTTGGTCCTAAGAAGCAGAAGATCTGGTGCCTTACTCTGAGGGAAGCCACCAAGGACTAGTTCTGAGAAGCTGACATGCACACATTTTTAGCTGTTTGTGGAGAATGGAGTGGCATACACTCTTTGCATTTCCTAGTTTCAGACTTGTACTTTGGCCAAAAGAACCACAGAAGCTCCCTTTATGCATTAGATTTAAAGTGATGACACATATTGTCTATTGAAGGGGGGCTGTCTGGTTGAGTTTCTCCTAATGTGCTTTTTTGAGTCTCTGAAGTATAAAATGAAGAACTTAGTACATTAAATTTCTCCGAGACTCTTCAGGAAATGCATGTTTCCTGCAGAATCATCTCTTACTCTGCATATCTTCGAAGGCTTTCTTACTGTCTTCAGTGCTACCCCCACCCACCCAAGGTACAGCTTTGTCACGATCATACCTGCATACATGGAGTTACTGTCCTGATTACATTGCTAAACAGGATCTGGAGCTTTTCATTCTGTATTCGGAGCATTTATCTTACTGGGCTGTGCTTATTATTCATCTTCACATTGTAAGAGAAACGAGTTCTTAGGGTTAAGTAGACAAGCTAGCAACAGCTATAATTGAGTTGCCCTGTGATTGGTCAGGGGAATTCTCCTTTGTTTGGGCGGCTTAATGGCTGAGAGAGCTCTTAACCAGAGGCCTGTGAAATACCACATATGGGGACATGGACAGGCTAGTGCTTTTTGTCTGTCTGCTTTGAATAAGACCCATAGGAATATGTCCTTCCAGATAGTACAGTGATCCCTTCTCCTGAAGCTGGGTGATAATGCAAAAAAGTCCTTGAGTTTTTTCTTTTCCCTTTTTTCTTTCTTTCTCTCTTTCTTTCTTTCTTTCTTTCTTTCTTTCTTTCTTTCTTTCTTTCTTTCTTTCTTTCTTATTTATGTATTTAGTTATTTTACTAGAGCACTGCTCAGCTCTGGTGGTGCAGGGGATTAAACCTGGGACTTTGGAGCCTCAGGCATGAGAGTCTGTTTGCATAACCATGATGCTATCTACCCCGCCCTCCTTTTCTTTTCTTTATGTTTTCTTCTTTTTTTTTAAATACGCTTTTAAATTTTATTTTCCCTTTTGTTGCCCTGTTATGTTTTCTTCTAAGAAGGGATATTTCTCCGTTTTTTGTTTTTTTTTTAACCAGAGCACTACTCAGCTCTAGTTTATGTCGGTGCAGGGGGGTTGAACCTGGGATTTGGGAGCCTCAGGCATGAGAGTCTCTTTGTCTCTTTGCATGATTATTATGCTATCTACCCTTGCCTCCCACTTTTTAAAAAGATTTTATTTATTCATGAAGATAGAAAGAGAGAGAGAGAGAACACCAGACATCACTCTGGTACATGTGCTGCCAGGGATTGAACTCTGGACCTCATGCAATTAAGTGCACAAGTTACAATGCACGAGGACCTGGGTTTGAGTCCCCAGTCTCTGCCTGAAGGGGAGAAGCTTTGGTAAAGCTCTTTGAGTCTCTGCAGATGTCTCTGTCTCTCTTCTTCTCTATCACCCCCTTCCCTCTTGATTTCTGACTGTCTCTAGCCAATAAATAAATAAAAATAATAATTAAAATAATAATAATAAAGAGAGGGACAGAGATACCTGCAGCACTGTTTCACCACTCATGAAGCTTTCCCTCTGTAGGTGGGGACCGGAGACTTGAACCCTGGTCCTTGCATATTGTAACATGTATGCTCAACTAGGTACACCACTACCCCGCCCTATGGGATTTCTAGGTAAAGTTGATTTGAGCTGACTGATGTAAGAAAAGTTCAAGTTTGGAGCCGGGTCGTGGCACACCTGGTTGAGTGCACATGTTACAATCTGAAGGACCCAGGTTCGAGATCCCAGTCCCCACCTGCAGGGGAAAGCTTCACAAATGGTGAAGCAGGGCTGCAGGTGTCTCTCTGTCTCTCTCCCTCTCCCTCTCTATCAACCCCTTCCCTCTCAATCTCTGGCTGTCACTATTCAATAAATAAATAAAGACAATTAAAAAATTTTTTAAAAGGGGGTCGGCCTGCATCCATGCTCCCAGAGGGATAGAGAATGGGAAAGCTATGGGGGGGGGGGGTTAGGATATGGAGATTGGGTGGTGAAAATTGTGTGGAGTTGTACCCCTCCTGCCCTATGGTTTTGTTAATTTATCCTTTCTTAAATAAAAAATAAATTTAAAAAAAGGGGGGGTTGGGCGGTGGCGCAGTGGGTTAAGCGCACGTGGCGCAAAGCGCAGGGACCGGTGTAAGGATCCTGGTTCAAGCCCCCTGCTCCCCACCTGCAGGGGAGTCACTTCACAGGCGGTGAAGCAGGTCTGCAGGTGTCTTTCTCTCCCCCTCTCTGTCTTCCCCTCTTCTCTCCATTTCTCTCTGTCCTGTCCAACAACGAATGACATCAACGGTGGTAATAATAATAACCACAACGAGGCTACAACAACAAGGGCAACAAAAGGGGAAAAAATGGCCTCCAGGAGCGGTGGATTCGTGGTGCAGGCACCGAGCCCAGCAATAACCATGGAGGGAAAAAAAAAAATTTTAAAAAAAGAAAGAAAAGTTCAAGTTCTAGATGCCCCTCCCTTTTTGTAATTTAATACTGAGTAAAACCATAAAGTTGTAAACAGACCATTTTCTTTTCAAATTAGGGAGTGAGCATTATGTTCAGCAGAAGACACTGCACTTTTTTTTAAAATTGATTTTATTATTTTTTTTTAATTATTGAGGAATTAATGTTTTACATTCAACAGTAAATACAATAGTTTGTACGTGCATAACATTCCCCAGTTTCCCATTTAACAATACAACCTCCACTATGTCATTTATCATCCTTCATGGACCTGTATTCTCCCCACCCACCCACCCCGAGTCTTTTACTTTGGTGCAATACGCCAATTCCATTTCAGGTTCTACTTGTGTTTTCTTTTCTGATCTTGTTTTTCAACTTCTGCCTGAGAGTGAGATCATCCCATATTCATCCTTCTGTTTCTGACTTATTTCACTCAACATGATTTTTTCAAGGTCCATCCATCCATCCAAGATTGTCTGAAAACGGTGAAGTCACCATTTTTTACAGCTGAGTAGTATTTTATTGTGTATATATACACCACAACTTGCTCAGCCACTCATCTGTTGTTGGACACCTGGGTTGCTTCCAGGTTTTGGCTATTACAAATTGTGCTGCCAAGAACATATGTGTACACAGATCTTTTTGGATGGGTGTTGGGTTCCTTAGGATATATCCCCAGGAGGGGAATTGCAGGGTCATAGGGTAGGTCCATTTCTAGCCTTCTGAGAGTTCTCCAGACTGTTCTCCACAGAGCTTGGACCAATTGACATTCCCACCAGCAGTGCAGGAGGGTTCCTTTGACCCCACACCCTCTCCAGCATTTGCTGCTGTTACCTTTTCTGATGTATGACATTCTCACAGAAGTGAAGTGATATCTCATTGTTGTCTTGATTTTCATTTCTCTGACAATCAGAGACTTGGAGCATTTTTTCATGTGTTTCTCAGCCTTTTGGATCTCTTCTGTGGTGAATATTCTGTCCAAGTCCACCCCCCCCATTTTTGGATGGGGTTATTTATTGTCTTGTTGTTGAGTCTGGCAAGCTCTTTATATATGTTGGTTATTAAACTCTTGTCTGATGCATGGCATGTAAAGATCTTCTCCCATTCTGTGAGGGGTCTCTTGGTTTGGGTAGTGGTTTCTTTTGCTGTGAAAAAGCTTTTTAATTTGATGTAGTCCCATAGGTTTATACTTGCCTTAGTCTTCTTTGTAACTGGATTCATTTCATTGAAGATGTCTTTAAAATTTATGCGGAAAAGAGTTCTGCCAATATTTTCCTCTAAGTATTTGATAGTTTGTGGTCTAACATCCAAGTCCTTGATCCACTTGGAATTTACTTTTGTATTTGGTGAAATACAGTGATTCAGTTTCATTCTTCTGCATATTTCAACCCATTGTTTCCAACACCATTTGTTGAAGAGACTCTGCTTTCCCCATGTAATAGTCTGGGCCCCTTTGTCAAAGATTAGATGTCCATAGGTGTGAACACTGCACTCTTGTTTTGCCTTGTCTTCCTTAAATCTGTGTAGTTTCAAAACTTAAAAAAAAAATTAAAGCTAATATTTTTAGTTTAAGATATAAAGCCCTCCCTGTAATTGGCACATTTCTTAACTCATGGAATTCCATTTTACTTATTATATAAATAGCTTACATTTATATTGACCATGTGTATTTTGTCACATGATCTGAATAGGTGCTATATAAATTTCTGAGTAGCACAACTTCAGTCAGGTTTACTTAAATGTGGTTATTGCTCTTTCAGGCTTTTCTCCTTCTCCTCCTTCTTAAAGAATTTATTTGGTCATGAGAGAGAAAGAACCAGACATCACTCTGGTGCATATGTTGCTGGGGATTGAACTTGGGGACTCATGATTGAGAGTCCAATGCTTTATCCACTGCTTCACCTCCTGGACCACTTTCAGGCTTTTCTTTATGAAGAAAGTGTATCCTAGGACTTGTGGGGCCCCGGAGGTAGGGTGATAACTAGGGTGGTGCACTGCGTTGAGGTTCTTGCCCACTGAGCATAGTCCTGCTTGTCTCCCTGTCCCAGATCCAAAGGGGCCAAAAATGAACTGATAGATAATTTCTTTCTTCACAGAACCCTTCTGCCTGGCAAACTACCCATCAGCCTTTCACAGTGTCATGTTTAACCCTGTGGAACCTCGGTTATTGGCTACAGCCAACTCAAAGGAAGGAGTGGGACTCTGGGATATTCGAAAGCCTCAGAGGTGAGTTTCCTTTATTCATAATGTGTTAAAATTGGCTGCAAAAAAAAAAAAAGAAGAAAAGAAAAGAAAATTGCAATCCTCATACTGTCATCAGTCGATAAAAGTTGTGAAAATCTACACATGGCAGTTAATATCAGTTGGATGTCTCCTAACATGTACATGTCTCTGAAGCTGGGGGGGAGGTGGTCCTTGTTCCAATTTGAGGGAAGTGTGAGAAATCCACACTCATTGTTGATGAGAAGTCAGTAATCTGGACTCTAGACAGTATCAGTTCTAGGCATTTATCTTTGTATGAAGAAGCACTGACAGGAGCCTCCTTTCAGTATTGCCTTCTGTCTTTAGGTGAATGTCAGACTCCTTATTGTTGAACCATTGTTTTTACTGCAATGCTAGTGAATGACTCATGGACAATAATGCAAAGTCACCTTCCCAGCTCAATGTTTATTCTTTTAAGAGTCGGGGGGAGAGACAGAAAGGAGAGACACTACTTTATTGATCCACCATCTCTGAGATTATCCTCCTCCATGCACTGTGATGCCCCCATGTGGACCAGGGCCCCCTGAGACTACATAATCCAACAGAGAATTCTCTTGCCCTCTCTTTTGCAATATACCTTGCTCTTGTTTTTCCATGCAGCTAAAAAATACATGTAGTGACTGGATCACTACTGTTCCTTTGTAGTGTATTTTTAAAATTTTTTTTATTTTTTTGCCTCCAGGGTTATCGCTGGGGTTCAGTACCTGCACTATGACTCCACTGCTCCTAGATGCCATGTTTTCCCATTTTGTTGCCCTTGTTATTATTGTTGCTATTGTTGTTGTTGGATAGGACAGAGAGAAACTGAGAGAGAAGAGGAAGACAAGAGGGGGCAGAAAAAGATAGACACCTGCAGACCTGCCTCACTGCTTCTGAAGCAACCTCCCACCCACCCACCCCGAGTCTCTTACTTTGGTGCAATACGCTAATTCCATTTCAGGTTCTACTTGTGTTTTCTTTTCTGATCTTGTTTTTCAACTTCTGCCTGAGAGTGAGATCATCCCATATTCATCCTTCTGTTTATGACTTATTTCACTCAACATGATTTTTTCAGGGTCCATCCATCCATCCAAGATTGTCTGAAAACGGTGAAGTCACCATTTTTTACAGCTGAGTAGTATTCTATTGTGTATATATACACCACAACTTGCTCAGCCACTCATCTGTTGTTGGACACCTGGGTTGCTTCCAGGTTTTGGCTATTACAAATTGTGCTGCCAGGAACATAGCCATACACAGATCTTTTTGGATGGGTGTTGGGTTCCTTAGGATATAGTCTCAGGAGAGGAATTCCAAGTCCTTGCTTTTCACGCCATGTGCACTTAAACCGCTGTGCTACCTCCCAGACCCCACATTTTATTCTTAAGCTTTTAAGGAAGCTTCTTCTCTGCCAGGAGGACTGTCTACTGTGTTCAGCTGTAATGTATGTCTTGGACTGTTTAGGAACAGCTGTTCTGCAATATCTTATTTACATAAGGCAGAATTTGAATGAACTATGCCAGCCTTCTCCCAACCTGCTGTATCCCATATTTATAATGGTAATGCATAGTTAGCAGCTGGAGCAGGGCCTGAGCTATTTGATCCTAGGGGAAACCTTGAATAGTTAGTTGGTGATGTCAGCATTGCTTGGGGGAGTTGGAGGGGGTTGTCAAACAGGGACTGAATGTTCTAGCTCTCATTTTCTCCACCAGTGCTCTGTTTTATGGATTCTCATTCTCTTTCCACTTGGGGCCTCATTAAACATGACTTTTCTTGTGTGCTTTCTCTCTCTCTCTCTCTCTGACTTTTGAAAAGTCCAAATGGGATTATTGTTTTATTTTTATGCTAGGATTTATTAGGTTTAGGTTTTATAGGCACACAAGTACAATGAAAAGTAAGAAAAAGTCCACCATTCTTGGTTATCTGTTACTTCTTTCTTTGTTTATTTATTTTCTCTTTTGTTGCCCTTGCTGTTTTTTATTGTTGTAGTTATTATTTTTTTTTTAAAGAATTTATTTCTTTATTCATGAGAAAGATAGGAGGAGAGAAAGAACCAGACATCACTCTGCTACATGTGCTCTCCCGCTCGAACTCAGGATCTCATGGTTGAGAATCCAACACTTAATCCACTGCGCTACTTCCAGACCACTGTTGTTGTAGTTATTGTTGTTATCGATGTCGTTATTGTTAGATAGGACAGAGAGAAATGGAGTTAGGAGGGGAAGACAGAGGGGGGAAAGAAAGATAGATACCTGCAGACCTGCTTCACTACTCCCCCGCAGGTGGGCTGCCGGGGCTCGTATCCTTGCGCAGGTCCTTTTGCTTCGTACCACGTGTGCTTAACCCAGTATGCTACCGCCGGACCCCCTTGTTTTGTTTTTTTAATGTTTGTATATCCACATAGTTATTTCCCTTCTTGATCTCTAGCTGTTCTTTCTAAAGGTGGATGACTTCATGGATCCTTTCAGAACATAATGTATATACCAGCATGTTTATGTATTCTTTAAAAATTTTACACTAGGGGGACTGGGTGGGTAATAGTGCAGCAGGTTAAGCGCACATGGCCCAAAGTACGAGGACCGGCGTAATTTTATTATTATTATTATTATTATTATTATTATTATTATTTCCTCCAGGGTTACTGCTGGGCTCGGTGCCTGCACCATGAATCCACTGCTCCTGGAGGCCATCTTTCCCCCTTTTTGTTGCCCTAGTTGTTGCAGCCTCGTTGCGGTCACTATTGCCATTGTTGACGTTGCTTTGTTGTTGGATAGGACAGAGAGAAATGGAGAGAGGAGGGGAAGACAGAGAGAGAGGGCTGCAGACCTGCTTCACCGCCCGTGACGCGACTCCCCTGCAGGTGGGGAGCCGGGGGCTCGAACCGGGATCCTTACACCGGTCCCTGCGCTTTGCGCCACGTGCGCTTAACCCACTGCGCCACCGCCCGACCCTCTATTTTATTATTTTTTAATGCTACCAGGGTTATTGCTAAGGCCTCGATGCTGGCACCACAAATCCATCACTCCCAGTGGCAATATTTTCCTTTGCCCTCCCTTTCTATTATACTTGATAGGACAAAGAAAAATTGAAAAGGGAGGGGAGATAAAAGAAGGAGAGAGAAAGATAAACACCTGCAGATCTGCTTCATTGCTTGTGAAGTGTACCCCTGTAGGTGAGGAGCGAGGCTGGAACCCAGGTTTTTGCAGTGGTATTAAGTGCACTTAACTGGGTGCGTCACCACCTGGACCTTTACTTTTTTTTTTGTCTCCAGGGTCATTGCTGGGGCTCTGTGCGAATCCACTGCTCCTGGAGGCTATTTTTTTCCCTTTTGTTGTCCTTATTGTTTATTATTGTTGTTGTTATTGATGTCATTGTTGGACAGAGAGAACTCGAAAGAGATGGGGAAGACAGAGGGGGAAAGAAAAGCAGACACCTGCAGACCTGCTTCACCACCTGTGAAGCAACACTCCTCCACCCCCCCACCCCCGCAGGGGAGGGGGGCGGCTCGCACCTGGGATCCTTAGACCAGTCCTTAGGCTTTGCGCCATGTGCACTTAACCCACTGACCACTGGCTCCCTAAAATATTTTTTAAATAAATAAAAATAAATCTTAAAAATTTTAAACTAAAGCAACAATGTAGTAATACCCACTATCTTGGAACATTTTTTATATAAACATCTATAGACCTAGCACTTTTTCTTTTAATAGCTATGTGATACTCTGTTTCTATAATGTATCCAACAACACAGAATTCTTATTTCCAGATTGGGCCATTATAAAGAAGGGTGCATTGAATCTGACTGTACATCTACTTTAGCTCACCTTTGCAAAAATATCTGTCAGGAATTTCTGTGTCTGTCTATCTGTTTTTACCAGAGCACTGCTCAGCTCTGGTTCATGGTGGTACAGTGGATTGAACCTGAGACCTAGGAGCCTCAGGCATGAGAATATGTCTGCATTAACCATTATGCTATCTTCCCTGCCAAAGAATGTGCACTTTATATATATTTTAAATATTTATTTGTTATTCCCTTTTGTTGTCCTTGTTGTTTTATTATTGTTGTTGTTATTGATGTCATTGGATAGAACAGAGAGAAATGGAGAGAGGAGGGGAAGACGGAGAGGGGGAGAGAAAGAGACACCTGCAGACCTGCTTCACCTCTTGTAAAGTGACACCCCTGCAGGTGGGGAGCTGTGGGCTTGAACCAGGATCCTTAAGCCGGTCCATGTGCTTTGCGCCACCTGCGCTTAACCCGGTGCTCTGCTGCTCGACTCCCGCATTTTATATTTTGATAAAGATTGTCAAATTATTCTGCCAACAATTTGCCTGTAACTTATAAATCTACTAGTTGTACATGAAACTACTTGTTTCTTCAGACTGTGGTCAACATTTCAACTATTTCTAAGCTTATGGAGGGGGATATCTGTTTTGAATAGTTCTTCAATTATGGTATTTTTGGTAACCTACAGTTTCAGAGCCCATATGGGAGAAACCTTGTCTAATAAGGATAATTGGCAAACTTGACTGGTTTGTTTTTTTCCTGGGAAAGGAGCCGCACAGTGCTGTGGGACTAGGGTGTTTTTTGCCTGTTCCAACTCTGTGGCCTTTATAAGCTTTTATAGGTGAAGCAGGAAAAGGGCTTGATACATCCTTCATATCCACTACTGCTTTGGTTCAGATTATTCTGTTTAAAGTTCTTCAGCACAGATTGGTACAGGGGAAAAGACAAAGCCTTTTTGTCTTTCTATGCAAGATTAATTATGCTGAGTTGTCTTCAGTCTATTCAATGAGGATGTCAGATCAGATGATAGCTGAAGTCCCTTCTAGAGCTGACATTTTATTCTACTAGTCAGCTCTCTCTAATCTGCTTATTTCAGGTCAACAATGGGATAAATGCGATACTTCTTCCAGCTAACAAGCTAAAGTAGAAAGAGAGATCTTAGGTTTGGGATAGGTCAAAGATGTCAGAGCTAGCTGAAATAATTGTCTATTGAACATGAGAAACACCTGAACACAGTGACATAGAAACTCCAGCTCAGATTGTGGGGGCAATTCTGAATCCTTTGGGAAGAAAAGTCTGGAATTGGATAGATCTGCTTCAGGAATATCTAGTCTAGGGAAAGATTTTAGGGAATTTATGAACCTCTTATACTTTCAGGTAAAACTGTATGTGCATATGTATCTGAGAGAGCACACCTGACATTTTTCCCTCTCCTTCCTTCCTTCCTTCCTTCCTCACTTTCTCTCTCTCTCTCTCTCTCTTTCTTTCTTTCCTCCTTTCTTTCTCTTTCCTAATTATACAGGGCAGAGGAAAATTGAGAGAAGTCAGGGAGATAGAGACAGTGAGAGAAAGACACCTGCAGATCTGTCTCACTGGGTGCGCCACCACCCAAGCCCCTTTTCTTTTCTTTCTTTCTTTCTTTTTTTTTTTTTTTCAAAGATTAATTAGGAGCGGTGGGGTGGTGATGCACCTAGTTGAGCCCACATTACAGTGTGCAAGGACCCACCCGGGTTCCACCTACAGGGAGAAAAGAAAGCTTCACAAGTGGTGAAGCAGAGCTGCAGGTGTCTGTCTCTCTCCCTATCACCCCCTTCCCTCTTAATTTCTGGCTGTCTATCCAAATAAATAAGTAAATAAATAAATAAAGATAATTTTAAAAAATTTAAAAAAAGATCAATTAGGCATTGGCACACCTAGTTGAGTACATACATTGGTGGCTGAAAAGGAGTTAAGCTATAAGGCAGAACAAATTGTTGACTAATGCATCTTGTGGTTTCTTACCAGACTTATAAATGACTTCCAGCTTGTAATAGCTTGGGCATGTGAATTCTAGGCCTACTCAGGAGGCCTGCTAGTCTCCTAGAAACAAATACAATCTCCCTGAAGCAATAGGGAGGCCTCACACTGAATAATGAGAAAGGAGGGGGGTGGAGAGTGAAAAGATTATGAACATTTATTCTCAAGACAGCAGTCAGTTAAAACTGAGTCATGAGTTCCTTTTCAGACCTATAGAATGTGTTAAGGGTTCTACCACTCCTTGTGTCTTAATCCTTGTGCTACTTCCTTTTATAGTGCTTGCCTGATTCTGTGGCCATTTGTTTGAAAGGTCTGTTTTAGGAGTTTTGTGTTAATGAGTGTGCTATGGCATGGAACTTGAGTTTAAAAGATTGGACAAGAGAGAGAATTGTCACATAAGGAAATATATGTTGTATCTTTGGACAGAGTTTCATTTAGATGGTTTCAGCTATTATTTTTTGCATGATCATACTCTTCTTTGTCACTCAGTCATGTCTTGCTTGGTCTGTTGTAATGGTCTCTGAACACTTTTCAGATTAGAGATCCTATAACATCTAAGGAGTTCAGGAAGAGTGAAGCTTCCCAACTCACTCTGCTGGTCTCACCCTTTTCATTGTCTATTTTAGCTGTCTGCTCTCTCAGTGCCTCTCTCCCTTCTTTTATTAGTTTCAATTAGGAACTGTTAGTTCTGTTGACGGGTAATGTCTTGCCTTAACAAGGGTAATAGAAAGAGTGCTTCTCCCCCCACCCTCCAAAAAAAAAAGAAAACACTCAGTAGTGAAACTAGGGCAAGTCAGGAGTTCCTGTAAAGATTTCTTTTTCTTTTCTTTTTTTAAAATATTTATTTTATTTATTTATTCCCTTTTGTTGCCCTTGTTGTTTTATTATTGTAGTTATTATTGTTTTCACTGTTGTTGGATAGGACAGAGAGAAATGGAGAGAGGAGGGGGAAGACAGAGGGGGAGAGAAAGATAGACACCTGCAGACCTGCTTCACCGCTTGTGAAGCGACTCCCCTGCAGGTGGGGAGCTGGGGCTTGAACCAGGATCCTTATGCTGGTCCTTGTGCTTTGTGCTACAGCCCGAATCCCTGTAAAGATTTCTTATGGTGCTTTTATGTGTTATGCAAGTGATGCATCTGAAAATGGGCAGTAATTTGAATTCCTACTATAAGAAATTATTCCGGGCCAGGCGGTGGTGCAACTAGTTAAGCACACATATTATAGTGCACAAGAATGCAGGTTCAAGACCCTGGTCCCCATCTGTAGGGAGAAAGCTTCATAAGTGGTGAAGCCGAGCTGCATGTATCTGTCTCCCTCTGTGTTTCCCCTTCCCCTCTTAATTTTTTTCTATATATATCCAGTAATGAATGGAAAAAAAAAAAGCTTTAAAAGAGACTTTCATGCCTGATGAAACCAAAGTCCCTGGTTCAATCTCGCACACCACTATAAACCAGAGCTGAGTATGAAGTCATCAGTATACATTCTTAATGGTTAAAGAGACTAGTAGTGCCAAGTGAAACTCAGTGTTAATTTAGGTGTAGCTGGTATAGCTTCTTGGGAAAAACTTTTTGCCAATATCTACTTGAGCTAATATCACTAAGAGAAATGAGCGTACATTTCCACCCAAGTAATGTCCAAGAATAGTCACAACTGCTTCACTTATTAATAGCCAAAAACAGGAAATAACTGTCTATCAAAAGAGAATGAATAAATAAATTGAGGAATGCTTATGACGCTCATACTTAGAATATTGAATGAAAGAAGCCAGACACAAAGGACCTTATACTACATGACTCCATTTGTATTACTGTTAAGAGTAGGCAGATTGTAGAAGTTAGATTAGTAGTTGCCTCAGGAAAGGAAGGCATGAAGGAAACATCTGGAATTCAGTGTCATTATGTAGGTGGTAATTTCATTGGTGTATACTTACGTAAAAGTGTTAAGATATATATATGTATATATATTTGATGATCTATTATATTTTGAAGAGAATTGAGAAATACAAAATCACTGTTATCTTCAAATGGCTATTTACCATCTTCTCTATAATTCTCATGGTTGTAGTAATATCACCTCTTTTTTTTAATTTTATTAATTTTCCCTTTTGTTGTCCTTGTTGTCTTTTGATTGTTGTTGTAGTTATTATTATTGTTGTGAATGTCATCGTTGTTGGATAGGACAGAGAGAAATGGAGAGAGGAGGGGAAGACAGAGAGGGGAAGAGAAAGATAGACACCTGCAGACCTGCTTCACGTCTGTGAAGTGACTCCCCTGCAGGTGGGGAGTCCGGGGCTCAAACCGGGATCGTTACGCTGGTCCTTGCGCTTTGCACCATGTGCGCTTAACCCACTGCGCTACCGCCCGACTCCCCACCTACTCTTTTTAAAAAATATTTATTTATTTTCCCTTTTGTTGCCCTTGTTGTTTTATTGTTGTAGTTATTGTTGTTATTGATGTCGTTGTAGTTGGATAGGACAGAGAGAAATGGAGAGAGGAGGGGAAGACAGAGAGGGGGAGAGACAGATAGACACCTGCAGACCTGCTTCACCCCCTGTGAAACAACTCCCCTGCAGGTGGGGAGCCGGGGGCTCGAAACAGGATCCTTATGCAGGATCCTTGCGTTTTTGCACCGTGTGCGCTTAGCCTGCTGTGCTACCGCCCGACTCTCAATATCACCTACTCTTTAGGGAGATGGCTTGAAAGGGGCAAAAAGGGAGAGGAGAGTCCCAGAGACACAGCAGTTTAGATGACAGTACAGAAAACTATACCAGAAAAGACAGAAATCCTAGGAATTTAGAGGTCACATGATTAGCTCTAATCAGACATGCCTTCTGGTTAGCCACTCCTTTTATCTTATTTTCTTCTCCTACTTAGCCACCTTTACTACATAGACATAGATAATACTTTGCCAGGTGTCCCACCCACTGAAACCTGTAGTAATCTTCTTTTCTCTCTGTAAATATATTCCTTTCTTAACTTTTGTTTGTTTTAATTGTCACCATCACTTTTATAACCATCCTGACTGAAATCCGAGTTCCATTTGGTCTCTGTCTCTTCATCCCTTTGCCATAACCAGCCTTTCTCTGTGTTAGTGCTAAAAATTGTTTCTATATTTGTCAGTATTTTAATTTCTTAAAACCTTTGTCCCATCTTCAACCTACTTAACTCCTTTTAGAAGGTACTGACTGCACTGACTCCTTATTCCCCTTCAAGGTATAGATCAAGTGGTAGGCCATCAGAGAAAATTTCTTTGCATGGTCTGAGAGATGGCACAGTCGATACAGCATTGGACTCTTAAGTAGGAGGTCCCAAGTTCAATCCCCAGCAGCACATGTGCCAGAGTGATGTCTTGTTCTTTCTGTCTTTCCTCCTATCTTTCTCATTAATAAATAAATAAGAGAGAGTGGAAAGACTACCGCCAAGCTATAGAAATAATAGGACCCTGCCCCTTGCTTTGTCTACAGTTCCTGTGTGGCCCTTACCTCCTCCAGGACCTGTAAGTAATAAATCTATTTCAATTTTGTTGTTGAAAAATAAACAAATAAAATCTTTAAAGAAAAGAAAGAAAAAGAAACCTTTGCTGAACCTCCCTGTAATATACTCTTAACCCTTCTTTTCCTCTCCTCACTCTGTCCCTGACCCATCATAGTTTTGACACAGACTTGTGTGGAGTGGATGACTTCTTTTATTTCTGGTGAAAGGGACCCCTTCATTCAGAGCCTTACTAAAGCACCTATATTCTGTGGTATTTGCCCTGCGCATCTCAGTTACTACTTTTGTCATTGTTTAAGATGTCTTTTTGTTGACATTATGTCTGATTTTTTTTTCTTTTTTTAAAAATAATTATTTATTTAGTCCCTTTTTTTGCCCTTGTTTTACTGTTGTAGTTATTGTTGTTATTGATGTCATTGTTGTTGGATAGGACAGAGAAATGGAGAGAGGAGGGGAAGACAGAGAGGGGGAGAGAAAGATAGACACCTGCAGACCTGCTTCACCGCTTGTGAAGCGACTCCCCTGCAGGTGGGGAGCCGGGGTCTAAAACTGGGATCCTTCCGCTGGGCCTTGCGCTTTGCACCGCGTGCACTTAACCCACTGCGCCACCGCTCGACTCCCCTTTTTCTTTTTTCACCAGAGCACTGCTCAGCTCTGGTTTATGGTGGTGCAGGGGACTGAACCTAGGACTTTGGAGCCTCAGGTATGAGAGTCTCTTTGCATAACCATTATGCTATCTACCCTCACCCCTTATGTCTGATTTCTTTTCCAATGTCCAGGAATTGCTTCTCAGAAAGGAGGCACTTGACCTAACGTGTACTATTATTGTTATTTTTTTCCTGTGGATTTTTCAGGACATTATCATGTCTTATTCAGTATCTTTAGTTTATAGTACCTATTACAGTGTTATGGGCCTTGAGTAAATGCCGACTATACTCACAATAGTATTACAATAGCCCACAATAACATACATTTCCTTTTATACGTCTTTCTTTCTCTTTCCCTCTCTTTCCTCTCCCTCTCATTCCCTCTCATCTTCCTCCCCTTTCCCTCCTCATCCTCTCCTCTCTTCCCCTTCTTTCCTTCCTTCCTTTCCTTCTTTCCTTCCCGGCTCTGTTTATGGTGGTGCTGGGGATCGAACCCGAGAGTTTTGGTTGTCTCAGGCATCAAAGTCTTTGCATAATCTTGATTCCTTCTCCCCAGCCTATATAATTTATATTTTTCAAAACTAGATTTCTATACTGTTCACTGCTTCTACTTATCCCCTGTGTGTTATGGCATGGGTCAGCTCTAAGCAATAGTCATTAGAGGAGGTTGTTAGGGATTATGCGAGGCTTAGAATTCCTGTCAAATAGAAATTCTAGCCAAGTTGTTTTTGACCTCTTGGGCCACAAGATGGAGCTCTAGAATCATCTTTATTCACTGGATGACATACGGGTTCTGTTACCTTAACCTAGGAGATACTCAAACTTTAGGTCTCATTATACTCACCTGAGGGATTGATAAAACGCTCCTACCTAGATTGAATTCTTCTTTTTAATATTTTACTTATTGAGTAGAAACAGGCAGAAATCAAGAGGGAAAGGGGAGCTTGAAAAGGAGAAAGAGAGACACCTGCAGCCTTGCTCCACCACTTGGGAAGCTTCCCCCTGCAGGTGAAAACCAGGGGCTTGAGCCTTGGTCCTTGCTCTTTGCAACATATGCGCTCAACCAGGTGCTCTCAACCCCTCCTAGAATGAATTCTTGATATGGGATGGGCCTTGTGGGCCGACCATTATAAAGCAAATAAGCTGGGTGGTTTAATAATTTCAGTTCTACTACAAGGTAGAAACTTGGATTATTCTGGGATCTTGTTGAATTTGCTGCTGTGTTCAGTTGGATCCAGGTCCATAGGCTTTAGACCAAGCTTCCCTGTATCTTTTTCCTTCTCACCAAGCACAAATGTGCCTTTTAAAACAAAAGACATAGATAGCTTCAGAGGAACACCTAGAGACTATCTGGTGAGTAGATTGGGATGTCTGAAAGCATATACTATGTTTGTTTATTTATTTATTTATTGGGGGGAATGATGCTTTACAGTTGACAGTAAATACAATAGTTTGTACATGCATAACATTTCCCAGTTTTCCACATAACAGTACAACTCCCCACTAGATCCTCTGCCATCCTGTTCGAGGACTTGAACCCTCCCCCCCACACACACACACACACCTACCCCCCAGAGTCTTTTACTTTGGTGCAATACTACTGTGTTCTATTTTATAGATGTACCGCTTTCTTGTTTATTCACTTGTTGATGCCCAGTTTGAGTTGTCTTCACCATTAGCTATTGTGAGTAGTGCTACTGTTATTTGAGTACCTATTATTTGAGTGTTAAGCATTCTGAGGAATTTCCAGTTACTTTTCATAGTTTTTTTTAGTTTTTAAAAAAATTTTATTTATTTTTCCTTTTGTTGCCCTTGTCTTTTTATTGTTGTTGTAGTTATTGTTGTTGTTATTGTCGTCGTCATTGTTGGATAGGACAGAGAGAAATGGAGAGAGGAGGGGAAGACAGAGAGGGGGAGAAAAAGAGTCACCTGCAGACCTGCTTCACTACCTGTGAAGGGACTCCTCTGCAGGTGTGGAGCCAGGGCCTTGAACAAGGATCCTTGTGCTTTGCACCACATGTACTTAACCCGCTGTGCTACCACCCGACTCCCGAAAAGATGCTTTTAGAGACATTTATTTTTAAGAATGGAAATTACTAATTTTTCCATTTTAGTAGTATTTGAGTTAAACAAAATACATTTTTTATAAACCAATTTAGCACGGGTCCAACAACAACAAAAAAGAGGATAAAGGGGGAAAAACACATATGAAGTAGAGGAGATAGTATAGTGACTATTCAAAAGACTTTCATGTCTGAGGCTCCTAAGTCTTAGGTTCAGTCTCCTGTGCCACCATAAGCCAGAAATGAGCAGTGCTGCGGGAGGGGGAAGGAAGGTGGAGGCAGGGAATAAGGACTGGCATCAGGGTTAAGACTATCCCCTTTTTGAAAGAAAGTAAGTGTTTGTTTGTTTTTTTTGTTTACATCTGCATGGTTTCTTTTTAAAATTAAAAAAAAAAATTTTAAATATATATTTTATTTATTCCCTTTTGTTGCCCTTGTTTTTTTATTGTTGTAGTATCTGCATGGTTTCTAAGCACTAGAGTTGATATGGACAGAGAAACCATTATTGAAATAGAATCATCTTTGTGTTTCTGCTCATGAACTACAGGTGTGTAGGGACCATTTGTACAAACTCAAGCATATTGGGAGAGAAGAGATATTTATATCAGTTTGAGAAATGGTTTGATTTGTTAGAGCATAGAACTTCCATGGCCTAGGCTTAATCTCTCTGTCTCCCCTAATCTTTTTTCTTGGCTTTTTAGCTTTTATTTTGTTTTATTTATTTATTTATTTAACCAGAGCGCTAATCAGCTCTGGCTTATAGCCATGTGGGGAATTGAACTATCTAACAACGACATCAACAACAACAACAACAACAATAATAACTACAACAACAATTAAAAACAAGGGCAACAAAAGGGAAAGTAAATTATTTTTTTTTTGAAAAGGAGTGTGTGGAAAAAGCACTTTAAAACATTTTTTAAATTGATAGGACAGAGAAATTAAAGAGGGAAGGGCAGCTAGACGCCTGCAGCACTGCTTCACTGCTTGTGAAACTTCCTCCTGCAGGTGAGAACCAGGGGTTTGAGCCTGGGTCCTTATGCATGGTAACATGTGCACTCAACTGGGTGCACCACCACCTGGTCCCTGGAAAAGCATTTTAAAATAACTTATTTTATTCTGATTAGAGGTGTTTGATCTTTATAGAAAAACTTGAAAAATAAATTAGCAAGTATAGAAAAAAATTCCCTAAATCGGTGTTCCAGTTAATATAGCAGTCTCAATATAGCATGTCACTGTTCAGTCACCATCCATCTACTTACTAGAGCTTTTTTGGTGTATGCCCTCACATATGTGCTATGCCACTCCTGGAGGCCAATTCCCCCCCCCCATTTTTATCATACATATCTCAAAAGAAATAAAAATGGATTATGGGGCTGGGGGAACACCATATACTACCATACATGAAGCTTTCCCAGCTGCTATGGAATATCCATGTAGTGCCATGGCTGCTTACACGGTAAGGTAGAGAAAGTATTAGGAAAAACAGTTAAGGAGCCAGTGGTGGTGCACCTGGTTGAGCGCACATGTTACAGTGCACAAGGAACAATGTTCAAGCCCCCGTCCCCACCTGCAGGGGGAAAGCTTTACCAGTGGTGAAGCAGTGCTGCAGGTGTCTCTCTGTCTCTCTCCCTCTCTATCGCCCCCTTCCCTCTGGATTTCTGGCTGTGTCTATTCTATAAATAAAGATAAAAATTAAAAATAGTGGGGGTAGATAGCATAAGGGTTATGCAAACAGACTCTCATGCCTGAGGCTCCGTCAAGTCTCAGGTTCAATCCCCCCGCACCACCACAAGCCAGAGCTGAGCAGTGCTCTACTTAAAAAATAATAATAAAAATAAAAAAATTAAAATTCTGTTAAAAGATGATTAAGAAATCACTGGAACCCTGAACACATTTCAGTGGGGTAGATATGGGTTGTGCCACACTTTTTACTTAATTCTAATGTCCCCTGTGATCTATCGCATCCTATTATAAGACATCCAAAATGGCCCGCGTTCTTGATAGACAGAAATCTAAAGGGAGAAATTTCCCTCCTCCTGTAAGACCCCACTTTTGCCCCAGCTGTGAGCTCTGTGAGTTGGAGTAGCAGTGCTTCACTCCCAAGTATTTCACAAGGGAACTTCCGCATAGAATCTATGAGGAAATCTGTGCCAGTGAATGTTGAAAAAAATCGTTCTGGCACTGTAAGATGAGTTACTTTATCATGGACTTATGGGAATCTAGGTTCATAGAGTTGTTAGGATTTTTATCAGTGTGCTGTTTTATATCCTGCTATACCCAGGAGAATTTCCTTGGAAATAGCTTTACCCTATTTTCCTTTTGTTCTAAAGCCTTAGCCTTTGCCAAGTAGGAAAAAAAAAATTTTTTTTTGGATGTTCTGTTTACCCTGTGAATGCAATAGGAAGTCCAGGTGCGTATGTTGGGTTCGGAGAACAACAAAACAAGTTAAAAAACTGGATGATTTCACAAGCAAGGATTATTTTCCTGACTGTTGACTTCTCTTGCTTTAAAAAAAATTTTTTTTTTACATTTATTTTCCCTTTTGTTGCCTTTTTTAAAATTGTTGTTGTAGTTATTATTGTTGTTACTGATGTCGTTGTTAGATAGGGAAGACAGAGGGGGAGAGAAAGACAGACACCTGCAGACCTGCTTCACCGCCTGTGAAGCAACCCCCCTACAGGTGGGGAGCCCGGGGCTCAAACGGGGATCCTTACGCTGGTCCTTGCGCCGGTCCTTGTGCTTTGCGCCATGTGTGCTTAACCCGCTGCACTGTCCAACTCCCGACTTCTCTTGCTTTTTTATATATATATTTATTTATTTATTTATTCCCTTTTGTTGCCCTTGTTGTTTTATTGTTCTATTGTTGTTGGATAGGACAGAGAGAAATGGAGAGAAGAGGGGAAGACAGGGAGGAGGAGAGAAAGGACAGACACCTGCAGACCTGCTTCACCACTTGTGAAGCGACTCCCCTGCAGGTGGGGAGCTGGGGGGTTAAACTGGGATCCTTACTCCGGGATCCTTTATGCCACCTGTGCTTAACCCGCTGTGTTACCGCCCGACTCCCTCCTAAGGATATTTTAAAATAAATTTTATATATTCCTTTCTTCTAGCAAGACCTTTCAAGATAATACTCATCTTACTTTAGTGTGGTAGCTATTTCTCTGGAGAAGTGGAGATAGTGACGTAACCTTTATCAGGTATAGAGCCTAGAAAAACAGTTAGGACTGAGGTATTTAAGGAAGCCTCAGTACTCCAAGAGGAAATGAAAAACTTCTGTTGGCAAGGTGTTGATGATAGGAAAAAAAAAAAAAGAAAAAGAAAAAGCATTTCAGATTATTGTTGGTAGAGTATAACTCTGACCTTAGAGCCGGGATGGAGTAGGGCAGGTGGTGGTTCACTGGTAGAGGGTGCACATGTTAAGATGCGCCATGACTTGGGTTCAAACCCCCAGTCCCCACCTGCTGGGGGAGGGTCGGGGGGAGCCTTCACAATCAATAGAGCAGTGCTACAGGTGTCTCTCTGTCTCCCCACCCCACTTTGCTTTTTCATCCTCTGTCAAAAATTAATTAATTAAAATAAGTGGAGTTCTTTTTGCAAATAGACACAAACCTTAAAGGTGCCATGTCGTATAGTTGACTATGTATTGAGCCTCTGATAATCTGCTTTCTTTCTGCCTTGTTTCCTTTATTCTCAATCACCCCTGTTCTTTCTTACCCCCAAATTCTAAAATGAAACAATGTTTTTCAAAGTGTGGTCTGAAAGTCACATGCATCAGAATTAACTGGGGTTGCTTGTAAAATTCGGGGTTCTAGGGCCATTCCCAAGGAGAAGTTGGAATATCTGGGGATGGATCCTGAGACTTTTTTTTTTGGCCAAAAGTATCAGATGATTCTCAAGCACACTGTGCTTGCAGCTGCAAACTGTGGGTCTCTGACATTATCTTTTCATCCTGACTATATGGACCAACTCTTCTAAACCTTTTCTTCCTGATGAGCTGAATCATTCTTATCAGGATTAGCTGTAGAGTTCCCGCTGAGAAGTTGTAGTTAGCATAACAAACTTCCTGGATGTCCAGCGTCATTCCTCCCTCTGGAAGGAATTGAATTTTACACAGTCACGAACTTATTTAGTTTTAGGAGCTGCTGCTCTTTAGAGAGCACCCCTAAAGATTCAAGGAATAAGAATCCATTTATTCTCTCTGTGTGTGAGTGATAGGAGTTCTCTGTCCTAAAAAGCACAGGAATAAACTTTTGGAGCCCATAAGTAGCTTCCCATAGAGTGGCCAGATTATAAACAGTCCATCAAGGAGTTGAGGTGAAGATGGGGTGGTCTGGATACTTGTCCTATCGGACTCCTACAGACAGACTCCTACAGACAGACAGGACTAGAATCTGCAGAGGAAGTTCCTGTTAGTAGAGGGGAGGGGCGTTCACCAGAGGCCCAGCTTTCCTGTCAGGGAAGCTTGAGCTGATGCAAACCCCTGCTGCTGTGGCTGGTGAGGTAGGCCAAATTTCTTTTTGCTGAGTCTTGTTTCCACCCCCAACTCCTCTTCAGTCCTACAGATGCTGGCTTATTCGCACACTCCATGCTGATCTTGAATTGAAAGCCTCTCGTTGTTTTTGAGCTCAGTGTTTAGATAACACCACATGCCTGTGGCAGCTAAGGGCACCCTGTAAAGGAAATGCCTGGCTTGTAACAGCCTGGTCATTCATCCTCTGTATGTGAGTGTTTAGGACCATTATAAGAACATTTCTCTGCGAGGATTATTACTCGCTCCATAAATGAATACCAGGCTTCTCCGTTGTGTCTGTAGTTCTAGGGACTGCTAATCTAAGTCTCTCCTCTTATTTCAATCTGAAAAGATTAAAGTTGGCTTTGCCCAAGCCTTGTCTCCACACATAGCTGGACTACCAAAGCATTATGCCCTCTAGAGAAGACTGCTTTGAGGAACGCTGGACTTAATGGTGGCTAGTGGTTGTGCAGACAGGGTGGTAGTTGCTTTTGCTTTCAGTTGCTGCTTTTCCCCATCATTCTTGTAATAAATACATATTTATTAGTTTATTTAAATTTTTTATTCAGTATTAAACCTCTTCTCAGAGATTTTCTTTTAAGTTTTCATTTGGTAAAATATTATTAAAACTTCTTCGAAGTGTTTAGTTTGTTTTTACCAAAGCACTGCTTAGCTCTGTCTTACATTGGTGCTGAGGATTGAACCTGGGAACTCTGATGTGTCAGGTGTAAGAGTCTATTGTGGTGGTCCAGGAGGTGGCGCAGTGGTAAAGCTTTGGGCTCTCAGCATGAGGTCCCGAGTTTGATCCCCAGCAGCACATGTGCCAGAGTGATGTCTGGTTCTCTCTCTCTCTCTCTCCCCCTTTCTCATAAATAAATAAAATCTTAAAAAAAAAAAAGAGTCTATTGGGGGCTGGGTGGTGGTGCAGTGGATTAAGTGCATGAAGCACACAGACCAACGTAAGGATCCTGGTTCGAGCCCCCGGCTCCCCACCTACAGGGGGGTTGCTTCACAAGCGATGAAGCAGGTCTGCAGGTGTCTATCTGTCTCTCACCCTCTCTGTCTTCCCTCCTCTCTTGATTTCTCTTTGTCCTATCCAACAATACAATAATAGCAATAAAAATGGGAAAAAATGGTTTCCAGGAACAGTTACAAATTCTCAGTGCAGGCACTGAGCCCCAGCAATAACCCTGGAGGCAGAAAAAGGAGTATTTTGTAAACTGCTGGCCCAATGTTAATTGTTGTTGTTGTTATTATTATTATTATTTTTTTTTTTTTTTTTTACCAGAGCACTACTCAGCTCTTGTTTATGGTGGTACAGAGGATTGAACCAGGGACTTTGGAGCCTCAGGCATGAGAGTCTCTTTGCATAACTATTATGCTATCTACCTCCACTTAATTAATATTTTAAATATTTATTCCTTTCTGTTGCCCTTGTTTTATTGTTGTAGTTATTATTGTTCTTGTTATTGATGTCGTTGTGTTGGATTGGAGAGAGGAGGGGAAGACAGGGGGAGAGAAAGATAGACACCTGCAGATCTGCTTCACCGCTTGTGAAGCAACTCCCCTGCAGATAGGGATCCGGGGGCTCGAACTGGTATCCTTACACCAGTCCTTGCCCTTGGTGCCACCTGCGCTTAACCTGCTGTGCTACCACCTGACTCCCTTATTATTATTTAATATTTATTTATTTCCTTTTTGTTTCCCTTGTTTTTTTTAATTGTAGTTGTAGTTATTATTATTGATGTCGTAGTTGTTGGATAGGACAGAGAGAAATAGAGAGAGGAGGGGAAGACAGAGAGGGGGAGAGAAAGACACCTGCAGACCTGCTTCACCACCTGTGAAGCAACTCCCCTGCAGGTGGGGAGCAGGGGCTTGAACCGGGATCGTACACCGGTCCTTGCGCTTTGCGCCACACGCGCTTAACCCGCTACGCTATCTCCTGACTCTCAATTATTATTTCTTAATATTCTATTTATTTCATGAAAGAGAGAGGGGCTAGAGTAACACTCCAGCATACGCAGTGCCAGGAATTAGATTCTGGGTCGCATGCTTCTAAGTTCAGAGCTTTACCACAGTGCCCCCTCTTGGGGCTCCTAAAATAACCCTGCTGAGCTCCAATTCATAAAATTTATAATTGGATATATCTGCTTTCGTTATCTTGAGTTCATTTTCTTTTTTTTTTTTTATATATATATATTTTTATTTTATTTTATTTTTTATTTTTTTTTTACATTTTTTTTTAAATTTAAGAAAGGATTAATTAACAAAACCATAGGGTAGGAGGGGTACAACTCCACACAATTCCCACCGCCCAATCTCCATATCCCACCCCCTCCCCCGATAGCTTTCCCATTCTCTATCCCTCTGGAAGCATGGACCCAGGGTCATTGAGGGTTGCAGAAGGTAGAAGGTCTGGCTTCTGTAATTGCTTCCTCGCTGAACATGGGCGTTGACTGGTCGGTCCATTGAGTTCATTTTCAAGTCTGTGATTTCCCTAGAATTTATAGACTCCCCACTCCCCCCAAAAAACTTGTAGGACCACTTTCCTTTCATGATAGCAGTGTCTGTGAGCAGATGAGTTAGTAGTTCTGATGTGCTATTCATTTCTGCAGTGTCCCTGGTGCATATACTTAACCCCCTTCCTACCAGCAATTTCATGCTATAAGAATTGAAAGAAGGGGCCAGGCGGTGACGCACCTGGTTAAGCGCACATACTCCAGTGTGCAAGGAACCAGGTTCAAGCCCCTGGTCCCCACTTGCAGAGGGAAAGCTTCATGAGTGGTGAAGCAGGGATGCAAGTGTCTCTCTGTCTCTCTCCATCTCTATCTCCCCTTCCCCTCAATTTCTCTCTGTTTCTATCTAATAAAAATAAAGTTTAAAAAAAAAGAATGGTAAGAAATCCAGGTAATCAACAATACTGACTCACAGAAAGATAAAGCACAGACAGACACACTCACACATCCTAGTTGAAAGTGTTTTCTTAGTCATCAAAAAGATATAGTTACTTATTAACGAGAAAGAAAAGGTGGTGGGGGCGAGTTGGTGGCATATCTGGTTAAGTGCATACATTTCATTGTATGTACCCCCACCTGCAGGGGTAAAAGCTTCACAAGTGTTAAAACAGTGCTGCAGGTGCATCTCTCTCTGTCCCCCAACCCTTTCAATTTATCTGTCTTTATCCAATAAAAAATGTGTCAATGCTAAGAAGAGAGAGAGGGAGAAATAGGTGAACCACAGCATGCAAACTCCTTAGTAAAAAACTAGATAAATAGGGAGTTGGGCAGTAGCGCAGCGGGATAAGTGCACATGGTGTGAAATGCACAGACCACCATAAGGATCCTGGTTCAAGCCCCTGTCTCCCCACCTGCAGGGGAGTTGCTTCACAGGCAGTGAAGCAGACCTGCAGGTATCTGTCTTTCTCTCCCCTTATGCCTTTCCCTCCTTTCTCCATCCTATCTAACAATGATATCCTCAATAACAACAATGATAATAACTACAACAATAATAAAAAAAAAACTGGGAGTCAGGCGGTAGCGCATCGGGTTAAGCACACATGGTGAGAAGGGCAAGGATCAGCATAAGGATGCCAGTTCGAGCCCCCAGCTCCCCACCTGCAGGAGAGTTGCTGCACAGGTGGTGAAGCAGGTCTGCAGGTATATCTATCTTTCTCTCCCCCTCTGTCTTTCCCTCCCCTCTCCATTCCTCTCTCTCCTATCTAACAATGATGACATAGACAATAACAGTAAAAAAAACAACAAGGGCAACAAAAGGAAAAAATAAATATAAAAAAATTAAAAATAATAAATAATAAAAAAAACAAGGGCAACAAAAGGGAAAATTAAAAAAACCTAGGTAAATAGAGTTGTATATATATCAACTAAAGCATATTCAAAGTCAAACAAACATTGGCGATTGTTTTGTTTTATTTTGTTGCTGTATTGGGGTCTCAGGATTCCACTCCCCCCTCCCCCCAGCGATTTCTTCCATTCTTTGTGTTTTATATGGAGTGGAGGAGGGAGAGACAGCACAGCAGGGCTTCGCCCTTTTTGAATCCCCCCCCCCCATGCTTTTGGTGCTCTCATTGAGTGTATCACCTTCAAGATATTTGTGTTGCTCTTTTCCTGTTCTGTTTCTGTTAATTCACCTCTTGGAGGTTGAACTGGAGAAATAATTTTCTCTAATGCAGTCAAGGGGCTATTCTGCCCTCATTGCCTTCTAGCGCACTGCATCCAAATACTCTCTGCGAAATTGAGCGCGCGTGTCTTACAGGATCTCCCGGGCACGTGTTGGGAAGAAATAGATATGGTGTGCTTTGCAGATTCTTGCCCAGCCTGCCTCATACTGATCCCTATGCTTGATGCCCTTCAGTTCTCTCCTGCGTTATGGTGGCAACCTATCCCTGCAAAGTGCCATGAGTGTGAGATTCAACAGCAACGGAACCCAGCTCCTGGCCCTGAGGCGTCGCCTGCCCCCTGTGCTCTATGATATCCACTCCCGCCTGCCTGTGTTCCAGTTTGACAATCAGGGTTACTTCAACTCTTGCACCATGAAAAGCTGCTGTTTTGCAGGAGATCGTGACCAGGTAAGTGCCCTCTGCCTCCTGCATCCCACAGTCCTGCTTTCTTCTGTATCCTACTTTCTGCTGGATAGTTCTTTCTGTCCAGGCCTTTGTTCCTCTTCAGCATCAGATCAGATAAAAACTATTCAGTGGGAGGTTGGGCGGTAGCGCAGAGGGTTAAGCGCACATGGGGCAAAGCACAAGGACCAGCACAAGGATCCTGGTTTGAGCAACTCCTCACCTGCAGGGGGTCACTTCACAGGCGGTGAAGCAGGTCTGCAGGTGTCTATCTTTCTCTCCCCTCTATCTTCCCCATCTCTCTCTGTTTTCTCTCTGTCCTATCCAACTACAGCAATAAAAATCATATAACAATAGTAATAACAACAACAATGATAAACAACAAGGGCAACAAAAGGGAAAAATAGCCTCCAGGAGCAGTGGCTTCATAGTGCCAGCGCAAACCTGGGAGGTGGTACAGAAGATAAGGAATCAGACTCTCAGGCATAGTGCCAGCGCCGAGCCCCAGCTATAACCCTGGAGGCAAAAAGAGAAAAAAAAAAAAAAAAACTTGAGTGGAAACAGTGGATGTTTAGGGATGGAGTGTGCTATGCAAGCACCCAGCTCTCTAGCTGTGGGGGAAAGAAAGCTTTATGAGTGGTGAAACAGTTGCTGTAGGTGCCTGTCTTTCTCTTTGACAATTTACCCTCCCACCACCACCACCAGAGACTGTTCAACTTCAGCTCTCACTAATGGTGGTGCCAGGGATTGAACCTGGAACTTCGGAGCCTCAGACATGAGAACTATTTTTTTTTTTATTTGAAGATTTTTTTTTTAATTTTTTTTATTTAAGAAAGGATTAATTAACAAAACCATAGGGTAGGAGGGGTACAACTCCACACAATTCCCACCGCCCAATCTCCATATCCCACCCCCTCCCCAGTAGCTTTCCCACTCTCTATCCCTCTGGGAGCATGGACCCAGGGTCATTGTGGGTTGCAGAAGGTAGAAGGTCTGGCTTCTGTAATTGCTTCCCCGCTGAACATGGGCGTTGACTGGTCGGTCCATACTCCCAGTCTGCCTCTCTCTTTCCCTAGTAGGGTGGGTCTCTGGGGAAGCTGAGCTCCAGGACACATTGGTGGGGTCTTCAATCCAGGGAAGTCTGGCCGGCATCCTGATGGCATCTGGAACCTGGTGACTGAAAAGAGAGTTAACTTACAAAGCCAAACAAATTGTTGAGCAATAGACATGAGAACTATTATGCTATCTCCCCACCCTCCTCTCTCCTCTTGACTTCTGTCTCTCTCTCTCTCTCTCTGTTTCTCTCTTCCCTTCCCTCCCCTCCCCTTCCCTCCACTCCCCTCCCCCCCCCCCTTTCTTCCTGCCGTCATTATTGCAGGGGCACGGTGCCTGCACTATGAATCTGCTACTCCTGGAGGCCATTTTCTCCATTTTGCTGCCCTATTATTATTGTTATTGTTGCCATTGCTATTGTTGTATAGGACAGAGAGAAATGGACACCAAAGTAAAAGACTCTAGGGGTTGAGGGGGGGGTACAGGTCCTGGAAAAAAGGATGACAGAGGTCCTATTTGTTATGTGGCAAACTGAGAAATGTTATGCATGTACAAACTATTGTATTCACTGTCAACTGTAAAACATTAACCCCTCCAATGAAGGAAAAAAGAGAGAGAGAAATGGAGAGAAGAGGAGAAGACAGAGTAGGAGAGAAAGATAAGACAGCTGCAGACCTGCTTCACCGCTTGTAAAGTGACCCCCTGTAGGTGGGCAGCCGGGGACTCGAACCGGGATCCTTATGCCGGTTTAAAAAAGGAAGGAGTCCATGGACAACTAGCCTGCCAGTAAGAGATGTTTTGGATAAGACAACAATGAATGAAACATTCTTAAGTACCATTCTGGAGACATGTATTCCCTTTGGGATGGCATCTTTTCTTGGATGAAATGGGCTTAGCAGCTTTGTTAGAGAGAAAACCAGATGCTGACTTTTTCTTTTTATTGCCATCATCACAGCTAGAAAGGAGAACCCAAACTGAGTTTGCTGCCTTTTCATAGTCTCACTGGGAATTGAGAAACTGATGTTGACTTAGAACTGGCAGTTTAAAAGCACACCTGGCATTTTTGCACCTGTCTTGATCCATTGCTCCTGGAGGCTTTTTTCCCCCTTTTGTTGCCCTTGTTTATCGTCGTTGTTGTTGTTGGATAGGACAGAGAGAAGTTGAGAAAGGAGGGGAAGACAGAGAGAAGGAGAGAAAGACACCTGCAGACCTCTTTAACTGCTTGTGAGGCAACCCCCCTTCAAGTGGGGAGCCGGGGCCTCGAACTAGGATCCTTATTTTGGTCCTTGTGCTTTGCACAATGTGCACTTAAACCCGCTGTGTTACTACCTTGACCCCGGTCATAGAAATTCTAAAGTGAGTGCCACTGAGGAGACCAGTTAAATTTATATTTGTCTTTGCAACTATAAAGATTGATTGGTCAAATACATAAATGATATTTCTTCTCAAATACACCTGTTATTGCTACTTCATGTCTAGATTATAATTTTTTCATCTATTCATTTTTATTACTATTTTATGTTGTTCTTTTAAAAATAATTAGTAATTTAATATTGATTTATGAAATTATAAGATAACAGGAATATAATTCCACGCCTTTTCCACCACCAGAGATAACTGTTTATATATTTGCCCATCATTTCTCTGGTCCTCTCTCCCTTGCTAAATCACCTACTACTTCTGAGTGTCCTCTCCCCCCTCCTTCCCCCCCACCCGTTCACCCACCCTTTTTTTTCCTCTCCAAGTCGTGATGGAATTAGAGTTCAGAGCCTTTGGAATGTGCATCAAAATTCTTTTTTTTTTCTTTTTCTTTTTTTTTTTGTCTCCATGGTTATTGCTGGGACTCATGCTTGTACTGCAAATCCACTGCTCCTGGAGGTTGTTTTTTTCCCTTTTGTTGCCCTTGTTTATCGTTGTTGTTATTGCTATCATTATTGTTGGGTAGGACAGAGAGAAATGGAGAGAGGAGGGGAAGACAAGAGAGGGAGAGAGAAAGATAGACACCTGCAGACCTACTTACTTCACTGCTTGTAAAACAACCTCCTTACCGGTGGGGAGCTGGGGCTCAAACCAGGATCCTTGAGTCAGTCCTTGCACTTTGCACCATGTGCACTTAACCCACTGTGCTACTGCCTGGCCACCTGGACCAAAAATTTTTTATGGGTTGCAGAAGGTGGAAGACCTGGCTTCTGTAATTGCGTCCCTACCGGACATGAGCATTGGAGGTTGACCCATATCCCCAGCCTGTGTCTATCTTTTCCTAGTCTATTTATTTATTTTTACCATGGCACTGCTCAGCATCAGCTTTTGATGATACTGGGGATTGAACCTGGAACCTCAGAGGCTCAGCATGAAAGTCATCTTGCATAATCATTATGCTCTCTCCCCACTTGATAAGTTCCCTTTAAATCTACCAACTATGTCAATTTTTAAAATATATATATTTCTTATTGGATAAAGATAGAAATTGAGAGGAGAGGGGGGAGGTCGAGAGAGTGAGAGACAGAGAGACACCTGCATCCCTGCTTCAGCACTTGTGAAGCTTTCCCCCTGCAGGTGGGAACCAGAGGTCTGAACCTGGGTCCTTGTGCACTGTAATGTGTTCGATTAACCAGGTGTGCCACAGCCTGGCCCCCTACTATGTCAATTTTTAACATCTAAATTCTCACATTCTGTTCCCTACCTTTTATTTGTGTGCATAGAACATCAAGAAACAACTCTTTGAGAGTCTGTGAAGCCTCTTCTTTATGAAGAGAGAAACTAGGATTTTTTTTCTCCCTAGGTTGGTTGCTAGAAAGTCCTCAATATCAGAGGCTTAAAGATTAGTGCATATGGTAGGGACACAATAAATGCTTACTGAACTGAACTCACTCAAATAAACTCAGAGAAAGCCTTGGCTTCCTGTTTTGTAAATAGAGGATATGCGTCAAAAGGTAGAATTCATATTCCAGTTGGAGGACTGGAGAGATAGCACAGTAGTATCACACAGGACTTGAATGCAAGGGGTCCTAGGTTTAATCTCCGGCACCACCAGTAGCAAGAACAGAATGGTGCTCTCATCAAAGTAAGTAAATAAATACAATAGATTCCAAGATTGGAGTCCTAGGGCCTAATACCTGCAATCCATACTGGAAACCACTAGATGGCCTCAGTTATATAATGATAGCTGGAACAACCACACTGCCTGAATGGCTGGTTGTTGTTGTTGTTTTAATATTTATTTATTCCCTTTTGTTGCCCTTGTTTTATTGTAGTTATTGTTGTTGTTGGCTAGGACAGAGAAATGGAGAGAGATGGGGAAGACAGAGGGGGAGAGGATAGACACCTGCAGACCTGCTTCACTGCTTGTGAAGCGACTCCCCTGCAGCTGGGGAGCCGGGGGTTCGAACCGGAATCCTTACACGGGTCCTTCTGTTTTTGCGCCACGTGCACGTAACCCGCTGCGCTACCTCCAGACTCCCCGAATGGCTGTTTTTTTTTTTTTTTTATGCAATTTGTTTTTTGGGTGGGAAGAAGCAAGTGTCATGGGATGATCAGCTTCACAACAGAAAAGATGAGTGGTTTATTATTTTTTTTTAAGTTTTATTTTTATGTATTTATTAATGGGAGGGGGTAGGGCGAGAGAGAAAAAAAACAGACCATCACTCTGGCACATGCCATCAAACAACCTCATGCTCTTGAGTTCAACATTATTCACTGCGTGCCACCTCCACCTCCTGATTTTGCTTTGTTTTGCCACAACACTGACAGGCTCTGGTTTGTGGTGATGCAGGGGATTGCACCTGGGGCCTCAGCGCCTTAGGCCTGAAAGTCTTTTTTGCATAATTGTCATTATGATATCTCCCCAGCTTGGTTGATTTACTTAGCTGTGGAAATGACAACCCATACCTTTTCCTTACTTTGTTGCTTTTGTTCATTTTCCATCTTTTTTTAAAAAAAATTTTATTCCCTTTTGTTACCCGTGTTATTTTGTTGTTGTAGTTATTATTGTTGTTGTTATTGATGTCGTTATTGTTGTATAGGATAGAGAGAAATGGAGAGAGAAGGGGAATACATGGGGGAGAGAAAGATAAACACTTGCAGACCTGCTTCACCACCTGTGAAGTGACTCCTCTGCAGGTGAGGAGCCGGGGGCTTGAACCGGGATTCTTATGCTTGCTGGTCCTTGCGCTTTGTGCCACCTGCGCTTAACCTGCTGCACTACTGCCAGACTCCCCATTTTGCATCTTCTATCACCCTCCTCTGCATGTGATTCCCATAATGTGCTAAAGAAAAGACACTAGTGGTTTATTAGACTTGATTGCCAGAAACACAGAGACTTAGGGAAAGGTGAAAGAGACAAAGAGACAAAGGAAAGTGGATGTCGTGTTTTCTTTTACGTCCTACATAGCAGCCAGACCTTGTGTCTTTAAAAGACCAAGAATTAAGCACTCTAGCCAATGTTTAGAGCATCTAGACCAGCATTTCTGTTTCTTTCTTTTTTTAAAAATTTTAAAAAATATTTATTTATTTTCCCTTTTGTTTCCCTTGTTGTTTTTTATTATTGTAGTTATAATTGTTGTTGTTATTGATGTCGTCATTGTTGGATAGGACAGAGAGAAATGGAGAGAGAAGGCAAAGACAGAGGGGGGAGAGAAAGATAGACACGTGCAGACCTGCTTCGCTGCTTGTGAAGCGACTCCCCTGCAGGTGGGGAGCCGGGGGCTCGAACTGGAATCCTTACATCGGTCCTTCCACTTCCACACCATGTGCGCTTAACCCACTGCACTACCACCCAACTCCCTCTTTCTTTTTATTATTTATGAATAGCAAGTCACTAGATTGTTTGATCACAGAGCCTCACACACACCACCAAGGTTTTGTTCCCATCCTTTCACCTCCCAAAGATAACAGATAACCACCGCACTTCTAACAAGGCCGTACAGTCTGCTTGCCTTTTTTTTTTCTTGCAAGTTCACTAGATATGAGTAAATCTATTGGTATTTTAGACTATGGTTTCTTTTTTTTTTTTTTTTTTTTTAAATTTTTTAAATATTTATTTTATTTATTTATTCCCTTTTGTTGCCTTTGTTGTTTTATTGTTGTAGTTATTATTGTTGTTGTCGTTGTTGGATAGGACAGAGAGAAATGGAGAGAGGAGTGGAAGACAGAGAAGAGGAGAGAAAGATAGACACCTGCAGACCTGCTTCACCGCCTGTGAAGCGACTCCCCTGCAGGTGGGGAGCCGGGGTTCGAACCGGGATCCTTATGCCGGTCCTTGTGCTTT
Organism: Erinaceus europaeus; assembly: GCF_950295315.1. Taxonomy (NCBI): domain Eukaryota; kingdom Metazoa; phylum Chordata; class Mammalia; order Eulipotyphla; family Erinaceidae; genus Erinaceus; species Erinaceus europaeus. The sequence goes on from NC_080177.1 coordinate 23,669,031, forward strand.
GCGCCACCTGCGCTTAACCCGCTGCGCTACCGCCCGACTCCCCAGACTATGGTTTCTTAACCTCAGCTCTCTTGACACTTTGGTCAGATTATTCTCTCTTCTTTGCTGGTGTATGAGATTGCTGTGTGCTCTGTATGATACTTAGCAGATCCCTGGTCACTCATGACAGTGATATCTCCCGCACTTGTTCTCCAGTCAACCAAAGCTGTCCCGTCATTGCTAGATGTCTCTTTAGGCGGACCTTTCCTCTAGATCACCTCTGCCTTAGATTATTACTACCCCTTTTGCCCAGTTACGTTGGGCAGAAATTGTCACAGCTAGAGACACATGAGGGATTCTGTGATGGTCCTAAGTATGTGCACTGACGAAATATACTTGCTTTTGTCTCTTGTATTAGGTATAGTGATAAAAACGTTGACTTTTGATTTTCCTCTGTCCAAATTTGACGATTTTTTGTAACTTATTTTTATGTATTATTATTTTTTTAAATTGTCTTTATTTATTGGATAGAAACAGCTAGAAATCGAAAGGTAAGGGAATGATAGGGAGGGGGAGAAGACACCCTGCTTCACCACTCGCAAAGCTTTCCCCCTGCAGCTGGGAACCTGAGTCCTTGTGCACTGTAATGTGAGCATTTCACCGGGTATGCCACCGCCTGGCCCCTATTTTTATGTTTTTATTTTTATTTTAGTGATTTAATGTTGACTTACAAAATTGTTAGCTAATAGGGGGTCCATAATTCCATTCAGTTCCCACTGCCAGAGTTTTGTGTCCCCATCCTTTCCATTGCAAACTGCAGTTTCCCCAGGTCGCCAATTTTGGCTGGTTCTATAACTGTCTATTTATATTTGTGTATGTATGTTTTCCCCCTATTTTTTCAACAGTTCTGCCTTTACTTCCTTTCTAAGTCAACCTTACAACTATTAGTACTTCTAGGTGTCTTTCCTTTTTTTCCTCTTCTCTCTCAGATAACAGAAACAGTGCCCTGGATTCCTCTGGTGTTTTCTAGATTCACTTCTCTTTCATTGATGGTGTAAAAACAAGATTCCTGGTGGCAGACACTTCAGGGCCTGGCGGAATGGGGGTACAGAGCCCTCTGATTTATTTCCTCTATCTCCCCCCCCTCCCCGGGAGTATGGACAGAATTCTTTATGAGGTGCAGAAGGTGGGAGTTCTGGCTCCTGTAATTGCGTCTCCTCTGGATATGGGCATTGGCAGGTCGATCTATACCTCCAGCCTGTTTCTAGTGGGGTGGGGTAGGGCTCTGGAGAGGTGAGGTTTGGGGAAGTTATGGTGTGATCATCTGACTTTTATTTTGAAAAGAGCTTATGGGTGCTGTATCTTTTCTGACAAACTAGACTACTTTTTAAAAAGTTGAGATGAGTGATTTTCCTTGAGAGAAGGAGAGTTTCATGTAATTGATTCTTACTTTGTCATCATTTCAGAACTCAGGCCCTTAAAATATATAACCTAGGGAGTAGGGAAGTACTGAGGTTAATGTTTAACAGTTTTGTTTACTTCTTGGGGACTAAGAAGTGTACAAACTCATTGGTATTTTCCACACAGTAAATCCTCTCTTCCTTCCTCCCTTCCTCCCTCCCTCCCTCCCTCCCTCCCTCCCTTCCTTCCTTCCTTCCTTCCTTCCTTCCTTCCTTCCTTCCTTCCTTCCTTCCTTCCCTGCCAGAGTACCACTCAGCTCTGGCATAATGTGGTATAAGGATAGAGGGGACCTAGGACTGAAATCCTCAGATATGAGAGCTTTTTGCATAACTACTGTGCTGTCTCCCCATCCTCATAGTGACTCTTGAGTACTTTGATAAGTTTTAGTTCTCCGGAGCTATATTTCCCTATTCAGTTGGTTTGTTTGTTTCCTTCCAGGGTTATCACTGGGGCTCAATGCCCTGTACTGCGAATCCAGTGCTCCTGGAGGCCATTTTTTTCCCTTTTGTTGCCCTGGTTGTTTATCGTTGTTGTTATTATTGCTGTCATTGTTGTTGGATAGGACAGAGAGAAATTGAGAGAGAGGGAGAGAGAAAGATAGACATCTGCAAACCTGTTTCACCACTTGTGAAGCGACTCCCCTGCAGGCGGGGAGCCGGGGGCTCGAACTGGGATCCTTACGCTGGTCCTTGTGTTGTGTGCCATGTGTGCTTAACCTGCTGCACTACTGCCCGACCCCCTCCCTATCAGTTTTTATGTTCAATTTCTGGGACTTGAGAAGGATGAAAGTACTTTACTGAATGTAAAACTTCTATGTGTTGCACAGGAAGTCAAATGTACTATATTCCTGGAACATCCCTCAAAGCTGACTGACAGACAGGCTCTGGCTTTCCCTTCTTGGAGTGAAAGCAGCAGCTGCCATGCTTGACAGTGTGGTCTACATAACTCTTTGACTAGGCCAGGCAGTTTTTTTTTTTTTGTTTTTTTTTTTTTGCCGTTTTCAAACTCTAAGGCCTACTCTTTCTGTATATTTGACTTTGTTCTTATGTGCTTTGAGCACGCCCACAGCCAGAGGCTATGTGCTCTGGAACTCTTCATTTAGTTATAGGCTGAGTAACCATCCTGGAGAGGAATCGGAGAATTTCCATAATAGGAATGAACATAGTCAAGAAAGGCAGTAAGTGACCTGTCTCAGGCAGCCTCCTGGCTCTCAATTGCAATGAGATCAGTCAGTCCACACAAATGAAACACATATTGTGCTAGGGAGACTGTACTTCTTTTTAGACTGTCCTAGGTTCAAGAACTGAAGCTTTCAAAGTTTATTGTATACAGACCCTCCCCCCTCTTTCATAGATTAGAAGACAGGGACTCAGGAAGGTTAAGCATGTAAGGCAACCTATACAAAGTGAACAAGTGAGCTAGGACCAGAACCTAGCTTGTCAAACTTTCAGTAGAGACCTTTTTTTTTTTTTTTTGCCTCCCGGGTTATTGCTGGGGCTCGGTGCCTGTACCACAAATTCACTGCTCCTGGAGGCCTTTTTTTTCCCCTTTTGTTATCCTGGTTGTTTTACCATTGTTGTGGTTATTATTATCGTTGTTATTGATGCATTGTTGTTGGATAAGACAGAGAAATAGAGGAGGGGGAGAGAAAGAGAGACATCTGCAGACCTGCTTCACCGCCTGTGAGGTGGGGAGCCGAGGGCTCAAACCTGGATCCTTCCTCTGATCCTTGCGCATTGCAGCATGTGCACTTAACCCACTACGCTACCACCTGACCCCCTAGAGACCTCTTTTCATACTGCAAATAGTCACAATGCTGGCCACAGAAGAAAAGTAAATAGCTAAAAAATAAAGGAGGGCAGGAGAGATGGCTTAATGGCTATGCAAAAAGACTCTTAATACCTGAGGCTCCAAAGTCCCAGGCTCAGTCTCACCACCAATCAAGCAAGAACTGACTCATGTTCTGGCAACAATAACAACAACAACAACAATGTATTAAAATTTAAATGAACAAGTTAAACTGTAAATAAATTGTGGAGATCATAGCTAGAGACCAATATACTATCTAAATATAAGTGAAACTTTGAACTTTGCCCTTTGTTGCCATGAGGGCCTGTGATATGTTTTTATCATGAGGATTCAAAACTAGAAATTATCTTTTAAAAAATTATTTCATGAGAGAGGGAGAGAGAGACTTGAGTACAGGTGGTGCCCATTAAATAACTAAGTAGCCTGAGGCATGCAAGTTCTATACTCTGCTCCTTTAGCTACCTCCCTTGAATGCCAGAAATGAAGATTTTATGTGAATTATTCTGGCTTCTATGTGTTGCTTTCAATTCATACTTTTTGTTAGAATAAAACAAATCTATCTCTGCACCATACCTATTCTTCAAAGCCACTAGTTGTTATTGATACTTTTTTTTTTTTTAAACGGGAACACTGCTCAGCTCTGTTTCATGGTGGTGTGGTGACTGGACCTGAGATTCTGGAGCCTCAGAGAGGAGAGTCACTTTGCATAACCATTATGCTATGTCCCCTGCCCTCTGAAGCCACCAGTTTGACAACTCTGTGCTTTAGCAGGTTGCTTGTTTGTTTGTTTATGAAAAAGATAAGAAGAGAGAGAGAAAGAACCAGACATCACTCTGGCACATGTGCTTCTGGGGATTGAACTCAGGATCTCAGGCTTAAGCGTCTAATGCTTTACCCACTGTGCCACCTCCCGGACCAGTAGAGACCAGTCTTTTTCCTTTTCCCAACTGAAACCTTCCTGTCCCATATTCCTTACTCCCTCCTTTTTAATATTTAATTAACTGTTTATTTTTTGCTTCCGGGGTTATTGCTGGGGGCTCGGTGCCAGCACTATAAATCTGCTGCTCATGGCGGTTATTTTTTCTTTCTCTCTTTTTTACTGGATAGAACAGAGAAATTGAGAGAGTTGAGGAGATAGAGAAAGATAGACACCTGCAGACTTACCTCACTACTTAATCTCAGCTGTAGGTGAGAAGTGAGGGGCTTGAACCCGGATCCTTGTACAGGTCCTTGTGCTTAGTGCTATGTGCGCTTAACCAGGTGTACCACTACCTCCCTTCTTTTTAATTTCAATTTTATTTTTGCCACTAGGGTTATTACTGGGGCTCAGTGCCTGCATAAATCTCGTTCTCTGTGACTGTGTTTTTCCTTTTAAACAGAGTGAGACCTAGAAAGTGAAAGAGAGAAAGTGCTTTACCACTTTTTTTTTAATATTTATTTTATTTATTTATTTATTCCCTTTTGTTGCCCTTGCTGTTTTATTGTTGTAGTTATTATTGCTATTGTTGTTGTTGGATAGGACAGAGAGAAATGGAGAAGCGGGGGAGAAAGATAGACACCAGCAGACCTGCTTCACCGATTGTGAAGCGACTCCCCTGCAGGGGCTCAAACCAGGATCCTTATGCAGGTCCTTGTGCTTTGCGCCACCTGCACTCCCAGCTTTATCACTTCTTAAGCTTCCCCTCTGTGGGTGCTCCCATGTGCTAGTTACGGAATTGAACCGAAACCTGGGTCCTTTTGCATAGTAATGTATATGTTCTTGTGGGTAGTGTGCCCCCTCCCCCACCTCCTGTCTTTTAAAACAAGAAAACAGATATTTACTGAGCATTTACTGGATGCCGGGTGCTAAGGTAGGTACATTCACTGACTTTCAGATGGTGCCCTCTTAGAGATTTTCATTCAAAGTTCTGCACATAAACTGCCTTCTCGATTTTTTTTTTTTTGGCTAAACAAACATAGTTGTTTTTTTTCTTCTTCTTCTTCTTTTCCAAGTGTAAACTTTTAATCATTTAAATTTAATCACTTTTGTCATCAGATAAGGTCACATAAGTGACATCAGGTTGGCTGGACACCAACAGAAACAAATAGCCTCAAATAAAGTCTTAAACATTTTGTTTTTGTCAGCTCGCCTTCTAGACTTGCAGCAGAGCGAGGAATCCTACAGCAAAGTAGCATTCCTTCCTCTGAAGCCTGCCTGAGCCCAAGTGCTCTTTATTCTTGCTTTCACACCATACTTATATTTCTTTTTCCTCCCCAAAGCTTGACTGGGTACATTCTGTCTTCACACTCCCCCCTGCATACTCAGTGAGCCAATCTCGTAACATAGTTAAATAAGAAGGCCAAGTTTCCACCTGCGAGCATTTCTGACATAGTACATGTAAGACGGCCCTTCGCTTTTGCTTCCTGTCTTTCACAATTACCTGAACGGCTCTTGTCCTTGATTGTGAGAGTGCAGCTGAGAGCTCAGGCTTCTGGGAAAAGTCTTTTAGACCATTAAGTATATGCGTCCTGGAAATGGGCAGTGTGGCACTTGTTAAGTTTTGTTTTGCCTTTCTTGTGGTACTAGGACTTCAGACTTTCGTGGTGTTGCTGCTCCTGAGCCAGTTTCTCAATTCTTTATTGCAGAGAGAGGGAGAGACACAGAGACTGAGACCACAGCACCGAAGCTCCCTCCACTGCTGTTAACACTCCCGTATGCTGCCGCTATTTAAGCCCAGGCTGTGTCTATATGACAAGGCATGTGACCTACCGGATGAGCTATCTTTCAGCCCTTGAATCTTGCTTTTATTCATATCTAATGGCTGGCCTACCTAATAGTCCCTGTATTTTGCTGAAAATGGCATAGGAAAGGACAGTGAAAGTATAATGAAGTTTTATTAAAAGGTCTGAGCTCTGGAATGTCTAAATATTGAGATTGCTTTTTTTAAAAAAAATTTAAACCCTTGAGGAGGGGATACCCAAGTACAAGTCTTTCTTTTGAACTGGGTTGATGGCAAAACTCCCCAAGCTATGATAATGAAATCACCCTCTTCCACACCCTGGGGAAAAGAGCTGATATGGACCCTGAGAATCCAACAAAATAGCTTTGAATGTATGACCTGCCCTCAGACATTATATCACCACATTTCTTTCTCTCTTTCTTCCTTTCTCTCTCTCTCTCTTTTTTTAATTTTTATTTATAAAAAGGAAACACTGACAAAACCATAGGATAAGAGGGGTACAACTCCACACAATTCCCACTACCAGAACTCCATTATCCCATCCCCTCCCCTGATAGCTTTCCTATTATTTAACCCTCTGGGAGTATGGACCCGGGGTCATTATGAGGTGTAGAAGGTGGAAGGTCTGGCTTCTGTAATTGTTTCCCCACTGAACATGGGTGCTGACAGGTCGATCCATACTCCCAGCCTGTCTCTCTCTTTCCCTAGTGGGGCAGGGTTCTGGGGAAGCAGGGCTCCAGGACACATTGGTGAAGTTGTCTGCCTAGGGAAGTCCAGTTGGCATCATGGTAGCATCTGGAACCTGGTGGCTGAAAAAAGAGTTAAACATAAAAAGCCAAACAAATTGTTGACTAATCATGAACTTAAAGGCTGGAATATTGCAGATGAAGATATGGGGTCTCTGTTTTGAGATAGCTAGTACATCACCACATTCCTGTGCTAATACTGTATTGGTATAAGCAGGTCAGTGAAGTGCTCTATAAAGTTACACCTTTGCTTTTGCTTTTTGTACAACTCTATGCAGCCCTGAGTAAGACCATTTGGGGAAAGAGCATAACATATGTTCTCCTTGATCTGACATAAGAGCATGCTTTTTTAAAAAATAATTTTTATTTATTTATTGTTGATAGAGACAGAGAAATGGAGAGGGGAGGGAGAGACAGTGAGAAAGAGAGACAACTGCAGCCCTGCTTCACCACTTGTGAAGCTTTCCCCCTGCAGGTGGGGACCAGGGGCTTGAACCTGGGTCCTTGTGCACTGTAATGTGTACACTTAACCAGGTGCACCACTGCCTGGCCTCAATGGCATGGTTCTAATAGGAAATTCGAGTGTTTGGTGACTTTGTGTCTTACGGCTTTCTTCTCCTGACCTTTCTCTTGTAAATATTTTTAGTTCTTTAACTTGTATAGAACTTTCATTTTATACTAAGCTCTCCTAGAAGCTGTAGTTGGACAGACTTCATCCCCATGTGAAACAAGGCTACAATAAATAGTTTGAACTAATAGACCTTGTGGGTAGCAACAACAAAACTAGCTCGGTCTCTTGGCTATGAGAGCTGTGCACTTCTGTCATAGTCATGCTGCTGCCTGTGTTAATGGAAATCACATGTTGATAGAGTCCCCCCCCTTAAGTTGATGAGGAAGAGCTAAAGACAGGCTGTTGTAGCAGGAATGCCTTGTGATATGTATTAGCTTGGTGAATATTTTAGGAAAATGTTAGAGAAGTAGTATAGAAATTTGTTCATTAAACCAGCCATTTATAACTTTTGAATCTTGAAACTTTTTAACGTCTATAAACTTACTTTAGAAAAACGTACAATTGGGGGCCCCTCAGTGGCACGCCTGGTTGAGCATACATGTTAACAAGGACACTGGCTCACAGCCCCCACCTGCAGGAAGGAAGCCTCATGAGCAATGAAGCTATGTTGCAGATCTCCCCACTCCCCCTCTCTCCCACCACCTTCCCTCTCAACTCATCTCTATTCAGTCAAATAAAAGAAAAGGAGGCAAGGGAAACGGCTGCTGGGAGCAGTGGATTTGCGGTGTAAGTCCTGAGCCCCAGCGATAACCCTGGTAGCAATTAAAAATTAGTACAAATGCACACAGTTTCGTGGGTGCGTGTGTTGAAACTAGGGTTTCATACACCCAAAGTAATTAATTCCATGTTAAGATTTTATCTATGGACGGGGCGGGGTGGTGGTTTAAAAAAAAAAAGATAATCTTTTAAAAAAATTATTATCTTTTAAAAAGATAATCTGTTGTACATTTTTAGAATTTAGAAGGCCTAAAAAGTTTGGGGATATATATATCTCCTAGGTTTATTACCGTCCAGTTAAAAAGGAACCGTAGATGACCCTGTTTATCCCTGGGGGTTAGTGGAATTGCTGTACTATGGTGGCTGAACTCATTCTTTAACATACAGTTCTAGCTGGAGTCTGAGCTACACTAGGAAGACCCTGGAAGGTGTTAATGAAGGGACTAATTAGTGCTCTACCACCTACCCAGTCTCCTTAGGGGGGAACAAATTGTAAAGTTCTATCTATTTATTTTATATGAGATAGAGAAGTATGTCACGTGATGGAGAGAAAACCTGGAGCACTGTGTCAGCACATGTAGCACAGTGATCAGACGGGGACATTCAGGCACACCAAGTTCTGTACTCTACCAGTCAGGCTATGTCCCTGACCACACCTCTTTAGAGAGTCTGCTTTCAGGAGCTTTGCCTCTTTTTGAGTGTCTTCAAGCTCTGATGAAAAAGAAAAGCATTGTTTCTTCTTCAACATGTTAGACATCTGAACAGTAGGAAACAGCCCCTCAGAGACAGACTGGAGTGAGTGATGGCATCTCAGACCCAGTTCTCAGTCCCTGTATACAAAAACCAAAGGAGAGGTTGATTACCGAAATGTCTTTGGCTGCTGGCTCCTGGTCTTGGACCTCAAATAGAAATCCATCTGTAATACAGTCTACTTTATTACAAACAGTCACTAGAAATTTAGAGCATTTTCAAATTTCTTTCCTACTGATTATTTGACTATTAATGGCTGTCTCTGTGGAACATTTATTAATAGAAATTTTCCTACTCAGAATCCATAAAGGTTAGTTATTTTAACAAACAAAAAATTCCAGGAACCTAATGGAACTGAAACAGCAAATGTTCCAAAGAAGTATGAATAGTTGGAGTCGGGCAGTAGCGCAGTGGGTTAAGCGCAGGTGTCGCAAAGCGCAAGGAACCCCGCTTCAAGCCCCTGGATCCCACCTGCAGGGGTGGTCACTTCACAGGTGGTGAAGCAGGTCTACAGGTGTCTATCTTTCTCTCCCCCTCTGTCTTCCCCTCCTCTCTCCATTTCTCTCTGTCCTATCCAACAACGATGACATCAATAACAACAACAATAATTACAATAAAACAACAAGGGCAACAAAAGGGAATAAATAAATAAAATATTTTTTAAAAAAAGAAGTATGAATAGTGCAGCTTCACATGCCAATAAATAAACAATAAGGCATTAATCTTATGGGCATGCATTCTTGTGTGCTTTTGTAGAGAGCCAGAGGGATTCTAATTCTTATACTACAAATAAAATTACTCTATACCTTTGACCATTTCCAAAGAAAAAAATTCCCTGATTACCTGGGATGGTATTTATGGCCAGCACTGGGTATAAGTGATATGAACAAAGACCTATTATATTATCAGTTGGCAAGCCTGTGTCTGGTAATGATAGTATTTCAGGGAGCACATCACAAAATTGTTCCATCACATTATTCCCCTTAGGACAATAGGTGAGGGGAAAGAAGAGCTATGTTTGATTTAAATGTTAAACAGTGTTCTCTCTGTTATTATTGACCCAGGCTAGAGAACCATCTGGTTTTTCTATTCTAGCCAATAAGTTAATTAGGCAGACATGCCCTTTACTGGAGAACAATTAATCAATTATTATGGAAGGAGCCTTGGAAAAAAGAGAGGACTGTGTAAGTTGATCAGTAAGTAGTAACTGATTGATGTTTCCATCAACAGGTATTAGGAAATAGCAAATACTGTGCAAACACACTTGCAGATGTTACACACATGTACATGTGTATGCATGCTTGCATGTGCACATGCTGAACACCCAACCCAGCCCCACACCAAAAAGAGGAAACAGCTCTGGAAAACAGGAGTGTCCCTCCAGTATATCAGGCAGTCCACCTGGTATACTCTAAAAATAGTAGAATATGCTTTGACTGGCCGTTTACTAATAGAATCTTTTTAGTGTGGGGTTGGGTTGGGTGGAGAGGAGTGTACTTTTGTTTGTTTGTATCTACATGTAGATTTAAAAAAAAATTTTGTTTTTTAATGAGAGATTGGTACAGAGGGGAGGAGCGGGGGAAGAGAGAAGAGCAGAGCACTGTTCAACTTTGGTTTATAATGGTGCTGGAGATTGAGCCTGGGGCCTCAGAACCTCAATCATTTGCTAATCATTGTGCTATCTCCCCAGCTGTTTATATCCAGTGAGGGCTTAGAATATAATTGTTAAGGGGGGTGCTATCTGTAGTCCAGCTTTGTTACTTATTGTTGTTGTTATGGTTGTTTGTTTAACCATTAAGGCATAAAGATATGTTAGGGAGAATAGTTGCTTTTTTTAACATGGCTAACGAATTTCAGGTTATTAATTTTTCTTGGACTTGGGTGGCCCATGAAGGTGATCTGTATATTTAGAGGTACAGGCTTCCCCAGGTATTCAGCTAGCAGAACACTTTTGCAAGTAGAAAAAAACCTTTCTTGAAAGCATGTTTAATTTGAGAATTAGTATTAGTATATAGAAGGGACAGGAATTCTTTGATGGGAAGCCAGACTTTAGAGCAGTCTACCAGGGAGCAGAAGTGTTGAGTGTTAAGTGAGACAGTCTTCTTTCTTCCTTTCCTTTCCCTAACTTACTCCTTCCCTCCCTCCCTTCCTCCTTCCCTTCTTCCCTTCTTTACTTCCTCCCTTATATCCATCCATCCATCCATCCATCCATCCATCCATCCATCCATCCCTGGTGCTTCACCACTCTGGATCGACTTTTTTCAGGTAGGAAAGAGACAAAGGGAAAGACACATTACCAAAGCTTCCCCCAGAGAAGTGGGGGCCAGGGGGGCCTGAGCTGTGCAAATGGCAAAGCAGGCAAACTTCCAGGTGAACTACCTCATTAGTCCAAGTAGCTACTTTTTTTATTATTATTTAAGAAAGGAGACATTAACAAAACCATAGAATAAGAGGGGTACAATTCTGCAAAATTCCCATAACCCGATCTCCACATCCCACCCCCTCCCCTGATAGCCTTCCCACTCTCTATCTCTCTGAGAGTATGAATCCAGGATCGTTGTGGGTTGCAGAGGGTGGAAGGTCTGGCTTCTGTAATTGCTTCCCTGCTGAACATGGGCGTTGACTGGTCGGTCCATACTCCCAGTCTGCCTCTCTCTTTCCCTAGTAGGGTGGGGCTATGGGGAAATGGAGCTCCAGTACACATTGATGGCGTCGTCTGTCCAGGGAAGTCTGGTCAGCATCTTGCTGGCATCCAGAACCTGGTGGCTGAAAAGAGAGTTAACACACAAAGCCAAACAAATTGTTGAACAAGATAGCTACTTTCTATAAAGGTTAATGACTGACTGAGGACTTTGCACAAATAAGATGGCAACATGGCACTAACTTACTTGTTCATCACTTTTTTTTAAATTTATTTCTTTATTGGGGAATTAATGTTTTACATTCAACAGTAAATACAATAGTTTGTACATGCATAACATTCCCCAGATTCCCATTTAACAATACAACCCCCACTATGTCATTTATCATCCTTCATGGACCTGTATTCTACCCACCCACCCACCCCAGAGTCTTTTACTTGGGTGCAATACACCAATTCCATTTCAGGTTCTACTTGTGTTTTCTTTTCTGATCTTGTTTTTCAACTTCTGCCTGAGAGTGAGATCACCCCATTGTTCATCACTTTTTAATGTAGTCAGTGGTGCTTGAAATATATTGAGCAATTGTTGCTCTGTGCTTATGCTTGAGTAAGTATATTTGAACTGATTGTTACAGAAAAGGATGAGATAAAATGCATCTACCCCAGGTTAACTTTAAAATGGCTGGATTGGGGCCAGGAGATAGCTCAGCTGGTAGGGCATTACTTTACCTTTTGAGCCCCCAAGACTGGTGACATGAGAGAGAGCACCAACTTTGCAAGAAGTAGTGGAGTCACACAGGTGTGCGGACCCAAGCAGCAGCAAAAAATGATAAAATGATAATAAATACATCAAATGACTCAAGGCTGTCTCAAAATCCATATACAAGCTGCCTGCTTGGGCTTCGGGATAAATGAACAGTGAAATAGGTCAGAATGTGGTCTAGTCTTTAACTTCTATGGCCTGTTAGGAGGAAGGATTGTGGATACTGTGAATCCACATAAGAACTAAGGTTCAGGGAGTCTGGCTGTAGCACAGTGGGTTAAGCGTAGGTGGCACAAAGCACAAGGACCAGCATAAGGATCCCGGTTCGAACCCCGGCTCCCCACCTGCAGGGGAGTTGCTTCACAGGCAGTGAAGCAGGTCTGCAGGTGTCTATCTTTCTCTCCTCCTCTCTGTCTTCCCCTCCTCTCTCCGTTTCTCTCTGTCCTATCCAACAATGACGACAACAACAATAATAACTACAACAATAAAACAACAAGGGCAACTAAAAGGAATAAATAAATATTAAAATAAATAAATAAAAAAGAAAAAAAAAAGAAAATGCCCACCAGATACAGTGAGATTCCAATAGGGACCGAAAAAACTTTAAAAAAAAAAAAAAAAAAGAACTAAGGTTCAGTTTTGCATTGGTACCACCCACCTTACCCACAAAACCAGGTTCTGATTATGCCTTCCTGCTCTGTTCTGAAGTGGACGTGGGTTTTCCACCTCCTCTCCAATCCAGATCATTTTGAGAAGTGGAGCTTTTGTGGCCTAGACAATGGATTTTCTAAAGCATTCTTTCTTCTCTGAAGCTTGAGGTTATGCCCCGTTCATTTCAATTAGGGTACAAGTGGATTTTTAATGTGTCAATTACTCCTCAATGTTTAGAATGAGGTCAGAGAGCAAGAAAAGGCATTGATTTCTTCATATTCTTATTACCCTTTGAGTACAAACTTAATGCCTTCTTACTTAATTTTTACTTTTCTAAAATTTTAATGATAAATTTTTAGGGCTTTTTATGATAGTCTTTAATATGAATGATAATTATGAAGTCCTACATAAAAGAAAAACCAATATAAATATTAGACAGAATTTTTTTTTTGGTAATTATTTCCTCTTAAATTTCTTTTTTTGGATAGAGACAGCCAGAAATCGAGAGGAAGAGAAACAGAGAGACACCTGCAGCACTGCTTCATCACTTGTGAAGCTTTCTCCCTTAGGTGGGGACTGGGGACGGGAACCTGGACCCTTGTGCATTGTAACGTGTGCTCAACCAGGTGCACCACCACCCGGCCCCTTAAAATTCTTTTTTTAATGTATATTTTTATTTGTTTTATTTTAATGAGTGATAGATACAGAAGGAAAGATACAGAGAGAGAGAGAGAGAGAGAGAGAGACCAGAGTACTGCTCAGCTCTGGCTCATGGTGCTGGTGCTGGTGGTGGTGGTGTGATCTTTGGAGCCTCAGATATAAATGAATATCTTTTTGAATAACTACTATGTTATCCCCTGCCCCCTATTATATATATATATTTTTTTTAACATTTTATTTATTAATGACAGGGATAAGAGGAGAGAGAAAGAAAGGAAGAAAGAAAGAAAGAAAGAAGGAAAGAAAGAAAGAACGAACCAGGCCTCACTCTGGTACATGTGCTGCCAGGGATTGAATTCGGGACCTCATGCTTGAGAGGCCAACACTTTATCCACTATGCCACCACTTCCAGACCACTTACATATATATTTTTTTTATTTCTTTATTGGGGAATTAATGTTTTACATTCAACAGTAAATACAATAGTTTGTACATGCATACTTACATATGTTTTTTTAAGATTTTAATTTATGAGAAAGACAGGTAGAGAGAGAACCAGAAATCACTCTGTTACCTGTGCTGCCAGGGATTGAACTGGGGACATTATGTTTGAGAGTCCAGTCTTATCCACTGTGCTGGGGATCAGGATCACCTGTTACATTTCTCTGACTTAGCTATTCATAATGATAACTGGTGCTGTATAAGTCAGAAGTCTTTCTGCTGTATAAGGTAGAGGCTCTTTAGATCAACACCAGTTTTCCTGGGTAAGAATAACTGGGAATATAGTAACTGGAGGGAATTAGTCTATAAATAGTCCAGCTTCCTTGTCCCCTGGGTCTGTTTTGTACCCTTTCCCTTCAGGATCAAACTCCAAGTGCCCTCAGTTATAGTTGGCTTCCTAAATTCCCCTCTTTTCTCACTCCTCCGCTCCTCTACTTTTTTTTTTTTTTTTTTTTTTTGCATCTCCAAATAAACCATGACACCAGAAAGTTGAGCCCAAATTAATGCATATGTATGGGCAGCATGCAAAATAATTGTCTACTAATTATTTGTGTATGTAAGTATTCATTACATATAACTGCATTTGTTGCCCATCCTTTCATACTGTATATTACCCATCATTTCATGCTCTATGTTCACTGTATATCATTCCTGGACCATATTCTCTCATTTCTTTCCCAAATTAGATATATAAATATTCAATGAAATGGCGCTTCAGTTAAAAAAAAATAGTAATAAATGTAAAATAACACTGTGCCAAAACTGGGCTTATCAGAAGTTTACTATTTCGTTGTGAAGGACCAGCACTAGTTCATGTGTCCAGCTACTCACCAGATAAAACCATGAAAATCTGAAGGGGGTAAATCACTATTAAATAACTAATAAAAAGCTCCTAGATTTCTCTTCTTCTTGGAACCACAAGGAAAGTTTGGGACGGATTCCCACGGAGGGGTCTTGACCCATTACCATCTAGCCAGCCTGTTGAAGTGTTACACACACACAGGAATCACAAAACTCCACTGAGGAATTCATTTATAGCGTTTCATGGTTGTCTCTTGGGTCCCTTCCAGCATTAAAAATTGGCTGCCTAGGATACTGCTGACTGTGGGAGACTGAAACAAAAATGAGTTCATGTCTTTATTCATTAAACAAATATTTATCAAATGTCTACTGTGTGTTAGAGGCACTGTTCCAGGGAAAGGAATGCCAAATTGATCCAAAAAAAGTCCCAGTCCTTGCCTTCATGAAGCTTACATCTTACTGGGTGGTGAGAAAGCGAAGGGAAGGGGAAAAAGTCATGCGCATATAATATGAGAGTGGGTAGGAAAAAAATTGAAAAGAGGATATAGCTATATAACGTGTTGGGTGGTGGGAAGTGTCGTAGAGAAAAACTACACAGCCGGTTTGAGTATATAGGGAGTGCTGGGTGGGCGTGGCTAGTTTCCATCTTTTATAGGATTGAGCACAGAAAACTTCTGATAAAATAGCGTTTAGAGCAACATGCTGAGAAGGTTGAGTAGTGAGGCTAGTTATGAATATCTGGGAAAAGTATTTCAGGCGAGAAAGCAGAGTCTTGGGTGCTTTAAAATATAAGGGAGCCAACAGCTTTTGTCTGTTTCCTTTTTTTTTTTTAAAGGTATGTAGAAATAAAGATTATTTACGTAGAGAGAGACATTTAACATCATCAGATCAGTCAGAAGGGCCCTCTCTCCTAACATTGTGTCAGAGAGGTTCATCCTCTCAGACTGGGGTGAAGCCTCCAACTGAAGCTTTACTAGTGGCCAGTGCATAAGGGGCCAAACAACACATTACAAGGCGTCATTGGCTGTCTCACAGGTATTTAAATATTTGCTGTGAGACGCACAGGAAAATGAGCAAGAAAATAAAGAGCAAATAGCACCAACACTCATCAAAGAGCACAGAGTTCAGAATTCTACAAAAACTTAAGAAATTACTTGAATTAATCAGAAAATTAAATTTTACCTCAAAGGGTGAAATAGACTTCTGCATTGCATGGTCATTGTATATCTGAATATATACACACATACATACATATATAAATATGACTGTCAGAAAAGTCATGGCATGCTTTTCTATGCAGAAATGCATCGTAACAGCCCAGTATTGTCTATTTGATGTAAACTCCCTGGGGACTTAAACATCTTGGAAAATGCAGAGTGCCTGGCACCTAAGTAAGTGCTCAGTTAAATCATAATGAATCTCTCTTTACCTCTAACTAGTAGGTGGGTTTGTCAAGTGGGCTATGAGAGACCCTCTCTTTCTTCTCCTCCTTCTTTTAAGCAAACCTATTAATTTTTTTTCTTCCCACCAGGGTTATCATTAAGGCTCGATGTCTACGCTGTGAAAATAAATTTACCTGGTGGCAAATTTATTCTTCCCCTCCCCTCCCCTCCCCTCCCCTCCCCTCCCCTCCCCTCCCCTCTCCTCTCCTCTCCTTTCCTTTCCTTTCCTTTTCCCTTTTCTTTCCTCCTCCTCCATTATAATAGAGATAGAAAGAAGTAGAGTGAGAAGGGAGGAGAGAGGGAGAAAGAGACCTGAAGCCTGCTCCAAGGGCTATAAGTAGGGTTTTTGTGCATTTTACTGGTTATATCACCTCCCATCCCACTTTGAATTCCAACTTCTAGCATCAAATAAAACAGTGTCAAGGGTCGAGGTGATGGCACACCTGGTGAATGTACACACTATAGTGCACAAGGACCGGGGTTCAAACTTCTGGTCCCCACCTGTAGGGGAAAAGCTTCACAAGTGGTAAAGCAGGGATGCAGTCTCTCTGTCTCTTTCTTCCCTCTCAGTTTCTCTCTGCCTCTATCCAGTTAAGACAGTGTCATAGTTGCAGGGAGATATTACATGCATACTAAAATTAGGATGGTGGAAATTCATCTCTTTAAAATATTTTATTTTATTTATTTTTTTAATTTTTTTTTCTCTTTTTTTTTTTTTTTTTTATTTAAGAAAGGATTAATTAACAAAACCATAGGGTAGGAGGGGTACAACTCCACACAATTCCCACCGCCCAATCTCCATATCCCAGCCCCTCCCTCGATAGCTTTCCCATTCTCTATCCCTCTGGGAGCATGGACCCAGGGTCATTGTGGGTTGCAGAAGGTAGAAGGTCTGGCTTCTGTAATTGCTTCCCCGCTGAACATGGGCGTTGACTGGTCGGTCCATACTCCCAGTCTGCCTCTCTCTTTCCCTAGTAGGGTGGGTCTCTGGGGAAGCTGAGCTCCAGGACATATTGGTGGTGTCTTCAATCCAGGGAAGTCTGGCCGGCATCCTGATGACACCTGGAACCTGGTGACTGAAAAGAGAGTTAACATACAAAGCCAAACAAATTGTTGAGCAATCATGGACCCAAAGCTTGGAAAAGTGGAGAGGAAGTGTTAGGGAGGTATTCACTGCAAACTCTAGTGTACTTCTGCTTTCTTACTTTGGTGCCATATTTTATTTTAATGAGAGAGATACAGAGAGAAAGACCAAAGTACTGCTCAGTTCTGTTTTATGGTGGTGCCGGGCATTGAACCTGGGGCCTTGGGGCCTTGGGAATGTTAATGTTTTGCTCTAACACATTGAGCTATTTCTGGGCACCGCCCTCCCAAGTTTAAGTTTTAAAAGAAGACTTGAAAATGGAGTGTTAAGGTAAATTTCATGGTGTTGAAGAGATTCACATTGTTCACTACCATCCCGCTCCAGAAGTTTTTTATCTTGCAAAACTAAGAGTCCATACCCATTAAACACTAACTTCCCACCCTCCCTACCCCCAGCCTTATGCCAACCACCATTCTACTTTCTGTCTCTGTGAGTCTTACTACTCTAAATGTATCTTAAGTGAAACCATACAGTATTATCTTTGTGGTTGTTTTATTTCACTTAGTGTAATATTCACTCTTACAGCATGTGTCAGAATTCCTTTCTTAATGGGGCTGGGTGGTGACGTACCTGATTGAGCACCTAAGCCCCCAGTCCGTGTCCCTATCCCCACCCCTCACCCCTACAGCATGGAGGCTTCACAAGCAATGAAGTAGTGCTGCAGGTGTCTCTATCTCCCCCTTCATTTCAGTTTCTCTCTGTCTCTGTCCAACAAATGGGGGAGGAAAAAAAAAAACACCAACAGATTGGCTATGGTATGACTTTGCTTAAGGTCAGTCATTCTTTATTTTTTTAAAAAGGAAAAAGAACTTTTTTTTAAAGATGAACTGCTACTCCTTTGTATGCATATGTACAGTCTGTTTATCTATTCGTCTGTTGGTGAATACTTGGTGCTGCTATGAAAATCAGTGACATGCTGCTACTTTCAGCTCTTTAGGAATAGTATTTTGGGGTCATATGATAACTTCACTTTTAAGTTTTTGAGGAACTGTTTTGTGTTGTTTTGATAGTCCCATCCTAATGAGTCCCACTTCACTGTGGGTTTGACATGCTTCCCCACCCCCAGCACTACTCAACTCTGCTTAATGGTGAGAGGTTGAATCTGGGAACTTGAAGCCTCAAACATGAAAGTCTTTTACATAAACACTATCCCCACCCTTTTATAATGCTTTCCTCTGATAATTAGTGACTGCTGAGCCCTTTTTCACTGCCTATGGGTCACTTGTGTCCAAACATCTCTCTTCTTTGGAGACATGTCTATTCAAGTCTCCTGTCTTTTTAATCCATTTTTTCCCTGTTTGTTTATTTTTAAAACTTAAATTGAAGTATAATGGGATTTGTCTTTTGAGTTCCTTTTTCTTGAGCATAGTTTTGTAGTGATGGTAAAGTAACCATGAACGGCATTTTAGGGACTTTTCAGCTCTGATGTGACTTCTGCAGTGTAATCATAGAATCTTAGACTTAAATGAGCCTCAGGTAGTGTCTTAGTCTTTTCTGCATGCTGTAGCAAAACACTATTAATAGTCATCTTTCACACAGTTCTAGAGGCTGGGCATCCAAGGTCAGTCTTCTCATTGTGGCCTCGAATGGTATAAGATGATATAAAGGCACCAGGGAGTGGCTGGTTCCCTCTCTCTATCTCTGTCTCTTAGGATAGAGGCAGAGAGAGAGAGAGAGGGAGAGGGACACTGACCCAGAGACCACAGCGTTGAATCTTCCTTCAATGCAGTGGGGGCCGGGCTCAAACCCGGGTCACATACATCCAAAGCAGCTCACTGTCCAGGTAAGCCACTTTGCCAGCCCTCTGTTGGGTCTCTTGTATAAGTTCCAACCTTATCTACCAAGGCTCCACCCTCTTGGCCTAACCACTTGCCCAGAGTGTCAGCTCTTGTGTCACAGAGTGTCACACTGGTTGATAGGATATTGACATGTGAACTGTTGAAGGGGGACACAGACATTCAGATTATTGCAGGGAACAACCAGATGAGAAGACTGAACCTATTTTAAACCCACTGCTCTTTCTACTGTACCCTGGGCCAAATCACCTACAGTCAGTAAAAGACATATTCTCTTCCTCTTTAAACATGCCTTTTTTTTTTTTTTTTAGAATTTATTTATTTATTTATGAGAAAGATAGGAGGAGAGAGAAAGAACCAGACATCACTCTGGCACATGTGCTGCCAGGGATTGAACTCAGGACCTCATGCTTGAGAGTCTGATGCTTAACCACTGCACCACCTCCAGGACCACAAACATGCCTTTCTTTACCCCCTTTCTCCTGTTCCTGCAAGTGTTCAGAACACAAGAAGATTGACTTTTTTTTAAAGATTCATTTATTCATGAGAGCCAGAGCATCAGTATGCCAATTCTGTTCCAGGGTTTGAACTCAGGACCTCATCATTACAACTCTTACTTAGACATTTTGGGATTATTCATAGTGTTGTAAGACTGCAAGAGTGTACTTCACACCACACCCACCACCAAAGTTTTGTGCTCTGCCATCACTGGTTTTCATTTCTCTAATCATTAGGGATGTTGAGCATCTCTTCGTGTATTTATTGGCCATTGTATGCTTTCTTTGGAGAAATGTCTGTTCAAGTCTTTTTTTTTTTAAACCACAGCACCACTCATCTCTGGTTTATAGCACTGTCAGGAATTAAACCTGGGACCTCAAGTCTGTTTCCTAAACCATTATGCTTTTTCCCTGTTACCTTTTGTTCTTTTTTTGCTTAGATTGTTTGCTGTACTGCTGAGTTTTAGCTGAAGGATTTTCCCTTCCTTCTTTCCTGCCCTCCCTCCCTCCTGCGCTCCCTCCCTCCCTTCCATCCCTCCTTTCCCTTCCTTCCTCCCTTCCTTCCTTCCTCCCTTCCTTCCTTCCTTCCTTCCTTCCTTCCTTCCTTCCTTCCTTCCTTCCTTCTCCAAGGTTACTGCTGGGGCTCAGTGCCTGCACTGTGAATCCACTGCTCCTAGAGGCCATGTTTCCATTTTTTATTGGATAGAACAGAGAGAAATTGAGAGGGGAGGGGAAGCTAAAGAGGGAGACAGATAGAAACACCTACAGACATGTTTCACCGCTTGTGAAGCCACCCTCCTGCAGGTGGGGAGCCAGGGGCTCAAACCAGGACCTTTGCTCTGGTCCTTGCACTTTGTACTATGTGCACTTAACCTGGTGTGCCACCGCCTGGCTCTGCCAAAGGGTCTTTTAATTTGCAAATACTTACCCCCCCACACACACACCTTTCTTTTAATTTGCTTGGACAGAGAGAAATTGGAAGGGAAGGGGGAAGGAGAGAGGGAAAGAGAAAAAGAACACCTGTAGACCTGATTTACTGATTGTGAAGCTTCCCTTCTATGGATGGGAACCTTGTAGGCTTGAACCCGGGCCCTTGAGCACAATAATGCATGCTCTCAAACAGATGCACCACCCAGCCCCTATTTTTGCAAGTACTTTTAAAAGGGGTTAAAGATTTTGCTCTATAAATATAGATAGATGTGATTACTAATCAGTATATTATAGTATGTAAATCATGAACCTATGTTTTTGTCCCAACAGTATATCCTTTCAGGCTCTGATGACTTCAACCTATACATGTGGAGAATTCCTGCAGATCCAGAAGCTGGTGAGTGTTTATATCCTTAGTGGAAGCTTGCTGCTTATGTTGAATCTGTTGGCTTTTGTCTTCTGGTATCCTGAAAAGAGAGATCTGTTGCAGTAGAGGAAAATATTTCTTATTTAAAACAACATGTTTATTACAAAAGCAACCAAAGATATTTTAAAAATAAACTTAAGCAATCAAGCTTCACATGTTACTTACGTAGTATTATGATTTTCAGATTTTTTCCACCGGGGTACTTCCCTTTAGATTTCATAGATCTCCTGGATGTCTCTTGGCCTCTTTCCTATGTCACACACAGTGTGTTTTATTTTGCTTTTGTTTTGTTATTCATCTCAGTATATCTGTCTGTTACACTGCAGCTGCTAGGGCCTCGTCACTAAAAGGGAAACTTCCTTAGATAGATAGGTGTGCTCCCAGTGGTTTGCCTCACTGCAGACATCAAAGAATTGGTAGTATTTTTGTATGTGTTCAACATGTATTTGCTTTGTGTATAGGGCCAAGGAGAGGGAGGCAACAGCTTTCCAGATATTTGGGTGCATGCCATTTGAGCTTTCAAACAACATGGATCATTTTCATGTTTGAGGGTAGCACATGAGGTCAACATGCTCATTGGTTGTTCCCTAAGACTTACTTATTTATTGCAACAGAGAGAACTTGAGAGGGAAGTGGGAAAGAGAGAGAGAGAACCAGAGGCTTGAACCCAGGTCCTTGTGCATGGTAATGTGTATACTCACCAGGTGTGCCACCACCCAGTCCCAAAAGACACTTGTTTTTATTCTCAGGATAACTTGAACTAGGCGTCTATTTTTTAATATTTTATATATATTTATTTATTTATTTCATTTTGTTGCCCTTGTTTTTTATTATTGTTGTTGTTATTGCTGTTGTCATTGTTAGATAGGACAGAGAGAAATGGAGAGAGGAGGGGAAGACAGAGAGGGGGAGAGCAAGATAGACACCTGCAGACCTGCTTCACCACCTGTGAAGCGCCCCGCCGCCGCCGTCCCCCCCCCCCCCCCCGCAGGTGGGGAGCCAGTGGCTCGAACTGGGATCCTGATGCTGTTCCTTGCACTTTGTGCCACCTGTGCTTAACCCGCTACACTCGACTCCCTAATATTTTCATTTATTTATTATTGGATAGAGACAGATAGAAATTGAGAGGAGTTGGGGGGGGGAAGAGGAAGACAGACACCTGCAGCCCTACTTCACCACTTGTGAGGTTTTCCCCTTACAGGCAGGGACCAGAGGCTTGAACCTGGGACCTTGTCCACTGTAATGTGTGTGCTTAACCAGGTGAACCACCACCGGTCCCCAACTAGGCATCTTCTTTGAGTGATATGTAGCATCAAACTGGAAAATAACTACTTAGATAGTAACAGGACTATGCCAAGTGTATCACACAGATGTATCAAGTACTCAGAGTTTAGGGAAGTTGCTGGTTTGCTTGTTGATGAGTGAACAATATCATTACGAAACATCTGCCTTTCAAAACTTGTCAAGGCCCACTTTTGGTGTAACTGTCCTATTGCTGCTCTCTGGTTACTAAACAAGTTGCAAAAGCCCCACCCCCGATTTGGAAACCTTGAGCAAAACACCTTTGAAGCATAACCAGAGGGGATAGCAGCATCCTGTCTGAACAAAGCATGATAGTCTAGCACTAGAGTAGTAAGTCTCTCATCCCCATAGGTCCTAGATTGAGTGACTGAGAATGGATCTTTTTTTTTTATTATTAAAGTTTTTTTATTATTTATTTATTCCCTTTTGTTGCCTTTGTTGTTTTATTGTTGTAGTTATTGTTGTTGGATAGGAGAGAGAAATGGAGAGAGATGGGGAAGACAGAGAAGGGGAGAGAAAGACAGACACCTACAGACCTGCTTCACCGCTTGTGAAGCGACTCCCCTGCAGGTGGGGAGCCGGGGGCTCGAACCGGGATCCTTCAGCCGGTCCTTGTGGTTTGAAATGATCTTTTTGTTTGTTTATTGCCACTAAAGTTATTGCTGGAGCTTAGTGCCAGCACAAATCCACCGCTCCTAGAAACTCCACTTGTCTGCTTACCCTTCACCACATGCCCATTGAGACCTTGCCACTTGGGTACCTGCTCCCTGGCCCTACCCACCTGCTCCCAACACCTGCCTTCTGCTCTGTGCAAAGCTTTGTCTCTTATCCCTCACCTTCCGTCCCCACTTAACATGCCACACCAGGCTCCCATGTGCCGCAGCTATTAGGCTCCGTTGCCTTCGTAGACTCCATGGCCCCAGCCATGGTCCAGGTGCTCTACCGTATCCCACCTGCTCACCACCACCTGTCCCACAGTTACCCCTTCATATTTCCCAGCTATCCACTTCATGTGCTCCAGGTAACCCCATGTGTCTGTGATGACTGTTCTATTTCCTTCATGCCCCATGCCTCTCCACCTGCTCCAGTCATGGTCCCGGAGTTCTCATCCTGTGCTCTATCATGCCCTACCTGGCCCATCATACACACGTAGTTATTTATTTATTTTTAATTTTTAAATATTTATTTATTTTCCCTTTTGTTACCCTTGTTGTTTTTTATTGTTGTAGTTATTATTGCTGCTGCTATTGTCTTCATTGTTGGATAGGACAGAGAGAAATGGAGAGAGGACAGGAAGACAGAGAAAGGGAGAGAAAGATAGACACCTGCAGACCTGCTTTACCGCTTGTGAAGCGACTCCCCTGCAAGTGGGGAGCCGGGGGCTCAAACCAGGATCCTCAGACCGGCCCTTGCGCTTCGCACCATGTGCACTTAACCCACTGCGCTACCGCCCGACTCCCTTATTTATTTATTTTACTAGAGTTCTGTTCAGCTCTGGCATAACAGTGGTGCCAGAGACTAAACCTAGAAGCTCAGAGAGCGTCCTTTAGTCTTAGGGCTAAAACCCAACCCCATCTGTCCTTCCCCCCACCGCAAGCCCCCCCCCCGCACCCCCCCCCCCCCGTTATTTATCTCTTAGGTGGTACTTAGGCTCAAACCTAGGCCTTGTGCATGGCAAGGCATGCACCCTACCCAGTGAGCTGCTTCTCTCTTCTGCCTTTTTAAATTTTTATTTATTTATTTGTAGGATAGAGACATTGAGAAATCTATAGAGGGAAGGGGTATAGAAAGGGAAAGAAAGAGAAGACACCTGTAGCACTGTATCATTGTTTGTTTGTTAAGCTTCTCCCATGAAGGTTGGGTCTGACTTAAACCCAGGTCCGTGTGCATGGAATTGTGTGTTCTCTCTCTCTCTTTTTTATTTTTATTTATTTATTCCCTTTTTGTTGCCCTTGTTTTATTGTTGTAGTTATTATTGTTGTCTGTCTTCGTTGTTGGATAAGACAGAGAGAAATGGAGGGGGAGGGGAAGACAGAGGGGGAGAGAAAGACAGACACCTGCAGACCTGCTTCACCACCTATGAAGTGACTCCTCTGCAGGTGGGGAGCCAGGGGCTGGAACCGGGGTCCTTACACTGGTCCTTATTAAATAAATAAATATAATAATAATAATTTTTTAAAAGAATGTAGCTGGGGGGTGGGGGGCAGGTTGTGGCACACCTGGTTAATTGCACACATCACAGTGCACATGGACCCGGGTTCAAGCCCCTGGTCCCCACCTGCAGGAGGAAAGCTTTACGAGTGGTGAAGCAGGGCTGCAGGTGTCTCTCTGTCTCTCTCCCTATCTCCCCCTCCTCTCAATTTATCTGTCTGTCTCTAATAATAAATAAAAAAAAATTTTTTTAAAAAAAGAATGTAGCTAGAACTGGCCTAGAAAGGCTGAGTGAACTATCCTGCAAACTCCTGATGCTTAAAGTCAGACTCCTAACAGAGGAAGAGACCTGCAACAAATACCTACTGGGTCTTCACTTTGAGATATTTGCAACAAGAAATAAACTTATTTTGACTAAAGAAGAACCCAGTCCCAGGGCTGGGCAGTGGTGCAGCCAATTGAGTGCACCTCTTACCATGCACCAGGACCCTGGGTTCAAGTCCCTAGTCCCCACCTACATAAGGGGGGAAGCTTTACAAGTGGTGAAGCAAGGCTCCAAGTGTCTGTCTATTTTTATTTATTTAATTTTAAAAAAAATTTTATTTGTAAAAAGGAAACACTGACAAAACCATAGGATAAGAGGGGTACAATTCCACACAATTTCCACCATCAGAACTCTGTATCCCATCCCCTCCTCTGATAGTTTTCCTATTTTTTATCCCTCTGGGAGTATGGACCCAGGGTCATTATGGAGTGTAGAAGGTTGAAGGTCTGCCTTCTGTAATTGCTTCCCCACTGAACATGGGTGTTGACAGGTCGATCCATACTCCCAGCCTGTCTCTCTTTTCCTAGTGGGGTGGGGTTCTGGGGAATCGGAGATTCAGGACACATTGGTGGAGTCATCTGCCCAGGGAAGTCCAGTTGACATCATGGTAGCATCTGGAACCTGGTGGCTTAACATACAAAGCCAAACAAATTGTTGACTAATCATGAACCTAAAGGCTAGAATAGTGCAGATGAAGAGTTGGGGGCAGGGGTCTCTGTTTTTTCTTAAATAGCTAGTAGGCATATTTTAGTTATATTCCAAAGGGCCTGTGCCTATACTAGTTTTTTTGTTGTTTTCCTGAGCCTGACATCTGATATGCAGGTGGATCCTAATTATGGGGAGATGGTGTCATGGCTGGAAAAAGGACCAGAAAGCTGTATGTATTAGGGAAGAGAGTAGCTTCCAAATACAGGAAAGGTGTATAAATATTATTGACTGTAAAACCCATCGATTTGATCTGACCTGGGTCCCATATTCAGCTTAGGACCCTATGTGACCTCTGCATCCCTGTAGATCTGAGTTCACATTCTGTGGTCATTTGTAGGAACGTTCCAAGCTGCCCCAATTTCAGGACCCATCTTTCTCAGGTTGAACATAGAGTATGTCCAGCCTCCCTTCAGAGGATGGAACATTCTCTACCATTGTTGATCCAAGTTGAGGGCAAGGTCCTATGGGGGCCCACAAAGGGGTCTATTGTGTTGTTCCTGATATAGATGATTGGTAACAATTGAGAGAGGGATCTATCTGTTCAAGGTCTAGGCCTGTCATGTCTGTTTGGGAATCTCAGGACTCCCTGACCAGGGCCTCAGCTGGTGGGGTGGCCTGATAGTGACTAAAGAGTCATCGTCAAAGTATGCCAGTCTCTTGCCCTTATTTAGCTTTTGCAGTCCTTGCTTTGATACGGTTAGCTTTGGAGTGAGTGAGGGAAGTATAATAGGAAGTAGGTGAGAAGGGTATCTAAGTCTTTTTTTTTTTTGTATAAGTGATTTACTAGTGCTTGACAAGGTTGTGGGATAAGAGGGGTACAATTCCATGCAATTCCCACCACTAGAGTTCCACATCCCATTCCTTCCATTGGAAAGTTCCATGCTCTTTATCCCTCTAGTAGTATGAACTAAAGATCTTTATGGGGTGTGGGAGGTGGGAGGTCTGCCTTCTGGTTTCTGTAATTGCTTTGCTGCTGGACATGGGCATTGACAGGTCCCAGCCTGTTTCTGTCTTTCCCTAGGGGGATAGGGCTCTGGGGAGGTGGGATTCTGGCACTCATTGGTGAGGTCATCTGCTCTGGTAAGTCAGGTTGGTGTCATGGTAGCTTTTGCAGCTTAGTTTATGGTGATGAGTTGGATTGAACCTGGGACTTTAGAGCCTCTAGCATGAGAGTCTCTTTGCATAACCATTATACTATCCTTAATTTCTCTCTGTCCTATCAAATAAATAATCAAAGAAAAACATATATATATCTGAAAAGTCATCATGGGGTGGTGAAATCTCATGAAGCCTCAGTTCCACAAAAATAAAACAAACAAGGAATCATGAAATTTTAATAGTATAAACACTTAGCAACAGATGAATCAATGCATTCATACTGGGAGGTAACTCACTGGGTAGAAGTATTACCTAAACATGCCTTAGTGTCTAAGTTCAGTCCTTGCCACCTTATAGGGGAACCAAGGACCACCAGGGGAGCTCCATGAATGGGAAACAGTGTTGATGTCTCTCCACCCCCTCTTTTTTATTAATATTTATTTATGAGAAGATAGGAGGAGAGAGTGAAAGAACCCGGACATCACTCTGGTACATGTGCTGCCAGGGATGAACCCAGGACCTCATGCTTGAGAGTCCAGTGCTTTATGTATTGCACCATCTCCTGGACCACTCTCCACTCCCTCATTGTCTTTCAATAAAGAATAAACATTTGACTGGGAGACAGCTAGGTGATATTTCTTACGTGCATGGCCCTGGGTTCATTCCCCAGCAACACACTGAAAAGTAAATAAATACTAAGTGTTGACAGCTGCTATTATCCCATAAAGACTATTAGATGTTATGTACGTCCTGATGAAAGAACACAATACTACCTATGTCCTTGCAAAATAAAACAACTCTGAACCTGATCAGACCTGGGGATCCAGCTTTTGGTTTGCAGTAAATACACAAGAGTGTGCTATGTGTACTGACTGCACTGTGAGGACACAGTCCACAAAATGCAGACTGTCAGAATCTACAGAACAAATTACCTTTGTTCTCCAACAAGGCTGTCTAATGAAAAATAAGAAAGAAGGGCTGGGTGGTGGCACACCTGGTTGAGTGCACCTGTTACAATGTGCAAGGACTCAGGTTCGAGTCCCTGGTCCCCACCTGCAGAGAGAAAACTTTGTGAGTGGTGAAGCAGTGTTGCAGATGTCTTTCTGTTTCTCTCCCTGTCACCCTCTTCCCACTTGATTTCTGGCTTTCTCTATCCAATAAAATAAAGATAATTAAAAACAACAACAAAAAAGAAAGTCTTTAAAAAATAAGATAGGTAAGAGTAAACCTTTTGTTTAAGAAACTTAAAAGACGTTGAATAATTCATGACAAAAATTGGCAAAACTAAAGTTTTTAGGAAGATGCATTGGATAAGGATGATTATCTTTGAATGAAGTGAGGGTAATAAATAGCTACTTTGACAAGGTTGTAATTGGGGTAAGATACATCAAGATCTCAGGATGACCAGGAAAAGTCCATTTCTACACATGGCTGTTGATCATAAGGGTGTCCACCTTGTTTGCACTCACCGGTGACTCGGTGGGTTCCTGAAGTCATTCTAGTCCTGTCTTGTTGGGGTCCCAGGTCCTTTGGTATTCCTAGTTGACCTGGGAGAGGAGAGGAGAGAAGCACAGCTGCTGCTGCTCTGTAGCCCCGCCTCCGGAAGTCCCCAGGGTGTCCACCTTGTAAAGCTTCTTTAAACTATACCTTTTAAGCTGTCTTCTGTATTTCTCAATGAAAACAAAAGAAAAAGCACTAAATAATCTTGAGTCAAGGAATAAGTCACAATTGAAATGAAATTGTCTTTTTTTTATAATAACTACAACAATAAAAAAGGGCAACAAAAGGGAATAAATAAATTTTTTCTAATTTTTTTTTTAATTTTAGGTGTTTTATTTTAATAATACTGTCTATTAATAGATAACAGAGAGCTCAGAGCCCTGCTTAACTCTGGCTGATGATGGTGCTGGGGACTGAACCTGGGACCTCAGAGCCTCAGGCAGGAGTCTTCCTGCAGAATCATTGTGCTATTTCTCCAGACCTATTACCAGTACTACCACCACTACCACTACCACTACTTCTTCTTCTTTTTTTTTTTTCCTGAGCTCTGCCCCAGGGCCATGTACATGGCAAGGCATGAACCCTACTGGATAAGCCATCTCCTGGCCAAGGTATCCATTTCTCTTTTCTTTTTCTTTTTTTTTTTTTTAATTTAAGAAAAGATTAATTAACAAAACCATAGGGTAGGAGGGGTACAACTCCACACAATTCCCACCGCCCAATCTCCATATCCCACCCCCTCCCCAGTAGATTTCCCATTCTCTATCCCTCTGGGAGCATGGAAATTGTCTTAAGTGAATAAAAAAAAAGAGAGAGAAAAAGAAAAATATGTCATCACCTCAGAGACAGTCAAATAGTGCATGGGTATCTGGCCCATGGTCTACAACATTTTCTGCTCACCTGTCCACCCCCAGAATAATTTTTCCTTTCAGCTATAACATATATAGGACATACATATATTAGATGCCCACCTTCATAGGATACCTGTTGTCCCAGGGTAATAACAGTGATTAGATAGGTCTTCCTTAAGCTTACTCTGGAGTGATGGCCCCTATGGCCGTTCTTTCTCATCGTAATCTTTTATTCATTTGAAGGTAGCTTTCATGGCCCCATCTACATCTGCTTCAGATATCATACCCCAAGCTTATTCAGCACTTCCTTACAGGAATGGTGTCAGTTTCTCTGGTGTACTAATTTATCTCTAGATTTGTTATACCTCTCTTTACAGATTATCTGAATAAGTTTGACAACCATATCCTGATTGAACCAGAGAAAAATCTATGGTTTCTCTATATAAAGTGTTTGAGAAAGTGTTCTCAAGCTCACATCACCTTTTTTTTTTTTTGTGGGGAGGGGGGGTTCACAGCACCCATGGTGTGCTCACAGTTAGAACTGGCTAGAAGACCTGTCTTTCCCATGTAGACTGGTTGATCCGGGATCCATATCCTTTACTTTGTGCTTGGGTTTTTTGACTACAGGGATAGGGCCCTATGATTAGCATTCTTATGGGTTCCACTAACTGGTAGGTGAGAGGTTTATTTTCTCTGTATTACACTTCAATATTACATCACCAGTCTATCACAGCAAACCTGCCCCTTTGATCATCATCTTGCTGTGCATGTAACTAAAGCACCTTTTGGGATTATTTTTAGGAAATCACGGCTTACTTGGGAATTCTGCCTTCTTGCTCCTTACTATTCTGCCAGTCTACCCACATTCTTTTTTTTTCTTCTTCATTTTGTAAATATATTTTTCATTCATTTTACTATTTTTATTATTTATTTAAATAGTACTGGTACTACTTCTTAATCAAGTGTCATTACACAACTTATTAAAAAAAATAAGTGCCGGGAGTCAGGTGGTAGCGCAGCGGGTTAATAAGCGCACGTGGCGCAAAGCACAAGGACCCGCATAAGGATCCCAGTTTGAGCCCCCGGCTCCCCACCTGCAGGGGAGTCGCTTCACAAGCAGTAAAACAAGTCTGCAAGTGTCTATCTGTCTCTCCCCTTCTCTGTCTTCCCCTCTCTCCATTTCTCTCTGTCCTATCCAGCAACGACGACATTAATTACAACAATAAAACAACAAGGGCAACAAAAGGGAATAAATAAATAAATAAATATTTGTTTAAAAGTGCCTTTTTCTCCTGTAACATGGCCATAAATTTCTGAATTTTAAAATTTGGGCATTCTCTATTGATTTTCCAGTTTTGAAGCCAGTTTCCCAAAATAAGACTCATTGGTCTCTTATCTGGAGGGTGTTTGCCTGGCAGTTGAAGTCTAGGTCTGTGCCAAGTTAGGGGATAGAGCTATTATTTTGTTTGTTTCTGGAGCACCAGTCAGCAACGGTTTATGGTCATATTAGGGGATTGAACCTGGAACTCTTGAGTCTCTGGCATGAAGGTCTTTTTGCATCACCATTATGATATCTCCCCCCCACCTAAGCTGTGCTCTCACAAATGTATATGTGACATATTTTTGTTAAATCCCACCTCCAGCTGGTGTCCCCAGCCTAAACCTCTTTAGGTCAATTACAGTTTGGCAATCCCCCGTCCTCTGTGGGGACTGGCCGGGGAGTCTTGGGAGGAGTGAGATGGCTTGTGTAGGCTGTGAAGTCTTTATTATTTCTTTAATATTTTTTTATTATTATCTTTATTTATTTATTGGTTAGAGACCGGCAGAAATCAAGAGGGAAGGGGGTGATAGAAAGGGAGAGAGACAGATACCTGCAACACTGCTTCACTTGTGAAACTTTCTCCCTGCAGGTGGGGACCAGCAGCTTGAACCCAGGTCCTTGAGCATTGTAATATGTGTACTCAACCAGGTGGACCACCACTTGGGCCCTGTAATCTATGTATTTTAAATGTTGGCAATTAATTCATAGTTTTCAAAGGTGTTTGGCAAGGTTCAGCAATCCAGACAAAACATATTAGGGCTAGATACACCCCTTGGGGTCTAGCTTTGAATGCTTAAATGGCAAGAAGCCTGTCAAGAAATTCCTTCTCTAACCTGTTGCCTTTTTGACTTAAACAAATATGGAATAAAGTCGAATTCGCTCTCTATGCATGCCAGTTGACTGGTATCAAGCAGGCTGATGTGGGGCAGCTTGATTACTGTTAAATGCCTAGTGACATAATCCGGGCTTCACTCTAGGTGACACACAATCAAAATGTATTGAATACCTGCTGTGTGCTTCAGTGCATGCCAAGTGCTATGAGAGCCTAAGTGGAGAACAGCTCTGAGTGTGAGTCAAAAGCACAGGCGGCCTCACTCACCCCTCACTTTTCAGGACTGTCAATAACTGGAGTGACCTTTGAACGGGGTTTTTGTTTTGCCACCAGCCTTATTCCTAGTGCTCAGTACCTGCATGGCTCTACTGCTTCCAGAAGCCCCTTCTTTTTCATTCTTTTATAGGGTAAGAGACAAACAGATAAAGAGATACCACTGCACAGTCTCACCACTCACGAAGCCTGTCCCCTAAAGGCACTCCCATATGTGTGGTAACCAGGGGCTCAAACTGAGATTCCCCCACACATGGTAATGTATGCACCCTGCTGGGTGAACCACCTGCTGCCTCAAGATGAAATGTATTCGCTATAAACAGCAATGACTTAGTAAACTAGTTAGGTAGTTAGTATAGGGCTTACTAGAGGACAGAGGCGATCATCATTAGACAAAAGACCTATATTCACTATAAAGCATGCTAGCATGCTATCTGGCAAGGCCCGTCTTTTTTTTTTTTTTTTTTTTTTTAACCTCCAGGGTTATTGCTGGAGTTATTGCCTGCACTATGAATCCACTGCTCCTGGAGGCTTTTGTTTTTCCCTTTTGTTACCGTTGTTATTATTATTATCATTGTTGTTGTTGGATAGGATAGAGAGAAATGGAGAGAGGAGGAGAGAAAGACAGACACCTGCAGACTTGCTTCACCGCCTGTGAAATGACTTCCCTGCAGGTGGGGAGCCGGAGGCTCAAACCAGGATCTTTATGCCAGTTCTTGTGCTTTGCACCACCTGCATATAACCTGCTGCGCTACTGCCTGGCTGCCCCTAGCCTATCTTTTTAGTTGATATCAAACAGCTCATTTCTAGGAATCTTTTTAAAAGTTAGAAGAAAGGCAGCCCAGGAACTGGCACAGTGAATTAAGTGTTGAATTCATAGTCATCAGGTCCTGAGTTGGATCCCTGGCATCTCACATGCCAGAATGATGCTCTGGTTCTCTTTTTCATTCTCTCATTTATAAATAAATCCTTTAAAAAAAAATTAGAGGAAGGGAGTCGGGAGGTAGCGCAGTGGGTTAAGTGCACGTGGTGCAAAGTGCAAGGACCGGCGTAAGGATCCCGGTTCGAGTCCCCGGCTCCCCACCTGCAGGGGAGTTGCTTCACAGGCAGTGAAGCAGGTCTGCAGGTGTCTGTTTTTCTCTCCCCGTCTCTGTCTTCTCCTCCTCTCTCCATTTCTCTTTGTCCTACCCAACAACGACAACATCAATAACTACAACAATAAAATAACAAGGGCAACAAAAGGGAATAAATAAATGGTATAATAAAAAAAATAGAGGAAGTAATAGAACTGAGAATGATGCTGTAGCAAAGAAAAAAGCCTACTAGAATATCTCCAAAGTACATAGCAAGCAAGAGTATGTGTTTTTATATTAAAACTCGTAAGAAAAACCAGAAGTCATATGTGGAGTCAGTGTGGCATATCAGAAGCATTAGTCTTAAAAATAAGTTGGGGGGGGGGGCTCAGTTAAGTGCATATGGCACAAGACACAAGGACCTGAGTAAGGTTCCCGATTCTAGCCCCCAGCTCCCCACCTGCAGGTGGAGTTGCTTCACAAGCAGTGAAGCAGATCTGCAGGTATCTCTCTCTCTCTCTCTCTCTCTCTCTCTCCCCCCCCCCTTTCTACCAGCCCCTCCCCTCTTAATTTCTCTGTCATACCCAATTTAAAAAAAAAAATAGGGGCCAGGTCGTGGTGCACCTGGTTAAGCACTCACATTACAGTGCACAAGGACCCAGGTTCAAGCCCCTGGTCACCACCTGCATGGGGGAAGCTTCACAAGTGGTGAAGCAGGGCTGCATATATCCTGTCTCTATATCCTCCCCCTCTCTCAGTTTCTCTCTGTTTCTATCCAATAATAAATAAATTTAAATATTTTTAATGAAAAATGGCTATCAGAAGCAGTGAATTCATAATGCTGCCATAGACTATGACACTGAGCCCCAGTGATAACCCCTTGAAGGCAATAATAGTAATGATGATAATAATAATGTATATGCCTAGAGGTAGGGAGGTGACTTACTAGTGAAGTACCTACCTAACACGGGAGAGCAACAAAAACAGAACAAGTGAAACTTAGGTGGTACGGCAATGCTTTGTTTGTGACCTCCTCTCTATCTCATTCTCTAATTAAAAAAGAGAGAGAGAGAGAGAGAAAGGAAGGAAGGAAGGAAGGAAGGAAGGAAAGAAGGAAGGAAGGAAGGAAGGAAAGGAAAAATTGGTTCAAGGAAGTAACGTAGTCATGGTGCTCATGCACAAGACCCTGAGTTCGATTTCTGGCACTGCATTGAAAGGAAGGAAGGGAGGGAGGGAGGGAGGGAAAGGAAAAGAAAAGATTCAAGCTAAGTGAAGTGTTGCTGAAAGAAAGAAAAGAGTCAAGCTAAGTGGAGTGTTGCCACTAACTAGCTGTTTGAGTCATTCTAGATAGGTTATGTAACAGTCATCCTGATCCTCTGTTTCTTCTGTAAATGCCTCGCCTACCCCACCCCCATATCATGAGGTGATTTAACCGCCTGACTGGGACATCATGGGGATATTCATTGATTGTTATTCCCCACTAAGACGGCCTTCTTCTCCCTTTTAACTGTCCTCTGAGAATCTCTCTGAAGACCAAGACATTGTCCTCTGGTGCTTTCCTGAACAGTGGGTCGAGTTGTCTTTGCATAAAGGTTGCTCTCAGGAGGGAGGACGTTAGGGGCTGAGTGTTGGCACACCCGGTATGTCTCTCGGTCTCTATGGGGGAAGAGGGAGGAAGTTACATGACAAATTTTTCCTGAGTGGAGGGAGAAAACATACAAGTTCATTGCCAAGTCACCGCAGCAGTTGCACTGCCAGTAGGCTAATGAAGCGGGCTGAAAACATCTGTAAATACATCTTCTTTCTTTTTTTCTTTTAACAGAATAACTTTATTTTATTTTATTTTATTTTACATATTTGATAGAGACAGCCAGAAATTGAGAGGGAAGGGGATAATAGGGAGAGAGACACCTGCGACGCTGCTTTACCACTCACAAAGCTGTCCCTCTGCAGATGGGGATTAGGGACTCAAATCTTGTGCATTGAAACGTGCACTCAACCAGGTGTGCTACCACCCAGCCCTGTAAAAGCATTTTCATGGGCCTCCATATGTGTGTTTCCTCTGTCTCTCTTCCTTTTTTTTGTAGACATGCATTCAACTCCTAGTAGTTGGAAGAACTTTCTAAATGGTCACAGGTAGTTGCTTGCAAACACATGTGAAATACAGATGATGAAAGAACATGTGGCTGAGGGTGTAGCTCAGTGATGGAGCCCATGCTTTGCATGAATGAGGTCCTAGGTTCTGTCTCTGGCATCAAGAAATAAAAACCAAATGAAAAAAGACAGAAAGAAGGGCTGGATCCATAGCTCAGTGCCTTAGAAAACAGAGTTTGTGTAACTGAGGCTCGAGGTTCAGTCCCCAGCACTGCTGGGGTTTGAGTCGCTGGCACCAGATGGACAGTCATTTACAGGGAAGCTTCATGAGTGGTGGAGTGGTGCTGTGGTGTCTCTTCATCTCTGCCTCTCTCCCTCTTTGTCTCTGCCTGATATTGAAGGAGGTAGGGAATCTCCCAGGAATGGTGGTGCCACTCAGGCATCAAAGTTGTCCTCTGAAAATCACTTTGTCTAATGTTGTATCAGCAGCTGCATCCAGCCTGGTAACTCTCCCTTGCAAATCGTCTGCACTGCCATTGTGCTGTCTCCCTGGTCCAACCCTGATTATGTCAACAAATGGCAGTAATATTTCTTCCTGTACCTGCTTTCACCATCTGTTGCTTGGGTCTGTTGACTTCTTTTTCAAATGTCTTTGGTACCAGTTTGGGTGGGAAGAATGAAAACAGACCTTGTCTTAACATTACTGCCAGGAAGAGAAACCAAGGAAGTTGGGTGGCAGTGGCGCAGCGGGTTAAGTGCAGGAGGCGCAAAGAGCAGGGACTGGCATAAGGATCCCGGTTCGAGCCCCGGCTCCCCACCTGCAGGGGAGTCGCTTCACAGGCGGTGAAGCAGGTCTGCAGGTGTCTATCTTTCTCTCCCCCTCTGTCTTCCTCTCCTCTCTCCATTTCTCTCTGTCCTATACAACAACGACGACATCAATAACCACAACGATAACTACAATAATAAAACAAGGGAAACAACAGGGAAAATAAATAAGAAGAGAAACCAGATGAAGTCACAGTGTATGAAAAAGCAAAAGCAATAGAAACATTTTTCCACGACCTGGTGTGAATTTTCAAACACTGATACCCATCAGTTATTCTTTAGATTGGAAAGTTATTGCAATAGTACTCCAAGTAACCTTTGGTGGAAACACTGGTTTTACTGGCAAACTTTAGTTCTATGATAGCTGATTCTTAGAGACATGAGTTTGTTTTTTTTTCCTTCTTCTAGGAGAGAGTGAAGGAGCGGCCGTAGCACCAAAGCTTCCTTGAATGTAGTGGGGGCATGGCAAAGCCGGCACACTCTCCACGTGAGCATGGTGCAACCCAGAGATTTTTTTTTCTCTTTTAATATTTATTCATTCATTTATAAGAGAGGGAGAAGGAGCCGGGCAGTGGCACAACGGGTTAAGCGCACATGGTACAAAGTGCACGGACCAGCATCAGGATCCTGGTTCGAGCTCCCGGCTCCCCACCTGCAGGGTGATCGCTTCACAAACGGTGAAGCAGGTCTGCAGGTGTCTTATCTTCCTCTCTCCTTCTGTCTTCCCCATCTCTCTCCATTTCTTTCTGTCCTATCTAACGACAACGACAGCAATGACAACAACAATGATAAACAGCAACAAAAGGGAAAAATAAAAATAAATAAAAAGCTTTAAAAAAATAAGCAAAAAAAGGGAGTCCGGCGGTGGCGCAGCGGGTTAAGCGCACGTGGCGCAAATCGCCAGGACCTGCATAAGGATCCCAGTTCGAGCCCCCGGCTCCCCACCTGCAGGGGAGTCGCTTCACAAGCGGTGAAGCAAGTCTGCAGGTGTCTGTCTTACTCTCCTCCTCTCTGTCTTCCCCTCCTCTCTCCATTTCTCTCTGTCCTATCCAACAACAACGACATTAATAACCACAACAATGTTAAACAACAAGGGCAACAAAAAGGTAAATAAATAAATAAATAAATAAAAACTTAATAAAAAATAATAAGCAAAAAAAAAAAAACTTAAAAAAGAGAAATAGAGAGAGAAAGAACCAGAGTATCACTAGCAAATGGGATGCCAGGGATCAGACTGAGGATCTCTCACATGAGAGTTCAGCGCTTTATCTGCTCCACTAGTTCACACGCCCCTTCTATCTGTCTTCTTTTGGTGATAACTAAGCTGGACGTGCACTCTACTCACCACTGTCTAGTCAGCGAATGTTTGCTGAGCATCTGCTGTAGTTCAGGCATTACTCCAAGGCACTAGGTATATAATAGACCCAGCTATACATTTAATAGGATATTTAATGTTGGCACTGTGATGAATATGCTTTTCTTGGATGCAGTAGGATTAAACGAGGTTTGTAGTATGTTTTGTCCAAAGTCTCCTTAGTAGTAATCATTCCAGTAAGAGTGCAGGTAAAAGTAGGATGTTGGAGACAATTCAAAAGAGACCTGTGAGTAGAAATGCTACTGTTTGTTATTTTGTTTGTCTGTTTTTTTTTTTTTAAGATTTTATTTATTTATTTATTCATGAGAAAAATAGGAGGGGAGAGAGAAAGAACCAGACATCACTCTGGCACATGTGCTGCCAGGGATTGAACTCAAGACCTCATGCTTGAGAGTCCGATGCTTTATCCACTGTGCCACCTCCCGGACCACTTTTTTTTTTTCTTTCCTCCAGGGTTATTGCTGGGCTCGGTGCCTGCACCATGAATCCACCGCTCCTGGAGGCCATTTTTTCCCCCTTTTGTTGCCCTTGTTGTTGTAGCCTCGCTGTGGCTATCATTATTGCCATTGTTGATGTTGTTTGTTGTTGGATAGGACAGAGAGAAATGGAGAGAGGAGGGGAAGACAGAGTGGGGGAGAGAAAGATAGACACCTGCAGACCTGCTTCACCGCCTGTGAAGCGACCCCCCTGCAGGTGGGGAGCCGGGGGCTCGAACCAGGATCCTTACGCCCGTCCTTGCGCTTTGCGCCACCTGCGCTTAACCCACTGCGCCACCGCCCGACCCCCCACTTTTTTTTTTTTAACCGGAGCACTGCTCAGCTCTGGGTTAATGGTGGTGTGAGGGGTTTGAAGCTGGGACCCTGGAATCTCAGGTCAGAAAGACTTTTGTGAAACCATCACGCTGTCTCGTCACTCCCTGCTACTACCTGTTGAATTAATCCTACACCGAAAAGAAACAGACCCAATGGCAATCCCTGTAGTTGGTAAGATTCATGCTTGGAGATAACTATTTTAGCTTCCCCTAGATTCATTTTCCTTAACTCTCTAACTTACTTTGAATTCAAATAGGCTCAGATTCACCTTCCTCTTTCCCTCTTTATCTTAGAAACTCCGTGTTCTCAGACCGTAAGGTATATTTAGAATAAACATTGAAACAGGATGGAGTTGAGAGTAGAGCAATATTTATGTAGAGTTGAGACTCTGCCTGATGATACTTTGTGTCCTATGTGCCATCATAATTAGGAGTTTTGTCACTCAAATGAAAGAATGCAGATTTGTTTGTATCTGGAGGCCTCACATATTGCTGGTTGGCCAGAGGCACCGTATGTGCAGGCTGTGTGTACTGAGCTGTTGTCAATTACTCAGAAGTAGCCTTGTTCAGCCCTTGATGGTACCTGAGTTCTGTGTGGATGTGATAACTTTTGCTGGTGATACCCAACCTTTGAAATTGCCTCAAGTTCAGGGAAAAAAAAAATGACATCTTTACCTTTGTTTATATTCAAGACCTCTGGTGCTTAATCACTAAAGAAAGGCTTACAGGATGATACTTAAAATACAGATTTTTACTAGTAGCCTCTTGATTTTACTCCATTGTTTGCCAATGACTTATATGTATGTTTTGATTTGCGGTTTTCATAATGGAAATCAAGGGCAAATGAATCAGATGGTTTCTATGCCTTTAAATAATTACATGCTTTTAGTTCTGTGTGTCCCTGACACAGCTGCTTAACTGTTCCTAAGCAGTTCAGTCTCATTTTGCTCACAACTGCCCCTTTCTAAGGTAACACTGAATTATATCTTCAATATCAAAAATTTGAGAAACGTTTTGAGTGGTTGTGGCTTCATTGACAATGGAATTGCAGTGGGTGGGCGTGGGCAGTGCTTAAAGGCTAAATAAAGGCTCTTGGTTAAAGCACATATGCTGAAAGATATTTCATCTTTTTTTCCATAGCAACTTTATCTGTGAGATTAAGCAGTCTATTCGTGGTATAGTTCATTAAAAGGAGGGGGGCTGGGTGGTGGCACAATGGGTTAAGCAC
The DNA here is from genome assembly GCF_950295315.1 of Erinaceus europaeus. Taxonomy (NCBI): domain Eukaryota; kingdom Metazoa; phylum Chordata; class Mammalia; order Eulipotyphla; family Erinaceidae; genus Erinaceus; species Erinaceus europaeus. The sequence goes on from NC_080177.1 coordinate 23,707,804, forward strand.
ACATGGCACAAAGTGCCAAGGACCAGTGTAAGGCTCCCAGTTCGAGCCCCCAGATTCCCACCTGCAGAGGGGTTGCTTCACAGGAAGTAAAGCAAGTCTGCAAGTGTCTGTCTTTCTCTTCCCCTCTCTGTCTTCTCCTCCTCTCTCAATTTCTGTCCTAACCAACAACAATGACAGCAATAACAGGAACAATAATAATAACAACAACAATAAACAACAAGAGGGGAAAAAATATCCTCCAGGATCACTGGATTTATAGTGCAGGCAATGAATCCCAGCGATAACCCTGGAGGCAAAGAAAAGGGGGGGGGGCAGCTCTGGTTCACAATTGTATAGCTGCTATCTCTGGAGCCTATTTACTGTCACTCATTTCATTATTTGGCCTTTGTTTCCTTATGTCTTCCCAGGTGGCATTGGCAGGGTGGTCAATGGAGCCTTCATGGTGCTGAAAGGGCATCGGTCTATTGTCAACCAGGTCCGATTTAACCCTCATACCTACATGATCTGCTCTTCTGGTGTAGAAAAGATTATCAAGGTGAGGCACCTTCTCTTTCAGTTCTTATAGAGAAATTATTGGAATGCATCATCTCGTATCTAAGTATACTAAAGGTCTACCGACATTTATCAGTTCTGTTGATGTATTGCAAGATAATGATTTGATATATATTATCTTTATTTTGATAGAGACAAATCAAGAGAGAAGGGGGAGATAGAGAGACACCTGCAGCTTTGCTTCACCACTCACAAAGTTTTTCCCCTGCAGGTAAGGACCAGGGGCTCGAACCTGGGTCCTTGCACATTATAACATGTGCATTCAACCAGTTGCACCATCATGTGGCCCCTGTGATTTGATATTTAAAAGAGTGGTTGAAAACTCTCAGGACCATTTTTGAAAATAGTCACAAGGCTTTGAAACTATCTGAGTTGTACTTCTATGCCTCTCCATTGGCTCTTGAGTCTACTGGATATTGCTTTCCAAATTTCACCTAAAGGTCAAGAAGTCACTATTCCCTCAGTTACCCAGCATGCACTTCACCTTCATTACTTATTTGGCATGGATCGGAGTGACTGCCAGAACCATACCGTAGCTAAATTGTCTCAGGAAATATCAGAAGCCACTGTGTCTGCTTATGATTGAGACTAAACACTTGCATTGGTTATACATTAACTAATGAACATAGCCTAGTAAAAGTTTTTTTTTTTTTTGCCAAAGAATATTTTTACTTTTTAGATTTATTTACGTGTGTGAGAGAGAGAGAGAAAGATGGAGAGAGAAAAGAGGAAGAGAAAGAGAGAACCAGCAACATTTTAGTACATGTGGTGCTGGGGATAGAACTCAGGACCTCATGCTTGTGAGTACAACACTTTATCCACACTGCAATTCCTGGACCACCACAAAGACGATTTTCATAGCTTTCCTACTGAGAGATCTACCTGGAGCTGTCTCCCCAGCAGGGTAGCCCACTGCAGCACTCACATTCCAGTCACTCACCGTTCCTGTCCACATCTGGAAAAAATGAGGATTCGGGACAAAAGATGAATTGTTGGGGACCCTGTGATAGGCTGACATTTATTTAAGAGCAGCTATTACTACAAAAAAATTAAAACTTGAAGCCAGGAGGTGGCACACCATGTTGAGTATACATGTTACTGTGTATGAGGACAGGGTTTCTAGCCCC